>NC_061499.1:10599342-12999342 GCF_022539355.2 Hippoglossus stenolepis
GGCTCGTGGAAAGTGTTTTGGGTGTATTATGTTGTCAGCAGCCCCCGGAGGTTTATTCATCATTGTTGCACAACTCAAGTGCACACAGCGAAAAGTTTTAACAAACGGGAAAGCAGTAGTTTCAAGCGCATCTTTAGCCTATTTACATATTGCTGCTGTCATTGTTTATGCATCAGCAGACAGCACCCTGTGGCAATTTTTAAGCAATTGCTTCAGACCTTAATTTCATTCCAGCATACCTGACCCTGCCCGAGGGTTTGTTTGTTCTTTGTGCAAACACGCATACGCAACACTCCATCACCATTTCACCCATGACGGCCTACAGCCTGTAAATAGCCCCCATGGCGATGTACTGTCTGTTGCCATCATCGGAGGCTCTCATCATTAACTGGCAATGCCACGTTGGTCACCAGGCTAAGCACCGTGAGGCCTTTATATCCTACATAATAATCCGGAAGGAACCAACTTCACCCCGACCAAAGCGCCACAAGCTGTGCCTCTTCATTGGTTCATTTCCATTATTTCTTGCCTTTCCCTCCGATCAGTTATGACACAGCCCCAACTGTATGGCACAGCATGGAGGAATCAAATTTGCAGTTCAAGGACTTTGCAGAAAAGCCTGCTGGTCTTGACGTCAAGAGTTCTAATGTAAGAGCACACGGAGTGCTGCCCTGTTTCCTTCAAAGTTAGACTTTAAGCCACAGGTAGCGCTGGAACCGGTGCACCACTTTTTTTTCTCCTTATCAGGACAAAGATACTTGCAGTTTTTTTACTTCAACCGGTTAAAATTACAACATTTCTCAAGTCCTTGAACATCCAATCATCACTAAGGATTATTCAAGACAAATGTATAAAGATGAATTTATTGATTCACAACATCCCCTCATGCAAGTAGTAACACGCTGGGGAACACTTCACCTTAAAAGTTGCCTTCAGTGGCCGCAATAGACTTTGAGCCGCACCGTGATTCAAATAGTTTTTTTCTACCTTGCTAACCTCAACTAGTCCACAGTTCTGCATTTATGGATATGCCTGTTAAACCTGGACATGCTGTTGTAATGAGAGCTGCCTTACCTGTGTTTTCAAAAGCTTTCAAACGAGCGTGACATTTTGTCCCTGTTAATGGATGTTTTGAATCCAACTTCATTGCTTGACACAAATAAGAAAATGGAAGCAGTCACAACACAAACTACATAATTACAACCCGA
Source organism: Hippoglossus stenolepis (assembly GCF_022539355.2). Lineage (NCBI taxonomy): Eukaryota > Metazoa > Chordata > Actinopteri > Pleuronectiformes > Pleuronectidae > Hippoglossus > Hippoglossus stenolepis. The sequence goes on from NC_061499.1 coordinate 10,600,551, forward strand.
TACTTCCGTGTTATTGTCCAACAGCTGGATGTTTTGTCGACTGCTGCATAATATTCTGATATGATGAAACTACTCATATCTAACACTTGGTGTGGTCACTCATAGTTGATTAATGCACATAAAACAGTGGTTAAATGAGCTTCAACATGAGCTTCAACATGTGCACGCAAGTAGTATCTTCAACTACCGTAAACTTAAGATTTAAATTGTTCGAATTTAACATCATTTTTCACCAGTGCAGTTTGATCTGTTGTGTTCTGCTCTGAAAGAAAGGGAGTGTTTGCTTGTGGAAGACGGCCGCCTCAGGGCAGGTTATCAGCCACTGCAGGCTCCTGAGTCAAAGCACGCCTGGTGGGTGTCAATATGGTGCCAGAGGGCTCATTTGATGCAAACCAGGCCGAGTCTGGGGCTGAAAGGTAAAGCACTTCTGGGATGAGGGGATGGAGAGAAAAGCTCCACAGTGCAGTGTATTAGAGAGAGGAGTGTCGAAATGAATACGGGCAATGGTTACAGTAGAAAGACACATGAGAAGCAATGTGATAAACATTCGGTGAGTTGGAGTGAAGTAGAGGGGAGTGGGATGGATTTGGGAAGCTTAGAGCAGGACACAGTCCATCTTTCATCATACCGTGTGAGGGTAAACAAGATGGACGCTCCTGGGATTAACTTTGTGCTTTAAAGTCATATTCACATCTCACACAAAAACTAGTTTCAAAAGCGTCCAAATTCAGTGTAAAAAATGTCAGCTGTCCTGAAGTTGTCAACACAGTTCCAAGTAAAACAGGGAGACACGCAGCTGTGCATAATTGTCCTATTTGCAGCTAGAGTTTATTTCCACGTGTGGAAACAATCTTCGAGGTTTGATTTATTTGAAGCTGTAAATTCTCTCAACACTGGACTGGATCCACAACATCCCTGTCTATCAGTCTATGTGTGCATGTACACATGATGAACTACAATGTTCATTTGCACCACTGAAATTCATAAAAGTGAATTACTGGAAAGCAGTTACATAACTTCTGATATGTACTTGAATATAGTGGATCAGAAAACTTCAGAAATGTATGAACAGGGCCTGAAGCAGGGGTGTGTTGGATTTGTGAGCAGGGGAAAGCAGTGTGACAGAGTGCAGGTATATCGAGGTGGCTGTTGGCTATCAGGCAGGGAGGTGGTGCAGACACACAGCACTGACAGAGAGGCAGGGGCGACAAAGTGCTGCTGATAAGGAATGGAGACAGAGGATCACATGAGGGACGGCTGGACCCAAGCCCACTTCACTGAGTAAACACACACACACACACACACACACACACACACACACACACACACACACACACACACACACACACTTCAGAGGACATTAGATTAGACTTACATACATTTCCTGGCGACTTACTTTTACCTTAACCACTACTTACTGAACATTTACCCTTAACCAACCCTTAACTTTACTGTCAAACATGTCATCAGCATAAAAATGCAGTGATTTACATTATATCATTCCCATAAAGACACGTAATATAACTGTAGAAACAGATGTATGTGCCCACAACTTCAGTTACAACCAGACCACACACACATAAAGTTTATTATATCACAAATCCACATATGTTGTATATAGAAACTAGATTTATCTTTAAGCGACACTCACAAAAAATGATAAAATCCTATTTGGAAATGACCCCGAAAAATACTATTTCATATATGTCTATAACTTGTTTCCAGTAATAATCTGATTGCAGTGATTTATCTGTCTGGGGTTTAATATTTGAACTTTACTCGTAGGACATTTATATGACGTCTTTACTTTTTGTAGAGTAGAAGTTTACACGAGTGGAATTTCTTCAAAGAAACAGTAGAAGCAATATTTTACTTCTCTCTACGACCTCGTGAGCAGGAGAGCACGCGTGTTTATGTGTGAGACGTCCTGGGATACATCTGAATTATTTGAGAACAAGCTGTTAAATGAAGCTGGGTTACCTGAGGAAAACAGCAGCATCTTTTTATCCTGTGAAATACAACTTCAGGGACGCTGTGTTGGACGTGCAAACATTCGGAGAGTGTAAAAGATCCCCTGAGCTTTTTTATTCTTCTTGGCAAGCAGGAAGTCGTCGTCTCGATTTTTCACGAGGGCAGACTAATCCTTTTCTTTTGGCTCTCATTTCAAAGTACGAGCTCCGAATTCAAGTCGTATTTTAACAGAGACAAGTGGTTTCAAATGGCGAATGATTAACAGCAAAGTGATTCCTCAGAAATACAAACTGACAATAAAGAAATATAGTTATATATTTCTACATATATGAACACTGAGTGGCAAATAAATTCATAACCTTGAAAGCTGAGAAAAAAGGCTGGGAAAGGGGGCGAGTATTGCCATGATTATAATTTTTCAAAGTTCAGCCAACCTGTTTGACAAAGATGGTGACGACCTGCCAAACTCTGTCAAAGTGTTTTACAGACGACCAGTGAAGAATGTCTCCGACCTGACATCAGTAGAATGAGTCAGAAGTCTCAGTTTTTTACAGTTTAAGACATGTCCCCGTGCGTGCGTGTGTGTGTGTGTGTGTGTGTGTGTGTGTGTGTGTGTGTGTGTGTGTGTTGCGTGTGTGTGTGTGTGTGTGTGTGTGTGTTTCAGTGAAAGGTTGAACCTGAGACAGACAGAGTTGAAACTGAGAGGCAGGAAGAAATAGCCCCAAAAAATGGAGGTACTGGGAGTTAATGGGTGGTCATGACTGGAACCTTCACTCAGAGATATTGCATTGTTATTGCGTCTGTATGTGTAAATACATACAGTAGGTGCATATAACTGTTATGCTGTTTAACTACCCAGGGTGCCGTCTCTTGGCTTGACCCCCAAACAGGGTGTGTGAGCCACCCCCCCCGAGTCTGAACTGTATATTTCTAACCATGGACATCTGCAGTGTAAACTCAACATGCTGCAAATTAATCTAAAATGATGCCTGGCTCCTCGAGGGGCTGTTTGGGTCATGACTCAAACTTTAACTCTGCAGTGTGACTGCTCACATATCACAATGCAGCACACACGTGAGAAAAAATATCCATATACGTTGATATATGTTTATTCATTTGTCTTATTAATACTATACTTGAACTAAAGCTGACAACAATTATTCACAATACAGATCTCACCCTTCAACAAAAACACATTATAGTTCTCAATTTGGACATTTACAAGGACAAAATTGTGTATTTCCTAAACAAGTTATGAGCTGGTTTTTATTAAAATCTCTTCCAATCACCTGTTATTCATCCTAAGAAAAAGTAAATATAAAAATGTAGTTATACAGCTGAGATAGAAGAATCATTAACTAAATGTAAACCTATGGCCTTCCACTAAAATTCATCACACAGTGTGTATGTTTGTATTCAGCATGTCCTGTTAACTCTACTGTCTCTAATGTAACAGATGGCTGTTTAAATTTGACACGAGCATTAAGAAAAAATCTTAAAACAACTGCTAATGTGAAAACAGAACCAACGTGAGCTTCCATTTCCTGATTGCTTATTCTGGCCGTGCACAGGGAGCATTCCTCTCCTATCATGGTCCATGCGAGCTGTGAAGCAGCCCAGCCCGCCTGCTCTCCATCATGTCCCTGTCACAAGTGCAGTCGGCGGCTCCCAGCTCCTAATTTGCTGCCTGGAGTTAGCGAGCAGTGGTCTGGCTAGTGTTAAACCACCGAATGATAAGATCCAGGTCCTCTCCTCTGCGAGTCCTCGTTTTTTCCACAAGAACCAATGGGCTCTTTTGTTTGAGGGGATGAGTGTTGGCAGACTCACACAGGCATCATGTGCATGTATGCAGGGGAAAAACATGCCTCCACATACACACACACACATACACACACACCCAAATACCAACACAGGCACACACATTCTTCACATTGCCCTCACCACTTCCTCCAAGCGAAACACAGAAGATGTATGACTTGTCTGCGGCTTGACGCTAGCTGTTGCGTACCTCGACAATTCCTGGAGTGTGTAACAGATGATGTGTGTATTGTGGCGGAGAGCATGCCTGGTATGGCTCATGGGCTGCGAGAGGTTTTCCCATACAACATCAGGCAGACAGTCCCACCAAAATCCTGAGAAAAGGTTCGTCTGGACGCCAACTGCTGAGACCGAAGCTGCAGTTCTGATCTCCTGCTCTCAGTTTGCAGCTAACGGAGTACCTGCTCATCCCTGACTGGGCATCACATGAATAAAACTCCGAAAGGACCTTCGATCCTTGATTTAATAAGAGCAATTAAAGTTGCATGTTTAAGTTTCAGAACAATTTGAAGACTTGCACATCCCTTGAGACCGCAGTAAACATATTGGCTTTCACTAATACATACTGTGTGGTCTCATACAGTGTATTGATTTGAAATTGGACTGACCACCAGCAAGCTGTATGTTCACTAATCAGTTCCCAGAGGAAAGAAAGTTCATCTGAGCTAAGTGGGATTGAGACAGAAAAATAAAGTTGCCTGTGGCATCACCTCTGCTTGCTGCTCATCCGCTGCCTGCATAATGTTATAGATCTGTTTACGCTGGCTCTGACTGACAGCTGACCAACTTTGTCAGCAACCTTGCAAAAGTTCACCACTCCTGCGTCTCTCGCAGACCAATATCAATGACCTTCAATCCCAAACGGCAGACCATAATACCCACTGAAAGCTTCCTTTTATCAGGTGCCATTTGCAGAGTATTTCCCCTTCAGAGAGCATAATGCAGAAAGCATAACAGGTCCGGCCATTCACAGCCATGAATCATCCTCCACAGAAAGGACCATCCTTCAGCCCTCGTGTTGTTTCATTACAGGCTGATGAAGTAGTCCAGCCCCGTGAAGTGGGGAATCTTGTTTAGCTTGGGCATCCCTCCCCTGACCTCAGAAATTCATGAATACCACATGTAAAACTCGTTCATACACTGTAAATCCACCTGTTATTTTTTGTCATATTCTCTTCGCGATGGTGCATAGAAGAGCAAAAGCAAAACAAATATTATAACCGATCCTTGTAAATTTCTGAACGATGGTGAGAGGTTTGCGCAGAAACTGTTCTTTGCTAAAAGTGGAGGAACCTGTCCTATCGCTGAATGAGAAAGCCAGGTTTTCAGAAGGGGTCTGTTCCTTCGCTCTACAATTGGAGTCACAGCAGACGAATGAAGGTCAGCATTGTGTGTCTGGAAAATATAGAGCTCAGTCAGTCTGCCGTAGAATGCTTCCAAATAACTCCATCACTGTCTGCCTGCCCAAATGCATCTGTCTATTCAGATCTGTCACTCCTGTCCCTTTTCCTTGTCACTGTCCAACTCTGCCTATTGTGCTCTCAATGAGATGTATCTCCGCTTCCTGCTCGCTTTCGCCGCCGTCTGCCCGACTCTTCCTCTGCCTTCCTACCCTCCTCCCTCCGTCTCTCACAGATCCACACACATCAGTCCTCCTCAATAAGTGTCCAGAGGTCCCCTATGAGGTAACAATCCGGGGGTCTGTTTCATCTCCAAGAATGTCTCAGCTTGCTTGAAATCACATGAAGGGGCCTCGAAATTGCTTCAAAACAAAAGCGGCTACAAAGGTACCGATTGTGGTAATATCACCCATTCAAACGGGACTCGCACAACCGAGACTGCCAGAAAATTTATTTTAGTAATGAGATGGAGAGATGCCCTGCACACATCACAGCTTGGGCTTTGATTTATGCCGCTGAATGAGGTGATGCCGTAATTTGTGCACGAGGGGAAAACACACGCAGCCATTTAGTGATGGGATCCAGCTCTGTTCAGTGGCACTCTCCCAGCCCATCTGGCTTCATTTACAATCCAGTTGGAGTCACACACGAACATTATATTTGGCTGTCTTCATTTTTATTGGTCAGCCTTGATTTATGACCATCAAAGTCCAAAATAATTGGCTGACACTGGATGTCTTTTATAAGTCGTGTTCAGGGGGGCAAGCTTCGGCGGCAAAAATGTTGGAAAATGAGTGAAAACAGAAGGAATGCATGACGTGATGCCTTGAGAAGGAGCAGCAAAGTCCCTGCAGCCGAGCTTCCACTTGTGTATTTTTATAACAGGCGCCTCCTTGGCCAGCTATGTATGGTCGTGCCAAGTACTTGTGTATACAGCGTTGGCCAGGTCATGTAACTCGTAGATGAAAAACATCTTTGCCAAGATAGATTCGGTGACTAGCGAAAACACTGAACTGCATTGACGCTATATTATTTAATCCTGAAGCTAGAGGAAGTAAATAAATGGGGGAAAAAATATTTCCTTTATTTGATGTCTATTTTGTTGAAATAATTATGAACAGCATTTCTGAAAGCTGAACTGAAATGTGAATTTATAAGAAGAAATAAAGGTTGTTTTTCAAGGGAGAATGAGGCTGTCCGGACATATTGGTGTCTTGGCCTCTTGAAGCTATTTATGTTTCTACTCAGAAGGTTTGGCTTATTAGACCAGCTTATTCATGCTATCATTGATTACCACTAGATGTTTGGCCACTTTTTGTTCATGTTATTTTACTAGAGTGTCGCATCTGGCCCATATTACACAAAAGAGGGGCCCAGCTAACATTAGCCATGCTTCATTCATGTTACCGGTTGTAGTGATGGTTGTTCTGTAACCTCGACAGTGCAACCCTACCCCATGAGCATAAATTATCGAGAAGTAATGTATACAGTGCAGAGAGGATCACACACGCCCGACTCCAGTGACACTTAAGCACATCTTGATGCACTGTAAGACCAGGATCACTCAATGCTGATGCACCTGCACATACAAGGCAGCACAACCAGGTCCCACGGTGTCTAGCAGCAGGGCTGGAAAAATCCTACATCAATGCCCTCCATACCCCTTCGCACATTAGTCTGGGAAGATGAGGGAAAAAACTGATTTGCCATATCTAGATCGGACATCGGGCAGCTAGGCAAGGAAATTGGCCCAATCAACCTCAGACCAAACCCTAAGAATGGCAGTGGATTACATTCTTAAGCACAAGAAAATTAAGTATTCAATGCTGGTATACAACTGCACATACAAGACAGCACAACCGGTGTCTTACAAAAGGGCTGGAAAGATTGTCAATCCTTCATCAACGCCCTCCATTCCCTTTCACACTACTACTGTAGCTAGCAACATCATTAGTCTGGGAAGATGAGGGTCAAACCAGACTTGCCACATCAAGACCACACACTGGCCAAGGTATATGACTGGAAGATGGCGGCAGACTTAGGCCCGGAGGTTCTGCTCCCGAACTAAAATTGCAGTGGATGACATTCTTGAGCTCAAGGAACTGAGGTATGCAGAGCTGGCAGATACACACGACAACATGGCTGGACAACAAAGGTCTGGCCGGTCGAGGAGGACTGCAGATGGTTGTAGCCACATGCAACAACACGGCTACTCCAGGAGGTGGGGGTGCAAGGGAAGACCCAACGACAGGCCATCAAAGACTTCTCCAGGGCCCTCAAGTGAGTGAAGGGCATCAAAGGCATGAGCCAGGGACACCAGGAATCACAGCTGAACCCTCTGGAGGTGTCACGGTCCGGTCAGCGAAACATCGGTGAAAGGGCATCCATTTGATGCCACCACTCACTTGACCAAGCTGAGTCTAGGCAGTATCTCAGTGTGCTATATGTGGAAGATTAAGATTTTTTATACATGACAGATCTTGTGACATGTGTGTGGATGGAAGCCACAGCACATGTCACTGTAAGCTACACGATGACACACCACCAAAAAAAGATCCTATAATTTTGTTTTCACACAGAACAAGACTGATGCATTAGAGTATAGACTATTTATCATATTGTTTCATACATTTTTTTTTACAAAAAGGGATTCATATAGTGGTTTTCAGAGCTTGTTTTTCTCTCTTTTTGTCTTTCCAACAAGACAGCGGATGCACAGTCTAGTCTGCCTGCAGGTATTTTATCAGTTCCTTTTCAGTAAGTACTCAAAACATCCTTGAAAACTCAAACTAAACGAAAAGTTGCACCGTCTCATTCAGGCGTCTCGAAGAGTCTTAAATGACAAAAAAAATAATAAGAACAGAAAAAAATAGAAAGTAATAAGCCCGCAGGATGAGATCGAGTGAGCTGAGCCAAGCAGCTAGAGAGGGGTTTTTTTTTCCTTCTGCCTCCTTTTTTTAGTTTTTGGAAGGAAGCCTAAAAATGTGCCTGTCGCAGATGTTTGGACAGAAGGTGTTTGCATGCTGTTCGTTTATACACTGCCATACGGGACACAGTATGACCACCACAATAACCAGTAAGTAACACTCTCCATGTGCACAACGCCTCGCCAACTTCCACCGTCTGTTTTCGGAGGGATCGCGTACCCCCGTGGATTGAGACGTACCTTGAAGCTCCTGACTTGCCTCACCGCTACTATTAATGACGCTGCAGTGGTAATAGATTTTTCATTAGTAATTGTTTTGGGAGGGAAAACAAGCTCTTCCTGTCGAGATTTTATTTGATAAAATCAGTGTGTAAATGCATGCATTGGTGTAAATGTCTGCATATGTTCACACTGCTATATACCAGCGCTTGTCAAAACTCCTACACATGCAAACTTCTCCGTCATGACGTGGTAGCTCTGCACTGCTATGCTCTACTGCAGAAAGCTACCCAGGCCATCTGTCATTCTACCCATGAAGGTGAACAGACTGTGTGCCTGAACCAGTTCCAAGTTTCTCATGCTACCACTCCTACTACATATTGCAGGGGTACAGTATCACTGTCACCAGCTTTGTACTGCATATTCATCAGTCTCAGCAGTTTGTCAGAGTTCCACCGTCAACACTGTTGACTTCCTCTCAAATGACAGCAAAATACAGACCTATGATGCACAGCAGAATATTGAAATGTCCAATATTGCTGCGACGAATATGTTTATCGCCCAGAGAAATGATAGATACGAATCTACTGTATTTTAGGATGGAAGGTGACATCCTCTCTTTATGTGAATGAAAATCCTATTTGTGAACCATTTGCCAAGTGTTTGTTTGAACCTCTCCGTCATCACATGTGAAAGCAGCACTTCTGTTCATCGGTGCGTCTCACCAGAACGGCGTAGATGAGGCAGACTGACGCAGCTCCAAACATATGCTGCTCATTTTTTACCCATGAGCCATAGTTTCCTGCTTGAAATCTGGGATTATTTAGCAGAGCGAAGGAGAGAGCAGAAAGAGATCTGGTTCGGTCATGAATGTGGCATTAAGCCCGTGTATAGTCTCACAAAAGTGCTGTGTGTGTGTTCCACAATCCCCCTGAATACACTCGCGTCATTTTGAGGCTATGAAAATATACAGTTCTGCTAACAAACATTTTAAAAGTCATTTTTCTTTACTGAAGCCTATTATTTGGACTGACTACTCAACTGGCTCGATTTCACACAGATTTAAAAACTGGCAATCTGCAGTGGCCCGAAATCTTACCCCTGCATTATTGAGCTATCGACTCCTGGCTCAAATTTTCAGTTTATACAAAAGAATATCTGAGCTGACACGATTAAAGAATACGTACCAATGCAAAGTTTTTATGGATGTGATCATTCATTTAACCACAAAACACAGAAGTTTTACTTGCTACTTTAAGACCTCTTAAAATATAGTAAATAGAGCTAATTCCTTTTTAAACCACTAATATCAGTACAAATAAATAATCTGCAGCGGTCTTGATAGACTTCCAGTAAATTCTGTGTGACCACAGCAATGTAGCATTAATCCCGCACTGTAAACCATAACGCCTCCAGAGAAAAGACACTCAGGTTCATTTCCTCTCAAATGTGTAAAACGAATAGCTTATTTTGGGGAATATGTTGAGAAGATTGATACCATTGTCATATCTGCCCATTAATTATGGAGCTACAGCCAGAAGGTGGTTGGCTTGACTCAGCATAAAGACTGGAGGCAGGGGACACAGGCAGCCACCTCTGAAGCTCATTGATTTTAAATGGGGCTTTGTGTGAGTATGTTTCTGGGCCAGACACAGTGAAATGAAGTTGCCAACAAACAGCGGTGACCTGCGAAGTGACTTCAGCTTCATATCCTCTGTTCAGATATAAGAGTGGTACAGAGAAAATCTGCAAATTTCACAAAATGTCAAACGCTTCCTTTAAAGGGGACATGTTGCGCCTTTTCAGTTTTTCCTTTTATACTGTGTCTTAAAACGTTTTTTTTGTGTATGTAAAAGTAGCGATTGACCAATCACGGCACAGGGGGCCAGCTGGCCAATCAGAGCAGGCTTTTCGTGGGAGCAAGGCCTTAAAGAGACACGAGCTAAAAGGACAGTATGAGGTAAATGTGTTTTCTGAATATTAGAGCGTGCAAACCTTTTCAAGTAATTAAAACGATGAACCTGAGCATAAACATAGCATAATATGTTTCCTTTAAATAAGTGGAAGTAAATAATGTTGTGTGAGATTTATCGGCAGCATCTCTTAATCACGTGGATGGTTCGTAGTTTTATCTTCAGATGATTTACCACGTTTTTTGGCCAGTTACTCTTTCAGAAAGCTTCCCTGATGTGTGCTGGAATGACCTCAAACAAATAAGAAGCAGGATAGTGTTATTTAGATATGAAATATTCCACTTTTATTTATTTTTTATTCTGTTAACACAGATGTTGCTTTTGGAAAAAAAACATTTCCATTGATGCACAAAATAGTTTTTGCCTTAACTATTTCTGCAAAATGACATTACGATTGATTTTAATTTCACTGTCGTTTTTCCTTCATCGCATACCGACTGAGCTCAGGCTTAAAGGAGGACAAAAAAATACCCTTACATGTAACTGAATAGGCTCTGCCCCTGAATAACCACTGTGTCAGAGGAGTGCACTTCATAGTACTGTAGGTCTGTGTTTATGCACGGTCCTGTTTTCGGTGGGAGCAAATCCAAGAAGCAGTGAATAACACTCTTTGTTGAAGAAGCCAAACCTCTCACAAAAATCCAATTTCTGAAACTACGTGAATGAAAGAGTGCAGAAATGTGAAAGTCAGCCAGTCAACGTCGGGTTCAAGGCGACTTTCTTTGTTCACCATTCAGGCAGCGAAGCAACAGTTTACTTCAAAGTTCAAGTTAGTGTTTTCTAAAAATCCACTTGTTTTTCTGAAGGTCATATCAATAAAACCTTTGTAAATGAATAGTTAAGTTGGACATTTTGCTTTTAGCTTAAAGAAAGTTGCCAAAATGCGACAATGATTTGGACCAACTTTTTCCGAACAATGACAGTATTTACCTTTCATTGTCTGATTCTCTATAGAAGGAGAAGGGGGAAACACGACCATTAGAATTGGACAGGTTGCATTTTTGTTTCCCCCCCTACATATTCTCTCATTGACATGCAAATGTGCTCCCATCTACCCCCGCTCTGCAAAAAAAAAAAAAAAAAAGAAAATCAGTTATTAAAATTCAGGTAATGTATTCCTGTTTCTGAATTCTATTTGAGAAACGTTATTAATTTCATATATCAAGTTCGGAGCGGCCATCTGTTCGGTGCGCACCGCTGCACCTCCCTCCATCTGCCCCTGAGTTCCCTGCGCGCCGTTCCACCGCCGCCGGCTCCAAGTTTTTATGCACTCTGGCTTTTTGATTTGTCACTCATTGCAGCACAGGCCCATGTGACCAGCTGAGCACGCTCACTCCAGGACGGCAGGGGCACGGTGGGGGCATCCGGCGGGATCAGCGACGGTGACATCACAGGTGACTCAAGGCACTGCAGAGGTTTAATAAGTGACTCTGACCGGCTGTAGCCATGGCTCTCACCTCCTGACGCCGCTGAGGTGTGGCTGCCTTACCCCGTCCTCTTCTGTTACTCTCTGCACCTCCTCTCCTCCTTCCTGTTTTGTTTTTTTTATCTCTGTCTCTTTTTCCTCCTCTTCTTCCCTCCTTTGTTTAACTCTCTCTCTCTCTCTCTCTCTCTCTCTCTCTCCCCACAGTGTTCTCTCCTCCAGCTACAACACCCCGTTCCTCCCGCCCTCCCTCCTTTCTGTAAGTGGAGGAAGCAGATTGTGCAGTCGGCACAGTGCGACGTGTCCCTGCCACAGTTAATTTAGCATCTGTGCCTTCATGAATATGAATACATTTACACGTCCAGGATATAATTAGGTGGTGGAGTGTGGAGAGGGTTCACGACACTCCAGGTGGGGAGAGGGAGAGAGAAAGAGAGAGAGGCAGAAAGAGAGAGACAGGGGAGAAGAGACGAGTGGAAGAGAGGTGCAGGTAGGGCTAAAACAATCTCCCAGGCACTGTGACCTCTGTCTCCGGGCTAAGCTCTCACATCAATCACACAGAAATGGCTGGAGCTGCATGACTGAGAGGGTTTACATGTTGGCACAGAGAGGAAGATGCAGATGCAGAGGCAGGCTGTGAGGCCACTTAAGCTTAGGGCTAAATGCACAGTTGTGATGCTAGCTGATGATTGCCTGCAGACTGTGTGACAAATATGTGTGTACACATACGGAAGGCTCATGTTACATGTATTACATTTACTGCTGCAGCTTTTTACAAGGTTCATGAGACCTTTTTACACCGAGAAACCAGCTTGACTTGATTTTTAACTCGGAAATATCTATGAAATACCAGTTGGGTGGTTTAAGGTTTGCATCTCTATGTTCTGCTGATGACGTAGTTCTGTCTCTGTTGCACGGTGGCTGCTTGGCCTGGGGAGGGTCTCCAGCAACTTGCTAAGTAGTTGCATTCAATTTGAAGCCTTGGTCTTGGTAGTGAAACATTAATAATTGTCTTCAGTGGATTGAAAATCCAATATTGGAATAAAGTTAACACAATGTATGTTTTTACAGGCTGTCACAGTGAAGAAGATTTTGACCCTGAACGTGACACCACGTTACACGTTATACACCATGTAACAGTCCTCAGATGTGATCCAGTTTCAGGTAATTACTGAAAACGTACAAGTTTACTCAGCAGGGGTCGCGGCACAGGGATTGAGTATCAAGGAGAAGAACCGCATTGTGAAGAGTCAATTAAGATGATTTGGCTGTTATTGAGTTTCTCCAATAACTGTCCTATCAATCAATCAATCAAAATAGCCCATAATTACAAATCACAATTTATCTCTTAGGCAAGGTGCAACGTCCTCTGTCCTTAACCCTTAAAGAGTAAGGAAGAACTACAAAAAAAAATCATATTAACGGGGGATAAAATGTAGAAACCTCAGAGAGAACCACATGTGATGGAGCCCTCTCCCAGGACGGCCAGAAGTGCAATAGACTCTGCGTGTAACTGGGAACATCAGCAAAATAACAGTATTTACCTTAACATTGATTAGAAGAAACTGTTTTTATCATAATTGAAAGGTGAGTCAATGTTTTAAGTGTTTATACATAAGAAAATGTCGGATAGAGATGAAGGGAGCAGCAATGACAAATGAATTGAGGAGTTATTGTCAGTGATGGTAGAATATGCGAGCAGGGATATTATATATCAAGAATAAATAAATAATAGTCCACGATCAGGATTCACCACCACATTCAGATGCCACCAAAATCCACAATCCATCGTCATGATCCATTGCTACATGTGAGAGGAGCCAGAGCCTGGACCTGATAGATAAATGCCCCTTGACATCCCCAAATAGAGGGTGGAGAAAAGTGGTGAAACTGATTCTGTTCTGGCACAGTGACCTGCCAGGGACGGATGGTTGAATAGATGGGTTGACAGATGCTGTAAACAGTATTTATGTGTATTTACAGTAACTGTATATTGTTTAAATGAATTATGTTGGCTCATATGTGGCATGTGTGTAGTTTTGCATGTTTGTATGCAGATTGCTTCATTTTATTGTGCTGCTTTGTTTGTCTCAGTAAAACACGGTTAAGAAGCTCAGCTTGACGCACACGTCCATAATTCATTCACGCTGCATAATGGCTTATTTGCCAAAACACTGTGCTATTTAGGCACCAGGGAGGCACAGTTTCCAAAATGTTTAATGTTGTGTAGTTTAGCCATATGCCACTGTTTTACAGCAAGCATCGGCTGTGTCATTACACCCCGGTGCATTGGGCGCTTTCCATAATGGAGCCATAACAACAGGTTTCTGCAAATGAATAGCCAAACATCTTTGGGGATGTTTGTTTAACACAGGTGTTAGCGTCCTGTAAGCGCGATGGCAAGATGCTGTGTGACGACGCGAGTTTGCCAGACAGAGGTTGGTGTTATGTGTGGCGAGCAGACAACTCTTCTGTCTGCACAGTTCTTCTGCCCAGTCAGGAGGAGGGATGGTGACTTGAGGCTTTAGGAAGTTACATTTTTTGCACTTGCTTCCTGTCTGTGGTCCAATCTGACTGACGTGAGTAAATAACTCCTTCAAAGCAGCTTTCAAAGTGAGCGATTTGAACGAGGGAGTGTTTTGAAGTGATACAGAACTCTCCTCATCCATAAAACCACCGGCATCAAAGATGCCCTTCAAAGTGAAAAACAATGTCGTCTTTAAGGTTAAAAGTTTGCGGTAGAGCCTTCACACTGTGCCACTCTGTTCCTCGCCAAACGCTCGCCAGGGGACCGAGCGAGGTAATTGATTTTGGATGCAGTCATGCAGGGGTAGTCCCAGCCACCGCAGATAAGAAAGAATTTCAAATCAAAATTATGTCTGCACTATGCATATGAATCAGATCAGGCCTAATAAAATAAAGGTATTAGCAGCAAGGGAGGCAGAGAAGTAATTAAAGCAACTCACCAGGCGCAGCTCTCGTTTCGCTCGGGAGGTCTCGGCACCTTGGGGTAAGTCAAAGAACTTGTAGCTTTTAACAGAAGGCACAGAGGTCATCTGACTTTCACTTCATTCCAGCTTCTCAACAGGGGTTCATGCTGGGGGTCAATCGAGTGCATCGCGCAGCACAACTTCTCCATTATTCTTTATCATATCAAATGTTGAAATATTGTGGTGTGTGCAAACATTTTTGAAAACAGGGACGAAATTAATGGAATAAATTGATGTTTTTATGCAGTTCACTGTAAAAGACGCCAGAAGAAGGAGAACACCAGCTCTGCTCAGAGGTGCCATCGAATGATGAGTATGGGACGAATATCATTCCATATTCTGAAACTGAAAAAAAGGCTTTGAAATGTTGAAATTTTCTGTTTGAAAAGCTTGAAATAAATGAAAAATATTTTGACCCAACTTTTTCAGCCCCAGCTTATCAAATTAAAGTGCAAGGCTTCGAAAGTGCAATGCTTCGAAACATACTAGATTTTAAACTATCAAAGCCTTTTTTTCTATTTTTGAATATGGCATGAAATGCTTTATATCTATAAAGAGAAGAAATACATCACGTTTTACCTGAGTTGTTTTTACTGTCAACCCTTTCTCACCTTTAGAAATCTACACTTTCTTTTCATGTGAATCTAATCTAATCTATGGTTTTACATGCATCTGTTAGTGAACGTGTGAAAGCTGAGCTGAGCTTCGTAACAACACTCCTGCAGAAATTAAAGGTGCTGCTCACTTGGGGCTGGAGCCACTGTCTTACTCCCTGTTGCTCCCTTTGCCAACCGCTGCCTTGTGAAACACACTCCACACATCTGGGACATGCACGGGGCAGAGGACACACACACACACACACTCTCTGTGTCTATCTCTCCCATCAACAGATGAGTGAACAACCATTTCAGTTGCAGAAGTCATTCTCTTTGTCTGCAGTCAGGTGCTCGATAAGTTCTCTGGGGAATAAGGATTATCCACCCCCCATCACGCACGCACACACACACACACACACACACACACACACACACACACACACACACACACACACACACACACACACACACACACACACTCTCTCTCTCTCTGTCTCCACTCCCCTCAGGGCTTCCCTTTGAGTGTGTCCCTGGATGCTCTTCTTGATCTGGACCCTTCTGTGGCTCTCTCTCATTCTCTTTTTTGTTGTGTTTTCTCTTTTTTCCTAAGAGAGAAAACTCTCCTTCCTTTGGTGCCACCCGTCATATTCCACCTTCACCGTCCTGTTGTCTTCCTGCCTCACTCATCCTCCTCTCAACTATTTGTGCAGGTTGTGCTTCGGGGACGAACACAGCTTCTAGAGATGGGACACACTCACAGGGACAGACCAGCGGTGGATGGAGGCTCCAACAGATGTGACAGAGTCCAACTTCTGCGGCTGGAGGAAACGGTGGAGGGATCAGGTTCTGATCAGTTTCTTTCATCACAGCATCCCATCCTGCAACATCCCCTTCAACACCACTACTACCACCACCAGGACTTCACACACACACACACACACACACACACACACACACACACACACACACACACACACACACACACACACACACACACACACACACACACACACACACACACACACACACACACACACACACCCTCAGCATGAATACAACAACAGGAAAAGTGTATAGGACAACAAGGTCAAAAGCAAGCCAGGACGTTAAGGCATTCTTGTATGCCTGCAGATGTGCATTTGTGTGTGAGGGACAAAAAAGACCAAGAGAGCGAGGGAGGTAGCAAGCAGAGAGAATCTATTATAATGAAAAAATGAATAAGTCTTGGCACTACACATACACACACACACACACACACACACACACGTGCAAAGCCTTGCTCCATGTGACAGCAGAGACGGTCCCCTTTATCCCTGCTGGATTTTATCTGCTGGCTCCAGAATCAGTCCAATCCAATTTATTCTGTCCTTCACCCTCACCGTGTTATTTATGCCTGCTCTAATTTCCGTATCATTTAATTCTTCAGCGGATCTTCATCTCCTCCCATTTTCTTCCTGACACCACATTTGGACTTCTGAGGGGGAAAAAAGAAAGTCAACTGAGAGAAAAAAAAGTTGTGATAGACACACAAGGCTTATGTAGAGGCACGATGGACTATTGCAAATCCAGCAGTCAGGACAGGTGATTACTCAATGTCACCTTGGTAGAAGGAAGGAGCTGGAGAGCAGATTTGCCACCTGTAAGTTACAATTGTGCATTCTGCAGTCATATATCAGCAAGAAATGAGTTGTGCCCAAAATTATTTATTTCAAAGACTTGAACAAAAACAGTTAGGAAGGCATAAAACAAGTGAGTTCAACTTCTTTGTTCATAAGGAAAATAATATACTGTTTTCTCACAATCTCGATCAATCATATTTGAAATATATCATCAGCTTGGATGCTTCTCAATAATTTTGGCATCACATCAACTCCTCCGTTTGTGTGTTTACATCCTCATCTTCATTTATTTCACAGAAATGCCAGAGGAAGAAGAGCACAGGCCGGCAGGAACTCCACAGCCTGCGTTGTTGCCTAATGATA
Organism: Hippoglossus stenolepis; assembly: GCF_022539355.2. Classification (NCBI taxonomy): domain Eukaryota; kingdom Metazoa; phylum Chordata; class Actinopteri; order Pleuronectiformes; family Pleuronectidae; genus Hippoglossus; species Hippoglossus stenolepis. Next base: position 10,617,849 of record NC_061499.1, read on the forward strand.
TGGGACAATGAGCTCGTTCTACTGTTGCACAATGTAAGTACTTAAACGCTCCAAATGTAATTGTAAATGTTCCGATTTTGCTTTGTCTTGCCAGATATTTCAAAAATGACAAATGTAAAGCCAATGTTTGTTGAGAGTACAGCTGGTCCAACAACCCTCTGATGACCTCCAAAAGTTGCCTCTTTTGTCCTGGGAGAGAGGGACGTGCCAAATCCCCAGTCTGTGTGCCCTGCAAGTGAGCGCGGGCCTGGCAGCGCTGCCGGTCCAGAGACGGGTGGGAGTCCTGCGGGCCATCTGGGAAAGCTCCAGGAGGATCCTGGGAGAGCCTGGCGCTCGTCAGCGGGGCCTGGGACCTGAAAGTGAGCCATGATCATAAACGAGAACGCAACAAGGCACATGAATGGACCGGGACTCACAAAAGGTAAAAAAAAACAGACGATGAGCTTGAGCGTTTTGTTGGAAAGATTGAGTTGAAGTGAACATAAATACACCATTCAACATATGAAGATCTGTAAGTGTCAAACGCTCCTTCAGTCAGAAAACACATCAGTGAGCAAACCTCGCTCTCCCGATGATGCTTTGACTTTCCTGAAAACTCTGGGTGTGTTTGCTGCGTAGCTTTTCCCCCACATAACCTGCCCTCAATAGATTTATCATATGAAAATGACTGAAGGGATGAAAGAGAATACTTAAGAGGCTGAACGAATTTTTTTCTCCTAATGGTCAATTTAAGCAGCACTTAAGAAGGCATCGCTTTGAAGCCTTTGAAATTTTAATGATGACCTTGATTCTTTGCGTGAATCAAATGCTTCAGCGGGGAACAGACTGCGCATCAACGACTCCCGCTCACGTTTAAAAGCTCCCGCGCACCAACGGCTAAAGTTCGGTTGTCCGTGAAGTCTCCAAAGCGCCGGTAGGTGGTCGACGTGGTAATTAATTACCCGGTACAGATGTGAACACCCTTCAAGGAGTCGTGTTTGTGTTCATTTTTGCTTTGATAGTCAAAGCCGATTTAATTTGAATTCAAAGGAAACGCTCATTTGAACAGGATGAAGTAAAAAGAAATTTCATTGTAGAATATGAAATACACGCAAAAAGAGACACTTTCATTGGCTGCGACTCTCAGATTCATCGCCGCGTGCGTCTGCGGCGCCTGCAGTCTGAATCTTTAATAGTGTAGATGGATGGATGTGTTTATTTGTCCTCTCTGAGACACCTAACTCAAACGACTGATGTGTTAAAATCTTCTTTCATCCCTCTTCTAAAGGGTCTATTGATCACACTGCGCTGTGGTCAAAGTTACGACCCCCCCACAACAGCCCCCACCCCACCCCCCACCTTCTTTTGCTTAATGTAGTCAATAATCGTAATGGTGTGATCAGTGCTACTCCCCGTGAAATGGCTGCACAGCTGTGACTGCTTCATTTGACTGGTCGGAGAGCTGGAGGAGGAGGGGAAGAGAGGAAAAGATGAGAGATTCCGAAGGGGGGGGGGCGGTGAAATTAGATTAAGTGATGGATGGACGGATGGATGGATGGATGGATGGAGGGATGGAGGGATGGATGGATGGATGGACGGATGGATGGAGGAAAATAAATGCACGGACGCCGGATTCATTTAGAAAAGTGTTAGAGGAATAAAAACAATAAGAAGTCTGGTTTACAGCGTAACAGATGGGAGGATTGATGGGATGATTGGAGAGCGGAGGCGATGAGGATGGAAGGAAGGAGGAAAGGGGGGATGGAGGACTCTTAAAGCATCGTGGCATCCAGGCTTCCCAGAGGAAGGAGATTAATGGCGTGTGCCTCTCCGTCTCCGTGCCTCTTTGTGCCAAGCGCCCCATCATAAAGCACACCTCACACATCTGGCACAAGTGTGGGGCACGGGGCACCGATCCCTCTCTGCCTCTCTGTTTCATCCTCTCTGTGGAGGAGAGGAAGTTCCCCTCGGTGCAGCTGTACTGTGAGTTTACTGACGCTGGTGGAGGATTCGTCATATTCTGGTTAATAACTAGTTTGTGAAGATGTGACCTCCATCACCAAGGTGACCCTCTTTTTGAGGTTACTGTATGTTCACCAGATGCATTCCTGTCAATTACAGCACTTAGTAAACAACCTATTGGGAATGTTACCGTCATGTAGCCACTAATACAATTACCTTGTTAGTCACTGATAGGATTACTCTCATACTGAACACTGAGGTGTATGGGTGTAGTTGTATTGCATGACTACATCACTAGTCCACTGAAATTATTCCAAATGAATCTTGTACAAAAATGTTTGTATACTTTATATACTAAATTGATCTCCTGCTGCTTGTATGGAAAAAATGTGAAATGTCATGATTGACAGCTCAGACTGACTCGCGATTGGTCGAATGCGTGTATCTACCGTGGCTACATCCTCCTATTGCTACTGTGCGGACTCCAAAATGCGCAAGATGGCAGCGTTCATTACCGGAATATTTTAGCTTCGTTTCTGGATACTGGGACGAAGTGGAGACACGTCATCCGTCTTTATAAAGTCTATGGTGTAAGCAAAGGCGTTTATATGGATCTTCTACTACAAAATCTTGAGACCAGGGTTTTTTATCCCATGCCCCTTGTACTGTTACACGTTTTCTAGTTGGAGAAAGATTTTACGGTTTGGTTCAATATTTCATAATGTCAATGCAGTACAATACAATTTCTTCACCTCAACAAATTTATTTGAGTTGCCCAATATCACCTAAACATTGTGTATCGTACATTTCTCTTGATAAAGATGTTTAATCCGTGCATGATGTTACTTATACAAAACATTTATTTTTGCTAATTGGTTGTACATTAATTCAAATTTTTTTTAGTATTTTTTTGTAATTGCAATGTTTTAACCCAATCATTTTTCTTTCAATCATATGTTGAACTGTCTGTGCTCCTCTGCTGACTTCCAGCAAAGCCAAGCACAACTTAGTGATTTAAACTCTCTGAAAGCTGCTTGACACAATCCAAACAGCAATTTGTCATGGAGATTTGAGTGAAACGCTGTATGAGAGGTGTTGAAATGTATTTGATCGGCGGTGAGAGGTGAGCTAAGGGTTGTGTGTGTACGCGTGTATCAGTGTTTGTGTGCGAGAGCTGAGTGTGAGGTTTTGCACCACACATAAAATATTGTGAGTGATACGTGTGTAGTCTATATGTAATTGAGAACTGAGTGTGTGTGTGCCCTCCGCGGCCGTGTGTGTGTGTAACCTATCTGAGGGTTGGAGGCGATCAGTCTCCCATGAATTCCTGTCGACGCCAGAGAGCGGGAACGTTTGACGGATCGGCCTCCCCCACTCTTAGGACGCCACGTTCCTACACAGATGGCGTAATTAACGGGAGGCGAGCCAGGGAGGGAAATTTATCTTTGATCAGCACCTTCGCGCCAGATTGTCATCTATGTTAATATGATGATAGCATCAGTGCGCACGCGTGTACACACACTCACGTGCACACACAGCAAGAAATGGATGGAGAGAGAATAGAGGCTCTGCAGCAGTCAGCCCTGAGGATATAGGGTTATGTGTGCAGTCTCTCTCACACACACGCACACACACACACACACACACACACACACACACACACACACACACACACACACACACACACACACACACACACACGGTCTCCTCCTAATCCTTTGTTCACGGCATGGCGCTGCTCTCCCCCACTGTGAGGAAAGCTGCGATGAACTTTGGAGGGTGCCTCAGACAGAATCATACATACAGCACATACACACATAACTGCATATGCGTGTGTGTGCACGTGTGTGTGTGTTGTGTGTGTGTGTGTGTGTGTGTGTGTGTGTGTGTGTGTGTGTGTGTGTGTGTGTGTGCCATGATCAAGACTACTGCACATGAATCTGCCAATTCAGTTTCAGAAAATCATATTGAGATCCTGGATTTAAACCCTCTTCTTATATAAGCCCGGAATTAAAAAATGTTTCATCTTCAAATATATGAATTTGAAACTATTCAGGTGAAACCTCAAATAAGACAGTTGGTCTCTGGGTTTTCCTGGAGTGTGTATGGTACCTATGCCCATTTAATCTACTGTGCAGTGTGTGTGTGTGTGTGTGTGTGTGTGTGTGTGTGTGTGTGTGTGTGTGTGTGTGTGTGTGTGTGTGTGTGTGTGTGACTGTGTGAGAGGAAATGTCACAGATGAGCTCTGCCACGTGAATACTTTCACCCCAGTGAGATATTAGGAGTAATGGCGTGTAGGTGTAATGGCATGTGCCATAACATCTGGGCTGAGCGAGAGAGGGAGAGAATTGAGAGGAAAGGGAGAGAGAGGGAAAGAGAGATGGAGGGATAGGTCATCTACAAGGTCTCCAGGGACCAGAGATGCTGTGGAGGAAGGAGGATGTGATGATAGATTGATTGTTGATGTAAGAACGTAGGAAGAGAAAACATGAAACAAAGGGGGTCAAATCACAAAAGGAAGTTTGCAGGTCAAAGTAATGGAGGGAGGCGAGATTGAGGTAAAGCGGGGGAGAAAAAAAAGAAGAAGATGAGCGAGAACTGAAGAGAAAGGAGAAGTGCCAAGGAGAGAGCAGAAGGGAAGAGATGGGAGAGTTGGCAAGTTTGAGGAACTGAGAGAGGAGGAAAAGGAGAGAGGGGAAATGAATGAGGAGAGCAGGAGCACGCTGGTGAGTGTTCAAACATTTCCAAACAGACCGACAGGCAGGCAGAGGGAGAGAGAGGGAGAGAGAGAGGTAGGAAGACATGTAGACAGACAAAAACATGGAGGCAGACAGACAGCAGGGAGAACAAAGGCTGTGTTCCTCCGCCTCGCTCTGCTGCTCCCCAGTCCATCTGCTGCTTCTGCACAGCCTCCGATCTGTTTCACACTCATTTTCAGCCTCGCTCTTCTCCATCCTTTCCTCCCTCTCTCTCTATCCCTCCCCAACCTCTTCTCCCATGGTGCGCGCACACACACACACACACACACACACGCACACACACACACACACATATATTTTTGCTCATTTGCATCCTCAACTTGCACCATCCCTCCCACCTCTCCTCTTTTTTCCTTCCATGGTTAATTTTCTTCCTAACTTCCATCTGTTGTTTATTTTGAGATTTTAACGTATGACACAACCACTTCCTGCAGGAGACAATAACAACCACACGTACAGATTAGCACGCGTACTAATCTCTAAACTAATATTTCCAATAATCTCTGTCTGTCTGTATGTGGACTGAATATCTCAAGAACCGTACATCTCATTGGCCTCACACTTGGCACGTATGTTGTTAAGGGCCCAAGGAACTGCAGTGTTGAATTTGGTGCCATTTGGACAGACGATACCTTTGACATTAGTAAACTGAGTCGGGTGGCGAGGCCTCAGGGTTCTGGAGCCTGCCTTTCTTTTCCATTGCTCAATCTCTGCAGGTCACTTTTACAGTTTCAGAAAGGAAGCTACAAACCATCATTACCGAGCAAACAGCCCATTCCAAACAGGTTTAGAACGGGCACTAATAACAAACAACCAATGATAGATACAGTCACCATTTCTATGGCTGATTTTGGCCCCCAAAAGACAGGTGCACATTTTAGGTTTAAATCAAACTTGAACAAATCTGAACCTATCCTTTGAGAGTATAAAGAATTTTGTTTGATTTAACACCCGGCATGACTGTAGGCACATGTTTTTATTAGTCTACCTTTTCCCATTCAATTCATTTGCCGTAATTACAGGTCAGAGTATGTTTTTGTAAGTGAACACACACTCACACACTTGTGTGTATTTACATGCTTTTGTGTTCACATGACCTCTCGCATCATTTAGTCGCTGGTGACTCTCCAAACAGGACCGCCCAAGCGGCCCCCCATTATAACGTACAAAATAATGGGAGATTTGCTTTCATGAACTCAGCTCCGGGACAGTTTGGACCTCCTATTTAGACTCAACAGGAACTTGGCACTGACTCCACACAGGTGCAGGCTGAGAGAGGGAGAGAGAGAGAGAGAGAGAGAGAGAGGGAGAGAGAATTGGGTCCTGCGAACAACATTCAACATCTGTGTCAATGGCTGTTGCACAAAATTTCACCAATAAAACGGAGAGCAAAGGGGAGAGGAGAGAGTCAGAGAGAGTGGGGGTAAGGAGTTAAGCGGGGGTTCAACATCTGTCAGTGTCTGTTATGCTTTCTACCAAATTGAGAGGGAAACGGAGAGAAAACGAGGTAGGAGCTTAAAATAGCTGAGAGAAAGTTGGTGGCTAGCCAAGCCTGGATGAAGCAATCCACCTCCAGCTGTTGTCCTGTTTGTGTATCAGAGAGAGGACAGGAGGGGAGGCAGGGACGACGGGAAGCTAAGACGCCACTGAAGGTGTTGAAGAAGAGAGGGATGAAGACGGGATGGGAAGGTTAAAGTGATCATGCAGGAGGGAGTGAGGAGACAGCTGCTCCACAGCTTGAGATGTGGGAAGGAACTATACTGTTACCCACTGTTGGATGATGTTCGGCATGTTCACCCACTCCTTCCTCTTATGCTTACCCTGAACTTAAAAATAAGTACAGTTCATTATCTATAGTTCACTTATTCTGGGCTGGGTTGCAGAGGGCAGCCGACCTCAGCATGCCGGGCCTGGTTCAGAGTGCGGAGGCCTCTGGGCACAAAATCCGGATAAAATGTTAAAAGATGCAGTTGGCAGGTGTCGTGTCATAAAACGGTAATATGCACTTAACACACGAGCTATGCAACATAGAGTTTAAGGACATGACAATAGAAGATCATTTAAAGTTACTACTCATAGCCTTCCTTAAAATAGCCCACCTAGGTTTAAGGTTTTACTCAGCTTTTGAGGCCTGAACAGGGTTTAAACAGAGAGAGAACTTATTACCTTAGTAGTAAATCTGTACTTAAAGCAAGCATCAGTTTGGATGCTGGGCTGACACACTGCACCGACATAGAGAAGTTACAGCTGAACATCCATCCATTATCTATACCGCTTATCCTTAGAGCGTCGTGGGTCAGCTGACATTGGGTAAGAGGCGGGGTGCACCCGGGACAGGACGCCAGTGTGTCACAGGGCCAACATACAGATACAAACTTCCATACCTACTCACATTCACACCAACACTCAATGTCTCCAATTATCCTAACTGCAGACTGCATGTCTTTGGACAGAGGGAGGAGAAGAGAAAACACAAACTGAACACATGTCCACATTTTACCAATTAACCATAATTATCACTAAAAGCTCAACAAAAAACAAATACATGTGACGTCATTTTTTTCCTTTTGCACAGCAGGGTTTGGCACAAACTAGAGTTGATGATATTAAAGAGAATTGGTTGAATATTTCTTTTGAGGACTGTTTCTGTTCGTACCAGCAGATTAAAAAAGTCAACATCTTGCTTTATTTCTTATTTTGTTATTTACCATTTCAAAACGAAAGAGACATTCCATTTCATTTCAAAAGTGATTTCTCCTTCACAACAGAACCTTTTAAGCTGCTAGCGATTCACATTCTTTCATCATTTAAGCCCTGAAAAACATTTTTTGTTCCACAAAGCAATGGACATGTCAAATTGAAAAGAGAATTGCCTTGACTTAAGAAAAGAAGATATTTAATGAATACGTGGCTTCAGTACATTTGAGTTCCATCACTGCCACTCTTCTTCTTTTTTTTTTTACATCATGTGCTCGTTCGTTTCTTTAACAGCCTCTGTCAGTTGTGGCTGGTTCTTTTATACAAGCAATGACCTGTGGTTTGTGTGTGAACCTGAATCTTTCTGTACGGATTTTTTTTTTAACCACTTTCTAGGTCTGCTTGATAGATAAGTGGCAGTTTTAGGGGCAAAACGTTGCTTATGCAGAAATCAACAGGCTTTTGAAATTTGCCAAATTGACGGGCTTGAATAGGAACTGAAGCAGTGCACTCTTTATGTGATTGCATGTGTCAGAATCAAAACCAAGCTTTCTCTTTTACCATGAAGAGGTTATTCATTTGTGATGTTTCAGCTTTACAGTCAAAAGGCTAAAATGAAGCAATTTAAAAGCTGAGGAGGCTCGAGGGGGAAAAAACTGGGCAGTAAATTGCAAAGGACCCATCTTCACCATCAGCACTGGGGGCGATGCTTACCCTGCACGTGGGCTCTATATACTGTTATATCTTTATACTCTAATACTGAGAGTTCATAATGCCATTATCGTGACATAATTGTTATCGTATCAAGACAAATGATTGGTCAAATGAAGTCAACTATAGATTGTGTCTCGAATCTTGCAAATGTATTTTTTTATAAACTTGTAGTGAGTCATTACTACACAATATGAGTTCATAGTGACATCATGATGACATCATTTCTACCGTATGATCGTAAACGATTTTTCAATCTATGTTTAGGTTGTGCTTGTGGTCCTATATAATGTGGATACACGTCCACAAAGCCATTTTGGACTTTTGGACTTTTTCATCGCTAATCATATAACCTCGTGTAACGGGGAGTCATTTTCTGATCGATATTGTTGTGGAGAAATCTTGGACTTAAGATGGGTTTAGACTAAATCGGGATTTAACCTCCATGCACCGAGAATCAGAGGAGATTTCTGGTCTGGAACTCAGAACCCAGACAATCTGAATCATCTTTCAGACTCGTTGCCACTCTTCATTTTGTTTTCCATGCGGTCACATGAGAGACATGAGGTGGTGCGTCGCTGCCACTGAAGCAATAATAACATCCTATTATTTTCCAATCTTGTGGCATGCGCATGTGATTATAGAGAAGGGAAACTGTGAAGATTCTCCTCATGTTCATGATGCAACCAGATTTCAAAATCAAATGAGTTAGTCTGAGCTCAACTTTACTTTTATGACCTCTGACTGATCAGCTCCAAAAGTTCATCATGTCAGAACGAATATGGAGACATTATCCTCCGGAGTTACCATCCATGCATTGTTCAGTTTTTTTTATACACACAAACAGCGGTACAAAAACAACACCCTGCTTCTGGCTACATTGTCACGGAGAGTAAACAACATATTTAATGTAGGAATGCAATTCCAACTATTTGTAAGTTTTCATTTTCATTTTTTCAATTTTTTTCAAACTAGGTCACACCAACAAATCAATTAATGCAAGCAATGTAATGTCTGGCGCTCCAGTCTGGCCATTGTTGTTTCCAACCCCTGAAGTTGCTTGGAATTATTTTTCGACATTGGAGCCCGAGTCGTGTTTTTTGGTCTCAACTCACTCTGAGCAATTTTCTCTCCTCTGAGTACCGCGCATCGACAATACCAGTAAAGATTGCCTCCTGGCTGTTACTCATGCATAGAAAATGTCGCCTCTGTGTTGTGGATTTCACCCAATGCATAGAAAGTACTGTAGATATGACTATCGTTATTTTTTTTTTTGTGGCCATGTTTTGGAATCTGTCAATGCTGATAATGATGAGAGCCTTTTGTGGTTGGAGAAAAGGTGTTTTGTGAGTCTTTTTGAGGAAAACATAGAAATCACTTTGTTTGTGTACCCTCCCAGTCAAGGGCAGACTAATATGTGTGCTCTTTCAGCGTAGTTTATGTTTCCTCCCACGTTTAAAGAATAATAAAACTCCAGGGATGAAGGAGATCTTTGTTGTTTTTTTTAAAACCTGCTCTAATGCTACGAACAGAATTTTATTTATTTAGTACCGATAAGAAGGTCAAATAGATGGATTCTGGGCTGTGGAGTTGTTGAGTGGTCAACTTGTTGGATGAAAGTGTGTGTAACTGATGTGTATTTGAGAAAGAGCACACACACTCAATGCATGTATCAACAGAGTTTAAAGGGAATTCTGGTATTTTTCAACCTGTATATAAATGTGAGTGTGTAAATGAATACTACTTACAAAAACTTCTGGAAATGCTGTTGTCTTAGGAAAGACCAAGAACAACAATTTGGCACAAAAAACAAACACAATCTGCTTTAATTGGACACTTTGTGGACTGTCACAGTTGCCCCATAAGATTACATGCTAGCACTGTCGCCGTGTCGCGGCTTCCAGCAGAGGTGATCAACTAGATAGATTGATATAGTTTTGTACCATAAAGGCACCCATATTTCGGAGGGGGGGGGGCCTTAAAAGGACAAAGCGGCTGAAAAGAGGAGTTGTAGTAATGGACAGTTGCAGGTAATTACCCAAATGAAAAATATGGAAATGACTGTGAGCTCAATATTTCTCCTTTAATGTATTTAAGTGCACACACAGAATCAAAGAACAAAAGACCATACTTGTTTCCCCCCTTACATAAAATACATCTTCAGGTCTCTGTTTTGCATGTTTATGTCACAGTTTTATTATAGATAAAACATTATCTCCTCATTAAGTTGCATAGAGGCGTTAATCGTAAAAGGGTTCCCCACATAGCTCATCTGTTTAATGCAATGTTAACCTTTCACGATTAGCAAGAAGACAGGATACACCTCTTTTTCTTTAAATGCAGAGAATGAGTCAATTTTACTGCATTTTTGCCTTAAGGAATGTTCTCCCTCTGCAAAAAGAGAGACGATCCATGCTACGTTTCTTCCTTTTTTCCATACACATACTGCACGCATATACTTTTCCAACACACACACTCGCACTCACACACACACTTTCTCCTGTCTTCTGTGCAGGCTATTAACCTGTCTGCCTTCTGCAGAATCTCTGTAATTTGGCTGTCAGTTATTAAAATTCTACCTGCTGGCACATGGAGACAGAAAAGGTCCCCGGCATTCATTCTGGACCCCGAAAGAACTGAAATGTATGTGACGTCCTGGGTACTGTAGGTCTGACACTGGGCCCAGCACTCTGAGTGGATAATTGTATATGTGATGAGAGGGGTGGGTGAAAAGGAAGGACTGGCATTTGCTTAACAGTATGAATGTTATAATAAATTGGTGAACAGTTGTGTTACTGTAAATGAGGACAGACTGTGATTTCATGTGCTGGATGTGTCTCACAGTGATGGAAAGACACTCAATTATTCCTTTGATTTGAAACCACCAGAAACTGGAATTAGCTAACAAGAGTCCCAGCATCTTCTAATAGTTCTTCACTTCCACTGTGCAGCATTTGCTTCTCTTTGTTGTCCATGTGGTATAATATAGACATGTTCAGCCTTTTCAGATAATTCGGCAGGGGCTGCGACTTCCTGGAGTCTCTCTGTCTCCCTGGTTTGGCAGCCTGCCAAAAAAGTGGTCCCCAGCACATAATCCCCCATAAAACACAAAGGTGTAATTCTTACCTGTGCCAAGGAGGTTTTGTTTTCGTCTGAGCTTGTTTATGTGTTTGTTAGCCGGAGTACACAAAAATTAATCAACTAAATTCCATACAATCTTGTGGAGGGCATGACTCAAAGAAGAACCCCCTGAATTTGGTGCAGATCTGGATGTTGCAGATTCAGGAATTTGTAATTACTTTCATGAAAATTGCAAGATATGTTCTCTGACTGCCATTCTAGCTTACACTTTGATTTTCATATGGATTAAACAAACAAGATATAACGTGGTAATTACTGAGCTCTAGAGGTGGTTACCTGGCTCTTTTATGTTTTAATGCTAAGCTAAGGTAATATGCTTCAACGAGATGTATTCCTGAGCTCGTACGGGAGCATGGAGTTAGGGGAAAAAGCTTTGATTTATGTTTTTGACAACAAAAGGTATGTCAGACACCAGTTGTGTGTTGAACATGTACATGTGCTGCAGGAAAAAAAGTATGACACCTTATATCGTTGAGGTTGATGTGCAGCCCATTGATTTGTGCATAGCTGATGTTTGTAGGTCTGCATGGTCATATAAAAAAAAACTAAACGGTCTACAGCTCCATATTGAAAAACATTTTACCCTTTCTTTTCAGGCTAATATGAACCATACGCTCCCCCATGAGCTCGCCAAGAATAGAATGGCAACGGTGGAACGTTGGGGGGGTGCGCTTGATTATTTATTTGTGTTTCAACTGGGGAAATCGGAGCTCCGTCACCACTATGAGTCATAAAAGCCTGTTTATTTAGAAACCAGAACTTGCTGCTCGACAGGCCGTTACATCTGGTGGCAATTATATCATTCAGCTCTCCATCCCACATGCTGAATTCGATGCATATGTGGGAGTTGCATCACATCAGAGCGTTGTACTGTATGTGAGCGTGTGTGTGTGTGTGTGTTCTACATCCCTCGCTACATGCTTTTACTTGTGATCCAAAAAAACTAAACATGTCATCAGTTTAAAGAAGTCACAGTTTTTGACTTATTAGTTTACGATAGTTGTTCAAATGAGCAAAAGTCATTGTTGGGTGTTTTTGTTCCTCGAAGATGAATTTCTGACCCTGATATTCGCTGTGGAGGTCAATCCGTGTTCTCGCCTGGGTGAAGAATTTTTCCATAAGCTTTTTTATCACCGAACTGAACAAGAAGTGGGTTTCAGAAGAATGCCGCTGGTTTTTTCTTGTGGTTTCTTTTCTGACGGGGCTCGGGTTCAACAGCTGCTAAAACTTCACTCAGAGCTCGGCCGTTGAGGGAAAACATCTTGTTTCATTTTAGCGGCTCTGTTGTTAAAGAATTGGAACGCTCGCTCGCTTGCTCTCATCTCCGCACTCCTCGCTCTCCCTCCTCCCTCCTCCTTCCCTTTCTTCCCTTCTCCTCTCCTCAGGTCCTGTCAAACCGCTCACTGGGGAGAAACAGAAGGTGTGTTGCTTCTCGGAGTTGTGTGTCTGTGTGTTAAAGTGTGTTTCTGTGCACGTAAGTCTCTAAGTGCACTCTTGTCTATGCAGCCGTGTGCATGTGTCTCCATGTGACTCAGTGTGTGTTCTGTTTAAATCCGCCGTCTCCAAAGCCTTACAAGGCTCCCTGCGTATAATTGGTGACCTATTACTTTCTGCCCATTGCATTTGACAGATATGAATTGGAGACTGCCATGCAGACATGCTGATTAATGACAACCACAATTGGTACCTTTTAATTGCCGAGGATGAGAAGTCAGGCTCTGCACAGAGAGAGTCAGAGTGACGAACACACACACATGCACACATGCACACACACACACACACACACACGCAATCTCTTTTGCACACTACTGTAATTATAGGGTGAGTGTTTGTGTCGCATCTCTTTTTGCACATCCAGGTCATTTCTGACACTGGGTTGGAGTCATTTTAATCAACCAATGGTGGAGCATTGTGGAGCCAGCTGTTTGTCAAAATATGTGTGTGTGTGTGTGTGTGTGTGTGTATTTTCAGTTCTCACGTATGTGGACTAATGGGGGGGTGGTTGTGTCTGCAGGGGATTGTATTCGTAATGTGTGTGATTTAGCACACATCTGGTCATATACACTCCACAAGGGAGCAGAGAGTTATATATGCACACACCACAAACACACACACACACACACACACACACACACACACACACACACACACACACACACACACACACACACACACACACACACACACGCTCACACAGACATACCTGAACCTATCTACACATGACGTGGGTGGCTCCTCAACCTAAATCAATCGGTGCTAATTGCCGGTCTGTGCTCCCCTGCGTCTTAACCTCGCTCCCTGTCAGATCTACTTGTCTGATTTGACAAGTAACTCCCACATGTTCGAGCCACTATGATCAACTCCGGGAACTCAAAGGTCTCACGGTGTTGTGATCTCGCCACGATGTCAAGACACCGTGTTGCAGAAATAGCTCTGCCCTTATCTAACATCTCTTGCAGTTTAGTCTTTGAACGTGTGGTTAAAGTCACGCATCGCTCCTCTGTGAATTCTCAACTTGAAGGAGCTGAGGAGTTCATGTTAAGGTTACTAAAACTATCCATCATATGAAACACAGACAAAAAGCCTCTTCTTTTACACAGCGCATTGTTTCAGCTGTGAAGCTGCTCACTGGGATTTACTATTTGGAGAAGAATGAGGATTTGGATTTGGATTTCGGTGAGTCTCCGTTTCTGCCTTTTTTTTTACAGCCTCTCTGGCACGCCTTCCTGTTCTTGTCAGAGATGCAGATGATCCGTTACACTCACTCCATCCACCACTTGCAAGCCAACTAGAAATGGTCTTGTCATCAATAAGGATGTTGCCAGGAGTCGAAAAACGGGACCAAGAACGGAGGAGGAGCCGCTCCCAGCCACCAGGGCCTTAAAAGGGAAAAGGTATGAGGAGAAAGTAGCTGTTCTGTGTCATTTCCACAAAAGCAGACATCTGTCTTCCTTTGGCATTTCTCCCCACACTGACAGGGGTCATGAGTTTGTGTTGTGTAAGCACGGGGGTTGCAGGGATTCTGTTCAACTCAATGGAATGATACGAATGTGACAAGAAAGGCAAAGAGCACATAGACATAACAACAGAAACACGACCGAAACCATGGAATTATGGGACAGGCTGTCCATAGAAGGCCATTCATTTCATCACATTAAGCCCATACTCCATACAAGAAACCTTCGAGATGACTTGACGGCGTAAAAAAAAAAATGGTAGAATTCAATCCATCTGCTACTTGGGCATGATTCACTATTGTCGAGATCCCGGACCGAGCCCCTCATTAGCAATTAGCATATTAGCCGAGGCTTCAGGTGAGGACATTTGGCACAGCAGAGGGGGTTAATGTGAATGTCTGCGACGAGGGAATTGAAAACGGGGAGGGAGGGTAGAGGTGTCTAAGTGGGCCTGCATGCCTCTCCCTCAGATGGAGCTGTACTTTAAACAGCTGGAGGAGGGTTGCAGACGGGCTACTGGGGAAAGAAATGCACAAAAGAAGGGGGCTTGTGTGGGGGGGGGGGGGGGGGCGTTACAGTCCCTCGGAGCAGTTGTTCGAGACCGTAAATCCATCAGCTATATTTCAGCGGGGCTGGCCGCGCTAATAGACGCATGTAGTTAATATTTTATTAAGTGTAAGATGCGTGCATGTGTGAGCTCAGAGGGAGGAAGGGGTGTTGTGATTGTGTCACAGTAAAACGTGGCTCACGGTTACGAGGGAAAGCGTCAGTGTGTTAAAGGAGGACGGACACACGGAGACTCGATCCCATCAATTACCGCACTGCCGCTGTAAAAACCAACACATGCAGGGATCTGAGGTTATTTGACATGCAAAAGCAAAAATGTAATTTGTGTGGCAAACGTTATGAAACCGAAATGGGAGTTGAACCACCTCTAACACTCAGCAGAGCGCATCCCTCAGCCAAGGCCCGACAGTCCTTTTAATGAAACAACATATAAACAGCGCCGAATCGCACACGCTCATAAATATCAGTCCCCTAAACATGTTAATCAATACCCATGAATTATTCTCTAAGAAATCAATGGAAATGTTGAAAACCCTATCTTTCCTTAAGAGTCTGGACTTTCGGTTTAAGAGCAGGATTTATTGATTTCACGTCCAGGTTTTGCAATGCTTTCACTCAAAACCCTGCGCTCGCACTCAAATATACCCAGCTTGTGTTCAGATTTCCTGCTCTTCAGGTTCAGCTCTTCTCCTTCTCCCCGGTCCAGACGCCATCTGAATGAGTGAATGCTTGACACACCTCCAAATGCTCTCACAAGTTAATTTATCTGCTGGAAAGCCATTACATACCACAGTGGTTGAGTCTTAAATAGAACAAGTACTATTTGATTTTTTATTCACATGGATTTTATAGACAATAGAGACAGCGATCACAATAATACGACTATGACTAAAACATGTAATGCCAATATATTATCAGAGCTCACTGGCAGAAAAGTATTAAGGTTAGAAAACATTTTTTCCAGCTTTTTTGCCATTAGCAGCTTTATAATGAAGTTGACCAGCATGGAGTCAGGTCATGCTCTATCTAACCACCCACCTCGAGGCTTTCTAAGTCCTAGAAACCCGATCGCCAATCATGGACAGCAATAGACTGACTCCAGAGGATGACTGGGAGGCAGAGAAAGACAGACTTCAAACCCAGATGGGCTTTGATACGGCCTCTGAACCGGTCTCTTGTCATCTAATGGATGGTGGCAAGAGAGAAAAGGGGGGAAGGAGGAGAGGGGTGAGAGAGAGAGAGAGAGAGAGAGAGAGAGAGAGAGAGAGAGAGAGAGAGAGAGAGAGAGAGAGAAGGCCCGGGGAGGTTTTGAAGTGAATATACTTGTATCATGATCAAAGAAAAGTTAGGAGAAGACGAGAGAAGGGAAAATGTTAGATGAGTTAAATGCCCTTCAGTCAAAGTTACAACTTAAACTTAACTTAACAAATACCGCTTACTTTCAAATGTCCAAATCGTATTGTTTTTACCTTTTCTGGCATGAGACCATAATAAAAAATACTATGTTTCTACTGCAAATCCTAAAATAAGAAGTTGAATAATAGAAACCATGTACTTCAGGAAACATATATAATTCAAAGTAATGTCCTCTGGAGTCATGGAGACATAACTGTGTCCATGAGAGATGACTGTGTGTGTGTGTGTGTGTGTGTGTGTGTGTGTGTGTGTGTGTGTGTGTGTGTGTGTGTGTGTGTGTGTGTGTGTGTGTGTGTGTGTGTGTGTGAGCGCCATGTTTCTATGGCTTGTGTTCTGACATCTGTTTCTGATGAGAGGACTAAATGGGTCTTGGATGGGCTGTGTGACCAACTGTCTGTCCCCGAGCACAGAGAGCTTGACTCTGTGGCCGCTAAATCAGCCCAGCTGAAAGGCTGCCATCTGAGCTGGACTGTGTCTATGTGTGTGTGGGTGTGTGTTTTATGTGTGTATCATGTTGTGGGGACAAAAATCTGTTAAGATCAGCATTAATGAGTGACTCACCTCCCATCGGTGGAATAAAATCCAGCCCACTTGAGAAGCAGAAGTTAAATAAGACACCTTAATAAACAATCAGAGTTAGGATCAGGGTTTGGGGTTGGAGTCGTAGTGGTCATGGTTTGGCTAAAGGTTATCAACACAACTTACACTCGTGTCTACATGTATAAATGAACAAATTAAGAAACTGAAGGAAAAGCTTAACTAAAACTAACCAAACTTGTTTTGGAACAACTAAACCATGACTCAGAAAAACATCAGTATCCAAAACAATCTCACCTAAAGTAGCTGTCACATGATCCTCTGAATCATTTTGTCGACCATGTGATCTGATTGAAAGCTCCACAGTAAGTACTTAATGGACCTTGAATGAAAGTTTAAATCTTTTAGGCCAAATTAAACAAGGAATTGTTCACATGCTCAGAAACACATGTAAACATGTTCCGTTTTGTGACAATTGGGTGAACTCAGTTTGTCGATGAAGGTCATGTGATGTGACTAAAAGCTCCATAGCAGCTAATACATACATTGTTGTTGTCAAAATCTGTGATGTGTATTTTAAAATGTTGTGGGCTGGAATCAGGAACATTTTTTACTGTTATGAAAACAAACCCCCAGTTTCCCTACACAAATTTGTGTATTCTGTTCCTTCCATGTTATATGATACCGTAAAGATTTGAATGTGAACACTAAATTGTGCATGAAAGAAAAAGTTGGACCCAAAAGTAGAAAAGTGGTCGTAGAAAGAAAACTTGTGATTCCAGTGCTCTCCCTTCTCTCTCGCCTGCTCCCTTTATTTCCCTCCTGTGCTCATTTTCAGTGGGAGCGGCGGCGGCGGGGAGAGAAAATGTGAGATCCAGATGTGGAGCCCTTTCTGCAGATGTACGCACTTAGAGGCCAAGAAACGCTAATCTGCTTTGCTGAGTGCAAACACGCAGACACACACACACACACAGAAGCATGAAAGTGGGCACACACATTTACAAATTTTCCATAAACACCTATTTTCAGAGAGAAAATTACATATGCAGTCCTAGAGTCCAAGAAACACATAAAAACAAATCCATGAGACCAAAATCCCTGTAACACTGCTGCTGCATTTTATTTACTAAACAGTCCCTGGCCTCTCAAGCATCAGACACAAATCTACACATTAACACTCAGTGGTTTTAAAATCGTTTCAAATATTATTATTTCCTATGTTCACCTGCTGGCACATTGTCGTAGAAACAAGCTGCATTGGAGAGAGCGAGTCTTTTCCAAGGACTAATGACACGAACAGGAAGGGCATTGAATGACATTGATATTTAAAATCTAACAATGACTTTGAATATAAACCGCTCCTGGTGTTTCAGGTTTGCTTCTTAAGGAGAAAATAAGAATTGAATAAAATGCTGTCGAATAGAATAGAATTAAGGCTGCAATAATTAAGTTTTGAATATTCATTTTATTCATTGAAAAATCTTTGGGAATTGTGCCAAATGTCCTTCACAAGCTCTAAGACCCCAAGGTGACGTCTTCAAATGACTTTTGTCAGAGAAAAAAAATAAATGTTGGGTTCACAACGAAACAAAACATAAAAAAGCAACAAATTGACACAATGGAAAAAATCTGTAGTTCTCCAAAATAAATGCTTTGAATAATCAAACTATCACAATTGTTGATGAATAGGTTTGAGTTGACTATTCCATTAACGCACTCAGTGTTGAGTGGAACCATTTTTAAGTTTGCACGTTACATTGTCCTGCAGCGCCTTTTGAAGATTTATATTTTTATATCCATAAAATACTTGAGATTCCAGATACATTTTGAGTCTGTTTTCTGCTTCACATGTAACAGTATGTTGCCTCATTGTCGGTTATTTTATGCAGCAAAACTGTGCTGATGACTCAATACTTATTTTCAGTGTGTATTCAATGTGCAGTACATTGCGTAAGCCAAAGAAATTGCTCTCTCTCTCTGTTTCTTAGCGTGTGTGTGTGTGTGTGTGTGTGTGTGTGTGTGTCGGGGGGGGGTTATTGGGGAGTCAGATGAGCACAGACATATCAATGTGTATGCAGGGGTGAAAGGGTCGAGCTATAAAGCAGCTTTGAAATATTCAGTAGAGAACAACACATCAACATCAAGGTGAAAAAACGGATACTCTTGCAGGAACGTGTGTGTGTGTGTGTGTGTGTGTGTGTGTGTGTGTGTGTGTGTGTGTGTGTGTGTGTGTGTGTGTGTGTGTGTGTGTGTGTGTGTGTGTGTGTGTGTGGTGTGCGCTTCTCTCCTGGGCCTGTTGCTCATTATTCGTCCTTGTGTCCTCCCAGCCAATGATTATTGATCATGCCACGTTAAGTATGGAGAGGGCACCTCGCTGTGACAGCTCCACTGGTGCTGCGGCACCTTGATCTTTTCTGAAGGGAGGCAGAGAGATGAGGGGGGGTCTCCATGTGAAGCTGTGGGAGAATGTGGGAGAAGATGTTCGGGGGGTTGGAAGTGCAGAGACGTGTTGCTGGATGAGGCGGTTAGGTTTAAACACCATGTGCTTGCGTCGCTTCAAAGGGCACGTGGCCACTTTTGTATACCGCCATTGGTCAAAGACTCTCCAGAGGACGCATTCAAATAAATGTGAGAATGTAAAGTAAAGAATCCATCACACACATGTGTAGATATAAGCTACACAATATGCACATGGCAGGGAGCGTGGTAATGACAAACTGGAAGAGAAGGAGTCAGGGTCACGGAGGGAGAAATCAATTGACACGGCTCATGCAGTGGTAGCAGCAGCAGGGATCAACAAAGTAGCGCCAGCAGCAGCGACACAATGCAGGAGCACTTATACCGACGTACAGCCGGCCTCACTGTTGTCATACAATGTGATATTTGCTGGTGCCAGAGCTAAAGCAATTACCTGCATCCAGAACCTGCAGCCTGCCTTTGTTTCCCTGTTGGCCTGTAGTTCTGATCTGTGTCTCACCCTGACAATGACCAGTTCATGCAAATGTGACTCAGACTGTGTCCTTTCATTTTTACCACGAGGGCTAAATGCTAGGAAATAATTTGCAGCCGTTGATCCTTATAAACAAAGTGTTGTTGTGCTTCGTGACCTTTAACAAAGTTTCAAGTTTTTATCCTTGTTTCTGTTTTCTGTTTTTTGTTCATGGTTTACAATTATCCTTCGTATTGTTGTTGCATGTGCAGCAGTTACCAGCAATCAATAACAAATCTTTCGATCTGAATCAGGGTCATAACAACTCTTTATCGTCTCTTACTAAAACTGTGCCAGAGTGGGTTTGTTTTGCTTTGTCAATAATTTGCACCATATTCATTTTGGCTAATTGTTAAGCTATCTTGACATTTGGATGCATCATACTTTGAGAGATGGTTTGATATGCAGAGGAATGTGAAACCATTTATTTTATCATTCATTATTTTTTGCTATCAATAAAGTTTACTATATCATAGCTGCTTGGAAACACAAGACTCAGATCTCCATTGAATTGTTTATGTCTTAGGGAAAAGAAGCTGAATCTACATATTTATTCATTTACAATACATATAATTTCTCTCGTTGTGGTTGGATTGCGACAGATAACGGCGCCACTATTCATTCTGGTGGTGCAGGATCTGGAGTGCTGCCTACTGGCTTGCATCAATGCCCTCCTGTTTGTTTTCTCCACGAGAGTAGATGAGTCAACTGATTGGCAGTCAGACGGCACGCGACACGATAATGCTAAATCTTGGCCCCGGCTAAACTCTTCAATTATTCACGGAAAAGAGGAATAAAAGAAGGGGGTGTGTGTGTGTGTGTGTGTGTGTGTGTGTGTGAGTGTGTGTGTGTGTGTGTGGGTGAGAAAGACTGCAAAAAAATGTATGAAAGAGAAAGGAAAAGTAGTTAATGAGAGAAAATGAAATGCAGAACATTACCTAATATTTCCGACTGAGAGAAATCTGCTTCTTATTATCACCCACCTTCACTGGTGCAAGCTCTGCCTAATGCCTTAATCGAGCTGCTAGCCACTGCCACCCACCACAGCGTGAGACTCACAAACACAATAAAGAAGCACTGCCTCTGCCAACACCACACACACACACACACACACACACACACACACACACAGTCACACACTCCAAGCACTCCAGCATATGGGTCAGATCTAATCGCAATAATTTCATTTCCCTCCTCATCAGCTCCAAGCCAGATAGACTAAGTCCCATTTGTAACCACTGCAGCGCTACTGGAAGGAAATATGACAGATAAGAGGACTCTTGTAATAAGCCGGCTGTGTGGATCTGATAAATGAAGAGAGCTTTTGCCAGTTAGCTGGAGAAATATATTGTGGAGCAGCAGAAAACCCGAGTGCGGTGGCTTGAGGATTCATAAAAAATAAACGTGGGGAAACAAATTAACTTTGTTGATTAGCGGCAAAGATGGAGGAAGCCGCTTGGAAATGACTCGACGACGCCTGGGAAATCTTGGGGAGTGTGAGGCAGCGTTCCGATATCAAAGAGGAGGGCGGGGGGGGAGCAGAGATGTGTAAGATACAGTAAATCCTCGTAGGCATCTTTTCAACGACAGTCACTCCTCTCTCTTTCAATAACAAAACTCTATCTCTCACACATGCACACACACACACATATGTACTGACACACACAGTTTTCTGTTGGTAAAATCCACCCTTTTCAGCTGTTCCCAGTTAAAAGACAGATGTTGCGATATTGTTCGCGATGGTATCTGTTTAGACTCGGGCCTGCGTCATGCCCACGTGGTTTTTAGAGGGAGAGGTATGAGCTGCTCAGGCAAGATTTGAAATGTAAATAGAACAGAGTATTGTGGAGTAAAATCAAGGCGAAGTTGCAACGTGAGAAATTACACTGACACAACTCAATTTCGATTGCACGACTGTTTAAACAACTGGGCTGGAATGTGGAGACTTTTGGAATATTATTCTTCTGGAATCCTCCAAAGAGTCTGTTTATCTTCTGTTACTGAGAGTTTCCAGGTATTTTCTGCAAAGGGAATATTCCACTAAGAAACAGGTCAAACGGAAAGTCGAGGAAGTTTTCTTCAGCTGCAGACATCTCTCCCTCTCTCTCTCTCTCTCTCTCTCTCTCTCTCTCTCTCTCTCTCTCTCTCTCTCTCTCTCTCTCTCTCTCCAGAGGAAACGCTTCCGTGCATCTCAGAGAATCAGCCATGCAAGACCCAACACATAAACAGTCACCTTGTCAGTCACCTTGTCAGTCAGTCAGTCAGTCAGTCAGTCAGTCAGTCAGTCAGTCAGTCAGTCAGTCAGTAGACCAGTTCTCCATCCAGCGAGTCAGTCACTGTTCCTCCTCCCTCCGTTTCCCAAACTCCTCAACACCGTCTGAGCTTCACAGACCTGAAATGATCCAGTGTCTCCTCCACTTACTAATGCTTGGTGGAGTTGCAGGACATCTCCCAGACAAAAATTTTGTATGTATTCTTCCACTTTATTAAACCAGTTTGCATTGTATGAAGTAGCATTTTTATCCATAAATCTGTTATCTTTATAATCAACATTACATAGGGAAGATTGGGGTGTTTCGGTTGAGTCTCGATTTAAATGTACAATGTGTCTCTCAATCAAAACAATAACAAAAGACTTATTTTGATGACACTGTGAAGCGGTGCGGGATCATGGGAGTTGCTGTCTTCACCACCGCTGCTGATAGAAATCTACCTGATTCAATTACTTGGTCATACGTCGTTTGCCCCAGAAGTTGTAGCAGAAACAGACAAAGCTACGGGGAAAGTGGTTATGATCCAATTAAAAGGCAAACAAAATGAAACGTCCTGTAACCTTGAATATAACTGGGTATTTCTCTGGGTTTGAACGATGTTGGAAACATTTTGAATAATGTAAACGCACAAGTCAACAAAAATATACAACATAAGTCCAGTCAGGTTTAAACCTTCTAATGAGGAATTGTTACATATTGTATCTTTAACCATATATAACAGCATTGCTATTGGTGCAGAGTGAAGAGAGTTTAAATAACATTGCAAAATAAAAATGTTAGGAATGTTAAAACTTTAAAGATAATAAACATTTATATTGTGTACAATATGTATCTTGATGTGATCGGTTAACTTGGAAATCATTAAGATTTGCTCATAAAATAATGATGTTCATCAAATTTAATGATTCAACAGCTCCGCCCTTCGGGGACATGATTTATTCCACGGCCGACGTTGGCGTATTGACAGACGTGTCAATGTTTAGATGCATAATTCTTATTACTTAAGCATCAAAGCATCCTGATTCAAGAGGAACAGAGTGTTTTAACACCTATCCTCCCCATCAGACTCCATCTTTATTATTTAAACCACTTCCTCTCGCCGCATATTCAGAATCACATCGAGAAAAAAAGCGAGAAACAGTTTCTTCCCGTCTCTTTTGATGAAATGAGTGTGCTTGTGGGGCCACTGAATTGGCATAATTACATCAGTTTAAATGCAAATTTATAGTGTGCTTATTAATTCTATTCTGCTCATTTCAAATGACTGACTGCACTTAATTAAATCAGATTGATTAGCCCTTTTCTAGACTTTCCCTTTACAACCACATAATTACAACAAATAGAGCCACTTGACACCAGATCTGCAGCACGGACGGAGCTTTCTTCTCTCGCCTATTCAGAGTCTTTCAGGTCCTGCATTGGTTTCTGCAGGCAGGTCACAAGGCCACATTATCCTGGATTACCGCTGTTTATTTTGAGGCCACCGAACTGTTGTTCAGTTCTTATCTAACCATCGGTGAAAAGATTACATCAACCTGCACAGAGCACTTTTATCTCAGACACACCGGCTCAACTCTCTGGACAGACTGTGCTTTATCGACGGTATGATGTTAAGTCTTTCCAACCGCTTAAATTGGGGCTTTGAAATATAAAATATAATAGACGATGAGTCATTATCAAAAACTAATCAGTTTAATTGGATATGATTTCCTGCTGTTGCACACAATGATGTAGTGACTGCTTTCAGGACGTGCCTTCAATACCACTGAGTCTTCTTATAATACATCATTTGTCTTATTGCAGGACAGAAACCAGAAGAAAACCATCTCCTGATTATTGTCCTGATTGTCTAACACAGTTGAGCCAGGTCATGTGAGTACTAGATTTAAAAAAAGTTGTGATTAAGTGAATCAACTCTTTTGTCAATGCAGTTACTTAACTTGAATATTAATAATTCAATAACAGTGCTACTGGAGAGATGAAGACAAAGGGAGAATAATGAAGAGGGAGGGGGGAAAAACAATATGCATAAAATGCATTCAAAGAAATGTAATATTTAAAAAAGCAGCACCCCAGGACCTGGCAAGTTAATGGCTGAAAGGGATCCTGCTCCTCAAGTGTTTTTCTGAGCTTTGATTGCAATTTAGAGAGGAATTATCTCACTGGGGTGCGTGGGTGGAAGGAGGTTGGATCTGACTGTGAAGTGCGTGTCATTACCAAGATCTCTCCCCTTCTGTTTTCCCTCGTTCCCTTTGTCTAACTCTCTTCCCCTCTCCCCTTTGTCGAACTCGCCTCGTTGCGGTTGTTCTGCAACGGCAGCTTGACAGTGTCAAAATATTTGCAAGTGCCATAATTCAACACGTTTATACAGTACATGGGATTTGTGTGTGACGATCGAGTGATACCTGCAAAAAAAAACACCCATATTTTGTATAATATATGAATATGTTTGTAAACTCAACTATTCTGAGGCCCTGCAGGAAATCCTGTACGATTTGGAGCAAGGACATAGATCCACAGATCTACACACACATCTGTAAGTCCACATGCTGTCACGTGCACACACACATATTGGACGCTGATGCTCCCCATCAAGACAGGTTCATTCTCCACGTTCCTCCCCCCGCTCTTTCTCTGCCATTGATTTGACAATCACTGTGTAATCTCGGGCTTAAATGACTCTTTTTAAAAATGCCGTGGGCGCGAGGGTCACGATATTTCCCCTTAATTACCGTGCCACATTATCACCGTAAAGCACTTTCCACCTCTCTCACACTTCTAATTACATTGTTCTGATTGCCGTGACACATCCTTTCATTCGCTGATGCACTCTGCAAGCATGTGAGCGGAAAAAAAGGAGAGAAAGGGCAAAAGGGAGAAGGAGGGAGAGAGAGAGTGGCACTAAAACCCAACGCCCTCGAATGCAAACAAAATGTCTTTTTCAATTAAATTCGTCAGATCAAGTCCAAACTTGTGCTCAAAGCTGCAACAGTTATATATATATATATATATATATATATATATATACATATGAAAACTGAAAAACTAAAAACACCTGTCAGTGTAACACAAAACAATTCAATCACATCACAAACTATTGAAATAAAAAATCAACAAAAACTAAAGATTACAACCTTGGTGAAGAGCACTGTTGTAATTTCTGATAAACTGACATTGATGTATTTTTTACACATAAGACTGTGGATCTGGTTAATATGTATTTGTACGACCTCTTGGAATAAGAGAAGTTAGCTGTTTTAACTTTTTCTCCCTCTCTTTTAAATTAAAACAAAATAGCATGAAATTATATTCGACTAAAATGACCATTTAACTTTTAACGTTTTTCTATACAGTAAAACCTAAATTTAGGAAAACACCTTACAAGTCTAAAATGCTTCCCTCAGGAGGAACTTCTGCACGTGTCAGGGGATATGTTGAAAGATTGTAAAAAATAAAACCTCGAATTCCCCTAATTTTCTCCTTGAATAAAAAAAAGAACCAGATTCTTTAAAAAAATCTATATATGTGTGTTTTGGAGGAAAAAGAAAAAAAACTAATAAATGTACAAATTGTTGCAAAGTTTAAGTTTAATACATTAATCATCACAATAAGCTCTGATAAGCAAACTGCACATATCTCCTTCCAACATGAATCAGTTAATGAAGTGAATAGATAGTGACTGAAAACTGGAGGAGACCATTATGTTTCCTTCAAAAACAACTGTAATAAAATAAAATTAAGGCAAGTCTAAGTTTATTTATGTAAAACAACAGTTGACCAAGGTGTTGAACAGGCTAAAAATAAAATTATATATATAGAGATATTAAAAAATACAATGCATAATAAATACAATAAGCACTAAAACGTTAAACGCATTTTTTTGAGAATTAAAATATTGCTCAAAAGCACATGAAAATCATGATATCAAACTCAAACTGAAAGCCAGTGAGAATCAGTGGGCCTACAATGATTTTAACATGTATTCCATATAACATGAAGCTGGGCCTCACAGCACTATATAAATAACAATGAATTCAACTTTGAGCTGGGACTCCCCCCTTTTAAACACCCCAACTCCCACCACCATCGCCCCATTTTACTTGTCACAGCGCTCACCAACCATTATGAGGTATTTTCCACTGGGGGCCTGCAGTTCCACCAGGTGGGCTCTTTGCTAAATGGCCGTCGCCGGCTTAATGTGCCCATTAAAGGCAGTGAAGTGGTGATACTGTCGGACAACCCTTTCCTGTGTGAACACGATATGAACCCTGGTGTGTTTCCATCGGTCGTCTCCATTTCTCTTACTCTGCTGCTCTGTCTCCGTCTTCAACCCCGAAGCTGTTACACACGAAGCGGAGAGAGTCCAGAACTCTTCAACACTTAATGTTTAAACCACAGAGGAGATGGAGACAGTTAAGATAATATATTAATCAATATGCACCTTTGTGACGTTTTGGAGAGAACACACACACACACACACACACACACACACACACACACACACACACACGTGGATCTGTGTGTTGATGTAAGAGGGGCAGGAGGGGGACATTTAAATGGAGGCTTGAGTGGTTTGTATTGAGTGGGTGAAAAAAAGAAAATCTGAGAGAGAACAGTCCTTTCATGTTTTGTGTGGACAGAGTTGAAGGTCACTGACTAAGAGCAGTTCTGGATTTAGTATGGAAGCTAAATGCTAAATAATGCACCTCATGTAAAATTAATACATGCTGGCATTAAACAAAACACAGGTCTACATCTATTTCTACAAAGACGTGGACCCAGAGGCTTGTTATACTGTTCATCTCCATGTTTTATCTCCAAGCTCTGCTTTTTTATTTATTCTGTGTGCATGTGCAGGCAATTTGTTGTTTTATTTCGACATAAAACACTCAATATAGTGTTGAAATCTTAAAATCTAAAAAGTGTTTCATTGGTGTATCTCTCAATGTATGGCTTTTTAAATCCCAAACAGTAAAATGATTTTTTAAAATTGGTAAATATTTTTGCCAGTTTAAATGTCTTAGCGTCAGCCAGTTTGGTTGTAGTTAAAGAAACATGGAGTAACAGAACATATATTAACATATATAACATATCAATCAATCAATCTTTTTATCTCCCTATCTTTTTATATATCTATCTCTATTTGCGTTGCAGGTAGTACAGGTTAGTGCCGTTTAAATTGACTGATGAGCCAAGAATAAGAGAAAAAAAATACAAATGCGGTCAATTAAATACCAGAGTATAGATTTTAAAAGCTAATTTAACATTTAAAACAATTTAAAAAAAAACGGAATGATAAATTTAAAGAAAAACTCAAAATGTGGAAAATCTCCTACCTCCCCTCCTTTCCTCACCTGGCCTCCTACTTCCTCCTGTGGCTCCACCTCCAGAAGTTATACAGGAAGCTGGCTCACCTGGCTCACTTCCTGAACAAAGAGACCTACAGGGCGACCACATGGGGGGCTCATCTTTTCAAGTTTGGACTGTGTACGTGAAGTTTGCCTCATTTCATGGTCCCGTAGTGAACAGATTTGATTTGTAGTTTGTTTAAATCTTTTTAGTAGTAGATTTAACGACATTTAAATTGGTTTTCAGGCTGTTTTTGTTTGTTGGCTCATTTCGTGGAGGACGGATGCATATCGGTCGAAATTATCCTGTATGTTCCATTCCAAACTAATCTTATTAAAAATAACCAGTGCCTGTTTGTAATGGGCTGATGGGTGAACAGTTTGCGAGATATGCGTTTCACAGACAGACAGACGGACATTTGTGGAATAAGTAGGTAGATTTAATATATTTTCTCCTCAAAACAAATCCCTATTAAAATAATGAATAGAAAAGTCCCTCCTCGTCTGTCCAAACAGACACACCACTGAGTTGATTGTTCCTGGAACCAGAATATTGAAGGATAACAGTTCTCATCCCATCCTTTACAAATAATACTACAACAAAGAACAGATGTACTATGTTGTACTGTCTGAAACTGGGCGACATCAGTTCTGTTATTTGCCTGTAACATTCAGTCCATGTCTGTTTTGGTTAATGTGCCTCTGGTCAAATACAATTAACCTAAATATTGACCCAGTCTTGTGTAGTTTGGTCAATCACACTTGACCTGAAGAAAAACAGATTCAATATTTACTAAGTACCTAATTATCTTTGTGTTGGGTTCGTTTCTTTCTGTCACAATTAAGAGTTTCAATCGGACTGATTAAAACTACTAGTTTTGTTTACCTCAAGATGCCTGTAGTAATATTAACCTTTTATGTAAACAGCGCATTCAAACATGAGAACTAACCTTTAATCGTAGATCTGAATGAAGTGAATCCAGAATCATCGGCAACAACATTCATTCCATTACGACGCGCCGTTTCCATATGCTATTATTCTCCTTTGAATTGCAAAATAAAGGTATATGTACCATGTTACTATAGCTACCATGTCGCCGCTAATCATCCATGTAACATGGTGTGTGCAGTACATATATTATTATGGCACAGGTACTGTACAAGGTCACATATATGCACAATAATCTGCTAATATAATACAAGTCCCCACTTAGCATGATGACTTTTCAATGTCTGCGGTGATGTGGAAGGAGCGGGGCTGCGTGAAAGGGATGTGAAATGGATGGGAGTGGGGTGATGTGGCGGAGTGTGTCCATTTGTCTCTGTGTGATTGCACCTGTGTGTGAGTGTGTGCATATTTCACATTGGAAAGCAGCATAGAGGGGTGAAAATGAACAGAGGTGTGTGTGCGGCCCATGCGCGTGGGTGTGTTCCTGCGACTTGGTATGAATGCTGCTTGGCCGCGCGTCGCTCTCAGCCTCTGACGACCTTTGCGTGTTGCCGCTGCGAGTGGAGTGACCTGGCTGTACTCATTAAAACCAATGGAACGGATCATTCCTCGCTAATTGTTTTCCACTGACAAATGGCTCCTCTGACTCCTGAGGACTGCTGCAGGGGCCCTGCCTGCCTAGAGCACACTGACTACACTAATGAGAACCGCTGGTCTGTGAGTGAGTGAGTGAGTGTGTGTGTGCGACTGTGTGTGTGTGTGTGTGTGTGAGCAAGAGTGTAAATGTATGTCTGTGAATGGAGTGAAAGTGTGTGTTTGTATATCTCGCATTTGTGCAGCCAGCCTCCCTCGCTGTGCACTGGCATGTGTAAAGTTGGAAACGCTGCTACATTAGGCTCAACATAAGCCATTAAGGCATTTTTCTCTTGTCAATCACCCTCACACCAAGGTACTGTAACAAGCAAAGTATTCAATCTAACTGCTTAAAAACTCATTATTTACAGTCGGTACTTATTCAGTACAGTGTAAGGTTAGCATGGCAATCATCTTAGTAAGGAAATGGTAATTTTTGCCCTTATTTACACTGTAGGTTAAATATTTGTACTGTTTGCTTTAACATGGTTGTCATAATTAAAATCAGATGTGTTCCGACTCCTCATAAACTCTCAACATGTCTGCATTCACAATTTGGTTCACTTATTTGAACATATACAGGGCTATGTCTTATGAAACAATCCTCTGATCTGCCACCCCATCAGGACAACAGTATTTACATTATATTATAAAAATACATTATTATTATCATTTTCATAGTGAAGTTATAAAGCGTAAAAGTCTAAAACAACAATAAAAATACAATATCATTCAATTCAATTAAATAACATAAATTATAATTCACAAAGAGATTAAAGCTTTTTTATATATTTTGAGAATATATTTAAAAACTAACAGATGATGAAAGTCTGTTCTCAGCTGGTAAGTCACAGTTTGGGGGTCAGATAGAATTTAATTGATTTGAGTTTGTAAATCCTTCATATACATAGGGGTTTGTTAAGATTCTTCCTAAACTGTGTTAAAATTGCAATAACAAAACAGTTTTTTGTCCTGACTTGTTATTTTTAGCAACAAAAACAAAGTGTTCATAGTTAGGAAGTGATCATTGTCATGGTTAAATAAACCCTGCATTTACTGTAGGTAGGAAAAAGGGAAGCGAACAGCAGACCTCTCCCATGTCAAAGTCAACGAATCCTGCAAATGAAACCACAAGATATGTGTAAAATAATCTGACCTAATGACTCCATCAGTGGAATGACACTATTTATAGAAAGATGACACTCTGTTAAGATTAGAAAAACATCAAGGTTTAGGTAAAACAACTTTCATCATTGAGGCTGTGAGACCTTTATCACCACGGTTACAATAAGAAACATGTGGTTAGGATTATGAAACAATTAGGGTCATACTTTGAAAAAACATTGATGGCTGGAAACAGGAAACTCTCCCGTGTTGAAGTCCGATGTTTAACCACCCGGCTTCCTCATCTGCTGACTCCGACTGTAACAATGTCACACGATTTCCTGCCTCGCTCCAGATGGACATCGGTCTGCTAACGGCGCTGAAATGACTCATGTTGTCATGTTGAGGCCTGTCTCGTCTTTCCCTGTTTTGTCTCTTCTTTCCTCAACTTCTGGAGTATTTCTAATTCTTTCTTCCGCCATACATTTCTCACCTCTCCATCTCTTTGAGCTGCATGCTACCACACACACATACACACACACACACACACACGCACACACACACACACGCCTCCCTTTCTCCCCGATGTCCCTCTCTCTGCTTCCACCTGTTCCATGGTCCACTGGATCACCGTGAATCCTATTAGGTGACACCCCTCCGCAGCCCCAGCCCCCTCCCCAGCCACACTACCTGGCACTAATCCATCAGAGGGGCAGTCAGGCTGCGCGCCACCCCGCCACCACCCATCCCCGCTACCCACCAGTGCCCAGTGCCGCAGCAGAGGCCCCAGCTGGGGGACCGCCAAAGCTCGGTCGTTATTAGATGACGGATAGCTTCATATCAGGTGTGTAAAGCGAGCGAGCGTAGGAGAGGGCCATCTGGCCGATGATTTGGGGGAAGTTGGGAAGTCAGGTCCGCAAGC
The DNA here is from genome assembly GCF_022539355.2 of Hippoglossus stenolepis. Classification (NCBI taxonomy): domain Eukaryota; kingdom Metazoa; phylum Chordata; class Actinopteri; order Pleuronectiformes; family Pleuronectidae; genus Hippoglossus; species Hippoglossus stenolepis. The sequence continues at coordinate 10,648,793 of NC_061499.1, forward strand.
GAGGTAGAGCGAGCTGGGTGATGATGATGGATGGGACCAGGAGTACCGCTGCCAATCACATCAACCTTTGGCAGCCATTATAAATGCATTCATAAACAAAGTGTTTCATAACCGCGTGAGTATACAGGCATTATTGTCCTATAGCTGTTAATATTCATGTATATCGATTTATTTGGAGTTTTTGTATTTGTATACCACTTTTTAACTCAAAGGGCTTTACAGATTATTCGCCCGTTCATACAGTGCATCTATGGGCAGCACTTTTTTCTTGGAGAAATGGAGGGATTCAGTTTCTTATCAGTATTCATATAAGCATCCTCCTTCAAGCCGGGGTTGAACCAGCGACCTAAGGAGCCATTTTGTCTCTGCTTTAGATTTTCCATGTTGTACCTTCTTTACCGACTTGTTAACATTAACCACGACTAAACCCTCATTCAGAAAGGAGCCGGTTCAGTCCAGAGTCTGAGGATGATGACTTGTAGGTTTGTGGATCCCCACTGCTGTTCCTTTAGTAGTTTTTCAAATGACGCACACAAGGAAACCTGCAGGCAGGAGTGTTAGAGATATAAATATCAGTTTGTACGTGTCTTTGAATGCATCTTTGGACGGCCATATGGTGAATAGGAGTGTTGGTGAGAGTATATCGAGCAGGGTCGAGCTCTGGAAAAGTTTTGTTCACTGATTCCATAATGACAGAACGTGGGCAGAGGCCTATGAACATCACCTGTATTAGACCTATGAGCTTCACAATCACACTTATGTACAGGTTTTGATTACGTCGTCATTATGATGCACACACTTTAACAAAAGTTACCAAAAGATTGTGCTAACAGGAAGTGGAAGCTCAATGAGCACCCATTGGCCCAATCCGATCACCAATGTTGGCTTTATATTTTCAACTAAAAATACTCAAATGTTTGTCTTTTTCATGTATTTATTCATTTTTTAATGATGTAGTATTCACACATGAGCAATCAGAAGTAAATCTCAGAAATGGGGGTGCTACTAATATGAGCATTTACTGTTTGAACCTGTGGTTGGCATCTCAATGGGCAGAATCAAAAAGAAAGAAACGATTATAGCATCTCCAAACAAAAATAGCGTGAATAATTCCACCGTAAGATAAAAACAATGTTTTTTTTCACCATTGTTCCGACGAACCTGTGAAATTATAATTAATTACTTTTTTTCTTTTTCATCAGGGTGCTTATACATCTAAAGGCATTAAATGTCCTTGCGTGACATGAATAAACAGTGAAAGGGTGTTTCTGGAGTCGATGAAAACACTGCGCCAGGAACATGCTTCTGTTTCCCGAGACAAAGGAATAATGTTAGGTGGTTAATTACTTTCTGAGCTGATGAGTAGTTTTATCACTTCAGCTCCACTGTACATTTGTTTTGCAAACATCAAGAGGCTCAGAAGATGATTCATCAATCGAGCGACATTATAACGGAGGGATTAGCACAGCTCTCGGAAGGAAACTACGGAGGTAGGAATTACAAAGGGCAAAACCTCTGTGTAAAGAGAAACGCAGTTATTGCATTTTAATAAATCAAGGTAAGGTATATAAATCAAGGTAGCTTCATGTGCAGTATTTTTCTTTGGGGTCAAAACTCTGGGCTCACTTGGACTGAACTGTACGTCGGAGCAGTTCATGTTTTTTGCCTTTGTCGGTTGTAGTGCGTATAAAATCTCAAACATATACGGGAAGCGTATCTGGCTTCTTAATTTACCCACGCAATTTGAAAACCCTCCTGAGATGTGTTGTAAAGGTCTCATTGACTGAGTACACTTCCAGTTGTTAAAACATAGACCCGTTTGGCAAATGAATTCACTCCATCGTCCCTGATGTAAAACTGGCTCTCAACTTTCACAGGTAGTGCTCGCTTTGAAAAAAAAAATAAACTCTGTGTCAGACCGACGGCAAGCGAACATTTCTCTGCGTCGTGTCTGTCTTCCTCTGGTCTGTCAACTTTTTCTTTTGTCTTCCCACAACCAGAGGGAATACAGGAGTGAAGCGAGAGAGGGAGGAAAGGGATGGGAAGAGAGAGGCGGCGCAGGTTGCGCGGGGAGATGTGTTTTTCACATGTTCACATCAAATGCGCGTGGAAAACTACAGCACCTCAAGGGATTGTGGGATACCCTCCAGGCCCTAGCAGAGAGGCAACAACAGATTATACATATATCTGCCGTTTTGATGCACACAGAGAAAATGCTGAGGGGATACTTCTACACTTACTTTTCCACAAGTATTAGTTACTCGTTAGACGTAGGAGTCTGTCCTGTTATATTCCATGACATAATAAGACATCACCGCAGTCTGGTTATGATCTGTACGCCGTCGTCTGCTCTGGAAGTCGGAGAGACTCGTTCACATTTTCATGGAGGAAGCTGCGGATGTCAGTTTTCGCCCACTTAGTTCTTCTCCTTTGCTGCGAGCCAGACGGTGGGTTGAATTCAATAATACCCAAGTGAGTGACAGAAATCCCTTTCCAGACTCTGTACCTGCATAAGATGCTGCACTGCAGCTGCTATCCCATCATGCAGCTCTGTCTCTATTCCTGCCTCCCACAATCTCTGAGGTGCGTGAAGAATATTGTTTGATTTAAACTTGATGTATTGCTTTTTAGACTTTATCCACGAGCTGTAGGATATTGTGGGTATCATGTTGTATTTAAATATTCATTTTGTGATAGATAACTTTATATGAATCTGTTCAGTATTGCATGTCCCTGCGTGTCAGTAGCATGTTGATACTGGAGTCAAGCCATTGATCCGTGTGGCAGCTGTGTCTTCGGTTCAAATTCACCCAAATATGTCAAATAATAAATGTAGTTAACAAAATCCCTGCCTTTTTCAATCTTCAAAACAATGAACCTTGAAAGGACATTCAATAAAATGAAATATTTTTTTTCCCATGGACAGACTGGCCCCCCTTTCTCCATCAATTCTGCTTTTATGTCTATCAGAGATTCATCAAATATTCAATCTCTGCTGACTCCTTTAGGACAATTCTAAAAGTTATCATAAGCTTGGACGTTATTCTCTGACAGCCCATTTTCCTTTTTCACACAAATTAATCTGCAGAGGAATTTTATCCTTCACTCCGAAAAACACCACATTTACACAGTGCGCACTAATTGGGCTGGTGTAAATACAAACTTCTCATACACAATACTTGCTGATATATGTGATGGAAAGTCAAGTACAGATTCATGAAAAGTGTACTTGAGTGCAGTAGTGAAGCAAATGTACTTTGTTACATCCCACTACTGGAAGTTGTGTCTCTTCTTATCCAGTTGCTTCAGTCACCGGTGGTGTTGATGAAGCTGATGGGCTGTTTGGCCTCAGGCAATGCTGATCCAGTAGCAGATAATTAGAGGGGTTTCGATTGGCACTTCTGTCAACTCCCAACTTATATTTGTGTGTGTGTGTGTGTGTGTGTGTGTGTGTGTGTGTGTGTGTGTGTGTGTGTGTGAGAGAGACTGTTACAGGTGGCCGCCCAGTAGGTGGGAAAATGCAGGAAGTCTGCTTGTCTGTGTGCACATGTATCAGACGCAGCATGTTTTTCCCTTTCAGAGGCGAGGTATCCTGTGTGTGTGTGTGTGTGTGTGTGTGTGTGTGTGTGTGTGTGTGTGTGTGTGTGTGTGTGTGTGTGTGTGTGTGTGTGTGTGTGTGTGTGTGTGTGTGTGTGTGTGTGTGTGTGTGTGTGTGTGTGTCGCCGATCGCACTGGGGCGGCTGACTTCCAGGAACCCCTGCAGCAAAAACAGGCACTGTGTGTTTCCTGCTCTCACGCGCCGTTATCACAGGACACACACACTCACAAACACACACACATACACGGATCATTGCCCTATTCTCTTTTCCCTTGCAGGTTTCCTCAACGCCTATCCTTGTGCCTCCGGCCGTCAAGATGTTTCGCTGTGATTGTCATGAAAGAACCAGCTCTCCGGGAACAAACCAGAGGACGCAAATAGGCGAGGAGTGACGGCATCCACACGGGCCCTGCTGGCTTCTCTGACCACGTCTGGTTGCCTGGTTTGAGTGGGCACGTTACATCTGCACCCCCCCTCTCTCCTCTGATTTGATTTCTCAGACACGCACTCCCCACAAACTCCTTCCTTCATTTCATCTCCGTCATGTCTCATGTTCAATATTCCCTTCTTTCCTCAGAGGGAGAGAGGGTAAGGGATGCTATGCTCGCACATCCTGCGTAGCCCACTGTCTATGTGAGACAAAAGCATCCAGGACGGAAAATGGAAGTGGAGCGTCCCAGCTCTCTGCTTATGAAAGTGCCAGCGACTGTATCTATCCATAGCCTGTTTGAGAACACAATGCAAACCCTAAGCAGAAGCTCTCCAGACGACAGGGGAGGGATGAGAGGGGGGAGAGAGAGAAAGACAAAATGAAAGAGAAATGCACAATGGCACAGTTGCAAACAATTGCCATTAATGGCATCATCTTTTCCCCACAGAGATCGCATTGAGGGAACAATGAGCTCCACGTTGGTTCACTAACAATCCACAGAGTGTTTTACATATACATTTACATGACAGACAAAAGTACACACACCTCTACTTTAGTTTTGATGATGCTCCATTTGCTGAATTAGGGACATTGAAAATCTGATTCATTTTTGCCAGTAAAAACACATTGGATGAGATTTTATTATTTTTCAGGAATTGTGTCGTCAAGGCTGAATATTGAAGGTTCACTGAGGAATGTGGTGCAATTATCTGAAGTTCAGTAATTGGCGCTAGCACCAACATCATGTTTTTGTAAATTAGTTTCAACCACATGTACCTGGGCACTGCAGAATAGAAGATAATAGAAAAGAGCGGCGTAGAATAGAGCGTGAATGTTTTATGAGATGTTATGAACAAGGCTACGGTGCATGACTTGCTCATCCATGCAGTTCAAGTGGACCAGTTGTTATCACCGAGTTGTAAACGTAACTCGTGCTCTGTGCTTTTCACTGGCTCTGCAGGCGAGATGACTTCCAGATGGTCCGGGGAAAGCGTTTGCCTTAGGTTACTGCAGGCCAGCCTGCCTGTGCCTTATTCAGCTGAGGGAAAGATAAAGACACAGTTTGTGTGTTTGTGTAAGTGCAGACATGCTTCATGCAGACCTACTTTTCTTTTTGCACACACACCCGCACACACACAACAGCCAACCGGCTCCTCAAGCTCTCAACTGGCTGGTTCCTGTCCATGACACTCAGCTGCTGTCTGTGCAAGTGGTTCTCAAAGTAGAGTCTGAGGACCACGAGGACACGCCACGGGATCCCAACTAAAAATAAACGAAACTAAAAAAAATAGTTGATTCAATGTGGATGGATAACAAGGTCCAATTCTTTTCAAGTTAGTTTTAAAACAAAGCACTTACACCTTAAAATAATTATTGGTTGGTCCTTTCCATAATGGCCACAAACAGAACCCCTTATCAAGCAGGTTTAATGTGATAGAGGACAAGTAGAACTTTTCTATGTCATTATGCCCCAGAGCACATATAAGACAACATAGAGTACAACAACGCACAACAACTTTATGGTTCTTATTTGTGCAAAAATGTGTATCTGAGGCAAACAGGAGGCTTCATCTGCCAGAGAAAGACGAGTCAAGTGGCTTCTTTCCAAAGTGAGACTTTGTGTTGCCAAGTTTCCATATGAATGTAGTTCAATTTTTTTAACACAATTTCCAGAAAACTGTCAAGAGAAAAGGTACGTGTGTTTCCATAAACTATACTCGTATATGAAATTTACAACCTGGGCATATCGACATAAGCATTCGCTGGTGCTTATCGGTGCCGTTAAACTGAAGAACAGGGTGCAGTGAGATGATGCAACTGGAAGAGCACCAGTCAAACCTAAAACACAAACCATCAATAAATAATGGGAATATGCTGTTTATGTTTGTTTCATGTATACATGATCTCATGCTTTCATATGTTAAAGTCATGTATTATTCAGTAACTAAGCCTATTTCCTTTGCATTTTGTTTGGAATCCGTTTCATCAACGCACCAACTTTTCCACATCAGTAAAGTGCAGAAAAGCTTTTTGCATATTTCAATTATTTTCCTTTCGAACTTCTGGTGTCCCAATTTTTAAACAGGATATCGAAGTCAAAGTCAAATGAGTGACAATGTTAGAACAAGACGGATCCACAGGCAACGGGACTTTCACACCAAACACTTCAGTTTGTTTCCCATTTGAAACCCATAGTTTTTGTTGTTTCTTGGATTCCTCATCATTCAACCTTAAACGCCTTGTTGTTGTAACCATGGCTATAAACGTCCTCTAACCTTAAGGAAGCAGTTATTTGAACCCAAACCGCAATCTTTTCCTAAACCTTAAATACTTTTGAGCCGAAACATAACACAACCATAACCAAACCTAACCTTAACCGAAATTATAACAATGAGCATAATGTGACCACGACACAGATGGATGCTATTTCAGGAGACCCTCCTACATGGGTCAGAGACAAGCTATCTATGTATGCTTTGTCAGGTTGGAGGACTTGTTGTGAGAAGACTGAAGCCCCTTTTCCACTGATCAAAAAAACAACAACTAAACTCCAATAACATCTGGCTTTTGTCTGCAATAGAAATGGATTCACTCCCGGGTCAAATGATTCTGACTCAGATTTAAATCGGCTCTGGCTCCGATCTGCGGTGGTGGAAACTTGACACCCGGAAGAACGCGCTAATTTGACAAGACAGCCAGATGAGAGCGCTTCATCTGTCGGTGCGTTTGTGACATGATGCATATTTCATGTACTGTTATGATGTGTATGGGTTGTGCGTTGGTTGTGTGTTGTTTGCAAACCAAATTGCCCCTCTGGGACAATAAAGACTACCCTTAACCCTTAAACACAGACACACCAGGGGACTAAACAGGAAGGCCTCTCTTGGAAAAGGAGTGTGTACCGGCTCGTTTTAGTGTTAAAGAGGTATAACGGACAGATGACCACAGAACTTGTCTAAGTCCGACTTCTTAAGCCTCATTTGATTTTCATTTTAAATTCTGCCTTCCCTTTTTTTGGCCGGTAGATTTTGTCTTCCGTCACTTACACTGGAAAGATCTTTCACCAACACAGGAAAAACATCATAGAATACCACAGAAGCAGTGACACTTTTACTGCACATGCGGGCATCTTAGTATTTTTCAGGATGGACCTGAAAAGTGTGTTAATTCATTCTTGACCAACATTGGCTACTGTTTGACTGCTCACATTCTCTTGCGCCCTTGGGTAAAGAAGAACCTTGGGGAGTAATCTCCCTGACAGCCCTTGGCGTGAAAAAGCTTCGGAAGCCACTGGCGCAGTTGAAAACACTTCGACTTGACCTGACCCTGCTTTTTTTCCAACCTGTTTTAGGACACACAGATGCTGCTGCTGCTGCTGCTGCTGCCCACTCGCCTCCTCCTCCTCCTCCTCCTCCTCTTCCTCAGCTTCAGTCCCGCCCACCGCCACCTGGCTCTGCTGCGCACCGCCGACTGGAGGCAGAGCGCCGCTACTCCTCTTCCCCACACCAGCGGAGAAGCAGAAACCTGGGAGCCCCTGAAAACCGCGGGTGTGAGCGAGAATTGTTTTCTCACCTTTTTCAAAACCGACTTCCACACGATCCGAAAGCGACTCGACGTCTGGAGGATTCTGGAGGAAAGAGCGAAGACGCGTAAAGAGCAAACCAGAGGGGGCTTTTGCGCACCACTGCATCCTCTCCTCTCTCCATCTCTTTCTCCTCTCTCCTCCTCCTCCTCCTCCTCCTCCTCAGCCTCTGCGCTTTTTGACGAGACTCCGGGCTTCTCCCTCTTCCCACTCACCACGAGCCTCGTCGTGAGCTGCCCCTTCTTCTTTTGTCGGAGTTTGAAACCACATTTCCTCGAGCCGCTGGAAGTACGCCGCCTCAGCCCCGGGACTCCGCAGCTTTCGTCCACACGACACAAGCGGATCATCGCGGGGACCGTGCGCGCAATCTGGGGGACTGGAAATTATTTAGCCCTCTCACATCAACGTACCGCATGGTGGGAATTTCTGCCTCCTTTCAGTGTAAGTGCCCTCTCGCTTTACGGGTTGTGTTTCCCCAGTTGCGCCGCGGTTGTTGTGTTTTTGTTCTCACGCGTAGAAATCGGTGGCACATTGGAGCAAATAGCTGTTGATCCATGGACAGAATATAACGTTTTGTGATTTGGTGCCATATATGGTGATTTATCGAGCTGTAGAGTTAAAGTCCGAAACCGCTTTGAATCAAAGCCAATCATCACGTTTGCCTGTTTCTTTTAAATATTTACGGAAGTGCAACATTTCATTTTATTTCTATTGTCTATCGAGATGACAAGTTGCGGGACTGAACGATGTGTCTGTGCGTGACTGTGTGTTGTGGTCACAGACACATTCTATTCTAATGGGAAATTAACAGTGAGCTCATTTGTCATGGAACGACATTTAATGTGTAGATTGACTAAATATCCCAAACTTTACAGATTTAACTCCCAATTTCCCTTAAAACTCTAAAGAAAATTTTAATTCTCAACTTAACCATTTCACCAATTCTTGTATCTGGGGATATTTTCGAAGAATCGAGTCATTTTTTGTGATTTAAAAAAACAAAACTATTCCCTTTACACAAATGACTGGTTGAGTCTGTTGAGATAGAGACATCCAGTCACAGCTGTCCCCATAAAGAGCACACATCAGTTCATGAGCTTGAATCCAGGATGAAGGGTTGTTCTCAGGCAACAGGCAACTCACTGGTCAAGTTTGTTCTCTTAAAAGGGAAGTACAGCCTTTACAGCAGCTGGGAAAAAAGGAAAATGCCAAAGGGTGCAAGTGAATAACGAGAATAAACCAAAATCTGAAGATAGATTCTCACTAAAGTTCCGAATAGAAACAAATATTCTGTCATTCATCATCATTTTTCAAGACATTGTGGTTGAAGATGTTGGCAGGTTGGTGGAAATATTTTTGAATGAAGCGACTTTGTTATTCTGTCTGTGTTTGTGGAAAGCCTCCTCTATCCTCCTCTCCTCTATCCTCCTCTCCTCTCCTCCTTGCGTGCTCGGGCATCCTGGAAAGCATTTATAGAGAGAGACTTTGCATTTGAAAACATCCTCCAGGGACTCTGTTACAACTGTCAAACGCATCTTCTCAAATCCATATGAAGTTTCCAGCTCCACCCGCTGTGACTTTGTCATCCTCACACAACCTAAAGCACAAAAAAAAGAGGTAGAAATCGGATTCTTTTTTTTTTTTTTAATGGAATGGCGTAGGATTGAAATTAAAGGGTTTGGGCTATATTTTACTCCAGTGGGAATGTTTTCACCCGACTGGGAAAAGAGCAGACATGCGGGTTAGAGGGAGGGAGGCTGCTGGGACACAATGCTGTCGATGCCCTACAGTTCTCACGGCTCTGACTATAGAGGAGGAGGAAAATATCTCCTGGAAACACGCAGGGGCTTTGGACATTTTTGACGCATGCCAAATAGTCCCATGCAAAGCTTTGCAGGCACCCAAGAGGGTGATTGTTAACTCCTCTCAAAAGCTTGAGCCGCTGCTGATGTAGACTTTGCTGTGTTAAATGTGGATGGAGGGGGATTGTTTACGAGCGTTTTGCATTGATACGTCAACAAGAAAACTGTTTTTACGATGAGAAAAAATCTAAGAAGAGTTTTTACTGGGCTGTCATCATGCATACATGGTGATATAAAAGTAAATTCAATATTATCAAGCTTATTATTCTCAGTATTTATTGTTAGTATTTATTTTTTATTTACTGCTGTGGTCACACTATTCAAATTGTTTACCCCGGGCATCATTTACTGTGTCATCTGTTGTTTTTTTCCCCCATTCTTTAACCACTGGGACTTCCATTAAAGTAGTGACTTGACTGAAAAGACCATTACCTGGAGTGTGTGTGTTTACAGAGATAAAGAGAGAGAGGGAGACAGAGAGAGAGAGAAGGAGTAAATGAAAGGTAAACAAAGCTGGTGATGAGGGGAGAGTAAATGATAAGTGCTGTTTGCAGGTTATCAGTTTGTGTGTGTGTGTGTGTGTGTGTGTGTGTGTGTGTGTGTGTTGCTGCGTCCACGTGCACGCTGTATAAACAGGCTCGTATTAACATTAGCCACTAACTGTGGTCCGGGCTCTGCAGAATCAGCCGTCACTTCCAGGGGCCATCTGCCTGCAGCCACCAGCCTGCCTCACACCTGTTCCCCCTCCCCGCTCTCTCACCCCCGCTTCCCGGGCTATAGGGTTAAATGCATCAGACCGCCGCTTGCACACACACACACGGACGTGGCCTCGCAAACATGATGGCAGTCATTTGATTCTCACCTACAGACAAACACTACATATTGCTAGTTGGCAGGTTGGAAAAGTGCACGCAGTTCGAGCACACAATGTGGTTTTCATATATACCATCACTTTGCTTTCATTATCTGCTTTTTTTCCCCTTCCATGCTTTTTGATGTTAACCACAGCTAGTAGCTTGCTAGTGGTTTATAGTGCATCTAAACACAGCATTCATTTATTTCAGAGGGGAAACTGCTGATTTCCCCTTTAGCACAGTCACACTGAGCCGCTGTGATGTAATTACGGAGCACTTCTTTTAAGTGTGACACACGGCCGTTTGGATGCAGTCCAGATTTGCTATATGGCGCACAAGTGATGATGACTCAACAGAGTTAATATGCCGGCTACACTGTGAAGGCCCCTTGTGTATTTCTGCATCAGCTGGAAGGTTTTACTTTCTCTTAGCATATGAACTATTCTCCCAGCAGAAGCCTGTTTATGTTAATGGCTCAGTATTGGCTCATGCACCTGCAAATGTCCTGTGTTGTTCCAATGGGCTCATTTGGCTTCTTGAACACGTTGAGCAGTAGATGCATCTTTTTTGGCATGTTTGTCCTGCCTTGTTGTGCTTCTGCAGAAACTAGCTACTTCATTAATGGACTGGCTGTAGGGCTGTTATAGATTAGTCAATTAATCACAAACTGTTTTCATAATTGATTTAAAGGTTTCAGTCTTTTTTTAATGACAAAAATAACAAATATTTTACTGTACGATGAACAGTTAGGTTCAGTATTTCTAAACTACACGATTGATCAAACAGATGATTTGAGAATGAAAACCTTTATCAAGGCCCAACATTCCCCCTCATGAGATTGCATTTAAAATCATATTTATCAGTCCCCGTCAAATTTTTTTCATCGGGATTTACGAATTTTTATCTGACAAATCAATGATGATCGCAATGTTAAAGAAAGTAAAAAAAAACTAAAATAAAAAAAAACTCCTGGATCTGCCCCCTGATCCGAATCAGCACCAATGGCTTCTTCCCTGATACCCAATCATTCCACCAAGTTTCGCTGTAATCCGAACTGTAGTTTTGTGTAATACTGCTAATACACAAACACAAACAGATAAAAACACAACATCCTTGGTAGAGATAACTAATAAATTGCAGCCCAAATGGCGACGCGATTGGAAAAGCCATGAATTCCTTCGAGTTGACAGTTTGGCTTTTCATTTTTTTCTGCAAATCCTGGAGTTGATTGCTGCTCGGAGGGTTTGTTGCTGACTCCTTTTGTGAAGCTCAACGTATTAATCATTCAAACACATCGGCCGCGGTAACTGAACTGTGATATATGAAGATAAAGACGGTGGGGTGTTTTGAGATAGGTTTTGTTTGAAGACGTGCAGTCAGAGGGCAAGTGTAAAGCTGTAGAACTGGATACTAAAACCACTGTTCCATGCACTCCTTCAAGATGTATAGATCTGTTCTGATTATTCAGAGCCGTCTGTTACCAAGTCCCAGAGTGAATTATAGATGGAATCAGAGTGCGTGTGTGTGTGTGTGTGTGCGTGTGCATACACACACATTGCCCTTGTAGATCGATAGGCCCATTGATGGTTATCAGCGAGAGGGCAGTTCTCTTCACTGCTTATTGAATTTCATCACCCATGAAAGAGCAGCAGTGTTATAAAAGGACTTGCAGGTATGTGTGTGTTTGTGTGTGTGTGTGTGTGTTTCTGCGTATGCATTTGTGTGTCCGTGCGCGCTCTCCCATGCCCACAAAGGCAAGAGGTCTTTGCTTTATTGTAGCTGTGAGTTGGCCTTTGCGGGGGCTTATTTAATGTCAAAGTCAACAGCGAGCACTACAAACCGATTTTTATTGGCCTTGTTCGTGTTTTTTACTCCAGATAACATGAGACTTATAGGGCAACTGAAGAGGAGGCCAATAGGGCAGCGTCGGACAATTCATCACGTTTCATGGACGCAGTAAATTCTTTTTCGCGGGATTCCTCACTTCAAGCCGTTTAGCGAACGGGAAGTCACCATGATGGAAATGTGACCAAATCCAACTTCCTCATCCTCCTTCTTCTTCAGTGACGTAGCGACAGCTGTACAAGCGGCGTCCAAAAGACGGACAGCTGGGAAATACAGGTTGGTCGTTGTTGAGGTAAACGGCGAAACTGTGTGTGAAAGCGCTGTGTTTGCTGGGCTAAAACACACACTGATAGACCTGTGCAGGGCAACACAAACACACACTCTATGCCCTCATAGTCCTCTGTATATAGACTGGGATTGAGTTGCTAATTAACTCCACTTTCTCTAACTGTATCACGCACAGGCAGACTGCCACACACACACACACACACACACACACACACACACACACACACACAAAGAATCTCTCTCTTAGGCCTCTTCTCATGATGTCTGTCCCCTCGCTCTCTCGTTCTCCCACTGTTTATTTTCCTGCCTCCATCTGGAGTCGGCTGATATTGTAATCGCCCTAATGCACATTGCCTTCCCCTCGCACACGTACACACACACACACACACACACACACACACACACACACACACACACACACACACACACACACAATGTGCCATCCTGACAAGCCCCTTTTCTTATTCCAAAAGATAAGCCACTGGATGTGATTCTCTGACTGCAGCCTGTGTGTGTGTGTGTGTGTGTGTGTGTGTGTGTGTGTGTGTGTGTGTGTGTGTGTGTGTGTGTGTGTGTGTGTGTGTGAGAGAGTGCACACGCAGGTGTCTATACAGTATGTCTTAAAGAATACAAAGGACACACACACAAAAGTGTATTTCTCCCTCCACTCCGCCAAAGGTAACGATATTGAATAGGAGATTCAGAGTGATGCGGACCGGTGATAATGTGGCTGAGTGAAGATGTTCCCCGTTATCGCTCACCTCCTCGATATTCACCTGTCAGCTAATTTACATTTAAAGACTAGATGGTGTGTGTGTCTGTTTGTGTGTGTGTGTGTGTGTTTACTTGTATTTTGTAACGGTTGGTGTGAAAAGAAAAGTGTGCACATGTGTGTGGGCGTATGTGGAAGGAGATTACTGCACTGCCATTTCTAATAGCTTTTGTTTTGTGATTCAGCAGACGTTTGGGATGATGGAAGGTGGGAGCTCTCTCTCTCTCTCTCTCTCTCTCTCTCTCTCTCTCTCTCTCTCTCTCTCTCTCTCTCTCGCTCTCACTCTCACATACACACGTTTAAGACACAGGCAGGTTTGATTGATGGGGAGTAAGAGCTGTGAAACTGTGTGATTAGGAGCCTTTTTTCTCCTGAGTTCACAAGAGGACAATTGTTGAGGAATGGACCGGCTTGCTTTGCTGCCAGTCCATAAAACCTTGCCATAAAAGTCGCTTTTGACCTTGACTCTGTGTGTGTGTGGGTGTGTGATGTGTGTGTGTGTGTGAGTGAGAGAGAAAGAGAGAGAGCTCTTAAAACAAACAAACAGGCAGGCAGAAAATCAGACAAATTGACAACGAGAGACACAAAAAGAGTAGACGAGAAAGTGGCAGATTGAGTGAGGGTGGGCAGATACGTCACCTCGGCCCTGTCACGCTTTAGCACATTTAATAACCCGAACCGAGGTTGCTTCTCGCATAAAATCCTACATTGTTAACGCTGACCTGCATGAGCATGTGAAAATAATTCTCTTTCTGCCCCCCACCACCACCACCTTTTTTTTAAAGACATAATTTACGATCACCATGCCGACTTATCAGCTTGGATACCCCCCCCGATATATGATTTACAGCTCCGTTCTCTCTCATTAATTTTGATCTATGGATTTGGACGGTACACTTTTTGAAAAGGGCAGCGGCTGGAGTGGAGCCTCGGCACAGCCTGGTAAAAAGAAGTGTAATTAAGATCAGCAGACAGGGAGGGAGAGAAAGAGAGAAGTGCCGATCGATGGACGCAGACAGTGGACCCTCTGTTTTTTCCCTGCGAGTATTGACGTGTTCAGTCAATTACAGAGAGAGAGAAGGAGAGAAGCAGGAGAGTGTGCGTGTGCGTGTGTGCGTGTGTTTTCAAATATGTGTGTGCTCACATGCCTGCGTGTGTGAGTAAGTGCGAACAGCCAATGCACATCTGCGTCTAAGATGTGTTCCTCTAATATTCATAATAAAGTGCGGTCGACAACTGCAGAGCAGACACGGCCACTGTTGTTTTAGGACTTCCAGTCGCCCCCGAGCCTTTTATCCGACATCACAACTCAATCATTGTTTCCTCCATTTGCTGGTTAATATCACACCACTGCAGCCAAATAATGAGGCTCCCCTCTTTTGTGCTTGAATTTGACTTGCATGATGGGTATTGTAGGAGGAGAGGGGCTTCCAGCTGTTGTCAGTTAATGTCACAGACAAACAGGGAGATAGGACAATGGAGCGACGGCCGCTTCCTCCGTCCAATTGTGTTGTTGTCAAACCGACAGCAGGTGCCTTGAATGATAAACGCCTGAGAGTCAATTATTTCGCGGAAGGGCCATTTTGGAAATTGGAATGGAAATGGAAGGAGCTGGTCCATTTTCCCCAATTGGGGCCAAGTAAAAGCCTCATTTTGTTTAACTTCTAGTGTACGCTGACAACCCCCCAATCCACTTCCCCCAATCCCCATCCAACCTTCAATAGCCTGACTTGTCGCTAGCCACCCCGCTAAGTGTTTGTACGCTCAGAGTCGATATAGCCTTTCGCCGGGAACAAAATTACAGTCCATTTTATTTCAACAGAAATGATATTTGATGGCATTTCCTCCTCCAAAAAAGACGATTACGTTCAGAATAATCACACTCACACTGGGTTTTTTTTTTCTTGAAGGGGATAATAATAAAAAGTCTGAAAATGGTGGTTGAGTAAAGAAAGCTGCTGCAGTTGGATGAGAGGATTAGATGTGAGGCTGTAGCCGTGTATTGATGAACAGATAGAGATCTCAAGAACCGCCTCTCCTCGGTCCTCTGGTGTGTGTGTGTGTGTGTGTGTGTGTGTGTGTGTGTGTGTGTGTGTGTGTGTGTGTGTGTGTGTGTGTGGGTGTGTTTTATTACAGATAGAAAACATCTGTCTATCTGTCCGTCCGTCAGTCCTTCTATGCAAGCACCTCTCCTCAGATGTGTGTGTTTGTTACATATAGAAAACATATCTATCTATCTATCTATCTATCTATCTATCTATCTATCTATCCATCCATCCCTCCATCTATCCATCCATCTCTATCTGTGTATCTATCTATCTATCCATCTCTATCTGTATGTCTGTGGTGTTATCTGATACACACTCATGACCCCAGCTGCTCTTATGGATTTGCGATTGACAGTCCTTTCATCAAAGCATCTGTTCTTTCCCTCTGTTATAGTCTCACCATATGGACATGTCATCCTCAGCTGCACGTTTTATAGTTCTGTAGATGATGTGTCTCCATGGTAACCAAACTCCTCTTTTAGAAATATGATATGAATTATATTTTTAGCCCCCACATGTGCATGATGTCTAAACACGCCGGTGTCCGTATTGCAATGTACCTTGACATTTATGGCGTTTCATATCGAGCAAGGCGGCGTGATGGTGAACCGGTGCCGACTTGCTATCGAGGCACACTTCTGAAGTTTTACGGCTCCTCCAGTGCACAGACATGTTTGTCCACTCTACACGATAGAGCCATTTGTGGAAGAATCCGATCTCTTTTCCAGGATTTAAACAGCTCCAGATTTGCGGCAAAACTCTTTAGTCCTGGTTACACAGAGTAGGCGCAGAGCAGAGGAGGGAGAAGGGCTCTCACGGAGCAATAAAAATCCAGGAGAGAGCGTAAATCCATCTCCCCTTGTAAGGTCCGAAATTTTTTTGCAGATGTTTCAAGATGTTTGGCCCGAGCGATGGTAATTTCTTGCCCATCTGTCTTCTCTCCTCCCCCTATGCCTCTTTATCAACATCTGGTTTTCGGTGCGGCGGGGAAACAAGTATCCTTTATAAGCCAAGGGTTCGCAGTTCCCCCTCTGCTTGTGCTATTAACTTATCCTCAACTACTGCTCTCTGTCTGTGCACACATATTCACATATGCTAACCATTAGAAAGTCATACCATTCAGAAAATGTAATAACTTTCAGTTAGAGGGGGAGATAAAGTATTTGGCTTCTTTTTTTTTTGTTCTCTCTTTATTTTTTCCATAACTGAAAAGAATTTGGGGTTCGGTTTTTTATGCCTCCCCAGTGAGAGGACAAATTACTGCCTAGATGTTAGTTGGAGGATGCTTTAGTGAGAGGAAAACCCCTACCCCTTAACTATTTGAGTAGGACCCTGGGGTCTGTGTCAGCACCTCCACGACCCAGTCGGGAGTCAAGAGAGTAAAGCTGCTACTCAGGGTCGGAGACGCATCCCATCAATTCACTTCTAGGAACAAGACAAGTTTAGTTGGGAAGAAATGCACACAAACAATTTGCTCCACACTTTAGCGGTGCAGCAACACTAAGATCTTAATTTGCTATTTCCTCTTTGGCAGTATTAAATTGTCCATGTATAATTCACAGCTGCGCAGGGATCGTGCATTGTGGCGCAGCTGCGACTTTATGTTTGCGAATTTAACCACCTCACACACAGGACTGAACTTCACGTGGAATACACACACACACACACACACACACACACACACACACACACACACACACACACACACACACACACACACACACACACAGACACACACATCTACTGACAGACACGCAGGTGTGCACTCACCAAATCGCTCTCTCACATGCTCACAGACAGCATGAAGTTGAATATTCAAACAAAGATTTGCAGCTCAGCACCATATGGCAGAGTTTTCAATCTGAAATGAGGGAAGGTGCTTTGTCTTGTAAGGTGCTGTGTGGCAGTGGTGTGTATTTGATAGGGCACAGAGCAGCCACCGAGGATTATGTGTTGTGGGGCGTTACCGTAACAGAGAAGCACATACACACAAATAAGTTTATTTTGTGCACGGACACATCAGATGTACCACTCTTACTCCAACACCCTCGTCCTGTCATTTAGCCACTTAACAAAAGCACGCCGAGCTCAATGTTACAGCCGATTACGTTTCATTAAATCATTGTTTTTTTACTGTCACAAAACACAGTCTCGTAGAATTTTATTACATGTATATTAAAATGAATTAAAAGGTCCCAACAAGCACCATGCCATGCATACAGTCCCTGTATTTGGATAAATACAAAAATAAAAATTTGTCTTTGGTTTTGCCACTTTGCCCGAGGCTACGACACACAATCAGACAAAAACACGAGCCCACACATGACAGATGCCCCTTCCTGCCAAAGACACTAATGCATTAGTCGTGCACTGCCCCTGGGCTCCTGCCTCGTAGGACAATAACCACCACCGAGTCACCAGCTGATATCAGGGATGGAGGACGCACGGTCACGCTGGTGCAAGCACATGTGTGTGATTAGGCTGAGCCCGTGTTTGTTTGCCATTAGCATGTAGAAGGGATTTACACGTGTAGCTGAACGTAATCAGTCAGTTTTAATAATTCAGTTTGTTGCTGTGTGTTTTTCTTCTGATACATCAAAATGTTTGAATAGGCCATTATTTTAAGTAGTTTTGATTCAAGTGAATTAGCGTGTTGTGTGTGTGTGTGTGTGTGTGTGTGTGTGTGTGTGTGTGTGTGTGTGTGTGTGTGTGTGTGTGTGTGTGTGTGCTCTGATGCCACCACTATGTTTGCAGATGATAGTGTGTTGAGTCGACCTTTGTTTGTTCACTCTGTGTGTGTGTGGGCTTTAATGTGCGTGCATGTGTGTTTGTGTTGGTGGGCGGGTGGTGTCTTCATGGGGAATTGATTGAAAAGGATTAGATTGTGATTACAAAAATGGGGGTGGGGGGAGACCAAAGTGGAGATAGGGGGAGAGAGAGGTGCAGCGAGGTGAGATGTGGAGACGAGAGAGGAGAGAGAGGAGGATATTTACCAAAACTAGATCTGCACTCAGTAGAATGCATTCCTCTGCCAAAACCAAACACCAGATCTGTATATTTATTTGGATCTGCACCAAACTGCACACACTCAAAGTTGGTTGGCCTAGGTAATGAGACATCCATCATGTGAGGAAAAAAATTGCAGCCGTTTCCAAAGTCATTGGCTAAATAAAAACTAAATTAAACTGCTTTAATTAGATAGAACAGTCTGTATGTTAAAAAAACTAAATACAGACAATATTGTAATAATCAGGGCATTAGTTTTGTCATAGATAGTCAGCTTGTGATTTAACAAACATCTTGTGAACCCAACTCTTCTATCTGTTGAGAGCAGTGACTCTAGGCACCAGTACTTAGTGGGAACAATCCAAAATGAGATTCCTGTGTTTTAGACTGAAAGCCAGGTTATGAATCAGGCTGCGTGAGGTTGTGTGTGCATCTGTGGCTCTGATGTAAGCCTGTGTGTCGGTGCCAGTTGGAGAACAAGACCCTGGAAATAGAGTGGGACACGTTTGTGAGTGACTCGAAAACCGCTGGAGTTTTTTTGCCAGGAGCCACGGAGGGGGGGAGGGAGGGAGGGAGGGGGAGAGAAGGAGGTAGTGACAGAGAGAACGAGAAAAAGAAATGACCCAGTACAAGATGTTAAACAACAGTTATGAGTTTCCAAATTGCTGAGCTCGGATACAAGCTTCAGCTCTCAGACCTCTAATGTGTTTTTGAGATCCGCTGTCGCTCCCTCTCTCAGGCGGCGACACGGCGTCGATGCTGGAAGCACTTCAGCATTTGGGGGGAAAATAACATATGAAATCAGTCAACCCATGTTTAACTTGTCCATGTCAAGGAGTTCACACAGCAAGTCTTAACCACAGCTACATGCGAGCCACTATATATAGCTGCTCTACTGTATAATAGAAAATTATAGTGCAACTGGGGATTAAGAGGTTGGGAATTTTTGTTTTTGCATTCATGGTATGTGGAAGAAAGCTTGTAAAGTATGACACACGCAGCTCGCAGAAAAACAACTTCTTGCTCTTCAAATGATTGCCGGGTGACGATGTCTTCCTGAAGATGGATGGAGAGGCGTGCATGTTTTTTTTTCATGTTTTGTTTTTCTTTTAATGAGAGAAAAGAAGACACAGCAGCCACCGCGTGTGGGCTGCGAGAGCGCGCTCACATCCTGAATTTAATGGGTCTCCTCATTTGAAATGTGCCAGCGTTTCATTCACACCCCGCAAATTGAGTCTGGATCTCGCAATATGAAAGTGACAGTGTAAGAAAATTTAATTCATGAATTCACACATCTTAAAAAAGTTAATTTACAGGAAATCCTGGAATATGAGTTTTTACTTTATACACTTCCCTGAGAAGCGAATTGTGTAGGAGCGAGTGATAGAACAAATCTCCTTAGGTACAAAGGAAATGCCTTCACCCACATACACATATTCACACACTATGACAACCCTCCATCCCTGGAAAACCATCAATCCTGATACTGCTCAGTGGTTTTGATTGAGGACGGACCAGACCGTCCCTGTCTGTCTCTCTCTCTGGTGTCTGAGAGCAGCAGTAATGGTGCCAGAGGAAGAGGCAAGGACACCGTGTTTTATTTTACCAGCCTGAGACGTGCTGAGTGTGGTTCAGGGACAGACAGGTGAAGAACATAGGGTACTGAGAAGAGAGACACCATATTTAGATTCACATTATTTTTGTGTTCGATCTCACTGGCATGTTCAAAGAGGCATCATCACTGCTGGTTCTGTGCAAAATACACATGTTTTTTAATTCAGCAGTCATTCCATTCTGCTTTCTCTCCTTTTTCCACCTTGCTTTTCTTTCCAGCAATTTTCCTTTCAGCTTACTTTTCTCTCTCTGTCACACCAGTAGCGTAAGAAGTGCGAATAAAATAAATAGCATCCTTGCACTCACCTGTCTTTGCATGTGCATATATGTGCATGTGTCCTTTGACAGTTGGGAGAGCATATCTGCTTCTCCTGTTGTCATGGAAACAGTGGGCACTGTGTGTGTGTGTGTGTGTGTATATATATATATATCTAAGTGTGTTTCACTAGAGACCCCCCCAAGATAGAGCATTGAGTTCTGGTCAGGAGGACCACGGCCACATTCAGACCTCATTCTACCTCTGACTTAATTCACCTCTACTTTTTATTGTTTGACTCCAGTAAATAGACCACTGCTTGACTCACTGTTCGATGCCCCCGGCAGCGTCTGAGGAAGACAGATAGGACAGTCCGCTTCACCCGGGGCAGGAGGCAGGCCTGTGGGGTCAGGTCCAGGGCCACCGGTCCCACCTCCACCCTCCAATCCCCCTCTCCCTGCTCCACCAACTATCCTTCCACCGCCCTCCATCCCACAGTCGCTGCTGCGGCTTTAATTACTTGAAAACAAGGAAAAACATCCTGGACCCGGAGAGAGAGAGTGACTGAATGGACGGCGTGCGTGTGTGCTGCTGTGCGTGCACGGCGTGTTTTGCAGAGGAATAAGACATTTATCTCGACGGCGCAATACTGTCTTCCACACAAACACACACTAACACACACAAACACACACTGTCCCCTTCGCACACATCCTGACCCCAACCAGCCAACCATCCCCACCCTTCTCCTCTCGCTTTCTCTGCGGGTTCCCATCCTCCCCCGCCCCCTCCCCCTCCCAGGTTCCTTCTGGTTCCATTTCTGGTTCCTGACCAGCGGGGCTATCTGTGGATGGCCAGTGGTTCCTCTCATTCTGCCGGCCCATTGTGTGGTGAGCTGGGCTGGGCCCTGGGCCCGGGGGCCTGGGAGGGGAGCCAGGAATGGTCTGGTTCCTGTTGCTGTACTAGTTAAAGGAACTGTGGCACCGCTTCCACGACTGCTGTGAAAAACTGAGTTTAGGGCTATTTTGGTGGAAACAGCCACGTGAGTTGCTTCCCTGGCTTTGGGGGAGAGCGGTGACTTTGATGAGGAGAATTCTCTGGTTTAATTGGAAGCTCTGGGTGTTAAAATAACTTAGTAACACAATTTGTTCCACATTTGTTACATGACAAATCTGTGTCTTACATGTAGGAAATGTTGTGCAACTTTAAATGTCTTTCTTTGGGATCAGGATTCTGAGGAGTGACTGAGACGCAGGTACATTTATATACAAACCGTGCAGTCACCGACATTTCTAATCATATAAAACGGATAATGCCACTGTTAAAATTATTTTTATTCAACTTCTTCCTTCATGCTTCTTAACAACATTTATAGCCTTTGAAATTACTCTTGTTGTTTATTGATTTCAGAATTGTATATGGCAGCAATACTGACCTAAGCAACCTAACCCCCCAACCTTTAAGAACAACTTGAACTCGGCACACTCACCCCTCATTATCTGTGTCATTGACTCGACAATGGGATGAAAACACATCATTAAGTGTGTGTGCTGCACATGTCTGCACAGAGCGTCCTCTGGTTTGAAGGAACACACACACACACACACACACACACACACACACACACACAATTTGTGACACACTCACAGCCTCAACCACAGCTCCCTTCAGCAGCTCCAACTGTGACTTGAGTCCACTCTTGTGCCGTATAACCTCCTCCCTCTGGGACTCCCGGCTCACCGTGGTGGGGCTGCACGGAGCGCGACACTAGCTACTGCGCTCGGTTAATTATGACTGCCAGGCCCCGGCTGTCACAGTGATTCACCATGGAAAGAGAGAGAGAGTTGGGGGGGAGGAAGAAGAGGGTAAGGGGAGAGGAGTTGGCAGGTGTGCAGATGTATCGTTAGCGCCACCTAGTGAGGCAGAGAGAAGATCTTCCTGAGTTGACAAACTCTATGTCACCCTGTCTGTATTGGCACACATTTTTCTTTTCCCCCCTTTCCTTGTTCACATGTCTTCACAAATGTCCCGGGCTTCTATCGCGCGCCTCCATCTCTCAGCAGCCGAGCACTCCCCTTTTCTTGCTCGCTTGTTTTTTCAGTTTTTCTCCGTGTTGCCGGTGTCAGTCGCGCCGTTGCAACAAATCAAGTGCTCCATTCATCTGGTGTCATCTGTGCGCTACAGAGAAACTGGAAATGTGTGCTCTCTCCCCTCCTCTGCCTCTCCTCTGACAGCCACCTCTCCACTTCATCATCGGTGAGCAGATCAGATTGGAAGTGGGCCAAGTCACTCAGCGCCGGCTAAATGGAAGTTGGCCGTGAGTGAGGATTTATGGGACTGGTTGAGGCCGGTAGTGCCCTGTATTGGGATCAGATGGTTTATTTGCCATTGATCCTTGAGGCACAGTGGGATGGGTGTTTAAAATACAGTTCCCTCCACTCTATAAGGTTTATAAGATATATTGATAGTTCTCCGCCTGCAGTCGGTTAGAAATCAAGCATCTTCCTTTCGGAGACATCAGATCATGTTTGAGTAATCTGCTGCTATTTGTGCCCTCAGGTGAGGGGGAAAAATGGTGTCTGCATAACCATTAACAACTCTTACGGCAGTTAAGCAACTGGTTTGGTAGCAAGCAGCCGAGATTGGAAGATTTCAGCAACCCATCCATCCACCAACACACACACACGGGCCCTCACACATGCATGCACCCACGGCAAAAAAGTAATTTGTTCTACCTCATTAGCATGTATTGTGGCGAGCGGGCGTAACACACTGAAAGGTGAAATGGGTCCGCCATGAATAGCACACCAGTCGGCAGAAGAGAGGGAAGAGGGGAAAAGAGGGAGGAGGAGGAGGAGGTGGAGGAGGAGGAGAGTGTCCAGATGGCTGGGGACCTGCCGCACACACAGGGAGTCTCTCGCTCGCCGCTTTTCTTTTTTTTCCTCCGCTGATTGCACCGTTTCGACTACACTTGCTTTCACTCGCTGTCTCTCCGCAGCTCCCTCTTCTTCTCGCTCATCACACACAAAAGCCGAGCCCACATGTAACCTCCTTCAGAGTTCTTGTTCACTTGCAGCCATTGTGCATGTGCACGCACCACGCACACGCACACACACACACACACACACACACACACACACACACACACACACACACACACACACACACACACACACAGAAGCAGTGTGTGACCAGGAGGCAGAGAGCGGCTGAGTACAGCCTACAGGAGGGCTTGTTGTGGCCCATTGCCCTTCTACACGAGCTGGTATCTCTTTCAACCACCACCCCCTTCCTCTTCATCCATCCTTCCTCTTTCCATCCTTCCTCTCCTCTCATCTCCGTCAAAACACCCTTAATAAAAGCCGACTGGAGTTGGTTGACTACACGGACCGTCCGGCTTACAGTCGGAGACATTCTGGACAGATTTCACAAAGCCTCCTTCTCCAGTTTGATGACTGGAGACTACGGCTGTTTGATATGCGGTATTGAGACTCTGTTTCTGGCGAGTTACATCAGATTGCACTAAAGCTGAGGCCATCTTTGGTCGATCCTTTGACAGCAAAAAGCGGAAAGAGGGAGAGAGAGAGTCGCGGAGAGGAAGAGTACTGACGTTTGCCCTGATGTTCCCTTTCCTTTTCTCTCAGCATTGTGTAGCGCTGCCAGAATATCGGTTCATTTATCTTTCCATCTGTGTGTGTGTGTGTGTGTATCAGTCTGTCAGTCTCTGACTAACGCTCTCTTTCTCTTATCCCGTTTCTCTGATTCCACCAACCCGCACTTCGTTCTCCTCTACTCTTTTGCCTCTTTTCCTGCGTGTCTCTCTCAGACTACGTCTTTCCTGTGTGTCTGGTAGAGAATCAGTAATGGTCTCCACTGGGATGTAAACTGTGTGAGGTTCTGTGGGTTTTGTAGGCTGCACACACACACTCACACACACTCACACATGCACATGGAAGCACGCACATCAGTTTTAGTCAGCACATGAGCAGGGATTAGTGGGCAAAAGAGAAAGGAAAGGGAAAACAGTGTGTGTGTGTGTGTGTGTGTGTGTGTGTCATGTGAGTCCAAACACAACCCTATATTTACATGCTTTTGCATCTATATGCTCTTTTTGCATATTTCTCTTCCTGCATCCCCTCGCTTACATCCCTCTGTGCCATTAAACCTACACACATGGAGCGGCCAGAGGCTGTCTCATGGGACTTCAGTGTGTGTGTGTGTGTGTGTGTGTGTGTGTGTGTGTGTGAGAGAGAGAGAGAAAGAGAGGGAGCATTTTGTGTGTGTGTGTGTGTGTCTGTCTCACTCCATCACCCCCACTATTCAAGTCCACCTCATTGACTCATCATTGAGTGGGCCCTCCAAAGCTCTATTGAGTTTATCAAGTCTTCCACAAAAAGTCACTCCCATTCATTCTTGTTGAAGTGAGCTACACCCCCTCCCACCCCTTGCACACACACACACACACACACACACACACACACACACACACACACACACACACACACACACACGCACACGCACGGATGCTCTGGCCCAGGCAAAATGGCATTGACGCTTCAATAAAACCCCCTTACCGTCCTCATCAGCATGTGTGACTATTCAGTTTGTTAAAGCGCTTGTATGAAGAAGGGCTTTTATTCGCCTGTTTTGAATTTAAGCCCATATATTAACCCTTGTACGGAATGACTCTTTAATACTGTGAATAGGAGGCGAAGGGAGGGTGTTAGGGGACAGGAAAGGAGGCGAGTAGAGACAGATATATGATTGGGATTCGGCGAGCTTATACTGAAAGCCACAGCGTTTGTCGCTCGCTGACAAGTTGACCTGTTTAATACTTGCATAAAGTACGGGCCTGATGCTCATTCACAGACACGCTCGCACAATGAGAGCGTAATTTAACACAGCACGACTCATATCCCACACAAATGTAAATGTGGTGTTTGCAATGGGAGCGCTTTGAATGCATTTGTGCCTTTTTTAACAAACGTGCCCACAAACGCCGTTACAACAAACACGTGAAATTGTAGGTTTTACAACACGCGGACCAAAATGCAAACAATCCCGACTATTTGGAGTTGTGCAAAGCTGTTGTTGCCGTCAGTCGGATTATGTGTTTTGGCAAGCCTCTCGCTAAAGTATTTGTTTGGTAGCCTACGTCTGTTGCTTGTTATTACATGTTTTTGTTGTGGACGAGATGGTGAAAGTGGGACCGCTGCCAGGCAATCTGGGACAGAGAGAACAAATGGCCTGAAGAGAGGCTTCGGCATCCCGCTACAGCGCACTTCCACACATATGACATGATTTCATTGGTGCTGTGAGCCAATGACTCCTTATTAGGTAAAAAAAAAAATAGCTTTCCACTGTACTGACTGATCACGTATCCCGACTGGTATATATGGCCTGGCCCCAGTTAGCATGGCGGGCCTTCCTGGCGCTTACAGGCTTCAAAATAATCAATAACAGGTCTCTGATTACAATAACTGGAAGGTGGGATATGAAATCAACTTCCCCACTGCTGTTTATTGAATAAACTGAATCCATTGTATCAGTGTCTGCTTATGAAAGGAAATATGAGCTTAAAGAGAGAGACGAATGTGAGTGCGAGTTTTTTTAGGGGCCACAAGTCTCAGGGGAGCTGGTGGAGCTATTGCTGTTGTTTATCAGCGCACACACACACACGCACACAAACACACTCATCCGTCTCTATCTCAATTCTCTGGCTGTCTTATTATATTTCTTCATCCCTTTCTCTCTCTCCTCCATTACTGGCGTTTTAAGCAGCTCACTTGGGAACATGAGGCTTGTTGGCTTGCAATAATGTTAAGATGCTTTGTCTCTCATCCTCACTATTGTGGGCACACACACACACTCTCGCACAAACACACAACACACACACTCACACAGAAAGGGAGGTAAACGCAGTTAAAAGGAGGATCAGGGGAATTTCGGTGCCATTCTTTGTCTCCTACCCTCCTGAACCTGAGACACGGTGCATGGGATTGTGCGAAAGTGTGTGCGAATGTGTGTGGGTGTGCATGTGTGCAGATGCCTGCAAGCTGACAGGGAGTGAAAGCCCAGACATATGTTAATCAGATGTTGTGATGATGGCAGAGCAGAAGGAGAGAGCGAGAGTGAGAGAGGGAGAGAGACAGAGGGAGGGAGAGAGAGAGCACTGGAGAGACGGATGAGGGGTGAAAATAAATGCAGAGCTTTTAAAAGACAGAGTGTGAGGAAGGAGAAAAAGGAACCGTGCAGGAAGAGGAGAGAAGACGAAATGAGGAGGAGAACAGAGAAAATGACAGCAAAATGGTGCAGTGATTTATTTTCCAACTGCACAAACCACTGCAGAGAATCGATCCAATCCATTAGTTTAACTGAATGGACCTCCACTATAAGTTTGAGGTCATTGAACAAAAATGATAAATGTTTCCTGTCTGCACTGGGATACATTAGCCAAACACAGTGTGATGTTTTTGTCTCCAATTTTACTACTACATTGTTACCCTGTTTTAACCTGGTTGTAACATCTGATATCTGCCATATGTATCATATAAATCCACCAGTAACTGGACAGTAACTCAGTATTAAAGTTGCTATTATCTTTATATTTATGGATTGACCGGTTGCCAGTACGATCAGATGCTGAAATCTGCTGTCAATCAGGCACTGTTTTCTACACGGCCGGTACCTTAAGCAATGAAAGTGTTATTTACCGTTAAAATGATTGTAGTTTATATTAATAGATTAATCTTTTAACTGTTGACAGTTTAAATTGAATCTTCCAATTTGCTCTAGCAATATAATAGCCGTTCTTATTGTCGACCCTCGTATCGGTTCTGACACCGTTTAGTCACCGGTACCATTTTACTTGAGGCATGATCCCTCAGTCACATGCAGGCAGATATATATACAGAATATACACATCCTGCCTTAACTTAAAATAGAATTATAATAATAATTTATAGGTGTTATAATGTTAATTGTGAAATAAAAAGTGAGTTTTGTCACATTAGCAAAGTAATGAGAGGTCAACAGGCAGCGTGAAGGAGCTGATTGGGCGAATTCAAAGCAACGTGATTAAATCGTGCAAGAAAATAAGATATTAAAGTGTCGGCCTGAGAAGTTTGGTCCAATATAATTGAAAACATGTTATTATTTTGGCTCAAGAAACGGATAAAGCAGAGAAGAAAAATGGAGAGAACATTTCGAGGAGGGGAGAGATGTGGGGCACTTCTACTCAGGAGAGTTCAGAGGGGGCCAGAGAAGCTGCAGACGGCTGCTCCAAATGGATTTTCCTTGTTTGTAATGAGGCTACTTGTTCTGCCGCCGCTGCCAGAGCATGTGGTGTTTCTGGGGGAGGTTGGATGGGGAGAAGGACAGAGATAGTGGCGGATGAGTGGTGAAGATGGGTGGAGGCGATAAAGGGGAGAGCAGGACGTAGGCGACTGTGGGGGGGGAGGAGGAGGAGGAGAGGTAAGATGGTGGGAGAAACAATCAGTTATTGCAGATAGTGAGAGGGAAAAGAAATAAACAGAGCGAGGGGTAGAAAGAGATATTTGTGATGGAAAATATTACAGCTGTTGTGTTGTCGAGGAGGAGAGTAATGGCTTGGTGGTCTTCCAACACTCAAGCTGTTAAACTGTGATGCCGGAATAAAGATATTGAGATAAATTGAACGCCATCTGGAAAAGTGTATTGATTTTTTTTCTCTCGATACTGTTCAGCAAATGAGCTGATTGAGTGAATCGCATGTGAACGTACTCCCACAGAAGAAAGAGGAGAAAAAAGATGTGTTGAGGACTTGTGCGTTTCCTTGGCCTTCGTTTTCAAACAGTGGTTCAGAGGGTTTTAAATGAGAAACATGTGAGAGAGAGAGAGAGCGAGATTCACCCAAGGCAAAACTCTGTTAAAGACACTGACCTGTTTTAGCTTTTCTTTGATGTGAATTCCACGGTTATGAACTCGTATTACCTCCCTACTCCTCCTCTCCCCTCCTCTCGTCACTGGGTCTCTCTCTCTCCCTTGGTTTTTATCCTCTCTTTTGTTCTCACTCACTCCGCTCTGCAGAAGAACGCCCTGTGTAATAGGACTTCTCGCCACCTCACATTCACTCCTTTTGTCCCCACGTTTTTTCATCTCTCGCTCTGGTTTTCATCGGTTTTCTGCGATGTATTATGGGTAATCGCTGGATTTTACATGTGTCCACACCCAAGCGTATATTTATTGCAAACAGTATTGCAGACCCCTCATCTCATCTGTTGGGGGAGAGGCTGGTCCGTCTCTATCAGTTTCAGATAACCTGCAAACAGATCTGTCAGGTGATGGCACATCTTATAATCTCATATGCCGGGATATCAACATACATGTCAGGTGTCCGTACACAGGTGGCCGTGACATAACACGGGATCTGTGTTTTGGAAATGCATCCAGTAAGATGAGACTGGGTGAGAGAGAGTGAGGAGGTGAGGAGAGGGACTCGGAGTTTATGAAAGCACGAAACAAGGGCAGAGAACGAAGCAGAGGGAGAAGTCAGAGGCAGCTCACAGATGGTGAGCTGTCAGTGGCCGGCTGCGCTTGTGTGTGTGTGCAGTGTTCGTACCATGCATATTTGCGCACGCTGCATGTATGTGTAGCACACGTCTGCCCTTGCTCTCTTGTGTGTATCCGTGCATGTGTGTGTGAGTGTGTCTGTGCCCTCTGAGTTGAGGAGCGGTGCTGTATGTGCACAGAGCTGTTCTTCCCAGATGGCCCTGGCAAACAGACACTGCAAGGCTGGCGGAGTTGGCACGGCGACGCAGTGCACAGTTGGCGCTGCCAGCCACCGTGCTCTCCCCTATGCACCGGGGCGAGGGAACCTGCTGCCAGCCACCTAAGCTCATTGACTGACTCGCAGGCTGTCTCCCAACCGACTTATTCAGTTGGTTAAAGTTGCTCTGTCTTTGTTTCATCTTCACAGAGCGGCCTTCTCACCCTGAATCATGAAAAACCTTCTGAGTGTTCAAGACTCAGTTCTTCATGAAGCGGGTTACCACACAGTGGCAGCGGATACAAAACATGACGTGACATCAGATTCCCGTCACAACATCGCACCTTGAGCGTTTGAAACAGTTTCAACTGCATTGTAATTACATTGTGTGGCTTCTATTGTTCCAGCAAGAGCTTTCATGTCTTAATTTCATTGTCAAATCATTCACAGTGACGTGTCTTAACACACTCCTCTGATCGTGCCGATCTATAGGCCTCTGCTGGCAGGCTGCCAGCACTGGAGGCTTTCCAGCGTAACGCCTTGATGTTTTCTCTCTGTGTGGGGTGAGGAAACAAGCAGAACCATACAAGGTTGAATAAAGACGGAGGATAAAGGAGCATATTAGTCAGTGTTTGTGTGTCAGACACTTGCACACAAATGCATATGTCAGTCTGCGTGTGGGCTTTGGTGGTGGCAGCGATATGTGTGTGTGCGCGCATATGCGTGGGTGGGGAGGACTTTATACATCCCATGTCTTAAACAGGAAGTGTAAACTAAGCACAGATGTGTGTGTGTGTCTGTGTGTGTGTGTGTGTGTGTGTGTGTGTGTTTGTGTGTGGTATTGCAGTTGTCCGCTGTGTGTAAACTGTGTGTATGTGCCTCTGAGGAAGCAGCTGTGCAAGAGGCAGCGAGTGGCAGGTTGGAAAAGCAGAACTAAGACACTATGTGTGTGTGTGTGTGTGTGTGCGCGTGTGTGTGTGTGTTTTTGTGTATGCAGGGGGGGTATTTTGGCCACCCATCTGTGCAAGGCTATTTCGCTACTGTTTCTGCAGGCACACACACACACACACAGTCTCACACAGACACACACACACACACACAGCACAGTGCCAGGCAAGCTGTTCACTAGCTGGCGCTGGCATCACTCCAGAGAGAGTGGTGGCATCCATCTGTAGCACTGGAGAGCGGCTCGGCTGCGTGTCACAGTCTCTCTCTTTCTCTCTCTGTGTCTCTATGTGTGTGTCCATGCCACAGAAAAGCTAAACACTGGGGTTGTCGCGATGATGCTGTTAGTAGTATCGGCGGTGGGTGTGAGGACAGAGTTCAGAGTTGTTAAAAAAGCTGCTGCATTGTTTGATGCCGAGTGGGAGGTTGGTGCGGGGGGGTCAGTGATCTGAGGCACCTCGTGCAGAACAAATATTGCAGCATGTGTCCCACAGCGCAGAGTTAACTCTAATGAAGTCTGAGCAAAGTTGTACTGCCCTGTTCTGAGGATCCTGGCTCCTCAGGGCTGAAAGCAAAAAGGAAAAGAAGAAATGCCAAGCAGTTACTATCCATGGCATGGTTACGGATATTTTATAGCAACATTTAATGGGACATTTTATTTATTTACATATTTATAGCATGTACGATATTTTAAGTATGATGGCACTCAGTGGAGCACATACCTGTGGCCCAGTTGTCCCATTTAATTCAATCAAATCACCCCAAATGACACACTTACAGATTTCAGTCCCCTAAATATGCCTGATATCGCTCATGAACAAGCAATATAATTGAAAACATAACCTTCTTGGCGGAGGTAATAAGAATCATCAATTTCCGCTTTTTCCGCCGGTTGTGCCGATACTGATTTTGTGTGCATGTGTGTGTGTGTGTGTGTGTGTTCCCTCTGCCATCTTCGTCTCTAGCCGTACTCTCAGCCACTCAGAGCCATTAGCAAACTAGGGTCACCATATCACACACGGCCTCACTGGGACACACACGCACACACACACGCACACACACATGCACACACACACACTATGTAATCCTGGAAATGCCCTGATGCGAGGTCACACCAGCCACCACTCTCCGGCTCCCTGCTCACCAGATGTGACTAAGACCCCGTTTTTAAACATCTCCTTCTGCAGGGGGAAAAGAAGGGATGGAGAGAGAGAGAGAGAGAGAGAGAGAGAGAGAGAGAGAGAGAGAGAGAGAGAGAGAGAGAGAGTGCAGAGGGAGCGTAAAAAGAAAAGAGTAGCGGTTTTCAGAGAAGGGGGTGGTGAAGGGGGTAAAGGTTTTTTCCCCCACAGTTTTGCAAATCTGGTTCTACTTAGCCGAGTCCTGGAACACATTTCATAAATTGCAGACATATTTTTTCGGAGCGGTTTTGGGGAAGATAGTTAAGCGGCGGTAATTTCCAACACATGGCAGCCGTCATGTGATATTTTGAAAACACCAGGCAGACGGGTTGTTCCCTCCCCCACCGTCCTCCCCCCCCCCAGGAACCCTCCCTGCCTTACTGTTAAACTCTGCCCTCTTTTTCTTCTCTGTGCTCGTCCTCTGCCTCTTTGGCGTTTGATTTCCCCATCTGTCTCTCATAGTCGCTTGTTATCTCTCGTTTTCGGCCTCCTTTCTTTTTCCCAGCGTCCTCACCTCCCTTTTCCTACCTCGTCCCTCTTTCTTGAACTCTGATTTTACCGCATGTGTTTCATCCTTTCATCCCCTGCTGTTTTTATACCCATCACACACAATAACTGCCAGCATTGTCTATCTCTCCATCCATCCATCCGATCTGCCGGGCCTCCATCCTTCAGCTCTCTCCACATAGTAAAAGATAACCGACATGTAAAACACGAGGGCCTTAACTGTCTGTTGAAAATTGATTTCGCTCCAGATGACGGGGATATGATTCCTTTTATCGTGGACACACACACACACAGATATAAATTGGTTGCAGAGAGGAGCTTCCATCTGGCTGAAGGGGGGGCAGAGCAGGCAAACAGATACAAATTGCCACTTGGGTGCATGTGTGTGTCTGTGTGTGTGTGTGTGTGTGTCAGTGTGTTTGTGTTTAGAGATGGACTGGATGCATCAGTGATTTCAAATTGTGCTTATGCTACAAGGGTCAAGCTGTTCATAGAGGGGTCTGTGTGTTCTTGAGCCACTTACATTGACTGCAGCAAAGCTTTGTGTTCTAATGCATGACTTACAATGACATTTCCATTTATCCATCGACCCAAGAATTCCCTAGAACCTTTCATTGTTAATGTTCGTATTGCTAAGGGCCAAAAGAAGTGCAGTGCTGAATCTGTTGCGATTTGGACTCGTGATACGTTCACTATAAATAAACTTTGAATAAAAAGGCGACCAGCGCCGTGTAGTAGCGGCGGCTGGGACTTCACAACATCGGGCGCATTCATGACAACGGTAATATCAACTGAGGGTTTCTTCGTTCTGAGTCGAGCACTTACACAATTTTGTATAAACATGCTCTCTGTGCAGCAGCGGTGGCGAGGCTTCAGGGTTCTGTGGACTGAGTCCTTTACTTGCTGCGGCTCAATCACTGCAGGTCACTTTTACATTGTCAGAAAGAAAGCTGTAGCCATCATTACCACAGGTCAAGCAAACAGCCCAAACAGGCAGGTTTGGAACAGACTCTGGAGATGCGCGAATCGGCTCTGACATCATTCTAATCCGCACGTATGCTCGACTCATCCACCCACCTGAAGGTGTTATTTTCTCCAATTTAAAGACCCGCACCCGCGTGAACATTTCAAATCTCCACTGTGGCAGAATTTAGGCAACTCGACGCTCTGAATGAGCACTCGCACGCACAGCGCTCGTTGCATGCACAGGATTCTCTTCGTTAGGTGCTGCAGCCGTGGGAATGGGCGGCTTTGTTTCTCCCAAGAAGAAAGCAAAGTTTCCTCTGATGACTCGTCCAATTGGCCTGTTTCACCCATCCACCATCAAACAGAAATGTTTGACCTGCGAATCAAGCGCCAGTCTGCAGGCATAACTGCAATCACTAACAGGCTTTGCAAAAGTAAACATTAAAACTAGATACCTTTTTTAATATGCTGCAACTATATCATCCCTCAGCCACACAGCAAACTGTATATGTATATTAAAGTATTAAAGGTAACCCTGCGGCTGTGCATGGAGCTTATAGAGCATGTGTCTTCAGCATTAGGATGTGCATTGAGCGTTCTGTGTGACTCGTCCTCCGCTGGCACTGAGTCCTGTCTGGGAAAACACCCAGATCCATTTGGGTTCACTTGGCCCTGCGTCAGCGTGGCATCAGAAATCAACCAAACTGTTGGAGGAAAGTCATTTTCAGTCAGCTGCCTTCCATCGAATGGACAAATAGAGCTCACCAAGGCTTACGTCTGATTTATATACACTTTATTTTCCCCGGGAAAACAACATTTGTGTCATTATATTGACATCATGTCGTTAATGGCAGCAACAGCTGCAGCTTTATTCAAAAGCACATTTTTGATAGTTTTCTAAATATGTTGAGCCGTGCTTTGGAAAAATGTCTATGTTTCAAAAGCAAATGCTTCCACTTCCTATCTCCTTCTGTCACTGTGCATATCCTCATGTTTTCTTTACCTCTAACTCGCCCTGACCCTTTTCTTCCCCTCATTCACCCACTTGCTGTATGTTTTCTTTTTCCACCACCCGTTCCCGTCGCCCGTCTTTTTCTTTTACAAGACCCTGTAGTTCAATTTTGCCTGGCAACAAGATGTGGCAGGAATCGGTTCGATTTGAGAGGACGTGTAACGGGCACCGTGAATCATTTTTATTGTTCCTTAACACTTGCTTCCTCTCCTCCTCCCTGCAAGAGAGACCTTATTTTAACAGATGGGTAAAACAGACATTACTATAAATCCTTTTTTTTTTCTTTTAAAGAGTGAAGGGCTCCGAATGTTATTCACAACATATGTTTTATTGTCCAGTGTGTGTGTGTGTGTGCGTGTGTGTGTGTGTAGTCTGAGATGCTCTGCAGGATTTGTATGTTCAGTTTATGTATTTTTGTGTTTGTGTGCATATGTGCTGGCGTGTGTGTGTTAATGTTTGTGCGATGGAACAGATGGTGTTCAGACCTTTGTGTGCGATTGAGAAATCTCCTTATGTCTTTGCTGGCTTGAAAAAGTGTAAATACACAATGTGCGACTGAAGAGAGAAAAATACAATGCTCCAGTGATGTGACTGTGCCATCGCTCATTCACTATTATCCTCAGTCTGTACATATGTCTATGTATTTATGATATTTGGTAACATGGCGCCATAAATCGAAGCAGAATGGATGCAAAACTCTTGAAAATCAGAGCATTTAGAGGGAAAACACTTATTTTGGATACTGCCGTTTCTCACAGATTATTCCTCTTGTGATTCCTCTGTATAAACAGTTATTATGCAGCAGTGTTTATTCTAAAATAAGATAAATAAGATGGCCTTTTTTTCTCATAGTAATTCCTCTATTATTAGTTGGACCTTGTGAACGAGCCATTTTTAAGAAAACCATATTCCCTAATGTAACATATTCTATAAAATGACTGGTTGTGGGAGATGAAAAATGTGATGCTCTCAGATCAGTGGAACACATTAACTATTTAAACATTTAATATTAGTTGGTACACGTCCGCAGAAAAGTTTCTTTCTCCTTTGACAAATTACCTCAACTTATTCATCATAAAAAATTGTCTTATTAAAGATTCCCTTGAGTCCCGAGGCTCCCTCTCTAATACGTTTTTAAAAAATGGCAAACTTGAATTTTTTTCCATCCACTTTGATTGAATGGACTGCGATGAAGACAGGAACATCAAACACCAGGGGAGCTGAGCTTTGAAACAAACCAACATCAATGATTGACGAGAGAGATTTGAAAAGAGATTTACCAGATAGTTGATCACATCCCATGAAGTAACATTTAAAGTCATGATATTTGCGTTAAATAAAATTGCATCCTCATTACCGGAGGCTATTCCACACTGTGCCCAGTCGTTCACTGTAATTTTGTTGGGTGATGAGATGGCGCAGCAGTCGTAAGTGAATGTGGAGCGTTCACTCGGTAGGAATATTTGTCTTCACAGAGGAGAAAGAGAGAGGGATGGAAAGAAGGGTGGGCAAATGAGAGAGAGAGAGGGCGAGAAAGAGTGGAGGAAAAAGAGAGGGAGAAGTCCAAAGGGACAAACTGATGGTGGTGCAGCTCTCCTCTGCATCCTGCATCTGCTGGGGAGGGAAATAAATGAGATGATGGAAATCAGATCTATGTGTGCGTATGAGAGAGAGAGAGAGAGAGAGAGAGAGTTGTGTTGTTTTGCTTGTAGTGTGCACATGCATCCTTGCAGTTCCGTGTATGTATTTGTGTGTTTGTGGGTTTGCGGTAGGGTGTAGCATCCATACATCTTCTTGACAAGCGGGTGGAGTTTGATGGGACATGCTCTGCATACTGCTCCATCTGGCTGCCGATGAAGCTGTGTGTGTGTGCGTGCATGCGTGTGCGTGTGTGTGTGCGTGTGTGTGTGTGCGTGCGTGCGTGTGCTTGTGCGTGCATGTGTGTGCATGGTCTAGAGGAGGGGATGATGGAAAGAGAGGAGAGAGGTTACCACTCTTGCATACCGATAGATTCCTCTTGTTTCTCCGCGTACGCCGCCTGAATCTCAATCGCCCCACCTGTCCCTCAGCTGTGCTCTTCAACACATCCCTCCTCTCTCATTCTCTCCATTTTTGTATCCCTCCCTTGTGTTCATCCCCTGCTCCCTCTCTCTCTCGCTCTCATCTGTACCCAGCACACAGAGGATTCACTACAAGCCGCTATCGCCACCATCTCTGTATCGCTTCATCTATTCCATTACCTATCCGTCCTGCTCCCTCTCTTCCCACATTATTGTGTGTGTACATATATGTGTGTGTGTGTGGGGGGGGGGTATAACACACCCTGAGGCACCATCTTGCACAGACATTGGCACAGTGTGGACATTACCGCTCAATTCACAGGCTTCACGCAGCGTCAGTGCCTCACAGTTGTCACCTGAACGGCAACGAATCAGTGTGTGTGCTGGAGGTATTATGCATGTGTACGTTATATGTTTGTGCATGTGTGTGGGCTTTTGTGTGTTTGTGTGTGTGTGTGTGCAGGGCACGAGTGGGTCACTCTCACGCACACATTTTTCCATTTAACTCCATAATGATGATATCTTATGTCTGACTAATACAATCTTGTGCTCGCGTAAATTGTTTATGTCACAGCCGCCAACTCTGGAAAATGCACCCAGCATGATTGAAATCCATTGTCGTTTTGAAGAATGGGATTTGCCTGTGTGAAGTACTCTCGAGTGGCGTATTACTGCCACTGTTATCACATCATTTTCTGGGTCTCCAACTGTATGATCACAGCGCACGCACACGCTCATGCAAACACATACGTATACGCACAGAAGCAATTGCAGCTTATGAAGTGTGTAATGGAGATTGTTTGACTCCTGATGATAGACTTTGAAGTGATTGTAGCCTCTATGAAAAATATAAAACACCAAGGTTAGGCAATGTTGTCCTCATTTCTCATGGTGATTTGAATATGAAATGACCTCCTCGCTGTGCGCGTGTGATGATGAAATGCATAAGGTTCTGATACAACATTGTAGTTCTGCATCGAGCTAAAGTCCTTTCGGTAACATTTTGAACTGTTTCTCGGGGACCGCGTTCCTCCCAGATATCGTTCATTGCAGCAACCTTGTTTTAGGCGAGTGATGTAACTCGCATGTAACCTTAGAAAAGGCGCGCATCACAAGTCAGCGGGGGGATAAAAATCTCCTTTCTTTGAGCTCGGCTGAAAGGGGCGCACGAGCGGGAGGGCGAGAAAGGCGAAGAGGGAAAGAAAGAGAGGTTTTGCAAACATCGAGGATCACGTAATCACGGCCGATGCAAACGGGTGATGTAAGTGTGAAGACATCCCAGTGAGTGGCAGGTGGTTGTCCAGGGTTTCTCCTCATTTCGAGGATCGCTCTGTGAGCCAGAGACATAGATTGTAAAGAGATTAGGGAAGTTACAAACAAGAGTCATTTGAACTTTTACTTAATGTTAGCAAGGAGAGGAGACGTGAGGGTAGTTAGCGTATTCAAATTCTTAAATTGTATTATTCTCAACTGCTACAAAGAGTGAAAGACAAAAACTTGGCAGACGAAACTGGTGGTTTAGAAACTGGGGTGGATTGAAAAATAAATCCGAGGGGCACAAGAGAGTTGGGAGCAGCCAAAAAATGGTGAGAACCTGCAGGGATTTACACCAAATGATTTCTCGCTATACGCAGGATGCTGACAGTGGTGGCTTCGTGTCCGTGAAACAAGTTCAGCCTCATCCCTCGGGGGGAGCCCATAATTCAGTCAGATATCAGTGTAATTACCTGACACACACAATATGATAGCGGGATAATAATGCATTTACTGAAGTGCCACTACAGCCCCGGTATTCTCATGAGTTTGAGCCTCCCTCGAGTTCCGCTATGACGCTCGATGAGAAGCCACGCGCCAAGTGGCTGTTGTGAGGCTTAAATCACCGTCGACCACGGCGCGATGGTCAATGGGTTTGGCATCTCTCGCCTGCTTGGAGTGCACAAGATGAATCAACACACATTTGGGAAGCTCTCCTCTTCTTTAATAGCCGGTTGCTGCCTCTTCAGCAGCCGTCCTCACCCTCTTCAATCCATTAATTCCTGGACAACAGCACTTCTGAGAAGTCGTAAAGCGAGTTAGGCAAAGTCAAAGCACTCATCGGGCCCCTTTCCATTAAAGCTCCTGCATGTCGATATCTGCCCGGTCCTGGAATATCACCATCCTTCGCCTACAGTGTGCAGCTGATGGGGCGGTAACAGGGCTAATAAATGGACGACAATAGACGTGCATTTAAGTTCAGCCATTAACGTTTAACAGGTGTATTAGTCTGGAGGAGACGCCGGGCTTTGTTTTCAAGGTTGTTTAAGAAGGCTGTTTTTTTTTTGATTTGAATTATGCATGAAGTCGCCTGCTATCGCCGTCAATCAGAGGCCTGTCTGACACATGTCTGTACGTATATATATTTTAAGTTTTAAGCCATATTTGCTCATGAAAAACGACAAATACACAGTCCTATGTGTTTGCAATAATGTGCTCCACTTGCCGGGTGTATTTCTTATTTTTGCCAAAGAGGATAAATTACCTCGTGGAGGGAGTATTGCTATTGATTCAAGTGGCACAGTAATTGCTGAGTGAATGGTTGGGTGCAGCCCTTGTTGGTTAGTATGAAGACATTGATTTTATTCTGCTTATAGTCTCTGCAATGCCCTCAATCAAATCAGAAACAGAGGGCATGGTGCTTATAAATCACAAAAGTGTGTGTGCGGGTTTGTGTGTGTATAAGAGGGGGAATATTGCTGTGTGTGTGTGTGTGTGTGTGTGTGTGTGTGTGTGTGTGTGTGTGTGTGTGTGTGTGTGTGTGTTTGCCGTTTGCATGGATTTCCCCACTAATTCATCCTTTATCCTTCATCTTCTTCACCTGAGGGACTGCGGATGAGTTTCAAATGCTTTCTGGGTTTATGTTTTTCTCTCATCTCTACCCGGCGACTGCCATCCGACGATAACACTGACCCAGGTGTTAATCCTCAATTACAAGCCTGCAACCAGACTCATCTTTCCATACGGCCATCGGGCTCCTGGTGCCACGTGGGAGTTCAGGTGGATCGCAAGTCCAGAATTTTCGTTGGGATATTTTTTTTTGCCTCGCCTTCAATGTTTCAGATTGACTTTTTCATCTTTTATTGTAGAAAAAAAACGTTTTCAAATGTTGTGTCCCTTAAATTAATAACACCCAATGGAATAAAGCTCCAGCCATGTCTTTAAAGACCCCCCCCCCCATGTGCCACCCTCGGGACTGCCGGAGTCAGTGTCTGATTTCAAATTGCCTCGTGGTGATGTGAGTCATTCACTTTATCCGTTTCCTTATCAGGTCTCGAAGATTAATTATAAGATGATTTGGATCCTAATTATATCTCCCACTCTCTAACAATCGACGATGTCCACTGGGCCCAGAAATTACCGCACAATTAGAAGAGGAAATAAACAGAAGTATGGAAAGCATGAGCTCAAAGATCAATTGAAACAGGATAAGTGCAACCATGTGCGATACGGTGACTTCTCCTTATTTAACTTGGGCTGGTTAAGTATATACATATACGGTCTTTGTGTTTGACTGGAAAATGATGAAGTACCTTGGGTGCCGTCACCCGGCCGTCTTTCTTTTAATGACCTTGTATTTTCGTAGATCATATTTTCAGCAGGCACACAGGATGTGATAGCTGGCAGCCAGAGGTAAGACTATATGTTTCCACTGGCCTTTCTGCTGAAGCCCGAGTTTATAAAATAAATAGTCGGATCCAGACTTTTTTTACTTTTTTTTACCGGGGTGAAATTAGAGCAGTAAACCTTTCTCAGTCTGGCCAGGTCGCGAGGATGAATGTGTGTGGAAAAAGGTAGCAAGAGGGGGAAAAGCGCAGACAGTTACCAAATGTGCAGCACAGTGGGTAGACAGTTAGAGGTTTGGACAGTCGCTCCGTTCTCCGTGGCCTCCCTTCATATTTACTCCTCTTTCACCTCCATCCCTCGATCCTCTGCTTTCCCAATCACTCCAGTTTTTCCACTAATCTGCTCTGTGTCCGTTCATGCTGCTCTCCAGGAATTTATCGCTTTCCCCTTCACATTTCATTCCCCATGTCCAAGCTAAACCTTAACATATATTAAGTAGGATGCACTTACATTGATATATTCATTTTAACTGTAGAATCAAACATCTTTTTGGGTCAAACCAAACCTTAAAATTCAACCTTTTCTGCCTAAACTGAAGCTATTTGCAGCTAATAACCCTGAGAGGTTTTTATTTTGATGTGCTGGGAGCCAGATAATTCCCACCTTCCCAGTGACTTTATCAGTCGACCCCTCCTAGCACGGCACCGGAGTGTGCATGGTTTGAGGAGGAGGAGTGTGACCTCTGTCTGGAGAGAGGATGGGATGGTTCTTCCCTTTTCTTTTCCCTCCTCCGACAGAGTTTGAGTATCTAGCTCGGGTTGCGTTTGCCTTGAGGATCTTTGGAGGCTCTCTAGGACAAAAAAAAAATCCACAAGTTTTAACAGGAAAATATCCTCACGACATATCACTGCATATGCATGTGACCTTTGCTGTTCCTGAACGTTTTGCTGCTCATTACACTCTGATAATTGGTGTGTATTTTCATATCATGTGTTTGTCTCGCAGTGAGCTCGATTGTTTCCTTTTAGGGGTCAACATGTGGAGGAAACAGATCTGACCCCCAAACGTTCAACTCAGTAACGGAGCTGCGGAGTGCGCTCTATTTCGGAATTTTCACTGACATCTCCATCTCTCGCTCGCCTGGCTGCTAAAGCCGAGCTGGCGTGACTAAAGTACTTAGTCACAGTGCACCTCGGCAGCAGCGAGCGAGGCAGAGTGCTACTGAGGCTCGGGCCTAGCCAACAGGCTTAGGCTATCCTGTCTCCCGCGTCAGTATTTCTCTTTCATTTTGTCTAAACTTGGCAGCGTGCAGGCAAACAGACGGCACAGAGGAGCACTCACATTTAAGTTGTCTGCAGTGTGTTTTTAAACACGCATGACGGCACGAACATTGAGGGAGAAAATGCAAACAAACACACGTAAAAAAAACCCAACAGGATGCATGTTCATCACGCAAAAAATGCATAGCCACCAGAGGAATGTGTGACTGGGACCACCCTGATTAATGAGTGTGTGTGTGTGTCCTAATGATTATAGCTACAAGTTTCCAATGTCACTGATAGTACTGTTGTTTCTCTCGCTGCTCCTCCCTTCCCTCGCTCCTCTCTCTATGTTTCATCCTCCACCCTCTAAAATCGTTCTTCTTTTCTTTTCTTTTTTTTTTATAATTTCCTCCTCACAATGTGCCACAGAGACAGTTGATAATGGACTGTTGACTCTGCGATAGGCCTGTTTGTTGTGTGCGTGTGTGTGTGTGTGCACGCGTCTTATCCTGCCCAATACAGCACTCACGCCGGGGCACCGCTCTGATAATGTTGTGTTGCCGTTCTCATGCGTTTGATGTGGTTTGGTTATCTGCTGAGCACAAAGCGCCTTAATAAGGTGACAATGGTCATGTAATCGGAAAAACAAAGTTTGGTTTTCGATGGTTTATCTTTGACATATTTCTTATGAGTTATTAGGTTCATGTCCTTTTTTTGAAATGGAATTAGTTCACGGAGAAGATGCCTGTCTGCAGCGATCCTGTCCTGAACAGATGTGACTATACTTTCCAGAGATACAAGCATTAGGGGCACAAGTGTGTGTGTGTTTGTGTGTGTGTGTGTGTGTGTGTGTGTGTGTGTGTGTGTGTGTGTGTGTGTGTGTGTGTGTGTGTGTGTGTGTGTGTGTGTGTGTAATGAGCACTGCAGTCGTTAGCAGGGGGGGGGTTGTCGCCGCTCTGTACAGCGGGCATGCAGGATGGCACAGATGGTGGTGGAATGAGACCCGCGCTCGCTGCAGATTTACACTCGTCTCTCGGGCGTCTGTCTCTGGGTCTCTCCCTCCTCTCTCTCCCATTTCTCATTTGACAGTCTGAGCATAATGCATCAGTGTCATAGTGGAAAGACATATGATGTGGTGAGCCATCTATTTCCACATCTAGTGTGTGTGTGTGTGTGTGTGTGTGTGGGACACCTTACAAAAGCGTTGTTGTTATATTAAATCCTGCCACTGCGGGAATAATGATTTAGCTCTTGCTGGGATGTGTTGCCACGAAATGTTGTTTATTCCCTGTGTTTAATTGTCGCGATTGGTTTGTTATTATAATCTTTTTCCTTTGCTGTCTTCTTCCAGATCGCACTGGGAAGCGCTCCACCATGCCCGACTCACCTGCGGACGTCAAGACACAGTCCAGGTTGACCCCCCCTACCATGCCGCCCCCACCCAGCACACAGGGAGCACCACGCAACAGCTCCTACACCCCCACAACCTGTGAGTAGAGACGGGTTTAGAGTTCTACTGTATGTTAAGGGTTGTGCAATAGAGCAGCAGAGGTGCACGTCACCCGGGATCCTTATAACGCAAACAGTTTTAAAAGGTGAAACAGAGCAGATAAACACGTGCCCTCAGCCCTGTCTCCTCGAAATTATGTTTCTATTCAATTAATCTGCAACAGCAAATATGTAACATGGTAAAATAAGTGCGAACATATGGTTTTTGTATCAATTTAATGAGGATATATTGTTAATTAATGTGTTTGACAAGTTGCAAATTCATTGATACTGAGTATAATCCGACAAAATATCTGATCTTGCGGAACAGTGACTCCAACAATCTTTAACTTTTTTTTACAGCCATGTTCAGGTTAAGAAAACATTGTGATCTTTTTGTGAACATTGTTTAATACAGAGAAACGTCACAGGGACTACACAGACACACTGACACTTCAGCAAAACCACCACCTTTCCATAACCTTAACCAAAGTGCTTTTGTCGCCTGCGCCTCACCACAGTCGTGGCTGTGGGGGAGAAGCTGCGGTGTGACGCTCATGCACTGCGTACGCATGCTCTCCACCTCAACCACCTGCTGGCGACTCTGCTGCTGTTAATAAATGTGGGGACTCGTGCACTGAAACATCTGAATCTAATCCAGCCAACGTTTATCACAAAACACATCTGCTGTTGCAGTTTAGTTCTTATAGAAAGCAGGAGGCAGGGTCGCGTACTGGCACATGCAAAGATATATGATGCTCAATGGTATCGTATGTAAAAGGAAACATCAACATCACGAGACGCTCTTTACAATTTGCACTGAGCTTTTTCCAAATCGCTGTCGTTCCCAGCAACTCCCCCAACAGGTTCATCAACGCCCACGCTTACAAACCCTTGGAGCTTTGCCACGACGCAAACACAGGCCGTGACGAGCAAATTACACCCGGGTATTCACTCCGAAGTACACACTTAACCACTTGCATGAAGAGCACTAGAATCAAAGAATCAAAGGCTCCGTGGTTCAAAACCTTCAATTCTGCATTTGCAGCGCTGCTCCTCTGCAACAAAGGCATTATTTTGTTCTCTTTCAGTCTCTTACTCACCCTTTCTTCATCTCTTGTTACTGCTTTCTCTTTCTCTTTGTATCCGTCTCCCTCGCAAACACTCACACTCCACAATTAACGTTGGGGCTTCCGTGCGATGAGAGAGGAAAGGCCCAGCTCTCTCATTACGCATGCCGAAGGTTTTAACAAAGCAGTATGCTTTGATTTCCACCCGACGTAATTGTTACCAGATGCAGTTTGAGCATCTCGTCTCTCTCCTCTCTTTACAGTGGCGGCTTTGGACGGCGGCCAGAGGGGGAGTGAGTGGATCGCTAGTCAAAACCTAATCTCATTAGAGAGAAAGCTTTATGCCGCCTTGTATTTCTTTGTACACCAACTCCCCCCATAGACACGCGCGCACACACAACACACAAACTGCTGCCGTGCGCTGGCAAGACGGGGGGTCACGCTGTCCCCGCTTGTTTAGACTGCAGGAA
Organism: Hippoglossus stenolepis; assembly: GCF_022539355.2. Taxonomy (NCBI): domain Eukaryota; kingdom Metazoa; phylum Chordata; class Actinopteri; order Pleuronectiformes; family Pleuronectidae; genus Hippoglossus; species Hippoglossus stenolepis. Next base: position 10,692,250 of record NC_061499.1, read on the forward strand.
AGGAGGGGGAGGGAGAAGGAGGTGGAGCGAGGCAACGTGTCGCCAAATGCAGAAATATGTTTTTAATGAGAGGATGCCGCAAAGGATCAAACAAGTCGGGATGATTGGAAACAAATGTTGAGTATTGTGAATGTTTTCAGTGGAATGTAAACCATTTGAAATCAGTGGTTGAGTCTCCATGACGCTGACCCATGTTGGTGTTAGCCAGTCTGGGTTTTAAGTTGTATCTCGTGATTTATATTCGGCAAACTAAAATTCAGAGTTCCCTTTGCACAACAGTTTGTTTCCATGGAAATGATATTTACCCAAAACATAATCGTTCTCATTTTGCCCGTCTTTCTCTTGATAATTATTATATATGTTCTTGACTCACGCAGTAACCAATGGCAGCAGCCACTCTCCCACGGCGCTCAACGGCGCTCCGTCTCCCCCAAACGGATACAGCAACGGCCCCAGCTCGTCCTCCTCATCCTCACTGGCCAACCAGCAGCTGCCGCCGGCCTGTGGCGCCCGGCAGCTCAGCAAGCTCAAGCGCTTCCTCACAACTCTGCAGCAGTTTGGCAACGACATCTCGCCTGAAATCGGCGAGCGGGTCCGCACATTAGTGCTGGGACTAGTGGTGAGTAGCTACTGTGTGTGTGTGTGTGTGTGTGTGTGTGTGTGTGTGTGTGTGTGTGTGTGTGTGTGTGTGTGTGTGAGAGCTGCAGTTCAAAGGGCTCATTGAGTGAAAGCTGACACCAGGTCTAACCTGAGCAGGAATAAGTGAATCAATTAGTGGGTTATTTGAGAATGACTCTGAACATTTGTCCAACGTACCTGAAGAGCCAGATGGAAAAGGGTTTATTGAATCCCCCCAAAAAAAGTTTAAATAGTGTCAGGTTAGTTGTAAGTCACAGAGATGAGGAATTAAGCGACTTAACGCGGCTAATGAAAACCACCAGGGGGTTTATATTCGCTGTTTTATTTTCTTGCGCTAAAAAAAAAATCTCACGCATCTGCTCCTTCAGGCATGAGAGTAAAATAAACACCTGGAGAGATTTGCACATCTACTTTCGCAGCACTTTCTTCATCCTAACAACAAACACCGAACGTATGTTGTTGACTACAAAGACCGACATCAAATCACCAAACTACCATTTTTATGCACCTGATCCACTCTGGATTTAACTGTGTTACATTTATTTAAATTGAAATACAACGGGCACGAGGCGATAAGGATTAAGCTTCTTAATTTAACATCAAACCTGAGGTTGTGCAGGTTCCTGATAAACGTCTGACTCAGCCGGTTGCAACATTAAGACTTTAAATTATTTATTTGTAGTTATTTAGAGAATAAATATATTGAATTGCAATGGGAAAAAAATGATGGTTGTAGCTTTAAGAGGATGAAGAAATCGAGATCCAGAGAATAAAGACAGTGGGATGTTCGATATCAAAATGAAATAGCAATCAAAGAGTTTAAAAGCAACATGTTCAGTGTTCATAGAATAACAACTGGATCCATGAAATGTTCAAATTACAGCGTGTGCAGAGATGTTTTCCTCACCAGAGATTTCTTCATCAGTAAAACTGCAAAAAATACAAATCAAGCACCGCAAGACATCAAAATACATTCAATCAAACAGAGGCTTGATGAGACAGATGCATCTCTGCAGCCTCGCTGACACGGTTCTATCGAGGCTACATCACCGGGAGCTTTCGGTATAAAATACATGTGCAAATCTAAATATTTACCGCACGTCTGTGTGATCTGAGGAAAAATCTGAGCGGGGCGAGCAGGGGAATACAGAAATAGTGATTGAACGTCGTGCAGAACGGAGGAGGCGGAGGAGACGGAGGGAGGAATTCTTTTAATTAGCCACACAGAGCATAGCCTCCTTTTGGCTTCACCGTGTTTATTTTTCTCACCGTCTACATACGCACATGCCTCTCCTGTGTCCTTGCAGCACACCACCCCACCACCACCACCACCTCGGTGTCTCTCTCCCTCTCTCTCTCTCCCTCCGTCCCTCCCCCTGCCTCATTGAAGAGAGTGACACTGTTAATTAGCTGCTTGTGCGCTGCAGAGAGGGAGGCTCGGGAGGTTTCACTAGCTGTCAAGAACAGCCCCGACGCAATCTGGGCGAACAGATGTAAGGCTGAATGTAACAAAATTCAGGTCTGGGAAATAAGGCTGTGAGAGTGTGGGGAGGAAAAAATAATATCTGCAGCTTTTTTTTTCTTTTTTTTGTTATGTTTCCCGTCTCGCTTGATTTTTTTCCCCCCTTTGTTTGTATTTTTGCTTGTTATAAAGCAGATTCTTCTCCCATGTGCACGCTCACCTCTTTCTTCCTCTTTCTTCCTCTTTCTTCCTCTTTCTCCCACCGTCTCTGCAGCTTCGGAATACTTCATGTTGAAAATTAAAAATAGTGTCGCTGCCGTCTTGTCAGGCATTATCGTGTGTGTTGCACACAATCAAAGAAGAAAAGTAGACCTTGCATGTGGGAGGGGGGCTGACAAACTGAAATCTATAACCCACTTTTAAAAACATACACGGACGTGTCTCCTATTTGTAACTATACACGCTAAATATACAACCTCCACCTCCCTGTCTACTGCCTGCTCCACTTCACGCAGGTATTTTAGTCACGTTGGTCGAGACAGTTAGTCTGAGGTAACACAGGCGAGGAGCATTATGGCACCAGTGTGACAGGCTCTCATAGACTGTGTTGATAAGGACAAGGATGCCATTACATGTACGCAACAGAAAACATGTGTGTGTGTGTGTGCGTATGTGTGTGTGTGTGTGTGTGTGTGTGTGTGTGTGTGTGTGTGTGTGTGTGTGTGTGTGTGTGTGTGTGTGTGTGTGTGTGTGTGTGTGTGTGTGTGTGTGCCGATGTGAAAATAGACTGAAAAGCCCACAACTGCAATTACATTTTTAGACACATCAAAAAACAATGATGAAGTCCACTAACATTCATTATGAAATACATGTTTTCGAAAAAGATTATACTTGGTTTAAAATAAACACATATGTTTTTCAGTGATGTGACTCCTGCGTTTGTATTTGTTTTGTTAATTGCAGGAGATGTGTGTCTTTGCTTTCTGCGGCTCCCTTCACTGTGGCCTGCACATGTGCTTCCTATTAGAAAAAAAACCAAAACGTTCACTCCAGGCCAGGATATAGCTTAGCTTCCAATAAGTAATATTATCACCTAATGCCTTCCACATGGATTCATGTGTTTTCTCTCTCTCTCTCTCTCTCTCTCCTTTAGAATTCCACGCTAACCATCGAAGAATTTCACTCCAAGCTCCAAGAAGCCACCAACTTCCCGCTGCGACCCTTTGTCATCCCCTTTCTGAAGGTACATATTCAAACTTACTACAGAGAGTCACTCTGCCTCATCAACCAAATCTGGAAAACATTTAGCCAGCACGTGCTATTTATATTCCAGTTTACTCCTTATTTTAGATTCTCTCTTAATCTCTCTCTTATAACTATCCGTAACCTGTTTTTTCCTGTTTATCTGTTTCTCTGCAATTTTTTGCCTGTTACGTAATCAACCATTTTTATTTCTTTGGTCGTAAGCTGTTCAGACGTGTAACTTAAAAAAAAAGTCCAGAAAATGATGCTCTGACGCGTTCACAACATCAGGAAAATGTCAAGAATATTCCGACGAGAGAGAGGAAATCGCAGTGTTTGTGTTTACAGCACATCAGCACAGGCGTCGGCCCGCATTTCCGAAAAAACTCGTGAATCATGTTGACATCTTCATCTGCATCTTCTATTTGTGTCGTGTCAGTGTCCACTCGCTCGCTGTGAATTCTCTGGACGTCTTCCTGCTGTATTCTCACATGGACTCACTCAGACATTTTCCAGACAATTTACCAGGAGGGCTGGCAAGAAAAGTTCCGGAAAAGGTCCAGAGCAACTGACTTGGACATTTGCATTCTCAAACACAGCCCCTCTGGATATTTTCAGGAATATCTCCAGATGTCATTGCATGTCTGAAAGCAGCTTTAGTTTCTCCTCTAAATTAAATACACAAGTCACACTTTTTTAGTTCCCTCTTTTTAAACCTAGAGTTGGCAACTTTTTCCTCAGATTATAATTTATCTGTTCACTGTTTGAACTGGAAAGAAGTTTTTTTTTTTTTTTGGAAGAAACTTAGCTTAACATGTGCTGGAACAGAGCAATGTGGGTTTGGCACGAGGACAACGTCCCCCTTTCTTGTGTTCGCTTTCCAGCCTCCTTCTTTTCTTTCTCTCCGGCTTTGTCATCGATTCTTCATCCCACTAAGCCACATTTTCAGCGCGTATTTCCCATTTCCAGCCATTAACAAGGTACATTACAGAGGGCCGAGCACTCTCTTAAGCATCCAGTCGTGACCTTGCCTCAGCCCATTTGTTGCCGCTCACCTTGTTTCATTCACTCAGCAGTGTGCCTCACATCTCTTTATTCCAGTCGGAGGAATAAATGAAGTGGGATGTTGGTTTTTCTATATCAGGTGAAATAGTGACCATTTTGTGTCAAGTGGGAGCGCACTCTGAAAGTCAGCATGATTTAAAGGGCTTACGCATTTTTTTTTTGTTCAGTTTCCTTTCAGTCCTCTTCTTCATTCCTCTCTCTCTTTATTCCTCTTTATCTTCTCTCCATCTCTTATCTGTCCCTCCGCACGCTGCCGTTTCCGTTTGTGACAGTCGTGAAGCAAATGTAATTTTAGAAGACAAGACATTGTGCGATATGTAATGTCTGTGTGCGTGCACGAGTGAATATGCAGATGTGTGCACGTGTGAGCTGACATTCACAAGCTTATATTATCCACCGAGGTCCTGCTCGGATGCGGGCGGCAGAAATTGGTCCCACTAGAACCTCCATTACTGGCTGTTAACAACACAAAGAGGGAGTGTGTGTCCTCGCTCTCTCCTTCCTCACGTCCTTCCCTTACCCTTATCCTTTTTCTCTCATCTCTTCATCTTTCCTCCTAACTTACCTCCTGATTTCTCTGTATCCCATTCCTGTATCTGTTTATCCACTGTGTTCTCTCCATCCATCCTCCAGTCCCTCCTTCCCTCCTCGTCTCCTCGCCAGATGGTTAGCGAATCACTGGGATGGCTGCGGAATCAAAGATGCAACTCTTTCTCTTTTTCTTTTTTTTTTTTTCTCCTCCTTCGCTCCTTCTCTGCCTCTCCCTCTCCCCAGTCTAATTTTAGTGTCTTCCCACTGCGGGGCCTTTAATGCCAGCTACCATATGGTAGCAGAGAGCGGTTGGAGGTGTGGGGGAGCTTTTATAGGTGCGTCAAAGCACAGCTGCAACAATGCGTGTCAGGGCTCAGACTTTTTCATTCCGCTAATGTTAGACTGAGCCGACCCTTTCCGTCCCCCAACATCCTCACCCACCCACCCATCCCACTCAACTCCTTTCCCCCTTCTCTTAATACTAAACCACAAATTGGTTGGGACTATTTACTGGAAGGAGGCAATCATAAACCGCACAGCTCCAGTGACGTGATGTGCTGGCGGGACGCCCGTCACACGAGACAACTGGCTTCAGAAGTATCGGCGTTGTCTCTGTTTTTCAAGTTGTGCTTTTTCGTTCCCGTCTTGGCTGTCGAGTGGTTTGTTTTTCTTGTGTCGCGCGGGAGTGAGAGACGTGCTGCAACACAGAGGAATAAACACATTTAGCACAAGAGAGAGCGGTGATAGGAAATAATTGAAACAGGACAATCCAGACGTGCAAAGGAGCGATTCTCCAGCAAATTACACAGTGAGAGAAAGATGATTAAGTGCAGTATATCCTGTGCGCGGCATTTTCTGATTTTATTTTTTCGGCTCCATTTGACAAAATGACAGTTCCAACATTTTCTCAATAAATCACCCGGAGCAGATTTCAGCCGCTGAGCGAACACTACTTGAGGTTTTCCCTTAATACAAGTAGATGTTGGTTTACCGTGACTGTACAGAAGCAGATCTCTGCACTTTGTCATGTGAAAAATGATCCGGTCTCGTCAGCGGTCTGCTTTACTTGACTCAGTCTTTTTGTTAATGCATCCCGCATCTCTGGCAATTAGGATGACCTCTAATTAATGAAAGATGAGTTCACCAGGGTCAAAGCAATCTATTTTATGCTCTCTTTTTTCTCCGAGGGTAATTACGATCATAAACTATTAACGGACCATTAACTCAGGCAGGTAAAGTGAAGGCCAGTGTTTGGCATTTCCTTTACAGCCAATTACCGGAGAGAGATTTCTTTTTGTGATTATGAAACATAAATACCACTAAAGAAATCATGGTTCTGTTTTGAGAGTTTTATTTTTGTAGTCGGCAAAGATTAGATTGAATAGTCAAAATTCATCAGCTAATGATGAATAAAACAAGAGGAAAGAAAAGGATGAAGGAGTGAATAAAATCCTAAATCAGGGTGAGGATTACAAAACTGGAGAAAAGGAGGAAAGTAGAAAATAAGGGAAGAGACTTAGAAAGAGATTATGTTATTGAGGACAAAACAAAGATTAACGGACCTGAAACTTACAAAGATGGCCCCTCAAAGGGCTCCTGTGATGTACCTCCGCCAAAATAGCCCCCCACTCGCATTCTGAGCCCGCCTGACGCAACACTTTCATCTCGTTGCTTCAAAATGCACCCCATCAGACGCGTTTGAAGTCGACACTCGCGTACCTGCATGACCCGTAACTCCGCACAAGAAAGCGGACCCCCTTGTTATGTCAAAGAGATTGAAAATCGCTGCTGCTCCTATAAAAAAAAAAGAAGAAAAGTGGACCCACCGTATAGAGAAAGTGTTAATGCACCTGAGATCACAGGATGTGGTCCTGGTTCAGTGGTAATGAGCAAACAAGGGGCCGGATAACAGGGAGGAAATGGATCTGTTGTTACCTCAAATTGATGTATTCGGAAACAAAATAACTGTAGAAAAACATTTTTATATATATATTATTATAATAACATGTTGTCTGGGAGCTTTGTACTTTATGTTCTTACTGATAGTAAAGTTTTTATGTGTTATCAGATATTGCAGTATTTCTCAAAAATAACCTCAATTACGTTTTGTAGAGCTTTACAATTTGAGTTGCACCAGTTTGATTAATTTTATCTTTCATCAATAACCTTTTTATATTTAGTTGAGTGTATTTTTCTTCTTTTCACAGCGTAAGTTGATTTAATAACCTCTTGATCAATTTGCGTCTATGCACAATGGATGTGCATTTTATCTCTAAAGTTTCATTGCTATGTTTTCACTACAAGATCTGGCTACAAGATATTTTAGTACAAATAACTCAGCTCAGAATCTGAAAACAATGAACCTCTCAGAAAGAAATGTCTTTACTTTTTTACCTTCATCGGAAGACAAAAAATCTTTTCCTATACAGCAAACACTTTCTGCTAATAATCCAGTGCTGTTTCTCTTCGTAGGCCAACCTGCCGCTTCTCCAGAGGGAGCTGCTGCACTGTGCCCGGCTGGCCAAGCAGAACCCGGCCCAGTACCTGGCCCAGCACGAGCAGCTGCTGCTGGACACCAGCACCACCTCCCCTGTGGACTCCTCTGAACTCCTAATGGACGTCAACGAGAACGGCAAGAGGAGGACGCCAGACAGGTGTGTGAATCGGGAAGTCGCAGCCACTTTGGAAATTGGATTTTGGTGCCAAGTGAATCTTAATTTTGGGTTAGAACAAGGCAATAGTGTAATGTGTTCATGTATATGAGGGAAGAGTCTGTCAGAGAGCCACCAGGCCTCATGACGTGCTCCGTTGGACATCTCGGCTGCCAGCTCCTGGGTTTAATGGAGCAGAACTGAGGAGAGGAAGAGATAGGAAAGACCTGGATACACCCAGACACACGCACACACACACACACACACACACACACACACACACACACACACACACACACACACACACACACACACACACACCCTGACAGAAAAAAAGATAGGAGACAGCCGTGTCTTAATGTAAAGTGTGGGTGTATGAGCACTTGCTGGGTTGTGTATGATTCAGATTTCTAAATGATCTTTTACTTCCATGCTTGAAGTCAGGCCCCCGCCAGATCATTACAATCATTTGTTGTCATGGACTTGGGTTATGACTCAATGTTCCCAGCTCTAATGGACGAGCGGTGAGATGTTGCCTTCCAGGAACACGCAGCAGTGTAAAAGCGTTTTGTCCTCTCTCCAACAGTCTCCCCCCCGAAGCAGCAGAAAATGAAAACAAGCAGAAAAGCTTTCCAGACCGACGTAAAACATTTGCATGGTTAAGACTGTGTGGCTCATTCCCAGGCCGCAGTGAATGTTGTGTGGTAGAAATGTGCAACACGACAAAAACATAGCTGAAGAATCTGTATCCAGATTTTTACCTTTGCTATTAGATATGCACAACTCATACAAATACTTTTTTTATTAAGCATTAACTTCTTGGAAAGAAAGTGTGTTAGTATTTGTTGTGAGTTTGTGCCTCTGCTGCAAAGTACAATGTGTCCCAGGTCTTCTGAAATAAAGAGTAATTCCTGCGGGTCTAAAATTTTTAATACAGGCAGCGGGGAGGAAAATGTAATTTTTATATTTGCTGAGGGACAAAAAAGCTGAACGCAATATTAATAATTCTCACCTCTTTTTCCCCCAACAGTCAGATAGGCAGAGTTTTTCTGTAAAACCTGCATATTTGCAGGCCGTCTGGTGCATAGGGGAGCGAGCTTAGGGGAGATGTGTGTGTAAATGTGTGAGAGAGGGAGAAAATATATGGGAGAGGGAGAAAGTAAGTAGGCATCTGTATTCAGCGAGAATATGTGGTGTGTTTGTGTAAGGGTGTGTGTGTGTGTACAGGAATTGACTATCCAGTGTGAAAGTGTAAGGAGGGTTCATGCACACCTCTGTACAGTTTGTGTGTGTGTGTGTGTGTGTGTGTGTGTGTGTGTGTGTGTGTGTGTGTGTGTGTGTGCGTATGTGCGTGCGTGCGTGCGTGCGTGCGTGTGTGTACCTAGGGAGATGGGCTGATAACACATACAGATGAGGCTCCAGCACCAATACGGCTGGCTAAGCACCTCTGCTTTCTGCTTACCTCTGCTCCGCACTCCCACTTATTGGAGCCCTGGTTCAGAATATTGGAATCTGAATGGGAATCCTTAATTACAGACAACAATGCACCGTCAATGGATCCTCATTAATACCGTGCACTGCAGAAACTAGAGCAGGAATATCACAGTAGAATGTGCTTAAGTGAACAGTTCTCTAACAAAAGCTGATATTTTGATATAAGTTGCGAGTCCACAAATTACCAGGCTGTGTACTGTAAAGGCTTGCATGGTAAATTCAGAATAATGCAGCGTATTTTTAGAGCATTACAGATCGGGCTGGTAAGTTGTTTCTGAAACAATTTCCATCTTGTTTGTTGAAATCATCTTCAAATCCCAGTCAGACAACACATACTGCAGATGTTTTACAAGATGAAATGTCTTTACCATTCAAGGAGCCTCACACTGTGAGTCAAATGCACTCATTCATACAGTGCTTCTATATATAGTACTTACTCTATTTCACCATATTCACACTCTGAGACAATAAGGGGCTCAGGCTACTTCCACACTATGAAGGTTTCACAAGAAGATGGTGTTATCAAACTAAAACAATCTCTGTCCACACAAGCGTTTTGGCTCCGTATCCGTTTTAATCCCCGTTCATACTAACACGCCTGAAAAAGCATATCACGTGACCTCACATGCTTGAATCAAAGCTTGTTAGCAGTTGTATCATTGTAAAATTGTTGAGTAATATGGACGTGGCCACAGTGTCTTGCCCAAGGACACTGACCTTCTGGTGACTGAGCGACCTGCTCCACCTCCTGAGCCACAGGCCCCTTAATAGAAAACATGTATTTATCTACAGTAGATAAATTATTTGCGCCCACATTACGGCATTGTGTCGATGACGGCGAGCGTATGTGCGTGCGTGTACTCCAGTGCCTGCAGATATAAACATTGTTGCAGCAGGAAAGCCAGGGAGATAAGAGTGTGGTTGGGGGTGTGGGGGGGTTGGAATGGATGGATGAGTCAAGGGAGGCAGGGAGAGACGGACGGATGGAGGGAAAGAGCATATGGAGAGCTGTGGATGAGCATTAGGAGCCCATAAAAACAGCTCATTAAGAAGTTCAATCTGTTCATCGGAGAGGGAGAGGAAGAGGAGAGGGGAAGAGAGAGAGAGAGAGAAAACTGCAGATAGTCGGGGGAGGTTGGCAAGATTTAACTGTGAACCGACAAAGCTAAGAACACACACACACACACACACACACACACACACACACACACACGGACACACATGTGCAAGCATGCACACACACACAAACACACCTGGCCACATTAATCTTTGGAAGCAGGCTGACAAAAATCCACCTGATCCCCTGGAAGCTACTTGTGTGAGTATGTATGTGTGTACCTGAGATTTTTGTGAGCATACACACACACACACATTCAAGCTTTAGTTGTGTATGTGCGTGTATATATGAATGGCCATGTTTTCAATGAAAGGGTTTTCACGACGATTGCAAAAAAAACCAATCTTTTATATGGAAGTTCCTTTGTCTGAGATTTAATTCCAATCTTCACTCTATCACAAAGGACCGGCACAGTTGTTGTGATGACATGTTTGGTTCTTTTCTGTAATAGCTCACAAACAAATTTTGAATCAGTTATTTTTTAACAAAATAGGTGGGATATCAACATCACACTGTGTGATGACTGTGTCCTGTCCACTCCTCTTCTTTTATTCCCTTTTTCTTTCCTCCTGATCTATTGACGCACAAGAAATCTGCAGCTGTCATCGCAAACAACAGCAAACAATTCAGACATATTTGGTCTGATATTTAGATCTTGTATTTTACTTGTAACAAGTTATGTTGTAGTATGGTGAAATGATTCTACATGCAGGTGTTGTCTCAGGATTCTTGCAAAAAATGTAAAAATCTTAACTATTGTCCCTCACTGGGAGAAAATGAAACACAAACTCAAAACTCATCTTCCTCCGTCTCCACCCAGAACCAAAGAAAATGGCTTCGAGCGAGATGGCGCCCTGCACCCAGACGTTCACCCCAACAAACGGCCCTGCACCATCAGCCCCGCCCAGCGCTTCAGCCCATCCAACGGGCTCTCCTACCAGCCCAACGGCCTGCCCCACCCGGGCCCAATCCCCCCGCAGCACTACAGGCTGGACGACATGGCCATCGCCCACCACTACCGAGACAACTACAGACACTCGGCCTCCAACCACCGGGAGATCCGGGAGAGAGCCAGGTCCATCGGTGAGGACGTGGGGAATGGTGTGTTTGTGTGATTGTGTCTGTGTGTGTGTGTGTGTATATGTGTGAAGAGAGAAATAACTAATCCCACAATGCTGAACAGTCTCAAAGCTCCTATTCAGTATTATTACCAAGAGGATTTTGTGTACGAATGTAAGCACTGACAACGGTTACATCATCTTACGTCATTTCTCAGGCTTCTCGCTTCTTTGTATAACAAGATCGGAATTTGATAACAGTCAGGATCCACTTCAGCCCAGTGGAAGCTTAGTGGTTCGTGGTATATGTTGGTTTGTATGTGGACAAACTGAAACCCGATGGCGGAGGGTTCACAGCAGAAGCACATTTGGGCAGAGTGTTGTCATATTAGAGACATTTCTCTCTGTGTAGCCCCTTGATGAAGCTATAATAACGACTTTGGCTCTCCTCTAAAAATAGGAGACATTTACCATGTCTCGCCTTGTGATAGATGTTTATTGGACTAGAAGCTCGGTCATTTCAGCCCTGCCCTCGGGGAGAAAGAGAAAGAAATGGATGGAGGGAAAGTGCCAACCAGGGACCAAATGAAGAATAGATGAATAGGGAGGGCAAAGCAAGTGATGGCGTAATGTTACATCGATCCTCTGTGTCATACTGACTTACCCTTTGTTTATCTTTCTTTCTGTTGTCCATCGTTCTCTTTCTTACAGGAATGCATGCAGGGACCAGGCAGGAGGAAGTGATAGACCACAGGCTGACGGACAGAGAGTGGGCTGAGGAGTGGAAGCACCTTGACCATGTAAGAAAAGTAATAACATTTTTATTACTATACCCTATAGTTCTGTCTCTGTAAGAAGCAAAGATTGTCTAAGTCCTCGTTTCAGTTATTTCAAATGAGTGAAACACAGTATGACATTGTGCATTGAAGTTTAAGTCTCTGTGGCAAATTGTGAAAATCTGTGTTGTGTGATAACTTCCATATGCAGAATAAAAATATGTTAAGTTTAATTAAATCCATCAAAATAAAGATTTAACGTTACATTTAAATCACAACTAATAGTCCTAAAGTCGTTTTTTATAGAATGGAGCTGTATATGTTCATGCTTGCACGTAAATGTTTGTTTGTCTGCAATGTTGTGTGATTGTTTATCGTCAGTGTTGTTAACCCAGCCCCTTTAAAGACGCTGTAACTTTCTAAATGTTCAAACTACATGAAATATGACATCGAAACTTAATCCCACTCACTAGAATAACATGATACGATTCCATCTTTAATTTATAACCCCACCACATCCTCACTGAGTTTCAATCAATCCATCCACATCTATGTGTAAACTCAGCGACACATCTGCTCCTTGTCGCCCCCCAGCTGCTGAACTGTATCATGGACATGGTGGAGAAAACACGGCGCTCGCTAACGGTACTGCGGCGGTGCCAGGAGGCCGACCGAGAGGAGCTCAACTACTGGATCCGAAGATACAGCGATGCTGAGGAGCTGAAGAAGGGCGCCACTAGTGGGCAGCCAAGGCAGCAGAGCCCCGCAGCACAGGAAAATGCAACACCAGGTAAGGGATTTTTTTTTTCTTCTTTTAAATACGTAATCATCAAATCAGCAACTTTATATACATACAAATATTATTTATAAGCTGATCCAAACTAATTTCCATTCTCACTTAAATAGCTTGGATTCTACATGAAAATTATGTTTTTTTCTAAATTTTGTACATACTGAATGTGGAGTGCCCCAGGGTTCAATTCTGGGTCCTTTACTGTTTGTTTACACAGATGAGAGTGTGTATGTTTTGACAGAGAGGAGCTTCTAGCTTCTGCTCTGATTTGTTCTACAGTCTTTTACATTATGTCTCTTGCCAAATAATAGTTGATCTCTGATAACCTTTGCTAAGTTGTTGGTGTGGTTTTGTCTTCCCAGAAATCCACAGGGAGCTGCTGCACCGGCCTGTGTCTGGCTACGTCCCGGAAGAGATTTGGAAGAAAGCTGGTGAGTTTCACTTTTACACCATCCAACATCATCTATCCCTCTCTTTGTTGTATTTAAATCCCATTCTACCATCTCATTCGAGTGTAATCTACAGAATTTAAGTACTGTACCAGGTTTACTACTTTATATTTGATACAGTAGGAAGTTATATAAATCTTTTAAAGTTTCTCCATCACACTCAATGCCCTCAAAATATGATGTCAGGTAATAAAATGATTTTATTGCACTAGTCAAAAAAAGGACTTAAGTGGCTATTACAGCTGGACCAGTGGGTTTGCTGTTAACCGTACAGTAGAAAGATTTGGTGTCATTTTACTTTTTGTAATCCCCTCAGCGATAAACACTGCAGCTATTCTATTTAAGAAAGTGATGTAAAATTGTCGAGGCAAATTTGGAGAGCCAGTTAAGATCAAGTATCGAAACTAATTTGTTTCTTTAACAGCTTTCATTAGTTGCTATTAAATTTTTAGTGTACACAAACAGCATTCTAAAAACTTGTGGGCACAGCTGCAATCCCCATTATAGCTGTCCTGAAAAACTGAAAGAATTTTTTCCCGCCGAGGGTTAGATGCTTGAGGAATCCATTTTATATTCACCGTCAGTGATACAGCATATCTGCTTTTTAAACCCCTTGGAGAAAAGAATTTGTCCCCTTGCTTGACCAAGCATGATGTGTGAGATACTCAGAACAAGTAATATGCATTTAAATTGAATTGAGTATCACCACCGGGACTCCTGCCTGCTCTCCAGTGCTCTGCTCCCCACACCAGCTTTGATCGATCTTCCATCTAAGGCATTTGGTGTGTAATCACAATTCCATGCACACGGCATATATCACACGGCACCAGGGCAATTTCCATGACTTCAAGCAGTGCAGTAGGTTAAAGACAAAACCCCCCTGGTTGAAAAACTTAGCTCAGTAGGGATGAATAGAAAATGTTTGTCTTTAGAAAAGCACACTTGTTTGGTCGTTTTTTTTTTTTTTTACATTTACAGGAGTGATTTTCACAAAGGAAATGACGTAAAGTTAAGCATATTTATAAGATATAAAGCTGTATATTTCTTTATTCAGTAAATTTTCATAATGTTGACAGCTAGTTTTAATCCTCCCTGTGTTCCTCTCAGTATTTATTCTATTCCTTTCACTTCAGTTGTACGTATTCTGGCTGAGGAGTGACTGATTTAAATGTGACCTAGGGAGGATTGCAAAATAGGATTTTTAACACAATGGAGTGTGGCGGTGAATACATCTGTTTTAAATGAGCAAAATGTTTACAGTTGGTGATAAATATTCAAGCACCTTGCACGGTGTCCTACCGGTTTCCCACTTCCCCTCACCGCATGGGCCTCTGGGATCACAATGGAAATGCATAATTTAAATATAAATTGCCTGATTTGCATATACAATTAGTCAAGTTACAGGCTTGATGGGAGCAAACAAAAAGCCCTCCTTTTGCTTTGACGTGTGCGGCTGGAATTCCACCGCTTAACACCCGCACGGCAAGGTTATTCACTCCACAAAACAAGTCTAAAATAACACGTTGCTGCCGCTCATGAGCAGAGTGATTACCTGGGATTATTTGGCTTGTGCTGTTGTCTCAGGGATATTTTTCAAATTAAAAGAGAAAAAAAACCATATCTTCTTTTATCTCTTAGAATAAAAATAATTTCAACTTTTTTTCAATTAAAAGCATCACATATTGACCCATTAGAGGATCTAAGTGATTAAACATGCCCCAGTCACAGTCATAAGAATTCCCTAATTAGAAGCGGGGATGCAAAAGAGAGGATGTCGGTTGACAAACCTGAATAATTTAAAGCAAATCACGAGTCTTGTGTTAATGTTCCCAGTAAACATTCAGATGAGATGTGGGAATTAAAAGAGCTACAAACTACAATAGCTTAAGTAGTTTTCTTTGCCATTTGAAATATATCTCATCCTCTTCAGAACAAAGCTACAAAGTGTCTTCTCTCAGATTTTGTATTTACATACAAATTTGTAAAAGCATTTGTGTGATGGTGACGATTTCTGTACAAACCTACTATGACACAGTAGTTTTGAATGGGATTTAAAAAAACAAACAAACCACTCTACATTTTTGTGTGAGAGATGCTTACATACAGAAATTGTAACATTGGTGTCTTAGGCCAAGATCAAACATGAGAGACTGTGTACTAATTTCAAATGAAGCTCAAACGACAGGATGATGTGATACAAATTGCGTTGCAGGTGCCGGAGGCTTGACTTCCTCTGTGTCCACACTCTTTCCAGAAGAGGCAGTGAATGAGGTCAAGCGTCAAGCCATGTCAGAGCTGCAGAAGGCCGTGTCGGAGGCCGAGCGCAAGGCTCACGAGATGATCAGCAGCGAGCGGGCCAAGATGGAGCGCACGGTGGCCGAGGCCAAGCGGCAGGCGGCCGACGACGCGATCTCCGTAATCAACCAGCAGGAGGACTCCAGCGAGGTAGGAACATAGACGCACACACACACACAGATACTTCAAAACATCAGAAGCTGTGCCCTCAGCTTTGAAACACTTCACATTGTCTTCTTCTTCTTTCTTTCTTCTTTCTTTGTTCGCTTTATTGGCGGTGGTAACCATCGTCAAGGTGCATTACCGCCAATGTCACCGTCTTGTTTGGCAGTTATGGTGTTGCATCTTCCTTTGATGTCGTTGATTTTACTTTTGTTGCCAGCTGTTCTGTTGGCTCCCAAATTACACAGATGATAATTAATAAATCACTGTGCAATATCTCTCAAGTATATTAAAGAGGCTGCTTATTATTTGCAGCTTTAAGTTCCTGCAAATAAAGGTTAGTTTATAGTCGGTAGATAAATAAAGCAAAACAAGGTCAATCATGCATCTATTAGCCTCGCTTTCTTCCTTCCGCTTTCTTTTGCAGCAGCTAGCATGTTTTGAAATTCAGTTGAGAGGAAAAAGGGAAGGAGCTTTCATTTACTAATCACCATTGGAGACCTTGACGTTTAATCAGTTAAGTGAGCGGGAAGTATGGCTCACATCTGACATTAATTGCAGGAGTGATGTTTATGAGAGAGAAGCGCCCCAGAGGAGAACTTCTAGAAGCTGTTTGTAACCTTGTCCTCCTGTTTCCTGTGGATATGCAGCCGCCCCGGCGTGCTCTCCCTGCGGTTTCTAAGATATATAAGAGGCCCTAAGTGTAATGAGAGATGGGTTTTTGATCTGTCTGTGGTTTGTTTTAAGCTTAAGTGTTGTAAAAGCAGGGAGTGCAGACTGGCACTCCGATAGCTGTAGCTAATTTTGGCGTCATGTTCGATACTTCTGTTTGATGTAGCTGTGTTCTGTCATTCATCCAACACACGATCATCTCGAAGTGTGAATAGACATAAAATAAAACAAATTACAGTTTCATCAATTATCAGAAGTTCATTGTTTTGTGTGTTAGTTAACTTTGTCTCTTTCTGTCTGTCAGAGCTGCTGGAACTGTGGCCGTAAAGCCAGTGAGACTTGCAGTGGGTGCAACACAGCACGCTACTGCGGCTCCTTCTGCCAGCATAAGGACTGGGAGAAGCACCACCACGTCTGCGGCCAGACCCTCCAGGCCCAGCAGCAGCAGCAGGCTAACCAGCAGCAGGGAGGCGTTCCCGGGTCAGAGACCCCCGCTCCCATTAGCTCATCCGCCTGCACCCCGAGCAGTGGGACAGGGAGTCCGGCTGCTACCCCGCCTGCTGCTACACCTCGCTCATCCACCCCCAGCACCCCATCCTCCTCCACCCTGGATGGCACACCCCGCTAAGAGACTCTCACAGAGGATGGAGGCGTGAAGGCCTGGAGGAGCTGAGAGCCCTCAACCCCACACACAGCATGACTGTCTACATTGCCTTGCAAAGATGCTAAGCTAACATGACTAACAGAGAGAGATGGCAATGCTTCTGTCTATCTTGCAGCGTAGTCATAGAAGGAGGAGGAGGTCCATAATCAGGTCATATTGACTTGCCATGACTTTAAGGAAACTCAAAGATATTCTTTGTTTTGAATGAATGAATTTAAATATTGACATCCTTTTGTCGTTACACTTGCTATTCTTGTTGTCTGTTTGTCGTTGTGCCTGTTGTTGTTAATGTTGCTGTCATTGTAGCTTATCTTATTTTCTCCTGTAAATATGAGACTGACCAGAGATAGCCGTGAACCCAAGAACAGTATATATCTGACCTCCCTGTTTTTTATGTTTTTATTTTCCATCCTGGAATTAACACTTAATTACTTCCTGTACCTGGGACATGAGACTAGTCAACCTCAAGAAGACGATTTACCAAACGACATACCAAGGGAATATAACTAGCTAGCGGAATATGGCATCAGCATTCTTCGAAAGGAAAGAAATTCGATTTAAAAAACTCTGAAAGACGCTGACGGATGGAGACATAAATAAATTTGCTGCCTGGAGAGGGGAGAGGGATGGACTGAATCTCTGGTCCACAGACTGCCATGAAACGGGCAGATGTGCGGCAGATTGCGAGCAGAGCCAGCTGTTCAACCAATGTTATTTCCCTCTCACTTGTAATAATATCCAGGTCAGTGGGCTGGGAAATACAAATCCGTCTCCCTGAAGCATGTAAAAGGATACAAAAACTTTGCCCACTGCACATGTGGAGGATGTACTGACTACAATTCACACGTGCATGCTCGGTGGGTCGGGGAAGCTCTCCAGCAGCAAGCAAAGGCACCATCCCGCCAGTGAGACTGTCAAATCACCTCGACAGCAGCACACCGGGACACCCGGAGCTGAAAATCCACAGTGTGACGACTCACCCCACACTCTCCCCTCCTGACTCACCTCTGAAAAAAAAACATTCTCATCTTTCTTCATGTTCTTTTTCTATAGATGTCATGGTGTTTAAGACTTCTGTCCAGTGGTGTCATCAATGGTTATTTATTGTATATGTGTTGGACAATTGTGACACTGCATAGTACTTCAACCAGTCACAACTCAAATACCTTCATAACTCTCTCTCTCTCTCTCTCTCTCTCTCTCTCTCTCTCTCTCTCTCTCTCTCTCTCTCTCTCAGATCTGATTGGAGTCTAGCTGGTGCAAAAAGAGACAAAAAAAAAGAAGTGTTATCTTTTTTCCAAGCTGCTTTTCTATTCTGTGCGTAGGTGGTAGATCCCTCGTAGTTACTATAAGTTTAACTTCCCTTTGTCCTCAAGAAAAGACAGAAGCTATATCTCAGAGCTGCTACTTGAGTCCGACCCAGATCTTTTCTGAGAACTAGCATGTTGCGCGGAATGCTACCCTAAATGTTTTGTACAAGGGACATACATAAATGTATTGCACTGTCACGGAGGTTATTTTGGCATGCTTCTTTTCAGCATACTTGTGTTGTTGGTATAGAGCCATAACTCTTCAGCCATTTTGTACGTAGTGATAGCATAATCCATTTTTAAATTTTTTGGGAGGGGCGGGTGGGACGGGTCTGGGGCCGCTGGAAAAATGTAAAATCACCAAACCCACTTTTTTTATTCTTAACATGCTAACAAAAGCAGCCATATTGTTTTTTTTTTATTTTATAGTTACAGTTACAGACAGTGCATGCACATTACTGAACGTTTGTTAAATATTTGTTATTTTTTAAGAAAAAAACGGAAAATCTACCAAAAAAATGTAAAAACGAAAAAAATCTAACAAACTAACTTTCCAAATGCAGAGGTGTAGACTCCGATTGACAGCTTTAACACTGCAAAGCACCAGGTAACACACAGTATTAACACAAGAGATAAAAAAAATAATAATAAACACCAAAAACAGCCAAAGACTGACACCAAGGACCAAAATCCTGATTTAAACAATTTTCAACAGAGGTTTGTTCTCACAAACATTTGGTTATTTATTTCTGCAGCTTTTGTTCTCACGTTCACAGAACAAGGTCAAACTTTAATTTCATAAAATCGTTTATTTGAATTCCTTCTGGAAACCGACCACACTCATCTTGCATTGTGAAATGAGAAGGTGTGAATTAAACATAATCGACGTCTCACAGCACTGTTACATTTTAACTGGAGCAATAATAACTAATGTGACATGAACCCTAATGACTTCTGTGACCATTTTTGAAGTAAATTCTTGGGATTTGTTTTGATCTTGTTTGTGCATTTTCTCATTACACAAATGTCAGATTAAGTGCCCATTTTAGCTTTAAGCAGTTAAGTTCTTTATTTATAAAAGAGGTGAATGTGAGACTGGGCTTTCACACCCACGCCATTTACAGCTGTTTTATATTTATTTATATCAGAGTATGTCTTTTTTTGGGATAGATAATCAGTCACAGCTTTGTTGTAAACCTTCAATGTAAATCAAACAAACCTCTCATCCATAGTAAGAGAGCACTTAACCTGACGCACACAAAGGCTCTTCACCCCAAACACCTTGGTGCTACACAGAAGCGCGTTACAAATTCTGACCTCAAGGAACAAGTGGACGCCCACAAAGGTTCTGTGCAGTTTTCTCCCTCTGTACTTCCTCATCTCTCCCTCTCTTTTTGTCGGACTAAACTACACGACTGCATTCTCAAAGGGTTAAACTATCCAAAAAGGTGTCTGACACCCAACTCGCGACTCCTCAGAAGCTGTGAAGGAACAGCCAAGCTGTTTTAACACAAGTGTGTTTGAAAGTATACAACAAATAACGTGTGGTCATCATTATCAGGGCAAAACCTGGGTTTTAAAAAAAGAAAAAAAAGGAAGATGAAAGTTATTGCTCAATGATTCTTTGAAAAGCTCTATATATTTTTTTTTTCTTTCTTCCCTCCTCTATGTGTGTTTTGCTACAAATTCCTCGGTGGCAAACAAGTCTCACTCTACCTCTTACAGCACGATAAGAGCATCAGTCGCGGCGCTGATACTGGTCTAGTCGAAACCAAATGGGCACAAGAGAACAGGAAAATAAAAAACCCAAAGTCGAAGCTCATACAGCTGCAAAACCATATCACTACTTGGTAACAATGCAGACCTCATAAATAAATGAAACATAAATGAATACAAATGAGAAAAAAGTGAAAAAAAAAACTTTTGTTATGTTCCTTTATGCCTGTGGCGTTTTTAGAGTACATCAAGAGTTTGAATTGTTTGAACAGATTTTTAAAAAATTGTGCTGATTTTAATGAAAAGTGTTGTCGATTCCTCTTTCGATGACACGAGCTAAGGTCACAGATAAGAAATGTTGTTTCTCTCTCGCTCTCTTTTCTCCCCCGTTTCCCCTCCACCTATTTCTCCTTTTCTCTTCTCTGTTGTAAAGACATGCTGAAGTGCTTGTCAACTTGTCAGCTGGGGTAAATTCAAAAGGGGGATACACAAAAAGGAAAACCTTATAAAAATAAAAAATAAAAAAAGTATAAAAAAAATAAAGAAACAAAAAGACTAAGGCTATGAATTTAGGCATGCCTGTTTTTTCACAATAGGAGGAAATGTTATTTAAATTTCTTACTTAACAAGGAACATTGGGAAAATGAGTTGGGGCCAACAGTGAACAGCAAAGGCCGTAGCATTAATCTGGGGGAGTGAGTTGAACTTTAAGGGTGGGAGGTTTTTTTTACGTTCTCTTGAGAAAATTTATTGTGGAAAAAAAAAGAGTTCAAATGATTTGAAGTTGTTGTGCAATACTTAATTGAGACATGAAAACCACAGGTTAGTGGTAGGCTGACGCTGAGCGGTCTTTCCATCGCTTAGAGTCAGTGTCCTCTAGAGAGCTTTCCAGTCTACTATGTCAGAACTGTGGTTTCTTGTTGATTTTATTTCTTTTTAGTTTCTTTTTTTATTCCTTTTTTGGGCTGTAAACTATGGTCTGTCAGTCTGTGAAACTTTGCAGTATAATTCTGGTATTGTTGTTCTCTTTACGGTGTAATAAATATGTTAATACCTGCCTCGCAGTTTTGAGACTCTTTCTCTGCAGCAGCAGTGTCCAAGATATAGATAGTATCCAGATCAACACCAACTTATCTGCAAGTACACTCCATTCATTTCCCTGCCCTAGTTCAGTTTACATGTCATGAGGTGTACGACTCTGATGATGTCGTCTAGGTTATCTAAGCTTTAAAACTATTTACAGACATTCCACATCACAAACTGGAGGTGTGAGCTTTGAAATAAGTATTTAGGTGGTCAGGTTATCTTGGCCTCTGCTGCTAAGATTTAGTTTGATCTGTCCCTATATATACATACAGAAACATCCTTATCCCATCCCTTCCCAACAGGTGTCCCCCAAAGCTCGATGCTGGGGCCCTTTTTCTTTGTAATATATGCTACTTAGGTTCATTTATCCACTCATGTCACTGCTACACAGATGACACCTATTACACATTTATTCCTGTCCTTCTAGCCCCAGCTCGTCTGTATAAAGTATGACTGCTAAGTACATACACCATTCCTTAATTATTTCAAGGTGGTGGCCGTGCACTTCCTTACTGCTGGAGTGTTTTGGGAATTTTCTGTAGCCTGTTCCCGCTTAAGCTTAAGACATGGTTAGGAAGGCTTTATACCACACAAGCCTAAAGTAGCATTCAATGACCTGGAATATGTAGCTATGTGAGGGGTGAATTGTTTGTATTCACACAAGACGTGATAGAAACTCATTTACAGTAATCAGTGATACTATGACACAAGCATTGTGGACTTAAAACATTCTTTTCTCTCCTTTTTTCCCCGATGATTCCTTAATTTCCTCACACTCACTGTCTGTTTCCCTCATCCTCTTTCTAACACACTGCCCACAGTACAGTATGTACAGTTTAAACCAAAACCCACACAGAAAATATCATGCAACATAATCCCATGCAATATATACCTTAACAGAGCACAACATATATTTCCCTTTCATTTCTCTCCTTTAAATATGATATCTACGTTTTGCGTAATTGGTAAAGTGAGGAATAAAAATGATGTCAGTTACAATTTAGCACTAAATACATTAAATCTGACTATATGTCTGGATGTCTTCAAATCCCATGACCCTGTTTGACTGCCCGTAAACTATTTTATGGACCCTTTTAAATCATATGTTTAAGTCTGTAAATATAATTTCCATCTCCAAGTGGGCTCTGCCGCTGTATTTGATAAGTGATTAGATATGACAAGTAAATGACTAGTGTTTGGTCTCGCAGTGAAGACGACAGTATAAGAACCAGCTAGAGCCACCCACCCCATTAATATCCAGTATATCCTGGATACGACCATTCGCTGACTAATATAGGAAACAAATCAGCCTAATCATTACTGAAGCTAGAATGTGAAATAAGCGTCAGTTTATGAAGAGGCATCCTCGCCACCTGAAAGACTGATTAGACATCCGGTGCAACAACTTCACCCGACGCTTTAAAATGTCACCACACATAACCGACAGGGCTAAAGGAACTGTTAAAATTAAGTGGAGTGGTACAAATTACAACAAAGCTGTTAAGATGTGAGTCTTTGATGGAGCTATTTATATGCTGCTCTGACACCAGTACAATTAACCTCTTAACTAACCTCAGGTTTTTGCCCGACGAGATTGTGTTGGGCCTCAAAGAGCTGGGATCAGCTGCTCCCCTTTCAAAATGAATGACAGTGAAGCCATAAAGCAGCTTGTCGGCTGCAGCAGCTCTGCCTTTTTTATGACCCCCATCCCCCCCATCTTTATCTCTGAGTTGAACCACTTTGGAGCTGATAAAGCTCAGGGATGAGTTGGACTGCTGTGATATTCCTGCCACATTCTTATACATAAAGTTCATTGTGACCAGGGCTCTTTTCTTCTCCCCTCATCTCCCCTTTCTCTCCCCTTGTCTTTTCTTACTCTCTCTTATCAAGCCAGGCAGAAGCAGACAGCGACTTGAATTAAGCGCTGTTCTGGCGGGAGCTGCTTGGAGCCGATAACAATACAAAATGGATTTTCTCAAACAGAGAAAAACAGCTGTCTCCATTATTTGAATGCTTCACCTTTCCCCACTCCATTAATTGGCTCTTTGATCACAGGCAGAGGTGCACGGTGACTGATAAGGAATAGGTTATTAGTAAAGTAGCCTGGAGGAGCGAGAGGCGGCCGGCCATGCCGGGCTGCAGGAGATGAGATAAAGGCGTGGTAATGCCGATGTGAGAGAGTGCCGGTGAGTGATAGGGCCGCGCCGTCTGGCCTCTCGCACCCGCTTGGCTCACGGGCGGTGGGAAAAAGAGCAGCAGCAGGACGAAGAGTGATATCGCAGCTAATGCAGGATTGTGATTCAGCTTGTGGGGGATAGAGCGTGGGATTTGATTCCATAACGACTTGCTACTTTGAGTGGTAGATCTCTCTCTCCCCTCTCAGTCAGCCCCTGCCTCTCTCACCCACTCTTACAAAATCCAACTGTGTGACAGGAAATTTCCTCTGCGCTTTTCATATTGGCCTGATATGTGGTAAATGTTGGGCATATGATAGCCCGCCAGAAATAAAACTAGAAGGAGGGGGAAAATGACATTACCCCATCGAGGGCTTTTAAAAGATGGGCGGCTCCTTTGATGTTGCGCTGAGTTAAATTCACTGCATTAAATCTGATGGAATTTTCACTATAAGCCTGTTTATGTATTTTCTCACATCCATGGACAAGGGACGATTTGCCACACTTCTCAGCAGAGGAAAGGGATCTTTAAGAAGTCACTATCTTGTAATCCTCTCTCTCTCACTCTCTCTCTCTCCCTCGCCCCCCCTCTCTTCAAGAAACACGACCGGAGGGGACAAGCAGGGTATTTGTGTGTTGTAAAGCGTGGTAAGAAAAGAGGGGAAGTGTTGATATTAAATTACCGAACACAAGGTTATCTAGTTCCTGCACATGGCTAGGCTGCCCTGGGCCAGGGGTAATCTGCTAATAGCGTTCATACCGAATGACATTATTAAGGAACTGGGCCCATGTGTCAGACCTCTCTCTCTCTCTCTCTCTCTCTCTCTCTCTCTCTCTCTCTCTCTCTCTCTCTCTCTCTCTATCTCTCTCTCTCTCTCTCTCTCTCTCACTCTCTCTATCCATCTCTCACTGTCTTTCAGACACACATTGCAAACAGCAGTGAGGAGAAGAAAAATAGCAAAAGAGACAGGGGGCAGAGATTGATGGGGAGAGCTGGAGGAAGAGATAGCTAGGAGTCAAGCAACCAGACTGAGAGAGACAGAGGGAAAGATAGGAGGAGCGAGATAGTCGGGGGTAAAGGATATGAGGCTGAAACGCTTTCTATCAGTGGCATTTGATTAAAATGCCCTGCAAATATCAGAGTTCTACGTGATTTATGACTTGGCGAAAGCGAAATGACAAAACACTTGTGTGTACTGTAACCCACTAAAGCTATTTAATTCCCTCCTGATCCGAGGACAGTCATTGAATGAGGGTTATTTAGTTCATTAGTCCAACACATTGGGAAGAAGGGATAGAGGTCAAGGTTGCAATTACGCCACAAACACTAGCTTGCTGAGTGAAAGAACGTCCTACACCCTTGTACTGTATCTCCTCAGCCGTGCTGCAGAGTGTAATCAGCTGTAGCGTATACAGGCCAAGGACAAAAAGTCCATGCAGCTATCAATGTCAAGTAATGGCCTCCATACACTGCCCAGCAGGTGAGTGGAGAGAAAAATACACAATGCTTCCTTATGTCCCTGGGGGGAAAGTGAAAACTCACTGGGAAGATTCAATAGAAAAAAGTAATCTTTTCTCCTCTTCTTCTTCACTCTCCACTCCCTCACCCCTTCCCCGCCAGCTCCTCCACTCTCCCCCTTAAGCCTGGTTTATGCTCCTATGTAGGACTGACGCAGAGCCTATATGCTGAGTGCAGGTGGGTCTGTGTTACTCTGCAACGCTAAAACGCCAATTAGTTGTACGATTTCCATGTGACAATAGCGGCTGAAACGGAGTGGATGACGTTATAGTTGGAGCGAACAAATGTTGAACAAGAGGCTGACTTGTTTTACTGACATTACTGCAGCACAGAGAAGAGAGAAGAAGCTGCAGGAGATAATGTGTTTGACCACTGAACTGATTGAGTGTCCTTGTCCAGCCACTGAGTGATATGGACACGTCATGCTACAAAGTGGACCAACCACAGTTGGTCTGCCTTTTGACAATGTGTAGTTACATCTCTAGGGAGGAGCACGTCCAGTAATGGAGTAGGCTGTGGCTTGGGGTGTACGAAGAGGTGAATTTGACCAAAAGGACCAAAAATCCATCCCCCTTGATAACCTGTCAATTCTGCCATCCTCTCTCAGCTCATCCCTGATGAGAGAGAAGGCTGCATCTGCAGTTCAATTTTAAAAACGGAATCCAAATGGCATAAAAGAACAGGACAGCGCTTTGAGTCTCCCTCTCTCCCCCACTCCAACACAATGAGCATTTGTTTGTCAGAGACAGTATGTTCATCAGCTGCACCATGAAAAAATATTACCTGCATCTGCCGTTAAAACATCCATAAAGATGTTACCGTCCTTGGCAGTCCGACAGGATTCTGCATAAACTCGGTAAATACAACTTTTACTGCATATATTCATGTAACAACCAACAGGTGACCACCTCCCTGGTAAAAAATGTAAAAACGCAGACAGGGTACATGACTAAAAAGTATGATTCAACACAGAAGTATAAATTGGCCTTTAGCCACAGCAGCATCCTGTAAACCATTGTGCATCTGGTCTTGTTGAAACAGCACAGCCGCATTTGTTTCACACAAATGGAAATGCGTATTCAAGCATACACAGTCAAAGACACACCTGTTTCTTCACTGTGGAGAAATAAGGCTTGAAATGAGTGGAATTCAGAGCACATATGGCTGATAAAAACCCTGCAATATGTCAATGCTTTTTCCTATTCTCACAAAAAGCGTAACAAATTGAAAACATACAGTTTGCTCAGTACATTGTCAGTGGAAGATTTCCTCTGTAAAACTGTAAAATAATAGAGAATCTCCCATTTCCTGCAAACAATAAATCTTGCAGTTGCTTTCTGGCACAAGAACCAGTTTACAATCTGTAGTTCATCATTTCAAAAATAGCTTGAGAATAATCTTAAAATGAAAAATCTTGCCCCTTTGCTTATATTGTGTGATGGAAGATAAACAAGCCACAGTATTAAACTTCAAGAACTGGCAGACCATCAAATCACACAAAAAAAAAACTTCTCAGTAAGTAAACATTTCTCTGAACCTCCACATTTGATGCTGACTTCATGGGGTGAGGAAGTACATTTTTCTGTGTGTGTGTGTGTGTGTGTGTGTGTGTGTGTGTGTGTGTGTGTGTGTGTGTGTGTGTGTGTGTGTGTGAGTGTTAAGTGCCAAAGTGAACATCTTGGTGGGACGTGAAGTCAGGAGGTCTCTCCTCATGCAGGCAGCCAGTGGACGGGAGGTGATTGATGGCTAATGAGAGCTGAATGAGGAGCAGAGGCCAAGCATACTGTACACTGCCTACTGCGGCTTTACCACATGATGAATGACACGCTGAGATATAGTACCCACACGTACACATGATACTGTTCAAGTTGTGGATATGCCTCCACGTGTGGTCTCTGTGGAAGCGTTTATGAGACAAAGGCATATTGATATGGAAGTTTCATCTAGTTTTAATATTTCTACCTTTACATTTCTTATGACCACGTTCGAGCCCCTTCTCTCCTGTTTTATTCTCTCTCTCAACATCGTCCGTCCCTCTCCAAGCCCACTGAGCCAAATCCCGTCCAAAAACAGTTTACCATGACACACAGCGGGACATCTCGCACCATCCGTCATCTTGAACCCCACTGTCTCCCGCTAAGTGGATCCATCCCATACCATCATAGCACCTCTCAGCTGCATGAAACCTCGTATAAACCCTGCAACATATGGATAGTTAGGAAAATCCTTCCTATCATCCAGGTTTTCATAAGGTGATGAATTGGTCCATAGATTGAGCCTTAACTGTAACCTTGAGTGAAATGTTTATTTTTGCATGCATTAAAACAAACACTGTCTAAAAACATTCAAATGACTAGAGGAGCAAATAACAGTTATTAATTATTTAAATTATGTTTTGGGTTAATTTATTAATAATTGTATCTATCAAAGGTCAGAAAATTCCAAGTTGTTGACAAAACAAGTTTTTAATTGATCAACTAATTGATCAACTATAAGAATTGTTGCTGGTCAGTTTTCAGTTATTGAATTTAGCTGTTTCAGGTCCACAAGTTAAAAAACGTACTTAAGAATGTAATATTTGTGGAGATAAGTCGACATGAGAATGACACAATATGCAAAAGACCAAATATGCAAACATCCTGCTTATAAAACATAAATAATGACTTTAAAACAGTTATATACAGTATTTTCACAGTGTAAGATTCAAATATATTGTTTCTTGCGGTATTAGACAGACCAAAGGACATTTGTCGAAATATGAATTATTAATAAATAAATAGAAATGGATAGTGTTGATATTATCAGTCATCTAGAAAATGATCAATAACTGTAATGATAAATAAGAAAGTTTCATTTTCTCTCTGTGTGTGACCTCTAGCTGTATTTTCTCTAACTCCTGACATTGTTCAAATGAATCTGTCCATTAATATAAGACACATAGAATGGTCCGAGAGGTGCCTGCTGCTCCATATATCTCCTTTTCCCCGGCACTGGAGGGACATAGAAGTCACGATTAAACATTGGGGGAATACTTTGGGCTAAATCACACATTTGAGCCATATATCAAAAAGTGAAAGTTAATCACTGTTGGCCACATTTGAACATTGAGGGTGTGTGGCTGCTGAGTGCTTGTGATGTATCTTTTCCAATCTTAAATGAAGCACCAAAGGAGGGTCATAAATCAGCCGGAATATTTTTCTGCACAAGACACTCTTCTATCAATGTCTACCATCTTTTTTTTTTAAAATTAGTTCTTCCGTTTAGAACCGCTGTCATGCTTTCTTCTTTCACATTTACATAGGTCTACGCCTGTCGGTCAAGAGAGCGCCAAAAAAAAAAGAACCATTACAAAGTTTGCCTGATGAAACTGGGCTCGCCACCACAGCAACACCATACATTAGTTCAGCTGTCTGGACAGACAAGGAGAAGCCACGAGCACCCGGAGCGCTCCTGAGGAAATTTATAGCTTATTCCTGAGCATCCTTTACACCCCCCTGGCCCCACTTCCATCCACCCATCCCCGGTCCTCTGTCTCCCCCATCCCTCCTCATCCAGCACCCCCGCCTCGGCTTCCCCAGCTGTTGTGCACCTGGATGCCGGCCTAGGAGAGGGATGGAAAGGCATGCCATCCATCTCTCTCAGGGGGCATGTGAAGTATATGTGTGTGTGTGTGTGTGTGTGTGCTTGCGAGTGCATGCGAGTAGTGTTGGGGGTTGCTGGAGCTTCCAGGGAGCAAAGAGACATGGGGGGAGTTGCATTGCGGATACCATAGATGACATAGCTTTGGGTTGGTGCTGCTTCAACGGCCCTAGATTTGATGGTGGTCTCTAATCCTCAATAAATGTCATAAATTGGGGGACATCACGACAATCAAGGTTAAACTTGGATAGAACGTCCAAATGTTTGCAAATACGTTAGGATTCAACTCAGTGTCTGAGTTTGGGAGACATTATTGAACCATGATCCATAAGATGATTGGTTCTTGGTTCTTTTGAATAGATTTTTGTTACTGGTCATTCTTTATGAGGCCCATCTATGTGCAGTAGTTTGTAATTGGTGGGATGTCTTCTCCCCTTTCATGTCGTGTCAAAAGAGTGATAATGTGTAGGAATTTTTTCTTGTCAGATATTAGGAATCAAATTCTATTCCACTCAAAAATACATCACAACTTCAATTAAGTTCAGTTCGAAGTTTGTCCAATATTGAAATGTGTTAAAAAAATATCTCCAGTGCGGACTCTCAATGTTTCACCAGAGTGATATTTTTGTGATGTTTTTCCTGGTTGTCAGAAAAAAATGAGTTTCATATAATGAGTTGATGAAAGTTGAAGGAGAGCCAATGGATTATTTATAGTTGTGCACTTCATGCAGTTTTCCCCCGTGGATGAGGAATTTATTCCGAAGTCATGTATTAATAAAAATGTTAAAATGCAATAAAGCACCAGAGGCACGTCAAGCCATCATCTTGATTAAAAGCTATTTATCGGTGAACGGTTTGTTTGTTATAATCAATTTTTCATTCAGAATGTCACATTTCTCTGAGTTTTGCAGATCGGCTGAGATAGTTTGTTGAAATATACATGGGGCTCCTCTGATATCCCATGGCACACAGATTTGATTGGTGCGAGACAGAGGAAAGATTGATGACAGATTATCCAGGGTCGGTTGTCATGGGACCGAGGGAGGTTACAACACCGCTCTGGAGCTGCGTGAAATGTCTCCGATCGAAAATGGCAGCTCCCATATGGATTTAAATCCAGACACAATCCACGACTAATAAACAAACTGTGCACATAGGAGTCGTGTGCATGTGGGATATCAACAGACCTTAATTACCATACATTTTAATTAAATGAAGTTTGAATAAATTAACCCTAACCCCCTAACCCAAAAGTATTACACTGCTTAACCCACTCCTCCAACACATTTTTTTTCCTGCAGTGGCCAAAATCATAATCCAGTCAACATGTGGCTACAAAGCTTGTAGCTCAGATGGTCAACAATGTTGTGAGCGATATCAGGCCAGAGTAACCCTGACTGTACAGTTAAAAAAATCGGGCGTATTTCAGAAATCTTTGTGTTAAAATGTAAATTGTAGTTGAATCACATGTTTTTGTGAAGGACATAATTCACTGTGTTTATTTCTCTCCTTCAAGTGGCAAGCATCCTTTCTGTGTAGCAAATACTCAGAGAGCTGAAAAGACCAAGAGACTAAATTAGAGTAACAGTTTTTCTTTTGTAAAGGAGCTACTGAGCTTCTCTCGTATTAACAACTGAAGACACAGACGTTTGATATCTCATATTCTGAAAAAAAGAGATTAATATGAGCCTAATTTGTCTCACGCTACTCGGAGCTCCGCAGCTTCTCCAGCGACTGCACCGCTCATCCAGCTATAGATTACTGAACTTTGTTGGCTGGTGGTTCAAGTTCCTTCTAATAAGACATTCTCCACAAACTGAATGAACTTTTCCTCTTCTGTCTCCAGCACAAAGCTGCACAGGATATCACAACAACTTTGTAATATCTAGATAATTATTTAGATTAGTTCTTCCTATAGAGTAGTATAAAAATAATTGTAGGATTAGTGGCCGTGTTTATGACATGACCTTAGACCATTTTCCTCTTTAGATAACAACTAAAGTTATATTGTTCGACAACCTAAACATAAAATGATTAGGAGCAAATGCAGCTATTATATATCATATAAAAATCTATATGTAAAGATGGATGACGCGTCTCCACTTCCGATACAGAAGTGAAGCATATGGATATGAACACTGCCCTCTTGTGGCGATGATGTAATTTCAGAGTCTGCGCAGTAGTGTCAAGGTCCCACTGATACACACGCTCGCGAGTCAGTCTTAGCTGTCAATCATGGCGTTTCATCCATTTTTATCGTAATGAATGAGTTTTGTGATGTATTTTTAAAAAATTTTGTTTGGTCCATGTCCCATCTGCTAACATGGAAGTGGGGTTAATGACCTATGCTGCAGCCAGCCACCAGGAGGCGATCAAGATGATTTCACGTCATGTCATCGGTTTAAATATCCCATATAAAAGACTGAACATCCTTTTCCATCATCTCTTTCTCTGAGAGGCGGGACTCCATCAGTGGTCAACTTACAGGTCACACAGCGAGCGGCAGACCAGCATGAAACTATTTCCTCCATCAGACTTTCCCACTCTTTCCTTCCTCTGACATCTTGGATCCATCTTTTCTTCGCTGCTCATCTTTCTCTCCCCCCCCCGCCCCCCACCCTCCTGCAACATCTTGTATTTATCATGTCATCCGTTGATTCCTCTTCTCCTATCGCTCTTTGTCAAATGACATCTTGCATTTATCAATCCATCCTTTATTATTCTAACATGTTGAACTCATCTCTCCTCCGTCACTCCGTTGCTCTCTCTCTGTCTCTCTGTCTCTCCGTCTCTCTCAGATCTACAGTAAATGTTTGACCAAGTTGTTCCACACTGTATTATTCAGCGCTGTATGTGAGCCGGAGTCATCAGACATGTATGGCTGACATGATGCATTGGCTCTGTTTAATTATAGAGATGCTGAATAAATATTTACAGATGGCCAATCTGTCTTCTCCCGGCCAGGCCCACGAGTGTGATTTATGAACCATCAGTTAATGCAGGAAAAACAACTGTCATTGTTTCTGTATGAAGGCTGAAGTATCATGGACTAAATGTAATGCATGTATTAAAAGCAGCTTTATGGTATTTCATGTCTTGGACACTAGTGTGAAGAGAATTTGTTCAGAGTTTGCACAGGATCTCGACACTGTATGAAGCTGTAAACGTACCGTCGTGGCATTAGCTTCAATCAGCGTCAGGTCTTGTCAGATATGGTGGAATCTGGCAATATAGAAGAGTAAAGGGAATACATAAAATATTTAATACACTGCCCTTAAATAACCCAAAACACTTTTACAGGCTCCTGTTTTAACCTGAAAAATGTTATATTATAAAAAAAAGACATCAAAATAATACAAAATAAATAAATAGTGCCCCAATGTGTGCCGCATGTGTGTGTGTGTGATTGGGTGGGGGGGGGTGAGATAAAATTAAACCTGACCTAATTTGAGCCAGAGGGAATTAGATCCTGAATCAAGCCAAACCCCAAAAAGAGCCAGGCTAATCGGTTTTGGGCTGAGATTCAGGAGCTCTATAGCAACCCCTAAATCCACAGCAGGCGTGGGTGGCTTTGTGGAAACAGAGGAGCTGCGAGGCTCGTCGTGATAAACTACCGCCACACAGTCACTGTGCCTCGACATGCTACAGGCGCAGCTCGGAGAACCTTCACGTGACGCACAGCACGACTTGTGGCCGGTGAGCGGTTCAGTTTCAGTGGCTTTTTGGAAGCAGATGAGTGAATGTACGCTGTAAAAACAAAAATAATGTTCCCGCAAAAAAAAATTCTCAATTTGCTCAAAAAATCTTTGGCTCCAGCAAATCGACCCTTTGCAGCTGTTGACAGATCCATATTTTAATCATGCATCATTTCTTTGTTAACGTCTCTGTAGACAAATGTTTCCAATTGTAACATACCTCGCATGCCAAAGAACTTATTTCAGCACCAAAGCCTGTGTCCCATAAACTCTCGACATTTCATCCTGATCTAGCTTCAGACTTTACGAGTGACATTTATGTGAGCTCTGAGGTGCAGTGAGTTGTACTGTGGCCGTTATGTGTTGTGCATGAGTTCTGCCTCAGCTGCTTGAAGAGAAGTACAGTAAAAACACATTAAGCATTTCACTTTCAAACTCGCTGGAGGGCTGCAATGTTTCCTAATGCTCTGCTTTTTACGGCACACGAGAGCGTGCGTGTGTGTGTGGGTGTGTGTGCGTGTGTGTGTGTGTGTGTACTGGTCTGTCTGCCTGCCGTACTCTGCAGCCATCTGGTATCTGGTCAGTCTAGCGATCCTCTGGAGGGCACCTGGCCAGCAGCTTGCTCACCTGGCGTTGCGAGCCCTTGCCAACCACCACACCTGGCCTGGCCGGCACACGGGGAGAGGGAGCAGATTGCCCAGTGCAGTCAAAGCCACTCATAAATTGCAGCACGGAATATAAGCAGCGATACAGGACATATCTGCTGTTAGAAGGTATAAACGTATCATATGCACAATGCAACCACGTGATATATTTTAGGAGGTGTATATGTATTAATATAGAAATAATTGTCGCCATGCAGGTGTCAGTGCTTCTGGAAACGATGCTTCACAAATCACTTGTTAGGAGAAGAGATTATCAACACACTCACATAAGTTTCCATAATGAATAACGTTGACTTCTGCCGCATCTGTGCCAACAGTTTGTGCCAGTCTGTGCCAACCCATCCATTTAGCATACGATGGCACTTCCTTCCTGCAGGTTGTCCTCTGCTATCAATTACACTCTCCTCTCCCTGCAAGGAAGATGCTCTTTGTCCCCCGATGCACACACACACACACACACGCACACATAGATGAAAATGTGTGCACATGCCACAGACGCAGAGGGACAGACACCTGCAGAGTGTTTGTCACCTCTTCTGTTGGCATCTGTGACCGCTCGGCATTGTGGGAGAGATGGCCATCTGTTGTCGGCGAGGCTGGATTCGAAGGGGACGAGCGGGCACCATGCATCATGCTGCTCTTTTCTACTGGTCGGAGTTGTGTGAAGTGTTGAGTTGTTTTTTGGGTTGTTTTTATTCCTAGCGGCGTCAATTAGCTGCGATATTATAGCAACAGGAAAAGGGAAAGCTGAATTTTGCATTAAGCTACAAATACAAACAACTGTGTGGTTGTCACGATGTTAAAAGTAATTGGAGCTTCTCTTGAGGGCATTAACACATTTTTGTTGTTCAGGAAATTCAGCATATGCTAATTACACGAAGGCAATGTCCCATACAGAATGTTTTGGATTCATTAAAACCACATGCAAATGGTTGTCTTTTGTCAGATTGAACCCTCTCCTAATTATCTTGGAAATGTTTACCCCTCTTCACAGGCACACAGCACATGAGCGCGTGATTGACATGGCGGTGGCTCCGGAGTTTCATCAATTATCCCGGCAAGGTTACGATTTCCGCCTCGTGATTCACAGCGGGTCCTTGTCATTCTCAACGCGGCGATGCTAAACTCTTTTTCTCCCTCTCTCCTCGCCGCTGTGACCTATGAATTTTAAATTTGCTACAGATACAAGATGGACAGGGAGTTGGAGCTTTTAAAAGGATTGTGGTGTTTAAAACGCTGAGCGAGCTGAGGGCTGCTTTCAATTTCACTTTGTCGGTCGGTCGCTCAATCATTGTGGTGCGAACTGAAATATTCCAACAGCGGATTGCTCTGAGATTTTGTTGAGACGTCAGTGGCCCCGGAGGATGAGTCCTGCTGACCTTGGCAAGTCCTTAAAATATTGATTTGTCATAAAAGTATAAAGGATTTTCTTGTTGCATCTTTTAACAAATCCACATGTGCTTGAAATGCCAAATATATTGAAAATTAATGTTAGTTTGTACACTCTACATTTGCTTCTTTGCAAATCGAGTGACCCTGCAAAGAAAGCATTTGCTCCACAAGAAACCAGGCATCAACAAACACGGAGCTGGGGAGAAACGTAGATTTTATTCAGACAAACAAAGAGCAAATACAAAGACATCCGCTCTCTGGAAAAAAAAAAGTATGGACAGGACTGAGTGGAGTCAGATTGCGATAACAGAGACATTAACCCACATATTCCTGAAGGACATCCATGTGTGCAGGACGCTCATTTGGCCCGGTTGGTTGGGCTGCTGGTCTGCTCATCCAGCCGGCCCGCAGATCGCGGACAGATGTTCGACCAGCCAAGCCTGCAGCGCCACAGGCACTCGTGTGTTCCAGAAAAACGCGGAGACCAGATGCTGCTACCTGGTGTCCCACCCGCCCGCCGATCTGCTGCACTGGGCATGCTCCAGTGGTCGTCACGTGACCCCCCCAGATTTGGGTTTCGAGATCATGTGCCGTCAATCACAGCGGATGATGGAGGAGAGCAGAAAGATGGCGTGGGGTCAACTCAGCAGCTGATTGGTTCAAATGATGAATCGAATAAGGAAGCTGTAGGGACATGTCAGAGGATGTGCATTCTCTTCAGTGCTAGGAGTCACATTAAAACCACAGCAACACAGGGACCAATAACGCACAATAAAGAAGTACTTTTGGAAAATGCCAGCATCAAAACACACATCAAATACCACATGGCGTTCCACTGAGTGAACTTTCTGAAGTGACATCAAAGCGTCTATGTCTCTTTCAGCCTCGTTTTCTCCCCCCCACTTCCAGTTTTGTTCCCCGAATAAATAAACAGTCGCTGTCTTTTTTCGAAACAAACAGAAACCCACGTCCCTCTCCGCCGTCCCCGTTATTGCCAGAACACGAGGAAACTTTGCGAAGAGATTCAAAGACGCTCGAGATTAAAGATTTATTTTTGGGTCTCTTTTGAAGTTGCAGCAGTGTCTTATTTCTTCAACAAATGTGGCGTGGTAATGGTGTTTTTTTGCCGCAGCGTGGTTGGTGCCGACCCAGAACTGCCACGGAGAGGTCGCTGGCCCGACGGCCGGGCGCTGGTCTCAGCTCCCCCTAATGAGGGACGGCGCAGCGATGGCCCCGCTTCCATTGGAACCTCAAAGGACAGACAGTTTACCCGCTCGCATTCAAACTGTTATTTATATGACATTGTGTTGTAGGCAAACAGAAGAGATTAGGAGGAAGCTGAGTTATTGGATTGTTACATTTGGGTGGTTTTGTTTTATGGCATCTTTTTTTTTATAGTCTTGGTCTGCAACACAAGTCTGGTTCGTTCAGATTGTTTCTTCTCCTCGTGCGTGTGGAGGAAGCTCTATTGTGGAGTGTGTTGATTGATCTCGATGAGGAGATAGTGCGGTTATTGTCTCGTTCGTCTGCCGCCTGTGTCGTCCCTTTTCTCCATTGATACGCATCAACGGGTTCAAGAAGACTTTCACCTTTTCTCATATTTGGCTGCACTTGTCAGATTGTACAGTCACACGTGTGTCGCCGCGCTCCGATCCGATGCACCGATTTCAATTAATCTTTGAATTCCAATAACACCTCATTGTTCTTGTTTTTATTAACTGCTCTATCTCTTGGATTCATCAGGCACGTCTCAGTGTGCTGTGCATCACTGCATCTCTCACTCCCCCCCCCACCTCTGCTGGAGGGCCAGCAGAGAGCCACACTGCCCCCTAGTGCTCGCTGCTATTAGTAACACAACAGAATTAATTGTGCGGCCATCGACCAGACAAGAATCTGGTACAGTGCCAGTGGCTCGATACCAAGTCCTGTCATGGGCAGCGATGGACAACAATAGAGTCTGCTGATTGGAGTGATGCACACTACTGGTGATGACACTGGTCGACCACTCGTCTGTCTGTTTCTCTCACTTCGCTCACAAGGGCCCTAATTCAGCAATCAACAATATTCATTTTAGGAGGAACTCTGCTATTACAGAAGAGGAGAAATCAGGGGGAACCAGAGTCAGATCTTTCTTCTGAGGCGAAAACCCGCCATCACTGCTTTGATGGAGCCCTGGAAATGACAAAGCATGCCACAGTGCTGGTGAAAATAAATCCTGCGGGACGGGGTTTGTTCCTGGAACCAGCTGCAAACACTTGTCGGAGCATATAAAACATAAAAGTGTGGATTCATATAAAACCACAGGGGGGAAAAAAGCAAATGACGTTTTAAGATTTAGAAACAGGATAAAAATACACAGACTTGACAAAACGGAGTCGAAGAATCCACAGTGAAAAATACAGAGACAAGGCTGCATATGACCTTTCATCATATCCATAACAATAGGAGCCTGCAACCAGAATCCCGCGTTCTGTTTTTAACCACAGTATCACTTGGCTTTTCTAGCCCCGAGATGCGACGCGAGCCCAGGCAGCCATAGGCTCCTCTGAAGACATCCTAAGTAAGTGCTCCAAATGACAAGACAGACTAAATACCCCCTAACAAACGACACAAGACTGCAGAAAGCACTTTAACAAAGGAGCCATGTAATGAACCCAAGGTGCCTTCTACCCAATATATCATCCTGAGCGAATTTGCCAACATCACTCTCTTTACCTCCAAGCATGGTAAATGAGAATTTATGCACCCTCTACTTTATCATTCTTTACTTTTTTCTCCCGCCCCCGCGAGGTAGCCACGCCATGTGAGACAGATATTTCCACCAAAGGCAATATCCCCTCGCAGTAATTATATCAGAGCAAGAGAATGGCTCATTAACATATGCTAGGCATGTCAGGAATTTACAAGCACCTTTTGTCGACGCCTCTCGTCAGTGCGTTGCTCCCATCCGTATGGTGTCTCCTTTGAGGATGCAACCTCCTCATTTCCATAGACGTCAATCAAAGCCGTGCGTGGATTTTTTAGATACGCTCTGCGCAAACACACGGGGCTCTCTGAATATGGCAATCATGAGGGACAGCTCAGTGATATGGAAGAAGAGTGTGTCTGCACGGGTGGTGGTGGGGGGGGTGCGACTACGTGTTCCGTGAAAACGACATGATGAAGACAAAGCGGGTGGGGGGAAAGTTATCTTGATGATGTGCCATCAGTGCAGAGTGGATGGAGTGATTGTGTTTGATTTTCTGCAGCGTGTTAAAGTGGCGTGTGTGTTTGTGTGAACACAAGCAGGAAGCTCGACACCAGACACCAGACCAACTAACAGACAAAGTCCTGAGGCCTCTGCTGCTGCTGCTGCTGCTGCTGCTCCACTGCTCCAGGACCCAGCATCTGCTGCCTGCAAGAAGGCACATACTGTTGGCCTTTCACCCATTAGCGAGGTCCCAGCAGATTGAAATGGCCTATTTAATGACCTATTTGTGAGTTCTTGTGCAGCCCTTAAAACTATTTCTGAATTTCCATTGTGAGGACATTATGTAAACTTATGTATCATTTATGGTAAAAATGTTCCCGAGAACCAAATAGTGTCGGTGTAATCTTAGAACATACAGTGCTCTTCCAGCGCTGCAGGCTGGGGAGCAAAATCTACAGTGATGTAATCAGGCTGAATTTTCTCGTGAACACACAGATCTGAAATTAATGACGGTATCCGGGGTGATAATTTCACGGCTTAACGAAATGTTTTTAGATTGAGGAATGTTTGCACAACTTCCGACATGTGTGGAAGTGAAAACACAGTTTCATTTTCACGTCTTTACTGAAACTGTTGACAAATACAGAATGTAAAATGTTAAGGACCATGCTCAGGGCAGGACTTTATCTGCCCATGCAAGTGATTTAGTGGCTTTGTGCCCCGGTTGCCCTGTCGCCCTCGCTTTGTCTGCTTGACCAGTCAACGCCAATCAGGCCAAGACAGACTGGCGTGGGTTTTAGTTCCACAGTTTGCCAGAGAACCTACAAAGTGAGATGGAGCTTGAGAGAAAAGACATGTTTGAATGAGTCCAGCTCCCCCCCCCCCCAGCGAACGCCTGCAATGACCGAAGACCCAACGTCCATTTCCATCACCATCCGCTCTTTCTGTCTCTCTCTTTCCCTCTCATTAATTGTCATTGCCTTTTCCCTCTAAGTGTACTTTCGCCCACACCACTTGGAAATTGATTGAAACAAAATGTCACAATTATGCCCTGTAGCTCGCCGCTTCAATTATTCATCAATTAGGGACTAGGCTCCTTTTTTTCTCTCCTCTGAGCTGATTCTTCATTCAGTTTGCTCGAGATGTATGGCTCCCCTGCTGTTAACCAGTCCAAAGTCATTAGTTTCTGGGTTTGCAATTAAACCTGATGCATTATGCATGAGGCTCTGAGTCAGTAGACACACGCAGCAGCGGCGGCCGCAGCAGCAGCTACAGCGAAAGAGCTAGCAAGCTCTGGAGGCGTGGATGGGAAATTAATTTGCCAGAAATGAAGCTTTATCTGTCTCACCCTCTCTCTCTCTCTCTCTCTCTCTCTCTCTCTATCCCTCTCTTATCTGGCAGGTTGGAACAGATGCCACTGGCTGGAGATGGAGACAGAGATAGGGGGCATCCGTGGAGTCAGTTAGTGCAGCTCGATCAGCACTCAATTTAAAACGTCAAATGTGTAGGGTAAACATTTTAGTAAATAGTTTGTTGACATGTTTATGAATCGATAATTAGGTGGGATGATCGAGGCTTCAGATAAGCTTGGTGTTTCTCTACAGGGATCACGGTTAAATGTGTACCTGCACTGACAATAACCATCATGAAAAAAACAGGGGTCATAGGTTGTATGCATGGTAAACAATGTGTGGATAAACACCATACGTTAGGTCACTGTGTGTTGAAGTGTTAATAAAAGCTGTATTTAGCACACATTAAAGGTGTATTATAAAGTCAGCTGAGGACTGAGTTAAGCTCTGAAACAGGGTCCAACTAAATGTGCAAACAACCACGTTCATTTGCTGCCATCTAGTGGACACCGAGTCAAATCTCATTCATGAGAGGTTGGAAAGAAACAAAAACATTGGCTGCAGCATCAACACATCAAACTGTTGCCTGAAATGTGTTGTCTCACCCATAAGGTCTAAAATATGAGTGTTAGCAAATATGTGTGATGAAATGTGTCTGAGATCATGGTTAGTACCTTTTTCATGAACTTGCATTCATCTTATAGCAACGCCATAGTAGGAGTGTCCTTCTGTATTAAAGCACTTGTAGGAGCAGAGAAGGGCACGGACAGGAATAGTCAATGAACTCTTAATTCTCATGTCCTGTAACACACACAATCAATTCTATTTTATTCCAATATAAAAGTCATAGATACATAATCAGGTGTCACATAAACACATAAATCACAAAATTTAACGAAATGTTTTCACACAACACTTTAATTGAATGTAAGTGAAGAAAAAAGCATTCACCTCACCTTCCTCAGACTGACAAAATGCACGCACTCCAGCCAGGTGGTGAGAAAGGGGCGGAGGCAAACTGCACAACAGCTGCCATTGGCTAACAGAGCAGTGAGATGTGGGTAGTGGGGAAGCATCCTCTGGATCAGAGAGAACTTGTTCCTGTTCTCCCACAACACAAATCTTGCAACCAGTTCCTGGGAAACAAAGATGAAACAAGAATTTTGTTTAGGTATTTACAAAAATAAACAGATATATTGTGAGATATCTTACATAGCGGACAGACTTCATGATAGTTACCTTTAATGCGAGTACTTCTGCATCCTGCGTTGACGGCATTGGCTCACAGTGCACAAACCTGTTGCCTTCACAGTGCAGCTCCTTCAGGGGCACCAGGTGAAACTGCAGGGCAGACAGTTACAGTTATTAACATGTTTGTTAGATATATGATGGCCTAATATTAGATAATGTTATACGTTGTACCTCAACGGGGAACATGGACAACTTGTTCCCAGCCACATCGAGAACCTGGAGTTTTTCCAGAGCCCCAATCCCCTGGGTGACATGAGAAATATTAAAATCCAGCATTGCTGAAAAAGAAAACTGTTCTTTGTGTTTAGATGTGAGACGAGCACATTAGCATATCCTCAGAAGTTCAGGATCAGATCAGTGAACACCGACCTCTGGGAGGCTGGTCAGCTGGTTTCTGGCCACGTGGAGCTTGGTCAGCCCGCGACACTGGTACAGCTGCTCAGGCAACCGAGACAGCCTGTTGGAAGTCAGGTTCATCTCAGACAGCTTGGTGAGATGACCCAGCTCAGCAGGGACCTCCTCCAGGTTATTGTCCAGCACACTGAGATGTCGAAGCTTCCTCAAACTGACGGGTATTTAACGCAGAAAACCACCATTCTTAGCTCATTTGTGCTTTTACTTCAATGTTTTCTTCAGATAAAATCAAGAAAAGGCTGTTAGGTATTCATATTTTTATTTGTATTGGTTAAGCCACGAATAAAGACTGCTGCAATTATCAAGGCGTGAGATTAAAGCATTTACAAGACTTTTTCCATCTCCAGAATTTAAAATGTGTCTTATTTTGGCAACATTTCTGGGTTGATAAAAACAAGATTGGAAGAAGCTTAGATAGATAGATAGATAGATAGATAGATAGATAGATAGATAGATAGATAGATGATAGACAGGCGGTATGAAGAACCATCATGGACACCACATGTACCTTTTAATCTCTGGAGGAAGTCTCTGTATTTGGTTGTGGTTCAGATTGAGCACAACAAGATTTCGTAGGGCACCTGAAAAATACAAAATATAATAAGTAGGTAGATTTTAGCTTTGTGTGTTTTTTGGGGCAGATGTTACTGAAGAAGTAGAACACTGACAACTTACCCATCACTTCCGGTGAAACTGCTGTTATCTGGTTGCTGAACAGATAAAGTTTCTTCAAGGACTCCAGGTGGCGCAAAACAGCTGGAATCTCCTTCAGGGCGTTATTCCCCAGATTCAACTCTGCCAGCTTACAGACATTAGGTACAGACAAATATTTCATGACCAACTCAGGTGGCGTGTAGGTGATTTAAAGTGTTAGCTCACAGACTCACGTGTTGGAGAGATGTTAGCTGTGAGGGCAGAGCAGTGATACAGTTGTTGTTCAGCAGGAGAACCGACAGGCTTGTTAAAGAGAAAACACACTGAGGAACCTCTTTCAGCTTCTTTGAGCTCAAATTCAGAGACGTCGCTTTACCATAGGAAGCTCTGACCACGAATTCAGCCATTTGTAAAACACACCTGTCTTCTCCACAGGTTTCCATGGAGACAAGACGCTTCCTGCTCCTGACTTGTCGTTAAGATTCGTCTCTTGTCCGGTAGCGACATCTAGCGACAAGAGAATGAAGAGACAGTTCTGCAGTGTGTGTTCACATTTTTACATAAATCTAATAGTGATTGTTTCCTCATCATTTCTTTATTTATATGTGCTTTTATTTAACTTTGCAGGAATACAGTAAATGTTCACTTCACATGATATTGGTTTATAATTGCATTGTACCAGTTTAATTCCTTTACATAGATTTCTTAATGGAGCATGTTTTTCTTTTAACCACATTTTATCCTTTATTTGTCTTGTTGAACACACTCTGATTTTTTTTATTCTATTGACATGATAAAAACACTGTACTTGTACATCTATTTTCTGCTGTTTATATATATATGCTATCATGTTCCAAAATATTTATGGATTCATGGGTTTCTGATTCAATTTTATTTTCACTCGGAAAACACTTTGGGCTTAAGCTTGAAAAATTCTATAGAAATAGAATCTACTATCATTACATTATTGAAAACTCCTAATAATAAACCAGAGGAAAAACATCGGAGGTTGACGTCACAATGTCACACGTTTGTAAAGAATGAAGACTCACTGGTGCACACTGGTACTTTTCCTCCTTTTCTACAGATAATGCTTGCCTCGCATTTTTTCTAGAATTTATGGGCATGTGTATGTGCCGTACTTCCAACACTAAAAACATCACTTCAAATACAATCAATAATTCCTGATCAGAATGACCAAACATCGAGCAGTGGCACAACTCAATCTCATCAGTATAGTACGTATTTAAATAACATTGATATGAGTTAACAGGTCCAACAACTCAGTTCCTTCCTAGAACACGGCAAACCTTTAGAATCCTCATAGGACATGTATAATTAACAGCTCTTCCTCTGTCCTCGTGGATTTTGCTTAAAAGTACGTTCTACAACACTACATCCCAAAAGGGGGCTGCAGGGGCACCATGGGTTATCTAGACCAAGGGTGTCCAATGTAAAATCATGAGCACATTCATTTAATTTATATGCTTTTTTTTTTTGCTTAGCACAAATCACCCTTTGCAATACATTTGTATTTATGGGCCCTTGGTGTGAGTGGTTTTAACACATCTCACAAACTGGTTTATGTCACACTGAGACTGAGTTGTCTCTCAGCTGTCCTCGGCATTGGCTGGTTCCTTTAGCCGCTCCACGGAATTGTAGTGCTCTCCCAAACCATAGGCGTGACGCATGTAGCTGTAAACAACAAGACAAGAA
The DNA here is from genome assembly GCF_022539355.2 of Hippoglossus stenolepis. NCBI lineage: Eukaryota > Metazoa > Chordata > Actinopteri > Pleuronectiformes > Pleuronectidae > Hippoglossus > Hippoglossus stenolepis. Next base: position 10,735,093 of record NC_061499.1, read on the forward strand.
GTTCGGAGTCAAAATCTCTTAGATACAGCTCTGCAATTCATTTTGTAAAGCCATATCAGAACCTCTGATGTAGTTTAAACGTTAATTTAGAGTCATACAAGTTGGTCTATTGCTGATCAAGTGAAAAATGTGAAAAAACATCATATCATGAAGTGATGTACATAAGCTGTTCTTAACTGTCTTTTGTTTTGCCTTTTACAAACGTATTTTTCATGATTCCAGATTATATCTAAATTATATTCCTGCATTAAGTCTCTTGTCTGCTTTGCCAATGTCACTCAACTGTTACAAATTCAACCATAGTGTCTCATTTAAATATATTTTCATATATCCCCAACAGATAATAACATATTAACAACATACACAAGGGTGATCTGCTCGCTTTTATATTCCTCCCCAATTTTTATAGCTGGGGAATCAGCCTGGATCACTTCTATCGGCAGCTGGAGAACTTGGGTCAAAGCTCGGAGCTGCAGGATAAAAGACAAGAAAAATATGCTAATTATTGTAGAGAACAACAGGAGCAAGAGCACAGTGCATCAATGATAAATGACTAACCTCCAGTTGTCCACCCCAAGCTGCTGTGAGCTCCACTTCACTGCAGTATTTCTCAAACTCCTCTGGAAACCAACAAACACTTGTATGAATACTGGGCATTCACATTATTACGTTCTAAATAGATATCTGTAACTAACACTTTTGGTCAGTTAACCAAAGGAAAGATGACCGTGTTACCTGTTGTGAACATGTCACCAGTGTTGGGGTTGGTGAGGAAAGGCAGGAAGTCATCAACATGGCCTCTCATGTACTCGGCAGTATGAGACCGCAGCCTCTTCACACTCATGGTTAAACCAGCCTGCAATAAAACACAATACAATATGTTCCCTTTGTGTAAATCCTGCGGCAAGTCGCCATTTTCACCTGCAGCAATTCTACATTGTCTGGATTTGCTTATCCCACTTCTGATTAGATATTCAAAACGCAGCGACAGTGACAATACGTACCTTTGATCGCTGTGCCAGCTGATCTTCAATAGCTCGGTACATGCAGTGGCCATCGGAGGAGATCTCCTTGATCTGGAGCTGCTGCTGGGCGAGTTTCTGAGCCAGCTTTACGCCCTCCTGGTGCCTCACACCCTGCAGGTTCTGCACCTCGGCCTCTGCTATCCTGCTCTCCCTCTCCTTGTCCTGTGTAGCCTTCTTTTCCTGGAGAGGTTCATTTCCATTAAATGCATTACATCACTGATGAAATGTTAAGGTTTAATCAGTTACCATGTTGCTGTGTAAGGTCCTGACATTTGCTTATTATTCGGTATGTAATGGTTTGTGCATGGGAATTCTGGGAAATGAGCGTCTTCCTCTGTACACTGACAGAGTAAATTGCTGTGTGAAAAAACAAACAGCTTTTAACCTGTCCTGTTTGAGAAGGAACCTGTAACTCACCCTTCTCTTCTGGGCCTTTGATACTCGTGTTTGTTTGCCCTCCTCTTGTTCTCTATCCTCCATCTCCATGGTCTCAACTCCATTCACCAACTCTTCCACCTTGAAAAATTGGGTGAGGTGAGCATCAATCAATAAACAGAATTTGTGTAAGTATGAATAACATCATGCAAATGTGAAAAAATACATCCCTTGCATGTTTCGCTCAGTAACTAAATGCATTTTCATCATTTACAGTGTGACTCTAATGCTCAACCATGATATTTGTCAACCATCTGAATGCAGGCCTTTACCTTTACGTCAGGTGTAGATTGGCGCTGCCCGATTTCCTCCTCATGTTTCTGACTGAGGTCCGCTTCCAGCTTGGCAATTTCCTCTGTCAACTGCTTCCTCCTTTTCTTGTCATTTTTGGGGACCGCATTTTTCATGCTCTGGATTTTAGCTAAAAATGAAGTACAGACAACACGATACTTAATTTAAGCTGAACAAATATTAAATGCAGGCTTGTTGAAGAAGGATGCATCTCCAGATGATATTAATGCACCATGTGTTAGTTGGTTAGAGGAAGTTTACTTAAACATCCTTCATAAATCCATAATAGATATGAGGCATGTGCTGCCAAACTCGTTCTATTAGTTAACTGTAACCTATGTAACATGGCATAAAGAGAATCAGCTTTATTAGCCAATTATGTGTAGTAAACATGGAACATGACTGTCTTTATCTAGTTGCCAACAATGTACTTATACATATTAGATACAAATAGAAATGGAGCTAAAGATGATAGAAGATAGGTAAACATAACGATCAAGGAAGAAATGGCCGCCGACACGGAGTCTGGTTCTGCAAGAGGTTTCTTCCAGTCATTGAGGGAGTTAGGGTTAAGTTAATATAATTATTATAACATGTAATAATTATGTACATACCAGTGGGAGGAAATAAAAGATGCATATATAACATACATAAAAAGCAACCATGAACAACAACATACATGTCTATACTCAAACTGTGTGAATTACAAACAATGAAAGAAATACAATTAAAAAAAGAAAGAGTGCTGGGATGAGTGTAAAATAGGGAATGAATATTCTGCTATAATTTCTCATCATGCCACATCCCATTCTGTGGTGTCACGTGTGGTATTTGGCCTCTAACAGCTGATTTAAAACATCTCTGATCAGGTTTGGCAGCAGTGATTAGACACTTGAAACGTTACGTTACGTTACTTTACGTTACGTTACGATACTTGACTTGACTTGACAGTATTTTAACAAAGACACAAGTTGAAAATATGTGTTTTGAGTTAATTGTATTTTTTGACAGCCGTTCCAAAGGCTCTGACTTGTTTCAAATTAAATTGCCATACTGCTGCTGCTAGTGGTTTAACTGGGTTAAATTCTACTAAATTGAATAACACATCATATTCTAACAATTGAGAAAGGTTATTACATTTAATAAAACATTTTTAAACCAATGGCAGCAGCTACCTTGCAGATCTTTTTTTTCCTTTCGCTGCTGTTTCACCAGCTGCTCCTCCGGTGTCTCCTCCTCCATGACTGGATGCTGCTGCTGCTCACTTTGTTCACTGAATCTGGAGCAGCGACATGAAACTAACCATTAAATAAACAAAGAGTTAGAATAACCCGAGGATAAAAATGTGGCTCAACGCAGACACGAGATAAAAATAAAGAAAACGTGCTGAGATGGTCTGATCCGGAAGGGCCGGAGGAGCAGGGCGGGGCTTTCTTCTTCTTCTACTCCTTCACCTCCGTCACTGAAGCTGCTACAGCACCACCTGTCGGCTCATCACTGTGCTACGGTTCTTTTAATGAGCCGAGGCCTGGAATAACCTCATCGGGGACACCAGGACAGAAGGAATTCTATTTTCCTACATTTCAGTTTCAGTGGTATCCAGAAAACTGATGAATCCATGGATCATCTGTCAGAAAATTAACTGGCATCAATTTTGACAATTGATTAACTTTTTAGATTATTTTTAAGCCAAAAAAATGATTTGGCCTGCACCTCCTCAAATGTGAATATTTGGTAGTTTCCTATTGTATGAAAGTACTTTAAATACTATGTTAAATGTTAAAATATATTTCAGGTGGTATCTTCCAAGATTTCCAGATACTATTTATGCTTGATAACTACTCAGTTATTAAAGAAATGAATGCAGGTGCATTGATCTTAACTTATCTCAAGATACAGTAAATCCAAATATATAATTAGATTCTTATATTATCTGCGGTGATGTAAGTGGCTGATTGAAGTGCTTGTTTCACTTTTCCTTTTCTCTAAATCCCACACATAATCACATCACTTTTTCCCTAAATCTTCTTTTTAGTTTCTTACCTATGTAATGAACCCCCCAAGTGTACCAAGATCAATCTTAAGTTCAATAACATTAAAAGTTACAAGAGAAAAAGCAAATACATTTTTGTTGCAGATGAACATTTTTCTTTTTTCTTTTCAAATCCTGGAGGCACTGGCCTCTTCGGCTTCGATAAATTTATCCAATAGACTGAAAAAGAGAAATCCAGCCTTGAGTGAAACGCTTACAACTAATTTTCAGTCATGGGAAAGATGTCAAATGAAAAATTTTTAATAAAAAACTTAAACCCAGTGACTTTCACCTTAATTTTAACCTAAATTGCATGGTTATTCTTTTTTAGCCAGTAGCAGTAGAATGGGCCATATCTAAACATTAATAATGATCTGGGCCTACTTATGAACACATCATATGCTCCTGCTTTGATAAATGGATGTGCATTGTCCCATGAATATGTTTATCATTTATAAATAGGGTCTATTAAAGGTTCAGTGTGTAGAAATTTGTGACATCTAGTGGTGAAGTGTCATGTTGCAGCTGAGCACCCCTCATCTCACCCTCCCCCTTCAAACATGAAGAAGAACCTGTGGTCGCCTTCAGTTGTCATAAAAACTCAAAAGGTGTTTAAGTTTGTCCAGTTTGGACTACTGTAAAAAACATGGCGGCCTCCGTAGAGAGGACCAACTCCCACTGTAAATATAAATTATTTAAATATAAAGGGCCTATTCAAGTGTAAAGAAAAAAACAATTCATGCAATTTAGATGAAACAAACAAGTGTAAACATCATTAGTATTATTTCATATTCAATTTTCTGCCCATAGATCCCTTTCACCACTGAACCTTTAAATGTGCTCCTACAAAATAACGCAATATTATCCAAACATGAGCCACTGATGACGCACTAAATCAGTTTGATCATCGGTTAAAAACACGTTATTACAGAGTGTCGCCACAAACACTACGTCGGTCCACGAGACACTGCGCATGTCCCGGAGTCTGGAGGCGGACGCGCGGTGTGACGTGGCGCGGGGGGGGCGGAAGGTCTTGTTTGTGTTTTGGTTCTAAGGGGAAGTTGCGAGAAGAAAGAAAAAGGAGGAGACGTGACGGGGTTGTTGAAATTGATTTTCTCGGTTCCCCCCTCACCACCACCACACCACGGTGTCCCTGGTCCCGTGCGTGAAACCCCACAGCGGCGGCGTTGGAAAGTTCCCTCCATCGTCTCTCAGGTACTCGACGTGAATCGACAAGTTGTGCTTCCCAGCTGGCCGGACAGGCTAAAGCTAACCTCTGCTCACTTGTCATCGGTGGGCTGGTGTTAGCATAGCGCCCGTGGCTAGCCGACTGCAGCTGGTGTTCGGTAGCTGCGTGAATGCAGAAACGCAGGCCCCGTGGCACATCCGAACGAGTCCTGCTCTTCCTCCTCTGTGTCGATGTGTCGCCGTTAGCATGCGGCTAACGCAGTCTGCTGTGAGCAGCTGTGCGTCTGGCTAACAGCTGACTCTTAATAGCTAACAGATAACTGGGTGGAATCAGGTCAGTGGGTGGAATGCCAACGATGCTACCAGGCTAACGCTCATGTTTGTTTTATTGCGGTTTGGACAACTCCACGTTAAATAACGCTGGCCCACCAACACAACGCACCCGCGTGACAACGACCCCCAAACAATGCGTTGACTCGCGTGTCAACATTGTCTGTAACTTTTATTTGTCTGAGCCTGTCGTTGTGTGCTGTTGGGAGGCTAACGTCAGAGTGGCTACTGCAAAGGAAGCTAACTGGCTAGACAACCAAAACAATTTGGAAAATGGCGTCCCCCTCTCTCTAATGGAAAGGGATACGAGGCTCCAGCTAACACGAGTGAGTGTGTTTACAGTCAACTAACGACAGATAAACCCACATCGTGTGTGAGCGTCACAGTCGTTTGTTGACACCCTCTGACTCCAGTCCCTGAAACGCAGTTACTCTCTGCAGGTTCTTGTGTGTTTGTGTGTCACAAGTTCTGTGTTTACCCAGACGTAAGTTATCTTCACACACACACACATTCATAGACTTGTAAAGCTAAACCTGTAGAGAGGTTAGTCCCTTATTTTGTGATCAGTTTATATTTTGATCCTCATGATGTCTGTCAACACTTCAGCACCTCAGGTGATCAGACTACACTTGATCAGACTTGTCTTTGCACTGTTATTTTGAATATACGTGTGTAGGTATATGCACTCACTGTTACAGCAGTGAAACAAGCACACAAAAAGGCACCTGAACATTTGCACAGTTTCATAGGACAGTGACAGTGCATGGCAAGGTGTACGCCTCTCAGTATAATTTAGTGCAGCAGTATATTATCACGATTAACTGTGACCTCACTGCCAACACCTCTCAGAGAACAATATCGGCAAACATGTGACTGATATGCTCCATGAAGCACCACTGGGCCTCATAGCATTTGAGAGCATATGTGAGACTGACCTCTTTTATACGTGTCCCCTGGATTAGGGAGTTTGGTGTGAGGTGCACATTGAAAGTCATTACAGTAATGTATGTTTGTTTTCGCGGATAAGAGTTCACTAATCATGCACAGGACAAATTCTCCCTGCAATGTAAGATATGTGTTTTGATTATCTCCTGACAACAGCTATTTGTGGTTTATAAATTAGTCAGCAGTTTCTTCCTAAGTCAGTTAGCAAGCAATGCATGAATGCATGGAATGTACTCATACGTGTGGGTGAAAGTCTCGTGGAATCTCCTGAAACTGAAGGGATTTGCTCGCTGTTACTCTATGTGGCTGTGGTGGGCTTCTTTTGTCTATTGGATAATGTTATTCATAAATACATTGTTGGGAAGAAATGCTTACTTGTGTGTCGTCTGATAAACTGTGTCAACAATGATGTCATTATACTTAAATGAGGGCTTTACATGTTTGAAAGACTTAAGATGGAGTAAACCAGCGGCATTCAAATGATTTGAAAATAAGTTTACAAATGGGGATATGGAGGAATTTACTTTGTCATAAAGACTTAAATACACAAACGTGAGCCTGTACAATGCACAACATTAGAAAATATGATGCAACAGGGCTGAAGAATGGATTTTTTGAATGACATGACTTTAAAGATTGATCACTAACAGAGAATGGAGAGCGTATTTAACGAGAGTGATGTGCAGCCTAATGCTCCTTATGGCAATCATACATGATTTATTCTTAACAGCTGATGGGTACTTGTCCTCTGTAAATGTCAAATCAGTGAACACAAGTTCTTGTTAATTGCATCCAATATTTTTCAGAATTCTAGAAATTCCCAATGTTACATATTCATTCCTATAAGTGCTTCATAGAGCCTATGTTTGTATTTTGTACAATAAGGCTAATGTAGTCTGGACCCTGTTATTTTACACTGAAGTAGATTCATCTTTTTTTATGTGTAAATGTCTCATCATATCAAAACAAAGACAAATCTGTTCATTTTAGTAACTGTTGATAGATCTTAAACAAACAAGACACTGTGTAGTACCATTAGTATGTTGGTGAATTTTGTCATTGTTTATAAAAACATTATTGTAACATAAAATGCTGGGGGCACATTTAATTCAAGCTGATCTGTTGTTTGTTGCATTTACTCTGAGCTGCGATGCTCTTCTATGTCTAACACGTTCTTATGGCCGTTGATAAAGCAATTTCTTCTCTTGGTTCTTGCAGTAGGCGTCCTGATAGTGAGGTTTGGCACACAGGACACCAGGCGATCTGACTTGGTCATGGCCAATCGGGGAGGAGCTACGAGACCCAATGGGCCCAACGCAGGGAACAAGATCTGTCAGTTTAAGCTGGTGCTGTTGGGGGAGTCAGCTGTTGGAAAGTCCAGCTTAGTGCTTCGCTTCGTCAAAGGCCAGTTCCATGAATTCCAGGAGAGCACAATAGGAGGTGAGCAAATAGTAGTTTTGTAATAGTATTAATTATTTTGCTTTTATTCAAATAGTTGTTTTGTGATCCAAGGTCAAATTTAGTTCTATAGAGCGAGAGTTAGTTTTACTCACATATTGGGAATTGACAGCATTTGTTTTGATATATTTATGAGAATTTCTCTTCACATGAAATTGCTATGGTGTCGATACTGATTACCCGATGCTGACTAACCTTCACCTTTTCCTGTCCCTGCAGCGGCCTTCCTCACTCAAACAGTGTGTCTAGATGACACAACAGTGAAATTCGAAATCTGGGACACTGCAGGCCAGGAGCGTTACCACAGTTTGGCACCCATGTATTACAGAGGAGCACAGGCTGCCATTGTGGTCTACGACATCACAAACGAGGCATGTTTGTCCACCTTGTCCTTCATGCAACTTTCCCAACATGATCTCATCACTTACTGATGATAGTTGCCGTGCATTCAGCCCAACCCTTACCCTACAACAAGTTCAAATACTGCTGCTGTTACAGTTTGAAGTAGCGTGAAGGTATTGACAAATGGCACAATTTCTTGTATTTTGCAGGAATCCTTTGCACGGGCTAAGAACTGGGTGAAGGAGCTGCAGAGACAAGCCAGCCCAAATATCGTCATCGCTCTGTCAGGCAACAAAGCTGACCTAGCCAGCAAGAGAGCTGTCGATTTCCAGGTCAGACAAGAAAAAAATGCTGTGTCTTGACACCCTTTACCACTAATTGTGTTTCTCCTCTGCGTTAGTGTGTGCGTGTGTAAGATGTGTTAAACTCATGGTGTTTACGCTGTGTCAACAGGATGCCCAGTCCTACGCAGATGACAACAGCTTACTTTTCATGGAAACATCCGCTAAGACTTCTATGAATGTGAACGAGATATTTATGGCTATTGGTGGGTAACTCTTGACACTTCATTCATAGATTTTGCCAGTGCATTTATAGAGTGGTAATCTGAACTAAACTAATTAGTCCCACAAGAAGTTCTATAAAGTGTTTCTTGTTAGTAAATGGTTGAGGTCAGGCTTGGATAATGGAAGATTAGACACTTGTCACTGCTTCTGCTCCATACAAAAGCTGCAATACCTTTTTATTGTTGTTAAGTTTAGTTTTTCTTTCCGTTTCAGCAAAGAGATTGCCGAAGAGTGAGCCTCAGGCTGTAGGACCAAACACCGCACGCACCCGGGGAGTGGACCTGACAGAAGCCGCCCAGCCAGCCAAGGCTCCGTGCTGCAGTAACTAACGTGAAGAACGCCTTCCCTCCAACCAACCTGTACAGCAGTAGCTAATGCGACTGATGCCCTGACTGCCACTGCAGTTACTAATGCAATGTGTTGTACTCTTATCTCCACATCTCTGATCGGCAAACCGAGAAAAGATGCCCTGTGCCCACCTTTCGTTTTTTTTTTTTCAGTGTAGTGAAGTCAACTCCATTACACTGATCTCTCTTTTCCTACATCGTGGTTCTGCTGGTACCTGGTGAAGCCTCCTTACCATCCACTCTTACTTTCTGTCATCTAGCTTTTTGCAGTTATTACTGATAGAACAATGACAGCACGTATTAGAGATTATTAGTGTACCCTGCCTTCCATCATCTTCCTTCCAACATGTAGATGTGGGAAGTGACCACTTCCCTTTTCTTGGATAGCTTTAGACAAAACATCTAAAACACAAATCATCTGTTTTTGTTAATTTTTTGATCATTTTTGCTAGAAGTCAGTCAGAATTGTGTAAGCACATATCTGTATACTCACATGGCCTAAAGTGGAAAAACAAAAATGGCAGCAGCCTAGAAAATAGTCAATCAGAAAAGAGGAGTGTATTAATAATGCGAGGGTGGAAAAGTGGAGGGTGGAGACAGATGGAGAAGAACCCAAAGCGTTATGTATCTTTTTTCACCAGGAAACCTTTATGTGAAAGTCCTTTAGTCCTTTTAGATTTTCTCTATCTGACTCCCCTCTGCCTGTCCACTACTATCCACGTCCTCTCCCCCCTAAACCCAAAGTAGCACTAGTGTACATTCTCTTCCACCCTTGTAGGCTCTATTCTGGGGCCATGCCTGCTTCTAGCTGTCCCCAGTGGCATCGTGCAATGTTTCGCAGTCTTAAGTCTGTGAGTTTAAGTGTCAGGACCAGTGCAGAGCAGCAGAACCCCCTGCTACACCCAGCTTTCTCCACAACAAGGCGCAGGGGGGTCTCTGAGCAACTCATCAGTGTCACCGCCCCTCCACCTCCTCATGCAGTGTCCTTTCATAAATCTCGTGTAGACCACCCCTCCGTGGTCATACTGGGGTCACGTGGGTTTCTGCCTTTGGATGATTTAGTTAACGCAGGTGACCTTTACTGTCGTGTTGATGTTGATGGACGGCTGCTGGGATTGCACATGGTAAAAAGCGAAGGTGATGGTAGCGAGCAGGGAGTTGCAATATGTCCGTTTGCTTCATAATCACCTTTTGAATCGTTAATTATTTGTCATCTTCTCTTGATAAGGAAGTGCTTTAGACACGGTCATGTGTCGCTGTGTACAAACTGGGCCTGGCTGGCTGGTGACAGATCTCATCCATAGACTTACTCACACGTGCCCGTTTATGTTCGTTTATGTTCGAACACATAAAAATCTAAATTTCCCCTTTGAACTCTGTGCGACCTAAACATTATTGTACATAAGCGCACACACACATACACACATGTAGTCTGTTACACCACCACCTCACAACCTATTTGTGTTGTATTTTTTTTTGTCCAACCCCCCCAACTATACATCATTGTTATATACACACACACACACACACACACACACTCATAACTCTTTTTACAGACCTGTCTTACTCATGCCTTGCACTAATGATGCTCATGAATATATCTTGTCATTATTACAGCCAGTGTGATATAAATATATATAAATAAATATAAATATATAAATAATATACTGTAAATAGGGTGTTGCAGTGTAGTCTACCTTTTTTTTTGATTTACCAGTGACCGGACTAATGCTTGCTAGGGAGCTGTCTAGATAATCATTTAAAAAAAACTGTACAGTTGGAGAAGAAAAAAAAAACAGCTTTGGAGTTTTGTTGCTGTTCCTTTTCCACACAAATGGTTAAATCATAATCAGTGGCGGTCTTTATAAATGTACGTAGTGTTATAAACAAAAAGAATGAAATTGCATTTATTTAGTCATCTGTCTTGTACCTTTTATTTTCCCTCACAAGAAAACAAAATCCAAATATTTTGGTTTCTATTTTGTAACACTATTTGGATTTCACTAATGGTTTTTTTTGTAGTGGTATCAGGCTGCGATTCCTTGTCCGGCTCTCCTCCACCTGTAGTTAGATCTGAACCTCCAGAGGCTCCTAAAAGCTCCAGAGGAGTCAGACACGATACAAAACCGTTTGATTAACCAGCCGTCTGCCCCTCCATAACATCTCAGTAACCTTGTGACCGTATTGTAGCAAACAGTGTTAACAACTGTCAGCCGGGGATCGATGGTGATTCATGAATAGATTAATGATGAATTAACACATAATGGGGACTTAAATTGTATGGTTTTGTTTTGTTTTTTGCCACGAACACTTAATTGCAGCAGAGAAACCTAAAAATGCAAGCATTTTACAGTACTGTTATGTAATGACCAAATAAATACTGAAATAAAGTTGATCATTTATTATTGTAATCAGGCTGTGTATATATATATACGTGTGTGTGTGTGCATGGACCACTGTCCTCTACCTGTCAAATTGACACTGATAAACACTGATTGATATTTTTATTATGTCTGACATTTACCCTGTTTAATTATCCACATGGCTCATAAATCCTGATGCTAATATTTGTCTAAATGTGATGAGAAATTACGCGTGTTTTCCTTTAGGGGGATTCCACTTTTTGTTATTTCATTAAACACATTTTTGTTATAAAGCAAAACATAATATTATCATAGTCTATTAAACATGGTTATTGTTGTTAATTCTAGGATTTGCTCGCTGTGGCATGAAGTGACCGTGATCCAGCAGCTCGGGAAACCAAGCCACATGTTTTTCCATCTGGTTTGACCTTGAGATTTTTCTCGCATTTCGTGACCTTTCCTCTCTGAATTCTGGTGGAATCGGTCCGTATGTCCCATCTCAGTCCCCTAGCGGAGGAAAATGGGCCTACAGTGAGAAATTGAAAATAAGGATGAGCGCCATGTCTGATCCTCCGCTGGTGGAATAAGAGCGGACGGCAGAGCGAATATTTTCCCCGGGCCGCGGCTCCCGTCGGGGTTCGTATCGAACTATGGCCGACAGCGCCGGGATCCAGCAGGGTTCGCCGGCCATCGGGGCCGCGGGCTTGGTTCCGGCCGCTCCTGGAGCCGGGGGGACGGAGGGCTCCGGCGCCGCTGGAGGATCCGCACGTATCGCCGTGAAGAAGGCGCAACTCCGCTCCTCACCTCGGCCGAAGAAACTGGAAAAACTCGGCGTGTATTCCTCCTGCAAAGTACGATCTACCTGCAGACTCTTCCCTAGCAGCGGTGTGAGGGCTCGCTCTTTACAAAGCGTCTGCCCTGTGCAAGGTTGCAATAGTTTACAAAATGCAAGCGCAGCAAAGGAAGCCATTGCCGCACTTCATTTTTTTTTTTTTTTCATTTTGCATGCACGAAGCAATTACCGAGAAGGCGCTATTAAAAATCAAGTGACCTAAAGCGTCATCGCGGGCACAGGGGTTCAGAGCTGGGGCCTCCAGCTGCAAACTGTCCGCTGCTTTTACGACCGCACTATGTTTCTGTCAAGGTGGGGGGTTGTGAACGTAAACATTGGCTTGGCGCTGGTTCTTGGGAGTAGCTGTGCGGTGCTGTGCGCGCAGGGGCTGCATCCGTGCGTAAAGGCTTCCCCCACGGGGACATTTCAGCGCCGCGCCGCCGGTGAGCGCGCGGTGCTGAGCGGAGGGGATTTTTATTTTGAGGGTGGGGGGGTTCATGCAGAGTATATGATCCGCAGGGAGAGAGAGAGGGACTGGGTCTTTGTTTTGACAGGGTGACAGCTGCTGGAGGGGGGGTGGCCGAGAGGGAGGCGGAGTTTGTTGTTGTTTCACGACGCATGCGCAGTGCGGCGCGTCCAGCTGACGGTGACAGGCCTGCTCGCCCCACCTACTGAGCCCGAGCAGTCACAACAAACCTCCATTAACCTGAGAGGCCTTGACAAGGTGTAAAAAAGCTTGTATGCTGCTGTGGCACATTTACAATAAAAACATGAGTGTCAAGAGGCTGTGGCTGAGGGGGCAGAGCGGTCGGCGGTTCGATCTCGGTCTTCATCCATCCATCCGAATGCCAAAGTGCCCTTGGGCAAGAAGCCTAACCCCAAATTGCCTCTCATAGAAAAAGTGCTGCCCATAGATGCACTGTATGAGTGGCAATAAGCTGTACGGTGAAGTGCTTTGAGTGGTCGTCAAGACTATAAAAGTGCTACATGACTACAGACCATCTAACCTTTAATATATTGTGAGTACAAAGCAGGTAAACTATGCAAGTGGGCGACAACCTGTCAGTCATGAAGGATCATTACCTAAAACAACTTTACAAACACAACATATCGATGCTCGTTCCACTTGTAAGATCACTCACTGCCAGATCTGACTATCAATCTAATGTTGCACAGTCAACAAAGGAAGTTCTGTTTTTCGGTTTGTTTAGTCTGGACGGATTACCAGGAAACTTGGCATAAGGATGCAGAGATGCAGAAACGATCGTACATGATATTCCCTCACACCTTGATTACTGCCACAGCCTTTTCCCTGGTTTTAATTAGAAAACCCTGAAACGACTGCAGTCTGCACAAAATTCAGCATTTATGCTATTACCTAAGTTAGAGATTTGATCACATCCCACCTGTTTTATTGTTTTTAAAAATTGGCTCCCAGTTTGTTTCAGGATTGATTTAAGCATTTTATTGATTACTTTTAAGGATCTTCATGGCCTGGCCCCAGGCTTTATCGCTGATCTTTTAATTCCCTATTTACTTCTGCCCAGGGTCAAGTTTCCCTTCAGAATCTTGGCTGTAAACCAGGGGGACAGAGCATTTGCCATCAGGGCCTCAAGGCTCTGGAATGAATCGCCTGAGGATATAATGCTGTCTGAGATGGTGCCGTCTTGTCAGTCTCGGCTTAAAACATACTTTTATCGGAGGGCATATTCCTGAATTTACTTGGGGTAACCAGGCTAATATTGCTCTTTTATCTCTATAATTATAACCATTATTATTCATGTACTTGTTCTGTATTTTATTTACTTATTTTCTCTTGTGTAGCACTTTGTACTTTGTACTAAAAAGTGCTCTATAATTATTATTATTAAGTTATTATTATGCGTCAGGAAAGCACCCATTAAATTCTGGTGTGGATCCAGATCAGGGCGCGAAGAGAATTGTTTTAAATATTCACCAATTTCCCAGGAAATATTTCATGGATCTTGATGAATTAAACTTAACATATTTAGTCGCTGATATCATTTGAGCGTGTGCAATTTGATGCAGCTTGATTAAATTTAAAGGAGACTGTTGGGCCTTGGCAGAGGCAGGAGGTCCTCTGAGTGCTGCTCTAGTTTAAGATAAGTTGGATTTATGCTTGTACTAATGTAAACTGTGCTTCTTAGGCTGAAGGAGCCTGTAAGTGTAATGGCTGGAAAAGCCAGAACCCCCCTCCCACTCCCCCCCGAACTGACCAGCAGTCCAACACAGTCAACCTGCAGGAGCCCTGTCGCAGCTGCTCTCACACTTTGGGTGAGTGACCTGGAAAGAAGCTAAATGATATTAGACTATTTATTAGTCGATTTATTATCGATTTTATTATTAATTCTTGTTTTTTACGTTTCTCCCAGGTGATCACGTGACCCATCTAGAAAACGTGTCGGAGGAGGAAATGAACAGGCTTCTCGGAATCGTCCTGGACGTGGAGTATCTCTACACTTGTGTTCACAAAGAGGAGGATGCTGACACTAAGCAGGTCTACTTTTCACTCTTCAAAGTAAGCCTCTGCTTTGAGTATTAAAATATACACAAACACAGGATTTTCCCGACCCTCGTTGTGTACAAGTAAACACACATATGTCTTTTCTGTTGATCTTTCAGCTGCTGAGGAAATCCATTCTACAAATGGGTAAACCGACGTTAGAAGCACAGGAGAGTCCTCCGTTTGAAAAACCCAGCATTGAGCAGGTAAATACACATATTGACCTATTGCGCATCAATATTCGGATTCTATTGTTTCCTCATGCTTATTCTCTTTCCCATACAAATAGGGGGTGAACAATTTTGTCCAGTACAAGTTCAGCCACCTGCCGTCTAAGGAACGTCAAACAATCATGGAGCTTGCTAAGATGTTCCTCAACCAAATCAACTACTGGCAGCTGGAGACGCCCTCGCAGAGACGCCAGAGGGTGCCTACCGACGACGCCGCTGGATACAAAGCCAACTACACCAGGTAGCAGCGTGGGCACACATCCCGTCAACGTGCATTACACCTGATTACACAGTCACGTTTAAACTGAGCTTCTCCTGTCAGATGGCTGTGCTACTGCAACGTGCCTCAGTTCTGCGACAGCCTGCCCCGGTACGAGACCACGCAGATCTTCGGGCGGACGCTGCTGCGCTCGGTGTTCACAGTGATGAGGAAACAACTGCTAGAGCAGGCCCGACAGGAAAAGGACAAGCTGCCACCCGAGAAACGCACACTCATTCTCACACACTTTCCTAAGTAAGGAAAAAGAGAAAACATACAGCAACTCCCGAGATTTATCACCGGGAAATGTACAGCACATTTAAATTGGCTTTATGTTCAAACTAACACGTAATTAACAATCCAGAACAACCACTAATCACATATGTGTACTCGACTACCTTTTTTAACTGAGCTGTTTTTGCTGTGTTTTCTTTGGCTCAGGTTCTTGTCTATGCTGGAGGAGGAGGTGTACAGCCACAGCTCTCCCATCTGGAGCCAAGACTTCTTGGCAGGAGCGTCGGGGGGGCAGATTCCTATTCACACAGGTAACACACACCCTCGCAGGCCAAACACAAACGTGCAGAAGCATCATTGAAGCCGACTTCTGATTTTTTAACTTTTGCTTTTATCATCCTCTGTATTCCTTTGCAGTCATCAGCGCGCCCCCTGTGGCCAGGCCGTTGTACTACAGCACCAGTCCTGTGTCGGTGGACCCAACCACCTGTGGCAGTATCAGTCCAGCCAGGAAAACTGTGTTGGAGTCAATCCCAGGTGTTACAGTCAAACCTCTACATGGCTTCATATCTAGAAAATATTCATCATCTTCATCTGACTGATTTAAAACAAGATTTCTTTGCCTCAATGAAACTGAAAATTGGTCACAAAGTGGCACCAAACACACTGACTGTAAATCGGTTTTACTATCACGCATAACAGATGGAGATGAATCCACAATAAGCTGAACTCGGATGCTGGTTGACGTCTAGTTTGGGTTTTAATGCACTGATGATGACAAGTCCCTCCCTCTTTGCCCCTGTGCTGTCATAGTGGGAGAGAAGCGTAAACCCACCGAGCCCCTTCCCCATGAGGAAAACAAGAGGCCGCGGGCGGTGGGTGACATCCCCTTGGAGCTCATCAATGAGGTGATGGCAACCATCACCGACCCTGCTGCCATTCCCGAGGTAAAGGCACAAAACTTCAAGGAAATGATAGAAACAGATAGTTGGATGATTAATGTCATGATGGTGAAACTAAAGAGTTGACTGAAAATGTATTTGTATGCCTTTATGATGTTTGTCTTCCATATGTTTTTCCATAAGTTTAGCATACAGAGAAAATATTGATTTAATTTGAAAAAATGTTTTATTAAAGGAAAAAAGATTGAGACATTTAGTGAACAGATTTTCTACGACATATTTACCAGAGTAATCCATATGGCAATCTGATCTGTGGGTATGTGACCGTATACGAATTTAGAATTTTAGAAGAAGAAGACCCTGAAAATAATGCAGCTCAACCCTTTCTAAACCTATTTTCTTCACGAGGATGCTGATGCTGGGAGTAAAGGTTATAATCATGATGTATGTTTTCATGATTCTCCTTCCTGTGCAGACCAGTCTGCTGTCAGCCCACTCTGCACGTGACGAAGCTGCCCGTTTGGAGGAGCGCAGGGGGGTGATCGAGTTCCACGTCATCGGCAACTCCTTAAACCAGAAGCCCAATAAGCGGATCCTGATGTGGCTCGTGGGCCTCCAGAACGTGTTCTCCCACCAGCTCCCCCGCATGCCCAAGGAGTACATCACGCGGCTGGTGTTCGATCCGTGGGTGGAACCGTAGTTAGTCATCATCACTTATCACAGTTAGGGGGATGTTGAAGAGGTGACTGAAATGCATCTTGTCATTGACAGGAAGCACAAGACGCTGTCGCTGATCAAGGACGGACGCGTGATCGGAGGGATCTGCTTCCGCATGTTTCCATCGCAGGGCTTCACAGAGATCGTCTTCTGTGCCGTCACCTCCAACGAACAGGTCAAGGTGAGAGCGGCTCCGGCTTCTCAGCCCCAATCGAAACTTCAGTCTCTCTAGTTGATCCGTTTTTAACCTCTGCCTGTGGCTGTGCGGCTGCAGGGTTATGGAACCCATCTGATGAACCACCTGAAGGAGTATCACATCAAGCATGAAATCCTCAACTTCCTCACTTATGCTGATGAGTACGCCATCGGCTACTTCAAGAAACAGGTGACATGCGGAGTTCATTCATTTGCTCAGTACATGCTTATTACATTACAGCTGCTTGGGTCACAGGATGTTATTGTCGTCCTCCCCAGTCTCTCACATACGTCTTTAATACGTCAATATAAACTTTAGATTTTCCCTCTAATCCTATTTTTATGGGGATATCTTGGGGAACAAAATTTAGATTTTTTATCCCCTTGACATTTGCTACAAAAGTTAATGATCTGGAGACCCCCAAGTAATATTCACGCCACGTTAAGTGAAAATCCGTCCATGCACTGTTGAGTTCCACAACACGTGTGTGTTTTTTTAAATGGGAACATTTTTGCAGAGGCTGCGTGGCCCTGTATAAACATGTCTCCTCCTCCATCTCAGGGTTTCTCAAAGGACATCAAAGTTCCCAAGGCCAAGTATGTGGGCTACATCAAGGACTACGAGGGAGCCACACTCATGGGCTGTGAACTCAACCCCAGCATCCCCTACACGGAGTTCTCCGTTATCATCAAGAAGCAGAAGGAGGTGTGTGGGCGTTTGGAATTTTAAATGAAAACTC
The DNA here is from genome assembly GCF_022539355.2 of Hippoglossus stenolepis. Lineage (NCBI taxonomy): Eukaryota > Metazoa > Chordata > Actinopteri > Pleuronectiformes > Pleuronectidae > Hippoglossus > Hippoglossus stenolepis. The sequence goes on from NC_061499.1 coordinate 10,753,048, forward strand.
CGAAACTTTTAAATCCTTCCTTCTCTCTGTTCCTACACTCACTATCTTTGATTCCACCCTCGTGTGTCTCTTTCTGTCAGATCATTAAGAAACTGATAGAGAGGAAACAGGCTCAGATCAGAAAAGTCTATCCCGGACTTTCCTGTTTTAAGGAAGGAGTTCGGCAGATTCCTATAGAAAGCATTCCGGGCATACGTACGTTACTCGTACTAACCGTATTCACAGTATATGGCATTTATATTATTTTGAGTATTTTAGATGGTGCTAATTTTGGTGTCATTTTATAAACAGGTGAAACCGGCTGGAAACCTGTGGGCAAAGGGTAAGTGTGACTCTTCTGTGAGAGATTTCAACTGAGCACTGTGCCTCTGCATTGCTTCACCAAATGACTTGGCTGATGTTTTCCCCACATTGGCATGAAGCAATATTTCTAAATTAAGGACCGAATATCAGTTTGCAGGCGTATTATTAAATCTCTTAGGTCAGCAAGGATATAAACAGCAATGATCGGTGTTACAGACACTTCCATAGAATACAATACGATATAAGATACCTTACGATACCATAAAATAAACTACACTACAATAAGATAAAATACAATATGATATGATACAATATGATGTGATATGATATATGATAAGATAAAGTATGATACGATACAATGTGATACGGTGCGATAAGCTAAAATATAATGTAATATGATTCAATGCGATACGATGCAATACGATGCAATGTGATACGATAAGCTAAAAATGGATACAATACAATATGATAATTGTATATTAATCCCACTATAGGCAAACATCACTTCTTCCAAGTATTGTATCATGGTATTTTCAACACTGTTTTCCTTATTATACTTATATATTTATTATACATATAATACCACTATTTGTCATTATTACTATGTTGATATAATGTTTTTGCATTCTTTATTTATTGTTCTCCAGTAAGGAACTGAAGGACCCTGATCAACTGTACAGCACTCTGAAGACCATCCTTCAACATGTGAAGGTGAGGAACAAACGCACACACGCACAGCACCGACAACATATATACACACACACACACACCTCTTTTGTCCATAACATCACTCGTCTTCATGCCATAGAGTCACCCGAACGCCTGGCCGTTCATGGAACCTGTGAAGAAAACAGAGGCCCCTGGGTACTATCAAGTGATTCGCTTCCCCATGGGTAAGTAATCACATGACATCAAAGTAAAGCGGAGCCAAAAATTGTGGTTAATAATAGAGCCTGACCTCATACCGATATTAGAGAGTAACCAAATTCTGACCGCGACATAGCAACTGATAACTAATATATTTTAATCAAATCTGACAATGATTCCTATCACAAAGAAATATAGTTTACCCTTGATATTTTACAGGTTAACCACACTTTATAAAAATAAAACCAAATATAGTTTTTTTACATACATTTTTAAAGATAAATGCACCTTTATTCTGCTTTGTTTATTCTGAAAAATAAAGGTTTTCATGTCGGCAATAAACGCTGAAATGTGATCCGTCTATGAAAAACTTATTTTGGTCAATTTTATCAGACTAATATGTTAGTTAGGCTCTACTTAATAATTAACTAATGAATAATAAAATCCAGTTTCATAACAGTCCCCTTGTGAAATCACATTTAAATTCACTAGATCTGGACTTTCATTTGGACCAAATTACACACACTCATAAATAACACCCTTCTCGATGGGTCACATCATCCCCTGGGAGATGTGTAAAGCAAGAATTGATCCGTACATTAGCAGCAGTTTAATAATAACCAATGCTAATGCTTAGCGTGGTGGTATCATTTAGCTTCTTTCAAAGTTACTCACCCAAAGTGTGTGTGGGAGAGGTTGTGGCTTTTTCAGTCATTTCCCCAACAGGCTCCCTCAGTCCTCTAAATATACTGGATTATTCCCGGTGAAATTGGTGAAAATGTAAAAAATCATCCAATCTCGCAATGTTAAAGAAAATGGAAAAAAAATCCTTCTCCTTCCCTGACCCATAACACATCGTTCCATCAAATTTCGAGATAATCTGTCCTGTAGTTATAATCCTGTTTGCAAACAATTATACAAACCAACAAACAGAACATCCCTAGAGGAGGTAGTGATTAGAGAGAATAACTCTACTTCAATGAAACAGTAGCTTTTGGGATTGAAACATGACTTAATATCACATTTAGCACATTTCGGTGGTTCTCACTGTTAAATCCTGTTCTAGTGGAAACAAGACTGAAGTGTCCTTGGTGAAAAAAGAGAAGAGCTCTGTATTCATTTAACTAATTACTGAGAGAGTATGATCAGAAAAGAAATCACATTTCACATTCAACTTCATGTTCTGCTCACAGATCTGAAGACGATGAGCGAGCGCCTGAAGAGCAGGTACTACACGACGCGCAAGCTGTTCATGGCCGACATGCAACGCATCTTCACCAACTGTCGAGAGTACAACCCTCCGGAGAGCGAGTACTACAAGTGCGCCAACCTACTGGAGAAGTTCTTCTACACCAAGATTAAAGAGGCAGGCCTCATCGAGAAGTAGAACAGAGGAGGAAGGAGGAGGAGGAGGAGGAGGAGTTTCTCTTCACCTCCACAAAGAATGAGACAAGGCCTCTGTGGTCCAGGTTATAAGTGATGCAGATGACAGCCGGGTGTGAAGACAAGCCAGGAGCGGGACTACTGACTCTGGAGCTGTCGGGTTTCAGAGACATATTTTGATGTAAAAGGTGCACACTGGTCTCAGATCAGCACCCTTTAATGTTCGATGCATGCAGGCAAAGATCCTGAATCGGTAGCTTAGACTGATATTTACACTGAAAGATAGGCCGCGAGGGACGGCCTCACTGACGACCTGTGAGACTGTCGCTGCCATGAAACATAACAAGAAAACGTGTGTGTCTTCACATTTCATCACATATCCCAGGGTCCCGTGTGGAGAAAGGAGAGAGGAAGGCGTGAGAGTAATACATATTGAACGGAGCAGGGAGCTTCTGTTGTATGTGTGTGAAGACTTTGAGAGGCAACACAGACTGACGGCTGATTGGAGAGTCCCCGCTCACCTTTCTTACCTTGTCTCTCTCCGTCTCCTCTTTCTTTTCTTTCATCCCCCTGCCTTTCTGAATGCCTGCCTCCTCCTCCTCTCAGTGGACTCAGGTAGATATGTCACATCTACTGTGTGTTACATCATTACACAAGTGTTACCTTCGAGGGCTGCGACTGGGAGATCAGATTTTCCTGTCTGTGTAATCGTGCGCGCCATTAATGAGGTCAAAGTTTGACTGTGATGAGTTCATCCTGCCAAAAGAGGAATACATACTTTAAATTTGTACAGATTTTAATTATTTTAAAGCACTTATTCCCATTGTATATTTTAAATGTGTATATAACATATATTTTCTGTTTCGAGAACTAAAACTAAATAATCTTTTTTGTATAAGCCACCTAGGGCAGTGTGACTATCGAAATGCACTTTTATTTTTCCAAGTATTAGTAAACATAAAAATAATCCTCTTCTCTTCAAAAAATTTGTTTGACATATAAATTACCGCTGACTAAGGACTAATTTAATTATCTAGAGTTTATTCTTATTTATGTGCTGTAATTTAAAAAGGAAATGCTTTAGACAAGGTTAATTTATTCTCTCTTTATTTTTGCCCTGCAGATGGAGATTGATAACTTTATACTTTGGAGATAAATGAGAAGATTGTGCAATACTATGTAGTTTTGCTGTTTTGTAAAAAGGTGTTTGTACTTTTCAAACTTTAGGAAAATACGTTTTGTATTATGTCTGGATAAAAAAATACTTCATGCTCTTTGTACAACTGGTTTTAATGACATAGTATTAGCCTATTTTATAGACTGAATAAAAGAGGTGAGGCTAATTCAGCGTGTGTGGTGATTCAACTCAATCACATCATTTCTATGCCTCTGCACCACAATGTCGCAATCTGGTGATAAAGATATCTCAAGATCACCTTGAGGGAATTTAGTCAGATTTGGTATAAATGTTCACTTGGCCACGAGTATGACCTGGTTGGAATTTGGAGGTCAAAGGTCAATGCAACCCTCTTAAATGCCTTATCTTAAGAATGCCTCTGAGATTCATTTAAAATTTGGCACAAATCTTCACTTAGACTCAGATTAAGTGATTAGATTTCAGTGGACAAAGGTCACAATGAGTCTGGATTTCTTTGTTAAATCAGACCCAGCTTTCTTTAACCATTTAGAAACTTTTCAGCTGCAATAAAGAGAAACGGTTTTACCAACAGAATAATATAATCAAGGTACATTTTTGTATCTTTTTTTTGCAATGGCCAAGATTTAACAAACAATTAAAGTCAATTTTGAGTTCAACCTAAACAAGTTTAGATTGGAATTCAGTTTTCTAAACTTCTCATTTGAGCAGAGCTGTTAATATAATCTTGTATTATGTAAATGAGAAAATTATTAGTTATTGTTGTATTATAGAGTAGTGGATGTACCCCGCCTCTCGCCCAGTGTCGGCTGGGATTGGCTCCAGCCCCCCCACAAGTCTTAAAGGACAAGATGTATAGACGAGGGGTACATTCAATTTATTAAAAGACAATAATACGAGCTCATATTCAGTTCAGCTCATTCTGGTTTAGGTAAGATGGCATTAAAATTTTCAAAACCTGGTCTTCAGAAAATGAAGAAGTAGGAGAGAGGAAAGACTCAAAGAAAAGACAAGAAAATTAAGCTAAAAGTATGAAACAATGAAAAGTTAAGGGAAAACAATCTTAAACTGTTCACAGTCAAATTATATGCGAGAGATATATATATATATATATATATATATATATATATATATATATATATATATCACACAAATCACAAAAACAAAAAGGACCTTGCAAATGAAAACCAAACTCTATGACAGCACTTAAAAACTGACAGCGAACACTTGGAAACGAGGTCGCTGCTTTCAGCGGCAGCCAACAAACGACTCATTGTATTTCTCAAATGGCTGCTTGCTGCTCACAGAGTTCCTCGGTTTCCTGCTGTCAGTCTTCCCCTTGAATATAGGAGAACGGAGGAACTGCAAGTCTGTGAACTTGTCTCCCCGCCGAAGTTTCCTGTTAGGATGAGAATATAATTGAGAATTCGTACAGCATAAAACATTTCACTGCAAGAGTAGCTTTAAAATGCCATCTTACCCGTTCAGCGAGGGCTCCTTGTAGTCCACCACCATGGTGCAGCGCCGCTTGCGAGCGGGGACAGGAGTGGAGCATCTGCCATCAGACGGGTACTTGCGGTAGGCTGCAGGGGACATATTGGTCACATCACACAGACTCAAGCCCCGCCCTGCTGTCCTTACACCAAGCCCACCTGTGGAAACGTGAGGGAAGATGTGACACAAGAAAGAGAAAAGGAAACAGAGGTTGTGTGTTTTTTTGTGCGTACACCAGTGAACAGAGTGCGATAGAAACGATGCATAGAGAAGAGATAACACAGTGAGTCTCACCAAAACTCCCAAGCAGATTTCACTTAAACAAGCAGGTTTGGGAAATGAACAATGACTGTATGTAAAGATGGATGTTCCATGTTTACACACAGTCATTGGTGAATAAGCTTACGTCTCTTGCACGTCTTGATCCGCTGAGGTGTTACATGAGGTAAGAGAGGAGCAGTGTCGCTGGTGGGATCTCTGAAGTTGTGCAGGACGTTGTCTATTCTCATCATCTCAGCTTCAACCAGAGGGCTGACAGCCAGCAAACAATCCTCCTCCACAATCTCCCTGTGAGGCTCTGGCAAAAAAACACACACATTCACCTTTAAAACAAATGACCACTTGCAAAAAAAACTGACAGTCAAGCCCCTAAAGAACTCTATTTTCTTAACCCTGACATTTTTGTTATTATGTCACATTTATAAATAAAACAGCCATGTTTCTCTGACAATAACACGTTGAAAAACATTGAAGTCAAACTTGTCTATGCTGCAGCAAGATTCCAACAAGGAGTCGTCACTAAATTGCCACTGCATCCCAGCTGAGCAGCAAGTCCTTTACTGAGGGTAAATAGCTAATAATATAATCACCACACAGGCAGGATGAGCAGATTGTTTTGTCAGTCTCCCTGTGGCATAAGATCTCAGACACTATGAAACTATTGTAACAGACATAAAGTGAACATGTCTCAGAACATGTACTCACCTTGGTGAGTTTCCTGTTCCATCCCCTCAGGGTTCGGGCTGTTAGAGAAGCTGGAATCAGGGCAGTGAGGGAGATGAGCTTCTTCCTCTTCAGGCTCTGCAGTCTTGGGACTTGACTCCTCATCTCTAAAGACTGTAAAACACAAAGCAATGATAGAAATTGTTTAATTATAACCATTAAACGTCTCTTTCAAAGCTTTTAACAGAAATATGAAATTAATGCCTAAGTTCTCACCAGAGATCTCCTTGTTTGGAGGGATGTTTTCTTTTTGTCTGGGCCGGCCTCTACGAGTGGTGATCGCTTTGGTCTTTCCTAGTGAAGTCTGTCTCCTCCTGCTTTTTTGAGGAACATAAAGGCTGTCCTCTGATTCAGATGATTCAGATGACGAGCTTGACTCATCCAGTCTGGAGGCGACCGGTGATGCACCAGTTTGGGCCTGTTCTCTCTGCGGAGCCTCTTCGCTGATTGGTGTGGCCGGCTGACTGCCCTCGGCCTTCGCCCTGAACGGCGCCACGTGTACCGTCTCTTCACAGTCAAAGTCAAACGTGTCATTAAATCCCAGTGACGTGTTGAGCTTATTGCCCTGGGATGGAGGTGCTGCTTTGGAACGTGTGGCCGAACGGTCCCGACTCTTGGAGCGGGCTCTGGGTTTGTCCCATGGCTTCTTTAACTGGGCGCGCTCTGGTCTGCGGCCTCTCTCAGCTTTCCGTGCAGGCGCCTCCTGTTTGGTGCGGGGCTGCTGCTGGGCTTGTTTCCTGTTGGACTGCTTTTGGTTGCTTTTTTTAGGCGGGACTTGTTCAGGGGTAGAGTGCTGAAACTCTTCAGTGTCAATGAGATCTGCGAGTTCTGATTCCGGTGCTGGCTGCGGCTGATTTGGATTTTTATCCTCAGCCTGAATAGGACTTGCTATTAAAGTCTCTAACCCTGCTGTGGCGTCGCCCCCACTCAACAACCTCTGTTCCTGCACACACTCAGACCTCCTTTTGTTTCTTCTGTCTGTGTGCCCACGCCGTACAACCACTGAGGCTGGCAAAGTAAGCTGCTTGTCACATCCACGTTGTCCAGAGGTCTGAGGCTCTGTGAGGAAAAAGACAACATCATGAATTACACAAGCTCAACTCCAGGATTAGGACAAATGCAATAGTATATTAAAATACTGTATATTGTAAACAACAGCTTTTGTGTAACTATCTGAAAATCCAAAGAACAGATTATATACAAATTTGGGGATGTACCTGAGAATAACTTACATTTAGATGAATAAAAAAATAAAATAAATGGAAATGAACAAAATGAGTATTTCTACTCTTTTCTCAGCTGATAATGAGTCAACTATTGTGACTAAACCCCGATTTTGACCTGGAATATTAGCGCACGTGTTTGTATACCTGCACTAATTGGTGAAGCTTTGCACACAACGGGCTCATCGAGGTTCTCGCTGGTCCGCTTTCTCCTGAAAATCAAAAAGGTAACAGATTTTCAGTCATAGGACTCAGGATAAAGGTTGTGATAAAAAATGTCCTGCATTTTTAAAGTTACCTTGCTGAATTCCTGTGGTGCTGAGGTTCAACTGAGATGTTTGTAGCTTTTGTCTAAAAAGATAAAAAAATTATACATTCATACAATTTTTAAGTGAAACCCCGAATCGGTCTCCAATGTGAATCATGGACTGGATGTGGGCAAGAGGAGGCGACAGGTACCTCTGAAGCGCTCGCCGTCAGGGCTTCCCGCTCCTTGAGCTTCCTCTTGAGCAGCAGCAGGTGAAGGAACAGAGCCTGCTGCTCTCGTTTCAGCTGCAGGATCACTGCGTTGCCTTGTCTCACTTTTTCCTTTTCAGACTGCAGGGCTACGGCCAGCGTCTTGTTGTTCTCCTGGACACCGATCAGGATGGTGTTTGCGGACATAGCCCCTAGGAGTGAACACAATAAGATGAGCATGTGTTCGATTGAGGCACGATACCATCATCGTCACAACACAAAGTACAGTACAATGAATACATATTTTGATTTAAGTTACATTAATTGAGGAAAACGTGCTGATCATCACTACTGGTGGTATTCTCATGGTTGTTTGAAGCATCTTCATGTCACCTACATCTTACAAGTACATTATAATGAATGTATATATATTGATTTCAGTTACATTAACTGTGGGGAACGTGCTGATCCTCACCGCTGCTTTTGTGAATGATCCGGGGTCTTCCTCTGCTGGGAGCCGAGGCACTGGCCAGCCGTTTGTTCCTCTTCTCCTTCATCTTGTCCTTGATGTCCTCCAGACTCTGCTGGAAGGACTTCTTCTGGGCCCGCTCCTTCACCATGGCTCACGGCCTCCGCTCGGGTTTCAAGTGTTTGAGAGTCGTCCGGCTAATCAGCAGCGCAGCATTGTGATCAGAAGCCTAAGCAAAACAAACGACTCGGCTAACCTGTTAGCTAAGCTAGCACGCTCGTGGACGTAAACCGCACGGACCGTCTATCTCCGGCAGCTGCAGCAGGACGTTCTATATGAAAGCGACTTACCAGCATGTGTGTATCGATGTGTGAATACAATAAACTGTGCTATTTATTTTAAAATGGCAGCAGATGATACGTTTCCTCTCCGATCACCAGCAGACTCTCAGCGAGCTAACGTTCGAATTCTGAGCCGCGAGTGCTGATTGGATGAAACTTCGGACGACGTCACTTCCTAAGAATGAAAATATCGGTTCGCAAGATGGCGCTGATGCACAGAGGGAAATAAACTTCATTTACCTGCAAGTGATTTAATGTTCGCTGCTCCTCTAAAAGCCCAGAATCAGGGAGTGTACAGTTCTACAAAGCTTGGATAAGATAAGATAAGATAGACCTTTATTAATGTAGAAGGAAATTCTTGTGCCAGATCTTTCCCCAAAATTGTTATAACAAATAATAATAAAAAAGTATACAAAATAACTGAAGTATGAAAATATCAAGTTAGGACCAGTGTCTAAATATATAACAATATAAGTAAGATAAGTTCCAAAAATATAGGGAACTAGACTGAAACAAGAGTAGAAAAATATGTTTTTAACATTTTAAGTCTTGCACATGATAATGAACGTAATATTTGTCATGGTATTAATGATACTGTACATGTTAATAATGGAAGTAAAGATATTGTCCATGAAATAATAAAAGTAATATTGTGCATGTAGAACATGTTAATGAAAGATGCATCTCATGCACACTATCGTTGGCCCTATATAGTCTATAGTCTATAAATCTATATCTTACCTATTTACACATTATCTTAGGGCCTATATACAACCACTATTTTAAGGCCCATATACACTTTGTATTGGGGCCAATACACACATTATCTTGGGGTCTTTATAAACATTATCTGAGGACCTAATACATATTCCCTATCTTCGGGCCTATATACACACTACTTAAGGGCCTATTTACAGGTTATCTTAGGTCCTATATCTTAGGGCCTATATATACGATTGTAGGACCTATATACACACTATATTAGGGTCTATGTTAACACTAATTTTGGGCCTAAACGCACACTTTATTAGGACCTATATACACACTATCTTAGTGCCTATATACATACCACCTATATGCACTATCTTCAGGTCTATATACACACGATCTTAGGGCCTATATACCTTCGTGCACCAGCACAACTGTCTCCCATTAAAATCCTGCTTCAATGCCACGAGTGCCCATTCCTGCCCTTTCTCAGGTTTTGCTCATGCAGTAAATGTTCCATAAATATTGAATTACAGTAAAATACCTGGTCATGATCTCATTTTCTTTCTCAAGTCAGAGTCAAGCAGGCATGTCTTACTTGGCAGCCCACTGGGGAAGAAACTAGCATCCTTCATGCATGGTACTGCAGCTAATATAACATCCTTCCACCGTTTTTTGTCAGTGAGGATCCAAGAAAGTGTCTGCGACAGCCAAGTGAGTGGCATATTGAGGCTGTGGAAAGGGCTTTGGTGAGGCTCGGGTGTTGTCAGTGTCGCCCTCTGAAAACAAATGACTTCAGTACGGGTGCCTCAGCTGTAAAACAGGCCTGTACTTTCGGCCAAGACCCTTGAGTAAAGCATGCGGTTCGTTGTTGATTCAGCTTACTTTTCTCCCAGATGTTCACAATGGGATTATTTCTGTATAGGTTGCATAAGGATATGTAGCAGTTAAGCTTTATTACTAAGAAAATAAATTAAAAAACCTATATGAAAAACGTCATAAGCTCTTTTTAGTAACAGGCATGGCCTTTTGGTATTGGTTGGGGGTCTGAGTAAGTGTTGTAGGTGTGAGTGCTCTGTTACTAAGTGAGCCATACAAATCTGTAATGACTCACTGTTTTAATAATAAGATCACTTCTGTTTCACCTAAAAGCTGCAATATTCCTGCGAAAGGCAAGTAAGTGTTACAGCTGCTCCCTTACTGCAGGGAAATAGTGAGTGTGTGCTTTGTATGAAGGCGTTTATGTATTGCAAAGAAAAAATGAGTCAGGAGGGAGGTAAACATAGAGAGCAAGACATGAAGACAGCCACAGGTTTTAGCACAGCTTGCTTTAATGGACAAATCTATCACACAGTCATTTCATGCCACCCCTGACTCTCCTTGTGTCAGACACCTGGAGGGAAACTTATTATCACAGGTACAGGAAAAGGACAGAAGGGACTGAAATTCTAAACGGAGTGGGTTTTGTGGCAGTCAGAGAAATCAAGGCACGATAAAGATACCAACAACCACTGACTGCGGACGTCAACACGGGCGAAGACACTGCCTTTTTTAGTATAACAGGAGCTACTGGCTCAAATATCTAATGATGTGATGCACTAATATCAGGGATTCACAAACAAATCCCTGTCCAGTCTGATCTCTGGTTCACCCATCCCTGTCCAGACACTGTGACTGGCCAATAAAAAGATCATCTGCTTTCCTGCCAGATGAAAAGTATTAGCTCTAATCTGTGCACTCGCCTCAGCCGGGGCCCAAAATACACAGCGCTCCTTTTTTTAATATGGAAAAATGTGCATATGGTGCCATACTCACGATTTATGATAATGAAATCATAACACAGGGTCTGTAATCAACCACAAAAGCAAACCGTAAGCCAGAAACAGCTCGGGAAATCAGATTATAGCTTGTTTTATGAATCTCGGATTGATGAGTTGCCACCTACATCATCACCACGTTTTCTTTAGTTTAGTTACACATGGAGAACATCAACCACCCAGTCCAAGACTTATAGGATAATGATACTTGTAAATATAGGAAAGATGCAGGAGGCCAGGAAATTATACTAACCATTCCAACATGATTGAAACTGATATCATCATCAATAACAATAAAACTCAAATATACATATATCAAAATATTATATATTAAACATTAAATATTTATATAATAAACAATATAATTTCAACTGTATTTATATAGCACGTTCTAGTCTTATAGACCAGTCAAAGTGCTTTAAATTTAAATTTTCACACACATTCGTATAGAGCTTCTAATTGAGCACTTTTTCTATCACACTTCAGCCACATGCTGATAGAACAGCGGCGAGGGGCAATATGGGGTTTAGTGTTTGCCCAAGCTGGGGATTAAACCACCAACCTTCTGGTTAGTGGAACACCTGCTCCTGAGCCACAGCAACCCAAATTATGATGTGCTCAAACCCTTCCCAAAATCATATAATTCCAAACTTCATTCTTCATTTGCAGTGTTTAGCGAGTAGTTTGCAAAGGTTTACAAAGCTGACGGGGCTGCAACACAATCCCCTGAATGCTGGGTATGGTTGTCAATCAGAGATTAACTTGTGTCCCCCTCTAACCGACAACAGAACATTACCAACTAATAAATAAAATTACCATAATTAAGAGTATAACTAGTCCAGACCTAGACCTGTGTAGTTATTAGCTACGACAGCTGGACAATATTGCAGAGGGATTCTAACCTGACAGCCTTTCCCTGGTGTGAGGCTGGCTCGTGTCTGACTGCATCGCTAAATGGAGGAGCTCTCCTCCAGCAGCACATCTCTTTGAACCTGGCCGACAGCGGCACCGAGCCACAGACACACATTCAGCTCTCTGTGGGTTGCAGCTTGGTCATTATGCCCTACAGCCTGCTCTTAAACACCCTGCTGTGCCATTTACTTCACAGCCAACATCCCCTCTGTTTACTGATGTGTTGCTCCATGCCACACCGCCACACCGCCACTCAGGGACTAAAACAAATTCTGTTAGGCGCTACGACAGCAACGGCTGCTACTTAGAAATGGAAATAGAATAGGAAATATAAAATGTAATTTACAACTCCCTACTTTGTTTCCTGGGCAGTGAGAAGCTGTGCTCTGAATGAGTAACAATGATGTAATATTTTTCTAAATGAATCATTTGAATTGTTTCAGTCATAACCCCAGTAAATTTGCCATATTTATGTCACACAAATAAATTTGAGTTTGCTTTTAAAGGGACTGCTTTTAATGAGAAGACACTACTATACTACTATATCTGTCAGGTAAATACATAGTTGAGCCAGCAGCTACTTAGCTTAGCATAAAGGCTGGAAACAAGGAAACTCACAGCCTTTCACACTAGGCATACAAAAAAGTGTAAAAACAATAAAGTGCTAATTATTGTATTTTCCAAAAATGTTGAGCTATTCTTTCATGCAATCCTCCGAAAAACCCATTCTCCCATCTCATAAAGTATGATTTTTATTTTCCTAATATATTTCAGCGACAAGATTTCCTTCAGTGTTTATTCTTATTTAACTTAATATTTTTACTTTACTTTTCAGTTTGCAGGTGTATTTCATGTTTGGTTTTTTTTGTCGAGTTTCATAAAATATTTTCCATCTCTGTTATGTCATTTTCTCATCTGCAAATACCCATGACCATCTTTGTTTTATGACATGCGCAAAACGCAGACGTCAAAATGCTGCATCCTCATGCCAAAATCTTATTATAGTCTTTTTCTCTGTGAGCAGCGAGCACAGCTGCCCTCACATGGCATGCACCGCTCTGCTCTGCACCTTTGTACTCCCTCCAGGTAGCAGAGAATGAAAAATTCCCTGGATGCCGAGTCAGGCTTTTGTGCTGCTGACATATGCTCATGTGTGCATCTGCTCATGCATGCCACAAATCTGACAGAGGAGAAAGAGAGAGAGAGAGAAAGTGAAGAGAGTGAACGTAATGGCGAGATAACAAAAGAAAGATGACAAATAGTGAAGGTGAAAAGTGAAAGCTGGCGAGGGACTGAGCCCGGGAGGTAAGGGGCCAGAGGAGGTATGAATTCCGACAGCCTTTTCGAGAATAGAGCATCCCACACACATATGTTCACGATCACTGCACCACACAATTAATAACAATAATAATGACTGCTGTGACAACTGGAGGATCAGGAGGCAGTGATTGAGTGGATGATAATTCTGTGGAATTATTTACTTTGGAGCAGCTGTGGGTAGCAAAAGCAGACAATATCTAATTATTCCAGTTTGGTGTCAGTCGGCTGATGGAAGACGAAAAAGAAAAAAAGAGAAGTCACGGAAAGTTGAAAAAGCTGCGATCACACAGCCTCTTACCCGACGAACTGAGCTCGGCCTCGGAGAAAGGTTAGAATGGCCATCACTCAGAATGTCAGATGATTTAGATAGCGTCGGCATTATCGGATTCAGTCTCAGTTGAAATAGTTTATAGTTGTAAAAGGAATATGCAGAAGGAGAAACAACCCTGAGACAAAATCGGATCGCCTGCCTGACGTGTTTCAACAGCATAAACAGCTCCTCAGATCAGTGACCGTATACTTCAGCTGCAGCACATTTGTTTTAAACCTCAAGGCTTTTAAAATTAACTTTAAAATGAGATGCACGATGCAGTAAACCGGATCAAAAAGACAGACAATGAAGCAGGGCACCACATTCCTGCTTTGATTTCCTCTCAGAGAAATGAAGTTGGATGGGATGCAGCGGGGGTGAAAGGGGTTATCTGTACTCCCCAGGAATAAATAGTTGGAAAAAGACTTCAATGTCTACTGAAGCCAAATAAAGACTATGGATGTGTCCTTTTCATTACGCTGGCAAATACCTGAACACAGACCAAGGAGTGATTGTTTCTGCCTGCTGCTAAGTAGAGAAGGAGAATGAAACAGGCGCAGGTCAGAGGCTCAACACGGAGAGTTATTGGTTTGGGAGGAGGTGATGCCTGAGTGCGTCTCGACGCGGCACATGTTTGGGTGAACACGTACACACGGAGCAGAAAGTACGCAGATAGACGTGTTCCTGGCTTGGGCCTTATCTAATAAATCTTTTAAAACAAATATCCATCCCACAAACTGATGAGTATCATGCTGAAATGTTGTTTTAAAAAGTTATCTACTAAAATGCATGTTTCAGCGTGTGTCCTCCTACCGTCCAAAGGTTAATTGGAGGCTCTAAATCAACCATAGCTGTGATTGTGAATGGGCGTTAGCCCTGGAATACACTTCACCCGATGTGATGTCATCTGGGGGCAGCTGTGGTTTAGGGTCACCTACCAGAAGGTCAGTGGTTCGATCCCTGGCTCATCCAGTCCACATGCCAAAGTGTCCTTGGACAAGACAGTGAACACCAAGTTGCCCCTGACGGCTGTCCCAGAAGTGTGTGATAGAAGAAGTGCAGCATACAGGTAGCACTGTATGAATGTGTGTGTGAATGGGTGACTGTGGATTGTACAATAGGCAGTTTGAGTGTTGATAAAACTATAGAAAAATTAAAAATATTGAATCCAATATGAGTATCCACAGCTATTGTTTATTGGAAAATAAAAAGCAGCAAGAGTCAAGCATGCTCTGATTGGCACTCACACGTTCATTCATAAGATGCATATCTGCATATCTTAACACACACAGAGTTATAGTCATCATGGAGGTTCATTGTAAGGAGGACTCTCTTAAATGTTATACGGATTATCTATAAATCTATAAAAGTTAATGGAGTAGAGCACAAATGTTGCATTAAGTTGTACTTCTGTGATGGCTACATCTGTGCGTGCACTCACACATAATCACTCACACACACACGCTTTCGTCAGAAAATACTGTTTCACTCATTTGCTGCTTTCGTGCCTTCTCCATCCCGGCCCCCTGGTCCATCCCATCCGTATCCCCCTGGTCCATCCCATCCCCCCCTGGTCATATCCGTATCCCCCTGGTCCATCCCATCCGTATCCCCCTGGTCCATCCCATCCGTATCCCCCTGGTCAATCCCATCCGTATCCCCCTGGTCCATGACACCCACAGTATCTATTATTGTGTTGAGAACAGCAAGTACCGTTTGATATCACGTCTTCTCAGGTGTCAGCTCTGCCTTTACCTGTAGTTCAGAGCTGATTGAGACGTCCATAGGGTCAGTAAGGGGAAAAAAGCACCGATGTGTGTGTTGAACAGATGGGTCCAGGGGCCGGATGCAGAAGAGCCTGGGAGAGAGGCTGACTCTGAAATAGGGCGGGGCTGGAGTTCGAGGCGGGCCGGAGGGGGAAGGGGCCCAGTGTTGCCATGGCAGCTGCGGCAGCGACAGAAAGTTGATGCTGTAGAAGAGTCGAGGCCAGAGGTTTGATCAGGTCTTGTTTCTTCTGCAGGGCCAGTCGAATCTGAGGAGGAAATGGACAAACAAGCTGCAATCAAGATTTTTAAAGTGAAAAGTGAACAGTAGGAAACCAGATAAGGACAAGAAGATAAAGTCTCAGCAGCTACTTCACAAATAGAGTACAAGCCGTCCAACTTATAAACATCTTAATCTTAATAAGAGTTTTTCTGACGCAGAAGTAAAACATTTCAGACGGAAGATTCTTCAACTCCTATTACATCTCTGACATTGGCAGTAGGGAGTTGAGCTTCCTGGAAAAGGCTCTGGAGAAACAGCTCTTGTACACAAACACTGATGAGGAGGGAAAATAAATCGAGCAACAGCAGCAAACTCACCGCCTGGAAACTCTGGTGTCGCAGGGTGGGAGTGTAGGGGCTGAACTTGGGCTTGGCCGGTTTACCTGCAGCTCTATCCTTGTGTCTCCTGCTGCTGATGTGCTGGAGAGGGGGGAGACGCAGAGTCAGAGAAACGCTGCAATAAATAAACCCAGGGATGCCGGCGGCAGCACGGAAACGGAGCACGCGGAGAAAATAAGCGGAGGTCACTTTTGTTTAGAAATTTGAATAATCAGCGAAGAGGAAATTAAGGGAAGCCTAATCAAAGCTCCTATATAGACGATTCAGGCAGAATGTGGATAATTTGTTGGCGCTGACTTTGAGGTTGAATATATTCATGGGAGTTGGGTTCGGAAATTTGACAAGCACAAGCAGATGGCTTCAGCCAGCGCGGCGCACACAATCAGCGGTGAACTGCTAAATATTCATGAGCACCTGGCCAAAGATAACGTTTAAACAGTCAGATATGAGGACCAGCACTATGCATTCATATCGCCAACAGATGCTAATGCTATCATCACATTCAGACTAAGCTGAGTATCTTTGCGCTCTATGATGAGGGATCTGTGGGTTTCACTTTTCGGGCGGCGTGACAGGTGTGAGATGTTCACACTGTGATTTGGAATAAATATGCATGGTCCTGAATTGCTGGTGGATCTGCTTATGCATTTGACTGTCTCGACTCTGTGAAGGGTTATTTCTGTGTGACAGTTAACCTTTTCATAGCTTCACATGCACAAGAGGCACCAACCAGTGAGTGTGATGGGCCATTGTCTTGAGTCACCTGCCCAGTGTTCAGCCGACGACTAAAGTTAGTGAGTTAATCGTGGTCTTTGTTGCATTAACCATATAGACTGTATATGAACATGAACGATACGTCTTCACTACCTCCCATTGTACAAAAATGAAAGCATTCCAAATACGGATGCCGTCGTCTCTTGGTTTTGACATAATTTGGAACCAGAGTCTGACCAGTAACGATTGGAGGATGGAGCCCCGATATCGAGGTCCTGTCATGCATACGCTGGACCAATCGTGAGACAGTCACAAGCTAACAATCGGGACATTTCGCACACATAAACATAAATCAGCGTGATACGAACTACACCTTAAATGACAGAAAACATCGTTACGAAAAATGTCCCATCTGCTAACATGGATGAGGCAGGGTTTGTATATTGCAGCCAGCCACTAGGGAGCAATCGAGGTGATTTGTTTTCACTTTTGTGGAGCAGTCATGACATCCATCTTTATATACAGTCAATGATTATGCACAGAGACTAGGAGGAAAAAAAGATCAGACGAGAACGTAACTAGAAAAAGAAGAATGTTGTCTGTCTCAAGCTCTACGAACACAATCTGCATCAAATACGTTTTCATACACACAAGACAAGCAAGATTAAAGACATTTACTCAAATGTGTAGCCCATACATCATTCCATAATGAGCAGAGAAATCATAAAACAGACGGTCTTCAATCACACCTAAATTAAATAACAAAGCCTTTCCGGCTGAGGGGGAATATTAAACCTGCCTGTTTTTATAGCTAATGGCAAATGTAGGGGAGTGGATCTGTGCACACAGAGGAATGTTCACACAAGGCTCCAAAATTACAGCTTGTAACTTAGGTTTGTACCAAACATATGCAGACCGTCTTTTCTTATGAATAAGTAACATTGTGTGCAAGTTAAAAAAAGTAAAAAAAAAAGAAAAAAGACTCCAGGAATGTTCATGCAAAGGTTTTCTAAAGAGCAACTGTTATATTCAGGCATATTCACATCTGTTCCAATGCTGAATTATCTCAAATGCATGTCTGGCATCTGGACGTTCCTTTCACATGATATCCAAGACTGAGGACTCACTGACTTAACTTAATATTGTTGTATTTTACAACCACAGTCAGAAACATTCATCTCTGGGTGAATCACTGTAACCAGTAACCGACCTAAGCTCAGTTTTTTCACTTGGCATTTTCATCAATGAACCTGTTTGAGCTGAGTCTCGGAGTTGACATGCACATCGCAGATCTCACAGTGGAAAGTTTTGTTCTGGAGTCCGGTCGTCGACTCCGGCGGCGGGGCCCAATTGGCTTTCACCCCCGTCCTGGGAAAGGACTTGATGGCTCCATAGCCACTTCGAGCCTCGAGCATGGTCTTGTGCTTAGTGCCTGCGGGAGACACAAAGTCGCTTCAGCATGAGGATCAAACACAGTGCGTGCACGGTAAACCTGACAACTGCAATGAGCTTCTCACCGCTGTTGTGGGCCTGCAGCTGCGAGGCGGAGTTGACAGCCACCTTGCAGAGGGAGCAGTAGAGGAGACGAATAGCTTTCTCTTCTTCCGTCTCCTCCTCTGGGGCAACCTCGGCATCCCCAACTCCCTGCGCCTCTTTCTCTGTCGTCCTCGGGCTGGGTGACAGCGAGGACTCAGACGGTGGTTTCACAGTTTCAGGGGAGCCGCTGCTCGTTGGCACAGCCTCGGAAGCAGGGTTCGGGGCTGGAGGTTCTGAAGAGTACATTGAGAAGTGTGAGAAGCAAACAGAGAGAGCCAGGGAGAGGGAGTGGGGACAAATATTTTTGTATTTATAATTTGTATTCCTCAGAAATTTCGGAACTCTCGCAGCTTACACAGGCACCACTTTCACGACTTCCTCAGAGACAGAGATAAAAACTCACCAGGCTACAAGTGATTAGAAGCTCTATCAACCCCTCTAACCACACTGATAATCAATGATTTCCCGTAGGATCTGTCTTCCAGCAATCAAACGCACAGTTTTGTGTAGAAATGCTTTGGCTCTATTATCTATTTTCTAAGCGGTTCCCTGGAGGAGCCTGTGCTGATTTAAGGATTCAGGCTTTGCTAATAACAATGATTAGCTCTGCCTGGCTGAGTAAGTGTCTGTGTGTTAGCATTGATTCATCACTCTGAGAGGCCGAGCAGGCTGTTTGCTGAACTAACCCTCAGAGGCCTCTCCTGCCGTCTCCTCCACTTGCCCTAAACTAACTCCCAACTGCAAATGGTCCCTCGATCTTTCCCTCACACAAACAAACTCTCATATCAGCGGTGTCACATGCAATTCTTCTATCTTTTTTTTTTCTTTCGCTCTTGAGCTTGCAGCCAAATGTATTATTTCCATTCCTTAACACCCACACACATGCAAAAGTAGCATATCAGCACTGGCGCATGTATACGCACTCATGCTGCAGAGCAGTTGGCGCTTTCACATTTATGCTGATATATTTCCAGGCACACGCACACGCACACGCACACACGCACACACACACACACACACACACACACACACACACACACACACACACACACACACACACACGCTCCCCACAGATCATGCATTCAAAGCATTTGCAGTGTGTTTTTGATCACAGGAGGCTACTGAATGAGGAGGGTAAATGTAGATATGAAGAAGGAGCAGAGTATAAGGCTCAACCTTTAATCTCCTCACTGTGAAACCCGAAGCAGCGGGGGGGGCCTATCACATCAAAGAGTTAAAAGTCATGAGTGGGAAAAGGAGATTTGAGCTGTACATTCAAATATCTATCGTTGTCATATATTTAACGTCGGCATACGCACACACACTCATGCAGTGTGCGTGTGCGTGCGTGTGTGTGTGCCTGCAGAGACACACACCTCCTGATGTTGTGTCAGAGCTGGAGGGCTGCGAGCAGGGCGACGGGAGGATTTGCGATGTGGTTTCCTTGGCGACTGGTTCAGAGGTCCTGATCTTTAAATCGGGGGCGTCAAGAGCTTTCAGCCTTTTCGCGTGTTTGGTGCCACTATAATGGGAAGACGCCTGCACCTGTGCACAACAGCAAGCAAGAGGGAATGAACTAACTGCAAACACATAATTATTTACTTATTATTTACGTAAACTTGAAGTGTTTAATGCACAAACTTACACAGAGCAGCAAGTAAATAAAAGTTTAGAATGTTCCTGATGAAAGTGCAGGGGATGCTGTTTTTCATGTACTTTTCCTGACAACGATTTCTGTGTAACAGTCTGTGTACCAGACTTTCTTGCTTAAAATAGATTATGAATCGTTCTGCATTTCGCACAACGGAAAAAAAAACACTATGCAAAGGACAAATATTAGAGTTGTGAACATTTCACCCCGTGAATAAACCAGGCAGCTCTAAAACCTCAGAACCAGCATGACAGGACAGGCCTCCTCCTGTCATGCAAAAGGGTGTGTGTGAGAAATGTGATTAACACAGATAGAAAAACAATTCACTGCATTTCTTTTATGCACGACACCGCCCACCTCAGAGTTGAACTTCAGTCGACAGACTCCACAGGAGCTGTTCTTCCTCTTCAGGTGCGAGGTGAGCCCGAAGCCGGGGCCCATCAGGGCTTTATGGACGTGATCCAGCTGCAACAAAGGAGAAGCGGGACGTCGCAGACTGGATCAGGATTGTGAAAGACAACAATGAGTAGTGAAAGTGATCAGGCTACGTTATAAATTACACACTGTTTGCAAACAATGTGTTCAGAGAAGCACCGCAACATTTCTCAGCGGAATGAGGGAGTAGTTGTTCTGGCAGCCAGTCAGACATGAACACAACAACAAACACACAGCTGGTGCGATACATGTATACACATGTGCACAGACACAAAGCAACATTTCAACATTCAATAGGGAGTGCTTCAGTGTGGGGGCCCCAGGCAAAAGGGACCTGGGGGCCCTAGATCAAACCAAACCGACCAAAGCACAAAAACTGCATAATTCCAATCTTCAAACAATTATTTACGATCATACAACTTAAGGGGGTTGTCAAAACAGGGTCATTGCTGTGGACTAATCTAATCAGCCGTTCTGGAGGCCCCCCTCTCAGCCCGGGGTCCTGGCCAATTGCCTTTGCATATAATGTTGCAACACTCAAAGGCAGCAGAAAACCCCATAAAAGGTACAAAATAGCACTCCATTGGTCAGAACCACTTTGTTGGAGTGCAAGCTTTGACTAGCTCCAAAACCAAAATCAACGTGTTAACAAGCATAATACAGATTCTCATGGACAGCAGAGAAGTAGATGATGTCACATATGTTATTTGAAAATGTCTAAAACTGTCCTGATCTGTGTTTCTGCAGTTAAAAAACATCATGATTGGAATCCAGTCAGACCACAGTGAAGCAAACTTGACCACATCCTCTGCTCTCCATAGTGGACGAAATACTAACTTTTAACAGCCATCTTTAAAGTCTGCAGGGGTGTGTGTGTGTGTGTGTGTGTCTTATGAGTGTTTACGCGCCCAGCCCTGTTCCAGGAAGACTCCACGAAACCAACCCTGCAGAGGGTCTTTACTGTCAAACAGTTTTAGGTGAGGTCTGAAAACACTGCAAGATGTGATCAGTTGCCATTACCATGCAGTTACATGCAAGGTACACAGCTTTATAATCACGTGTTGTGTTGTGGTTAGTTTTGATAAAATTACAGATCTTTTCACCTGCAGAGTAGGTTACTTTATGACCCGTGACAGAACGTAAGGATATATATATATATATAAGTAGCCACAGCTAGGGAGGAAAATCTGTGAATATCTGTGTTGTTATGGGTTAACTGCTTGTGTCTGTAGAGCTGAAGATAAATTCTTTGCCTTTAAAAGTAAAACATGTAACAGAATCTCTCTCGCTCTCCCTCTCTCAGTGTGTGTCTGTGTGTGTGTGTGTGTGTGTGTGTGTGTGTGTGTGTGTGTGTGTGTGTGTGTGTGTGTGTGTGTGTGTGTGTGTGTGTGTGTGTGTGTGCAGTACACACGCTTGCTCATTTTCTCTGATCATCACTCCAGCTGCTCTGGAATGATTCTCAGCAGTCATTGGTCTCTTATCTCCGTCTGCTTCCTTGCAGCTATTTGTGTATATAACAAACAAATGTGACAAAAAACAAGTTTCGAGTGAAACGTGTAGAATACAAATTAGGAAATAATACAAATAAATCATAAAATAACATTTGTAACGACCACGACGTGTGAATCTACAGTGAAACGTTTATTAGACAGCATTTAATAATTGATAACGTGAGCGTAGTTTTAAGTCTCTCCGAACGAGCGTGAGCATTTTAAGTAAAAGCCTCTCGTCTCAGTCCCCTCCTCCCTCATCCGCCCAAGGCTCCTGTATCACCATCTGACCTTCCATCACACATTCCTGACTTCAAACTCTCCATCTGCTCCCCTCTAAACCCTCTGCCGCTCCCTCCGTCTCCGTGTGATCAAAGTCATCCCCCTGCCTCCCTGTAGACTCACCCTCCTACCCCCCACTCCCACTCCACACTCTGGGATGGAGCAGCACCTGTGGCAAAGTCATTTTGGCCCTTTTTTTTTTTTTACACAGGCCATTCTGTCTTTCCTCTCCAGGCATATCACCTGTAGAAACAAACGCACCTCTATCGATGTGCTTTCTGCTTATTGTCACATTAAAGCTATCAAGCTACTTTCCTGTGGAATCATCTCCCAGTTTCAGTTCACGAGGCAGACACCCTCTCATTAATGTCTTATCAATACATGTTACTGACTTGACTTCCTCCCCGGAGTCCTTGTACTTTATCGTTTGCAGATCCGGGATTTCTGTTGTGGCCACATCGTGGATCGTGATGGTGGCTCGTAGATTGTCATCGTGGATCACAGATCATGACGGTGGATCGCCAATTAGAGATTGTGATAGTGGATCGTGATAGTGGTGGCAGCTGATCGTGGACTATGATTACAACGAGATTGCTTTTATATAGTATATATCTAATCGGTTTATCCATCAGTCTAATTGAACATTTGTGCCAAATTCAAAAGGATTCTCCAAAGGCGTTCTTAAGATAAAGCGTTCATCAGGCAAACAACGGGGTTTGTGAAATCATCCTCTGACCAATGACCTCCAATTTCGAGTCCAACTGAACATGTGTACCAAATTTGAAAAACTTCTCTGAAGGCGTTCTTGAGATATCATGTTCACAATAATCAGACAGAAGGACAACTCGAAAACATAAAGGCTCCAGCCACTGGTTGTGGCCGGCGTGGAGTCATAAGAAAAGCAGTGGATTGAGTGTATGTGTATGATACAGTAAATGAAGGCGTGGCCTCCACCTCACAGCTCCATTTACAACGGGGCTCGTTCCCTCTACAAACCTCCTCACACGTAGCGCCGATGGCCGGTCAGACACTCTGCTCCGTGCAGAAGGTTATGACTGAAACATATGGCAGAGTGAAGTAAAACAGACTTTTTCCTGGAGCACAGTCAAGAGCTCCAACATTTATAATGATGAATGTTCCTGGATTTACACTATGTACCAGCGCGACAGTTACGCGTGACTGCATGACGACAAGCCTCTAAAAATGGGTCGGTTATGATGAATGAGCTGCTGCCTTGTGTTCTTTGTCATTTAAATTTGTATTCACCTTGAAACAGACACGTTTTATGTTTCCATTTTCAGGAAAAGAAAAACACACACGCACGCACGCACTGTGAAACTAAAAGCGCAAACATCCACAGACATGCACACAACGCTGTAACCATGACAAACCACATGTGGGCACCAAACAAACTGTTGTGCAGCGCTGCACAGAGGCCAACAGCGCATCTGCATTTACAGGAGACACACACACACACACACACACACACACACACACACACACACACACACACACACACACACACACACACACACACACACACACACACACACACACACACACACACACACACACACACACACACACACTACATGTTCCAGAAAGAAAGAGGTCAGCTGTGTGACAACTTACTGAGAAGCCACAGGCTCAAATCAGACGAGGGAGAAGATTCTCTCTAAACAATGTTCAGTTTCCAAACAGAGTTAACTTGAGTCAAAAGTTAATTTAGGTTCGATGCTATTTACGTTCATATTTAATGCCTAATATCTCAGGTTTCTACAGAAGTGTATAAGGGGCAGTCAGGAGAAAAAGAGTGAGAGGAGGAAGACTTGTTATGCCTCTGTGCAGGTGACAGCCACTGCTCTGAGACAACATGTTTTCTGGTTGTCTGTCCATCTGTCATATTCTTGTGAACATGATATCTTAAGATTGCCTTGAAGAACTTTCTCCAAATTTGGTCAGATTTGTTCAGCTGAACTCAAAAATGACCTGATTCGAATTTTGGTGTTCAAAAGTCAAAGGTCAAGGTCACTGTGTCACCACATGCTATATTAAGTATGCCTCAAGAGAATAATTTCAAATTCCACTGACGCATGGGTTAACTGATTATATTTGTGGGGTCAAATGTCAAGGTCACATTGGCCTCACATAACATGGTCTTGGCCTCTTCGACTAGTCTGTCTTTAGGGAATTTCTTCAATTGTTGACCAGTTGTCCTCATATATCCTGACCCCATATAAAGAAAATGCATCTAGACTGGTTTATTCCAGAATAAAGGTAAAATGTTACAGAAAATGTCAAAATACTGAAAATGAAATCATACAAAAGGCAGAGGAGGACATTTTTTCCCTCTGGTGCAACAATCCAGTTCGAGGAGCGAGGGGCTCCTATGTGAGCGGCCACAGCGACACGTCCTTATTAGTGGTTATAAATAGGTGAGAGGGGCTGTGACTCAACAGGGTGATGTGAGAACAACACTCTATGCTCAGTTAAAAGTGAGGGAGCTTCTCTGACTTGAGTGTGAATGTTGTCCACCAGGAGGAAGTGAAAAGTGAAAGTTATTATTTTTTTTTTTTTTTTTTTGGTGTCAGGCAGAGCGGAGGGCCAGTGCAGCAAGTTCTAGAGAAACCAGGACCTAAATGCTTCAAAAGCAAGAGAAGCATGTGAGAGGATGAGGGACGGGGAAGTGGACGGCAGGAGACAAAGTGGAAAATACACAGAGAGAGCGAAGAAGTGGAGAAGGTGGGGAGGACGCTGAGACCCCGACCGATGTCTGATGTCTCCTCGGGTTTGACAAAAAGAAAAAGGAAATACACACACAGTCCTACGCAAAAAAATACATTACACTAACTACTTTTTAGACTAACAACACGGTCAATATGTAAACACGCTCTCCCTCTTTCAAACCCTCAATTTGTCTCTGTGTATCTCTTCTAAGAGCACATCAGAGATTAGGGACGACTCGAAAGCAAAGTAAAGGGAGGATCAAAAAGAAAATTGTTGTTTTTTTGCTTCAGAGTGAGTCTTCAGCCAGACTCAGTGATGGTCTTATTAGTGGTTTTCAGCCTCTTCATGTCAGCGGCAAACAAACGCATTGTGTTTTCTTGGCTGCGTGAGCTCGAAATAAATACACACAGTGTGTAAGAGGCTTGCTTTCAGTGATGTCGGCGAGTGCATCTCACTGTAGCTACATGACATACACTCCATCGATTTATGTCATTCCGCATATGATCACAAAAGGAATACATTAAGACAAATAGCACGACTCCTCTGTGAACCAGACGTCAGCCCTCAGCCTCTCCTGACACGTCAGCTCCTCGGGGCTTGCACTAGGCCGGCTCTGGCTCTGGCTCTCTCCACCTTCACCCCTCACAAACACAGCGGCAGACAGCTCTATGAAAGGCTCTGTGTGAGGAATACCAAGGAATCAGATCCACCCCCCCAGGATGTGAGGAAATGTCACAGCTCTCTGCCTCAGTGGTGGTATATTTGGAAAGATGTAGGCAGTGGGCTCATACATCTGTGTTTTAAAAAAAAAAATAAACAACTGCGAGCAGGCAGAGTCGTTCGCGAGCAAAATTAGGTTTTGGGGTTTTGTCCTTTTTGAGGAGAGTATATGTGAGATTGTGGTTGCCATGACAACCGGAGTGACTGACAGTACTCACGTCAAGGAATCCAGGCAGCAGGTGGAAGGGGAGGAGGGGCTTTGGGTCGGGCGACAGCTGGGCCCTGCACAGTGTGGGACGGGCCAGCGGCGGCGAGACGCTGTGACACACATTACCTGAGAGACAGCACAGCAGGGCGGAGACAGACAAAGAGACACATGGAGAATTATCTCAGGAGGGATGAGGTCATTCTTTAAGATGATGATAAAAACTCAAAGACATCCTGACCTCAAAGTGTCAACGGCCAAAAACCTGATTGATTGAAAATGTTTTTAAAACTGTCCAAAAAAAAGCAGTTTTTTCTCCGATTTTTTTTAAACTTACAACCGAACTAATGTGTGTACGATGCTTTTTATTTACTTGTCAATTTCCAATTGTGTCAGAACACGGGTAGTTTAGCTAACTAGGGCAGATATGTATTGACCCCACTAAATTCTAAAATGACTAAAAGCCCAACTCATTAGAGCTGCAACCAATTATTATTTTCAGTATCGATTAATCTTTTTATCCATTGAAAGTAAAAAATTGTGAATAATATGAATTAACAAACTGAATATGACCCAAAGACATTCTGTATATTTAAATAGTTCATTTAAAACAACAGAAATGTTCAATTATACCATTAAATGTTTTGCAACTTTTGCTTAAAAATGACCCTACTGACTGACACACACACACACACACACACACACACACACACACACACACACACACACACACACACACACACACACACACACACACACACACACACACACAAGCAATTCCCCGTTATACAAAACTCACTTATTACATCCAAATTAAACTCACACACACACAGAACATGTTAATACACCTGCACACACAGTTTCATTTCAAACCTTCACCCAAACATGCAGCTGATCTAACGTGGTCGTTAAAGTGAAAGTGCTGTGTGATAAGTGTCTTGTTTGTTGAGTGCTGGTTGTTACTGAAGCTTTATGTCCAGTTTGCATGTTTCTCTGAGCTTTTGATCCAGGACCAGCTCACATGTGTAATCAGCATCACAGCAACACACCCATCCGCTCTGACACTGTCTGATTACCTTTAACGAGCTGTGTGCGTGTGTGCGTGTGGCGTGTGTGTGTGTGTGTGTGTGTGTGTGTTTTGTGCTGTGTTTCCTGCATTTGCAAGAATTTAGACCTTAAACAAAACCATAGCTGGTCAATTTTGAAAAGAATAATACAACTGTGATTTGTCATATTAAATGTTTATGTAATAATGTGTATGACAGTTTAATATAGTATTATCCTTATTATATCATCATATTAAAATTGTATTATAATTCCTATCACTTTTATACTTTATTAAACAGGAGAATAATAATCACATAGCCTACATTATCATTTATAATAAAATATGGGGTATTTTCTTCCACTTTGCTTAGTGACTCTTTCTTCTGTTATATTCTCTATCATCGTGTCTCCTGTTATTAAATAATTCACCCAGTTGTTTCCCATTAAAACAAACATGTAGATTATAATTTAGATATTTAGTTTTATTCTAAGAGCTGCAGTAAATACATAAACCGCACAATCCCTATCTCTCTCTGTTCCACTGTGCAGGTGACTGACTTCACAAAGCTTACATCGGTTCCAACATAGCAACAAGTGACTGCGTAAAACACAAACACGCACTCACACGAGCACACACTCCTCTAAAGATTGAAGCCATAATGCATCGCTTACATACCGAAAAACATGTCTCCACCGAGGTGTAATCCGGTCGTTCAGTGTTCGATAAAAGTGTGTGTCATGTTCCAGGCGGAGATGAGGCTGCGCGTCTTCTCCTCCACACTCCGTCTCTCCCCTCCTGCAGCGCCGGTGCTGCTCCTTCCCATCTGGATCCACTCCTCCTCCTCCTCCTCCTCTTCCTCCTCCTCCTCCTCCTCTTCATCTCTTCACGACTCGTGCACCAGTCTGCCCCTGCATCTCACATCTCCCAGAAATGTGTTTTTAATTCGGCAAAATAGACGGAAATTAACTTAATGAGTGTGTGTGCAGCACCCGCCCTGGATGAGTGCAACCCGCGGTGCCATCACAAACACTGCACTGAGAAGCCCTTCCAGGTTTAATACAGACAGTGAGCAGTGTGTAACTCAATATATATGAAACACCACACAACAGACACAAGGATATCTCATCTTTATTGAAAATAACTAATCCTGCACCTGTGAGGGGAGGAGGGGAAATCCTTCCTCTGCTTGTCACAGGGGGGATTTCTTCATGTCTTCAGGCTTTGCTGTCTTTTTTTTTTTTTTTCTTTTGACGGAGCTCTGTGTTCTTCCTACTTGCCTCTGGAAATGGTTTCCATCCTCAGTTCTTTTCCTCTCGGGCCCATGCACGGTATTTTTAGATGCATCCCAAGGCTTTCACTGGGCAGTGAGGAAAGGACACACTACAGCCTGCACACGCAGTCCAGCTGGAAACATCACAGACTGCATGCAGGTTCCATATGCATGCTTCTATGCAGGGTTGTGCATATGCATTCACTCACTGAGACTCAAACATATGTTCAGATCTGTCTTGCACACACACACACACACACACACCCTCTGAGAGGTGGTGTACTGTATTTCTTGGCAGAGTGACCTCGCTTTAACTTTCTTGTCCTCAAGCCCGAGCGCCCCCCCCACCCCCACCCCCCCCCACCTCTATGTCAGGAAAGTGGACAACAACATGTGTTTTCCCACAGTACAGAACTCCAAGGAGACTAAGCTCAGGAAGACCGTCAATTCAACAACTGTTGAACTAAAAAAAAAATGGGCAGACACACTGCCTCTGTGTGTGTGTGTGTGTGTGTGTGTGTGTGTGTGTGTGTGTGTGTGTGTGTGTGTGTGTGCGCTGCTCCTGCATTTGAATAAACAAGCCTGTTCATTAGTGATGCCCATGAATTCAGAACATATTTCTGATTAGCAAGCGGCACACAGGGCCTCACTACAAGGACTCACGCAACAAGAAGTGAAATGAACTGATACAAAGCCTGGCTGGTGGATAGGCTCCTCTCAGGGTCAATCAGGGAAATGATTTGGTGGAACAAAATAGTATGTGAAGTGAAAACCTATGTACGACACGCTCAAGGCACATCTCCTGGCCGAGCCACCCTATCTGGACCGTACTTCAATGCTCACACACACACACACACACACACACACACACACACACACACACACACACACACACACACACACACACACACACACACACACACACACACACACACACACACACAGAGACACTCCATGGAACAAAAGCTGCGGAGGAGAAAAGCACAGACATGGAAATATCCACTCATAAACTCAATTTATCGCCCCTTTTGTCATTTACGGTACTGCCAGACGTTTGGCGTTCCTCTGAGAAAGAGCAGAGCACTTTTCAGGGCTGGGTGGTATTATTTGCCTTTTTCCCATCTCAGCTGAAAAGTTTCTCTCAGAGTGACACACAGTTGAGAGTTCAGGGATTCTAGTTTTAGCCAGATGTCTTCTTTTCCTCAAGCGAGAGAGTCGTGCCAAGGATGGAAATCACCACTGCAGTGATGGTGTGAAGCTGTCAAAGGAGGTCAGAGGATTTGCGGTCGGGGCAGCAACATGAAACCAGGTTACAGACAAGTATGAGCACATTACTCATGAGTAATTTACTTTATTAAGCTCGAATGAGTGGCTGTTGACTCGTCTTCAACATGATCCGCCCTCCTGCTCTCCAGATGTCATCGCTTAAGCACAAATGTAAACTCAGCAGAAATCGCCCTTGTCACACCGGAGATAATGATGAGCCCGTTTCTGCTCTCCGGTTTCAGCTCGGAGCCGCACTCGAGTAACACAGTTCAATGCATCGCTTTACACCTGCAGCCGTTTTGGCATCACACGCTCGCAGACAAACACTGGCTGCCATGGCAACCAAAGTGTGTAATATTGTGTTAAGTGGACGGGCAACAAAGGCTCTCGGCTGTGTTTGTGGCTGGCAACCTGTTTTACTTTCATGGAATCTTGTGTGACCCCAGCTGGAGCCTTGACTACAGACGTCAACGCACAACAGGCTCCATTAAGAAATTAAGGCCTTTTAAAGGAGTTAATTACCCAAATTATATGATTTAGTTAATTACGAGAGGGCAGACAAATGCACAAAGACACAGGTATGGGAAGTTTCAAGCACTTTTTAATCCCATAATAGGTTGAGCGGTGATAAACACACTACTTAACATTTGCTCTACAGACGACTACCAGGCAATAATCCACCTCTCAGCAGGTTTTCACCTCGCACATTTTGGTTAATATAGAGAGTCTGAGTACACAGCCACCCCATCGGATCACCTCTTCCTTTGAATGGTCGCCATAACAACATCACCATGGTAATCAGTGGGTATTGACTTTGATTCTATTTATGCGATGATGTCAGCCGATGTGGAAATCTCCTAATTTGTGTTTCTCGGCTGACACGTGCCGACAGATGAAGGGTGATGGAGGAATGTAGACCGTCACACACACACACACACACACACACACTCCTGCGTTTTGGTTTTGAGTTTGCGTGCACAGATGCTGGCAAACGTCCCCACATTGCACTGTAGTCATGTCAGTGGACTCCATTTGGTAAATTGACTTATTTGGTTCACACACACACACACACAGACTGAAAGCAGAGGCCAGTGCTGGTCTGACCACCAGAGCAATTTGGTTCAGTGAGTCTGAAAAATATCACCTTTTTGATAGGACTGGATTTAGGTGTGAAAGTGGGAGAAAGAGAGAGAGAGGGTGAAGACAGGGCCGGGACAGAACCGAATCTGCAGCCGCTGCAGGAGTCGTTCATCCACTTAGCCAGGTGAGCCATCAGGCAACCCAACCCTCAGATCATTACATAATCTGTCCCACCTCAAAATCTCTTGTCCCAGATTTAAATGGAAGGATTAAGGGATTTTAATGGGTTGGGAAATCTTTCCCTCTTCATAAAGCTTCATGAAGAGGGTGTGTTGACGGGAAACAGAGGGGTTGGGTGTTACGACCAAAAATCATATCAAGATTAAAATGTACATATCTACTGACATTGATAATTATCACAATAAATTATCACAGATCTTTGCTCCTGATTGAAGGTTGTGGCTTTAAATTATTCTTCATGAGCAGAGAATGACAAACACTTAATATTGCAAATTATTTTTTTCTGAGGAAGATCAATTATTATTGTATTATTATGTTATATCTCCTCACTGTGCACAATATGTGACTTTTGTTATATTGCTACTGATGCATATTATGTTACGATAATTGTTGATATTGTTTTATTGCCAAGTCCAAGACAAGAGACAGAGTGGAGATGCATTTTAAGATCTTGTAGGTAATTGAATGTTCTGCTTCACTTGGGTGACGTGAACAAACACAGGAAGCTGCGATAAACAGCAGGAGCCAGACAGCATGTCAGGAAAAAATAATCAGGAAGTCTGTGAAATCAAGAAGGGAGGAGGAGGAGAATCAAAAAGACAAAAGGAATCATGCAGGCCATAAGTACGGGGTTTAGAGACGCTCCATGGGGCCAAAGGTCTTGAGTACAAAGGTTATAATTAAACCTAGACAGATGTAGCAACTGTACAAGATTCCCCACTGAGGCAAAGTGCTGGAGGAGGAATCATAGCTAACAGCTCCATGTCTGAGACAAAGGTAGTGTAACATGTATCCATCTGCCAAAATAAATTCCATTAATGACAGTTCAAAATTAACTCTTTCAAAACAGGCCACAGACATACGCCAATCTGCCACTACATTAAAACCAGTATTAATGTGATCAGTGTACGAGTCTTGGTTTCGGACAGACACACTTTTTACAGGCTACATGTGTCTAGTAGCATGTGAGTAATAGCCACCACATGTATGTGCTAAAATACCAGTTCTTTCCAACTGCTCTGAACTTTGCCTTTAAGGTGAGGCCAGAAAACACACGCTGATCCAGGTGTGGCTTGTGATATCTCGCTTCATTGTTCAGGCCTCTCGCTCCGACACGCAGAATAAAAGAGCTTGTGATATCGTTGATTCGTGATTTTTGCAAACCCTTACCTGGAGGCTCGGTGGGACAGATGGACATTTACACACTTCATGTCCATCCTTTCAACCTGTGTAGTCTGTGTGGATTATTACACCAGATGCTTTCACTCGGGTCATAAAAATATCCATATTCACAGGAAATAATTAAACATTCGCTGCCCGGTGCAGAGCCTTCCCTGTCATATTTTCATGAGGGAAACTTAATAAAAGCTTTTGGGGTAATTTCACCAGAGCAAAAATGATCTTCAGTAGTGAAATCTGGCCACACACACATGCACACACACTCAAACGACATTCATTTCCCCTAATGCACATCTGTGAGTCTGTATTAATAAATCTTCACATGCTGACATAAAACCTGTGAATGAATCTACTATTTGTGGGAAACGTGTAAATTAATTTTCCTACTTCACGAACGCGCTGATTAGCTTGTGAATTGGACAGAGAAATCAGAGGTTGCTGCCATGGCGACAGCACCACAGGAGCTGGATAATACCACGATCATTAATGTAATGATAAGGGATTAGATGGTAGTATGAGATGTAGTGGAGGTGGTAGGGAAATGAAAGTTTGAACAAATGCACTACACATAGTCAGCTTTCCACATCAGCACTGCCACCTACAGGCGGACAGGAGACACAACGCCCTCAACTTAAGATACTATAGCAATTTTTCAAAACTTTTTAGTGAGACCCTATAAATTAAAGATTAAAGACAATTCAAAATTCTTTGTGATTACCTGCTTCCAATGTGCTTTTTCACAAAGTAAATTACATTATTTATAACTTTTCTTAAAATTAAATCTTCCCCCTAATTAAAAAAAAAAATCCAGAACCTAAAAAAGTGCAAAAATTATAAATGAATGAGGTTTCAGACTTTTACGATACACTTTTGTGCTTTAAATATTGCACAGAGCTACACTTGCACGAACACATCCTGAGATCAGATTTAATGTGAGCACTTAGAAACATTCCTCTCCCCTCAGAAAATAAATGTGAAAACATCATTCTGGTTTAAAACTTGCACTTAAATATGAAGCAGTGTCTACTACCAGCTCCTTCACTGGGTGCGTGCCTGACTTCTTAGAAATTTGATCAAAAGTTAATTTCCTGTTTTCAGTCTGTTTCATTTGAATAACTCTCAGAGGCCGAACTGTATTTCTCAACACAAAACAAAAGATTGTTGTGCAGCGGAACTGTTTCTTTTTTCATTTCCCACCAATGGAAAAGGAACTGTGGCTGTGGCTCAGGAGGTGGAGCCAGACGTTCGGTGGTTCGATCCAGGCCCCCCCATTCTGAGTGCCGAAGTGTCCTTGGGCAAGATACTGAACCCCATATTGCTCCTGATGGCTAAACCGGCAGTGTGCGATTGATGTGTGACAGAGAAAAGCTGCAGGTAGACACACTGGTAACACTGGTGTGTGTGAATGGGTAAATGGCAAAACTGTCGTGAAAAATGCTTTGAGTGAACATCAAGACTAGAAAAGCTCAATATAAAACTCTTTTAATCCACAGGCTCAGTACCACAGCTGCATACTCTTTGACTCTTTCTTTAACATCATCCCTCTCTCCTAGTCCCTCATTTAGATTATCTGTGTAATGCCACTAATACATTCATTTCTGTGTATTAATTACCTGCAGACAGAATGACATAAATAATTTATTCAAAATGAATCCCAGTGCATTCCTGTAGAAAAGCAACACATCTTTACAGCTTCTCCTTAACAATATGAAGATGAGAGGAAGGAAAAAACAGATTGATCTAAAGTAGAAGCACCAATTGCTCACCACAGGAAATATAGTGTAAAAAATGTTTTGGTTTTGATTTATCCACTGTACAGCTTTTATAGTGAAGGAAGTTTGTCTCAAGCAGGTACCTCGCTCTTCAAAATTTGTGTGAATGACGTGAGCGACGGTCAAGCGTGATGTTGTTTCAACATGGCCTGTGCAGAAACTTTATTTTCATGGGGGCCGCTCGTCTGTTAGCTCTTGCAGCAGCCTTTGTGCTCGTCCTGTGCCTCGCTGGCCAGCCCAATGG
This sequence comes from Hippoglossus stenolepis, assembly GCF_022539355.2. Lineage (NCBI taxonomy): Eukaryota > Metazoa > Chordata > Actinopteri > Pleuronectiformes > Pleuronectidae > Hippoglossus > Hippoglossus stenolepis. Next base: position 10,787,052 of record NC_061499.1, read on the forward strand.
GGCTGGATAGAGTTACAGCACTAATGGAGCCGCGGGTCACCTCTCTGCTGGCCACCTTCCTATGGATCTCTGGACACACACACACACACACACACACACACACACGTCATAGGGCAATTCCAAGAAAACAGAGGATGTGTATTTTGACAAGAGTTAGTGAACCCTTACCAGAGAGGACTTCATTGAAAGCAGCCTCGACGTTGGTGGAGTCCAACGCTGATGTTTCCATAAACATTAAACCTTTCTTCTCTGGATTGGGAGCAATGAAAAGTGGCTATTTTCAGGCAGCAAACTTAACACTATTGAACACTATACTTTTCATTGTCAGTTGATGTGGCTCAAGAATCTGTGGGTAATGACGACGCCAGTGAACTGACCTGCAAAGTCCCTGGCCTCCTCTTTGGGCACGGTCCTGAGGTTCTCCAGGTCTCTCTTGTTCCCCACCAGCATGACCACCATGTGAGGGTCCGCGTGGTCGAACAGCTCCTTCAGCCACCGCTCGGCGCTCTCATAGGTCAGGTGCTTGGTGATGTCATAGACCAACAGGGCCCCGACCGCTCCCCTGTAATACCTGAGTCCACCAGGTGAGAGAGGGTTGGATCTTAAAGGTTCAGTGTGTACGATTTTGGAGAAAGGGATTTATTGGCAGAAATTGAATATAAACTAATCTTAGGGATGTTGTCACTAGTGTGTTTCATCTGTTTCATTGTTATTTTCTTTACCCTAGAATTGGCTCTTTATATTTAAATACTTTAGCTTTACATCGGGAGCGGGTCCTTCAGCGCTGCATTCAACTTCCCCTCTAGAGGTCACTAAATTCGGCACATGGAACCTTTAAGGAAGTTGCTATCGTAGAAAAATTACTGATGTGGGTGCAGGAGGTGTGACTGTTTTTACTCAACTCAGTTACACAAACCTATGTATACTCCATATACTCTGTGTGTGTGTGTGTGTGTGTGTGTGTGTGTGTGTGTGTGTGTGTGTGTGTGTACCCACGCTGAGGTGATGGCCCTGTAGCGCTCCAGCCCCGCCGTGTCCCAGATTTGAGCTTTGATGGAGAAGTTGTCCAGCTGAACTGTCCGCGTGCTGAACTCGACACCGATGGTTGTGCGGCTGTCGTGATTGAACTCATTTTTGGTGAAGCGGGACAGAATATTGCTTTTTCCTACACCAGACTCCCCTATCAAAACCACTGGAAACAGGCAAAGACGAGGCCAAAATAAATCAATCTGTAAGAAATACCTTGATGACACATTAAGTCCAAGAATATAAATGGTCAGTGATAAAAAAAATCTATAGGTTTCTGTAACTAATCAGAGATGCTTGGTCTGATTTGACACATGTAGACTTTCTGTCACCCTCACAAGACACACCAGACACCATGACATCACATAAACGTGGCAGGTCTGCCCAGTGGCTGACACTTCTCTGGAATGGATGGAATGAATCGTCACATTTAAACCATGAAACCAGGCATAAAAACAACCTCTCATTGTTAGTGAGGTGTGAGGAAATGCAAGATTATTTCCATAATAGGTCAAAGGTCAATAGGTTTACAATCAAATGGACATAAAGCATCCACTTCCTTGTTCACCTCCCTCCTGCCTGTGAAATTCCTGCTACAACCTGAGCTGCACCTGACAGCTTTACAGCAACACACGCACACGAATACACTGCTTTGTCTCTTCAATCACAGCTCAACTAAACACGACTCACCTTTAAAGACAAAGTTGTACGAATCATCAGACCCCATGGTGCACGCTGTGGCGACAGGATCTGGTGTCACGCAGTAAATATCAGCTCCCAGAGCAGAGAAGAGCAACAGGTAATAAAAAAAAAAAAGAGGAACAGAAAGAACACACAACCTCACTTCTCTTTCTCTCCTTCCGGTGTGGAGAGAGAGAGAGAGAGAGAGAGAGAGAGAGAGAGAGAGAGAGAGAGAGTGTAAAGGTGAAAATTGATGAAAGAGAGTTAAAAAAATAAAAAAATAAACCAAACAGGCTTTATCCACCCGCTTCCTCCTTTCTGTGTGGATAGGGGGCAGCTCCTGATTGAGGGCAGGCAGACAGGCAGGCAGTTAGGCTGGAGTCCTGCCGGCCTGCCGATCCCTCATCAGCTGACACAACAGGGAGGGCAGACAGGCGGGGGGGTAGGAGCAGGTGGAACAGGTAGAACCGCTCTCAGGTACAGACTCCACCCTCTCCTATGCTCTTCTTTCATTAGTGTGACAATAAGCCTGACCTAACAGGTGGATCTCTTTGTCGCCATTTTGCCACCTGTCTGATGGGGATGGGCTAATATACACGTCTCACTGTGGTTGCACTTGGTTTTTTAAATTTTAAACAGATAAACAGTTACACACAGCACATTTTGAGTTTGGACTCACATAGTTATACTATAGGTGTTAAAGGTAGGTGGCGGAAATCTTACAATCCTGCATCATGGTTTGCTTGTGACATTCATACTGTGACAATATGAGCCACAATGCAGCTTTGTTTCATACACGAGTCTAATGCTTTATTTCATGGAACAAAAGAACATGATAAACTCCAGTCAGAGAAGGAAACAGGATTCAAAGGCAGTCGGCTTAACTTCGCTGGCTGTGCGGAGTTGGTACATTTCCAGAGGAATTACATTAAAAGAACTGGTCGCTTTAAAAGAAAGTTCAAATTGTCATTAATTTCTCAATCTATCATTTCTATTTAGACAATTAGATTTGTAGACTTTCAAGAAATTCTAACATTTTGGCTCCCGTCTATTAAATGATAAATAAATATGGTATCAATAAAATAAAGTGTTATCAATAGCTGTGCCCAACATAATTTGCAGAATTTTAATTTGTTCCCCACACACACTTTACTTAAACAACACACTTCACTACAACTCCAGCATCTTCATATCTAAACAAACAGCAACAGAATAAGAACCTGAGGATTTTATAGAAACACCAGAAGAAAAGAAAAAGCTACGGAAGTAATCTTGCACCATCACAAGGCTACAATCAACTGACACTGGGCATTGACTGTTTTTGACCATGTTTTATTTTTTTAGTACAGTACTGTTAAAAGTTAGTTCCAACATGTTCGATTGGGAGATGTTTTTTTTTTCTTTTCAGCTGAGGTCAACAGACAAAGCAAAGCTATCGAAGCAGTTGCCAAGGTTACCACAACTACAATGCTGAGATTTTTCAAAAGGAAAAAAGAATAAGACAACCTAGAACTTGATTTTAGAAACGTATGGTGCAACCATACCAGAATTGTTTGTAAAGCCTTTTCCATTGTTTCTTTAGTTATTCTTTTACTGATTTCCACATTTATTTTAATGCGAGACAAATTATAATTATCTCTAGGTACTAAATGCACCTAAAAAAAAAAGAACAAAAAAAAGAGAAATAATAAAATTAAACGAAGAATCAGATTAAAATGAAAGAAAGCTTGTTTGTTTCATTCATATTCATTCTAACAGTGTCCTCTGCTTCAGAGCTGCTGCAGTGGGATATTTGATTATGGATACAGTTCTGGATGACGCTGTGTGGAATTTATTGCGTGGTTTCTCACTAACCCGCCGAGTGAGGGTGTAGATCGCTGACGATGCTCTTACAGGGCATGGGAGGACAGAAGGCACAGCAGTGGTGCCTCAGAAGGAAAAGACACTGTGCACCCTAGACTGGGCACTTTGATCCGGAATGACAAATTACAAGTTTAGGGATGTACGGAGGGCGTCATTTTCTGAAGCGCTTGCAATAAATAGTGAAAACTGTTGGGCAAAAACAGCCGTTTATGTAGAATCTCAAGAACAGGGAAAGAGCAAGGAATGGGACTGAACACAGTCAGACAAGAATCCTGTTTGTGTTCTGTCTGTATACCAGAAGATCTTCATGTATTGATCTGCGAGTTTAAATGCTAACAAACTGTCTCATGATGGCCACGTATGAAACAGAAGCAACAGCCAATCACATCACAGGGGTTTAATATGTATTGTGTAAATGCCTGTCTGCAACACTACACTCCAGTTTTACGTGAGGAAAAACAATGAATTAGGAAATTGTGGGGAATCCCTTCTTAGGGGAATTTTTGGGCTCCTTTTCTCTGCACCAGAACACCCCACAAGGGGAGAGTGGGTCAGTCCGACTCTACAGCAGCACTCTGGGACAGAGATCTGGGTGAATGACGCCAAACAGAGAAAGTATGGGGACTAGGGAATGATCTGAGAACAGATGAAGTATGAGGGTCTAACAGATCCTGCCCGAGTTTATTTCTGTAAAGTTTGGGACAATAGACTTAAATTTCTCTTGGTTCTCTGTAGATGCTGGGTCTGTGTATGAGTTAGGTATGTATGTATGTATGTATGCACGTGTCTGTGTGTCAGTGTGCACTGTATGTCTTTACGAGGGCTGTGAGCCCAGCAGTCTCTCGATAGCGGCATTGATGTCTCCTCCAGTAGCGATGAGGGCCTGCAGGTTGGCTTCGCGGTTTATGAAGCCCATGGCGTTCAGCTGGTCCAGCTGGGACTGGAACCGCATCTCTGGGGTCTGGGTCTACACAAAGCAGATTGGCGAATCTTTTAGAAAACGAATAACAGAAAGCATCATACGGGTGTAAAAGACGTTATTCCTCTGTACCGTTGCAGTTCCTCCTCCTCCTCCTCCTCCTACTCCTCCTCCTCCTCCTCCAGCAAACATCTGGAGCATCTGTTGCATCAGCTGCTGCTGGGCGGGGTTTGTTGCTGCACTGCTGGGTGAGGAGGCCGGGTTCTCTGTGGGCATGGCCCCTCCCGTGGGTATGCCTGGAATTCCCCCTGGCATCCCACCTGGCATCCCACCTGGCATCCCAGGCATCCCACCTGGCATCCCACCTGGCATCCCACCTGGCATCCCAGGCATCCCACCTGGCATCCCAGGCATCCCACCTGGCATCAAACTAGACCAAAAGAATAATCAAAATTGGAAGAAAGATCATCTAAATAAAATGCAATGTGTATATTTGTCTGTGTGCACATACCTAGGCATGAGGCCTGGTGCTTCTGTCTGCAGTGTCTGTAGGCCCTGTTGGATCTGCATTAGAGCTTGCATGGCTCTGGGGTTGGTCATAACCGACAGGGCTTCTGGGTTCTGCATCTGAAACCAAACAGAGAGCAGCAATACGTTAACATATTGACATGTTTATGGTCCATCTAAAGCATTTTAATTTAATTGAGTAAAAGCAATGTACCTGCCAAATGTCTGACATTCTGACCTGGGTCTTATGAGAAAATGGCTAAAGACTTATCAACAATATCTGAGCTGGTAGCAGAAAATGTATGTCAGGTGTCCATAATCCTTGAAACAAAATGTTCTGCATGTACAGATACATATCTATTTCACACCATCTAGGCTAAGACACAATACAATACAGTTCTTCCCCCTCTGAGCCGCTCACTGCCATCCTTTCTTATGTTACCAGGACTGTCTTGGAGCCATTTTAAAAGAAACTTAAGATCAACTTCTAAGAATGAGTTACTGGACTGAAAGGTGTGTGGTACCTGCTGCAAAAAGACGGGTAGCTGAGATCTAAACTGTTCCTGGAGCTGTGGGTTTCCAGCAAACAAGGGATTATTCATCAAAACCTGGTAGTGAGAGAGAAAGAAACAGTCAAGGTTATTTTCACTCCACACCCGACTATGCTGCTTAGTCCCAAGAGGGCATGTTGAAATTAAACGTGTTTTAGCACCTTCGGAGAGATTTAATACAAGTGTTGCATAACAGAAATAAATGTTCCGGTGAATCCCTGTGTTTCATGTCACTGTTTGTGCGGCACTCCACAGTAAACTTGTTCTGATTTCCTCTGCAGCCATTATTGTTTCCTGGAAGCAAATATTTATTTATTCTTTCTTAAGATTTGCTGCAAATGCAAGTGAGCTTAACAGTCAATCCCCTCTGTTCTCTGGGAGTATGGTCTAAATAACTGGGCTTATTGGCCTAACGCACAACAGGCCAAGCCAGAACCCACTATTTACAATTCATTACAAGCTGTATGTTCCTGGTCCTGTTCGGTAGAATCAATCAAAACCATATGTGGTGTGCAGTCCAAACAAAAAGGTCCTAGTGCAAGATTTAAACTATTATTTCAGGGTGTGATGATATCTGTGTATTTTCTCTACGGTGGTGGTTGTGTATGTGCATTTCTCTTTCCGCTCCTTACCTGGGAAGCCAACTCTGGGTTTTGAGACAGTGACTGCATCATACTGCGCATGTAGGGAGCAGACAGCATGTTCTGCATCAGCTGAGGGTTTTCTGAGATCTGCTGCAGTAGACTCTGCATGCCAGGGCTGTTGAACATGCCTGTAACACATAGACATGCATATGTGTATACAGGTAAATACAGTAATTGAACAACTTGCAAGTGCACAACAAAATAACACACATGCTATATAGAGAATCACAAGCTGCACTTTCTTACCATTGCCCAGACTTCCTGGATTGATGCCCAGAGGATTGGACACACTGGGGGTGGTGCCCCCGGTGGTGCTAGTGCTTCCTGTGGTCCCCCCTCCACTCTCAGGGGGGTTAGAAGAATTTGGTGGGCTCCATGGATTGGGCAGAGGCTCCCGGTTCTCTGTCCGTGATGGCTGGACACCAGAGTCAGAGCCGCCACCTAGAGCTGAGAACGGGTTGCTACCAAACTACAGGAAAAGAGATCAGACACGTTTTTTTTAAAAATCAGTAGTAAAAACATTTACCATTTCAACAGATGAGATAATGTGTGAAAGCTAATCCTAACAATGAATTAATACAGCTCAAACAAATACAGATTTGATCAGTAAGCCCTCCTCCTAGCTACCTGTTCCCTGGCAGCGCTGAACATGGGTTCCTGGATGTCTGTGTACATCCTCCTCAAAGCATTGTAACCTCCTGGGATGCTCTCCAGGTTGCTCAGAGCCCGGTCCTGGTTCCGCATCATTTCCTGCATCATGGCTGGGTTCCTGGCCAGCTCCATGGTCTGGAGGGTGAGATAAAAGAGAAGGTACATCAGTTCAAGTTGTTTTTAAACACACAACAGGTAAACATTTTAATAAACCAAATGCACTTGGAAACTACTGTAGTCTTTCATGCGTGACTCAGCCATCATTACTTCCTTTACCTGTCTCATGAGCTCGGGGTTGTTGAGCATGTGGGAGATCTCAGGATTGCGTTCCATCAGCGTTTGCATCTGAGGATTGGCCATGATCATCTGCCTCATCAGGTCAGGGTTGGACATCATGTTTTGCACCAGCGGGTTCTCCATGATCTGAGAGAGCATCTCTGGGTTGGACATGAGCTGCCTCTGCATCTGCTGCTGCAGCTCCATGAAGTTAGATGAGCCCATGCCCAGTCCAGCCAAACTCGACAGGTCACCAAAGCCAGCTGAAGGAGGTGAAATGAGTTGGTGACGGTTAAACATGTTTATCTTAGCTCTGAACTGACAAATTGCCTGAATGCAAAATACTTGAAATACAAGTGGACTCACTCAGTAAGTTGGGTGTCTGTGTGGATGGTGGGGCAGAACCAGTAGAACCTGCTGTGGAGGAGGGGTTGGTGCCTGGACTAGAGGTGGATGAACTGGCAGCTGGAGTAGAGGTTGAGCTAGAGGCCGCGGCGCTTGCACCTTCTCCTGCCCTACAGGGATCATTTGTAAGGGGAAATTCAGAACATGCATGAGCTGATAGGTCGGCTCAGGGTTAGGGGTTGCAGGTAAACATAAATGAAACATTTTCACAAAAGCCCTTCTTCACTAGTGTTGCAAATTCGCCTCTGCTATAAACACTATGATACATGCATCAGATGCTGTTTTCCGTTTGCCACTGTATGTCTATGACAATGTGTACTGTGTCAGTCAATATCAAATAAACCATAAATGACAAATACAGTTCCCTGAATTTGAATTGATGATAGTTGCATACATTTTGTTCATTAGACTTTTCATAATTGAACAATTCGAGCGCCATGACCCATCCCTACTCTGTAAATTAATTTAGACTTACTTCTGTGCTGTCTTAATGACTAGGTGAACTGTCAGGCCATCCTTGATGCCGTGTTGGCTGAGGCTGTCGCCATCCTTCAAGATCTTCCCTGCAAAGATCAGAACCAACTGGTCCTGTTTGGCTTTAAACCGCCTCGAGATCTCTTCTTTGAACTGTGCGACAGCAAAAAATGATAAAAGCAAAATTGCGATTAGACAGGAGGAGAGGGAGAGGGAAAGGGGGGGGGCAGGGAAACCTGAAATGAAAAGGGTATTATTTAGAATGAGATGAATACACTTCAGCAGCACTGCTCTAATCTGTTTCTGTTCTGTTGCAACCTTCAAGCCTCAACAATCCAATTTCCAAGAAGGTCCTTTGTACTTATCCTATTAGCAGTGGTCCAAACTCTCTAAATCTGCCAAATCAGTTACTCTTTAACTACTGTGTGAACCATTATACACTAAGACAATGATCTCTTCATGAAGAGAACAAGCAGTGTGGGTCCATCTTACATTTTTACTGCACATATTACATTTTACTCATTTTAACACTGAGCCATGATAAAGCACTCGTAGTGCTGGTGTGGCCACGAAGGAACAGTTTTACAACTAACAATACAATAGACAGAATATTAATTTTATTAACTGAAGCAAACGAGACAGGCTGATCCCTGTCATGCATTATGGCACAAGCAACAGCGTTATTCACATGCACAGGTCATCTGATTGTACCATGGCCACAAACAAATTGTATTACGATAAACTCTGTGGAGCTCCTTCTGTCGATGGGATGACCACCAGCACAAGAAGATCGATCACAAGTACATTTCCTTTCAAAATGTCACAAATCTCTTTTTTCAAGCTGCTGATACTTATTTCCTTTTGTTAATATCTATTATCAGTTTTCAGAGATATTTCAGAGATACAGGTCCAAGAAGTGAGTACAGTGCAAACCCTGCAGCAGAGAGCATGGTTCCTCCCTGGCTCAGTGATTACACGATGGTTTCACTATAACACGTCTCCAGGCAAACTGCAGCTCAGAGAGAGCAGTGTATTCCCAGGGAAGCTGAATGACTCAGTGGCAGCAGGGAGAATGTTCTAGAGACAAGAGGAGCTTTGGTATCTTTCTGATCTGCTGAGCTGAGGTGGGGGGAAATGAAACTGACTGGATTCATCCCCCACCCAAAAGCCCATTCTGTGGTTCCACCGGGCCATTAGCACCGCAGCCACAGAACAAGCCCGTCAGCTGACACTTGTTTGGCTACATAGTTAGCTAACGTTGCCTCATCTATCGCGAAGTAGCTAGCCGTTAGCCATTAGCCGGCTAGCCGGTTAGCCAGCACACATGATAACGTGGTCGCATCCCTCGAACGGATGTCAACAACGTTCATCACGCCGAAGAGCTGTTACCCAAAGCAACACAACTCCCACCAAGCACAACCTTTTTTATTTCACACACTCACAGTTAGCCGGTGAGAGGGACGACACATGCTAACGCGGCTAGCTAGCTTCCTAGCTGAAGTTGTGGGCAGGGGCATGACGTTAGAGCACGCAGCTCTCCGACCAACACACCTGAGTGACGGAGGCATCCTCTGCGATGGCGATCTCTTCTTTGTCCTTCGGGGTTTTCACTGTGACCTTGATAATAGTTCCCTCCGAGTCTTCGGCTTTATTATTGTTGTTATTACCAGGATCTGCGGCGCCTTGGTCAGCCATCTTTACTCCACCAATGGAACAGCTCACGTCTGGCGTCAGCTTCCGGGTCATAAGAGGTCAAACCTCCTTCCAGAAGGAATCTCTTGAGTTCATGTCTTTCCCTCACCTCAGGTCCACTAGTGAAAATAGATTTATCACTGCTAAACTACACGATACATGTTTTTATTCATGTGCTCATCAGCTGGTCATGTGTCTGAAGGTGGTGCTTTTGTTACTATAATACAAAACAGTAGGTGGCTCCACTTCAGAGCTTCGGAGACAGGAAATGTGTCCTTTTTTCAACTTTAAATACACAAAATCATAGATTAACACGATATTAATGACATCAACAATTCTGATTATCAAAGGGAAAATAATCAATACATGTTTCTCAAATAAATAAGAAAAGACATTGCCTTCCTGGCATGGAATGAATTATTGATAAATTAATCAAATTACAAATACAGAAAAATACAGCATGCTCCCATAAATATCAGTAAAGTTTGCTCAAAGTTAATTTGTAGATATCAAACTTAACTGAAAGTTTGATTATCAAATTTGTTTCTAACCCTAACCCTTTTTTTTTTTTGCTGTAGTGCATGTGATTAATTTCCACTGCTGACTATTTACACTTACTTCTGTCCCTTAATCTGTATGCCCTATGTCATCATCATATGACAACATCATTGGAATTCAAATGTCAGTCTTGATTTCTATGTTGATCAATACTATATGCTATTTTCTTTCCACTTAAACACATGACCCTTGTTCCAGAAGGGCTGGTTCTCTTTTTAACAATCAGGATCTTTGCGCAGGGTTCAAAGATCAAACCTTGAACTGGCCAGAGGCTTGTGGGAGCTGGTTTAACATTAGCCACATTATGCTGTAACACAGTGAGAACATGTGGTGCTATTGTATTGTATATTCATGTTAATTCAGCCTTTCTGGTCAATATTGTCATTTTCCCTTCCTTCCTTTTCTTTCCTTTTTTACATTGTGCTTGCTCACATTTCCTCTTGGTCTTTTTAACCAAAAAATGGAAACTGCTGGGTGGAACCACAGACTAATCTGCCAGTGACTAAGTCGTGGATTTCCGAATTCCTGTTGGGGTTAAAGTGCCTTGCTTAACGGCACCTTAGTCACCTTTACACCATACTGTATCAGTACATTATCAGTCATTTCTCGTTCCTTCTATATCACAGATTGAGGGACTGAAACGTCCTCTTCACTTATGCTCATTCATATATAGAAACACATGCTTACAAACAGATTATCCGAAAAATATATCTTAAAGTTCATGACCCCTGTTATTACAAGAGAATACATTTAAACTTTGGTAATTATCCTAATTTTGTACAGTCTTTTCTTTTGAATGAAACATTTTGACATTTTATTACTGTACAGAATGCAAGAATATGCATTTTTGTATATATCTTTCAGTGAATCACACATTTTCCATTTCTAAATATTTATCACAATATAATTTGTACGATAGAGATCAGAATGTTATAAAACACATGTGATAACAGATTTTTAATCAAGACAGTCCTATAGGAGGGACAATGAGTTGCGTGTGTTCCCTCTATATGTGTCCCTCCATGCTGCCACAGTGTGACAGCACTGAAAGAGAAGTGTCTGTTTCAGCACGTTGCATTGACACAGACAGACAGTCCTGCATACCTATGCACATCCCCAGTTCTAGAGCACACCATTTACAAACAAACAAAACCTAAAAAAAGGAAACATGGACCGCCACCCCTTTTCCAAGGCCCCATACCCACACACACTCACACACATACACGTACAAGGTCACATGCACTGTGGCCCCTGCAGCATCTCATTCAAGTGCATCCCACACTGGGAGAGCGATGGCCGCAAAGGATTTTGCTTTCATCGACAGAAAAACGAGGGGACAACTTTTTGGTGGAAGTATTGTCTGATACTCTCTCCCTCTCTTTCCCACCAAGTGAGCAGCAGCTCTCTCACTTCGCCCCTCTCACCCGTCTCTCTCTTTACCTCTGGAAGGTGGGCAGTAGAGACGGTGCATTTCCAGAAACGAGGTAAGGGATCAAATTTCAGGATTTGTGTGTGTGTGTGTTTTTATCTGAGAGCGATACATTTACATTTATGATGACTGTGATTGAATAGAGGCCGGCGGAATCAGATAAAACCTCATTACTGCAGAAAAAACACTGATGTGACATGCGGATCTAGAAGCGGAACGACAACAAACTGCCCCATCATAAAGAGTAGCTGTAACTGTGGTTTAGCGTTGCACTTGTTCAACTAGAAGTGATGTTTCCCCAAAAGAAGAGGTAAATGTTTGATTACAAGTTTGAATTTTGAAATTCACCCATGCTCATTATACATTGATGAATAAAGCAGCTGTTGAAATGCTTGTCATATGTTCATATAGAGACAAATATTTTCAGTTTGGATGTGTGTTTCGTGTTTTTCTGGTTTTCTGTATTGTGGCATGGCTTTGTGATTGGCTGGCACCAAATGTGGTCCTCTTTTCAAGATCCTTTTTGATGTTTTTGCAGAATTTGCATGAGTATTGTTTGGTTTGTTTTAAAGATACCCAAGTTTACATCATCATGTGGTGGCAAAACAGGAGCTTATTGCGTTTTATTGCATATTCAATGGCTTCAGTTGCAGCTCAGCTCTGAGAAATCGTGTTAAATTTGATTCACACGCAGGTAAGTCTGTGTGCACAAGTTTATGTCGTGCATGATTAAATAAGTGTGATTTTTATTATTGCTCATTTGTCTATTACCTCCCCTAGTTGCTCTGCAGTGGCCCCGTTATCTCAGCTCAAGATGTACAGCTTCATGGGAGGAGGCCTGTTCTGTGCTATAGTGGGTAACATCCTGCTGGTGGTCTCCACTGCCACTGACTACTGGATGCAGTACCGTCTCTCTGGAAACTATGCCCACCAGGGTCTGTGGAGGTACTGCATGTCCAACAAGTGCTACATGCAGACCGACAGCATAGGTGAGACCCTCACAGTGTTTCTTTTATTGTTATTCCTGCAGGACATCCAAGAAACAAGATGAATGAGAAGCACAGGCATGGTTGTGTTTTTTTCAGGGGAGTGTGTAGCTTTGTTTTCAGCTCGACATCGCACTGTTGCTGTGTGACTGGCTTGACAATCTCAAAAAGACTTTGAACCCCTGCCTGCTAAGTCCCAGTATATTTCATCATCAGCTACTGTAAGAGACAAGCCATTCCTTCTCTCAAGATGTGAGAGCTGCTGTCTGGAGCTGTGCACTTCCTCGCCTCGTTCTTTTATTCTAATGGCAAAAGTAAAACCTTTTCTCAGAATCATGGAAGGAACAAACAGTTCATTTGATTGTCTGGTGAAAAATGATGGACTGGTTTGTGCCCCTGAGCTACAAATCTAAATTGAATCTATAGAGATAAAGACATTTCCCCATATGGTTCAACAATCTGACACTTTAAAAGGCAAAACTCCCTGAATCACTTCCTGCACTTTGGGCCTGACTGTAAAAATGATCTTGGCAGATGTCATGTTAGCGTTAATCAAGGATGCTCTCAAAGACATTTTTTCAGGGTGACATAACTGACGACTTCATCCTGTTTCCTTCCAGCCTACTGGAACGCCACCCGGGCATTCATGATCCTCTCAGGGATGTCGTGCTTCGCGGGCATCATCGCCGGCATCATGTCCTTCGCACACTTCTCCTCCTTTGAACGGTTCAACCGCTCCTTTGCTGCAGGAATCATGTTTTTTGTCTCCAGTGAGTTGTCCTCCCTCTGACCCGACACACACACACAATGTGCAGTTACACAAATACTCAAGCATAACGGACATGTTCTTTCCACTGACCCTCCAGCTTTCTTTGTTCTGCTGGGTATGGCCATCTATACCGGAGTCACAATCAACTTCCTGGGAAGACGTTTTGGGGACTGGCGCTTCTCCTGGTCATACATACTGGGATGGGTGGCCATGCTTATGACCTTTTTCGCAGGTGAGATTGGACTAATTTCACTTTTTTGTTGTGTATTTTTTTAAATAACTTCAGTCCTCTTGATACATAATGAATACAATGTTGATATATGATAGGAGATTTAGAGCTGAAATAAAAAATAAGATATCTTTTTAAGTCAGATTGTTCAACGCTTGTACCAAACACACTGCCTCTGTCTGTTGCAGGTATTTTCTACATATGTGCCTACAGAATGTGTGAGTGTAGGAGAGGAACTAGTCCACGGTAAAAACAGCTTGTTTATCTTTTAAAGAAGACACTGCCACTTTGAATAGAAGGAAACTAGTAAACACTGATGCAGGTTTGACTGATCTACTGAAGATATGATGTCTGGTTCTGCTCCTGGAGGCCTTAGACTGTCTGTTTTTCTAAAAGTTACATTATTTCAATATGGATTTTTTTCCGAAGAATATACATGTTGATAAAACTCCATTGAGATAATCATGTGTCTCATTATTGTTACATGATATAGGTCTTTATTTAACTTCCTTTATCAAATATTGCTGGAGTTTGGCACATTATATAAATAATAAAGTTGTTCCTCATGAAGTAGCGTGTTTTTTGCGGTTGTACTGACAGACTACCAGAAGATGGCAGCACTGAAGCACTCCACTACAAGTAGGACTAGATGATGTATAACTAGAATGGACTCTGAGTGGAGTTCATACCTCCACTAAGGCCAGACAGTCCCCTTATGAAACCACTTTTAAATTCACCAAATCCAGGTTTTTGATTGGATATGCACCAAATTGCACACACTCGTAAAAATCAATCCCCTAAATGAGCCGGATTTTCTTTCCATGAATTATACTCAGAGAAATCAATGAAAATGTGGAAACAAATACTTGTGGATCTGCCTCCTGATCTGGATCTGCACCAGCATTTAATAGGTAATCCGTCCAGTAGTTTTTGCGTAAACCCTGCCGACTAACAGACAAACGCAGAGGAAAACAGAACCTCCCTGGAGGAGGTGTATGTCTGAGGAAATCACAAGATGTTGAGAAACCTCCTGCATCCATCTCCAGCTCCAGTCGACTGGTGGGAGCATATTCACAGGTGGCTGAAACAATGTTCCCCTCAGGAACCATTTTATAGAAGTGCTTGTGATATATAGTGGGAAAAAATGTAATATGGGAATATTTTGCACAGCAGAGAACAACACATCAAGCAGTACATACCTTTGTCTCAGGATTCTGCCTGAAGCTGTGTGTTTTGGCCCTGCCTCCGAACATCTGACAAGGCCCCCCCCCCCCAAACTAATAGTATTTTGTTTTTATTAGGTTGTTGTTTGTGGGAAAGGGCACAGATCTTCAACAACATGTTTGTGGACATCCCCTGAGTACGCCCAGTCATGAACAGCACTTGGAACAGTGGTAGGCGGCAATGTGTGTACTTGTACTTCTATTTTTGTGAGGACCACTTTAAATATTAGACCTGAGAGAGAGTGTTTCAGACAAACCTTAAAAGGACTGTTTAGGGTTTGAGGGATAGAATTAGGTTGAAGAATGTCATATGATGATTATAGTTAGGTTATGGGTCTAGGGGGATGTATTATGTCAGAGTGTGTGGGTGTAACATACAACAGAACAGAAACTGAAAAGAAGATCATATTCCTGGACCGGAGGGCGACCAGGGTGGGGTCCACGCAGGGTCTCCAGCCACTGATTGTTCCATCTCCTCCGTCATTAATAACTGCTTCCTCCTCTTCCTTGGTATGTGTCCATTCCTCCCCATCAGCTGGAGGGAAAAGAGCAGTAGCTTCTGAGGTAATGAATGCTTGGCTGCTCGGTGACGCAGAAACAATGAGAGAAATGTAAACAGTCCCAGACAGATCCCTTGATCTAAGTTTCCATAACTGGCCCTCGTGGCTGCTGTGAAGACATAAGCTGTGTAATATTGTGTTCTTTTTCTCCAGAGTCCACTCTAAAGCCTTCGCTGAAGCCAGATCTTAATAACCCCTGGGATGAATTTTATTGCAATTGATGATTTGTAGTATTTATCTAGTGCAGAGCCACATTGGAGGGGAGGTTTATGGGTTGGAGTTTTAATACTGGGCTTGTAAAAATTGAGGAGGTGAAGATGGTGGTGATTTCATTAATCATTTTTACATCTGCATTTGTAAGTGTATTTGTGACACATTATAGTACGAGATAGAAAAGTATTAATAGTTTACAGATTAAAGGGCCTTTCATCATCTGAGAATAATCACATGGCAAAAATATCTTGTTGCATAAGCCCTCAAATATGATTTTTTTTCCTACATAATGGCGGAAAATTTCCAGTCATGTATTTGAATTACCTCAGTCAAGGAAAAAAATGTCTGTTAGTTTGCAGCATTACACAAAAACTACTACACAAATGAAATGAAAACCTGGTGGAAGGATGGGTTTAGGTTGGACAGGGAAAATGAAGGATGTAGAAGGATGCGATATGGGTCAGGGAACATTATGAGATAGGGCTTTTTCAACATTTTCATGGATTTCTCAGATAATATTTCATGGATTTTGATGAAAAAAAATCTGACCTTGATAAGTGTGTGCAATTGGGTGCAGATCCAAATAAACATCTGGATCTAGTGAATTTGAATGTGGTCTCATCAGGGGACTGTTGGGCCTTGGTGGAGGTACGGACTCCACTCAGTGCCCTTCAGAATGTTTTATCTCAAAACATCATCTTGTTAACACAACGAAACATAAGACTAATGGTTTCAACGCAATAAGAGAGAACAGATTGTTTTTTTAACCTGTAGCGTTATCGTCATCACTTTGCTGTATATGCAACTTAATCTTTCTTGGGAAACACGTTAGTTTGCAGTGAAAAGCATAGCGTGACCATCTCAAAGTACAACTTTTAAACAGAAAATTCAACAGATGCATTTTTCGCATTCACCTGTAACCAACAGAAACTCCAAATGTACTTAAAGTTGAAGGGTTGAGCAACGAATTTACTCAAAGCTCGTAAAAAAGGTCCACAGACAAGCCCTTTCGATTGCAGGAATGCAAGGTTGAGGTCAACACCTCCACAGGTCTGCTCACCCTCATGTTAGTCAAAGTGTTTTGTTGCACCTGGTAGTTTTCACTGACACAACCAGTTGATATATGCAGCAATTTGCTCACTGTGGCCAATTTTAAAGACCTGCAATTTCTCTCTCACACTTCAAACAGGAGGGCGACTCTGTCAAACTGTCCCTCTCTGAGGCAAATGCGCAGCCAGGTGTTTATGTGGGACGGGGAGACACAGACATACAAAACACACAAACACATACACAAATCAAAGTATAATTAATGGCAGGGAAAAGATCTAATAATTTGATCAAGTATTGAGCTGAGAGTGGAGATGGGGCCGTCTGAAAGGAATTTAATTAAATCCAGTTTGAAGAATTAATATAATAATATATTTATACGAGAAATAATGTATATTACTACTAAACTGTATGTTACCATGCATACTCTTTGGCTGGTCGTCCTCTGCCCACAGTTATTGGGTTTAGTAATGGAAGATTACGCTGACACAGCAGGTCCTTAGAAAAACTGTCCTCATCCCACCCGACCACGTCCGATGGAGCTTCACCCTGAACACCCTGCGACCCGTCTCTCCCTTTGTGCCTCGCTGATCCCAAATCTTCCCTAAAAATCACACACCGTCCCCTTCCACCTAATCTGTCAGGCATTTTCCCCTCATTATCTCACCCTCCGTCAATGCAAGACACAATACGAGCTGTTTCAGAAAGACTTTATTGTGCTGCACAAGTGAACACTAATGTGGTATTTGCGTTTGGTGCACACAATACAGGAGATACAAAGAGACAGTGAGATAGTAAACATTGCACAGGGAAAACAAAGAAGAATAAAAGTATATAATTTACGCATCTCGTCATAAATAAAGTCTACACATCAGTGACTAAGTGGTTCATTTTACATAAAATACACAACTTGTGAGCAGATGTCTGCTGCAGCTCTGTGGGGGGGGGGGTTTAGAGGAGAGGTTGTGTAGTTGGAGAAAACTGTTTAGCTGAAGTTAACATTAATGTCTATGATATGAATCCATAAGGATAGGTTTTGCAGATAATATCTATTGTTATTGGTCCCATCTGAACCTTTTACATATGTTAAGCTATTCAATGCTGTATATAGCAGTTAGGTCCAAGCTTGAAGCTGAAGGATCATTAATCCAACTTAATGTCGGCAAAACAAACCAACACTGACAACAAGATGTCTCTGCACAATGGAAATGAAATAAGATTCCAGCTTTGGTCAGATTCAACTAACATCTGAATGAAAACTAAGTTGTCTGCTCTTCTCAGGCCCTGCTCCACATCAGTTACACTGTCTGCAACTATGCTTCCCCTGTTAAGGTGCACTTAAGTAACACGGCATTGGTTTGTCCCACAAATAACTAGGACGTCATGAAATACTCTGTGTAAATGACTCTTCATCTCTAAACCAGTCACCAAAGGAACTAGCACATGAAAACATATATTTGAAGCTTCTCCTCCTCAGGCTGCAGATGTTTCACATTATTCTCTGTGTTTTGTCATTTATTATAAACCTGTTGTGCACCTCATGTTGATGGACCGCTCCTGTTCCCTCCTCTGCCTTTGCTCATATCAATCTGAAAGCAAACACTCAGTACGTTGCATGAGAAATATGCACGAACCACTTTCATCCATCTATAGCCGCCTCCACCACATTACACAATGTGTGACCATCCGAACATTTCTCTTTGCTTTTACGTCCATCTACCTATCCATGCCTGAGGGAGACTATGTAGGGACCTTAAAGATCACAAGAGCTGCTGATAGAGAAATAGAAAGGCTCTTTTTGAAGTTACAGCTGAAGCACACTGGGATGTAATTTAAGGTAAGTGGTAATAATATAGCATGTGTTCCTTTTCAAGTGAGGCTGTGCTCGAAAACTATGTGAAAGTCCCTCAATGTGCCTGCAATCATGCTGAAATGAAGGCATCACAAAGTGCCGTGACACAGTAGCAGGGCCGATGAGTCGGAACATGTTCGATTTCCAGCAGAACGCGAAACAAAACTAAATGAAAATGAAAATGAGAACATTAAAATGCTAAACAGTTTATCGTCAACCTGCGTGACATGAAGCGCTTTTTCAGCACCAGTGAGAAGTGGCTTTACGTGTTTATTACATGTGAAATGCATTAAAACTAAAGACAGACATATTGTAGGACAGACTGGATTTAGCAGCAGCTCCCCCTCCTCATCCTCCTGAACAGTTACAGCTATGCAGAAGCAGAAAAGCAGCTGAGTGATGTGTGTGTTGTGAGAGTTACTACATACAGTACATTTAAAACATGAGTAGTAAAATAAAACTTTAACATGTGACGCGGCAAAAAAAATAACAACAACTTGATCTCGAATTGTAACAGTGTACACAGAAAAAAAGCATTTTAAGACGACTATTCACAAACACCTTCTTTTGCAGTGGTCAATATAACTGTGGTTTCTTTTTTCTTTGACGCTTCAGTGTTTTTATTTCTTAAATGACTTGGTGCCCCGGGGTCAGAAAAAAACAGCATGGCGTTTATTTGTATGCCTTTAATTGTTGGTGACATTTTTCATCTGTCCTGGCTGAAAATAATTGAATTCACCTGCAGCCGAATAACAGAAGAAACATGTTTAACCACTGACGCTGTCCTTCCCATCACAGTGCGTCAACAAAATCTAACGGTATTTGGTTTTTTGAAGTCAGAATTTTTTGTAATTGCATACTCACAAATCACCTCATGTTTCCTCTGCTGGATTCTCCGATTTTACTGGAATGTGTGAGAAACTAACTCTAAACGTGTGTGTCCTCTAAGACCAGTGACATATTATCACATTACAAGGTTAAGCTGGGTGTGTCCCTCTGAACAGGTCTGATTTCTAATAATCTGGCTCTCGCGTTTCCTCGTTTCTACGCTGTCCCTCTGTAACCGCGTCCCTCTGGATTCTAGCATGCAGAGCTGCAGACGACTAAAGTTTCAGGTTGACTCTTGAAAGCATCAGATTGAGCTTCTCCTTGTGTCATCAACCTACGTGACATGAGCATGGCTTCACCAGAAATGACTGAGGTTTCTGGGAAGTCTTTGGAGCAGTCGGTACCTGAGGTGCTTCGTTGTGAGGCAACATTAAAGCACTGGAGCTTAGTTTTTCTCTGTTTTTGGTGCCATAAACCTTGAGTTGAGGGAGAAGAGGGAAAGGTCGCTCTCTTAAAAGGTTGAAGACTGAGGAGGGGAGGAGTTGTATTAATCCCCAGAGTGAAGTGAGGTGAGAAAGGAGAAGATTCAGGGGCTCTGGGGCTGGTTTTGGTGTTGTCCCCCCCTCCAGCCTGGTGGACAAGGGGAAGTGGTGAAGTTCTCAGACTCTGGATGTGGTTCTCCCCTGGGGTAACACCTGACTATAGATGGGATTTAAAAAAAATAATCTGGCGTGTCTTTAAATGTGTCGACGATGATGGTGGTGCTGGTGGTTTTTCATGTCCTCCATTGTGATCCTGCCCCAGGCTCCGATCACAAATGCTTCGATCTCACACTCATTGTCCCCGCGAGCAATTCGGAAGTAACCGCTCTCTCCCCAGTTCTTTCCCCAGGAGTTGGCAGCGATCTGGAAAAACACAAAGAAAATACAGATGAGGATTGTTTTGTGACAATATGTAACTTCAGCCAATTAGAGTCTCTAAAGAAAACCACTTCCAAAATATTTAGTTTGTGTTTTTCCTTCTTCATAGGTCATTTGACCCAGACGTTACAGCAGAGACTTGCAAAGCCACAGGTAAAGCAGATATGACGCAATTACAAGGCGACTAAAATGAAACGTCCTGTTTCCTTAAATACAATTGGGGGATATCTCTAGGTTTGAAGATTGTTGGAGACATTTTGGATAATGTAAGAACACAAGTCAACAAAATATATTACAAATGTTTACATTTTAATGAAGATTCAAGCACAGTCAAGAAAGAAACTTGTGCTCACCCAATATTTTCTTGACGTCCCATCAACGTTTCTCTCCTCTCCCCACCTGACGCACAAAGCAGAAAGAACATGCATGAGAGTGAAGGGTCAAACAACAGGAAGAGAAGATGTCCTCACATATAGACTTAAGATCAGCTGTGCACAGCTATATTTAAAGTACGGATGATTTGCAGCTAGCATTCTTCTCAGGAATGTGTTCACATACTTTCGCAGTTGGCTTTATTGATATAGAAAAGCAGGAAGAGGTATAAGTCGGGTTCAAGTGGGAGGAATGGAAAGAAACATTTTTCATCTTCTTAACAACATCCTGAAAACAGAGTATTTATGGCTGGACAACGCCTTGAGGCACTCCTACATCTTTCCAATTCAAAGAACACAGAGTTCCCCTTTTCCTCTTTCCCCTTCCATGAAACAGGAAGGAGAGGGTTGGTTTAGAGGAAGTGAACACTACCTCGGCTCCATCAGTGGACGGACAACACACAACAAAACTGATGATTATAAAAACACAAATATACACGTGTGAATCTGAACTTAGAGGCTTATCTTAACCCTTCTTCCTTGTTTCTTCTAAGAAAACCTTGCCAAAGGCCCCGCAAATTCCCATCATGCCTTGCACGTTCGTCTCAGCTTAGCAGCTGCCAACTTTTAGACGCCTACAGTTTCTGCTGGACATGATCAAAACATTCTCCCAAAGCCCGTTCCCATCCTGTTTTTGCACTCTAGGCCTTCGGTTTCCCAAGAGAGTCCGGGTGCCCGAGCGCTTGTTATCTTTTATAAGGGAAAGGAATGCTGGGAAATAGAGAGGCTGGCCTCAGACTCTGCCAAGTCAGTAGCCCGCCACCACAACACGGGCAGATAGTGCCAACCTTCTATCAGCGAGTGACTTTATTAGCCCGGTGTTTCATCAGCTGGAGTCGGAAGTCACACTGACCACGAGTAGACACAATAAAAACAGCTGCGTAAACATCAGATGCTACAAACTGAAATAAATGGGAGAAGTGGGATAAGAGTTTCAGGGGCTCTGGGGCACACACTCACCTGTACGTGTGTGTGTGTGTGTGACGATCCCGTATGCATGCCTGCCTGCCTGCATATTTATTGATATGGAAAGAGCCAGACAGCATCAGACCACTGCTGAGCTCTAATCTGGCCTCCAATCAGCTCACTTGCTCAGTCGGGGACAATGATGAGCATACCGCTGTGCCCACGTGCCCCCGCCCTTCCCCAACGCCCCTCAGCCCACCCCTGACCTCCTCTACGGGGGGACTGATCCCCCTCTCTCTGTCCGGTGCAGCGAGGATCAGCAGCCCAGACAAAGACCTTTCCACCACAGTGGACCTCAATGCTCTTTCCAAAAACTTTCCCAGGCCCTGGGCTTAGAGGAACGCACCGCTATGGGATTTGGCCTATGTAAACACACCGATGCTAGTGGCTGGCAGGTTGGAGCTCAAAACACTGGGTTCACCGGCTCCCCTCTTCGCTCCATCTGTCCTTAAAACCTGTGTCGCAGGCCCATCCACATCCACTCGAGCCAAACAGCGGGAGGCCTTCAGGAAACGCTGGATGTCCTCTTCCTCAGCATCATCTCACACCCTGCATACCTCCGCAGTTTATTGAAAAAGATAGGCTGAGGTGTAATTACAGTCTACAGTGTGTGATCCTAACTTGAACACAGTGCGCAAAGTTTCCCAACAAGACATTTCTGAACAGCGTGCGCTCCTCAGGTATGTGATTTGAAAGAGCTAAGTACAGGTTGGAGGATGAAGGCCTGAGTGTTTATCATATACATGTCTATACATGATGTATGCAATGTTATAAAATGTACATGAACACAACAAGTGAAGATCCCTGGTAAACAGGTTGTATTTTGTCTTCAACCACGGCCAATCAGATAAAAGCAGAAAGAGACTGCTTTTATCATGGAGCTGAACCCCCCCCCCCCCTCTGTCTGGAGTTCATGTAACTTCAGAGACAAGCTCAGACTCTGAGGTACAGTCAAACATTCACATTCCTCAGCCGCCATAACAGACCCATTACGAGGATAGCTGCTCATTTCTCTAATTTGGAAAGTGAGACTGGTGAGCAGCAACGTATCATTGTCCCGAAACACACACTTCAAAACCAGCTGGAGGTCTAATGGAGGAGAGCGCGACCACATTTTTGTAAGTCCAAAAAATGAAGGATATTTATGACTTTTTGCAGGTCAGAGCCTCTGGCCTCTCACTGCCCTGAAAACAACACCTGAAAACCGCAGCTAACAGCGAACCTGTCTGTGTGAGGACGGTCTGGATGAGAACAAGAGTACAGAGGGGATAGAAGAGAAGGTGGGACGGTCGGTAATAAGACGACCAGCAGAGCGGTGATGATGGAGACTCTGCGACATGAGAAGAGTTGTGGTAGGTAAGTGATGGAGACAGGAGGGTGGGGGGGGTAACGAGACACCCGAGGGTGGGGGCAGGTATTCCAGGTGTGTCAGCCGTCTGCCCGCCTGCATACCTGTGGTCGCAGTAGTTACTAGATAAAGGAGACTGGGGCAGACGGAGGAGTGGAGCCAAGGTGTGTCTGTGAGACCTGGAGGGAAGTTTATCCACATGTACAGTGTTGCCAATCTTGTGCAAACACACGTGCACATGAAGCTTTGAATGAAGCCTGATGGGAGCAGCAGCTGCTCAATTCAAACCTGATTCATCCTTAATAAACTGTTTGGGAGGAGACGAGGTAAATGTTTTTTGGCCGGAGAATGAAAACTCTATTCTTAGTTTTCCTGTCGATTGTTGAATATTTCATCATCAAACACAGAATCATAAAATCGCAGCACAATCGTATTTATCTTGAGTCTATTCATGTTTATGCAAAGGGTAAGAACTCGACTTGGGCCCGTGTTATTATTTATACGCCACAAAACTGAGAAAACAAAGGCTTGGTACGTGCAGGGAAACTGTACATGGGTGACTTACCCAGTGATCCTGACTGAGTGTGTTCCATGTTTGCGGTATTGTGGAGGTTTGGTGAAGCTGACGTCAGTGTGTTTGTAGATCCCACTCTTATAGACAAAGAAGTCCTCGTGGACCTCCATAATAGCTGCAAGAAAAAATGGGCAGGGAGAATTAGTAGGCGGATACAACACACACACACACACACACACACACACACACACACACACACACACACACACACACACACACACACACACACACACACACACACACACACACACACACACACACACACACACACAGGTTTGCACACAGACACATGTACACACAGAAACAATATCAATATCCATTATAAGAGCTGCTGAAGAGAGATAAAGATCTTACTTAAACCTCGATTAATCTAAAAGTACTTACCTAATTTCCCCTGGTGTGTGGGTTTGTGTGTGTGTGTGTGTGTGTGTGTGTGTGTGTGTGCTGCACAGCTGAACTCCGTGTGACTTTCATTTTCCAGATTAATAACTCTCTGGATGTTACTCTCAGAAATTCCCTCTTTTGGAGATCTACCTGCATTCTCTGGCCAAGAACACTTCCCAGAAACTCACAATGCGTATGTGCACACAGGGACACGCACAGACACACACACACACACCTATACACCTTTGTTTCAGAGACAAGCTCAAAGACAAAAGGGGAAACTTGACATGAAGCCAGTAAGTTTTCCTGAGCTGCTAAACAACAAAACAAGAGGCTGGTACTGACTCAGAGGATCACAGAGGACACACACACACACACGCACACACACACACACACACACACACACACACACACACACACACACACACACACACACACACACACACACACACACACACACACACACACACACACACACACACACACGCACACACACACACACATGACTCCTCTACTGGAGTGTACTTGACAACGGTCCAGATGGGCACCAGACAGTGAGGCGAGCTAATAAAGGAAGGTCAGTTCAACCACACTGACATGGAGGCCCATCATTTTTGACCAAGCGACTGAGGTCGTAGTTAAAACCCGGGACAAAACCTTCGGGTTGATAAGGTCAAACATGACATCATGACACGAGGCTTGAGGAAGCACACATTTGGATTTGTGCGTCCCTCGGGAGTGCAGTAACACTCACCGGGAGCAAATGTTGACATTAATGTACATTTGAGAGGAACACACAGAAGGAGGCATCGTCTTACCTTGCACGGGGCCATTATCCATAATCTCCTTCATAATCTCTTTATCCTGAGAGAGAAGATAGAGGCAGAGATTTACAGGCAGAGCAGAGGGAGATGGAGAGGAAGATCATTACATGTCGGTGAAATGGAGAGGATGAAAACAACCCCCCACCTCCTCCTCCTCTGGATGTTAAAAGTTAGATAACAAGATTGAGTCCAGCGGGGCCCTCCGGCCTTAATGCCTGGCTTATTGACTTCACAGACCATCGGGAGACAGTAACAACAGGCTGTAATGATTTTCAGAGGCATTAGCTGTCGTTTAGCACTGATGGATGCTGCCTGATGAAACCACATGTTGGCTGCAGCTCGGGGGTCGTCTGTGAATCGGAGAGGACACACGAGAGCGGTGGCTGCACGCAGAGGCGGCTTCTGGAAGGAGTTTGAGTGAATGTTGCACAACACCTAACGCTAATAAGAAAGGCCAGAGGCGATTTCTCCATGAAGTGGACGAGGGGAAGGTTGAAATTTGAGATCATCCAGCGATTTAACTTTGATATAAACATTAGAAACTCTTATGTAAAGTTGTGCTTCTTAATCAATGACCAAATAGAGAATATAACTGACGTGTAGAGTTGAGTAATCTGATAATACAGAGATCTGATACAGACACATGGGATATTATATCAGATAACGATTATAGATGAGGACATCCACAGTTCCGTCTGTAAATTAGTATAATTCACTCACTGCCATGTGTATCCAATACATTTATAAAGTATTTCAACTGCCTGCACCATGAAAGCTGCCAAACATACAGTTAGAAATACAACCAGGTGGCGTCAGCGGCGAGAGCTTAATCCTGTACATTCCCATGTTCATTCACAAGGGGGTCAAGTATGCGTAAAAGAAAATGTGCAAAAACACTTAAAACATGTGAGAGAGATTATGTCTACTGTGGCACGAGGGAGATCCAAAATTCTACAGTTTGCTGGAGATTTAAAGGGCAGGTCGAGTGTTGGCGATGGGCTGCTTACGCTGGATGAGAGCCTATACGGCGGCGTGGACTGGTAGATGTCGTTTTGGTAGTTGTGCGAGTTGGGGCAGCGCTGCGTGGCCTGCCTCTTCCCCCGGCCAACGGAGCGGCTTTGCATCATGCAGCGTCCCACCTCTGCTGGCGTCTGCTGCGGGGGTCGGTAGGGGTAGCATTCCTCCGTCACCACTCTGTGAGGCAGGGAGAGGAGAGAAAGAGATGTCAACAAGTCATCACCATATCTTGGTTCCATACAAGGAGGGTCATTTTGTGTGTTGTGCCTACCCTCTACGCCTGAGGTACCACCAGGCTCCATCGATGCGGCCCCCGGCGCAGCCCCCCTGGTTGCGTGTGTCACAGGAAATAAGGTTTTGGGGCGAGAGCTGAGGAGTCATGTGACCCATCGACTGGATGGAGATTCTGTCCGAGGCCACAGCTGGAGGCAAGGATCGGAAACACAACAAAAAGATTTGATCACAGGTTACAGGATTATTTTGATTTACTTTTTTTGTACCTAAAATTCTTCAAGGAGACAAAATTGTGTTATAACGGATGTCAGTTATTTATCAGGAGGCCCATACACACCCATGAAAACTAACCAGGTGAAGCTGGTTAACAAACATTTAAACAAAAAGATGAACAATCCCTGAATACTGTTGTCGCATTGGTAAACTCCTCCTCATCTCTATTTGCACATGACAACGTCTGACCATAGAAAACATAATCATGTCCACGGAGACAAGAAGGAAACTTCTGACCAAGAGTGCAGCATGTCGGGATTTTAACATAAACTATTCAACGTATTACCACGGAACTTGGTGGAAGGATGGGAAATGGGCAAAGGAAAAACCCATTAATCATTGGCACAGATCTGGATCAGGGGGGCAGATCCAGGATTTTTATTTCACATTCTTTAACATTGTGACATAGGGCATTGTTTTTGACATTTTCATAAATTTTCCCAGGGAATCATGGATCTTGATGAAATCTGGTCCATTTAGGGAACTCATATCTATGACTTGAATATATTGGGACTGTTGGGCCTTGGCGGCAGTGCTATTCTTGTTTGTGTTTTTGAACTTGTATCAAAAGATGTTTAATTTTACACCTTTTTACTTCCTTACGCTATTTATCATTGCTGTATGTCTCATAATGGAATTCTGTATTTTCAGGGTATTTCCATGTAGTTCGACTAATACTGAATTTATTTTACGACTTACCTGCAGTTGAAAAAGCCCAGGAAGCTGCACAGTTGCCCTGGTCCAGTGGCTCGTGAATCTTCCCGGGCCACTTCTCTGCTGAGCTGAAGTAGAGTGGCAGACTGTCACTCTGAGGATCCATGTTCATCTAACGGACGGAGAGAGGGAGGAGACGTCAGAGTCATGTTTATCTGCTTTGAACGTAATCGGTGCGACAGTCTCACGAGACTGCTCCTACTGACGCTTCTTAGGAAAAACCATCATTGTGAAAAAAGACAGACAACATGTCACGCAGGAATGTAAAGTAGAACCGAGGAGACTCCAGTTCCACACACGCCAACATGGGGCTGCAGCTCTGAAGCTTGTGTGAGCGTGGTGCGAGCAAAACAACCGCACAAGCGAACAAAACACAAGTGAACAAAACACAAGTTAACGGCTGCCATTCAAATACTTGTGGACGACGCAGGCAGGTTACATAAGTCTGCTAATCAACCCTGCGGGAGAAGGGACCCATTCACCGACGATTTGGACTATTTGGGCCTGTGTCGATCTCTGACCCGGTAGAATAGACAGCAACCTTTTGGTCCCAGGCCCTCTCCATGAAACCAAGAGGCCATGTGCTTACATCAATGCATAATTGAGTCCCTCATTTGCACCAAGTGAACTGAGCATCCACGGAGGCATCCACCTCCATTCAGATTGTCAACCTCACCGTGATGATAAATCTTAATTAGAACGAGAGGATGACAGAGCGCATTCACTCCCAGGTGCTTCTCAGATGCCAAACAGGCTCAATCTGTTAGTCTCCACTCTGGGTTGGATGCTCGCCTAATCGCCCAGTTATGTGCGGCAACAGAACGCACGCTGCTCTGCGATGTATTTCCGCCCACTCGCCCACAAAGAGCCGGGCTGCCTGCGCTGCATTCCTCTGGTTAAATAGTGAGGTATTCAGAGAACAGACGGCCACCTGATGCATAACTCAGGAATGTGCCACTGGTCACGGAGTGGTTGTTGCGGAAGGTCAAAGTCCAGAAAATCCGCACACCTGAAGAAATTCAACTAAAGGCCGAATTAAAAAAAAATGAAGAGGAATGGCTGCAAGAGTAAGAGTTGTCTGTGTTTGTGTAATTGATTATGTTTCCAATTTTCCATCCATTACACATGAGTCTGCAGACACGCAGGAAGGGAGAGAGATTTATGAATGGACTCTGCTCTGGTTCCTGGCACAGGTAGGGACACGCTGACAGCGGAAGGAGGAGGGGGAGCGGCGAGGTTTTACAGGTGGAAGAGTCGTGGAATGCTGGGAGAGGTAAACGGGGGAGTGAGGAAGTGAGGAAGGATGGATGGATGGATGGATGGATGGATGGATGGGCGAAGTAATGGATGTGGGGCAGAGGTAGAGAGGTGCAGACTGAAGGGGAGTCTGCTCTTTATTCTCCTCGGCTGCCACCATCACCCTCGCTTGTCTTTTCCTGTCTGATGTTTTGGTTCCGTCTTATGTAATCTGTCTGCGGGAAATGTAAACAAAGACTGAGTGGATCAGAGTGGGCCGAGGTTCCAGACGGAAACGCCATCGCATTCCGACGGGCCGCCATAATTAAGTGAAAGAGTTTAATCAGCTCTCCCTTATTCTAGTTGATCTGGGAACCAGCATACCGCGAATCCCAAACTCAGAGGAAGTATAAAGAACATAACACAATGGTAACAAGTCAGCTTTTCTCTGCATTTTCACCTGTCGCCTAAACTTCCTGCCTCCAACACCCCCACCCCCCAACACGCACACATGTGTACTCATTCACCTCCATGTCGTCTAGGACACATACATTTTCAGGCTAGTTTCTGACTGATATGACTGATGAAAAAAACAAATAAACGTTTTCTAATGACACCACATTCATGTGAGTTCAAGTGAATGTCTTTAACATTTATTTTTGTATTATTTAAAAGGGGAAATCCAGGGTTTAAGAGGTGTTAGAGGTTATGCCACTGGCAACAAGTAAGGTGATATTTCTTCTCACTTTTAAAAGCAGGGTCAGATGTCAGAGGTCAGCTACAAAACAGCAGCACTCGGGATTGCAAAGAATATCAGTGGCTTAAGTTTGCTTCTGTGCCTTCAGGAATTTGACCACACACATATTTTGTTTCGTCAGTTAGATACACCCCCAAAATGATTCTCTCTCAAAGAGGACGACCGCCATGTACCTGGATCTCATTCATGTTCATAATAGTCCTGGAGGGTCTCTGTGTGCCCAGACGATACCGGATCCCCTCGTCCAGACTCATGCCATACAGCTGACTGTAGTTTGAAGCCTTCCACCTAAAAACAAAAATGTGTGAACTTTGCAACCATGATATACCTTCAAATATATGTGTTTACGTGTGTCCGTGTTTTTTACCCATAGTTTCCTCTGTTGACGGCATGGATCATGTCAGACTCCATCAGACAGGCGTTCTGCTCACACTCCCATCGTCCTGTAGTCCCACATGTGCTGAAGTGGGGAGATGGACAGTAGAGACAATGAGATGCTGTAATCGCACAGAAATAGCTTCTATCTCCATATTTAAGCTAATTCCGATGAACTCATTGGCTAAAATAGAAAGATCATCTCAGTCAAATATACAGTGGTTCAGTGGAATTCCCAAGAAGCGAGTCAGCAAAGAGAGGGAAAGGTTAAAGGGAACATTCGGCCTTTTATGGCTGCAGAACGCAGAGCCATTTTTAGTCCAGAGGGAATGAGGACGTCAAGAAGATGACAGAGCAGATAAGAGAGCAGGATATAAATGATGATGTTCAGATGTTTAGTTTGGGGATGCTAAAAAACTGTTTGGTATGAAGGTGTGTGTGTGTGTGTGTGTGTGTGTGTGTGTGTGTGTGTGTGTGTGTGTGTGTGTGTGTGTGTGTGTGTGTGTGTGTGTGTGTGTGTGTGTGTGTGTGTGTCTGTGGACCCTGAATCATTAGATAAGTTATAGTCACACAAGTAGTAGAAAAATGATCCATTGTATTGGCAAAAGTACCAACACAACAATATAACGCAGGAACTTTCATTAGTAAACACTATAGCTTTAATAGTTGAAGTTCCACATTTTAAAATGTATATAAGTACAGAGACCCCGACTTGAAAATCATACTTGACAAAAACTGCACAAGACAGAAACTTTCCTCATTGTCACCGATTTTTTGATTACCTCAGAGTAAATGATTAAAAACATTCCTGCACAAAAATGTAGCTTCATTGGAGAGTCCCTGTCTTGCTGGTTAATTATTTCTAACTATGACATTTTACAGAACTTTGGATTGCCTGTATATTTCTTGTAGCTGTCTGAATAAAACAAAAACGTTACTATCGCTAACTGTCCTGCACTTTTATATTATCCTATCAGGTTGTTACAGAATAACACGTAATAATTAAAGAGATAGTACCTCAGTTTATAAATTACATTTTTCTAAACCATCAAACTATTGGGAGAGTCACAATTTATGTGTCATAATTCATTTGTTAATACATTCACAAACAGTTCAACATTTTGGGGTGAACACTTCCCCTGTCATGCCTGTGTGGTAAATGGGAATTTGCTGTCATTTAGCGTAGCTTAGCATAAACCCTGGAGAAACCAAGCCACATGGGACACAATCCACCTCTAAAGCTCACTAATTAACAGGTTATATTCTGTGTGTTTAATGTGTACAAAAGCTGAAGTGTACTAATGACAGATTGCTTTGTTACAGGATTACAGATTAGTCCTGGTGCTCGGCGGACCTGACTGACTGTTATATATCTTTTAAATCACTTGCAAACAGCTCCCACACTCGATTGTTCTCGGGAAATTTTCCAGCTTTATTGGGGTTTTCTTGTTTTATTCAGTGTCTGACTAAAAGTGTTTTTGTTGTCATGTGTCTCGTAAAATACTTATCTCAACAAAACCTCCTGATTATACAAGACAAAATGCCAAACCTATAAAGTAGTGTCTATAATTCACTGTGTGTAGCCACGACTCGATATGAGATTATTATGAGGACTGAGTTGGTGTGAGAAACAATGAGGGGTGTTTCCCACACTGACGTATATGGACTGCCATCCATAGTGTCTACTGTACATCTAATATTATGTTCACAAGAGAAGGGAACCTTTCCAAGAGGATCATTACACACACACACGGGCACAAAACTGCTCCTCCCTGGGAATCTGAGACCCATGCAAACACAATGCTCATGCACACGCCTACATACAAATACATACATGCACACACACTGGCAGAGTTTAGACCTGTGAGTGTTCCACAGACGACGGCTTTGACTTGAGGAAAGAGACAAATGACCTTTGCCATCTCTGTCCCATCAGCAGCAGGAACACAGGCCTGCAGCTCAGCGCTATAGTCGCAGCAATAAATTCACACAGCAGTGGACACACACACACAGACAGACACACACGGTGATGGAGACAAGGGGCAGGAGTGTGTATTGGAGTGAAATATAAGGTCTGTCAGAGAGAGGCCATATTTTACATTCCCCGTCACAGTCCCCCCATTACAGACAGAGATCTTCTCCACCTCGGAGACAATACACACCTGAGTGACACGAGGTATCACAGACCCTGTCAGAGCCGTGGGAACGGAGCCGTGTTTGTGTACACTGTGATGTGACGTTATCTGAGACGCTACGCAACGAGACAAAGCTACAGCTGTCGTTGTCTGTCGTCCGATCTGAAGGACACTGCGCGACGAGCAGACAGAGCCGAGCTGCTGGCAAATCAGAGCGGCGATGGGCGCTCCTGTAGGAGGCCGCCGCGGTGCGAGCAGGAGGCGCCACGTTCCAGATTGTTGGGAGGAGATAAAGCGTTATCAGGATGCCAACAGCTAAGGGAGGAAAAGGCCCCCTTGGCTGGAGATCCCATTAACACAACAAAAGACTGCCACACTTATCGTTGCACATCCTCACACACACACGACTGTACACACTGTGCAAGCGTCACTTTAATACCTCATGCTCAGTGTGGTGAAGCTCTAACTATGTAGAGACGTATAAAGATCATAGTGATTGCGTCTCAAAGAATGCACATTCATTGAGTGTTTCTGTGACAGGCCATTTGCTGCTATTATCAGTGACGATATGTAGGAGGCGCAGATAAGAGTGTGCGTGTGCGGGGGCTCCACCGCTGCTAATGAGAGACTTGAGGGAGAAGAAGGAAGAGCGGAAGCCCCGTCCTCCTCCTCCTCCAGCTGGGAGGACGCACATCTGGGAAATTAATAAGTGGAGAGAGTGGGCGCAGGATGAGGGGAGTGCTTGTCCCTGTGTGCCAAAGTTGTGGTGCAATTTTTCAAGCATCCGTGTATTGCCCTGACAAGCACATGTTAGAGCGTATGCACATAACACTCTATTGTTTGGTTGTGAAAGGGGGAGTTAGCACGTAAATGCTGACTTCAAGACCTTGAGAGGTCATTTTTCACCACGCTCAACCCACACAAGTCTTTCCTCTGAGAGAAATGTTATCCTGCCATTCATCAACGTGCATCCTCGCCCATCTGCAGGCCATCGCACCCATTGGGTCAAACCTAATTGTGCCGTCTTGATAAGAGTCAGACTTCTGGCCTGTCAGACTGACACATGCAGCTACTGGAGCTGAACAGCTGGAGCCTCTAAAGCGGATGGTGTGGAGATCAGTGGGGTCAGGCTGGTTTGGGTTGGACGTGTCATGACATACAGCCGCAGCAAGTCCATTTTTGCATGGAACCGAATATACGACTGATCCACTAAAAGATGTTAAATTAACATTTATGTGTCAAGTGTTCATGTTCACACACGTCTACTTTTACAGGGTTTTTGAGGAACCTTCAATGACACAGATGTGAGAAACCATAGTGGAGGACAGGTGAGGAATCCTGTTTCCCTTCTCTCTGCCTTCACAGCCTCCCTCAAGTCTCTCAAGGACTGTTTTGTGTCTCCTTGACACTTGTACATTTAGAGAAAAAACGACAACAGCTACACTGTGAAGGCTGTGGAGATAAAAGTCACATTGCTGCAACTGATAGCTCATCTAAAATACTTATTTAGGATGTCTTCACTTCCTGTGAAGGTCATAAAATCAAGAGTATATCATCAGCATCACTGAAGTGGAAAAA
Source organism: Hippoglossus stenolepis (assembly GCF_022539355.2). NCBI lineage: Eukaryota > Metazoa > Chordata > Actinopteri > Pleuronectiformes > Pleuronectidae > Hippoglossus > Hippoglossus stenolepis. The sequence continues at coordinate 10,820,201 of NC_061499.1, forward strand.
TAATGCTTGAGCTTTGTGTTGCTGTGTTCAGGGTCATTTTTATGCATGTGTAAGAACACAGCTCAGAGACTCAAGGGGAAATGATTGAATTTACCAGGGACCCTATTGTAGAGGTGGGCACAGACAACTACAGACAAAGAAAAAAGCTACACACTGCTGAGCTGTTTGTTACTTGATGTCAGATATTTGGGGGCATGATGTTTACCATTGTGGTCTGTCAGTTTGAGGGAAGCACTTATTGATATCCCATTCAGATTTTGGAATGCTTTCACTCAAAACCCTGCGCTTGCACTCAAATAGCCCTAGCTTGTGCTTAGATTTGCTCCGCTGGTGCTCAAACTGTGAGCTTGAACAGATTTCCTGTGCTCCTCCTCTGGGCAGAACAATTTAATTTGTCAACATTACATCTGGCTGTGCATTGGTTTGGGAATCTGGACAGATTTGTTGCACAGCAGAAAAAAATCCAAGAGCAGAGGAGGAATCTGAACCAGACAGAATCGTGAAGACCCATTCACTCACCGTTTATACAATCACACACCAGTCATACACTGTTGGCACAACCGTCAGGGGAAAGTTAGGGGTACTTAAGTATTTTGCCCAATGACATTTTGGAATGCATGCAGGCTGTAGGAGATGGGGATCGAACCGCTGACCTTCTGGTTAGTGGACGACCCTCTCTACCTCCTAAAATATATTTATATATTGCCTATTGTTTACAAAGAAGTTAGGATAGAAAGGAAGTGCAAGTACACAGGGTCAGTGTGTGTGTGTGTGTGTGTGTGTGTGTGTGTGTGTGTGTGTGTGTGTGTGTGTGTGTGTGTGTGTGTGTGTGTGTGTGTGTGTGTGTGTGTGTGTGTCAGTGTGTGTGTGTGGTATGAACATCATGTCATTAATGTGAGATTTCAACCCACAACATAGATATAAAGGCTGGATATCATAAAAACTGGATATTACTCCATAAAGCCACCAGTGTTTATGATAATAAGTTGGTTTCTTATTAGAAACACATGCTGTGCACACACACAAACACATGTATTGTGCAAACCCACACAACTTGATTTTGAATGCGAGTACAGATCCCTGAGGTTTTAAGAAAACAGCTGGAAATGTAAAGGAATGTGATGCAAAACATAAACACAATATTTAATTTATTGTAATGGTGCATTCATGAAAACATGGCCTGTAGGGCTTGAATAATCCACTCATCTTATGGTTTATACAAAGTGTTAGATGGAGCAGATAGCGAGCACATGTGGATGAAACAGTCAGAAGGTGAGGGAAAGATGTTTTTTCAGCTTTGAGCTACTTCAGGGGACATTGGAGGGAAAAGCCTGCAGGATTTAAGAGGTTGAAAGAGGAAAGTGTAGAAGGAGCGAGGGGTTTACATACCATAAATTGCAGTTTTCTTTGTATGTTTGCCCTGTAAGGAACCTGTTTCCATTTCTTTCGCAGCTGCCTGAGAGGGAGACAAAGAGGGGCAACTGTGGGTTTCATGTGGCTCAACAACAAAGATCCTCCTGCTAATCTCACAATAACACAAGAGACACAAATGAGCACTCACACTTAATGCAACACAAACAACACAACAGAATGTGCAACTCCTGGAGTGCGTGTGCAGTATATGTGGGTCTGGGTGCACCCTGAGCTCTACTAATCCAGTTTAGGAATGTGCTGTTAGCTGCTTTCCAGGCTTCCCAGGCCCTCGTCATGCTTTAACCAGCTTACGCTCGACTTCGCCACCTCTTGTGAAATTGAGGGAAAGCGCCACAAATGTGCATTAATCATACTGAAGCACTCAAAAAACATCTATTGGCATTTGAGAGCGTCTGTGGAGAAGTTATGTCCGATCTGCGCTAAAAAAGATCCAAGAGGGACGCATTCCTTCTGCAGGCATTTGTTCAGCTGCACTTGGAGTTTGAACCTTGCTCGTTGGCGGATTGAAAAACTGCCCTGACTTGGTGACAGGCTCGCATTGAGGTTTATCTGCACGCTGATTTACGGCAGAGGGTGCTGTCAGTGTGAATTTCATGTGGAATTCACAGCATGCGCTCTGTGAAAATTAACACTGCGAGTGTGTTTTCCTCGCCTGTGGTGTGAGGCCTCGAGCTGATAGTGTGATTTATGACTCCGATATCCATTTTCCCCCCTCGCAGCTGCCTCACCCGGCCTATATCACAACTCATTTAGTGCCGAGCTGCAGCGTGGGGAGAGTCACACTTTTATGAAGAGCTGATTTATATGCAGGAGGCTGTAGAGCTGACAGTCGGCCATGTGATCCCGTATAATGGGTGGTTGTGACATTTTTAACTGCATTTAAAGTCAGGCTGTATAAACTATTGAATATTGATGACTGATCTGAACGATCTGTGACTGGACGGCGGCAATAAGAGAAAGGACCTGTTGTAAAAAATCTGTCGCCTCCTTCCTTTTGAAGTGCGACAGCTTTCTTCTAGGCTGCTTGACGGTGCCATTGTGTGTCTGTGTGTGTGTGTGTGTGTGTGTGTGTGCGTGCAAATGCATTAGTGTGCACATCCCAGCTCCTGATCCCACTACCTTGTCGCTCAGGGAGCACATACCTGCGCCGCCCACCCCGGCCTACCACCCCCATCCATCCTGCGCCCGTTGTCTGTCTCTCCCTCCCTCTGCATTGCCTACATTCTTTCTCCTGACCTCCATTCATCCTTTCATCCTCCCTCCCTCCCCCCTCCCTCCCCCTGTCTGGGTACATAAGAAGCCCACTGTTCCCTGCTCTGTTCTCAGGTACAGGACTCTGCTGTCGCTGGCACATTTTACACCTCTGCACTGGGAGAGTGGCGTGACAATGGCTTAGAGAGTTCAGATAATCAAACACTGAGAAAAATTGGGGGGGAAATATTTCAACTTTAACTCATCTATTTATGGTATGAAATATAAAAAATCATATGTTTGCTTAAAAGGGAGGAACAGAGGGTAATTTATTTCTTACTCCATATTTATATTAAGATTTTTTTTTTGGGGTCTAAATTTGTATATAAAGGAAAAAGCTTCTGTCTTTTTCAGGGCTTTTTAAAATCATTATCAAACATTAGAAACCATTTGTCAGTTTTGACCATATAAAGCTATTCAGTGGTTACTGATTGGAAGTTATAACTAAAATAGCACATATATTATATCCCCCAGTTTTAATTGTTATTTTATTTCTGACTTGTCCGAGTTTGAGGGAAAGCCGGTTACATACCTACGTAATTTATTTTCAGGTGTCATGCTGCTTTGCATTGTGGTCCAGCACAGAGCTGTCGGCAGGGTTCTCTGCTGCTTTCTGATTGAGCTTAACTAATTCCAACAGGCCCAAACACACACACACACACACACACACACACTTGTCCACCCTGACTTACCAATGAAAGGAGGCTCCACGCCTAAACAGTGTCCCCAGAAGTCAGGGCAGCAGTCGGACACGGTGCGGTTACAGAACAGGTCACAGTAACAGATGGTGTCCAGGTAGGGCACCGTGCACAGGTCGTCTCTGCCCGGGCAGCAGCCTCCTCTCCTCTCACAGTACGAGCCGCGTGGGTCCCTGATGCCACCAACATGGAGAGGACTGGCAAGCTCCCTCTTGGTCCTCCTGGATAGGATTCTGTCTGCTGTACCCTCTCCTACCAGCAGGAGCAGCGCTGACACTGTCAACAGGATGAGCTTCATGATAAATCTGTGAAGGAGACATATCAAGAGATTGAGGCGATTCTATTCAAGACATGCTTTTGTGTAATGCTCATTAAAACAACTCGTATATGATGGAGTGGAAACATATTTATGAAACTTTTCCAAAGGAAGACGCTGGACAAACGCTTCACACTTCAGAGGAAGAGAGGTGAGTGAGGTTAACACTGCGAGAAGGATAATTGGGGTAGGACTGCTGCCAACTCACCATCCACCTCTTGCTGCGTATTTCACATTCACACACACACACACACACACACACACCCACACACAAGATAAATTTAAACAACCTTGGCAGCAAACGGTCCAAATAGAAACCCATGTGATGCTTGGAGATCATCTGCTTGCTTATTCCAGCTTTTCCTTCCAAGCCGCCAAGACAAACAGCAGCTTAATATGAAAATGCTCTCAGCAGGATGGAAGTGGTGGAGAACAAGTCCTCGATGGTCGCTTTAAACCGGATGAACGATGGAGCCTTGTCGGGTCTCAGGGTGAAAGGCCAGTTCACTCGCTGCCTTTTTTTTTTTTACCCTCCCTGTCCCAATATTTCCTCTTCGTATATTCCTCTTGCACCAGATTTATTCGTATTCACACTGCAGTGGTTGTGACACATGAATTCAGCTGCACTATAATTACCCTGTGCAGTCACTTGTCACAGGTCACCTTTATTATCCCAGATTAGAATGCTATCACAGTCACGGAAATAAAGTAATGTCCTGCTGTCAGAGCTAATCTGTCACACTCGAGGAAATTGTGTGGGTGAACTGATACAGTCTGCGTTCTATGGACAATAAAGTTTATCTAAAATGTCATGTTGGTAGCTCATACTCCAACTGCACAATCTACAATCACACAACAACCATTTTAGCACAAGTTGGAGCCAGTATGGAGAAAGTATAAAAAAACAACAACATATGAATCAGTGATTTGCTTTGAAAGAAACTTCTCCTGGTCTCTGACTTTAAATGAGGCACAGTCAGTGGTGGAGGAGGCACTCAAACTCAAACAGTTTACTAATGTAAAAGTATCACATTACCTTTTCTACTTCAGTAAAAGTAAGTAAGTACTCGCTTTTAAAGATACTTAAAGTGTTAAAAGTAAAAGTACTTGCAGAGTGCCGCTTTTCCCCAATGCAACAACATACTCGGCCTCCTCTGAATTCATTTCAGCTGTTTCTCAACCAGTGATGCTGCTGCTGCAGGTGCATGTTGCTCTCATTAAAACAGGCGGGGTCTAATGTTAACGCCTGCCCCGATTGGATCCAGATCTTGTTATTGAAGTAAATGTACTTTGTTACACCCCACTACTGTGTACACTGTGATACTTTTTTACTTTTTGTCTGTGATTTTCGACACAACACTTTCCAGTATGTGTTTGTGTGCGTGGGTGTGTGCGTGTGCATGTGTGTGTGTGTGTGTGTGTATGTAAAAGAGCATCACAACTGTCCCTCTGCAAGTCGACAAAGGTCAAACAATCATCCATATGGCTGTTTGTGTGCGTGTGTCTGTCTCAGGTTACTCAATGAGTGAGTCTCTGCGGGGGCCGGACAAAGATGTGGGGTTGGCCTGCTGCTTACATAAATAGCATCATTAATTATCCAATCAGACCTCAGAGCACAATAGACACTCCGCACATAAAGCGGGGCTCCGGAAAAGGATCTTTGCTGCGCTGTTTTCTGCATGACTGTGCCTTTAGTTGAAACACACTCACACACCCACACACACACACACACCGGCATATGGCAGCATGGGTTGGGCAGCCCTCCTCTTTTACCCCAGTGTTTTGTTGTGGCAGACTCTGAGCAGCAGTATAATAAAACACCCACCAGTCTGCTCAACAAAGTGCCGAGGCCTTCGGGTCACAACACCAGAGTGAAACCACAAGTGATGACCCTGGTGTTGCCTGCTGACAGTCGTACGCCATCAGGAGCAACTTCAACCACTCGTCACTGTTATTATTCCTGTAGCTTCAATGTAAGAAAACAGTTTTCAGCAATCAGTTTCAGTTTTAAGTCAATCCAAGTCCAAACCGAACCAAACAGTCAAACTCAATATTTCAAACACATCGACAGAATCAGTTAAGTAACGACATCTGATTCTGATCAATAGATATTAAAGATTTAATTAGACACTGATGTCTCAGCTCATTTTAGTTTTATTAAACATATGTTTGACAGAGCGTCTCTGAAGCTTCCATATGGCTCATCAGTGATCCAGGCAGCTGCGGTCGAGCAACTGATCCCACTCCGGACCCTCAGCACTCACACACACACACACACGCGCACACACACGACATGACTTACAGTGATTTCCTGAAGACTTGCTTCTTGCCTAACCCTTACCCCAACCTTAACCTAAAGCTAAACATGTCTTCACCTTAAAATGTAATAATTCACGTATGTCGACTTGCTTTTTGTCCCCTTAAGTCCCCATAATGTGACTGTATAAACAGATTACGTCCCCACAACACTAGTAATACCTGGAACACACACATCACACAGAAGCAGGACAATGTTCACAACCTAAATTTTCTTGGTTGCTTGTACAAACTGATTATATTAAAAAACACAGCTCTTTCTCTATTAAAGGGTCAGTTCACCAAACTTACCAAGACAGTTTCTCACCTATCTGAGCAGACATCTAGAAATTCAAATAGTTTGGTTATGATCTTCCCAGGTTAGGAAACATCTGAGATGTAATTCAACAGCAGAACAGATCCCACACTGGACCATTTTAGACTCAGATTTTCTTTTCTAACAAATAACTGTGGGAACCAGAAATTTACTTTTGAATTAAAGTTGTTCACCTCACTGCTGTATTGTGGTGGAGGCAGAAATATAAAGACAAAAAATAAAAACCTAAACTTTCCGCCTGGGTAAGAAAATAACTGTGTTATATTGTAATTTTTCTTATATGACTCTTTCACTTTGCTTCACTCAGCTGAACTTTGCTTCACTCAGCTGAACTTTGAGATTGCGCTGCACCAACCACCAGATGATTCAGGAATCTTGGCGCAGTTAATCTGCATAAAAGCCCTTTCAGCTCCATTTCCCTCTGTGTGACACTGCACAGGCTATTACCCGTTTCTATTTTTAAAGCGCCGACCAGTTCAAGGCAGTGGGCGACATCTATGATAAGCATACAGGTGTCTACTAAGGCCTGCAACAGGGGAGAGGATCACTGGTCTGGATGTAGCCTCACACTCACTGGACTCAGTAACCTCAGCAGCCTTCCAACTCTTATGCCTGAATATATTGTGTCACACAACCCCACACCCTGAAGGTAAATATACGGCAAGAGTGAAAATGAAAGAAAGAGAATGGAGGGAAGAAGATGAGAAGATCAGGTTACATAAAATCAAATATAAAGTTCCTCTGATTCATGAAGACATTTGAGAACAGTGAATCTGTACTGTTCAGTTTGCACCTGCTCTGAATCTAGAGTCAAAAAGTAAAGAGAGTTAAAAAGAAAAAAAGTTTATTTACCTTGAATTAAAAGAGAAATCCAGGTTGTTTTTTTAAAATCCGACAGAGGCTTTCGGATGAAGTGTCGCTGGCTCGCAGGTTCAGGAAAACAACAAATGAAAGTCGGCCTCCCTCCTGCCTCTCTCACAGGATCTGCTCTGTCAGACTCTCGTCTTCTCTATATACAGGCAGCCAGTGACGAATAACCACTCCCCCTCCCCCCACCTCCACCTCACTCCCAGCCCTGTCCCCCTGCTCCACTGCCTCCTGCTCTGTGATCGCTCCCTCTCCCTCCCTCCCTCCCTCACACTTGTTTCCCTGTGACTCCCACAGGTTGGATATCTCCTCATGCCTCCCTCTCCTTATCAGACTGGAGCCGCACTGATCTGAAGGTGACGAGCCACATCTGTATTCCCTCCATTCGTTTCCACTGTCACTTCCACTGTTAACAGCAGCGGTTTCCCCTCTGCCACTATCTGTGGTTTTTCCCCTGCATGGTCAAATGAATCCACTCCTTGTACACACAGTTGCTGAGTGTTCACCCTCTAGTGGACACTGGTTTGCATAACTTCCCCTCAGGGAGCCAGGGAAATATTTGATTGGCTTGAAGACAAACTCCCAACTTCTAGAAATGTTCAAACCAGCCTGAGCTGAGTTTTCGGCCCAAATTAGTTGTTTTACATCATCTGCCTCTGTTTTCTCCTCCTCCTGGATTGATTCAGTTCAGGAAATCAAAAAGGAAGTGTTTTTGTATGGATTAAAACATGTTCAGAATGCATGAAAATGTACATATATATATTTATATATATATATATTGTATATATGAATCAGTCTTCTCATAAGATGATGATTGTCATATTTGATGCATCATTTTAAGACACAACATACAAACTATCGGCAAAAAACACTAAAATAAAATAATACTGGATTAATTTCTTAAAGTTTGTATTAATTTGTTCCTGATTTTTGCTTATTTCCTGGATTAGAATGCCAACCAGGGGTTTAGAGCACAAACATGGTGGTCCTGAAAGACCCAGCTGCCCCGTGGACCCCCTGTTAGGTTGATCAATGAGCTGGAGGCTGAATCAATAACTGTAACACAGCAGGGTGTTAGACAGGGTGGGGCGGGACAGAGGGCGGGGCGTCTCGGGGAAAATCCTCTCAGGACAAAAGACACTGACCGCACAAATATGTCAGAGTTGAATTTGGTGTTAAATTAAATACAAGTTAAATTGCACTTGTAGAATATTTACAGGAAAAGAAGAGCATCTTCCAGTGTCTTCCAGTGTCTCCTGGTTGATCTGGAGCAAAGTCTCATCACAATAATAAATACACAAACAACTGTATAATATTAATGATTAAATAAATAAGTAAATGTTGCATAGTTATTGAACTGACTTGATACTTCTAAAATCTCACCATAGTTTTTTACAAATATGATTCAAATGCTACATCTTCTGCTCAGACTTTGATTCTTATATGTCTTGTAAAATCCTAATCCTCCTAACTTCTAGTTTTTGTTTGTTGACCTATAAAAAGGGTTAACATAGAATTTATTAACTTATTAAATAGACAGCATTCAAAGAAAAAAACAAAAAAGAAGCAAATGGATCAAAATCTAACTTATTCACCCACTTAAATTAAAATCAAAGCAATAAAACAGTTTCTAATTTGGGAGAGAACAAAGTAACTACGTGCATTTACTCAAGTATTATAATTTAGCTCAATTCTTTAGGTACTTTAACTTTATTTGAGTATTTCAATTTGATTCTATACTTTATACTTCTTTCTCCAGAGATAAATATTCTACTTTCTCTCTTTTAACAGCTTTAGTTTCTAGTTACATTACAGGTTAATATTTCACTCTATGATCAGTATATAAAATATGATGCATTGCAACTCTGCAATATATAAAACTGTTTAAATTAACACCTCAGTCGGCTGTTGTGTTGTTTTACTCTGTAGATCTGTCATTACTGGGTTTACTGCAATTCTATGTGGAATATAAGACGAGTAACCACATCTATAAAGCAACATATACTTTACATTTCATGCAGGATTTTGAAATAGGACCAGGACACACTTACATGTCAGACAAATGTGATTTTCTTGAGTCCCTTATGCAACAACAAAAAAACTGACATAACAGTAAACTGTCATATAAAGTCTGGTTCGGGGGGGAATCCCCAGACAACCTGGATCTGTCATTTGCAAGATTCCAAACAGTGTGTCTGACTTACAGGACAGAAATGAAAAGCTCTCAGATTGATTATTGTTCAGTAATGTGAGCAGAAGATGAGACAGTTCTGGGTTCTAGGTTCACTTCTCAACACTATAATTTTCGACTGGAGAAGCCGTACGCCTCCTGAAGAAAGGGGCTCTGAGCTGCGTTCACAGTGTTTTGCCGTCACCACCCACTCAGTCATTATTAAGCCTTGTTACTGAGCCTGTTGTTTACCTTCCAGTGAAGATTGAGTCAGTTGTACTGACATGTAAAGAATGCAAATGATTCACGTACCCGAGTGTATGTGACGCTGGGTTGACTGTAAATGCATAAGAGGTTGATTGTAGACATCTGGAGAAGAACGTGTGTGTGTGTGTGTGTGTGTGTGTGTGGTAAGGTTGAGGTTAAGTTGCGGTTAGGCATGATTTTGTTATGGTTAATGTTAGTGATAAGGTTTTGGATAGGCTTTTTTTATGAATGGAAGTCAATGTAAAGTCATAATAATCCTATTAATAATGATCCTAATGATTAAGGATAATTGCGCAAACCTGTGTGTGTGTGTGTGTGTGTGTGTGTGTGTGTGTGTGTGTGTGTGTGTGTGTGTGTGTGTGTGTGTGTGTGTGTGTGTGTGTGTGTGTGTGTGTGTGTGTGTGTGTGTGTGTGTGTGCATGTGTGTGTGGGTGTGTGTGTGTGTGCGTGTGTGTCCTTTGCCCTTTAGCAGTCAGTCACTTTCAGGAATTGACGTCTTCTTTCCTCAATTTAGTTTGAAATCTGCAAAATTGCTCGTCACAAGGATTTTTTGCATCCATGCAGTCTTCACGGAATGACTGAGAGGCACAAGAGACAAAAGCCTGATTGTCACCATCTGTAGAAGAAGGTGTATATGTGCATGTGTATGTATGTGTGCGTGTGTGTGTGTGTCTGTGTGTTTTGAGGACCCTCGGATAGCAGACCCTCTGAATCACACGAGGAAGTCACCAGACCAGGGAGTGTGTGTGTGTGTGTGTGATTCAGACGAGGACAGTGAATCACCTCCGATTGCTCTTACAAATGTGTTTTACAGGATCTGTAGGCGGTGTGTTGTAACACTCATGTAATGGTGTAGGTTCGATATGGACACACACAGGCCCGACCAAGCCTTCGGTGACTCAGGCCCTAACAAGCCCCTTCAGATGTTTCACTGTGACACTCATTTCCTCGAGGCAGCGGAAGAGAAAAGTGATATCAGATCAGCTTCTGTTTGTGATGTCATTTCCCCGAGAATAGCCTGAACTGTGGAGGCCGAGGACACACATGGTAACAATAGAGCCTATAGATACACGAGGAGAGCCCAGCAAGTGCACTGCAGGGAAACACACACACACTCATACACAAAAAGACAGTTGTGTGCATTAAGACTTTTACTGTGATTAGGTAACTCCAGGCCTCGCTTTGAGATTTGACCTTGGCGCATGGCGTGGGCCAGACAAACACACACACACACACACACACACACACACAAACACACACACACAGTCATCTTGACAAACAATCCCTCTCTTTTTCATGATCATTGCATCACAATCCTCCCGTGATGCTGCGCAGCGAGTCCGGGAATCCCAGCTGCACCGAGTCAGAGTGGAGGTCCGCGCCCCCTGACCCCCTCGGAGGAGTGGACACGTATCCATCTCCATCTCTCCCCGTTCCAAGAACATGTGGGACGGGCGCTGCTGATAGTAAACAAGAATGGGCGTTCTCGCGGCAAACACGTGAACGGAGTGCGTCAACAACCCGTCCAAGATGTTTTGTGGTGCTTATTGTAGCAGCAGGTGTTTGGAAAAACACCCACGTGTTTGGGTTAATGAGAAGCACAGACATCTGGGAGACTGTCAGAATTTCAATGTACTGTTTGTTCTCGCTCTTTCTGCAGCTGCAGCTCCGCAACAGTTTTGTTTTGGAGAACAGTGGACGCACTTTTGTTTGGACGCTTCTCGCAAAACAGCCCCGACACAAACAACTTGATGGGTTCAGGAATATGAGATACACTACATCTATTCACTAGTCCCCTAAATCCTCCTGATCAGGTCAGTTTCAGGCTCAGATTGCTTCTCGGGGTCGAGTAAAACAGGTCCCGATCTATAGTTGCTTTTATTCTGCACATCTCCAAGACTAAAGATCTGTCTCACAGTCAGTCAGCGGAGCAAGGACATGACTGCATGGATGTGAAAATCCTTGTCACCACAATCTTGATCTTGCTAAATCTTGACACACACACACACACACACACACACACACACACACACACACACACACACACACACACACACACACACACACACACATGTTGTGTTTTCCACTGGATGGATGTGGTATGGGTCAGGGAAGAAATCCATTATATTTTGTTGATCTGGATTAGGGGGTGAATCTGGATCAGGTATTTTTCAACATTTTCATTGATTTCTCAGAGAATAATTCATGAAATCAGAGATGTTTAGGGGACTTATATTTATGAGTGTGTGTAGTTTGGTGAAGATCCGTGCATGTGGGGGAGGTATTTGCTCTACTGTCATTCTAGTTTAGTATTTAGCCAGTTATGAGTTTAGAATTATTAATGAGTTCATATCATGCTTTAGTTGCTACTAGCACATTTTACATAAACAGAGAAATACACATATACAAAGCCCTTTTCCACAGTTTGTATTAATGTTAATCACATGCACCTATGAGATGAAAACAAATTGCAGAATTTGAATTATTGCAGGATGTAAAACGCTGTCACCTCTGCCACCCTCACATGTTTGTCCGTCACATCAGACTCATATCGATTGTGAAACCATCGACTGATTATTGCTGACCGAGAGGTGACAGATTCTGAATCATTCAGTCAGAGGAAAAACTGAGTTGCCAAAAGAATATCTGAACTGCGTTGATGTCAGCAAAATGATAAGTTCTGCTTGATGAGAAGAATCATTCACAAGCTCAGCAGCTGCTGGAAATAATGATTCTCTGGAAAAATCATTTGCTTCAGTGGAACTTTCATGAATATGTGGAAGAAAGAGTCGTGTTAATCATGTTGTAAAATGTTGACTTGAGAACAGATGTCTCTTTTATGCTAACTAACGTAATAAATGATATGATTACTGTAATATCTCAGTTTAAGTATTTTTACAGGACTACAAGGTAATAAGAAGAAAATACAATTACATTCTTCTTAATCAAATATTTATCATAAAGTATTTGCTATAAAACTAACTAGCTTTTCCAAAAACTGCAGCATGTCCTGACTTATTTAGGAAGCCACTCACAGAGTGAATCATCTGCTACCTCTCATCAAACACTGTTTATATTTTCATCCAGTGACAGATGTGGTCCTATCAAATAAAGTTGCTACAAATCCTTTTAGAAACATCTTTGTTGATAATTCATTACTTTTATTACATAATTACACAGCATATCTTCAGAGCCTGAGATGACGTCTCATGTTACAGTGCCTGGAGTGTCTGCAGTGTCTAATTAAGTAAAGACCTCCAACAGTTTGTAGCCACAAGTTCATTTCAAGTCAAAGTTACTGTGCGTGACGTGCAGGGGCTTGTTGCTTTGATTCTTTAGTGTTTTTCAGCCACAAGCACACAACGTCTCGGCTGAGTAAGAGGTGTTGATAAAAAGGTAGCTCAGGAAAAAACATTACACACTGTTTGTCAAGAGAGTGTCGCAATCATGTGTGACGCTGATTTCTGGCTGGATCGCGTTCTCTGGGCTGTGGGTAACATGCAAGTTTTTTAATTCTCTCTCTAATCATCAACTCCAGCGTCTTTCTTTTAATTGTCCCCCCAGAAAACCAGGCAGGTTCGAACCAAAAGCACGAGGAAGAAAACTAAATACACATATAAATGAATATCAAATTAACAAATGGTACATTTACATATGTTATACAAAATATATAATAATTGTATTTAATAATGCAACAATTTAGTATATAATAAACTTAATTCTAAGATAATGTTACATAACTTAATATGCAACAGAAGTAAGTTTGAATATAAGAATATAATAAATAACCAGTAATTCAAAAATAATGTCAACTAAGGTTACACATCTTAATAATAACAAATAATCAAGATTCATTTGGGAGAGACAGAGATTCTTTAACTTCCAGAGGGAGGAAATGTAACATTGGACAGTGAAGGAAACACGTTTTGTCCAGATTTGAGAGTGTGTGTGTGTGTGTGTGTGTGTGTGTGTGTGTGTGTGTGTGTGTGTGTGTGTGTGTGTGTGTGTGTGTGTGTGTGTGTGTGTGTGTTTGTCCTGCCAAAACACACCCTCAATCTCCCTTGCTGATGATGTCATCCCTTTACTCTAACAGAAAGAGAAGACGTGGCCTCAGGTGGTCCATCTCCCCAGCGCCTCCACTCAAACCTTCCCAGCTCTCCATCCATCCATCTCTCCGTCCCCACAGGAACTGACCCAGCCCTGTGTGCCTCAACAACCTCACTCAATACCTGTCACCCATGCATGCACTCATCCACTCATCCATGCATTATGTGAAGGTACTCGTCCCTCCTAATGGGGCGTTAGACGTTCACCAGGTCTGTTCTGTTTTTAAATTCTCATCACATCTGCATTTAAAGCAAAACAGAATTAATTAATTCAGTTCACATTCTGTGTGTTTGTTCTATTTGTGGCAATACGCTTCCATTAAAAAACAAATGATTTAACTTTGATGAACTCTGACACATGTATTTGCACCTTTGACCTTTGGTAAGTCGTCCGATCTTTAAGGGATTCTAGAGCTGGAGAATTCAAAGTGTAGGAAGCTGTCCTACCTTTGTTAGCTGTGCTGCTGATAAATAATGCCACACAACATTTTTCATTAAAGTTGGAGAATTTTTTACGACCTTATAATCCCCAAAATTGGACAGTAAATATAGAATGCTCCAGTGAATGTAATGAAGAAAAAAATGTAAATAGAAAATGATCTCACGCACAGTCCTTTAACAGACCGTAGACTGTATATAAAAATAGACAATGCATCTCAACACAAATCTATTTGACGTGTACTTTGACTTATTAGTTTGGTCCGGGTCTCATCCACTAACATGGAGGAGGCAGGATTCATCCTATTTAACAAAGACATGTGTTTCACTGGGCCAGACTCTGATGGGACTGAGGCTTTCTGGTGTTTCCTCAGCTTGCACCTTTCAGCAAAACCATCAAAAAATGCTGAATCAATCAAATACACACTTTATTTTGCAAAATCGTTCAGAGCAGCGTGACTCCTCGGAGTACGACACGTTTACAGCTGCACTTCTGCCAAAGAATCTTCCACACAAATAAAGCGGAGGAAGAGTTTGGCCCTGAGGAAGAGTTGTGTTTTATTTGGAGCAGACGAGGCTTCAGGGGGCGGCAGCATCAGCAGCGCTCCTTACCTCTGCTGTGTTTATCCTCTGGTTCTCCTGTCTCACTTATACAACTGTTACACAAGCGCTCCACTGACTGATCTCCCCAGGGACTAAAGACTGAAGAAACATCCCATGGTTTAGAAACGTTGTGTTTCTTTGTTTACGCTGCTGAATTAAGATTTTGAAAGGAGTGTTGTTTCAGGCCAATGACAGACATTCTCTGGCTGGTATCCTGCTCCCCCTCGTCTGTCTTCCAGCAAGTTGTTTACCACCCACTTATTGGTTTCAATGGTTTGTTTTGAAGGACAGCGAACCAGTTGAGGGTCTCATTGGCTGCACAAAGCAATAACTGAGTGCATGAAATAAATACACCAGCACATGCATATCTACATGTTGTGCATGGAAGACACGCACTGCATGAGATCATCGATACCAGCCACTGTCACAGGGCGCAAGATTGTTTCCGTCAGAGGCTACAACTGGCTGGCGAAGACCTGGTGATTACATTCCCGGACGCCTGCGGAACATCCAGCACCATGTTCCATTTCAGTCGGAGGGTTGTAAAGGGACGGTTGCCACGGGGACCGGGACAGAAGTGGTGCAAACAGAAGCAGTATAAAGACAGTGTTTCTAAAGTCGAAAGGGCGACAGAGGCAAGAGATGAACAAGACCAGTCATCAACTTGGAACCCAACTGGGACGAATGGAAAGTGTTGCGAATCTAAAATGTGCTTGCCTCAGCTGTAATAATTCATGTCAACAAACTAGAGCACTTTATCATAACTTCTTCTTTCTTCTTTAGAAACCAGGCGTATTATTAATGAACCAATCAACTCACATATTATATTCATGACTCAGCAGAATCCAAAGTGACTCAGTTCCTCACATTTTCAAAGTTCTCGTCATCTGGAACAATGAAGGGCTCAGTGTTTTTGATCCGGGACACTTTGACATATGGACATATGACAAATTATTTATGTTCTCTCATTAGTCACCAGACATAAAAACTTCACTTGTGCACAGTGGCTCTTCAGACTCTTTTAAGACAGTAGCTGGAAAATAGTGCTCATAGAAACAGAGCCAATCCCTCATTCGTCAATTTTTTCAAAAGGATAGTTCTGTTATTTTATGTTATATGATATATGGCCAAAAGTACTTGGACAAAGTCAACAACCTTTTTTGTATAGATCCATCAAATCATCCAATCATCTACAGCGCTTAGGGTTGCAAGGAGATGCTGCAGCCAATCCCAGGTGGGGTCCAACCATAGACTGTATACAAAGATGAAGATGCAACTCTATTTCCTCCCACTATCCAGAAATGAATCAAAATATTCTGCATAAAAACGCCGCCATCGTATAGCATATCGCAGTACAGACAAACACATGCATATATATATATAAAAATAAAAAATTTGATATCTTTGTATAGTTTTTGTTTGTTTGGCCATAACAAAAATCTGTTATCTCCCATGCATCAGCCACTCTAGTGCTGACCTCTGAACCTCATAGAGCTGAAACCTTTTTGTCAGTGAAACACTAATCCTGTAAAACCCCTGGAACCATCAGCGTCTGATGACAGCGCTGCTATCCATCAATACGCTTTACGCTCATTTGCTGACTCGGTTAAAGAAGGTGAGCGTGGTGGCGAGACGCAGAGCAGACAACAACTCCACAGATAGTATCAAACATTCATGGACAGCCACATCAGTGAGGGCCTTGCTTTAAAAGAGACATTACCTGTGCCCCCTCCCCACTCCTCCTTCAACTCTATCCATCTTCTCTTATCTACCCTTCCTCCGTATTCCTCCTCCTCTTTGGCGTGTCCCTGCAAAGCTCCAGGATTCCCAGAATATCTTAGATAAAATATCACGCCGCACAGTGGGAAATTTATAAACAAGGGGAAAGTGTGCTCAGAGGAAGACACAACAAACAAGCTCTGGGTTCTGAGGAAAAACCTGATTGAGAGAGATTATTTTGGTTTGTTACAAGAGCAGCGTGAGATGATTAAAGGTACAGGACAGAAAAAATCAGATTTTACAAAAAGATACAAAATTCAAAAAGATTAACCAATATAAACATATTAAAACGATAACTGACATTCTGTGAAGCAAATACTGTTATCGTGGCTTTTGTCACAACCAACTGAACCGTAAACACAAACAGAGATAAACCACAGAATGAATGTGTTTGGGTGTCACACTGCTCTGCACTCTCACAATACACCATACAAACGGGAAAGAAAAACACCTGAGCTCCCTTTGGGACTCAGATTCTGCGCTGACCCTGAACACACACACACACACACAAAAATAACAGAACAGTAACAAAGTTCACTCTCCACATGACATCATGAGGAAAAGTTTCAGATTCTCACTTGGTCAGTATCAAAACAGCGCAGCAGGATTTGTCATTGTTCTCCAAGTCTGGGCACAACTCTTTGCCTCGGTTCTGCTTTCTTTGTACAGTCGATTTGTAGTCAAACAAATGTTCACATGTTTCTCTGCTCAGCTAAAACGTTTCCCTTTGAGTCACTGTATTCATTTTAACTCAGACATTACATTATACACATACACACACAGACTGGGGCTGGGCAATAAAACAAAATCAATATAAGTTTCATCAATAGCAATATAACAAACATTCAACATATATCGATAATAGTAATAATGATACGTATGCATTATGCACAGTAAGGAGGTTTAACGTTTTATTGATCCAGACTTGTAAAATGTTTTGCTGTTTGTCATTTTCTGCTCATAAAGAAGATTGGAAACCAAAACCTTCACTCAGGAGCAAAAATCAGTTTTTGAAGGAATAATAAAGTGACATTCATCGTGATAATTATCAATATCGACTAATACAACATTTTTGATAGATCATATCATCCAGCACCAGAGTAGACAACTCGAAGGGATTGTCACGCTGAGAGACAGTCAAGAAAACCGCACAGAAAATTGCCCGAAAGCGGTCGCAACTCAACTTAATGCAACATACTTTCTGTTTTGAAGTATAAGTGACATATGACGAGGCGAGAGGATAAAGGGAAGAAAGCACAATAGATATGAAGCTTGACGTGATGAGGATGATCTTGGTGAAGATGATATGGTTTAAACCCTCCAGACACCTGGGAGGGGAGAGATGCTGCAAACTGGAGCCACGTTAAGCCTCTTAATTGTTTGAGTGACATTTGGGAACAGGACTCCCAGGCTGCCCTGACTGAGTCCAGGTCAGATATTATCACTGGGCCTGGAAACATGATCGATTCAGCAGCACTTTACAAGGCTGAGTGCTTGGCTGTCACAGGGGCTCCTCAACTTTTGTTTTCACCAAAAAGCAGCGTATTTTGCATTTCTCATTTCTCTCTATCTTTCTGGGGTATTTTCCTGTTATCGCACTGATTCGCCAAAACTGTCCCTGACGCCAGAACACGTCCCTCCTGCCTGGGCACAGGTGAGTGAGGGTAATAAACATATGTGGCTGTAATCTCTTGCTCTGAGTGGGAGCGAGAGAAGGGATTTGGAGCAAAACTTCATCAGCACAAATGTCTCAGGGAACAGTTTTCATATAGTAAACAAATCACCCATCCAGTATAGAAATCATCTCAGCATCTGAGAATATAACACTGACAAAATTAAGTTTTGATAGGAATGATTTTGGAGTCAAATTGTATCCATCCATCCATTATTTATCCTTTGATGGTCGCAGGAGGAGCTGGAGCCAATCCCAGCTGAGAAAGCCCACACAGACATGGGCAGAACATGCTAACTCCACACAGAAAGACCCCAGCCAATCAAATGGCTTTGAACCAGGACTCTTGCTGTGAGGTGACAGTGCGACCCACCACACCACCGTGCCACCCTCTAATTTCATTTCAAGTTTAATAACAAAATAAATAAATCACGACCTCAGCCAGGATTTTCGAAACCCTGAGGTTATCACCCTCCACCATACAGCCCTATGGCCCTTTACAAAACCAAACAGAAAGTGTATGAAGGGTCACAATTATCTTGAGTTACTTAGGTTTTCAGGTTGTGCATCCATCCGTCCGTCCCACTCTTGAAAACACAATACGCCAAGAACACCTTGAGGGAATTACTTCAAATTTAATAAAAACATTCTCAAAGGTCAAGGTCACTGTGACCTCATGAGGAACATGTTTTTCCTGGTGAGCACGATATCACCAGAACACCATGAGGGAATCTCATCACATTTGGCACAAACATTCACTTGAACTCATCTGAGTTTTGGAGCCAAAGGTCAAGGTCATGGTGACCTCACAATACAATGTTTTTGGCCTCTTGAACGTTACATACCAAGTTTGCCTTGAGGAAATTTTGCCCAGTCATCACTTGAATGCAAAGAATAACTGATTAGATTTCAGTGGTCAAAGGTCAAAGGTCACGGTGTCGACTGAAACTGCACTGGTTGGAGGAGGCATAACCGCAGGGTGGTAATTCTAGGTGGGTTTTAATTGAGCCCCTAAAAGTCCCCAAACACCAATTTTAAATAAATTTGTTTGGTTTCAAAAGAAACTAACGAATATTCCCTTGCTGAATGACGCAGACCAATGGGAGTCATCCTGATTTCACAAACTATTCCATGGCATCTGGAAAAAGTTCCGCCTCGGCTGTTAAAATCATTTTATAACTGTCAGGGAAAGATAGGATCGCAGACAGCAATCACCTCCCAGCATTCCTCAGCTCTGACATCTCCTCACCTGCCCCGCCCGCCTGCCTGTCAAGCTTCAGTTCAGATCCTGACGGACGTAATGAGGAGGAATTAGGCGCAATTACGACGCAGCAATCTGCAGACAATGAGAAGAACACGTTTTGTTTTCATTCCCTGACTCATTACCTGTCACATTACATCCAGACTGAAAAGTGTTGACACATCAGTTTGACACAGTTTCCTCCCTGCTTCAGTTAATTGTTGGGATTTGGCCCCCCCTATAGGACCCATTATGTATCATCATCATCATGTATCGTCACTAAACTATGATCTCACACTATCTATTATCTTCATGAGAATGTAAAGTTTAAAAAGAGTTCAACCTGTATTACTCAAATTATCTTAAATATTTTGAATATGATAAAATGGTTGAGTTGTTTACATTTTAATGTGGTCATCAGTCTTACATAATGATACATTCATTTTTCAGGATAGAAGAGAGAGAACGATTCATTTTAACATCATCAACCTGCTACTTTAATCAATTTAAACAAGAAGAAGTGACTTAATTGATCTAACATGTAAAAATTACATATTTACAGAAGCTCTTCATGACTAAAACGGCTTAAGATTTACTGTGGGACACGATGGAGGTTTGAGGTTTGTCTGCATCGACCTCAGGGACCCACGAACCCCCCAAATGATGCAAAGTCTCTCCCCATCACTCGTGTCATCAGCTGAGATGAAACCATTGGAGTTTTACCTATGTTCTTAACAGGATTGAGATTTTTATCAATTGTCTTTATACAGTTTAAAACGTCATGCTCCCCATCAGAGTGTAAAAACCCTGATACCCCTCATGGTTTTAAACCTGCCTTGTCTTATCTGAAGTTGTAAGTGCGTTAATACATAAAGTTTTACACAGATTTAAAGAGATGACACAAAGCGTTTACATTATCATGACCTCAGGATGTTCCCCACACCGGATATTCTCCCCTCACGGACACGATCAGGGCCGGAGAGTCCCGTAATGGAATGTGCATCAAACAGAACCCACATCCTCGACCATCCAAGAATGTTGGGAATGAGGCGGAATGAAATGAGTATTTGAGCCAGGAATAATAAAAACAAATATTTGTAGGGATCTGTGGGGAGTTAGAGGAAGAACAAGAACAAGGTCGGCATATGAGGCCTGTCATCCTGAACTGGTGAGATGCTTCAGCAAATTCCCTTTGGGTGGGATGGATAAATAAACCATCTGGAAAATGAACGGTTCAAACTACGTTATTACATGTTTCACATTCACATGTGTAAGTTGTTAGAAATGAATAGACAGTCAAGTGAAAGATTTCAATGTAAGAAGATTACATTTTAAGGGATTTAAAGTTTGGATTATTATTATTATTATTATTATTATTATTATTATTATTATTATTATTATGTGTGCAGTAATGCAATGCATGCACATATATTATTATTATTATTATGTGGAAAATTGATAGAGAAATAACCACAAAAAAAATGTGTGAGTGTTTACAAAGCAGTACAGTGTCGCCCTCTGGTGGCTGTAACAGAACTATCATCGCTCACTCATGTTGTTTGGTCAAATGAATTCCATACATTTATCGAGTTAAATAAATATACATATACATATACATAATAATAAGAATAATAAGTATTATAAGAATTATAAGAATAAGAATAAGAATAAGAATATCTTTATTTTATAGCACTTCTCAAAACAAAGTGACAGAGTGCTTCACAAATAAAAGACACACATGTACAGATACACAAAAATAACATAAGCACAAGTAGAAAAACAAAATAAATATCCCTAACCCTAACCCTAAAAATAATAAAAGAATGAAAACACTACAATTTAAGTGTGACCGCCTATTACATAATAAAAAGTAGAAATAAGTAAAACCGGTGAATGTAATACGAAAAAAGTACAGTATGATACAATAAAGGTATTAAAACAGTAATCTTCATATTTTAATATCAGTAACGTTGCGTTAAAAATACTTTACGTTGTAGCTCTTCCAGGGGCCGTTTCCGGCGTCTGTTGCCAAGGCAACACCACGCGAATCTGAGATGGGATTCAACAGATTAACCCTTTGATACACAAGCTATGTAAACTCCTTCTAGTGCACAACGTGGGTCAAAAACGACCCGTATTCATTTCCTGTGTTATTTAATGCATGGCTGGGTGTTTCTTTGTCTTATTCTTTTACAGCTTATTCTTCATTTAGTCGGCTCCTCTGATGCCAAAAAAGACTCATCTTCTATGTCATCAAAGGAGCCTTAAAACAGAAACTAAACGTCTATTGGCTCTTGGTGAGAACTCCTGTCGTTGATTGGCCCGTGAGCGACAACCAAGCTGCTCCGTGTTGGTGAAGAGGAGACGCTCCTCACTGTTTGTCGTGAAGAAGCAGTAAAAAAAAACAACATGGCAGAGAAGTTACCGTTTGAGCAAAGTTTTTCTTTTCGCGCTCTTCCCAACAAGAAGTTCTTCTTCCTGCAGGACAAAGAGGTTTCAACGCTGATAATGAAATGGTAAATAAATGGAACGAACCAGGAAACTGTAATAAATTCACTTTCTAACGTGCTGTTGATGAATGGACGTGTGTCATTCCAGGTCCATGCAGGGAAGGATCTCAGCTCAGTGTTTCAGCTTTGATCAGAGCTTTCACTCTTACAACTGTGAACAGTTTGCACTGGTAAGATCCACTATATTATATAATCACATACTTACTAAATGTATATACTAGAAATAAAACATACATATATAAAGTAATAATAAAACCATTTTCATGTATAAACAGTGATTAATAGAAGAGGATTGGTAACTGAAAACTATCCTTAACCATGTTAGTTGCAATTAATCAATTTAAAATAAAAAAAATTGAAATAATGAAACAATATGAACGTATTGAGTAACAGTTTTGGCATGATGATGGATATTGATGAATGTAGAATTGAGTCGGATGTTTTTTCTTCCTCCTGCTCTTCCTACAAAAGTGTTTTGTAAAATTGTTTTTGGATAGCACTGAAAACAATTGAATTAAACTAAACCATAAACTAAATTTTTCTCATTGTAATGGATGAACAGCTGCAACATCTGGTCGATTAATTGATTAGTTGAGGGAAAGAAAATCAATCGGCAAATATTTTCAGAGTCGATTTATAGTTATTTGTCATTGACTCGGTTTAGCTTGAAAATATGCTGCCTTTCTTTTTCATTTATGATCGTTACAGAAAAGGAAAGAGAGATTCACGAGGAAAATAGTTGCAGCCCTAACTTGAAATAGATATTTTGACATTTTGATTCCTGGAAATACTGAAGTCAAAGTGAATTAATCTCGTGGAAAATGAAAAATGTTTTGATTTGGTTTGATTGTATTTGAATGCTCCTGATGTCACTATGTGTTTGCAGGATTTCTTCAGAGACCCTGACGTGGTATCCTGTCTGAAAAAGATGGAGGCCGGAGTCCAGGTGCCTCTCGGTATGCAACATCCCCCAGAATGCCTTTCATCGCTGATCATAGGAAATTGATGTCATCTGCCAGACGATCAGATCCCTGTGGAATGTTTTTGACTTGTGTGTGTGTGTGTGTGTGTTGTAGACAAGCCTGTGGTGTCTGTCCAGGTGGAAGTGGTAGCATGCACCAAAGTCTCCATGGAGCTCTTTGACCCGATCTTCTCTTGTGGCGTCCTGAGGCCCTCTGGACACATAGTTAAATGCTTACACGAAGTCTACTCCGACTATGATGAACTCAGACAGGTGACTCTCTCTCTCTCTCTCTCTCTCTCTCTCTCTCTCTCTCTCTCTCTCTCTCTCTCTCTCTCCTTCATCCGTCCGTCCGTTTGTCTCGTCTATGTTGATCTTCTTTGACTCGAGGCCAGTGCTCATCATCCTCTGTTCCTCCAGATGCTGCGGGAGGAGGACAGCGAGCACTACTCCGCGGTCGGGGGGGAGGAGCGGGGAGAGTTTCTGTTTCGCCTCTTCAAGCACCTGTGTCTTGGGGGGGAGCTCTGTCAGTACGAAGACACCATCCAGCCTTACATCAACACCACGAAGCAAGTGTACAAAGATCTGATCAGGTAGAGTATGATGCCATACTGTCAAATACTATGTTTCCTTACAACTCCATATGTAAACATATGAGATTTAGATAGATTTGTTTGTTTGGTAAGTATTTTTGTGCATACAATAATAACAACAAAAAACATATTGACCAAAAAGTTGGAGGCTGAAACTGAGCCTATAACACCTACACCTTTACTACACAGTCCAAATAATGACTAAAGATACACATGACTGCACATTACTTTACTATTAGCATCTGTAACACCAGAGCATATAGATAAACCCAACTATCACAAGAATGTATTTATAATTTATCAAGTGTCTTATATTTATCTATAACTCTAATTTAAAATATATTTAAACAATGTTAGTTCTATCACATACTTTCATATTTGACATCTCTTTTACAACATTTATAATATTACATGGTACGTTTTTTTATTTCTCCTTTTCTATAATCAACTAAATCATTAAGTTTCTGTCATTTTGCAAACAGGTCATCTGTTATTGCTATTATTTATTGCTCCTTTTTGTTATATGAAAACTGGATTTGTAAAAGTTTTGTAATTATTCTAATAGTATAAACAGTATAAAAGTATCTTGTCTGTGTTATTCATGATAAAAAACTTAAGTTTATGGTTTGTTCTGTAGCGTTCAGAAAGATCCAGACACAAAGAGGATCAGCGTTGTTTCCACGGTGCTCAAAGTCAGCGCCTACGTAAGTTACTGGTTCACTGTTTTGTTTCTCCTAACTATGGTCATGTGAACATGTTTTCATTGGATCTGACCTATAATTGGCTGAAGATCACACAGCAGCCTTGTGTTATTATGGAAATAAAGATGCGTGTCCTGCTCTGAAGACATTTTACAACCATCAATAATAACCTGAAATCAGTAAACATCTTTTTCTTCAGCTATAAAACTTCAAACACTATAATTTCTCCCTCGCAGGTTAAATCGGGGCGTTGTTTCCCCGGGATACGAGAGGAGGAGCAGACGTTTGCCTATTTGATTGTCGACCCCTATAAACGTCATGTGACTTTGTTCTGCCATTTCTACGGTGTTGGAAACTTTATACAGTGACCATGAAGAAATGATCCCGTGGTCTGAATCTAACCTGTCAATCACCTTCCGTAAAAGCTCTGCTGTCAGTTAACTTTCCTTTTTTTTAGGAATTCGAGTTACACAAGGGAAGAAATTATTTGTTTATTGCAACTTATGTCAATAAATGTTTTTTAACCAGCATCTTGCTCTAAATAAATGTTTGTAAACTCTAAAAGGCAATGAAAGAGTGGAAGATGAAACAAGATTGTGATTTCTCCCTAATTAACAATGTTTTAGTAAACTTTCTTGACAAATTATTTACCCGTTTGTTTTTTTGCCGTCGGATTTCAACACCTGCAGTAGAACCGTGTGTAAAAGAAAAGCGAGAAGCCAACATACAGTCAAAGAGCTTTATTGAAACAAATAAATTAATAAGTTAGTCAAGTGAGCTAATTTTATCCTCCGCAGATACACATCTTTGTATCTCTTTAAAAGATCAAACAGAGGTGTGCATTAGATTAGAAAATACGATAAGCGCCATGTCATCAACCATGTAGCTACATCAATTGGAATTGGAAGACTTTGTTAGCTTAGCATTTTGCTTATTGCTTCGATCTGTTCGCGTTTTCGTTTTCAACAACAGCTCCAACACCTAAGAGAGCAGTTAAAGGGCAACGAGCTGGAATGTCAAATGGCAGCAAGTCAGTGAACAATGGACGGTGAGGACGTCAAGAACAGAGTGAAACGAGAAGAGAGAACGTGCACAATTGAGTCATGCATAGAATTCAGTCACCTCGACAATCGGTTACTGCTTCTCATACTTGGTTTCCTAGACTAGTGCCCCCTAGTGGCCTCAGAGGTAGTTGTGTGGAAGCCATTCAGATCTACATGACATGCTTTTTTTACGAAAGGAGACATGCCTGCAGAGTTTCCTGCGGTGATAGAAATGCCCGTGCCTCCAGATCTGACAAATGTTCAAACACAGTAAAGGACGTCGATGCTAGGTCCTGGGTTAGTTGCGATGATTCGCTAAACATACAGTAAATATTCTCCGAAAATATTAAAGTTCCTCATAAAAGGCGAACACCCCTAAAAACTATGTGTTCATAACAATTTTGATTATGTTTCTGTGGTGAAACATTTTCTTTGCAAAAAAAACCAAAACAGCATGGCTATCCTCATGAGGATGCTATCTCAATGAAACACTGTTGTCTTGGAGGCAGCACTGATATTTTACGTTTGAGATCAAAAGCCGCGACATGTCAGTTAAAGAACAAGGACATAGAAGGCACAAGTCATTTCCTTTCATGTCTTGACTCAAGACTTTACAGAAGACATCCTTAATTATTACTTGTTTTCTAATACTGGGGCCACAACTAACAACAACATGCAATACAGTGGTCTCACATACATTTTTTTTTAAAAGCTGGACATTCCAGGTGACGATGAAGTGACAGTGTGACGACGCCTCTAACAACGAGGCACCTCTTATCGTTTAGGCCAAAGAATGAAACCACGTACCTAATGTTTCTATTCAGAACGAACGCAAAGACTTGAAGATAAAGAGAGAGCACTAGACCCTAAAAAAGATCGAGCGATAAAGTACATTCACTGTTTGAAGTCTGAGCTTGGCTTGAATGGAGAAGTGGAGCACCTGAGTCAACTGGCTTGACTGAAATAAACGAAACACCTTCGGGAACAGAAAGTGTTTTCACTGGCCAAATACAGTATGAGCGAATGTTTTCTTATTTGAATCTAACGACACCAAAAAGAAAATGATGAGCTCAAAAACACACAGGAGCTTTTGTGAGTCGTGTGTGAACCTGATCCGCTGCGTGTTACAGTTGTGTCATCCATGATTTAACAAAGGCTACATTTATTTAGAGACCATATCTAACCGAATTAAATATGTTAAATTAAACCCCTACATTCACTTTATCAAACACAAAAATCATTAAAAAATATATTTGCTATCGTAGGTTACACAAAAATAAGTGCATGAACATAATTACATCAAGGAAATCAAAACAAAATGATGATTTTATACATAAAATGTGTTATTATCAAGTGCCAAAGTACTTAAGTAAAGAAATTGTCTTCATTTCGTGTGTGTGTCTCCAGTTTTGTCCACGAGCACAGAGCATTTTCTGTGCGTCAAACATCTCCGAGGAAGAAAAGACAGAAGACAGTACAGGGGATTGGCAATGACAGTAAACACCTATAAGTGATGGCTGGAGCTCAACCCTGCTGCACCCCGTCTGTTCGTACTGAAGCTGTGAGGCTCGAAACCATTTCCTAAGACACGAGCGTTCATGAGGTTAAAGGCCTGGAATTCACATGTCAAACCCAAACACTTTACAGGTTGTTCGCTCCGAAACTGGCCGTAATGTTTCTGCAAGTGCATGCAGCAGGTGAGAAGGATCCCTCCAGTGAGAGAGGGGGTGAAGTACGAATGACCGCCTGAACCGGATGACGTGACAAAACCTGACCTGAGGCTCGATGTGCAGAAAGTGTCAGACGTCGGAAAAATTCTGACAGAGGATCGGTGAGGCTTTATCTACAGGACTCATCGGAGGGAACATGCATGTTTGGGTCGTGGGCTGCAAGACAGAGAGCTTTACAAGGCATGTTATAAAAACAAACTCTGGTTACGGGATCACTTAAAGAGGAACAGAAGCCTTTTAAAACATTGCAGAGGAGGGATTTTAGAGCCATTAAAGGACATTTTGGCTCCGTTAAATCCTCCCTTCAATGCAAGCAAAACATCTTTTTTGCAAGTGGGCTTGTAGGAGACGGAATTCCGTCGAGGATGAATGAAGGTCAACGCAAACTGTACACATGAGTCAATCCAACACATTCTTCCAGCTTTTTTCATGTGACAGGTTTGGGCGATAAAAGCAGGGTTTCGCTCATTTAAAACTCCATCGTCTGGGTGGAGAGGGCAACCATGGAGGTTTGGTGCTTTGGCGAGGTGGCTCTCTGGCCAGTCTGCCCGTCCAAGAGAGCAGATTATTTCTCTGTAGACAGCTCTTCTAGTTATACATTTGTTTTTATGGTGGTGTGAATGGAAAATGTACAGGTCGTACCCATCACAGAGTTGTGATGCCAGCAAAGTCAGAAAACTCTCCATCAGTTGATTCAAGCGGCCAACACAGAAAAAAAAACAACTGAAATGATCAGAGAGAGAGAGAGAAAGATTTCTCCAAAGAATTACAAAACTTCAAAGCTCAAAGTCGGATTATCTACAGATGAAGCTTCGAAGTCGGCGTCGATAGAAAGCAAGAGGTGAGCAGGGGGAAAGTGGTTCAGTAGTCAAGTATCATCGTTCACGTGCTCCTCTCCGTTTCTCCATCCTCGTCGAGTGGGTTGAGAGGAGGGTCCGGTGAGCAGCTTTGGCTGAGGCCATGTGGAGGCCTCCGTCTGGATCAGCTGTGGAAACACATTCGCTTTAAAGACAACAGATGAGGATGTGGATTTGAGATACGGGAGGATGACGGCGGGCTGCTCAGAGTGAGGACTCAGCCAAAGGACTGTGTGTGTGCAGCTCACTGTCATTCCAAGTTGCCGGTATCGGACCGTGAGATGTTGAGCGTGGAGGCGGAGGGGAAGAGGTCTCTTTGGTCCGTGGGGCTGTGGTAGTCGGAGGTGAGGTCGGGGTCCAGGAGGGAGGACAGGGTGAAGTTGGACGAGCCTTTCTTCAGGCACTGGGTGTAGAAATTGAGCAGGAGGTCCAGCTTGTTCTCTATGGACTGAACCTGAGAAAACACACAAATGGAAAATACTTTTGCGCAATTTGCATCAGCACATCCTGGATAGTTTTGGACAGAGAAAGAAAACAGACAAAGTGATAACAGACAAAGAAATATTCAATCATTCCATTGTGAAATTTTAGTTATTTCAATCCCTTCAGAAATTGTAGGAGATGCTTTACTTGTGTGTTTCATCACTGGTTCTGATAAGATGGACAATGAGCCTTAATGGTTTCATGTATTGACCACAGAAGCTTAGTATATCTTATCACTCTAGGAAAAAGTCTCAGCCATTAGTTGTCAGCGTCTCGTGGGAGCTGTGAAAAAGATGGAGCGAGGAAAGAAAATCCATCGACTAATTGGAACAGACATTAACATCACTTCCTCGGTTTATTGCACTTCCTGTACATTTTATGGCAGCTTTTCATTAAATTCGCCAGCGTAAAAGTGATCCACCTGGAGTTTTTTTAATAGCTTATATGATTACACAGAAAACACAGTTCCACAAATGGCGTATAAATCAAAGTACCCCTCTATTACCTGTTTCTCCACTTTGACTACACGTCCCATCATGCTTAGCTCATCCAGTGGATCCAGTTCTGGCGGTGTCTTCTCTCCTTTCTCTGGGCGGGTCTTCTTGTCGGGCTGAACGGCTCCTCGTCCGATTATCTGGTCCACCCTTTCACACAAACACAATCAATTATATTCATTTGTTTGTATTTTCAGTGAAATGCTTGGTGTGAGCACAGTAACTGTTTATCCCCGCTTCCAGTTTCAAATGTGTGAAACCTACCTCATCTGCAGGCTCTTGATGCGTCCCAGCATGTCCAGGTGTCCCGCAGAGTACTGCTCTATGACGTCCTTCACATCATACGGACGCAGCGTCTCCTTGAACTTCCTCTTGGCCACGAGGAACTTCAAGATCCTACACGTGCAGCAGAAACAAACCCCACATCACACATCAGTGGACGTCCAGTAAACCTTTGTGAAAATGCAGGGCCATCTATCAAATGATGGGGCCCAACACTGAGAATAACAAGATTAATTACAGTCAGAGTGACCTTATCATTCACAAACAGCCCCATAAAGAGATAAAGAGAGCAGAGCAGCCCCTCTTACTAAACCATGCGTGTATATTGTGATGATGACAACATCTCTCCAGAGACATTTGCTTATCAGGACCTGCTGTTTCAGCAATTAACACACACACACACACACACTCACACTCTCACACACACACACACACACACAGTTAGAGCTTTGCCCTGATTCTCCTCTTTTGTCAGTGTGACAGCCATGTTGGAGCCACTGGTGGACCATGGCTGCTCCCACTCCCAGTGCACACAGCTCATCATCGCTACCCACATCCCTATGCGGGGGGAATCACACACTGAGGAATGTTGACCCAGCACCACTGTATCCGCTGAACACATACCTGTAAATATCGCTGTGGTTGGAACGTCATGCTGTGTGTGTTTGTGTGTCTGGCCTTCTATGTTGGGTGGGTCATTCAATTCCTTTCTTATCATTTCTTCGATAGGCAGCTCAGCGATGACACAAAATACACACACACTCAAGCTGTCATCTCATCCTGTGATGGATTGAACGACGAGTCAATCCGGGAGGGATTGAGGAAACCCTATCTCTCGCAGCCAGATGACTAAACCCACTATAATAGTCCCAGTTGCCCTCACAGGAGGAAGAAAGGGATCACATCAAAGGTCTGGGGAAGTGAAAGATCAGAACCGCTCAGCTTTTTCCAGAAAACGTCACACAAATACCCGTGTACAAAACCACACACGTGCACAAAAACAAATACAATGCCATAAATGCATTGCATCTCAGTCAGAGGGACACACACAGTAACACAACTGCACACGAGCTAAACAGGAGCAGGTGAAATCTGAACTTGCGAGAGGGGTCATTTTCTGAAATTACCCACGGTAACCTTTGTCCGGGGCATGCAGCGCTTGCATTTACCGCAGCCGCACACACACACACGCAGCACACAGATTTGTTTAGCGGCCGGGTGCAGCTGCGACAAAGAAGAGGAGAAGGTGCAAGCGAAGGAGAAGAGGAGCGAGAGGAGGAGGAGTGGTCCACAGCTGGTGTTGTAGCAGCCGTCAGCGCACTCTTCCCCCTAACACAGCACTCTTGTTTCTTGATGACTCCTACGCCTGGGGTATTTCGCGGCCTTTTCTTATTTTGCAGGTAGATGCAGATTTAGATTTTTTTTTCTCAGGTGCAGGTACAAAAAAAAAAAAGAGCACGGGGGCTTTTGAATTGGTTCCTCCAAGGGTTTCCTCAAAATGCTGACTCTTTCTCAGTCGATGAAATGTCTTTTATTATACGTGGTCAGGTCTACTGTCAGAAAACGTCCAGGTACAGTGCAAGCAGTGGTACAGTACAGCTGGCACTGCTCACGGAAAGATATTATACCTTCCTAACATTCGGAAGAGGAGACGTGAAAAAACTCAGCGGCGATTGGAGGCACAGGAAGTGTCATCTGTGTCCCAAAATGCTTGCATAGCTAGGGCAAATATTTTTTGCAGCTCAGCAAAAGTAGATCCCAGATAGTCTCCGGTGGGAAGGTTTTAACCGTGACTTAAAAATGTCACTGTTATGCTGACACATTTCCTGAGAAGGCCAAGTAGGGCGAGCCACTGCAGGGACGCCTCTGATTCATAAGTGAACAAAAAGTTAATGCACGAGCTGCAGTATGTGTGTTCAATCATTCTTACAGAAATACACTGCGTAAACATTATACAGGTTTAAAAATATTACCGCTGAAACACACACACAAAAAAAACTGATGATGATGACAAAAGATCAAATGGATATAAATAGTAAGCATGTCCAAACTATTTTTATTTATTTAATAAAGTAGGCACTTCACCTGAGACTGCAAATGAGCAGAAATTTTGTGTTATACGCAGTATTGGATTTTTGCATGTGAAGAGTCACAGTAGTTAATCCCATCCTCTTCTTCTTCTTCTCCTCCTTTACCTCCCTCTACCTTCCCTTCTATTCATAAACAGAACACCGTATGCATTTATTCAGACAGCCTGGCACTGATAATGCATCTCTCTAAAGTGAAACCTCAGCACTAAGGCCTCCTGCAAAACCCGGTGTTTCAAGTACGTCAGTCGTGAACCTTATAAGACTCTGCGTGAGCACGTGCGTGTGCTAGCACCTGCTGTGTACACACCTGCACTCTCTAGTGGAAGTCCCTCTCTTCCATTGTCTGCGGTACGGAGCAGCTGAGGTCAGAGCTATCTGCTGAGTCAAGTGCAAACCCGAGGAGGGATCATATAATACCCTGTCAGTGGCCTAACAATATCAAGCAATAATACATCATGCTGCATCCCGGGAACGGAAAACATCCTCCTGCTGTACGTCTGCGAAGGAGAAACCTTCAGTTTGTTCACAAAGCACCTGCTTCAGACAGCTGACACTGACAATGTGCTCAAATGGACGGACTACATTTATAAAGTGCTTTTACCCAAAGAGAATTACAATCTGCCTCTCGATCACCCGAACACTCCATGATAGGAGTAGAGCCTCCAACCTTTAGGCCTTGGATGCTTCAGCATGCAATAACTTTGATGAATGGATGATTGCCTGAGACACATGAGCGGCTGCCGCTTAAAGGGATAGTTCACCCAAAAATGAAAATTCACTCATTATCTACTCACCTCTATACACGATGGAGGGGTGAGTCCACAAAACACTTCTGGAGTTTCAGGGGCAAACAGCATTGCAGCCAAATCCAATACAATTGAAGTAACTGGTGACCACTCTTCAAACGTAAGAAAAAAACTAAAAAAAGCTCTAAGTTCTCGCTGATGTCGTCACATGTCCCTTGGGCAAGAGCATGGAGACGCGAGCTTGTGCGATGTGTGTGCACTCGAACGTGAACACGGCTCCGGAGGAGGATCACAGCGGACATTTAGGCTAAAAACTTGGTGTAACTGACACTGTTTCGAGTCGAGTGTGAATATCGGGGCTTACGGACACTTGGATGGCACCACAGGAGCAGTATGGAGGAATGCTATGTTTTTTACGTTCACCAGTTACTTCAATTGTATTGGATTTGGCTGCAACACTGTTTTCCCCTGAAACTCCAGAAGTGTTTTGTGGACTTCACCCAACCCTCCATCGGCACAGTGGTGAGTAGATGAGTGAATTTTCATTTGTGGGTAAACTATCCCTATAAGAGACTTTAAGTTAAAGAACAAATCCTTACACGAGTCACTAAATTGTATTAGTTTATAACACGGTATCAACATCTGGTTCAAAGTCAGGTAACATACAGCATGAAAACCAGCACCAACTCAAAATTCAAATAGTAAATCATTTAACACACGATCAAGTACATAGAGTGGGTAGAATCAAGAGTAGCTATAAAAAGAAACACTACAGCTTTAATAAAAAACACACACACACACACACACACACACACACACACACACACACACACACACACACACACACACACACACACACACACACATTATGAATGCAACTACCTTGTTTACATGAGCATTATCTTTGCTTCATTAGAGAAAGTGAAGGAGGAACCAGCCTCTTTAATTTAAAGAGCCACAGCACATCCTGTGTAAGGACGTCTGCCACTGACACTGTGCTACAGATACATTCAAGCTTACAGTCGATGAACAACACGAAGAGATGACACAGTGACAGCAATCAACATCAATGCTCTCAGTCCATTATTACAGTTGTCCTTGTCCAAACTGTACAATAACACATGTCTCCACTCTCCACACAGCCCGACTGTACTGTGACCACCCATCTGTATGATATTTCTGTTTGTGTGTGTGCTCCCTGAAAAGGCAAACCTAGCATGCCTCCCTACACATGACCTGCCTGAATGAGCTCGGCTTGCTGAGTGACAAGGTCGCAAGAGGGGAGTAGCGCTTCCTGCAGCAGGGCTCAGTTACCTCTCCTAAGTGGACATTTCTACTCTGTCAGCTGAATCTGCACACACCAGCACCTAAATGGAGGAGCGGCATGTTCGCCCATTAATACCATCATCTGAAAACGCACGCATGGGGTTGTTTGTGTGACCGAAGTGACCTTATTCCATCATTGACCAGCAGCCCGTTTACACAGGGAGGTTGTGATGTGTGGAGCTCACAAAAAAATGTACACCGGGAAATTCCATCTCGGCATGTGATGTAAATCAATCACACTGAGCGCAACAGACCTATTAAAAAAGGTCAATGACTTTATAATAACTTAGAAACACGCTAATACTAACCCGACGTGTCCTTTAATGTAATGGGAAATGTTTTGCTGGCAATCTTGGAACCGAGACTCCAACCCTCCTAATTAGCATTTATAAACACGATAATAATATTAAATAAAGTGTTTATAACACATTACATTGTACAAAAAAATTTAAGGATAATTTAAATGCAAAGTTGTTTTAAATACATGCTATTACAGCTCTGTTATATTGTCACTGAATGAGCTGACTAAGATCAGCTGGAACCGAAAAAATTGTTTCACTCGGGATTAATAAATTCAGGATTTTGGAACAGACAAAATTTTGTTGGCAGTGCAAAAGACCAATGTTACTGGATGGGACCATCAAAGGTTTATAGAAGGTTTACAGTTTTTCTACTGTACTACTTCTGTTTCTCCTGTGTACAGTATTAATCTTTTCACTATTGGTGTGACTAATATGCCGCTGACGGCTGGACTCACCTGACAGCTCGTATAAGCGTCTTCACGGCTGGGATGACCTCCTCCATTGCAACGTCACAATATGGTTTGTCTTCCACGCTGTCCTCTCCGACCCCCTCCACTGGAACAAGGACATTCAAAGACACTATTATCCAGCAGACGTGCCTGTGATTGTTAATAAAAAAAGGCTTGATGTGTGTGTGTGTTGCCTACCGTCAGCAGGAGGTCGCGGTTTGAGGCGAAGTGAGGTGCGGAAGCGTGTGCGATCATTAAAGCTCCAGCTCTTCTGCACCTTCCCCGGACTGGTGGCCTCGGGTACGTTCTCCTGGCTGGGAGAGCGTCGGACCCCGGAGCCCGGGGGCAGCGGCGATGCCTTGTTCCGACTATTTTGGGATGATCGAGAATTGTTCATTCTGATACGATCCCGGAAGCCCATTTTACTGCTGACAGTGAAAATAAAACAGTCAAACGTCCGTAAGCAGACTATCGTTTTCGGATCATGACAGCCACCAAGTTTTTTCTCAATGTCCATGCCTTTGACCTTCATGGAAAACTAAACTGTGTTATCCTGGGACTTTAGGGAGGCAGCAGAAGTACAGCCTGAGCTTGTTAGAAAAGAAATTGTTAGTAAAAGTGATGTAACACCAAAAAATGGCCTCAGATCTTTTGCGACATTCCTCATCAGCAAACAGATAAAACAGGGAGACATTTACATTACGTCTCCATGAAGGGCAGACTGGCGGATTTATCATCGAGGCAGAGAGTCCTGAGGTGCAACTTAAAATAGCTAAAAACTGATTCTGCCCTGAATATTTGCTTATTGAATGTGCTTTTCACAGCACCTGATTCAGCACAATCAGACTGAAACCTGATTCAAGACTTGCAGCTCTGCTGGGATGACGCTCCATCGGACCAAGATTCGCCTCCTTAATCCCATCAAAGTGCAGCCGTACAAAAGGGGCCTTATCAAGACTCTATACAAGCCATGGCGGGCCGATACGTGAGGCCATGTTTATACAGGAGAAAGTGGCCAGTCCTTCTAAACACTCCTAACGCTGCTGTTAAAGCATGCTCCTTCTCTGCAGCCACTCACATGTTACACACTGTCAAAGATCCAGAAGAAACGCAAACGTCATGCACCACAGAGCAATTCCAGCTCAGCCGTTCACTCCTACATGTTTACGATGATATACTCTTTGTTGTGCGTGTGTTCCAGCAGGCCATTTAAATTAAAATTTAAATAGTTAAGGGACGTAAGTGGAAACAGCATTTCGTACGAGCATGCTGAAATGTTTCGGGTTGAATGGAGGAAATGGGGAAGAGTGACAGACCTCCGCATGCTGTAGGGGAAAGCAAGTAAATGATTTGGATGCATTCAGGGCAATAACTGAATCTTTCCAAATCATTGGAGGAGTATCGCATGCGTACAGATGCAATTTTGCACTTTGAAACCTTTTAAAGCGCAAACATGTTGATTTGCCAGAAAGGCAACTAATACAAAATAGAACATCATGCTAAATATTTCTATTTTTGAAATGTCTCTGGTCATTTTTAATCAAATATTTAGTTCTCTCGTTTCATCCGAGATGTTCAATGAAAGGAAAAGACGTGCATCTAAATTGTTAAAGTAATAAACCATCAAGGACATTTGTCATGTTTTCAACACACGGTTTATCATGACCTTCAACCAAAATCAACACAACATGTCTCCACAGCAGGAAAGGATTCACTCAATCATATGTGGACCAGAGTGTGGAGCCTATTTAAAGTTTTTAAAAAGGTACGACAGTGCATCGTTGTTACATTTTATGGCATCTGCTACAACAAGCTATCTTAACTGAGCCAATTCGTCTTTCTGAAACTTTTTAACAAGAACCTAAAACTTTGAGCGAGCCACTGCAT
This sequence comes from Hippoglossus stenolepis, assembly GCF_022539355.2. Taxonomy (NCBI): domain Eukaryota; kingdom Metazoa; phylum Chordata; class Actinopteri; order Pleuronectiformes; family Pleuronectidae; genus Hippoglossus; species Hippoglossus stenolepis. Next base: position 10,856,128 of record NC_061499.1, read on the forward strand.
AGGCCCACAAATGTTTGGAGTGTTTCAGGCAAAGTGAGTGTCATAGAAAGGAGGAAGAGTGCTATTGATCTGTGACATTTTAGCGTGCCCCGTGCACAGGCTTGTTGCCATGGATACCTCTGCTTGCGGCCAGCGTGAATCCGGAAGAGACCCCGCTTTTTAGAAAGAAGTTGACTGGGGAGACAAGGGAGAGAGGGTGAGGGGAAGAGAGAGGTGGGGGGGAGTGAAGGAGGACGAGAAGTTGTGACACAACCTGGGTACATGGTGAACCCGTGAGGATTAAGGCAGCGACGGTAAAACCAGAGGAAGAGAGTGACGAGGTGAAAGATCTCAATAATCCAAACAGCATTTCTTTGGATTATGTAGACACTCTGAGTTCTGGGGAGGTGGGGAAGGATCATGCAACAGTAATGGGGGATGTTTTACCCGAGTATAATCATCAAGACAGCTGATTAAACATCATGGTGTGAGAGCAGCTCCTCAAATCAAGGACATTTCAACCTGCAAAACTTATGCACCAACAACCTCTCGTCCAATGCATGCACAGGTCCGATATCATAATAATATGATAATCAGCTGTCCTTTTTCTTGTTAAAGGTTTACGCTAACAAAGTTATGAATCATCGCAAACGTATATTCATCCTTATTACGAATATCCTCAAATCAGCAAGCACAGCTCATGAAGAACAAACCTGCATGGAACTTCTGCCTTCCTGAGAACAGATGAAGGATGGAGGATGGATGGCATAGAAAAGACACAATGGAGACAAAGGGAAAGAGAGAGGAAGACAGGAAGAGGAAATTGGTGAGAGAACGGTGGAAGGTGGTGGAGAATGAGTGAGGGTACGAGCTACGCGGACAAAGATGCAGAGAAGCAGGGGGGTCCTGTAACACAGTGGTCTCAGGTTAGATATTAGTGACATTTTGTTAAACGCACAACACGTCCATGCGGGAAGCTCCGGCAGCAGTCAGCCTTGTTCTTTCTGTGTGTGTGCACATGTTGAATGTGTTCGTCTGTGTGCACCTGCTGTGTGTGAGCATGAGATGGGCAGCTGCCCGCCCGTCTGAATGTACCATGAGGCTGTGAGTGGTGGCGGTGTGCGTACCTGTCCCCCGACAGGTAGGGGGAGCTGTAGGGCCGCAGCCCAGACAGCAGCGTGTGGTAGGAGTTGTGGAGAACCTTCTTGGTGCTACGCTGTCGCTGGAGGTGACTGAACAGAAGAGTCAGTTCTCTGACACCCCCACGTGCACAAATAAACAAAAAAAAAACAAAAAAAAACATGACAAATGAACAAAAAACAACAAATGATGGAAACCTCACAAAGAAGCAAATCAACAGTCCAAACACTCAAAAGAAGAGGGATACTTGAGAGCAATAAAATATGTAAGAACTTGAAATTTTTACGTATTGAAAGGTGAACATTGTGACTTGATGTGAATATAAAACAGGTGCATGTCTCATGTTCCCCTCCTTTTAAGCTCATAAATTAGTCAAATTAATACAAAAATGCAAAATATAAGAAACCACTGCGTAGAACAAAAGTAATGAAAATGTATTGAAATAAAAGGTGGCAGAGGTATTTCAAAGGGATAATAATAATAATAAATAAAAAATGTAAAAGAGAAATTAAATCCACCACTGCACTAAACTGAAAACGGTTAAACAGCAGCAGGTGTGATCTGTGTTTTCTTCATAATGATACGAATGTACGAGCAGAAGCAAAACATACACGTTTCACAATTCACCGTCTTTTGATGCAACTCTAAAATCTGTCACAAATATTTATCACACCGAAGAAAACTACAGATTCCTGATGTTTGAATCCATTCAGTGGTGAACATGTAAACAGATGGGAGCGCCTACCTGAACGAAGGCAACATGCTGTCATAGAAGTACCATGTCGCTGTGAGATAGGAGTGTTTGGCGTCTGTGGAGTAGAGACGCCACGCAGCCTGAACAAAACACAAATTGAAAGTCAACAACCTGCCTGGCAAACGCCACGTTTCATAAAGATTGAAGGAGCCGTCATTCACCTGTATCAGGTTGGCAGCAGGCATCCTCCTCTTCTCAAAGTGCTTCTGCCTGTGCTGCTCCTGAACCTTCAAGGCAAAACCTGACCCCAGAATTCCCTGAGGGTCAGAGGTCAAATTTATGTCAGGGGGGCCACTCTGTCCGAGCAGACAGGAGTCACTGGCAGCAGCTGTCAGGAGACTTACAGCCGGCAGGGCAAAGAAGGAGACTCCCAGAAGAGCAAAGCCTGCAGCCAGGAGCCGTCCCTGCCACGTACGAGGGGTCTTATCACCATAGCCAATAGTAGTGAGAGTAATCTGGGAGTGAAGGAATACACACACACACACACACACACACACACACACACACACACACACACACACACACACACACAATATGATGGGTTAAACCATAGACTGTGTGTAAAAATGGACGACATGGCTGCTACCGAAAAGTGAAAACAAAGAGTCCCAATCGCCACCTGGTGGCTGGCTGTAGTATAAGTCGTAAATCCTGCCTCCTGGGACATGAACCAAACTTTAACAACCCTCTACCTCATCCCTCCCCTCTGCTCATCCTTACCCCGATCCTCACTTTCTTCACTCCTTCATCCCATCCTCTCTTCCCACCTTCCCCCATGCCTACATCTTCTCTTACATCCTTCCCTCATCTCTCTGTCCTCTCCTCCATCCTTCCCACATCCCGTTATCCTCCTCAATCCTTCCCTCATTCCTTCATCTTCTCTTTCATCCTTCCCTCATCTCTAACCACACCCCTTCAGGGTGCAGGTATGGTTATGGTTAGAGTAAGTCTGCAGGAAATTACTGCAAGGTAAAGGAACTCAGTGTAATTTCCCCTGAAGTCATGGAGATACTAGTGTGTTTCTGTGTGTGTGTGTGTGTGTGTGTGCAATATGCAGTACTCACAGTCCCCCACCAGAGGGAGTCTGCATAGGTGTTGAAATCTGAGTTGACGTCTTTCTCTGCCAGGTAAACGAGGAAGGAGGCGAAGATGAGGACCAGGAAACCAATGTACCAGGCTGTAATCAACTCCTGAGAGAGAGAGAGAGAGAGAGAGAGAGAGAATCAATCACAACTGTCAGCAGCAGCAGCATCTCCACCATCACAATCCCTTCCGTCATTACCAGACCGCTATTATTGTTAATGGTCAAATTCCCAACATCATCACCACACTTGGCCTCCACTTTGGTTGTATGGTTCTGCTTGGACAGCTGATTCATCAATTCATCATCACCACCTTCGACCTGTGATCTGCAGCCAACAGCCGTCAGCACAAACACTAACACCTGACTGCCAAAGATGAGCGGTCTATTGTGGCTCTGAGGGCTCAACACACACGGCAAATAGACAGAACTTACAAAATAAACAGAAGCACACTGCAAGTAGCAAAGATGAGAACGTTTCCAGAGGGAGAAAACTGGCAAGGGCATGTTTGTTGTTCAGTTTGGGACTTTAAGTTACTGAATTTGAACGTTTTGAAAATGAGCTAAATGGAAGTAACACAGATGACTGCAACGAGAACAGAGACTTGGCAGAATTAGGCAAAACAAAGTTTAAATGAACAATCTCAGTTTTAATGCAGGCAAGGGTCATACATGGGAAGGTAGGCAGGGAGGTATGGGAAGGTTACAGAGAATCCACAGGCAGAGAGCACACAATCCAAAAACTAGCAAAAAGTCAAAAACCAGAAAAAGGCAGCAAAGCTTACAGGGGCATAGGCAGCCTCAGAAAGAAAAACAGACTGTGATCATACACTGTGACACGAGGAATGAACCCTGGAGAGCTCGACCTGACACACAGAGACAAGGTGGGAGGGAAGTGTGTGTGTGTGTGTGTGAGCAGGTGTATATATACTGGGTGAGTGATTGGTGATGAGGTGCGGTGAGTGCAGAGGCGGGAAACGGAAAACAACAGGAGGAAGTGAAGCTGGAGTTCATGTGCAGAGAGAGTGAAAGACGAAATAAAACAGGAAGTGAGAGTTCAGTCCAGACAGGTCATCACAACCCGGTCATCACTCTCTGGTGTCCCCTGGAAAAACTGCCAATGTCATCTTAGTTACTTGCAGTGTGTTCCTGTATTTGGTTGAGTTGTCTACGCAAAAACTACTCAACGGAATTCAATGAAATCTTGGAGAGTGGTGGAATGATTTGAGAAAGAACCCATAACATTTTGGGTGCAGATCCGGATCCCAAGGCAGATCCAGGAAGTTGTTTCTCACTGGATCTAGTGAAATAAAATGTGGTTTCATGAGGGGACTGTGGGGCCTTGGCGGAGGTATGGGCTCTGATGAGTGCAATTCTTCCTTGCATGTGTTTTCTACAGTTGCAGTGCATTGAGCTCTCAGGGCCGCCGAAGCAGTCAAAGTAATCTTCAGTGTTTTAGAACAATGAATGTTATTAACAGCTGCTCATCTTCATTGAAAGTCATTAAGTTATTTGTCCCATTAGTAACCAGCCTTTTAACAACAGCCCTCAGCCTCCTTCCTGCTTTCACAATAACCTGTAATGCTGTGTAATACCACCCTGCACTAGAATACTTATAAATGTCAATGTCCGTGCAACTGACCACTGTCAAATGTATAAGATTCTCAGATATAAACCACAGAAATTTAGTTTTGTGGCAGAGCATGTGTAGTTATTGGTCATTCCTACCTTGCTGTGAGCGTAAACCACTGAGCCCAGTAGTTTCCAGGTGCCTCCCCTTCGGTCCATACGCACCATACGCAAAATCTGCAGGAAGCGCATGCTCCGCAGGGCTGAGGTGGCGAAGATGTTACCCTGCGTGCCTGCAGCGATCACTGCCAACGATGCCACGAACACTATGAAGTCTGCAGGGGAAGGAAATCAATCCACAGAGACAAAAAGAGGAGATGAGGATTAGGAGATTTCACAATTTTTTCACACACACATACGCACACACACTAACCTATGACACAGAAGGGCTTTCTGGCAAATCTCAGCCGTCCCTGCCAGCCACGGTATCGGCAGCAGCAGCCAGCGGCCCAGATCCTGATGAAGTACTCCAACCCAAACACTACAATCATCACAAACTCCTACACACACACGCACACACACACAGAAAGAAAGAAAGAGAGACAGAAAGGTCAGCGACAACTGAGCATAAGTTACTCATCCTGGGGTGTGATCATACCACCCATCTGGAAAGCCACCAATAATTCCTCTCTGTGAGAAACTGATGTATATTCTTTTCATAAACTACATGCCTCAAGATCTATGAAACTGTGCCCTCAAATATTTTCCATTGACCAGGTTGTTAAACTAAAAGCTCAAATGTTGCAAGAGCATAGGCAATATTTACATTTTTATTTTCTAGAGGATTAAATTAAAAGATAAAAGAATTAATAAAGATTATTCCATAACAGTCAAATACCATTAACACTCTGTCGGTCTTCTCTTTATGTCTGTGTCTTTATTACCTTCAGGTTTTTGCACCGTACAGGCAGTTTAAGGTGCACTGAATGTCATTAGAGCGAATGGTCGTGTAAGTAAAGTCCACTAATGGCTGATTGCCTGCTAATGGCTGGGGGATTGATCGAAAGAGTGAACAGCGGGAATGAGAAAGTAAATCAAACCGATAAATAACACGTAAAGATGAGCAAGGTGGGATGAGGGAGAGGGGAGCAGGGGGCTGGGAGACGAGGAGCCGGGTTACGGAAGGAGAAAGTGGGCGTCCATTACCGAAAGCAGCTCGAGCACACAGGAAGGGATTATGGGATGGCTTTTAAGGTTAGTGGATCATATCTGTGATTTCCTGCACAGTCAACAACACCTGAATCCTCCACCCTGCTTGCGTGGCTGTCTTTGCCTCCAAACAAAACAACACGCACTCAACGGATACGCTGCAGGAAGTGATATGACGTGTATGTGTGTGTTTGTTTGTTTTTGTGTGAGCGATATGGGGGGAGAGGAGAGGGTCTTACCAGGATGAAGAGGCCTTGGTTGGCGAACTTCTGATGTTCCGGGATGGTGGAGAACACAGACAACACCAGGCAGCTGAAGACCAGCAGAAAACTGAAACACACACAAACACACACACAATCAGTTAACACTTTTTTAAATACACACATTTGAAATAAGAACACTCTGCATTACATTAATCCCTTAAGAGAAGAATCACACAACTCATTAAAATCTGCTTTGTTCACTCTCTGTGTGATTAACCAACAGAGAAAAACGAAATTGCAAATAAGCAGGAAAAGATTAGTTGATCCATAACAGAACAAAAACACAGCCTGCTGACTAATGTCATCATATTTGGTCATTGGCATAAGAACCAGAACAATGGAACCAGCTTCAGAGGTGTTTATAGCTTAATGAAGGTATCTCAGTTATGTTTGTACTTTTATACGCACGTTATTTTCAAGCATTTCAAGTTAAAAGAGGTCGATATTGGCTTCAAACAGCAGCATTGATGTCTTTGGCTTTACGTCCGCTGAGTCCTGTGATGTAAGAAACCCAGAATACCTTCTGATCTGATGGTAACATTTATTGATTACTTTCCTGTTAGAACAGTTTTTCTGTTTTCATCATTCATAACAACTGAAAAGACCAAAACCAACAGTCAGCTTGTTAGTCCGTTTCATGTTCGTCCATTGTTCTCCAGAAACAATTAAACACATCATTGAGGCTCCGCTTCGCACCGTGTCCCATTTCCCTTTATTGTGAGGGACATAAAAACGTCATCCCAAATACAGGATGTGATTCAGTTTAAAGTTACAGCTGTTTTAGGATATTACATAAACTTTAAAAAATAAATTATAATAAATGTTTATTTGTGAGCTAAATTTAAAGAGTTACATCTTCAGTCGAAACAAAGAGGCTGAGAACTGGGTCTGTTAAAAATAACAGATAATAGACAAATTAAGTTGCATGTTAGGATCCACATGTGTACCTTTTTTGTAAGAGGACTGGTATTAGCAAACTGCCGTCACTGAAAGAACGGGACGGTGAATCTCTCCTGGGACAGAAATGATTGTACCTCAGAAGTAATGGCCACTTCAGTGTCAAGAATAAAACACGACATAAATTCTGGGAAATTGTGTCTCACATTCGAGGTGCCCCCGTGGTTTATAAACAATTCATCTCTTCAGCGAAATTGGAGAAGTGACGAGTCTCCGCTGCACGATCTCCATCATTAAACCAGGTTCGAGACGCAGGAGACGAGAACATAATTTACGTTTTCTGTCGAGCAACGCACTTGAAAAAAAAGGCTCTGCCTAAGATCTCTTTAAACTGCCAAAACTATTACCTCATGCAAATCTAGTTCGTAGCATAGCGGTCACACACAGCCATCACACACATATCCAGTATATAACTGACGTGCGTTTCTCTACAGGTTACTGTAAGTGTACATCAACAAATATTCCCCGCTGTTCGAAAGGCCCTCAGCAAAGGATGATGTATTAACCTCACAGTGAAAACATTCACGTCAGGAACGGTGTGCCGCTGAAAAGAATAATGTTCGCACTTGTGAAGTAACCCGCCGCACTCTGTCCCTCTTCACCAGTGGAAAAAGTTATTGTTAGATGCTGCTTCAGTGGATCTGTCGACAGCGGGGTTAAAAGAAGCTTCAGTTTTATGAGACAGCAGAGCACATAATCAGTAGTAAGAATTTCTTGTTTTCATTATCTGTTGATCGTTTTATCAAACACATTATTCTGTCATTTTTCTTTCACAATTTGCTTTGTTGGCGTTATGAGTCTTTCATCACATTTACTTTTGTAAGATTCACTATTTGTAAGATGAACCTGAGCAGATGTTTCTCGTCGACAGTGAAGATCGGAGGCCGGAGAATAGAGAGTAAAAAGAAAAACATGACGATTTTACTTGGATCTTTCTCTACATAGCACATTAAGAGAATTAAGAAAAAACAATTAGGAAACTCATAAAAAAACTTCAGATAATAAAACTGTAAAGCTCCAAAACTGTAAACGACCTAATACATTCAATTTAACGACCTAATAAAGTGATGCAGCACTGACACAGCTCTAATAGTTTGTTTTCATCCGATTGATGAAAGAAACCTGACATGTTTAGGGGGCTGGTATAAATGAGTCTGTGGAATTTGGTGCCGATCCAAATAAAATCTGGATTTAGGGAATTTGAATGTGGTTTCATAATGAAACAGGGATGGTACGCGCTGTATTGAGTACATGAGAATAAGAAACTTATTGTACATTGACTATTATAAGTTACATCAATATGCTTTAGTTAACAAAATCTAAAGTCATCACAGTCAGAAGCCTAATGGACCCTGGAAAACAACAACTATAGGTGTTTGCTGACTTAATCTACCAAACCCCTCATGTAAGACACCTTTAAAAGAACCAACGCACATTATCACGTATCTTTGACCAGAGAATTAACGTAAGTAATGTAAAATTAGAGCTGAGGGACGGAGGCAGACGCGATTTGCGCACAAACATACGGCAGCAGCATCGCAGCGTGTTCTCTGTGCCATGTGAATCCAGAACAGTGGGACAGAATTAGCCAGGTGGCAGCTGCTGCATGGTCCAGCTGGTTCACATGTCAGAGCCCAAAGTTAGAGAGCACTTGCTGGACGGATAAACCAATTGTTGTGGCCTCACACAATGGTTCCCTTTCTGCACGATTAGTGATGCTATCAGCAAGTCGACCCTGCCTAATGTTTGTGAAATGAAATGCATTTTAAGCGCTCGCATTAAGAAGCTGCTTAGAAGTATGCGTTTTGAGTCAGATAAGGAAGCAGCGGTGGACAGCTGCTGTTCTGAGAAACAGATACTGAACTGAGCCACAGCAAAGAAATATGCATCACACACACACAGAAATTAATACATTCGATTCCTAGAAGAGGAAACATTGCTAAAGACCCACATCCTCACAGACTAAAGAGTGTAATCAATGAAATAGTATATGATGTCTTGCATCAGCTTTACACCAGAAATGGTCGAGGACCGGAAGGAAGGATACGAGAGATGTACAAGATTGTGTGTACTTCGTCCTGCAGCCCATGGGCTCACTGAAGGACCAGCAAATGTTCTGCACCAGTTAGATTAAAACACTGTAGTAAGTCTGGGATCTGTTTGTCTCTTTTCTCCATCTTAAACTGGGGTGAAAAAACATTGTTTTGGGCAGAGAGTGAATGAGCAGCTGTTTTTTTGTCTCCCTGCCCGGGCCACAGTTTCCAGAAGATGAGACGCTACAAAGACAGAGACAAACGTAGAGCAAAGACAGCTCAAAAGACACCGGACACCAAGTGTGAATTAACAGTCATCCCTAAGTTAGTCCTGTACATTTCTCAGCCCGGTGATGTGTGAACAGGAGAGAGTAGGTGGCTTGAGTTAGTTTGAAAAACACACTGAGGATGACTTTCCACAAACAATGTTTTTTGGCCGTTCATCAGCAGAGTAATGTGCTGACTAATCCGTCCGTCTTTTTCCCCTCAATTAACTCAAAGCACTGTGTGTATATCCATAAGGAGGGAGATAAGTTGGGGCAGCATCTCAGGTGGTTTCTCTCACCGGCTTTATGACAGGAAGAGAGTTAGAGCGCAGATAGCTGCATCGACGGCTCGGCTTCAACAAAATGCCGACGCTATGAAAGCAACTCGTCATTTACCCGGAAACAACACTATCCCTTACATACGGTAACACCAAAAAGACTGCAGTGAGTTACTGCTAACACGGCTCACCATGTCCACGTGTAGCCACACACAGTAGTTAAAAACCTCATCTCATTCAAACCTTGAGTCACAGTCAGGGTTAGGGTCATATAAACGTACCGCAAAACCAGCCAATCACATGCTGGGAGGAAGCAATTCTGATTGGCTGGCTTACATCCAATCAGGCGGTCTCCACAAGAAGCAAGTGAGGGATTTTGAAAACATGGCTAGAGAACCAAGAAGGAAATGACAGAAAATAATAACACTAACATTCCGCCACAGCCTCAGGTGCACATCAGCCAATGGCTCGAGAAATGTGGAGATATTGCCTAAAAAATGTGACAGCACCATAAGACACTAAACTAGTAGAGACTGTTGAATGTTCTTCAGCCAAATCTAAGTGTTTTTTGTTTTCTCGTGTTCTTTGATAATCCTTCTGTCTTTCTTCTACTTCTCACTAATGTGGTACAAAAATAACACGATAGAAAACAATACGTGATTGCCATTGTTTTCTGTGTCCCGATTCAGGGGGTATCGTGGAGGACATGGTTCGTAAGGGCCAAGCCGAAATGAGACGGTCTGGTCACCAAAGGATTTTTTTTACAGAGCTGCAGTTGGACACGACAAGAAAGTTTTAATGAGCCTTGCATACCGTTAGCTGTCTGGTTGAGTTGAAGCCCGACACTTCAATTTAAAAGTGTGAGCATCAGACGGTTTGGTCTCTTAGCTTGCAGCTGCCGTTATCTCTTTAAAAACCAGTATATCACCAAGGTGTTGTTAGTGTTCAGATGCTCTCTCACGCTCTCCCTAGTGTTGCCTCCTCATGCATGACTGTTGCCATCACTACTGGATTCAGGATTTATGCTTGGTCCTGTCTGACCTTGAAGCCTGTGAGTTAAGACTTTGTGTTTTTACCTACACCTTGTGTTCCATCGTCTTGTTTGCCTTCCAGCTGGCTGCAGTGTAGTTCATAAACCCTGCCTCCTCCATGTTAGTGGATGAGACACGGACCAAACTAAACTTTTCTCAAAGATGGTCTAATTCATTTTAGGTCATTCTTATCATTCTGATGTTTGTTCAAGTGTGCGTGTTTCTGGGAAGTTTAGTTTTAATTAGTTATTTAACGTTATAAGAACAGGATAAAACATCAGGATTGAGCGGACACTGGCTCATGATTGGTCGATTGCTACCTCTGCTCTATTCCCTGATCACTACCGCACAGACTCTGGCTCCAGATGTGCAAGATGGTAGTGTTCATACGCCGGATGTTTTAGCTCTGTTTCTGGATAGTGGGAGGAAGTGGAGATCCGTTGTTCCTCTTTATATTCAGTCTATTGTCAATAATTGTGGTTTTAGTGCTTAGAGGATGAGGCTCTTGGTTTTCTGTATTCTGTGACTGTCACAAATCCAACAAAGAGACCAAAATCAAGACAGCATCTCTCGTCACTTCCCAAATTCACCAGCCAGGTCAGTCCACCACTGGCTGGAATAACTCAACAGCTTTTGAATGGATTTCTAGAGATTTGGAACAGACATTCATATAGTCCACTTGGGATGAACTGAAATAGGTTGATCCCATCAGCCCCAGTTGTATAGCTGCTGCACAGGATTTGAGTAATGTTTTTTCAGAATTGACTTTAACAGCAGAGGTTCCCCCTTTTCTTTTTCATGTATTATTCATGAATGGAAATCTACAAATGCCGCCCTGTCTGATTACCTCCTCTCAAACTACAGCTCTTCATGTGGAGCTAAGTGACCTGGGAGCAACCGGCAAGACGACGCCTCTGCACATATCTCTGATGTGGTCCCCAACGAATAAATAAATATATAAATACACAAGCGCATCAATAAAAAAATAAAAAAATGAAATAGATTAAGAGACATTTAGACAATGCATGAGACATGGTGGGAGTCACGTTTCTGCTGAGGGCACACTTTCTCCACCATCCTCCTCAATACCACCATGCACCACCATTCTGTTCAGGGAAATGTCAATTAGCAGGAAAGCATCAGTCGAAATCCAGCAAATCAGCAAAGTTGGTCTCAGGAGGACATAGAGTTGAGTGCTTTTACTACTTTGCATCCAAAATATATCCATCGAAACATTACTGAGGAGATACAGTGACTATTAGAAGGAAAAATACCTTCTTTTAAAAGACAATATAAAATGAAACTTCACAATATCTCCTCTCATCGTGTTGGGGATGAAAGGAGGATAAAGAGACATATAATAAATGGCCATGTTAAAGTATAGATACACCAGGTGTGAATCAAAAAGGCTGTTGTGATATAATGAGAGTCAGGCACTCAAGAGAGTCACTGGGAGGCTGTCTGCTTTGGTAATTGCTCCAGAACTTTATTTTAGAAAGAATAATGCCTGCTCGGCTGTATGCGCAGAATGTCTGACTTTCCTCCAAAAGCCGACCAAGTGTAATTTGTCTCATGGACACGAGAGGATCAAGAAAAATGCAAGTGCAGAATCACATGGAAAGTGAGAAGTAAAGAATCAATCAAATTTGATTTGTAAAGCCCCATTTTCACAAATCACAATTTGTGAAAATGGGGCTTAACAAGGTGCCAAGTAAAGATGCCGCGTGTTGCTTAACACATGTTTTGCATGTTTACTCTTATTTAATGATAAACATACATACACTGTACAGTGTGGTGTCGTATGGACAGATTACACACCATCTGCCTCTGTGTATATAAAGTGCACATTCTTTGGCTGAAGGCATGTAAAGCTCCAGAGGGCAGCTGGTGGAGCAGACAACAAATAAATGCACAGCAGCTCACGGGGCAACCACTTCTTATAATGGAGGCTGGACTGATGCTTTTACTGCTGTTTTCCTGTAAACATACATAAGTTAACAGGGAGATCTCACATTACTTTGACTGTATTGAGATAAATAGCTATTACCAGTGCTAATAAACATATTTGACATTGTGTATTGCTGCATTACACAGTATATGTATGGGGTTAGCACTCCAGCGGCGTGTTTGGCAGAGGAGCAGAGCTGGAGTGCCGGAGAATGCACCTTTGATTCAATCACCAGCGGATGATAAAGCAGCTATCAGTTACACACAACAGAGGAGGCGGAGGGAAGAGGAGACGGCGATGAAGAAGACTGAGCGGGAAGATGAAGAGAAACACAGGAAACTGACGTAGAAAGATGTGAAGACAGATGGACGACGATTTAAAGAGAAAGATAGACCCGTTTGGAGCAATTGCTGCAACAGAGAAGGTGACGGATGATGTGGGACATTACCTGGAAGGACTCTTGGGTCACGTCACGTAAACTGTACCTGTACCTGTGTAAGTGCATGTGTGTTTGCGGCGCCAGCCCTGATCAATGAGGCTCTGACAACGGCTTTCAGTCATTGACCCACGATCTGTGCACAAACACGCAAACAATAGGAGAGCACACGCACAGTCCGATAATTGAACACACACTCGCAGTGACACCTTCCCCAAGGACACACACAGGTAAACACATAGACCCAAATTTAAACAAATGCACAAAGAAAGCCCAATCCGAGATTTATTTATAGCAGAGTCCGACAGACATGCATGTGAAGTGATGGCAAATGTCACCTTGGAAATGTAGCACAAGAGTGTAACCACAACCCACACACACACACACACACACACACACACACACACACACACACACACACACACACACACACACACACACACACACACACACACACACACACACACACACACACACACACACACAGTCCTAAACCAAGCTCACAGCCCCTATTCCGTCCTATCTGGAGAGGAGAAAAGAGAGCGAAAAGGTGAGGTAGCAGAGAAGGAGGAGGGAGGGAGTTGTCAGCTGAGAAAGAGAAGGGAGCGAGAGGAGGAAGAGGGGAGGAAGGTGGAATCAGTAGAAAGATATTAATAGTGTTTCACCCTCTTTAAATAGCGACCGCAGACAAAATGTGTGCAGGTATAGTCCTGCAGAGCACAGCTCAAACAGGCCAGTCCCGTTACCCCCCCTCCCCTTCCTTCTTCTGGGATAGCAAACTTTTCAAGGCAGGAACCAAAAAAGCAACACAAACAAACGAGAGACGAAAAGTGCTTTTTCTCGAGGAAAGAAGCTGACGGAGCGATTCACAGGCTGGAGTAATGCCCCGGAAGAGAGAACGGGAAGGGAGCGAGGATGGAGGGAGGAGAGGAGAAAACCTGACATGAGGGTGTTGTGTAAAAACAAGAGGAATGTGTTTGTTTTCCTCTGAATGCCACAATGTTCAGGAATATAACGTGACCGGATCAATTATTTACATAACTGGGAGAAACACAGTTGTGTAATGAGCCCTGGTCAGAAAGGGTGCAACCTTGGCAGTTTGCATCACGAGCGGTGCTACCGGACAATTCCACAATAAAATAATGATTTTCTTTATTGGTACAAAGACTCTTTACACACATAAGCGCTCTCCATGACACATCCAATACGCAGCCAGATAATCACACACATAGACACACACACACCAAAGAACAACTGCCATGCACACACTGCCTGTCCACAAATTATGTATTTCAAACAGTGTGACAATTAGACTGATACATTTTCCAAGCTGGTGAATGTCACACACACACACACACACACACACACACACACACACACACACACACACACACACACACGGTGCCTGCACTCACTCAGCCGTGTGTTACAACACATCATAATTGAGTCCTTTGTTCCCAGCTTTTGATTAATTGAAACTTTTCCTCCAGTTGCATAAAACACCAGGTAAACAGAGCGGCTTCCTTTCTCTTTCACTGAAGCTCGGTCCCTCTCTCTCTTAGTAAAACAGAAATGACCTGACCCCTGAACACTGGGACACTGGAGCATCACACAGAATGGATTCAAGTTGCAGTTCTGTAAAATCGAATTCCTGAAGTCTTTCAATCCAGCGTGAGGATTTTGAGGATTTATTTCAGTGACTCTCTTCCAGAGATTGAAGTTAACTCATTATGACAATTATGAAAAAGAAAATCTTTAAATTACAAGTGACATTTCCAATAACCATATTCTTTTGGATCAGGCTGTCTCCAGCAGTTTATAGCTCCAAGGCGTTATGCCAAATGCAATCATGTTGGAGTAATTAGACCACAAGAGGGAGAGAAAGCACTCAAGTCACAAACGCTCCTGACAAATAATCCTACTCTTGGTTACACTGAATAAATTATCCAGCTCAACAATTTATTTCCTTAACTCTAGAGACTAAAAAACACCTATTTAACCAGCAGAATATTTGAAGATTATAATAAAAGTAAATTGTGTCCCTTTCTATAAGGCTGCATCCAAGTCCAGTTCACAAGCCTGACTCAAAGCTGCAGTGATCAATAATTGTATATTTACAATGGATCAAATAACTCTTTTGTGCAGGAGGAAGCTCATAATGATCCACAGAGAGTTATCACTCGACTGCTGTTACCCTCAGCTCAACAACGCCTGTTTCTAATTCTCCCTCACTGCTGCTATCAGCCTCCTTTCTTGTTGTTTTCAGTGATAAGCTCCGATAAACAGAGTTAAAGATTCCATGTTGGACTTTAATGTGTTACTTTTACATTATTAACATGTCAGTGTTGTGTTTACATCTTGTTGTGTTGTGTTTACATCTCAGCAAAAATACATTCAAAAACACCATCTAAGAGTCCACATATATAACTGCTTATCAGGGTCAAGCATCCCAGCATGCATTTGGAGAGCATTGGACCTTGGAACATTAAGCCACAGGACTCTAAGCAGTATTGTTTTGCCTGGTTCCGGTGAGCAATGTCCAACTAGAGCAAAGTAGTTATATTAGCTGTTAATTACGTCAAGTCACTGAAAACAAGAATGGCACTCAGTAGAGCGCACACCTCCACCAAAGGTGTTCATTCCACGATTCCCTAAAATAAATGGTGAAAACGTAAACACGTAAACGTAGACTATGCAGACGAAGGTGTCAACCTGGAAAGAAACGAGATTCAAGAGCTTTAGGTGATCTGGGCCGATGCTGGTGTCGATGCTGCAGCAGATTTTAATAAGTCTTGCATCCTGTGCTCCCCTTCACCTGAACACTCCAGAGATTCTTGTGTTGTTGTGAACGTGTCTGACTAGAGAATCTCCAGCTGGGCTCTTCATATGTGAAAGGCAAACTCCGGAAATTGTCTGAACCCATTTGTGCGGACATTCTTCAGACCAACAAACGGACAGGGGAGAAAACACAACACAGTGCATTTGACCTTGGTGTCTTCAGTGGCAGCTCTGGTCCGGACTGTTTCACATAAGAGATTCCTCTTGAAAGAAGTAACAGCAGTCGTCTTGGAACGCATTATTCCACAAGTATCAAAAAAATGTTGCCAGAATAGCTGACGTGCAACCCGCAAAATGATCTTTCACCCGGTGACTATGTGACATGTCCCTTTAAAATATGCGATGCAGAAGGTTAGAGACAGAAGAAATATGTGTGGTCACGCATCTCACCAGTAAATGGAGAGAAATTACAGTATGACCGCAGGGAAAGGACGAATTCATGATGTGGGAAAGACAGTGTGAGGGTGTGTTGTCTGACCTGGATTAATCGTAATTGAAGACAATTTCTTGTTGATTGGTGGAGCTCTGACCTGCTGGGAATATCAGATGTGTCGGTTTTTTATGACATCAGATCAATTCAGTGTGAAATCGCTCGCATAAATTATAGAAAATGTGCGTGTGATTATGGCAGAGGAGGCTGGTAAAATGAGACCATGTGTGATTTATATGCACAATATTGACATCGCTTGTGCATTAAACTGGAAAAAATGGGGACCATCATAAAGACCCTGATGAGCTTATAATTAGATGTGAACACTGACCCATACACACACACACACACACACACACACGTAGCCCAACACAAACCAATGTGATGCTTTCCCTGATTCCTGCTCTTTGCGGCCCATGGACACGTTGTCAGTGGACAGTAACTACGCCGAGCCGAGAGCTGTGACCAGGGTGCAGGCAAAGTGCTGAGAGGGCGCTGACATTTAGCTGTAGCATTGTTCCCAGCAGTGAGCCTATTAGCCCTGAGTCTGCAAACCAGTTAGTAGGTGTATGTGCAGCCACTTCATACACCAGTGTGCTTATAGTACTGATATGTAACCATCGCAGGCTCAACCTTCACTCAGCTTGGACCAACAGGGCTGGTTACTGGGGAAAGGTCACTGGAGGTAATAAAGATCATCAAAGTATGAGGAAGAAAAACTTTCAAACTTTGAACATGCCAGCAGAAGTCAGGACACAATCATGTGACTTCTCAGAGGTTTATTGGTGGTGAGACGCCCCATGACCCACAACACACAAACAGCTTACACTCCTTTACCCCCCTCCTTGACGGGGGCCACGACTGGATTTCAGGCCAATCATCATTACTCTGTGACAGGTCTAATCTTGTTACCGTGGCAGCGGGGATCTCCGGTGATGGATTACGGAGGGTCAGCAGCAGCGCTCCGCGATTGAGAAACAACTTAAAAAAGAAAGTCACTGTAACATTTGAACTCGGGGTAATAGGATTGGTCCAGAAGTTAGAGGCACAGGGGTGTGAGAAAGGGAGCCGGGGTCACACATAACCATGGCGGTCAGCAGATCTGGAAGAGGAGCTGACGGGATTTCCAGAGGACTTAATGGTCGCAGTAATGTTAAGGTCAGATCACTAATACCAAGGTCAGAGGTCATTTAAAGAACTGTGCGGAAATTGGTCAATCATCCCATCTGAAGGAGATATGGCTACTCCTTGATTTCTGTCAAATATTTGACAGGAGACATTTTTGTCACAACCTAAAAAGTCTGACACCCTCCTTTGTCCAAAGATTAAAAGACATAAGACACCTGTATGTACAGTTGATAAGGTTTCATTTGTTCCAGGAAGACAGATAAAATTGGTTGCAGCTGACAGGGTGGAAAATAAAATCAGAGACATGCAACAAAGGACCCATAACACTAGAGATGTGTCCAAAATCACTCACTTGTTCAGTTCAGACAATGGTCGTCAAAGTCTGTCCTATAATCCTAAGACACTTCTTCAAATCTATTTTTTTCTGATACCAGCTGAAATATTTATGGTTTAGCAGTTAAAGAGGATTGAGGAAAACATTTATATTAGAGAAGCGACATAAAAATGTATTCAATTAATGAATCAATCAAAACTCTTCAATCAATCAAATTATATTTGTATAGCCCATATTCACGAATTGCAATTTGTCTGTGAGGGCTTAACAGCGTGACATCCTCTGTCCTTAACCCTCATTAGGCTCATAAAATGTTGCCAATTAATATCTCCCACATAAATTTGTCAAGTAATTGTTTTGGCGACATTGAAATGTGTAGAACTGCAGAAGGGTACGTTTTTATATAAAGAAAATGTGGCACTACTAAACAGGCTTTGCAGCACTGCCTCTATGTTTGTAGCCACAGCAGTGACCCCTTGACCCAGAGAGTGGGTTTCCTTCTTGGATGAAGGGCCCTCAGTTGGTACGGCACAGGCATGCAGCAGCTGTACGAGTGGCGAGTCTGCCGCGCTATCTGTCTGCTAACGTTATCTTTGCTGTTATTGGAGTCAAACACTGGTAACCGGTCACATCACATGGAGGAGCTGTCCTGCGTTACTGTCAGTGTCAGCGCCACCATCCCTCCCTGTCAAAGCAAATCTTTTGTGTGTCTGTCGCTGTGTGTCTTGGTGTAACCGTGAGTCTCTTTGTGTTATGTGTAATTTTTGAGACAGAGTCCAGAGCCATCGTGAAAAAAGACTTGCATCACCCTCCAGTGAAGCCCGGAAAAAAAAAAAACACCTTCAACACAAACATCGCACACTCACAGCGACTTTGCCAGTTTCCACAACCACTTTCCGAGCTGCGCCTACAACCGCAAACAAAACATGTTGACCCATACAGAATATTAAGACATGAAACAATATCACTGTCCACAAGAGTGGGGAAAAGAGCACGGCCATCACGGGATGTTATGTTTTTTGTAGGATAAAGGGCACTTCTCCTCACACACTGCTGCGTGTGCTTACAGTAAAACGTGGAGCAGTGTTTTTTATCAAATGAACTGCACAGCTCTATCGCTCTGTAGAAACTCTTGACCCTTGTCCACTGACTCTGTATAGCACAGGAAGTGTGCTTTTCAACACCCGGTCTTGGACTTCTGTTTGTGTAAATTTGGGGTCATAAATATCTCCTCTATGTACAGTGTGGTGTGATTTTTTTCTCCCTCTGACACACATCCCCCTGCGGGTATACAAAAACATGAATCAGGATTAAGAGCGTTCACCAAGTTTACATTTTCTGTCAAACTACCAAGGTCCCTCCTTAACGTTAGAGGACTGGATACTCAAACATAAATCAGTGCCTCCCACATGAGATTGTAGAAATCAGCTTTCAAGATATCAGTATCACAACAGACTGATTATGAGGAGCTAATGACTGAACAGCATGGGAAAGTCCTCTCACACTCCCCGATATTTACAGTGGATTTTGGACCCACCGTCCCACCCTAACCCTTCTGTCATCTCCTCCTCTTCCTCTCTTTAGTGTAGCGGAGGCCGAGCCAGGACCAGAGTGGACCACTTGTAGGCCTCTCTGCCACCCCCACCCCCCTCTTTAACTCATTACAACCAATTAGGTGACAGGCCATGGAGGGCACAGGCGGATGAGAGCAGAGAGATAATACTCTTCTGAATTATTCATCCTTCTGCTAAAAACTTCACCCAATACCTCCGCCCTGCCCCTGCTCTCTCACCGCACCGGTCTTCCTCTTGTTGCTGCTCTCTTCTGTCCCTTCAGACTCTCACATGATTCTTGTCTTTGACTAC
Source organism: Hippoglossus stenolepis (assembly GCF_022539355.2). Classification (NCBI taxonomy): domain Eukaryota; kingdom Metazoa; phylum Chordata; class Actinopteri; order Pleuronectiformes; family Pleuronectidae; genus Hippoglossus; species Hippoglossus stenolepis. The sequence goes on from NC_061499.1 coordinate 10,875,667, forward strand.
AGCGACAGTAAAGGCCAATGTCTACAAAGTGTACAAAGTGTTTATATGCTTGAAGGAGGGGCCATCGAGAGGGAGGAGACGTGATGAATTGAAAATATCTGAATAGTTTCAGTCACTTTCTCCTGAGAGGCATCCGTCTGAGCAATGAGAGGAGAAGGTCAAGCCCAGCGAACTTTCTCACCTGCACAAACTTGGACAATGACTGTGTGAAGCAGACATGCTTGTTGTATTGTTGGCCTTTGAAAATGAACTTGTTATGCACTGCCCCACTTATTCTTTAAATCTGAGTGGCGTTGTGGGCTTCATACACACTGCACTTTGCTGCTAGACAACTCTAAGCTGCATTAGTCTTAAGATTAGAGTTTCTGATTGCGCAGCGGTTTGGTTTTTTGCCCGTGTCTGAGGACACTGCTACAACATCTCAGGACATCATAACGTCTGGCAGCTGGAGGCCAAAAGCAGAGATTGTGCGCTGACAAGCAGCAAAGGGGTCGTTCACACCTACCTTGTTTGGTCCAGACCTTCAGACTTTAAAGTTTAGTCCAAACCAAAACAACAAATGAAAAAGGTGCCTCGGAACCAATGGACCAAACTTAAGTACGACCAGAGAGGTGGTCTCGATCTGGAGCAAACAAACCATGTTGTTTTAGTAGGTCAGAGTTTCGGACCAATTGCAGGAAGCTGAGGCAACAGAAAGACTTTTCCATGCACCTTGTTCAAAAAAGCTAGACAATACAATAAACGAATTGACAACATGCACCGTCAGACTAACGCCTGTCTATAAACTAATCAGCATCGAACATGGATAGACGCAGCTCATGTAGATTATGAAAACAGCACATCATAAAAACAAATCTTAAGTCCACTCTGTAAATTGCAATGTGAAACCAAAACTAAACAGATCAACTTTAGACAATTAAAAGACACGAAACTTGCTTTGTACCATGGTCCAGACTTACAGGTGTAAAAACGCCCCAAGACAGAGGAATAGAGACTTAGAGTAAAATACATATAGTATGGAAATAGATGTATAAATAGAAATAGAAGTAGACGGTAGAAGGACAAAGTAGTGACGACCACAAGGAGCGAGTATCAGACAGATAGATAATGAGAAAAAAATAGTGGACACGAGACAGAAGGAGGTGGCTGAATAATGGATTGGACAGACGAGGGGGACGGTGAGACGAGGAGAGCCAGAATGGAAAAGAGGGAGAGAGAGAGAGAGATGAGGTATCGTCTGTGAGGTCTCATCACACACTTGCTGACATTGCTTTAATCTCAGGGCCAAGAGGAGACCAGAGGGCCCACCGTCGCACGCACTCACGCACGGAACATGTTGGGACAGATTTACCGTGTGTCTGTGTGTGTATGAAGCGACGTTAGCGGAGTAACGGCAGTAAGAAGCACATACGAGTCAGGCTGGACTCCTGCGTGACATCATAACATACAAAAATGAGGACAGTTTAATGTGACAGCTTTATGTTTTGTTTTGTTTGTTTGTATTTCACACTTTTACATAACATCGTCCATCACATCGTAATACATTTCTGTGCGTTCTACAGCAAAACATGTTTTCGACATCAGCCGAAATGTTTTCGCCGGCAACAACACTTCATCGTGTTCAACCTCTGATGTGGGAAAAAAGGAGTGAATTAGTGTGATGTGAGGCCGGAGCAGCAACTCAGGAGGTAGAGAGGTTGTCTCGTGAACGGAGGGTTCTCCTTCAAAGTGTGTTGAAGTGTCCTTGAGCAAGACTGGCACTTGACGCTGCATCATCAGTGTATTGGAATGTTCTTAAGCACTATGAGCGATTGACAGGCTGGAACTTTTTATATGTAAATAAATTCAGTTCATTTGGAGGATTTGGAAGAAACAATACAAAATCTGGACAGAACTCTCTCTCCCAGGAGGGTTGTAAGCCTCCGCATGCGGGTCACTACCAGATCAGCTAGCAGGCACCCCCCCGCTTACGCAGGCTAGAGTCCTCCTGCAACTGCTGCAGGTTCAGTTCCAACCCGGACCTTTGCTACGCGTCTTCCCCCGATCTCTCTCCGCATTTCACGCTGACTGTCCTATCAATAAAGGCGAAATGCCCAAAAAATACATTGACTCTCTCTCTCCTGCTCTTCTTCTACTGACTTGTATACAGGAACCTCTTTATGGTGTGTCTATCCAGGATAGATAACAGCAAAGAAAATGAAAATGAGGAGGCATTGAAGTGGAGAGAAAAAAACTGTGGTGAAAAGGGTAGAAAAACAGACAAATTGATGCAGATAAGAGGACGAGAAGGCACAAAGTTCTTATGGAAATAGAGATACCAGAGCGGCAGATCACAACAACAGGAATTTAAAAAGCAAGTGTCACAGGGGAATAGAGGAAATGACACTTCCATCAACGGAAGCAATTGCGCAAATATAAGATATTTTAGAGTAGGGGAGGGAAGAATGCATGAAAAACAATCTCATGAGAGTAGCAGGCAGCCAGAGCAATTATGGGTGCATCATTAACATTTGATTATTGTTTATGCTCTGCCCACAGTGCCACTGGCCACACATTTACACACACACACACCACACCATACACATATACAATCTCCATAAACCTGCACATGCATGAATGCACACAAATTTTGCAAGTGTGCACACGCCAATCAAGACCTTCTCTGACCGCATGCGCACGCAGCCACATAAGCAAAGGCGAACACACATACGACCACAGTGTATACACACATTGCAAAGCGCTTTCTGCAGACAAGGCAGACCTTATAAATACTGTCCCACATTGTGATTTTGTTTGAGCGCCGTCTCCATGGCGCTGCTTCCTCACATGTTTACAGTGACGGCCGTTATAAATTAAAATTATCTTAACAACACTTAAGCTGGGCTGTGCATGAGGCCGCAGCCAGGCAGGGACAACAGCAGAAAGACACAGAGGCCTAACGTGGGCTAAGAGACAGAGACTGAGCAGAGGTGGACTAAAGGAGAGAGAGAAAGAAGGAACAGAGGTCGCTCTAAACTGAAAGTAAGATGTTAAGCAGCACTTGACAAAGGTTCACTGAAAAACCTGAGGGTGTTTTAGTGATGGTAGGTTGTCGGGTTCGCCTGCACAGTCATGCAGCCTCCTCATCCTGAAAACTTATATCCACAGAGCTCATGTGCCTGATGGGCTTCAAATTACAAACACGTGGACTGAACAAAAAATCTAATACCAGAAATATAAGCAGAGAGAGAGACACAATGATATACACAAGCTGTTGGGGCTGGAACCAAACACATCAATGAGACCGGCCCACCTCTGCAGGGATATGATCTGTGTTCACTCACACCGAATTAAGTTCAATTTTCATTCAACTTTTTTATCCCTATCAAGCTTATATGCATTGACATAAGAATTTACAACAGTTTGAATACTTGTTAATGTTATTTAACACCTTACACCTTGCAGCGAAAGAACCAATGAACAGCCAACGACGAGGGGTCTGCAATATGACCATATGCCTGTGGAGGACCCCAGACCCAAGATTTTATATAATCTTGCTTTGCCTGGTTTTCTGGATCAGCCAAAGAAAGACACCTGTGTGTTTAATTTATGCATAAACTGTTTTTGGACAGTTTCTGAAGATTTTCCAGGAAATGTATAATATCACGATGGATATTGATGTGAAAATATAAAATAATATATGTCAAGATGAAGGATCTTAGCCATGTGACCCATGACAACTCACTTCCAGCATTTCCTGTTATATTTAGATTTCAATCTGAGTTATGCACCAGTAGCTAAACCTTTCACCTTTCACTTATCTTTAAATCCCAGAGTTACTGTCATGTAGTGAATTAGATAAGAAGGACTGGCTTTCCCATGCTAATTCCTTATCAGCGGTTAACTACAGGGTTAGTTTCCACATTATTTGGTATCTGCTGATCATCGGCATGTGTAGTCGCAGCCGCCCATTAGGGTCAGGCCTTAAGTGTGCTGCTGAGAGATAATGGCAAAGCCAAAGCTATTGATTTATCTTTTTCTGTCTGCGTTATGGTCTCCGCAGACGCTGGCGACACACGGACCCTGCCTATAAGCACTCTTCAACACTTCACTCACACTGAACACCTCGATGAACTCACGGCACCCTGACTGCCCCATCCCACCAAGTCCTGAATCTTCTTTTGTCAATGAACAGGCAGGTGAACGGTGGCTGTCAATGATCAAAGCTCATTGAGAACCTGACCATGGACCATAGAGAAAAAACTCACATGCTGAGCTGCTGTGAATGGATACTGTACATTCAGTCATGCAGCAACTGTGCAACATTTAGAGAAGATGAGAGCTCGGAGTAGGTTTCCCATGGCTTGTGACACATTACATTTCCAGTTTTAAGAGTCAGACTTCACTGACAGGGCCGTCTATTGTCGCCAAAGTCCTGTTGTCCTGTTTGACTTATCGGATAGGTTGCAGGGTTTTGACAGTCCGGTGTAACATTGATTTAAAACAGCAGAGTGTGAGAACCAAAGTCGTGTTAGCACCGACTTCCAAGAGAAAGCTTCCAGATCAGCCGAGTGGAAAGGTGCTGGGTGATATTTCGCAGTGAAACAAAGGAAGGTTGATCAATAAACATAAATCAGGACTGAGCAAGTGCAGTGAAATCTCGTCTGACGATTTATCTTTCTCTGATGCTTGTGGGTGGGAGTTTGCAACGGTACAATTGTTGCAGTGAAAGTGTAATGCTCAGCAGCGTCAACAACATTTGATCTTCCCCCTCATTGGTTGTTGCTCCAAGCAGCTTAGTACAACCCATAGTTACCTTCATTGTTAGGCATCCTCCAGTGGCTATGGTACTTAAGATGGGAGCAAAGAGGAAGTCCCCATTAGGAGGAGGGTTGGAGTGGGTGGACGGATCAATACAAGACTTTGACACAGGAAGTCAAGTCAGCCTCCTAACCCTAAAACTGGGGGTCACTGTTTTTTTCCTTTAAACATGACTGTTTCACAATCTTTTTTATTAGTGTAACCATGACACTAAAGGTCCTCTAATATTGAAGTAGTATGTATTTTGAATCCAAACCCTCATCATTCAAATAAATCTTTACCTAAACCTACACATAACTGTGACTGTTCAATCCACATAAGTGCATATTTATCATCGTAACCCCAGCAGATACGCGTGCTATGATATAGGTGCTATTTAAGGACAGTCACATCAGAGCTTTGGGACAAACAACCTATATACTCATTCAGGTTTGTAGACTTAAAAGATATGCTTCACAAACGAGTCTGAATTACTGAGTAAGTACTGGTGGGTTAAAAATAGGTGCATTCAATAGTAGTTTTTTGCTTTAAACTGGTTAGGAGGCTGGTGACATGAATAACATTTAATGATGTAATGAGTTTTAAACATTTATTCTATGAGTAGTTGTATCTGTGGACAGATCTGGTTTTAGCCCTCATCCATCTTGATTGAATTCGAACCACCTCCTCTGCATGACCACATACACGGAAATGTGTCAAAAGCAAAGAGGAACATGTAGACTGGACAACAGTGTAGTCCTCTGAGAAGACAGGGGACACTTTGTCAGTATTTACAGCTCCTGTATTATGTCTACTTGAGAGGATTTGCCGGCACTGCAGAAATCGCCAATATCATATTTTGCAGATACAGAGGAGTAATCATAAAATACACAGTAGAGGGGAGCTGTCTCTGGACGGTGAAAGCAGGTCTGAAGTGTTTAGAATTGTTTAGAGGGTCTTGACTTGTCAAAATAAACTCCTGGCATTTCCCTCGGACCCTCCGAGCCAAATGTCACAGTATTCCTGGCCTGCTTTAGCATCAATAACATTACATAAGCACAGATGACTGCAGATTTAAGAGTGTCAACACCCCTACTGATCACCTATCTGCAGGAGGATGAGAGGGTGTGTGTGTGTGTGTGTGTGTGTGTGTGTGTGTGTGTGTGTGTGTGTGTGTGTGTGTGTTGCGTGCGTGCGTGCGTGCGTGCGTGCGTGCGTGCGTGTGTGTGTGTGTGTTATGCCCTATTCCTGAGTGAAAGTAAGCACAATGAGCAGAGCTGGATACTGAGGGGGAAACTTGATTCCTGGTCGGCCATCCCAGGACAGATCAGTCCCCTCCCCCGGGGAGACACATTTTGCCCCGAAAGGAGAAATTAATACAGCCACAAACCTCAACTCTCCCCTCTCTCTCTCTCTCTCCAACTCTCCTCTTCGTACCTTTCCATCCACACGTGAACACAAATCCCCCGTCCTGTCACAAACCCTTCATTTCTTTAAGGGAGCGAAAATGTTATGAACACTTGCAAAACAGAGATGTTTACTGCATTTTAATCTACTGTCTCTGTGCACACTGTTTGCCCCTAACGTTTCCTCCCATACGTTCTCTCCCTGTTGGCTTTGAAGAAACTACCTTTACATCCAAGTCAAGAAACATTTACCCTGCTTCTTGAGTGTCCTTGAGCAAGACACAAGATCCCTACCTGCTCCTGGGCTGCTGTCGTAGTAGAGGACGAGCAAAAATAGAACCTTTATACAGGAATCCATATCAGTATTATATTATCATTATTAGCAACCGAAATCATGCTCCCTCCCTCTTCTGTTTGTCCTGTGTCACACACATATCGGTGTTAGCAGGTAGCAAGCTTGTCTACGGGGGGGGGGCTACAGGCCAGGAGGTTAAAGCAGTTGCTTGAGAATGTGAAATGAAATCCTCCAGCAAACTGTGGCACACACAAGCCAGGTGAACAATTTCTAAAGGGTAAAAAAAAAACACATCTGGATAACGTAGAGGCATGTGCAGATGGTGTAATCAGTGTCATTTGGTTAAATAAATTGAATGAGAGACACTTTTCATTAGGGAATAAAGAATTTAAATAATAAATCTTTCTCAAACTAACTCCTTCACCTTTGAGATTATACTTAATGGTTTTACTAGGGCTGGGCAATATGTCCAAACAAATTTTTTATCAGCCGATGTCGACACCTTTTATGATAATGTCACATTATTATTTCTTTTAAGTTCAAAGAAAACATTTTACAAATTCGAGGTAGTTAGCATGACACCGATATACAGTATATTGGACTTTTGTTATATTGCTATATATTGTTTTATTGCCCAGCCCCAGGTTTTACTCCAATAAAGACCTTTAAGCTGTACATCCCTGATGACCTGCTGCCCACATCTGCACCTGGTCGAGAAAGATTTAAATGACCTTGTGCTTTTCTCAAGAAAAAATCTCAAGAACAACGTCCAATCCAGTTACTTTGGCCTTAGTATCATTCAGAGCTCGACTAGATGTCGGTTCCTCCTTCACTCAAATAAATCAAAGGAAATGCCATAAGGGCCATATCAAAGAGGCATGACTGGAGTTGCACTGTTGGTGCGTCAGTAGAGAGTTTAAATACTGAACATTGTTCGTTTTCCCAAGTAAATATCCAATGAATTTAATGATTGTGTAAAATAAGTTAGTGAGTAATAAGGTCATCACAACTTCTTAAACATTAGGTGGCAAAAGTTTATTTACTACTAACATTTAACATTTTTGAAGATTTTTCCTTATTATCTATATTCATGTATATATCCTCCACATGTTAGCTATAGCAGGTCTCGCATACTCTTTGATTTGCATGAAAAGCCAATCAGGTTTGAATGAAAGAAAGGAGGAGAGATATAGAGGCAGCGAGAAAGGGGAAGTCAATTAGAAAGGGTAATACAGCAAATGAGATGATATTTCCACTCAGGAGGAAAGAGGAGGAGGGACTGATGGAGGAGAGAGAGACAGAATGAAGAGCTGAGGCATTTGGGCCATAAAGGATTCTTAATGGAGCAGAATTTACACAACCTGCTGAGGTGAACAGATAAAAAAAAAAAAGCAGCGGTAAATGAACAACAAGCCTCCAATCTGCAGCCCAGAGCCGGTTAAAGCCCCACACAAAGTGCCGAGTGGCTTTCTCTCCCGTCACCATTTTATGGTGCCACTCCCCCCATGCACTACCTCCTTCTTTCTCTGTTACTTAGTCATCAATAAAAACACATTCATGTGCTAACTAAAAAAAAGGAAACAACCAAACAAAAAGCTATTTTCTGACGTGGCTCACACCATTAATAATAAAAAAAGGTGCAACACCAAATGCGTCAGTGGTTTTTGGAGGATGCTGGAGGAAGGTGGGGGGGGTACAACTTTAGTGGATTTCTCGTTGCGTGGTTGAAAACCTGGAAAAGCCGACCAGACTGTTTCAATGACCCCGGTAGATTAGCTCGCTCACATTGGAGACAAGAGGGAGGAAAAAAATGCAAGAATAGACAGAGGGAACACATTCAATCAACAAGCTGCCTGAGCGAAATGACTTTAATAATGTCAGAAAGGCAATTCAACTGGAATGAAAAGCTTGCAAGATGCATTCTGTGTACTGCACAAAAGGTTGTGTGAAGATCAATTAACCATAACCGTAAAGATATTTCACAGCCTCTTTGAGCAAACCATCAGTGGGGAGGTTTTGGAGAGCATTAGGCCGCGGCTCCTGTTGTGGGTATCTCCCTCCGCATCTATAAATAATGTGGCTTTAGGCCCAAGCTTTCATAAACACACACCACCGGTGATGGTGCCATAAAAGGTGAAGGTGAAGGGATTCCAGCACGATGTGGAGACTGAAGGGTTTATTCAGGAAAGACTCATCCGGCATGAGACAGAGCTACTGATTCATGGCAAAGGGTCAGAGAGAGAATTAAGTGTCCAGGGCAGTTGGACTAATGATTATTTCTTTAAAAGCATAAATAATGTATTATTAAAAGCTGCAACAGATTGGAAAGCACTTAAAGTGTTCTCTGATGCATTCAGTTATTGAAGTGTATTTGTTTAAGTTTACACTCAAATGGATGGATGGAGGGATGGAGGGATGGATGGATTTATGATGGTTGGATGGATGGAGGGATGGAGGGGTGGATGGATTTATGATGGTTGGATGGATGGTTGGATGGATGGATGGAGGGATGGATGGATTTATGATGGTTGGATGGATGGATGGATGGATGGATGGATGGATGGATGGATGGATGGATGGATGGATGGATGGATGGATGGGCCAACAAACCATCTTGACTTTTAGACTGACAATAAAGGACAGAGATGGATGACATATAAGCTTCCTTAAAAAGTGAAGCTAAAGCGTCTCGATGGCGCCTGGTGGCAGGTCATAAACCTCGCCTCCTCCATATTAATGGATGGGACATGGGTCAAGCTAAATCGTCAAAGTACACATCAAATAAACTCATCTCAATGTTTGGTTTGGTTTTAAAATGTGTCATTTGATGCTATAAAAACGGTATGATTGACAGCAGAGACTGATTCGCCATTGGTTGAGCATTTGTAATAGTGAGACCTCCCTACCACGGCTCTACTCCCAATCATTACTGTGCAAACTCTGGCACAAGATGGCACTGTTCAGATATTTTAGCTTCATTTCTGGATAGCGGGAGGAAAGGTAGAAGCATCAGACGTCTATCCACTATCTATCTGCGTTGTCCACTTCTCCAGAGCCACTATTGTCCAACTGATTTCACAAGCTGAGTCGTCCTCATGGCAAGTAAAGTCATGTTTGGTGTGTTCATTCATTCAATCACAAATCCCTTATTAAACAACTACTTTTAAAGACTTTTTCTCTGCCTTTCTCACACAGATGATACTGTTCAAGCTGCGCGGTACGCCCACGTATAATTTGGCCCTTCATCTCTGCTGCACCTCTATAAGACATGAATAATACATGCACGGTATATTGTCACCCTCATTAGAACCAATCAATCACTCTGGCTGGTCAGTGCTTAGGCTCGACTCTTTTTCCTGCACAGCCACATGTACTATTACTGTACTGACGGTAATGGCAGCCGAAGCCAACATCCAGCCACGACTTGACTTCTTGTGTTTTTACTGTGCTGGAGTTAGGATGAGGCGTTAAAGGTGAGGGGAAACACTGCAACCATTCCAACACACACACACACACACACACACACACACACACACACACACACACACACACACACACACACACACACACACACACACACACACACACACACACACACACACATACATACACACACACATAGAGAAAGGAAAATAATTTACTACAATATTAGTAATTTATTACTCATTTAATACATTATTTTCTCGTTCAATAAAATTGTAAAACTCATATCTTAATGGCTTAAACTGTTAGTCAGAAACCCTTTTCAAATAGTTATATTATTTAAACAAATAAATAAATCAATATTTGCAGGAACTCAAAGCTTCTATGTCTAAACTATGCACATTTTTGGAAACCTCTGCATTTTACAACCCAAACTTTCTTGCTGGACTGCGGCTGCTTGTACAAACTTTGGCGAACTTTACCAGCTCAGACAAGCAGAGCAACCCTCCTGCTGACATTGTACGTTTACTGCAGTTAAAACAAAGAGAAGAGATTCAAAGGTGACAAAGAGGTCTTGGGATTTTACTGTGAATGGCAGATAGGACCAGAACAAGGCACGAGGCACTTAACATTTCAAATGGTCCACGCATCATTTGAACCGGAGCCTTGGTGAGTACATGAACGCGCAGTGTGTCCAAGGAAACAGATCAGGTTGGAGAGCAAAGGAATTTCTTTAATAGTGAGTATTTCTGGGGAGAGGAGAGGAGAGGAGAGGAGAGGAGAGGAGAGGAGAGGAGAGGAGAGGAGAGGAGAGGAGAGTTGTCGGACTGGCAGGAGAGAGAGTTTGTGATCCAGAGGAGACAGCTGCACATAGAAATGGGAAACAGTTCATCATAATGTAACCTGAGCTGTTTAGTGGGCAGGATGTTAAATCTCCCAAAACCTTTGTGCAGCAGAGGAATCCGTCTGTGTGAGGCAGCATCTTATGTGCAGCTGTGACAGCAATAAGGAGGGTTGAGAAGTGTGGTGGGACTTAAGTGGATGCCCACGGAGAGACATTACTGTGGAGAGCTGCCTCACCTCTTTTCCAAACACACCGCAACACACACCTGCGAGAGGGAAGCAGCGCATCTGTTCCAGCATCCGCGGTTACAATTTAGGACTAATTAAAGGATCTGGGGAAGTTAGCGCGGCGCTCTACACAGCAGTGTACAGCTCAATTTAATTACAATAGATCAACGCCGCCTTAATGGAGCTTCATTGTACAAGGAATTTGCCTCGCACATGATACGGCTCCCAGCATGCTGAGCAATTCACGTGTAATTAATCAAAACAAATGCACAGCTCAGGGTAATATCACATCATGGGAATGATGTGCTCGGGTAAGACATATGTGCACCCAAGATACTTCATGTCAAAGTGCAGGCCTAGTAGGTTTTAAGTCTCAGGTACAGACATTAAACAGACCATCACAGAAGCAGCTGGCTTCCAGTCAAGTCAGTCCCGCTCCGTCTATGAGGCCGTGGCATCTGAAACATGATCTGGGCACCGACTGTTAACAACACTGGCAGAGCTGCCATCCACTCTCACACCATGTAATAACAGGGAGAATCTCACCAACAACCTGCAAGAAAAGGCCGTGGCTCTAAATGAGAAAACCCCCCCACGTAGGGTCAGTACATGTTGTTCTGCGTGTGCTACAAAGACATGTTTGCAATCTCAATGGGAAAGAAAAGGGAGGATACAGACAGTGTAAAAAAGTGAAAGCACCAGAGGCTATAGATTTTGCCGACCTGCACTCACCAATGTGCCAAAGGTGTATGAAGAGTCGTGGCCCCGTGGTGGGATTTCCCTCCGTTAAACATGGTGATGGCATTGGCAGGGGGACAGCTGCACTTGTCTAAACAAAAGCACAGGAACACTGCCCTGGTCCAAGGAGCTCCCACACATAATTCTCTGTCCACACTGTGCCAGACGCAGACACTGCTGGAAGACAGCTGCGGGCGCACAACTGTCCCGGCCTTCGCTTGAGAAGGAACTGAAACATACTAAGTCGAGGGCAAATACACACTAAGTGAACTTTGACTTTAAAGGACACCTGTCATTCACACCACGCTTTCTTCACAATTGTTTTTCCAAAGTTAAATTACATCTGAGACTGGTACAAATTCAATGAAACGAAAAGTCAATTCAAATTGAGTTTATGTCCTAGTTCAATGGTTTTCAACTGGGGATCTGCCAGGGTGTGAAAGGTTTGAAGATTTCTCCACTAAAATGATCATGATACGTGTGTTGACATGGTGGAAATACTTTTAATAAATATCTAATACCTTTCTAAGACATTTCTCTTGTGCTTTTTCTTTCACATATTTACAGTAAACCTGTGGGCTATGTTAACACATCCTAATTAAATAAGCACTGCATGCTTTACATGTTGTTCCCGGACTGTTGGTTTCTCAGAGGGAAGCAGGCAGCACCAGTGAGCTCATACTTTCCCAGTGTTTACATGTTGTATACATTATGGAGCACATGGGACAGACACGGTTTAACACCCTGACAGAAGAGGGGGACGTGCGTTAGTTTGACGTGCATGTGCGTAATTGGTGAGGTTTTTGCCTGTTGGGTTAATAAGCTCTCACATACAGGGCTCAGGGCTCACACTGGGTTGAAGTCCTTTTTTATCTGAAATGTTGCAACGATCAAGTCCAGTCAAGTGTCATGGTCATATGTGAGTGTGTCTCCTGTCATTACTTCCCAGTATGATGTTAGTTACTCAATCAATGCAATCCTCACTGTGAAAAATGTGACAATCAGCAGGTTTCAACCATGTTTAGAGGGGTTTTTTTAAGTTGCCAATTATCCCCTGTGGATTTGGATGAATTCAATTTAACCTCCAAGATCCTCCTGATGATTTGATCATCCAATGAGGGGGAATTGAACGCTGCACCCCGTGTTGAGATGATGTACGGACGCGTGGCACATGGCCGCGCTAATTGCAGCATAAGCAACTCTGCCTGGTTAATTGGAGAATCCATCAGATGACTGCGGGTGTAAACTGATCACAACACATGGAAAGAGTCAGGTGGAGCCTCTCTGGCAGCACGTGGCTTTAACTTTGTGAGACTTTGGAGTTTTGGATCATGTGGTTACATTTATAAAAGTTATTATAGGGATGGTGGTAAACTTACATGAACGCGTGGTAGATGAACGCCCATCCTCTCGGCCTCTCCAGCACGTTGTACAGGCAGTTCTGTAACTTTCTGTAGCTCTTGTTTGAGGCGGCCGCGTGGGCCCGGGGTCCCGGCGGCCCCGGCCGCGGGGTGCCCAGCAGACCCGTGCGGTGGGACGGGTGCCCGCGCTCCGGGGTGGACGGCTCGCTCCGCTCCGTGTGCACCGCGGTCAGAGCCACGAACTCCACCCGCCGGTCGTCGCTCGGAGCCGTGGGCGTCAGCATCCTGATGCTGCCGTTGTTCGACGGGCTTCCCAACATCCTCAGCCCCGCAGCGAGTTGAAACTGTGGTTTGGACACTTTTCAGTGGATCACCGGGGGCGCACGGCAAAGTTTCGCCCGACAGTCATAGTCCGGTTTGTCCAAAGTGGGACTTTTAAAAAAGTGGTTCCACCGATCAGAGCTCAGGAGCCGGGATCATCTCCTGCAGTCTGGTGTGTTAAAAGTTATCTGCGAATCACTGAACCGCAGAAGAAACGATGCGCAGGACTTGGAGAAGTGAGAGGCGCTGAACCGTGACCTTCAGCGATCATTGTCAGGAGTCAGATAAGAGGGGATAAGAAACGGGGTGCAGAGGAGTCGTCACACGTGCCAAGTCCGGGGGAAATAGGCTTTTAAAGTGAGCTGCTAATGATCTGCCATCACTTTGCAGAAAAAACCACCTCAGTCCAAGTAAACCAACCTTAAAAACACACTTTAAACATGCAACTCACAAAGCAAGAGCGCACAGGGGCCGAGCAGCGGATCTGCGCCATCCCGAACAAACTCCACCAGCCACAATTGCCTCGTTAAGTTGGTCTCTGCTGTTCCTACAGTTGTACTTGGCGGATTGAAGCCTCCCCACGGCCGCGGTCACCAGCCTGCTCTGCCCTCCTCATGTTGTGCGTCTGTCCGCTCCAGCGGCGCTCCTCCGCTCCGGCAGGCGGGGTGCAGCGTGCAGCGCGCAGGGGTGAAGCCCATCTGGGAACGTGATGTCAAAGGAGTCCCAGAAAAGTGTTGTGAAAAGGTCACTTAAACGCGATGTCTGCATCCGGTGGTTGTTTTTTTTTTGTTGTAAAAGCGCTTATAAGGGTGGAGGAAAAAACAAGCTTCGCTCCCCGGACGAGTGGACGCGCACGGAGCAAAGGGAGGCGAGGAGTGCAGGAGGCGCACGGGATGAGTGTGAGCACGGGGATGCGCGCAGTGACGGTGAGACGCACCGGACAGGGATCGGGTTTTTATCCTGTGCACCGAAGGAACGAGAGGTCTCTGGTAGAGCTGCTGACTTTGACTCAGAACTGTTGCTCATGCACCGATCACTTCTGCACAATTATTACGAAGTCACGGTGACAGCAGTTTATTGGTGCCACTTGTGTTTATATGGGACAGGGCTTGAATCCATGGCTACAGCAGAGACAGGTGCAGGGGGTGCACAGCAACAATGACCACCACTGCCTCCTCCTCCTCCTCCTCCTCCTCCTCCTCCTCCTCATGTGGACAGAGCTTTTCTAAATCTATGACACACAACAAGTTTGTGGTTATGGCACAAATCCTGCGGTTTTGGCGCACGGTGCCCTGCAGAGAGCTCACCTGTCAGTGGGGCCCTCTGAGGAATGCATTGAGAGGGGGTCCCCCAAAGTCCTGCTGCAGGGCCTCATCTGACCAACAGTGACACCAGCAGATGCCAAGATATAGTGACATAATGTGTGTTTGAACCGATACACCTCTGCTCGGCTGGATCAGAAAGTTTGGGCTTCAAAACAAACAGTACATTTGCTCTTTTTCCCCAATCATATCACTCTGGCATCTGCTCAAGTAAACGGGATGAAACGGAAATCTAAGCAAAACCTATGATCGATAGTCTAAAATAAAATGTTTACTATCGCGTGCTCTGCACCAAACAGAGAAAGTGACCGTGCCCCTCAGACATGTGTTTGGCGTTGTGTACGTTTTACAGTGTTCCATAACAACATCAGAGGGGGGGGGGTTACTCATGCTAAGTATGTGCGTTCCTGTCCACTGTGCCTGCTGCTCTGTGGAACATGTAGGTCTGTGGAATGACGTGTGGGAATGCGGCTGCAGTCTCTCACAAGTCACACATCTTGACGTTATTCCCAGGCTCCTCTCCCATTACACAACTTTACATTATACTAATCCCTACCTCTTGACTTTGCGTCACACATACAGAGTCAAACGGGATTAACCTTTTCACACCGCTGTGTTGATGCAGACAGTTGACATGACAAACCAGATTGAAAGGTAAAGTCAGATTGTGCATTAAAAGTGAACTACAATGTAGTTTACAGGTCACATATTTTAAATTACCTTAACTAAATTAATTTGTTTCATAAAGGACCTAATCCCTCCGCCCTGTTACATTGCATTTGAAACATTCATTCTGAGTTAGGGGAAGTGCAGAGTGCACTTAATTGCTGATTGAATTTGGGATGGATATTGAACATTGATATATTGTGGTACAGAGATAAATGCATGGCATCAAAATGTTTCAGAAACCTTTCCTTTTAAACATTAATTAATTCCAGGGGGCGAATCCATTGGTGGGGCAAGGGGGGAACTGGTGCCAAGTGAAATCTGATTGGGACCTGAAATACCCCTGTCATGTCAGTAGTCTTTAAAAACAGTCACTTACTGACAGTCCTAACAATAACAACTTTTTAAAGAATTTAACATTTTCTAATCTTTTCTTCCAAAACACAATGTGGTTAAACAACTAATCAAAATATATTCAATGATATGTGGCTTTGTTCAAAGCTTTAGAGATAACAGTGAACAAGGAATGACTTAAACCTGCACCTTACTGAATCAGGAATTGTGCATGGATGTTGGACTTGTAATTGGCTCCTCTGTGTAAATTGTGGCCCCCTTTATGGCCCCTGATTTAGAAAACTCTAGATCCACCACTGACTCATTCTATAATGAAATAGTAAACAAATACTTCATAATAATAACTCAACTTTATACATTCTTATTTGAGCAAAAATGTAAAACTTGTTTCTAAAAAATTATACGAAAAGTTTGATACTGAGCTGGCGTTAGTATTAAAGATATAGTTTATAAATAAAACTTGTGATATATTATCATATCTGAACTTAATAGATATGGTGTAAATGTGAGGACTGGGCTTTTAAAAGGGACATAGTTGAAACCAACTTTTCCACACCCGCGAAGTCTCAGCAGAGGCATGAGAAATATTTCTGCGTTCTTGGAGAGCAACACAAATGTAAACAACAGAAAGAGGAATCTAATTCAGGACGATGGTCATCTAACAGTAGAGTCCTGTGAATCCTGACTACCCCACAATGAAAGGAGGAGAACATCAACACGGCAACATCCTGTACTGGGGATCTCCCACTACAACCCTCCCTCTGTTAGCGTGGTAACTGCTCCTCCTCCCGTTGGTCTTGCCTCTCCTCTCCGTGGCTCCGCAGTCCAAATGAGGCCAGGCGACGGCGAAGGAAGAAGGTGTTGATGGACAAAGGAGCCCTGCTTGGACCCTCTGGGATTTACATCAAAGTTTCGCTGAGGCAAAGCCACGCTCCCCCTCACAGAGCCGGCCCTGCTCCAGTGTTACTTTCATTCAGTAGTGCCAGGCCAGGCAGGGGGATCCAACACGGCCTCTGGGCTAAAGGCCGCCTGTGACAACACACGACAGCTGAGCAAGGTCAAAGGCTGTAAAACTCTGAATGTGGAACGGACAGTTCAATTCACAAATGCACAAAGGAGGAGCTCACACGATCGTATAAACAGAATTTGTGGCACTCATCAACAACTTGTGCGCCACGGGTGGAATTACAGGCAGGGATGGCCCGAAGGGGACCACAGGGCCTCCATTAGGAGGTGACTGTTGTGTTCTCTTGAAGCCCACCTCTCCCATCTCTGTTGTTTTTCCACTGCACTCCTCACTCCGAGCATTCCCTCACGCCCCACAGAGCCCACTGAGCTGCTGGAGTCGACAGCCACTCAGGGGGAACTTTAAAAATACTCACATCAGCAATTGTGTACTACATATAGTACAGTGCAAACTCAGTCCGTACGACCCCCACCACCCTTGTGTTTCCGCTGCGCACTCGGACGTTTACTTACACTCCTTAATGGCTTTCCCACGCCACACTATTGTTTGCCTTTGTTTTCTCTTCTGCTGTTTTATCTGCTTCCCTCTCTTTAACACAGCATTTATTTCTCTGATGGAAGACTTGACGGGAGCAGGGAAGGTCGGATTAGTTGTTGAGACACTGTCTGTTGTGGGTTGTTGTTGTTGTTGTGATTAGTCTGGTTATAGTCTTTGGAGAGATGGGATGACGTCGCCTCAAACAGCCCCGTGTTGGGAGCGAGAACCTCCCGTTGAGCAACACACTCCAACTGTCATGTAGACACTGTCAAAATGTCAACTGACAGGAAGCAGCTTTTCCTACGTTCATCAGTGTGACGCTCTCAGCAACATGAATGAGTCAAGTGTCCAGCACAACATGCAGAGACTCAGGAAAGGAGTCAGGAAGTTACAGTAAGTCGAGGCACAGACCTCGCTCAGTGGCTCATTCATGAGCGCTCTATAGCCCCTTTGTAGCTCACCACCACTCTCAGTGCTTTTAACGGTGTTGAGTGAGCAGCATGGTTCTGCTGCATGTCACTGAGGACCATTCAGAGGGGTGGAGGGGCACTGCAGCGTAGACACTACCTCACTTCTGTGCGGCAAAAACAACCTCAAACC
Source organism: Hippoglossus stenolepis (assembly GCF_022539355.2). Classification (NCBI taxonomy): domain Eukaryota; kingdom Metazoa; phylum Chordata; class Actinopteri; order Pleuronectiformes; family Pleuronectidae; genus Hippoglossus; species Hippoglossus stenolepis. The sequence goes on from NC_061499.1 coordinate 10,893,507, forward strand.
ATACAACTCTGAGCTATTAAAAGACTGAGTGAATACACACTCAATCGTTACACAGACACACTAATGAAGTTTGTGTGTTTGACAGTATAATGCATGTGTTGCAGTCGACTTTGGAAAAAAACAGCCCTGAAATTCAAAGAATTCCGTTTGTTTTAAAGTTGCAAGTTTGTTGTAAATCTAAGTGAAACAAATATTTTGAATCTTTTATTCAAGCCGTATGCATTTTGTGGGGCTGAGTCCGAAGATGTTGATATTAAACCATCATGACAAAGAAAAGTAAATGAGGCTTGAAATTTTGCAGTTTAACCACAAACTCTGTAAATAACTATAAAGAAAAAGCAAAAGCAAAAGCATCTAAATATGTAGATGTTAATTTCAGATAATATTTTTTACATAAAGTGCAAACAGAAATTCACATCCTTTCTGCAGGTGTTTACTCTTAAAATTGTTTAAGTGTTCATAACAGCAAGTATTAATGCAGATACTGATATCTGTGTCTGTGAGAGGCTCATATTGGCCGATCAGCCAATTGATAAATCATTCGGCCTCTATTATTTACATTTACATGATTTAACACAAACTCAAATTTGGAAGAGATCCTGCAATTCTTTTCTTCACTATAGCAAACAAATTATTACCCTTAAAAACACTCTTTCAGGCTTTTTTGAACCAACTCCTTATTTTAGAAATGAATGTAAAATATTTGTTATTGAAAAACAGGACAGTTCTGTTGCTGACTGAGCTCCTCAGCTGTCGCATTATTCTCACACAACACTGTACTGTCAGGACCTGGGAAAACAAGCCTGTATTATGTTTTGATAAACTCCCGAAACATCACAAAGACAGGAATAAAAACACAAACCCCCTGAACATCCTCTCCTGTCATGTTTTTTTTCCTTGAGTGTGAGGCCAACAATTTGTGTTGTGGCCCAATCACAAGATCCAGGCCGCAGCCAAACCAGTCCGCCTCAGCTCATCTGGCAGAGGTTGCCTTGATCTGACCAGACGGGCCAGCCAAGAAAAATACCACCAGACAATCCTTTTCATGCTTGACTTAAGCTCAAACACTCCCACAATCCTCGTTCCTCTTATTAGAAAGAGCCGAGCATGAGTCTGCACTCATTAATGCAGTTATTGTTTGGTGATTAAGTCGATTAAGGACTGGCCCTCCGGTTTGAGTAATGTTTACTTGTGACTTCGACTACCGGGGCTTACCCAGACATCCGTGTAGCAGGTGGTCACCGTGGGTGCATGCGTGGGGAAATTCATTTTTTACACAGCTATTGATAGGAAAGCACATCAAAGGGACACTTGAAACTTTTGAACATTGATTAATGCCAAGCTAAATTTGACCTTTAACTTGGGCTGAAGCGGGAGGTCGTGAGCACCGTGCATCTCTCTGCATACCTAGTTTTTCTGTCCCCGTCATAATTACTTCCCTTGCTTTTAAGATTTAGGTCGGATAAGGAATGCAGTCTGATCTGTAGGAGCTGAGCGGTCTCCAGTCAAAAAACTCGTGACTCTATTGTTAACTGCTTGCCCTTTGTGGCCCATGAAGCTGTTCCAGCGCTTGAGGAGAGCAGCAGGAATAGGATTAGTGGCTTTCATATAGTCGTGTTTGGGGGGGGATATTGATTCCACATTTTTGCCAGACAATTGTAGAGCTGTGCACTTTGGATAGGTCCGCACTCATTAAACAAAGCCCCTGGTGAAAAACTGTACACCTGTGTTAGGCAATAAATCAGGTGCCCTAGTACAGTACATCAGTGGCATGTACAGTTTATTAGATCAGTGCTGCCCTCCACTGGCCATTTGGGAAAACAGCACAGGCCTCACACCGACACAATTAAAGCCACAAGAATTTCCTTGTGTGACCATAATTAAAATTATAGTCTTTCTCGCACATTTACAAATAACTAATATTATTGTAGTGGATTAAAGTCATTGCAAACACAAGCGTTGATATTTTGGGCACTGGTGGTGAGAAGCGTCTACCTGGAGATAGAGTAGGGGGCTGCCTGGGTTGGTTCATGTCTTAACTCTTGGAGCTGAAGCACTTCTCTCCTGTCTCCCTGTGGTTAACTCCCCTCAAACAGAACAATAACAAACAGACAGTTCAGTTCTCAACGCCACAAACTCCGAAAATACAAAACCAGGAGTTTTAGACAAGTCATGATTTTTATTTTTTTTTCTCACAAAAGAAAAAAAACAGTTTGTTTACAAAAAGGAACGTCAAAAATAAAAAAAATTGTACCTATCTATTGCATGTCATGCTGGCAGTTGGAACTACATGCAAAAATAACAATAAGAACATTGATAATAATCATTACTGTACAAAACATAATGGGGAAGATATGAGGCAAAACATTTCAAAACGAAAAAGAAAAAAAAACACTTGAAAAAAAGTTTCTATAAAAAGGGGGGGTGTTTTTTTTTTTTCTCCAGATGGAGTCATGAGTTTGTACATGAGACTTAAACCAGGGCACAAGACTTAAAAACCACCCGGTTAGAAATGTGTGGAACTGCATAGAGGCGGAGAAGAGCCTCCCCGCTCTAAAGACAGAGGGGTGAACAAAGACAGTGAGCAGAGAAAACAAATGGAAGTGAAGTGATGACTGATCACACAGGTAACAGGAACAGGTTGAAGCCCTTACAACATAAAGTCATGCTTCATCACTGCGGAACATAACACAACACGGAAACTACAAGAAAATTATCATTATCATTGAACTTCTTCTTTGCTGCAAAAAGTGATATCTGAGGTATATGGCTTCATTCAATTCATCAATAAATGACAAACAATGAAGAGGGGATGATTAACGCCGTCATCGGAGGGGAAAGCAGGAGGTGACGAAGAATGGAGAAACCCACGGCTTCCGTCAATCAGATGCCCTGGGACCAGATCGTGTTCACAGAGACAGAAACGTTTCTAATTCATTTCCAAACGGAGAACAGTGGCGGGAATAAAGCTCACAAGTTTTTTTTAAATCTTTTTTAAAAATACTGAAGTTCAGACAAAGACAAGAAGAATAGAGTTGGTTGGTGGAGAGACAGTCGAGTGTGGCAGGAGATGCATTACGTCTTTACAGATGGGGGTGGCAGAAGTACAAAATGTATCGAAGTGTGTGATCGTGAAAGAGTCAATCAGTGTCCCTTTGGTTTTTGATCCAGTGTTATAATTTTGTTACAAGATTACAGGTCCCTCATCTAAAAAGGAGCAGTGCTTAAAATCGAGGGTGTTGAGCATCCTTTGTCAAGACTGGTGGCATCCTTCTGCGTCGCATGGGCTGGTGCGTGTGGGTTGTCTGTCGTGTGTTTGAAGTAAAGGTTCCTGTTTGGGCTCATTCGGTGCTGACCTGCGTGGCCTGTGCCTCAACTGTCTGATTGGTGGACTGAATGAACATTTGCTGGGTCAGCTCCTGTCCTGCTGGCATGGTCACCTGCTGAATCTGATACAACTGCTGTGAAACAGAGAGACAGAGGAGTTGAGGGTTTATGTGTCGTTGGATTTTCACAGGATGTTGGTTACATTAAGCTGTTAGGACAAAGCATCTTTTATTTGATTGGATTAGAACATTTATTTATGATCAATTGAACATTAAATTTCTGTCAAATTCTGACTATTATCAGTCTGATGAAACTACTAATTACTAGTCATTAATGCCTATTTTGGCATTTATCTCTGTGAGGACTTCTTGGTTTAATAAGAGTTAGAGTAGTGTAATTTTGCACATGTCAGCTGGTTAGCAGCTTGGTGAATGCACAAGTTAAAAGGAGAAATGCTAAAAATCCCGACAAGCTACAAATGACAGTGAGTCAGGGGCCAACAGGCAATAAATCTAGCATTGACACACTAGATATATTTGTTGAAACTATTACCTGTCCATCAGTAAACTGGTTGAACTGCTGTCCTTGCTGAACATCTGCCTGTGTGATCTGAAAACAAAATCAAAAAGTTGAACAATTGAGCAATATAAATGTTTGGATACTGAATAAGTTACTTTCTGAATGATATTTTTATTGCTAACTTGATTTACCTGCTGGGCATTGGCGAGAGTCTGAATCTGTCCTTGGACCACTTGTGCTCCGGAGACAGGCTGAGCGAGACGGATGTATTGTAGCTGGCCCGTGTTTAGTTGCACCTGCGGTCGACCAACACAAGGGGGAGACAAAGCTCGATTAAGAGAAAAGGTCATTCGAACGCAGAGGTCACAGCCATTTTCCTGCTCTAGAAAGCAGCAGCATGAATCGTTCACTTTCCCCTGGTGAAGTTAATAAAATGCATGTTTGATGGCTCCTATCAACGCAGAGAAGGATGGCTAATAAAAAGTCCCACAGTGTCAAACCCCACACTGCTTCGGGATTAATGAAGTCTTATCATATATCTTATCTTTTGCTGCAAACAGACTTTGCTTTGTTTTCTGTTCCTGCTTGATGCCATTTCTTACCGGGATTTGCTGAATTTCTCCCGTGTTGGTGATGATCTGCTGCATCACCTGCATAGTCTGGCCCTGGGCTTGTGCCTGAGCTTGAGCCTGAGCTGTTGTGGCCTGGACGATCTGCACCTGTTGGCCCTCACCCACCTGCATGGTCACCGGCGCACTCTGACCGAGAGAAAATAAAAGAGAGGAAAAAGAAAAGAGAAAAAACACAAAAGAGAGGCAGACAGAAGCAGAGAGAGAGAGAAGTAAAACATTAGTTGTTGGACAACTCCTGGTAGAGGCATGTGGTGTAAGACGGACAAAAAGCAAAGGACCTGGAGATCAACCTCCCCTGGAATGTGATTTTAACCAGAGGTACATGCTCATGTTTCCTTAAATATTAAAAGTCAGTTTGAAGATCATCAGACAGACACAAACAAAATGGGGACATAAGGTGACAATGCAGGTTTTGTTCTCCTCTGTCTGTCACACTATCCAGGAAAGGTCACCTGATCTCATGCTGCGTCCTCCTGTATAGACCTCAGTCAGCTGAGCAGGACAGAGCTCATAGGCAGTAGGGTTGGCCTCTATCTCTCTTTGTGAGTGGTTAGTGAAGACATAAAAGCATTTGTGCATGCGTGTTTACCGTGATGGGCGTGCCCTGTGACTGCACCTGCACTTGCTGTAACTGCTGCATGGTGGCACCTTGCAGCATCTGATGGCCGCCAGAGTAGAATGAGAAAATGAGAGAAAGACACAGTGAGAAAAGCAGCGACAGCAACAGCTTAACACGTGAATGCAAGCGTGTGTGGAGTGTATACACAGAAAGCTTCAATGCTAATGCAGCAAAACAGTGACATTAGCAGGAAACGGCACCTGCGAGCGTGGTCATGAGATGTGCAAGTAAAACAAGAGAAATGATAGAGAGGCTGAGGTGAAATGACAAAAACAGATAAACAGCTTGGGACCGGTTTTTAAAAATGCATGTACATCAAAGTGACGTTAACAGCAACGTAAGTAATGCCAGCTGAGGTTTCATGTGTCTTATGAGACAGTTGGTGACCTGAGAGAAAAATAACAAATCGGTACAACAGTGACAAATAGCGGCACTGAAAACTCTGCACATTAAATAACAGACACACAAGTAGAGAAATTAAATGAGATCCCTGCTCATCACCTTTCACCATTTTAACTCTCTCCATCTTTTTTATGTTCTTCAAACTTCTATAAGGCTTTGTGCTAACAACTCACTCCACAAATCTATTGTACCAAAGATGATGTGTGTCTGATGGAAGTGACGGGATCCTGATCTCTTTATATCAAGGAACACTTAATGTTTGTTTAACACACAGAAGATGGATTGCAAACACGCACCGGAAGACAGTAAAAGAAATAGGATTTTTTAAAGCTTTCACAGAGTACCTAAAGGCCTATTCTTTCAAAGTGTTACCTTGTAAATAGACTACTATTAGGTCTATGTAAGGTGAGTGTCACAGTGTGACCTCCCTGTACTCAGCGGGGACTGCAGCAGCAGCAGCACTGGTGAATCAGGCCAGGTCTAACTGACAATGACAGCTCAGCTAAAGGCAGTCTGCTGAAGCAGCATGAAGCACCACAGCAGCCCAGCAGCACAGCTACATGACGTGCAGAGACTAAGCTGGTCAGAGGAGACGCTTACGAGCAAAAGTAATCGGTACGAGATCATTAGAAAGAGAGATGACTGAACGCAATCCTAATTATGCGTGTTTATTATCTTACTGTTTAGTGAAACACTGTGGAGAATTCATCTCCGCTCGTCGTCTCTGTGAGAGTAAGTATGTGTCTGTCTGTTTCTGTGTGTGTGTGAGTGTGCTAGGGGTTCCATTAGGAAACAGTTATTGATTTCCACTTTTGGTTTCTTTCAGCTTTTTCTTCTGTAGCTGTACTGTATTATTAATATTTTTTAAGATAATCAAACATTTTCTTCATGTATAAAGAAAAACATTGTTAACATTTCAATCAATCAACCACAGGAGGTTTTTTTGTGTCTATGAACATAATTCGTAAAAGTAAATAAAAGATAATGGGATGTGGTGATATTGATCAGGTCAATAAAGCCAGGCATGGCGATGAGCCAGCAAAAAGCCTTTTGCAGCACGATTCCCAGGAGTGAGTGGAGTTTAGAATGTGCTACTTAACACAACTGGGGAGAGGTAATCCTCCAAGTGCTACACACACACGCACGGGTTTGTGCAGCTAACCTTATTAGGATACTAATACACTATCTTTTTCTTGCAGTGCAGTGCAGAAGTTATTGGCTGTATTTCTTCACACTGTCATAATATTGCCTGAAATTCTCATAATACAGCTGTGGTTGAATTTAGTAGCTGCTTGTTTAATTATGTGTGCGCGTGTCCTTTGTTCTCTGAAGTGCTTTGTGACAAACCCTGTGGAGAGCTCTTAAAACAAAGTGTAGTACCTGTCCTTGCTGTGGCTGTGCGATGATGATCTGTCCAGGCTGGATGGTCGTTTGTCCGCCGGGTTGCTGCACTTGTTGTGTTCCCTGCACCTGCACGGCTCCGGGCTGCTGGGCCAGGGTGAAGTAGTACTGCACCGGCTCTGCTGGAGCTACTGACTGACGCATCTCCTCCTGAAGATGAGAAACAAAACAAACACACACATACACAAACAGGAGAAGGCCTATCAATCCATTACATCTCCATGAATTATTTTTGCAGGTGTAACGGAAGAGGGAGTCACTCTGATAAATAACTGATGGGATGTACCCGAGGAGGAGTAATGTAATCTGGATGTAAGCTCCATTACAGGCATCATACTGGTCAATACCATTCACCGCCGGCCTGGACACCGATAAACATATGTTTAACTCTGACAAGCCAGGAGCCAAAATGTTTGTAACACCAATGTTTTAATTCCATAATAAAACAAAAAAAGGTATATTTATTGATTAATGCATGTTTTCTCTGTACGTCCTCTCCCTGGGTCAGCCACACAAATGCAAAGACTCGGCACAGATCAGCAGGTTAAATGCTTGATGGCATGGGGGCTTGAACCCCGGTCTACCAATTCTTTAAAATGTTTTTATCGGTGAACACTGACCTGTGTCATTCGGTCTCATAAATGAGCAGGGCTTCATCTTGATGAGGTTTCTCCATCACCAGAAGCGTAAACAACCCTCTCCCAGCTCCATGACAACACAGCTGAGAGTGTAGGATGTTTACATGCCTGGAGACAGTCTACTTGACAAAATAAATTTAAATATCTCACCCCTCCATCTGGTGCACAAAACCTATACACAGTATATTAATCTCCTGCTTGAGCAAAACTAGTTCCTGGGAAGGGATGTGTTTTACGTCATGAGAGTACTAGTAACTATTAGCTACTAACTGATCCAACTAGTAGCCACACTGAGGTAACTGTTGGCTGTCAGAGGCAATAAGATGCTGCAAACATCCGACTGAAAGCCCTCGGTGTACCAGCTTCCAGTCAAGGATGTTTACAGCCCCTCCAGGTTGCCAATATCAGAAAAGCTCCTGAGATGAAGACCCAAATGATCGGCTCTGCTGTCTGCACTATGGATACACCAACAGTGTGTGCCTATGACTGTGCAGGTCATAAAAACAATCCTAAAAGTGTGTGCTTCCCTACCTGTCGTTTAGGGGGCTTCAGGTCGTCCCGGGGCACGATGTCAATCAGGAAGTCAAACTGGTCGAACTTAGTTATTGCCATGGCAATGTCGTTCCTCTGTAATCATAACAGACACACAAGGTCAAAAGATTAGGTCAGGGTTTAATTATGATAACTAAACATATGCAGCAACCTATATATAAACATGCCTCAGGGCCTCAGGTCATCTCAAAATAGCCACACATGAGGCTACCTTGGAATTTAAATAATGTTCTCAGTAGTGTTATAACAGGTATTTGATATGACAGCCAAGCTCAAAGGAAGACAGGATACATCTAGAGCTGAATCCATTAGTCAACAGAAAATGAATTGTCAACTATAGAGATAAAGTGTGAGGATTTGTTGGTTTTCTTAGTCTTCTATGATACTAGATTTAATATATTTTGGTTTCGGACTGTTGTTCAGGCTCAACAAGTCCCTTTAACAAACTGTGATGGGAACTTTTTACAATTCGCAAAACTGCTAATCAAGTAAATTATTGGCAGATCATTAATTCAATATTTGAACTAATAGTTGTCGCCCTAGATAAGTTCAACAAGATTTTAACCATGAATGAAGGCAAACAGATTAATAAAACCAACCTGCCGTAGTGAGCACACGCTCTGCTGCTATACCCCTTCCTATATCCATAGCAGTGTGCTGTCTCTGTGGAATTTTCCACAGGATATTGGCCGTCAGGACCCCCATTGTGGCCCTCCCTGCACTAGACTCTATTTATAGCAGCTTGATTAATATCTGGTAACACCAGGTCACATCTACACTTGTTCTATTGATGAGTGTTGCTATGGTGACCCCAATTGGCGTGCCCTCTTCCACAATACGATTCGGGGGCACTCCTGCACTATTTTCTCCCATTTACACACAAAAGAATCACACATTCATGAGGTGAAACGTCACAAGCTCCTCATGTGACATCTGTTGTATAAAATGCAATTAACATGTAAACCTGCAGAGTACAGTGCAGAGTTCTAACACGTTTGATGCTAAAAAAAAGGACTCAGACGTCAGAAAAGTGAACACTATTCCAAAGTAGGTCTTCAGTTTAAGACTCTCCAATCTCTTTTTCAACCTGCGTTGGTATATACACATATCCATGGCTGCTTATCTCTCAGAGGTATGTGAATGGATAAAGTGGACTTAAGAGCTATTCAGCCCCACAGTTTTCTCCTCTTGACATCAAGGTGAGACAAACTCCAGCCTGATTTTCCCGACTGCTCCCATCAGCACTCTCAATCTCTCTGCTCCCTTTTCCGTTTACATCATTCCAGAGTCCATCTTATTCAACTTTGGGACAGCAGAGCAAGCAAAATGGCACCAGAGGGAAAAAGTGGGTCACCAGCGGACGCCTGGTTTTGTTTTTAAAGTCAGAGGAGGGGGATAGTACTTAAGGGGATACTGATATAAGGCCTCTCTTTGTATACGCACACAGACAGAGAAATACAAAGCAACAAATGAAAGGGACTAAAAAACAAAATGCATGGAATGAGAGAAGTATTAAAAAAGAAGAAGGTCGCAGAATAAGGATATGTACAGAAGGATGAAAGAGGTAGAGAAACAAAATTAAGTAATAGTAATGTAATCATTACAAAAGATGGTTGTGACAATCCCAAGAAATTAGCAAGAAAGTGTTTAAGAAGAGAGTGGAGAGAGACAAAACTAACTCAGAAAAGGTTAGCTACTTTGAAGTGTGGTGAAGGGCAATCGGATCAAGGTAAAACAAGTCACTGACCTGTAGTGTGCGTCTCTTGTTGTCCTCAGTGTGGATCCACGCTCTGAGTGTGAGCTCCGTGATGAAGATCTGAGCTGCCTTGGCAAACAGAACTGGAGCCTCTGCACTGATCATCTGTGTCACGGAGATGGAGTTGTATTTAGATTAATACACCTGCAAACTTTTAAACATCAATCACACATCAGCTACAACATGAATCAGTCGTCACACGAGTAACAAAAGACTGCATTACATTCACAGGTGCTGCAACCCACAACACAACTCAAACAGAAGATAATGCTAAGCAAGAGAATGTCATCATTCATCTCTTCACACTTTTACAGTTTTGAATTACCTTCAAACCCTTATTCATCCCTAGAAACAGCTCTTCTTAGTTGTAAAGTCACTGGTCTGCAGGTCTAACGGCTTTGGCTTGAAGCTCTTTGAATTGAGCGGCATTGAACTCTGACCAGCCCTTGCAATAATTGGTTAAGTGTATAGAATGAATGTGAAGCTTAAATGCTGGAAGTGAACTGGAATAATTACCCACGACTCGCATGTGGTTGCACACATGCAGAAAAAGCTGCTGCATCAGAGCTGACAGAAGGGTCCTGTCTTCAGATATGCTAGTGAGCTCCTGATCTCTTTACCTCTTTAAGCTGCTGCTTAACTCAGGAAATGCTCTTGACACGACACAAACACACATACATACATGTTCCCAGGCTTTCTCTTTAGAGACTGTGAGGAGCGCTGGGTGATATTCAGGCTGACACTCCTTCATGCCAGTAGCTGTCTAGTTGAATGAAACTGACAAATATTAGGAGATGGGTAAGTCCCTTTGAACTGAGCTTGTAAGCAAAAGCCCTATATGCCATGGATAAACTAAGGATATCTGAACAAACAACTGATAATATCCTTTCATTATAAAATACTCTTCGCTATTGAGTCAAGCAGGCTTTTCATGAGCACTGAGTTGACTGAGGAGGAACACCATGTTAAGGAATATGATCCTTAAAGGTTCGGTCTGTAGAATTTAGTGACATCTAGTGGTGAAGTAGCATGTTGCAGCTGAATAGCCCTCACCTCACCCTCCCCTTCCAAACATAAAGGAAAACCTGTGGTAACCTTCAGTTCTCATGAAAACTCAAAAGGTGTTTAGTTTGTCCAGTCTGGGCTACTGTTAAAAAACATGGCGGCCTCCATAGAGAGGACCCACCCCTTATATACCTTTCACCTACATTTTACACACTGAAACTTTAAGGCATTCAAATATGCTTTATATGTAAGAACATAAAAGTAAAATCAGATTTGTTTAAATCATTGTCTACGAAACCCAAGCAAAGCTTTACTGGTTATTTTTGGTACTATTTTTCCCCAATCTTCTTCTAAGTGCTCTCTGCAGTAATGATAAAAATGTTTGCAGTTGATTTAACTTCTTAGGTCCATGAAGGGGGCAGCCTGGCAGTGGTAACACATATTCCGTCATTTATTCAAGCTCTCATCTTACTTTGACATCCTCATCCAGCTTCATGATTTTCTTGATTCGGGCTAGAGGCAACTCCTGCACACGGAAATCCTTCTGAAAGCAACAGATGACTGTTAGTTTATGAACAGAAAAAAGCACACGTGTTTTAATATCTACATTTATGTCTGTTTGAAATCAAATAAAACCACTGAATCTCAGTGTTGAATTTGCTAGGTTTGTGAATGTCTTGTCTGTTTCCTTGGGCGAAACGTACCACAGTCAGGTTCCTGATCTCTTCCATGACACGAGGCCAGAAGGACTGCAAGGTCTGCTGGGCATCGCTGCCCCCGGCTCCAAACGCATCTGCAGACATCCTCTACTATGCTGCATGGAGAGATGTCGGGGTCACAGGGAGGGGAAGAAGACAAAGAAAAGGTAATTATTAGAAAACGAAACAATAAAGATGTGACGTGAAAATTCAGAGATGCTCATGACAAAGAAAAGACACAGTCAGTCCAAGCCAGGTCTTGTACTGCCAAGAGTGCTTCCCCAGTGTCACAAACACATGTCCTATTGCAGCCTATAATTATAATATACAGTGAAATCTAAAATAGAGTCCCAACACGTTTCTATTCTTGTCACTGTGGGATGTTGACATGCCCAAGAACCCACCACCAGACTGGCTGCACGCTCTCTGATTGTGAATGGCTCTATAAACTTAGACACATAGCTGCAGCTCCTCTGCAAACACAAGCATGTCATGTGCAAGTCAATTGCTCCTTGTGACCCCATGCAGTGAGGACACATGTGCGTTTGTGTCATGGAGTAACTATCTCGTGACAACAACTAGGTCCTAGTTTGTTTTTAAGGATGGACATTGTGAACAAACACACGTAGACGCTCGCAAACTCATAAAAAGTTGTAAAGTTGAATTAAACGGCTGTTACACACATATGCATGTTGACATAAAAGCTTGCTTCTACAAGGGGTCTGACAGTTTGAAAGAGGATCCAGCAGGTTACTATGGCATGCCAGGAATCTGCTTGGGGAATATTGGCCTGCCTGTCTGAGCATGCCAAGCTCGGCGTGTCTGGATCACACTCTTTCACTCTCACCCTTTTCTCCCAACTTCAGTAGGTTCAGCAGAAGGGAGAAGAAAACGTAAATGGTGGGGGGCAGAACAAGAGATGAGTGTGTGGACCTACTCGAGAGAGACGGAGTGTGTTTGTGTGTGTTGCTGAGGGGAGGGGTTGTGCCTTGTCCGGTTCAGCATTTATCCAGCAAAGACAAAGTGCCAAAGGCTTTAACAGGGGGAGGTAAGAGACAGACAGGGCCTCAGTCAGACTGCTGTGCAAACCTAGCTATGTGGGTCAAACAAGACAGAAAGAGGGAGACACGGAGGGAAAGAGAGAGACGTGACAGTACAAAGAAAAAGAGTGTTAGGAGAAAAAGGAGGGGGTGTCTCCTCTTTATCTTCTCTTTCTTTTCTCACTCTGGGCCAACAGGCATGAATGGCTGCAGCTCCGGTCCAACTGACAGAGTGATACAATACAAAAAGACAGCCTTTCAAACACTTCATCTAGCGTCTCTACGTTCTGTAACAGAAGGGTTGTACGGGACTGTTTTGACTTTGGGTCCACATTGGCTCCTTTTTTCCTACCAGTTAAGTGCAGCTATAAATATTTTACACCGTTAAATCGCTAATTACGAATGCAGAGCCTTTACCTGATTGATTTTTGAAAGGTAAGATTGGTTCTCTGGCATTTGTGGAAGATGCTGAATAATATAGGAGAAGCACTGTTGCATCCTGCTCTGTCGTTCAGTTTTTGACAGAGAGAAACCTAAATCGATGGGGCAGAATGGCAGTGGGGGTGGCTTTATATAAATCAATCAGGCCGCTTGTAGCTATGAAATGCCAGGCTAGTGATTGACCTTGACAATGTCTCCCCTGCTCTGTCTGACGCTCCAGCGTCCAGTTGCGTTTCAAGGTTGATTGAGATCATGCAGTCAGTAGAGCAATCCCAGCATTCCATGGGGCAGAAATGACTGACGGGAATTGTAGTTACTCTTCCTCTGCCCGATGGTTGAACTAACCTCAACCACTTCTTGTGCAGCCTCTGTGCACTTTGCGGCACCATGACCATGCAAATCTGTTTGTCTAGCAAAATGGTATTTTACCACCCATATCAGCACTCGATCTTGTGATAATTTGGAACAACACAACCTTGTGTGTCTGTCCTGTTCTGCCAGTTTGTGCAGCACTCTCCAACAAGTTAGCCTGATAAGATACAATAAGTAGGCATTTCACTTAACAGCATTACAGGGAACCATCTGGCTAATTACCATGGAAACGTTGAGGGGGATAGGAGTTAAAACAGCAATTGTTTCGATTGTTAAAAAAAAGCAGGGTTAGGGTTAGCACCACAGCTCCTTCTGCTCTCTCACACGCCTCACTTCTCGTAAAGTCCTGCCCTTTCTTTAAAAACAGAGCTGTTATTAAGTCACATGCACCACAACCCCCTCTCTCTGACCCCGTGACCTTCAATGTAAATACACAGCCACGCACTAACCACAGCAGCAGCGGGGTGGAGAGAGACAAGCATGTGTGATGAGAGGCAGGCTGAATTGTGAGAGTGTCAGAAAAGATTGAACATACGAGAGAGAGAGGGGCGAGGTATTAACATGCCCTTGGGTGTTGCTCCCGCAGTAAGCATAGCGTGTTGTACCTACCATATATCAATATTACCATATTTCCCCTGCCTTCGCATCAATGGAAAGTTTGTGTGGGAGAACGTCTAACACACGAGCGCAGAACATTATGTCTTCTGCTGACTTTATGCAACACCTTCTATGGTCTGGGTCTAGACCAGTCAAATAAACACACTGAGTGGGGCTATCCACCGCACAAAGAAAATCAATGTAATTTTGAGACTCCCTGAGAGCTAATAAATGTCAGCTTTATAAAGGTTGTAAATGGTGCGGAGAAAAAAAGCCAGTGTCAACACAGCTTTTTTTTTTTTCTGCAGTGGTAAGCACCATTTTCTTCTGTATTTCAGGTATCTAGATGTTTTAATTATTTCTTAAATGGAAATCCATATTAAAGAATTTGTTAGAATTTGTTAGCCCAGTTCACTTCTTACTACCTGTTGTCAGGAGTGTACGTTACTGCAGATAAAGTGTCTGCAAATGTTATGAATGGACTCTACTTTCATTTATACTTTTCTTAATTTCCTAATACAGTGAATCATTGTGTCAAACGTGACAAGTTCATCTATGCTGCGTTGTCCTGTAGGCTATATTAGGGTACGTGTTGTTGTTCTGCAATGTCCATCTCTCCTCTCCTCTTCCCTGCGGTTCTGTTGTCCTTCATCAGGTCATTCAGACAGAGAGAGGCCGGTGTTGGGTTTCCAATGCTCTCTATGTGTGTGTGTGTGTGTCTTTGAGGACAAACGTGATGTCTGCGCTTTGTCAACATTTTTCCAACGCAGCAACTTGCTCTTCCTCTTTATCGCTCTCCCTGTCTCTTCTCCAGTGCTTCCCATCTCTCTCTGTGTTTCCTCTTCCTCTGTCTTACTTACTTTCACCTGATCCCCTTTGCCCAACTTCTCCGGGAGACTCAATGTTGCTCTGCCTGCAGCAGCTGAATCAGCGCTAATGTTGTTCCCTCCTGGCCCGGTCCTGCATCTCTCCTCTCTCATCCCTCCCTCCCCCTCGCACTTACTGGCACGTCACATCAAGTGGCCACTCACAGCAGCATCAGCGACTCGCTCCAACTCTGACATCACACCACTTTACGTGAGCCTCCAATTCCTGTCCAAATAAACCTGATAGGAGCTTGGATCAGTGCACGCGCAGAAGACCGGAAAAATAAAAAGATAATCACTTAACCATGTATGTATTCATTTCGTCTTTAAGATTAGTAAAAGAGGACATTTTCAGCCTGGAGCTCCACATACAAAGGTATAATTGTATAAAAGGTTAGTAAATCGATTAATTGGTATTTGGTTATGGTGAAATGTTCTGGAGTTACAGTCTGGGAAGAAGGGCCAACTTTTCCCTGAGGTGTTTCAGTCTCACATGTCACTGTGCTGAAGAAGAATTCATTTCATCTCAGATCTTTCCCTCAAACAGGGTGGACACTTCACATTAAAGAAGACGTCCATTTAAGAAGACCTGACTAAGAGAAACTCAGTGCCAATGGGTGCCAAATATAATTTCTGTTAAGTGAGAATTTCTACACCTCAATTGCAAAGAAACTGTTGGTGTAAATGAATCAGTGTAGGCCTTCAATTAATCTGTAATCCAGGGCACAACTAGTTTTTAAATTGTGCTGTCAATTGCATTTAGAATATGTTCAAGTCCTAAATTTTCACAACTCCTTTTAAACACCAGAGACGGTTCAAATACATGGATTAGCGAAAACTGTGCTGGCAACTGACAGAGGGAGGGTATGATGAGATCAAAGAGGCACAGATGAACCCCCACCCAAACACAACCTCCCGCATTATTTATTCTTTGTGGTTACTAACAATTAAACCGCCGGGCTGTACAAAGAACAAATATACACCCATAAGCACTGGTTACATTCAGAGATATGATATCAAGCGAAAGACATTTTATAAGGACATAATACCAGCTAACGGACATGTCTTTAGCAAGAGGTCAGTTTTTCCACAGGCTGCTGTGTGAAACTGTCAGTGATGCAGAATGGACCGTTCTGCAGGAAGGTCACTAAAGGTTGACGTCTGCGAGGTTTAAACTGGCCGGCTAAGCAGAAAAAAACAATGTAGCTCTGTTTAAACAACATCCATCACTGTTTAACAGAATATATCATTGAACCACTGAATCTTTCCACATACAGCGTTTACCATGACGGTTTTATTCTGATCTACTGTATCTAAAATGACAGAATAAACAGCACATGCAACAAATGTCATTCTGATAAACATTCAGTTTAAATGACGGCCATAAATCAAAAGGGGGCAAGTTTACATATCCTGTACTATTAAAGTGTTCACCTTGATGAACCCAATCACATATGCCACAAACACACTGGCACGGTTACATCATGCAGGGTTAATGATCTACTGAGGCAAAACAAAAAAACAAGAAGTTCCCAGCCAGAAATTACAGATTAACTACTGCAAATCGCATCACATTTTCACAGATGCTGTTGCAATTTTTTTGTGATTTAATGAGAATGGACGGGGTTATAATAACAGACGTGCTCTCTGGGACCCACGGAGTAACATCCCTTCGGCTCGGCTGGGCCGATCCAGTTGACCAAACAGCCCCTGCAAACTTTGCCCTTGGTTCTGCTTCAAGCCAACTCCAGGAAGTGCTAGTCACTGATCTCCCAAGGTCATTCAACAGAGGAGAGAGAGAGAGGGAGACCAGAGCGGGGAGGAGGGAGAGAGAGCTAGATGAAAGAGAGAAGGGGAGGGACGGGGGGAGGATAGAAAAGGACAGGTTTTTCAACTTTCACTGCAGCACTTAAGTGACCCCAGTGGTTCAGGCCGTGTACTTTCTAAGAAGCTTAATGAAAACATCACATACTTTACATATTAGCTATGTTCCGTATCCCCTTTTGAGTTTCGCTTCTCATCCCCGGCTATATGTTTCCTTCTCGTTGCTGACAGAGAGACTGCAGGGAGCCAATCTCACATTCCTGTGACCTTCATCCAATGCTAGGCCCAGTCCCTAGCGTCAGAGTAGGCAGGGCTACAGCTACCTGCATATTACATGCTGGAACATAGCTGACTACCCCTGGCTAGCCACACACACAGGCCTAAGTGACAGTGTGCCCATGTAAAAAGAGAGGGGGCAAGGACAAAAGAGCGTACGCCTGGTAGTAGTGGTCACCTTAGTGATAAGATAAAAGGCCTGGCAATTTCTAAGTGGTTTGCGTGTTTCGTTTACTCTTTCCTCCCCGGTTGTGCCTATGGTACAACGAAGGGCACAAATGATATTCAAATCTCATGCAGACAGCAGCCAGCCCTGGGATTTGGCAGCAAGGGCTTCAACTTAGGGTTTATTTTTAGTTTCCCTCTCTCAGCCTCTCGCACTATCTCCCTCTCTCTCTCTCTCTCTCTTTCCCCAACGGGACTTTGTTTTGTCAAAGGCACCAATGGAAACTTTCAATTAAGAAGCGAGGGAGGGGAGAGAAAGGGAGTCAGAGGCAAGTGAGAGGAGAGGCACCCTCCAAAGATTCCATCAGAAGAGATCAGATCAAACTATTAGCCTCCTCTGCCCTTGAAGCTGACAGACTGACAGTTTGTCCCATCTGGGCGTCTGGCACGGTCAGGGAAGGGGCCTGAGGGGTCCTGAGGTCATTGCAACCAGCTGCACCTCCACCACTGGAGACCCCTGACACCAAGAATGAGAGATATCCTCTCACGGAGTTCTCAATATACAACAAATCTCCTTTCAACATGGATGCCATCTTTGGTGCTCAGCTCTGCGTCACTGACTGGAGCTCACTAAAAAACAAGGGAATCTCATTGAAACGCGGGGTCCGACAAACATCCTGATGTTTCCACGGCCTTTGGGACATCAACGCCATCAAGATAGTGGAGCACATCTAAGCACAGAGTTGGAGTTTGACACTTCTATGTGGCCGATTATACAGAGTGAGGGGTTAAGTGTTTGTCTGTGTGGCGCTCCAAATTCAAAACACAACAAGTGACAAATATAGACAGACTCCACACAATATTGTTTCTTGAATGGAGATTGGATGAAAATATACAACATGAAGAATCATCACAGTTTGTTTAAACCATTTTGTAAAAAAACAAAAAAAACCATGCTGTAGTGAAGTGACAACTGAAGGACATGGGTGAGAAGCGCACACGCACACACAAAGCACAACTCCAATCTTCCAAGGAGAGTACTACAGGACGGGAGAGGGAGGGGGCCTGAGGACAGCTGTAAAGGACAGACACTGTCTCATCACTGCAGGGCAGGATGGAGTGAGAAAACATCTGAAAGTGAGCAGAGGAGAGGAATTTATTCCGAAAATCTAAGCCTGGCCAACTTGACGAGTCTTCTCTCTAGGTTTGTGTTTTCAGCGATCGGACTTACCTCTGTGCCCTTCATGGTGAACAGTCTGCCCTGTTGGAGTGGAGCAGAACAGAGGGAAACAGATAGCCCTGTTCAAGTCTCCTTGAGCGCATGCAGCAGCAGCAGCAGGAAGAAGAGGCACAGAGGTTGACAGAAAAACTCTCAGGCTCCTTCACTTCCTGCAGTCCCCTGATCGTATCAACAGACAAAAGGCACTCTGGCTCCACTGGATGGCTTTAAAAAGGTTCTCAGCCCGGACACACAGAGAAGAGCAAGTCCCCCCTCTTCTTCTTCTTCCCCTCCCCCTTCTCTCTCCCACTCTCCCTTTACACATTGCCCGGTCTCCTTCAGCAGCCCCCCAGCGTCCTCCTCCTGCACAAACATACAGCCCCGTCCCTCCTGTTTCTCTTCTGAGCAAGTCCCCTCCAACTCGCTGACCTTCTGTGTCTCTCTGCCTTTTTCACCCCCTAACCCCTCTCCCTCTCCCTAACCAGTGACCTGTGCATTTGTCTTTGAGCTGACCCCTGGCCCGGCGCACAGAAGAGGGCGAGGGGGAACAGAGAGCCCGGCACAGCAGCAGGCAACAGCAGGCAAACAGTACAGCGGCACTCCCGACTCACAACAGCAATCTCTAGCCTCCTTCCCCTTTAACATTCAAGAGTAATCAATCTAGCATGCTACATGATACTCAAGCCCCGCCTCACAGCCGGCTCCCGCCTCAGTCTTACACTTGCAACCAGTAAGAGGACAGGGTCCTCCTATGCCATTGGCTGCTGCACACACAAGTCAGCTCTGACACATCCCCTGCTCCTCCCATTTCCTACACCCAACCCCCTTTACCGACAGCCAACTTCCTGCTCTAAGTTACCTTGAGCTGCAGGATAGGGGTCAGGGAAAAGAAATGGGGAAGAGAGAGAAGAGAGAAGAAAAGGTGGAAAAGAGCAAACAAAGTTGTGAAAAGCTCTTCGGGGAGTGTGTGAGAGTAGGTTCGTAGTGGCTTGCCTCTGCATGGTTTGTCCTCTGGCGGTGGCTGCCTCCCCTGCGGCTGAAAAGATGAGAAAGGTTCCACGGGCTGCTCTCTGACAACTGCTCTCTGCTTATTTACAATGTCAAACTAAATGTCTCCCTCTGCCCCGCCTCCTCTCTGCCGCTATAGGCTGACAGCAAAGTGATGCAGGCGGCCACGCTGGCCCTCACTGGCTAAAACAAGTGCCAGAATGGATGCCGCATGTTGCATCCACATGATTTAAAGTACAAAAGCATCCTAGGCAGACTCGCTGTCTCATACGTGTGCACAGACATACATGCACATCCACACACACACACACACACACACGTGCACGTTTTTGTCCTTGCTTTCTCATTCATCCTTGCTCACAGCCACAGGTACAAACGACATCTAGCCTCTAACCGACCTATTTGCTATAATGAGATTCATTCCACTCTTAATATTATGCTCACAGAGGAACACAATTGTCTACATGCATGGTCAGTAATTACTCATTTAGAATATGAATTAGATAAATTAGACTTAATTCAACAAATTCTCATGAGTGGTGGGAA
Source organism: Hippoglossus stenolepis (assembly GCF_022539355.2). Lineage (NCBI taxonomy): Eukaryota > Metazoa > Chordata > Actinopteri > Pleuronectiformes > Pleuronectidae > Hippoglossus > Hippoglossus stenolepis. The sequence goes on from NC_061499.1 coordinate 10,913,410, forward strand.
GAGAGTTATGCAACTTGCAACATGAATCCAATGAAACCGTAATCATAGTGTTGATTAAATTAACACAAAAACGAAATACTGCATAACAGATCATTGCAGAGATTTGCAAAAAAAAAAGAAAAGAAGACGAATCAGCTGACTGGTGAGCATTCACGGAAAAGAGATGGGGGGTGCAACTGAATCTCGCCCTATTTGTGGATAAACAAGACTCAAGAGATATGGGTGAAAGTCTGTAAACAAAGACACCTTTGTCTTGACTCCAAATCCTCCGCTAACAGCAACTTCCACAATTAAAACACCATCAAAAAACCATGTCAGCAATGTCCTACAATGTCCTTCTTGTTAACTCGCCACTTGCATAAGGTGCACACTTTCTACACAGTAACCTTTACTTATGAACACCAAGGCAGGACACTGCTGCTCACGTGCAACACTCGCGGTGTTCAATGCACCACTGACTATCAGTAATTCCACTTTAAGACATGTAAAGCTGGCAGTGTTAAGAAGGTGCAGAAAGTTAAAGTGCAATGGTTATGAAATTTTGGTTAGAGTAGATTTTAACTTGGGCAAAGGATGATGGCATGGCCCGAGCTTTATGCTAAATATTACTGCAAATTCTGACTGTAGTGAGAAATACATCAAGCTAAAGAGGGGGAGAGAAGGAGAGCAAACCTGTCCCATCAATGAAAAACGGAGAGGGGGAGGGGAACCGGAAGGATGGAGAAGGACAGAGAGGAGAGTTGTTACAGGATGGGAGGGGTAGAACAAGTGGAGAGAGGGCGAGAGAACAAGACAGACTCAAGAGAAACAAAGCTAAATGTTCCCTTTTCTATTTTAGTGAGGAGCATTGGGACTAGAGCAGGTACTATAGCCATCCGGTTAATGATTAGAGCAGAGCTGCACAAAGATTAATCTCTTCAGCGTGGCGCCTCGCCAGGGCAGTTCTCCTCATAGGTGCATTTCAGCTACCCAAAATGCTTCAGTAATGACACCTGGCAAGGTCACCGTACGAATGAGACCTTCCCATGACCTGTGCTGCCCGTAGCAGGGACATGTTTGCTCTCACTGACGCTGTTTAGAGATAAACCTCCACCAGCCAGACTATGGGTTTCATAAATACACAGCACCCTCAGGGTAGTTATACTAGGCCATGCATTCACCCACAAACATGCACGCACACCGACGGTTAGCTGACTGACTGCACACAAATGACTCAGATCAGGTTGGAAATATAATGCAACACAGTAAACAGAAAAAAAAAAAAACAATGAAGTGAGAAGAAAACAATAATAAAACTCAAATTAATAAATTAAATTAACTAAATCAAATGCAGGACTAAAACCAAACAAAGCATTTGACCCCCCTGCTGACAATGAATCTAAAATTCTACATCACTTTGAATATATATATATATTCTCTGGGGATAGGCAGTAAAGGTTGTATTGTTCTTCAGACAAATTAAATATAAATTTCTGATGGGCTAAATAATATTTTAAAATGCTAACTAAAGTACTGCTTAAAGCTGAGTGACCTTTGTCTTGTTTATTTATATTTTTTTATGTCTCCACCTTACCATGTAAAGTGCCCTGGGATCACGTATTTTATGATATGGCGCTATACAAATAACATGTGTGTCTGCAGTGTTAACTTGATTTAAGCTACGTGCGTTATGATCATTTGAATCGAAACTAAAACAGTCGCTCGCACCGAGTTAGAAAACAAAGACACACTTCAGATGTACATATATAATATGGAGCATGTATAGTGGAAATAGGGTAACTTTGCGCCAGCCTTTAATTCGGTTGCGCATTTAAATGAGGTCGCTACATTATACAAGTTAAAGCATAAAGTGCAGGAGACAACGAAACCGATGCAACATCCCAGTGCAGCAGATGGAATCCCGTATTTATTCATCCCTCGGACTAATCATTCAAGGATAAAAGCGACATTGAAAAGCACTGCATCGTTGCCGGCTGCTAAACCGCGAAAGACACTAAACACACACATTTAGCCCCGGTAGCTAGCGTGACTTCATGCTAACGTCGGTGAAGATAATGTTAGCATGCTAAAGATGGAGACTGTTGTACGGCACAGGTGACCGTCCGCAGTGAGTGTAACTATAATCACTGGTCAACGTGTCCTGCCATCAAATGAAAGTTTGCACAGCTTCCCGGAGCTGGGAAGAAGCAGCCTAACCAATAAAGACAACGTTTGGATCTGTCCTTCAGACCAATCAAACCTCGGACTAGATTCCACCAATCAAGGTTTTTAGGGGCTAAGCTCGTTCTGCAACTGACGCCATTCGGGGCCCCCGCTAGAAGTGGCCGGTCCGCGTTACTGTCACGCAAGACGAGAGCCAACATGGTGGACACAAAGCGGCAGTTTCCCCGACCCACCCGTGATCCCGTCAGCGGGCCACCAATAAGCGCCTCAGAGCGCGGGGAGGGAAATGGCGCCTGTGTTCATCTTCCAAAACAATCGTCTATTGGTCAAGAACAGGCAAATGAAAACAATGGAAGAAACGGCCTCCGCTTGCACCCAACGCGGGCTGCTTTAAAGCAAACCCTCCACACACACAACATATAATTTAATTCCTTACTCACTTTGTTTTACGGGTTCGAGGTGAAGTCCGACTCGGCGTATTATTTATTTTATTTAGCTAGCAAGGGGAAACAAGATGGCTGCTATTGGAACCGGAAAGAGTTGGACGCACGGACGTGATGACGTAGCCGACACGTAGCCCTGTGCCGCAGTGACGTAAGCCCCTGCTCTCTCCACAATTTCCACTCTTTAATCTTTAATTCGCTAAATTGAAACGGAAATATGAGTTTTATGATTAATCTTTTTAGTCCTTAAGTTTTATTAGTCACAGAGGTAAGTGAATTCTCAAGAGGCAGCTAACGTGGTACTGTTGAGATACTTATATACTCTTTTATAGTAATACAGTGAAGCATATTCATGTACCCACTGTTGCTACTGCTGCTAATAATAATAATAATAATAATAATAATAAAACAAATTCAATATTCTGTATATGGATTTCATGGAACCACATTATTCATAAAAACCTGCATTAAATAGTCTAAAAACATCAGTTAGTTCCACTTAAATCAAGACATTTAATTAGGTGAAGTATCAGGACATTACTATTGGAAAATCAGTTACAATATCACTATTCTTGCTGGTGGTGGTAACAGTAATTTGAAGATCCGAGAGACATGACAGCTGCAGTAGACAAATGTTTTAATCTTTACATAGAAAAATAACTCAAGAACCCAATTCTTCACAAGTCTAAAGCAAACAACTGAAAAAACAAAGAAGGGAATTTAACCTAAAACCTAGTTTTTACACCAAAGTATTCCTTTCAAACAATAGATATTAATTTTACACAACATCTGCAGAAATCTCATTGTTGTTTTCTTGCCACAAGTTCCAGGAGGGTGGAGGTTATTTTGTCCAGGTTGGTGGAGTACCGAGAGCCGCTCTGCATCCTGGGTTCTTCGGCCATGCGTAGGGGAGCTGAGGGACAGTCGAAATACTCCCCAGCAGCGGGTCGGTAGCCACGAGGGTGCATGGGTTCTTGAAACCTTTCAGGGTAATGTTCTGGCTTGTCTGAAAAGGGAACATGTTGTGTCCGAGACATTCCAGGGCGCCCAAAGGCCTCTGGAAAAAAAAATAAAGACATCAAGAAAAGAGCTTAATGTCAAATTAAAGTGAAGTCGAAAAACGCATAATTATACTTCGACTAAATATGTAGCTTATTGTTAATCACAAGATACAGTACATTTATCCCATCATAAAAATTCAACATGAACTTTAACAACTGTGCACGCTTCACACACTGCCTCCAGAACGATAGCGCATAACCTTTATTAAGAAAGTAAATGACTGGTATGCAGCAAATAGAAAACCATTAAGCTAAACAGAATCCTATGTTATTATGTTATATATAATACAGTTTACCTTCATAACGGCTTCTACTTGAGGGTTCTGGTTCCTTGCGAGGAGAATGATGGTGTTCTGGGCGTCGTTCGACAGGCATATACTCATGCTGCTGCCAACCTCGTCCTCTGGAACCATCTTGGAAACTTGTGTCTTGTGATCGTCGATGGTCTGAATCTTCTCTGCGTATTCCCTCATACTGGCGTCGTGGAGGAAGCTGCAGGTCCGGGTTCAAGCTGTTGTATTCGTTCTTGTGGACTGCTCCGCCTTGGCTGTTGTGCTGCAACAACAAGAACACATTCTTCTTTCATTCGTCTCTACAGTTTTTGCCGAGAGACATAGTTTCAAAGTACTTGTTTATCAGGACCGGCCCTGTGCAGATTGACACGTACCACTGTCTTCTCTGATTTTTTGGACTTAAATTCTCTCAGAAGGCTGCAAAGTTTGTTCTTCAGGAAATCTGCCTCCTCTGCATTCTCAATTTCAATTCCTTTCTAGAAGGGGGGAAAGTGAACAGGGCAAAAGACATAAGACCCTCCTCGTCTCTGTGGCAGGCAAACAAACATCGAACTGCTGTATGTGTTACCAATACTTTTTTTGAAATAATAATAATTGTAATAATAATAGTATCTATATAGCACATTTCAAAGCAAAGTTATATTCCTAAAGGAAGAACAAAGCAACAAAAGGGACAAGGAAAAGTGTTTTATAAAATATAATTCAGGATTTTACCAGCAAATCAAAGACCCCCTCTGACTCCAAGCCTTCTCTGTGGTAGCTTTCAGGATGATGTTGGCTCTAAAAACAACAGGTTTGACATCAGTTACAAACAATAAGTGAAAGCATGTTTTAGATTACAGTAATTACAAGTATTACAAGCAGACAATATTGGCGGGTAATCTAGTAATCTGAATTGATTATTTTACAACAAGCTACCTGTGATTGCCTGTAGTGGTCAGGATGTTGTGTTCCGTGGATTTCAGGTCGCACTGACTCACTAACTGGTCTCGGATGACCACCGAACTTTGGATTTGGGTGTCCATATTCTTTACTGAAGCTTAGGAGGATGAAACATGTCCAGAAAAATTAAGTACAAAGATAAAAACACCAGGCATTAAAATATATAAAAGATACATATTTCTTAAGCTTCACAGGTGCATTATCACTCACATCTCTTTTGTCCTTTCCACTTCCTCTGCAGTGGCATCAGAGAAGCGACTTTTTCGTTTTCTTTTCTCACATCCCTCATCATTAGTGGCCCCCGTCAGAAAGCGCCTGAATGGCTCTGGGATGCCAGATATGGTCTTAGTAACGTCCACTCGTCTCTGGGAGGAAGGGGGTCCGGTTCTGCTCATCCCAGGGTTAGAAACCATCTCTTCACACAGTTCTCCCTTTTTGTGCCTATAATCTTTGATAATATCAAACAAATGATCATGTGATAGGTCATTCTCCATAGGTGTGGAAAAGCTCCTCCTCTTGGCCTCTGGTTCACTTGATCCTTGCCCACTCGCTCTACTCATATCGTCATGTCTGCCTGATTCTCTGTCCAGAGACCACCGGCGTTCATCGTCTGGATACGCCGGCTGTGAGGGCTCATACTCAGAACGGGCTTTGTGACGCCGAACTTCCTCAGAGTATAAATCCTTCAGAGCATCTCTTTCTGGGTGGGGTCTTCTGTAAGGAGGAGCCTCCTCTGGAAAATAATCTAAATCCTGAGTCTGGCCATGGGGCATTGGCACCTCCTCCCAAGGATCATACCGGGTACCGCCACATGGCTGGCGTTGGTCTCTTATTTGTTGATCTTCAACATATTCCTCTTCATATTGCATGCTCTTACCAGGGTCAATATATTCTTGTCTGTACATGTTGTTATTCATGTAATCTGCACTGTGTAGCTCATCTTTCATGTATCCACGGCTGAGACCGTCCTCCCGCTGGTACATCTGTCTGTCTTTGTTCATGGAAGGTTCCTCTGTGTGGAATGAGGGCATATCTTGGTTCCCTCGGTCAGAGTTCTCCCCCTTATTGGCCTTAAATTCTGGAAACAGTGGTGGCACATCTTTTGGGGTCAAACTATTTTGCTTCTGCCTTGGGGGAACTATGGGAAAGGAGTAAACACGGAGTTTAAGTAAAAAATACTACAGACTCATTTGCATATTTCTTATAAATAGCTCTTTTACAGATGCAATGGCCCTGACCCATATGCTACATGCTGGAGCTGCAAGAGCAGCACCCTAACCCTTCAAAAGCAAGTATTCCTCCAATAAATAGCAATGGTCTTCTTTTGTTGAGAAATTACTACATTTAGTGTCGCTCATATGCAGTGATTTATAATAAGGATGCATTACACATATTCCCTGAAAAGCATTACATGTAAGGCATAACTTAAAAAGGAAATGTTCAAGGTTTTTAAAAGTCTGTCTTAAACCTATGAAAAATATGAAAAATCCTACAAAGTTCTAGCTCTTTTAATACAAAACTGGATATGAAGATAAATCTACCTCTTGATGTATTTGACTTGCTTTCATTCCCCTTTTTTGCCATTGGCTGGAAAAGAAACAAAAGATATTAATGCACATATTATTTATACTATTCAGGATGTTTAGTTAATGAAATCTGTATGGCTCTCACCGTTGGATTCCCACGTCCATCCTGTCTCTCTACTATTTCTGCTCGGGTCCGTATGATCTTTCCTGCTTGGTATATTATAGATTGTTTATCCCAGGTCACCAAGTCTGGCCGTTTGATTTCCTACATAAACACAAAAGGTAAGGCATTTTCACTTGGTTCGCACCATTAAAAACACACACATTAACAGGCAAAAACTCAAAGAAAGATCAGCTGTTTCTTTCTGAAAATGTTCACGAGGCCTTACCACATATTTCTGCCTGTGTTTACGTCCAATCACATGGTGGACCGCTTCGACTAGGTTTACAGTCAGATGACATAGCCTACATAAGTATCTGAGGTTTTCTTGTTCATCATTACAAGGGACTTCTTCCAAATAGCTCAAACCTAAGAAATGATTGCAAAAACAAATAGTTACATAGGAATTGAATCAACATGGGAAAAAATATAAATTGTTCAAAAAGTTTAAGGAAATTTACCAATGATGGGCTCGTTGAGCTTCAGGTATTCCAGATATTGTAAAATGTCCTTAAAATCCGGTATGCTTCTTTTTCTGGCTGCAAGCCCTAAGAAAACAAAAACATAGGTAGTTAGTAAAAGAAAATATTACAACAGAGAAAGTTTTTAAAATGTTTGTATTGTAAAGTCTAGTTTTATAAAGGTACAGCTGCAACCCACTGCATCTTCTCCCGTTTAATTTTCTCTAGACTACCATAAGCTTGACAACACAGAGGCAAAGATGCATGAGATTAGCTGAGAACTGAGCATTGAGTTTTCAAAACTAAGTGCCCTGAAAATGTACTTGATCCCTTAATCTTAGTGGAGGATCTCATCCCCTATGCATATGTCCGGCCAACAGGTGTAAGGGAAGTAATAAGTAAAGACATTGTACTGTTGCTACAGCAACAAGTTTGGAACTCTCCTTTTCACATTGAACACATGTTCAAATTCTGCTCTACTTACTGTACATCAACACACAAGTGAACCATTTGAAACAAACATGTGATGTAATCTTCTGTATCTTGCATGTTGCTATGCTTTAATCTTCTGGTAAAGAATTGCCCGTCGAGGCATTACGGTCTTGGCCTCCTGTGAAATCCATCTTGTGACAAAAAAAAGCTAAATGCTGACGTTACCTCCATTACCCAACAGTAGAGGTAACTTCCAGCTTTTTATCCAAACATAAAAAAAAGAAGCTTGTTCTCTTCTAGTATGAGCACACCACAGTAACTCAAACTACGTTTGCTCAGTTTGCATGTTCTCAGGTGACAAAAGCATTTCTATGACTCATTCTTTTTTATGCAAGAAACATGAAAGCATTTTTTCTTTTTGATCCGACCTCACACAGACGATTGGATCAGTCAGCTTGTTTGATGCGAAGTAAACGTTGTTGACATTTCAAGTACTAATTAGCCTCTGTCACTTTCTTTGCAAACTTACCCTAACACGCTTCTCTGAATTTTCTTTCCACAGCCGGCAATCAGCCAAATCAGGATAATTGCAGCTCAATGCTAGTGCACGCATTGATGCTGCAGCACCAGAATACAGGAACGCGAGCCTGCTCTGCTAATATGTAGCCCCCATGTTTGGCTACAGTAGGTTTTGGGGCAGTCATGTAGGCATGAACGGCCCCGTGCTGCCCAGTGTAAGGGATCTCCATTTGTGGCCAAGAACAGGTTTGAAATCAAATAAAGAGTGCATTCATTCTTGAGTTATGGCCGCAAATGATTTGTGACCTTGACCTTAGTTTGACCACCAAATGAATATTCGTGATCCCCTTACCGGTTCCTGAGATACTGCATTCATGAGAATGGACCGACAAGTGGACAGATCCCAAAAAACACAATGCCCTCTGCGCTGCCTATCACCACCACAGAGGCACAACAATCAATCAAGCTTTTGTCACAAGGCCAAAAGGTCTATGATTACACAATGACTTTGACATTTGACCTCCACAATCTAATCAGTTCATTCTTGAGTTCGAGAGAACGCTTGTGGCAAATTTGAAGAAATTCCCACTCGGCAAGATATCGCACCATAGAGAATGCGACGGACACAACATATTGCCTTCTGGGCAGCCTATGGCCAGCACAGAGACATAAAAAAAACGCCTATGCAGTGGAAGAAACCTCTCACCAGACCAAGTTTGCCTGCTACGCAAGCAGATGCCATTGGGTCTGAAGCTCGTTCCAGTGCAGGTGCTAGACCAATCAGTGTTCTACCGCTGGTGAATGCAAGAGCCCGTCATTCTGAACAAAACAATCGGTGACTGACAGTTCAGTAAATTCCTAATCCCACCAGTAAAGTAAGCACAACAAAAAACGTGTATGCAGTAGTGTTTCATAAGCCCATAAGTGTATATTATGGGATTACAGTAGAATTTACTTATTTTGTGCAGCACATTAAAAGGAAGATGAGAACACTGCCCATCCATCAGCCATTGAGGATGTAACTCTTCCCAGCATAATTCAACCACCAATAACAAGTGGCATCAAAAGGTACACAGTCAAACGGATGTTATCCATTGCTTTGGGTGTGCAGATTGGAACGATTTTAGTGAGCAGGCCGCTGTGGCGTGCTGGGGCCACTTTCAGTAGCCAGGATCAAACCAGTGTGACTCGGCCAGTTGTGGCACATTTTCATTACAAGATCTGCATTACTCTTGACATCAGAAGCAGTGAATTTATGAAGCTGTTTAGCTATTTCAGACCTGACCAGGTTTTGCTCTCATTCAGCCAAGAGCACTGGTGAGGTCGGGGGCTGATGTTGGAGATTTGAGGTCAGTGTCGTTCTCATTCCCCCCAATGGTGTTCAAAGGGATGAGGTCAGGGCTCAGTGAAGGCATTGAATTGAACTAAGGAGAAACCATTAGGTTTGTATACCTGCCTTTGTGGTGCTGGGACACATTGTCAATATAGTGTGGTACAGTCCACACGATGATCTGTCCTTTATTTTGATCTTAGTTCATTACCATTCTACAAGGATAAAAAACATTTATGGATCTGGGCTAATTATGCCATCCATTTAAACAGGTCAACAGATTATAGTGATCTCCTTCATTTGAAAAGACAATATACTCACGGCCTGAATAGAAAAAATGACTAGGCTAAAGATGATGTCTACTTACCCGAAGTGACTAAGCCTTCCTCTTTCTGCCAGGAATGAAAGGAGAGCAATTACAGTCAAGTCAATATGTGCTGGGTAAACAGGACACTGGTTAGAGTTCACCTCTAGTAGAAACAGAGAAAAGTTTATATCATGGAAACAAACATTTTTTGCGCTTAATTTGACCAAAACCACAGCTCATCTGAGGTGCAGTAGAAGTCCATATCCTCACCTGTCTTTTTATCATAATTTGATCGAAAGACAATAAAGCCATAAAGGAGAGACGAGCATGTCCTCCTACACATAACTGCATGTATAAAGCTGTCTTGCTACAAAAATTTATAACAGTTAAAGACCTAATTTAATGTGAAACAGGATATCCGTATGGAGATGCAGCATCCGGTTTTCTTCATCACAACCATAAAGAGATGTAATCCGATGGTTATGTATCTTGATATTTCTTCATTCAGACATTGCCCACACTGGATTCAACTGTTTGTTAATGGTTGGACCTTTTATTGTCAAACACAAAGTAAGTTCCAGATGAAACCGTTCCTTCCCATGCAAGACCTGCAGACAGTGTACCTCAAATCTGAGGCTTATTTCCGCATAACTACAGTGACTGTGGATTGGCAGGAAGTGCAGCCAAAATGAAGCTGACCACACAGCAGTACTGTCACTGAATGCATCTTGTATGGACACTGACTGAGGACTGAAGCTGCTGTTGTTGCTACATTGCAAGCATCAAAAAGGCCTTTACATCTGTGATGCAAAGATGGTCAAAGCATTGTCCGTGATAATTTAGATTTGGTCTTCCATGTCGGACACTCCAGTGGTTAAGTAGGGGAAAACATTGAGTGACGACAGTTGTCAAACCTGCAGACCAAAATACATATCTCCAGAGTCTTGCAAAAACATGACAACCGTCATTTGCAAGAACATCACTGACATGTGCTTGACTTTGGTGTGTTGAGGTTTGTTGTTGAATTTTCGTGGAATCAAAAGCCATGGCATCAGATTTCCAGAACTCTTACAAGACGGGCAAATTTCCAGAGGGATATGGAAAACATACATTTCCATATTTTCCAGAACATGTATATAAACGGATGTGAGACAATGTCTCAAGGATGTTCCTTCATCTGAAACAAGCAAGGAATAGAGGATCGAAAGATCGATGCAGATCAGTTACAGACCTTTTTGCAAAACAAAAAAACCCGTGGCTTTTGCAAAGTAGTTGTGGCCATCACAACTGTCTTCATATGATATCAGACAACATGAGGGAAACGTAGATGAAGTCTTAAAGTCGGTGAGATCTGCAGGTGTTAATATGTTGCCTTCTTGTATACCATCACTCTAAGGGTTCACACCTTAGAGACATAGTTGTCCTGGAACCTGGATACTATACAGTAATTTAGCCAAGGAAGCAGGAATATAAAAATCTGCACAGAAAAATGTCCAGAGAATTTCAAGTTCAGTTTCAAGCCTCAAGGAGAAATGTCTTACCACCAATTCATTTTGCTTTGACATTAAAAGATGCATTGTGTTTATCTGACAGTAAAGAAACAAGTAAGATCACAGGATACACAAGCAGACAAGCAGCAACACACGAGAAAACACTGGCAATCCACATGTGCTGCCACCAGCTTTGAAAGATAGTGAAATATCACTTTTGGAAGCCTCTTATTTACTTCTTTGTAAAGTAAATTACTTCTTTTTCCTTGAACTGTGGAAGAGTTAGGACTGTTGAATGAAAAGAGCGGGACAATCAGGAGGTCAAATTGAAAACACTGGTCACAGTAAACTTCAGTTCAATCGCTGGGGGTTTTGGTGCTAATATTCAACACAACTTTAACATTGCATAGCTTTGTGCAGCAGTACACGGTGCTGTGTACCTTTATATGCCCTGGTGTAGTCATGTGTATCTTGTACAAGGTGTCTCCCCTTATGGATTTATCACAGACCTGGAGGGAAACAGAAAACGTTGGACGATCACTATCACAGCTACATATAATGGTTTAATATACAATGATGTGCTTACTGGATCAAAACTGCTAAATCAAGACAGTCCTTAGCCTTAAACTCATCTATTACAACTTCAGCAATAACCAGTGAGTTGAAACACCATCAATAATCTACATGGATTGGAGGAGTAGTTTATTTCCGGTTTGCTGCATCAACCCACATTCAGTATAACTCGTTACCTTAAAAACTGAGAGTAGACACTCGTGACAGCCAGATTGTTTTTTTCTTTGACACCACAATCACACACATGAAATGCAGCTAACGTTAGCTAGCTTACCGTGCATTCAATAAAGTCAGCCTCAACATCGTAAGGTGTTTCGAATTTGTCCATTTCTGGATGTTTAGTGGTTTAATTAGTTAGCGAGCGGGAAGAGAGCAATTGAAATGGTGACGTTTGAAAGTATAAAGCTTTAGAAAACCTCGCTGAAAGCCTGTTAACGTGCGCTATGTTGCTAACGCTTCGTTTTCTTCTACGAGTTTAAACGACGGTTGGTAAACGAGGTTATACGCCACCTACTGGACTGGAGTGTACTAACACTATCTTCTTCTTTTTCTTCTTCTTTTGCGAGTTGCAACTAAATAGAACATTACCGCCATCTAACGCTGTGTTACGGAAACCCTAAAATAAGATGTGTTTCAAAACGTTCCCACATCTTTGCACACGATTTTTTTTTGTCATAACTGAGTCTCTAATAACTATCATTTATATGTTTTGGGCAAAATAGAAAACACTGACCTCCACAGTCTAATTGCAGGTGTCACTGTTTCCATTTGGATTCTTTCCAATTAGACACAATGATGGATTTAGTTTGTTGTGACCTAATTTAATCTGGCCCATAGTTCACCCAAAAATGAAAATTCACTCATTATCTACTCACCACTATGCCGATGGAGGGGTGGGTGAACTATTTTGTGCCAAACTAATGATTCTATTTGTTGAACTTATTGGCATTTGCATCTCAACTCTAACTCAAATCTGGAAAGGAATGTGTGGTTTATGTTTTGACTACATAGAACGCGGCCTTCAGCAAGTTCCTTCAGTTCACACGACCAGTGACAAAAGTTTATGGCCTGTGAGTTTGTGCCCGCGTGGTGTCGTCCTGTTACCCCATCGCTTCCATGATAAGACAAAGACAATATCATACCCTGTAAAAAAAACAATGAACATGTTGGTATTATGGATGTACAACCATGGTTGATGGGACATCCACTTACGCCCTCTGTTGGACAAGTTTTAACCACTACAGACGGGACCAGGACAGGACTGAAGGGGTTTGAACACTTTGTTTATTTTGGTTCTTAGACTAATTTGCTCCACAGCCACAAAAACAAACGGCTGCTTTTACATCACACTTGGGAAACCGGGGCTCTTCTCAAACTGCGCGAGGTGTCGGCACAGCATACAGCAGACTTGAGGGTAAAATGATCAATCATGTGTGTGATGGTAAACAAGACAACAGACAGCTTCACTCATTGTTTCATTACCGTGTTGGGTGTAATGGGCAACTGCAAGTATATCATTGTATAGAGGCAAATCAGTACTTTGTCTGAATGACCATGTTGGTACAAATCATGAGCGCTTAAAGGTATAACTCCATTATATTTACATGCCATTTACAATCACAGATGATACACAGCCCTCTCACAAAGAGGCTTTATGTAAATGATAATTACATATGTTTGCTTTGAGGCTCGTGGCTTTCATCTCGGCCTCTGAATATGGTTTGCTAATGATTTCACAAATACACAATACTCTTTGGAGGCCATATCGCACTGCATAAAATAAAAATCATCCCAGTTTGTAAGAAGCTGCTGCAAGTACCTTAAACAAAGAGCTACAAAGAAAGAGCAAAAGGAAGTTATGACAGCAATCCAAATAATGAATGGTAACACTTAGGGCTTATACTCTGGTGCATTATCGTCTCACTGTGCTATAAATACAAAAATATCACACCAGCATCATCCGTACCACTGTGAAGCTGTAAAAGGTTGATGGTCAGGGGCCAAAGCATGGGAGGCCTGTGTCTGAGGATTTTAGGTCTTTGTGTACAGTGCACTGATAAACAGCACAAAGAGATGAGCTCACAAACAGAAAAATGTGGATAAATAAATCTGTTCCAAGACAGAAAGAAAACCACAGGTCAACAAAGAGGGACACGCAAGACACTTTCCAAAAATCAAAAACAGAGGCTGTGGCGACGTCACTGATCACACATCTGAGATGCAGGTGGAGACGTTTCAGTCGGAGGCCTGTCCGGTACAAGGTCGGGAGGTGAAACTTCAGTCAGTCCGAGGAGTTGTAGATCCGTCCTGGAAGATTGTTCAGACGCGAACGCAGCTCCTTGCGGACCTGGGTTACCCTCGTCAGTTTGCGTTTGTATTCCTGAAAAAAGTCCAGAGGAAAAGGTCCATCAGAGCTCGAAGATCACAGCGCTCATTGCACTTTTGGGATTATTTTATAGTCTCAGCAGATATATTGAGTGCACAATTTGTGGCAAGTAGACAGTGATAAATAACAGGCTGATGTATGATTAGAAAAAATCTAAATCAAGAATAAGAGAAGTGCATGAAAATGGATAAATTAACTTTGTATTGCATTGGTGGAGTGTTTTTTAAGTATTGAGGGAAATTTAATCAACCATGTTTGAAAGATTTCCATCATTAAAGTGCCATGAAAATGCAGTTTTTTGTGCTTTTAACACATTCAACTCATCCCCCTTCCAAAGCATTGTATGTATGAGCATGTGTGTGTGTATGTGTATTTGACTGAACCTGTAACATGGCTCGGTTTCAAGAGAATAAACTTAACTCAAGTCTAAGTTTTTCAACTTAGAGTTAGAGTTTTCCAAATGTTTCAACTTGTTTTACAACTAACAGCAGTACAGGTCTGATAAAGGATCTATCTGTTGGGGTGTGTATGAATGACACAATGCAACCAAATGATTTCAACCCTGTTCATGTATATGCAGAAAGTGGCATTAAGTGTTGCTCAAGTGCTTGATCTCTGCTCCAGTTTTGTTGCACACGTCACTTCTAAGACGTTACTGTGTTTGTGATTGTGTGCCAGCTGATATGTGAAGGTGGTTGTGCAAACAGATCAGGCTTCAAAGCTCAGTAGGAAGCACAAATTTCTAAATGTAAAATAACATTTGTGTCAGGATTCTTAAAACTTATTGTATTTTTCTTGCTCTTTGGTTGGACCTGTATATGATCATATTGAGCTCAATTGAAACTTTGTGTTTAGGTAACATTTACTGTGTCAATACCACAAAAAAAGCATTAACGGTCGTGGATGTTGAAACAATGCAAACACCACCAGGAGCGGCAAGTGTAAAATAAAAGCACTCACAAAATTATTTTCATCTTTTATTTTCATTTCTTTTTTTATTACAGAAGACTTGAGACTGGGTGAAGATACAAATATGAGATACTTTATCCTCTTGGTCTCCTGTGGATAAAGGCTAGACAGTTAATGTCAACACAGAACAAAGCACTGTTGTCATGGTTACGAGAAAACAAGAAACTCTGTAGATACGTTTGTCGAGGACAGAACTACGTCGCTCTCTTTTTGGAATGATACTTACCGTATTGCACTGAGTGAAGTGAACTAAATAAAAAAGGCTTGGAGTATTTCAATGAGGAGAGAATATCTCACATTGACGTCAAGGGGATTGATCTAATGTTGAATGTTTCCAGTTTCAGATGCCTGCAGCCCTAACACTCAAATTGAAATAATACAAGGGGCACTCTGCAGTATGTAACTGCTGAAATACATGAAAAGTGATGTTATTTCAAAATGTGAACAAGACAGACGAACACAAAGAATGATTAATAATGACACGAAGGTGAGGAAAACGAGACATGCACGTGAAAGAAAGAAAGTGATTTACGCACTTCGAGTTTCTGCTCGTTCTGGACCAAGCCATCCTTCTGGCTTTGCAGGAAGACGGTTAGCGTGCGCGTGAGCTGCCTCCTGTCGTCTATCTCTGCTGCCAAGCGACCACTGTAGTCTGCGAGCAGCATGCAGGCCTCCTCCACCAGCCGGGAGAGCCGCTCCCCTGATTCTTTATCTGCAATCACAGACGGCACACAGGGAGCACAATGCTTTAACACTGTTAGTGTAGGGGGTTCAAGTGGAGGTCATTCAGTTATCCATCAGTACACAAGGTTAAACAGATACTGTTTAACTACTGGCAACTCAAACATTGTATCCTGTGATAGACAGAGCCATTTTTCGCCCTTTTGTTCATCCTGGTTTTAGTGTTTGTTTCTTGAGGGGAAGATTAGTCACCTTTGAATAAATAATAGGCTAAAATGTTTAAGCCTTTTATTAGGGGCACCAGTCCACCTGCTTATTCATGCCGCTATCCAAGCAGCCAATCACGTGGCAGTGGTGCAATGAATAAAATCATGCAGATACAGACCTCGGTGACCTTGACTAAGTCCTGATTGTTGGGGCCAGAAGTCTTTCAGTTTACTCAAAATGGTTCCAAAAACTAAAATCACCCAGTGAGCAGCAATTCTGCTGGAATTACTTTGTTGATGAGAGAGATCAGAGGAGAAACTGACAGGAAGGCTACAGTAACTCATAAAACCACTTCTTACAACTGTGGTGAGCAGAGAAGCTGATCGGAATGAACAGCACGCTGAAACTTGGAGTGGACGAGCTACAACAGGTGACGCCACATTAGAGGATAACTGACCCGTGAAGTATGAACAGAACATCGATTTGGTGAGTGAGCAAAACCCACAAACACGAATGAAAGAGACAGTGCTAAAGATAACACAAACAAGAATTGGTTACATCTGTCATCATGCCTGTGGTCTCACACTTCTTTTAAAATCAATTAAGATTTGAAAATCCTCTAGTGTGCAGGAGGCATACTTCAGGAACAGAAATCTGAGGTTACAGTGGAATAGACTCACCAAAGAGTGAGAGAGATGATAACTAGAAAAACGCAGCCTGGTCTAATGAATCTGGATTTCTGCTGAGGCACGGTGGGACAAAATCCATGAACCTAACCTGCCTTGTTGTGTTATAATGGTGTGGGGAATGTTTTCTTTGTGATCTTCGGGCCGTTTAATATTGATTAATCATTGTTTGAAAGTTGCTGACCATGTGGATCCCATAATGGCCACAATTTTCCATCTTCTAATGGCCACTACCACCACGATAATGCATGATTCCAAGAAAAAGTCTGCTCCAACTGATTCAGGAAAATGAGAATATGTTCAGTGAACTTCAGTAGCCTCTGTCACCAGATCTGAATCAAACAACCGCATAACTGTGTAGCTGACGCATCTGCAGAAATGATGAGATGCGTGACGTCAACATGGACTAAAATCTCAAAGGAATGTTTCCAACCCTATACCAAGTATGTTGTACCTAATATAGTGCTGGGTGAGTGTATATACAGATAACGTGCTGCGTCCTGCCTCCTACCTGTGATCCTGTGAAGCAGTGACGTGTCCTGCACCTCAGCAGGAAGGGAGGAGATTCGCTGACGCAGCACTGAGTCGCCAGAGGCTGCATTTTCCAGCTCCTGCAGAGCTCGGATTAACTCTGCTGTCTGAGGTAGCAGGTGAAAGGAGAGAAAGGATGGGAGGAGTGACAGAATAATAAGGTATGATTAATGATAAGTGGTGATAAGTATCTGTCAAATATTAACAACATTTGATAGGCAGCAGAGAAAGGAAGTAACAAGACACAATTCCATCCAGAAGTAGCTGCACCAACATTTAAAATGTATGATTAAATGAGCTCTATGTGGTTTCAAGTATCATTTCATTTAAATCCTGTACTCATAGATTCAGTGTTTGTCTGGAGCAGCACCTGTGGGGGCTCAGCTGGAGAGCTCTGGGAGGCAAAGTCGTCATCATCGGGTCGGATCTGCTCATACGACCTCTTCTTAGCCTTTTTTTCGCCATCTGAGATTCACAGGAAAAAGAGAAGGAGGTAACTAAAACATTAGATAAAGCTTCTTTCAGGTTTCGGACTTTCTCCTGCCAGACGCCTAGTAAACAGTCTGGAAAATGTCTGAGTGAGTCCATGTGAAAAAACAGCAGGAGATGCCGTTTCTAACACGCAAGAGACGGAAAACTGTAAAAAAAAACAAAAGAATACAAATATCTCAGGATGAAAGAAGATGCAGACGAAGATGAGCAAGAAGAAAAACATCTCTGCAGCGGAATTTATACACCCGACTTGCCTCTGCTACCACAACCCTCACCACAATACCCCAGAGATATCTGTGCTGGTGTAGACGCAGCTGACTGATAATCTTCTGCATTGTTGTTTATGTGAAAGGGAATCCCCATTGTCCAGATATTCTCCAGAGTTCATGTCTGAAAACGGCTTAATGTTGTTTTCTAGCTCAAATTAAAGGGTCACCATCTTGCCATGAAGTTGATTAGCTATGGAGAATCTATATCTACCTCTAAAACATAGTAGCAAGTGCCATGTGCTGTTATGAAATGCAAAAAAACATGCATCTTACAAGACCAAGCAAGTGAGGCTTGAACCTGTCTACCTGCAGGGTAAGCAGTTATGTATTGTTGTTAAGACCAAATATGTAGACATGGTAGGGTGTTCAGCCAGTGCAGGTACAGATTAATGTGGACTGTACTTACACAAGACTTGAGAGAGTTGATCGATCAGGCTGTTCTCGTATACTCCTCTCTCCTGCCAGATGGACAGAACCCGACCCAACTGTTTCTTACAGCCATCCTCGCCCTCTCTGCACAGGAAACAGTTCAGAGGAGGCAGACACGTTTAACAACTTTCTGAAGACTTGACTGTGCAGACAAACCATAATACCATTAACTGTCAATATACACACATCAAATCATGTGTTCCTAATTTGGAAATATCTCATTCTGAACCATTAGGTAATCTAGATTATTTTAATCCCATTGGAGTGTAACATACTCTCATTTTCATTTGCTATCCTTAAGAAGAGATCTGATTGTGCAGTTCCTTGAATTGTCAATTTTGGATACAAATTCTCAAGACAACTCAATTTATTTAAAAAGTATGAATTTCAATGCAATGTGGTAATGTTCAATCTGACCTGGACACGTGTTTGAATGCATCGACGATGACCGGAGCAAAGTCCTGTGTGAACTCTGGCCCCTTTTTCTTGCTGTTCTGAATGACGTCATTGGCCAAGTAGAGGAAGGTCAGCTTGCGTGGTACCTGAGCTGCATGAATTCAAATGAACACATACACATGTCACAGCGGAGTATCTGGTTACAATAAAACACACTAGCTATATTAACTAATTTTCCAAATGATCCATTTGTCAACCTACTAAATATAAGTATTAATTACATTTTTAGTACCATACAAAGCCAGAACATTATGCATTGAGGTGAATCTTTTTTATTCACAAATAAGAACCAAATCAAATAAGTTCTGGGGGTAGAAACATTAAAAACCTAATGCTACAAGTGAATATTACTTTCTCCCCTCTAAGCAAACAGCTTGTGGTTTTTAGTCTTTTCCATTTTGTATTTTACCCACCAACATAAACACAGTGAGAACATTAAAGTAACAATGCATGTGTGTGTGTTGTTGTTGAACAGTCAACAATAAGCTGAGCACAAAGCTCCAGACAACTATAGCATATCTATTCCCACTGCACTCTCCTTTCAGTGTTCAGACAAGGCTCCTAAAATACAACATCCACTTGAGATATCATTAGGTTGTTGAGTAGCACCCTAAGGAAAAGTGCACCTCTATTGGATATAACTACAGCAATGCAGCTGGCTTTAATCCAAAAAATATTCCCAACAGCTCAATTATTTACTTGACATGTAACTGTTTACAGAAATAAAATGCAGGTTGATCAACTAACATTATAGTTACACACCATTACTTAAAATACTGTATCTAATATCTTGCTGTGAAATAAAATAAACCTCCATTATGGTGACAATGATGGAAACAAAATAATATAAATATCCCAGAAAGGAAATTACATTTAATATACAACTAAAATAGCAAACCAGAGGTTATACTGTGTCAAAAACATTGTAAGATAGTATGTTGATATCATGGAGCTGTCTTAACTTCTTAATGGATTTAAGCATTAACAGAAAACGCTGTGTCGAAGTAAAAGTATCAGTCACAGTACAACTATAATACACAATTATGTAGTTTATATTACTCCTTCAGATGCTATGCTTTAAATGCATTTGACTGACTGACTTTGACCATAATGTGTCTTGAATGCTTACTTTCAGTGGAACATTTGAAACTTTTGAAAGACATTTGTTTGCAGCTTGTGCCCTTGAGAGAAGAGACAGGACTAAAATATGACAGAGATGATTGTGAAACCACTTTGGGAGCAGCTAAACTTCCCAGGAGGAATGTTCACTACACCCATCCCAGCAGCCACAACCAGCAGTAGAATCATCCGTAGCAACTGCTGACATTAGAGGATAAGTTATTGATCCAGGGCTGTCACACTATCCCTTTTATTCAGTGCTCAATTAGTTTGTTTAAAGTCTTTCTATGATCACTTTGAAAACACGACATACAAATATAAAGTCAGGTGAGTTTTATTATAGCTCCTACTACTCACGTAAAGTCGATGATGGTACATAAATTATCCCCTGCTCGTTAGTGTTTTCTGTAGAAAATCCATATTTTCAACATTTGTTCATTAAAGCTACATTAAATGATTTGTTGGCCACTTGAGGGCAGTAGAACAAGCAGTACACATGTTCTCACCATTCACAGTTGCTACATTATCATTCACGTGGAAGAGAGATGCTCGTGTTTTGGTCTCCACCATCTTCAGAGGTAAAGATCTGGCTTTAAAGAGGCTACATGCTAACGTTGACAGTCAGTCGGCGGCAGCTGGTGGAGGATTGTGGTGTGTGAGGGACGGGAAACAGTGAGCTGAAGGAAGCTAAAACACTCGGCAGAGCTGAGAGTAGCTGCTGCGCTGCGTGGTTTAAAACAATTTAATTTAAAAATACAGAATATGTGCATTTCACAACGGGAAAAGTGTTTGTAGAGAAATGTGCTTGAATAAAGTGCAGTGGCACAGGATGATTGCTCGAGGATATGAACTGCATTTGTGCATTAGCGTAAGTCAATATTGAATTAAACATTTACATAGATGTGCAAATTAAATTTGTATAAGTAGGTATGGTATACAAAACCCTAACCCCCTAACCCTATAGGAGAATAAAATGCTCTGTGCATGGTGCATGTATTTATAAGGGTATCAATAATTCACTGTGGTACAGCATGTAAGTATAAATATTTACATCACAACAGTTTAAAATGTGATTCTGAATATAAGATGTCATGCAAGTATATGGGTTAACTATCTCAATAAGAGGTATAATAGTGGAATAATAGAATACGTTTACCTTATATGGATAATGTGCCAAAGGACACCAATGTGCAAAGATGTTATTATCTGTGGGTTCAACACCACGATCCAGCTTTGTCACTTTACACCCAGTCACTTGAGCGACTAGATAATAGTGTACACACTCATTGCTGCAGCTTTTAAAAACAACCTGTGTAATGAGCATTTGACAGTGACCGTGAAGGTTCAACCAACCAAAACAACCGAGTTACAGACCTCGATTACCAAGGCTAACATCACAGTGTCAGTATTAGCAGCCTTGAATAACACAGAAACCAACCAGCCCCCCACACACACACACAGAGAGATAACCTGGTTAAATGCTAAGTTAACTCGCTAGCTGGAAATGTGGCTAGCGTTCGCAGTTGCTTTGCTAGCAACAGCTCCGTTGTCTAACAAGTTTGACGTTAGCACAACAACTTTAAAATGTTCCAACAGCGCTTTAGCCGCAGTTAGCTCCTGTAGCCAAATGCTACACGTACGTTGCAGAGGCGCGTTAGCAGTGTTTTCTACGAGCACCTAGCTTAGTCGTGTCAGCCTTACCTTTCTTCAGCTCGCTGATCCAAACACTGACGATGGTCTTCGAGTGTTTCCTGTGATGGATGAGCCACAGCGACAGGGTCTGCACACTTTGTTGCGAGTTGCTCAGCTCGCACAGTTTCTTCTCTAAAGCCGCCTCGGAGAAAGCTGACATCTTCGACGGGAGACTCGAGCAGGGAGACGCCGGGAGAGGCAGCAGCTTCGAGGTCTCTCCCAGGTGTGTTTGTATCTGCAGCGGGTTATCCACTCACTGCAGGGGGTTCACTATCCAGACGACGAGCCATGCGCAGCCGTGCCAGAGTCCAACGCCAGGCTGGTGATGCTAGCAGGCTAGCTGGCTGTGGTCGGGAGAAACCAGGCTGCGATACAGGAGCTTCCGTGTCCCACGTATGCTGCGTTCAAGTCCGATGGAAATTACAGCGACGACAATCGAGGAGTGCGTTCGACAAATCCAAATAATCGCCTTGCCTAACCTACGGTGGCCGAGAGAGTTCAACGCTCTGCAAATCACAACACATGCAAATAGAAAGAACACGTGCAAAAAAAACCCTCTGGTTCCTCAGAGAATAATTCGTGGATCTTGCATGTTTAAGAGACTATTGGAGTTTGTGCTATTTGGTGCAGATGCAAAGAAAAATCTGGATCTAGTGAAATGTGGTTTCATAAGGGGAACGTCTTAAATAACCATCTATTTGTGTGATTATGGCATTAAACCCAACAAGAGATAGGAGCCTTTGAGTGAAAACACATCTCAGTAACGGAAACCAAAACCCACTCCTCTAAAATAACTTAGGAAATCTACATTTGATGACATGATCATTTGGTTATACATTATTGTCAACATAAATATAAACCTCAGAGGAAAACAAAATCAGCATAAAATCTAATCATCCAAATAATCTCAGAAGGTTCTTTATTGAGCTGGTTGAGCAGGACATTTAACAATTCATGACAGGCTTCAGCTTTTTTTAACCAGAAGTAGAACAAATTAACTGGAGCACAAACTCAAAGTGAGTCATCACACATTTGATGGATTTTAAAGTCAATTCTTCCGAGTTATTCAGGCTCAGTTTAAACATTCATGAAGTCACACTGGTATAATGATCCAGCAGGGGAAAAAATGTGGGTGTTCGTTCAATGTATTTAGTGACACCTGATTACAGTTTCTCTCTCTTTTTAGCACTTTGCTGCTTTGGCTCAGAACTCAAAGGAATGAAAACACTGTCTCTCACCTTCACTTGGTTAGGATGCATGAGAAACCTAAAAATACAGCAAATAAATTATATATAAAGTGTAGTTTTACACTGTATCTTCGATCCTGTCTGCATAGCTGAAATCATGTTTATAATACTCATAGAAGAATAACAAAGGTTTTCAATACAAATATCTTTCTAAATAAAAAAAATTATACAAATCTTCCCCATAACGCTTTTTAAAAACACGCCAAAGAAAATATGTAAAAAAAATATAACATCGAATAATACTGAAACAGTCAAAAAGTAAAAAGTCTGATTTCTAAACTCAGAGGCAAACATCCTTCTTATCGTATTTTATATGTGAGCATAATACGACAGCACAATTAGAAGCCATGTTGGACCATCAGAGTTGTTCTAGCGCCACCCCTGGAAATCATCAACCCTCCGCCGCCCAGTGTCTCTGAAATTGAAATCAGAGTTGGTTCCATAATACAGAGATGGCACGGGTGGGATGAAAGCATTTGACCAGGACATGTCCCCACCTCCGCTGCTGCTGCTGTCTGGATAGGGAAAGTAGCAGTCAGGTTTGGTTGTCTGTCCATAACCGTAGCTGGGGTCAGACATCGCCCCGTGGCCTGTTTGGACACCGTGATACGCCAGAGGATGCGTCATATAACTTTGTGGAGTTATCTGGACATTGCCAGCGGTGAACTCCATGTATGTTGGCACCCGTCTCTGCTCAGTCCCAAGAGAGTACACGCTAGTCTCTGGTGCGAAACTGCCACTGTGAGCAACGACGTCTCCTAACTGAGGACACGCGTTGATCCGAGCAGCGTCTGAACGAGGAGCCACCCCACCACTACGCCCCGCAGCGGCCGTCATGAGACTCGTGTGATCTGGTGCCATGTGAGGATTTTGGAGCGGTTGTTGGTAATACCACTGTTCAGCGTAACCCATCTCAGGTGTGCAGGGAATGTAAGTGTGGGGCACGGCAGGCGACAGCTCCTCAGTGTGTTTGTGTCGGTATTCTGTTGCCATCTCTTCATCAAAGTTCCCTCTTGATCTCTCTTGAGAACCGTGGTGTCTGTTGTGATTCCTCTCCCAATAACCCTTGTGGTCTTCTCTCTCAGTTGTGTCTTTGGGCTGGCTGAAGTGTTCATTATCAATGGAATCACCATCCGCCATTTGATACAGAGTGACTGTGCAGTTTTTCTCTCCTGCCATGTATTGACCGGCCTCTGCATCTCCACTGTAGAGGTGTTCAGCATGGTCAACGGCAAACGATCCAGCGTCGCCATCATCAGTGTCGGACTTGGGCGATGGGAAGAGGTCTGAGGCCGGTGGTGGTGAACAGGACACCGGGAGGATGTCCTTGCTGAAAGACGTCCTCTGCAGCACCACTGGACCTTTGGTAAGAGGCAGGCTTACCGTAAATAAAGTATCTGCCACTTTCCCCTTCTTCCTCTTCGCCGTCGTCCTTTTCCCCCAATTTGACAGAAGGGCAGAACGTTTCTCCGTCACGCCTTCAACCGAGGTCTTGTTCACACTATGCCCTGAGCAAAGAGCGTCAAGTGGACACACAAGTTGAAAAGCAAAAGGAAATAATAAGAATATCTCATTACAGAAAGAAAGAAAGAGGTTTGGCCCCAGTCCGTACAGTATCTTTCAAAGAAACACACCTCTGACAGTTAATTTGTTTTTTTGGGTGCTTGTATCCCATCCTTTACACAGCATCCTCATACCTGAAAGTGAAAGAAATGCAATACATGGAGCATACAAAAAAAACACAACCGTCAAGTCCTTGCATTGAAAAACACACAAGACCAACGTTCGTGTTCAAAATGTGCTTCAAACACTGATGAGGCTGAAAGAGAATAAAGAAGATGATAAAAAAAAAAGGGGTGAAACAGAAGTTCCACTTTTTCTGGGCAACAGAGGCTTTCACCATGGATTAATCATCATGGGAATAGTGTTTCAAACATATAAAAATGGACGCATCTCAACCAAAAGTTTTCATCATATGTAGCGTGACTGTTTATACTGTACGGTTTTGTACTGTTTATTTTCATTAACAGTACAAAACCGTAAATTTGAATGACAGTCAAAAACGTTTTACGGTAACATAATGGTAACCCTGCTTAAGTTCATCAAATGTTTTTGAGAACACAGTCCAAAGCCTGATTATGACGGGGGATTATGACCTATATTGCAGGCCAGCCACCAGGGGGCATTGGTTGATTTTGCTTTTGGGGAACTGTTATGTCGACCATCTTTATGTTTTCAAACAAAAGCGCTTGGGAGGTTTCTCTTGATGAAACCATAGATGAATACTGTGAAGGGACAGAGTGTAGAGTACAGGTCATACTTACACCTCGAGTCACTCCTCAAGAGCTCAGACCTGTTTATGGCCACACAAACAAAAGCAAACACACAAATCTGTACTTACACCAGTGGTAACTTCTGCCAGTCAGTTGGATACAGAGTGAATCTGGTGCGTTTATCACCTGGGAACATAAGATGTTTAAACACTGATGCGAGAATACGAGTACAGGAGCAGTCAAGACCTTGCTGGTGAAGGACACGAGTCGTCTTACACCTAGAATAACCAGAGCAAGGTAAACTGTGCAGAGTAGTCAACGCGATACCTTCAGCTCTCCTCTGCCTTCCTCTCGCTCCACTTTTTTGGCCAGTGATTGGAGGAAGTTGTCATTAATATCTGCAGTCGATGCTTCCACCTGCTCAGGATAAGTTTCCGTCTAAAAAAAAAAACGTACTCCTGGAATGTTCATTACTGCCCGGCAACACATAATGTGTTTCTTTCAATTTCAGGTATTGATACAACAAACTGACCAAGTAGTTGATGAGATGGGAAGAGTCGGTCAGGTGATCAATGACGTCCCTTTTGTTGGATCGGATGCGGCAGCAGTGGCATAAGAAAAGGAAGGTGCAGCCAGTGTCACTCCTGCACTCGACCACGCGGCACAGACCTGTTGTGAGCATATACAAGCAGCTTTTTAAAAAAAATTAGTCACAAAATCTACAATGAAATACTAATGTCCAGCACTTATTACTAGCAATGGTGAAAGAACCCATAATGTTTTTCATGTCGACATCAATCAATCAAATCAGAGACCCCATTCAGACCTGGTATCAACATCCTGAGTGAACTGATCACAAGTGGACAGCTTTAAATATGCGTGTTCACACTTGGTATTAAAAGGTTTCCTGAATGTGTCTCCTATGATCACTTGAGATGGGATCTCACTTCCAACTCACATATGCAAATGTACATGTACATGATGTTGTTTTTACCCAGTGTGAGTTTACAGATATGTCCGATGTCACTGTGTGTGTGTGTGTGTGTGTGTGTGTGTGTGTGTGTGTGTGTGTGTGTGTGTGTGTGTGTGTGTGTCTGCATGAGCGGATGTGTGGCAAGGACACATTTGCATTCCCACAGTGATAAGAATGTGGCCACTTGTGCACCTCTGAATGTGGTCTGGGAGATAAGATCTCAGGACACATTTGAGTGCGTTGACACGCGTACTTAGCATTGTCCCCTTGTGATTGGCTCCCTCAGGACAGATGTTAAGACCAGGTCGGATCCGGGCCTTACACCACATCCTCAATGTGTTCTCACAGCTGCTGTTATCTATCTGTGCTCACCAATAAGAGGCTTGGTTCCTCTGTAGCCATGAAGAAAGCTGCTGCTGTTCTCTGAGAACCCAGATGGTTCAGTGTGGTTTGAGTGTGACGTTGAGATGTTTGTTAACCAGCCCTCTGACTCAATAGTAGGAGCTGCAGTTGAATGCATCAGATAAGGATTGTTGGTCTGTGTTGACATCTTATGCGAGATCACATCAGCATCGAGGGATCTCTCGCTCCTGCGCAGTTCGTGGCGACCGAGCAACACAATCCTCTGCGATTGGACGGAATGTTGCTCCAGCTGAACAGATGTAGTCTGAGAGTGGCTCTCAGGTCCACCCTGCCATTCTCTTACAGTTTTTATCAGAGTTACTGCTGTAGTGGTTGAGAGAGAAAAAGAGCCATATGTATAAAAAAAACAACTGATATGTACATATAGAAATAGTTCCAAAAAAACACAAGGGGAAACCGACACAGGAAATAGGAAGACCGAGATCAATCACTGACCATCATTCTCGCTGAGTGTTGCCATCTTCTGGTATAGAACGTCTTCAACCTCTATTAACTTCATGTCAAGGTGCAAAAACATGTGAGAACTCATCCGAAACGCATGTATTTGCAAACAGAAACAAAGATATACGCAGTCAAACATAAACAGAACATACCTGGACATCTCCACTCCCCTCTTTTCCCTCGATTTTCTTGGCGATCTCCATCAGTGGCCAGGCCAGCCTCGACAGGTCAGAGTTCTCCTTCCATTCACACACTAGATGGGGGTGCCAGGCTTTCTGTCAAGCAAAACACCACCTGCGAGTAAACTACAACTCAACCCAGCAAGCAAACGTGCCATTACGACTTGTTTTATCTTTACCACAGCGTTTTGAAAAGAGCTCTGATGGTGCTCGGTGTGCTCGTTGTCATGGAAATTTACTGAATCTAACTGTCCTGTTATGGAAATTTACAGATCCTCCTGTCCTGGCATGACTATGCTCAAAGTTCAGTTGGATTGACCTGAAACATCATTGTATAATTCTACTTAATGTTTGCATCTGTCTGATACCAAGAGATGTTCTCTACCTTGGACCTAAACGTCCCTGTGACTATTTGTTTTTCTGCCCAGTGTCTATACAATCAGGAGAGATTGTATTTGACCCATTCTCTGCTGATGTCTGAGCGCTGGACACGTCCTGTCTGGCTGATATCGAAGGATGACGTGGAGCCCCTCGATCTGTGCATAAAAGCCAGCACATCATATGAGCCATTTTGTCAGATT
Organism: Hippoglossus stenolepis; assembly: GCF_022539355.2. Classification (NCBI taxonomy): domain Eukaryota; kingdom Metazoa; phylum Chordata; class Actinopteri; order Pleuronectiformes; family Pleuronectidae; genus Hippoglossus; species Hippoglossus stenolepis. The sequence goes on from NC_061499.1 coordinate 10,941,144, forward strand.
CTTGAAGCCTGCAGTGGCTTTGAGAATTCTGTCCCTATTTGGCCAAATAGTTCCATTGTAACTCTGTTTGTGTTCAAATACATTCTCTGTAAATTGTTTCTCGACCATTAATTAAATACTTTGATATCATTGAATTGATCTCGCAGTCTGATGGTTTATTTCCTCACCAGGGAATTAAATACAAATTCCCACCACACTCGTCTCCTCCGCTTCAACCTTGATGAGGCCCTCAGCCTGTTTCTTATCTCCTGGGATTTCACACTTCACCTCTGCATAAAAGAAAACGCCTGCAAATGTTTCCTTGTCTTTCCCTCTTCGGGATGCTCACATGCTGTAAGACTGTCTTACCTTTTTTGACAAAGAATGAAGTGCACAGAAAAGATTATAATTCTCACATCTCTTTATGTCAGAAGCCTCGCCTACCTTAAGCAGTGTGGACGCCAGGCAAATCCATAGGAGGGTGGATGCGTTTTCAAACAACAACGTAGCAGTGTGGATGCATCCTTGTTCTACGGTCCTACTTACAATGTAGTTGTATCTGTGGAGACTTCCCATGATGTGGTTCCGCATGTCGGCTTTACTCAGTCGACACACACACACCTCGCACAGGTACGAGGCTTCTCTGCAGCGCGCCCCCACCTTCACACACTCTATAATGCTGCCCAGGCCTGACGGGATGAAAGTACAAATTATTTCAATAAGCACAGGCAACCCAAAACAAAACAGGTGTTTGTTGCTACGTACCAATAATGGGTTGTAGTCTCTTCTTGTTGTTCAGATACACCTTCAGAGAATCAAAGAGCTCGCTTGTGCTCGATAATCCTACTAACAGAGAATGCATCAGAAAAAAAACAGTGACATGCTTCTACGCGTGGTAGCCCACGTGCACACAGTGACAGACTTAACTTGCTGTGCCTCACCCGGCTGCATGTTGCAGTTGTAGAATCACCACCTGCAGAAAAAAAGCTTAATAAATAATTGTAATTCAAATTCAGAGCACTGTTTCTAAAGGAAAGCTCATGCGTCCTGTAACTAGCTGCATGGTGAAGAGGTGGACTTTGATCTCTCTTAAATGTACAGATTATATAGCAGTGCAGATTCTTATCAGACATTTCCTCGGTTTTACCCTTACTCAAGCATTCCTGTAACTGCACCTACTGAGCACATTCAGGTCGAACAGTTAGATAATGGAAATTTCCATTACACAAAGGATATTCAACATCTTGTCCAATATTCTCAAGAAATGCACCTTATTTATTAAATCTCTCTTTCTGTCGCATTTTAAGTGGACTTCCACTGCACTGTGGGTTTTTTTCTTTCTTAGTTGCATATTTTTACCATGTATTTGATTGCATTTTGATATGTCTGGCTGCTTTGACAAATTTAATTTCCCTCCACGATCAATAAAGTAATCTATTTATCTATGTATCTATCTATAACCTATATTCACATTGTTTTGTAATGATGTGTGTGTGGAAGATTGACCAGTTGTTTATCTAAAAGGGAAACTTTAGGGTGACGATTATTGCTTAGAGATTTGAACTTTATTGCCTCTTTGAAGCCTCAACTTTATCTCCTTGTATATGGTTGGGATCTCACACCCGGGCTCTCACACCCGGGCTCTCACTCCAGGGATCTCACACCCCGGGTCTCACTCCAGGGATCGTCCACAGAGACGTGAAGGCAGGATGTCTCCCCCACTGATAAGACATCAGGAGGGTAATAAATACCTTTGCATACCCTATGAAGGGGGGCCTGAGGGTTAAAAGAACACAGACCTCACCTCTTATCTGTGCTCATATGTATTGTCATTCAGAGTGATGTGTACTGAGTCTGTCTCCAGATGCTGAATATCTAGTACTGACTTTTTATTGCCCCATTAAAAAAACCCTGGTATAAATGAGAGGGTACTGAGAGCAAAGTTTTCAACTTTAAATGTTGCATGCCCCCTTTAAGAGTGTCAGCTGACTTTTAAAAGGCATTTCCAATCAATAAAGTTTGTATATTTTGCTAAATTTGTGTTACTCCTGTGGCTCGATATTAAACTATAACCACCAACAGGGGGCGCTGCAGCACCATCAGATCGTTCACACACAAGTCAATAGGTGTCCCTATAGTGAGCTTGTTCAAAATTATTATTATTATTAGATTAAAAACACCAGATGAAGTTGTGATGACTGTGGATTCATTGTAATAATTCTCCTTGTTTGTAAGTTAAACAGAAAACAAACATAAACAAACCATTTGATTCTAGCAACTATTAATGCAACTTTACTCGGGAACTAACGGAAGAATTATTTCCCTACTGGGTAATTTTTACATGAACCTCAAATCAACAACTCAGAAAGTCGGAACTTGTAAACTTCACAAAAACACAAAAAACACGGTTTTTTACGATTAATGTCCACATGTTTCCCACACACCTGATTCTTTCTACTCGCTTTCACACACAAATACAAAACATGTTGTTTACTGCGTCCGTGAACACATCAACTTCTCAACTAACTAAGGTTTCGGGGAGCACGTGAATGCACCGATAAGGTTGTTGTTTGTTGTTGTTTTTTACCACAAATAACTTCGACATGTTCGCGTCAACCCATCGAGTATAAGAAAAAGGCGTAATTCTCAAGTTACACGAGCAACAACTTTCAAGACGTTGACTTCCTGCTTACCGATGAAGAACAGCGTCTGTGATTGATCCCGATGTAGAGTTCCGTCTAGTGACTTTACTGTGAGTCAGGCTGCACTGATCCCTGGTCAGTTCCATATGACTGGGGCGGAAAGTAGTGGAAATGGTTTAGACTATTTACACCCAGAGGCAGAATCTCAGTGCGAGGGGAATCTGGTTTATTACAGCCTCCGTATTTATAACCCTAGACAAACACATCTAGTTACTACTGACGTGTGTGTGTGTGTGTGCGTGCATGTTTGTCATATTGTGTGTTTCCTGGAAGTCGTGTGTATATTTAGAACATGTTCTTTTGGCTAGAACTGGATTAAGGTCTGGCTAGATAAGGTTTGGCTAGATATTAAAGCCAAGTCAACAAGTAACACAACATCGTTCATTCAGAGATCAAACTGGTCCCTAGACCCCAAACTACCTGTCAGCAAATCATTCCACAACACTAACAACAACAAACTTTCACTCAATAATTCAGATCTTTCAACTATCTTGAACTTTTCTCACACCAAGCGTGAAAATATATAATGTATACATTCGAAACTTCAACATTACATTGATATAAGGTGCATAACTGAGAGTAGGTTATACGCAAATACAAGCTTCATCCTAAAGTTAACTCAAAGTGCAGTTTGAAATGTTTTAAACTGAGAACATGGCGTCTGAATAACATAGAACCAATTTGCATTGCTACAAAGTTGCATATGTGGTAATTGCTTACATTTTAAACTAAATCATGATACATGCGACTACACAAAATATATCCTCAATGCAATCAAAGTTTAAATGTGCTCATTGTGCATATATGATTCACCCAATCAGAAACATTTTAAATCATAGGCACCAGGAGGTCCCAGTCGAGGCACAAGATGTCATTCTAGAAAGTAATTCTCAAGTTACACGACCAATAACTTTCTTCCCCTTTTTTCTGCGGACATTTGGTAAAAAGTTAAAGACGTTGACTTCCTGCTTACCGATGAAGAACAGCGTCCGCGATTAATCCCGATGTAGAGTTCAGTCCAGTGACTTTACTGTGAGTCGGGCTGCGCTGTTCACTGTTAAATATTCAATATTCAATACTCACTGTTCACCATTCAGTTCCATGTGACTGGAGCTGGAAGTTGCGATTGCGCACTACAGCGCCTCAGTTTCTGCTTCGACCAATCAAATCAACAGCTTGTTGTGTGTGTGTGTGTGTGTGTGTGTGTGTGTGTGTGTGTGTGTGTGTGTGTGTGTGTGTGTGTGTGTGTGTGTGTGTGTGTGTGTGTGTGTGTGTGTGTGTGGGCTTAGACCTTACAGAGTGAGGTAATTTTGCCCAAACCTGGCTGTAGTTCAAAGCTTTGTGAAGTTCCATCACCACTGACGAGTTGCAGAGTTCATTAACCAAACAAAGCATAGAGTTAAAGCTGTAGTTAGGGGCTGGGGAATGAATTATGCCAACGAGTGTCCTGACTAAGATAGAAGTACAAGTGTGTGTGTGTGTGTGTGAGGAATTCACATCTTCAATGGACTGTGTGAAGGTTAAGATTTTTTTTCCTTTCACTCAAGCATGATCTTATTTTGATTCCAAAGGTCAGGGTCACGGTGGCCTCACAAAGTAGATTTATGTATTTCTTGATATCTTAAGATCAGCTTGAGGGAATGTCTTCAAATTTGGCACAAACTCTGACTTAGACTCAAAGATGAAGTGATTGGATTTTGGCTGACTAGCAGTATCCAATGATTGGACGGAGCCAACTGTTGAAGAATATCCTCATGAAGAATACACTTCCTGTAATTGCTCACTTAGGTTGTACGTGAGGGACTTTCTTATCGTCGAGCCAATTGTGTGTGTCGCCCTTGTATGTGTTTTTGTCCAGATAAAGTTACAACTGAGGATCTGGTATTTCCCGTAATGCAGCCAAGTTTGATCAAAAAAAGTTATGTAACTAGTCGTAGAACACTGTTCATTTTAGAGGTCAAGCTACACACAATAGAAGCAGCAGCAGTCCCACATCATGCATTTATATCATTAATAATGAGCACACAAAACACTATTGTAGACCTTTTTTTTTTTACAGTTCAAAAGAAGTTCTCTTCTGTAGTCGTAAAGAGAAACCCCCGTTCTCCTGGATAGACTTTTAGCCAACATTTGGAACCCCTCAGCCTCAATGCATCGGGCCTATAGAATACCTTTATAGTGGAAAAACACACATTCCAAAGAATACTTGAACATACAGTAATATAACTACAATTAATAATATGACACCAGTCGTAAGCTTATGATAGATACATTATTTCCTCCATATTCTATTCTCTCTCTCTCTTTATACATATATTGTCATGACTCTGAACTGAGCTTCTGGATTTCTGTTGGCCTCCTTAGTTTATGGACATTTACCTTGGTTTTGTGTTTGGTTGTTTTCCTTCTGAGTGTAATGGACATGTTAACTGTCTGTGAAACCTTGTATGTATAATGTATTTTTACTCCATGAACTTTCCTTCTCCTTGTACGAAAAAAACGAATGCAGATGCGGCCATCAGAACTGGCTGTGATCCAGTAGTGATTGCGCTAACGGAAGTATCATTGTTCAAAGTGTTTCCTCTATCTGACGATAGTTGTATGACTAGAATACCATAAATATCTGAAGGAGTGAACTCTTCTTGGTCAGACTCTTGGTCATTTCCCCTATGTATTGATCATGTTGAATCCTGTACAATGTAACCTTTGTTGACTGAATGAATCTTTGCCTGATTGCCTGAACTACGGCATTCTTGCCTTGATGTCATCAGAAGATCCTGACCCTTAGAAACAACCTCAACCAGAGGGAACGAGCCAAAGATATAAAGACGAAGAACAGCTTCCCATCGGGGTACAAACTACAAACCAACCTTCTTGTGTATTGTCGTGTTCTTTTGTCCCGAGGTATGAGAAGAGCCGGTCTCGGTTTGGTTCAACAAGTATTTATTTAGAAGCAATGAAAAGCTACAACATAGCTATGGGCACTCAACTCACAGCCCCGGCCGTCTAATAGCACGGGGTAGTCTAGAGTCGCACCGAACGGACGGCGGGTGCAATATTTATAATGAGGGGGAGTCACCGTGGTTTAGACCTTGGCTATCCCTTGCTGGTGCGCAGGCATGGTCCCCAGCCTATTGGCACTGGAATCTGCGAATGATGAGGAGCCGCTCCCAGGTTCGCCCCTCCTTTGACAGTAGCTGGGAAAATCTTCACATTTCTTACAGTGTTTGGTTTCATGCTTCAGCTGAAGCCTTGTGGGTCTTCAGTATTTTTGCAGATATGGTGTTGTTGTTCATTGCGTTCCTGCGTTATCGGCTGTATGTTCTGTGTGCGTAAGCATGCGCATTTTCTAGACAAAACAACGCCTTTCCTATCTGTCCTTCAGAACCTAGTGGCAGCTGCTTGAATTCTTTCTAAGGGTAGGTCACAGTTTCTTAATGAGCACAGTGCATTCATGTATGTGTGATGTTGAAAAAAGCTAATGGAGTTTAGGCTGTAATATAGTAAGTTAGTTATGAGAACAAGTTAAAGTACAGTGTATTGTATGCCACAGATGTACAGTCTTCTCAAAACAGGCCTTATCAGACAGGTGCAAGACTGAACTGCGAGGTGACGCACACACACACACACTAACCAACTTCAAGATTAAAACCAGCCAGCAACGGCTACTAAAAGTCACTATGTGAAGGCCACATATTCAGCCCAAACTGCCCCTGCCCCCACCCCTGTCTAACATACTGCATTTGTTTAGAGTTCAGTTTCATTGCCATCTTCACAGACACACACACAAAGAAAAACATGTATTATGCATTATGTATATAGGATATTACATTATATCTGTACACCATTAGGAGTAATAGTGTCTGTTGTTAGGATTTTAATAATATAATTAGACACTATAGCCCCGAAAAGGATTGATTTTACACGCACCATGTTTGTACCTTAACAGAAAGAATTGTTTTGTTATGTGTTAGGACTGTAATACATGAATGCACTGTGCTCATTAAGACACTGTGACCTATGCCTTAGAAAGAAATCAAGAAGCTGCCCCAGCTTCTGAAGGACAGATAGGAAAGGCGTTGTCTTGTCTGATGAATACGCATGCTTACGCACACAGAACATACAGCCGATAAAGCAGAAACACAATGTTTCTCACTCCAATGAACAACAACACCGTATCTGCAAAACTACTGAAGACTCACACAGCTTCAGCCAGATAAAGGCTTGTTTTTAATACACAAAACTTAACACTGTCAGAATGTGAAGATTTGCCCAGCTACTATCAAAGGAGGGACGAACCTGGGAGCAGCTCCTCATCATTGGCGGATTCCAGTGCCTAGAGGCTGGGACCAGCCTGTGCACTAGCCACGGTGACTCCCCCTCGTTATTGACCAATGAAGTTCTACCTACTATTATAAATATTGCACCCGCCGTCCGTTCGGGGCGACTCTTGACTACCCCGTGCTACTGATTAAAGCCGAGGCTGTGCATTGAGTGCCCATAGCTATGCTGTACCTTTTCATTGCTTCTAAATAAATACTTTTTTGAACCAAGACCGACTCTTCTCTCTACCTAAGGATAAAAGAACACGACACTGTCTAATTCCACAGATACTCCCTTATCTCCAAGCAGTTCCCAAGGTCAGGTTATAGATAAAGGGCCAACCAGCAGTAAATTCTAGTGTCTACATTGAATAGGTGATGCAAGTAGAGGGAGATATATGCGGATGTGGTCCGAGACATCGTCAGACTTGGGAGGGGACAATTACTCATGTTACTCTGTTGGCGTTTGTATATCGTTCCACCTTCTGGTCTCCATCATGCATCAAGTCCACATGAATCTCTCCTGCATGAGACATCAGCTGCTGCCTGAGTTCTCCTTTCATCAGCCTCCAGAAAAACTTCCATAACACAAACTAGTTCAAAAGTAACGGAGGGAGCAGAGGAAGTGAGGATTGATACTGTCCTCCCCCACAAATACCACGCATGCGGGGGAGGACAGTCTTGAGCAGTAAAACCCTCCCTTCCTCTCCTCCCACCGTTACTTTTGAACGACTTTCAGGCACTGTCCACAAATCTCTCACTAGGCCCGCTGTCTGTGGATTCAGGTGTTCACACGCCCTCAAAGATTCTTACTTTAAGACCACAGGGGACAAGTGAACACAACAAAGTTATTTTGTGTGGTTTTTACAGTCCTGAATGATTGAATCAACGCTCAACCGAGTTTCAAGGCATTTAATACTGGTCGAGAAGCAAACTTACACAGAGTCTATTGAACACAAACAAAGTTACAGTGTTTCTATTTGGCCAAATATCTAAATTCAGAGCGTGTTTACCCCTGAAAGACCGATCGACTGTAAAACCCAGACTTGGAACACAGAGATAACACAGACTTCAGAAATGCTGTTGAGGCCCTTGTTGACATAGTGAGGGACAAATTCCCTCTGAGACTGAACTTCTCAACTATCACCAACATGACACAGGAGCCAGAGGAGTCAGGCAGTTCGTTTCTGGCAGACCTGACGACAGCTTTCGTCACAGTGGCCTCATCAAACCTGACCCAATGGGCAGACGGCCTGTGGAGCCTTCTGAAGTCCATCTGAAAGAACATCACCTGAGCAGAATTGGCACAGATGGTGAAGAGATCCTGTGTAACTTGGAAAACCTGCCCACTCGCTGAGGATGAGTTGCTCAGCAGAGATGAGCAAAGGAAACAGCGCAGGCAGAAAAAGCTGGAAGACGCATGTAATAGAAAATTGCACTGATCAATGTCTTACTACTGTTATTGTGCACTTAGCGGATGCAACCTCAGAGTTCATGCCCTTACTTGCTAATATCACCTCCTGTTGACCCTGATCTGTGCAACAGGGTGCTGGGGTTGATTCCTCCTTCTGTAGCAGCGCCAGACGGCAGACGTTTCCTGTCTGCTTTCTGTTATGTTTCCTGTTTACCACAATGTATAAAAACCTTCTAACTATTCAAGGTTCCACTCTGAGTGTTGATTCTGACTGTGTAACCCTCTGCAGAGTTTACAATTAAAAACTCAAAGACAACTCCGGTCTGAGAAACGCTTTATTTCACATCTCGAGATAAATTTCCACTATACGCACAACTGTCCATGCCCAACGCATGTGCAGACATGACCCGACGACCTGTCCGAGGCCAACCCGGAAGAGGCAGAAGTCGTGGTAGAGGCTCACAGGGGACAAGTGAGTTGTGTGGTCTTTACAGTCCTTCCAAAAACACTGACTGCAGACTGAGACTCTATTATATTCTCTCCCGGACGATGCCTTTTAAGCAGATATAGAGATACAAAACTAACCACACTGCACCGCACTATCCATAAACTTCACACAGCTATTTTAGGAAGAAGGAAACAGTTATTATGAAAAATCTTTTAATAAATCAACAGTTTTCACAACAATTTTATTCAGATGAACAAAATGTGAATATAAAACTATGCCCGAAATCAGGTGACAACAGCTGAAAATGTAACATTAAAACTGTTAATACTGGAACCATCATCAGCAGTTAAATCCTTTTTCAGAGTTTATAAAATGATCCTTCATATTCAAAATAAGATATAAATTCAGTTTCAAACATTCACAGTATCCTGAACTCACTGCTACAACAGAAAAAACACTTAAAATTCGTATCTATTAAAATGCCAGTGTCGTAGGTTGTTCTTCACAAATGTTCACAAAGCAGAACCTTAGAAATATACAGCACCGTGCACTTGTGAACATACAGAACATACAAAAGCAAAGGCACTGATTTCCATCTGTTAATACTTAAATAAGAATATAACAACAAATCTAGGTTTTCTCTTCAATGGGTGCAAAATTAAAATGGCCGTAACTTAATAATTTACTGTTGTAAACAAAGCGGGAAAATGTCCAACAGAAAAATGTTGCTACAAAAAACAAAAAGAAATGCCTGCAAGCCTGTGATAATATTATGTTAAGTACCTTTATAGTCACAAGCGAACAGACACTATTCATGAAGATCCTGAGCCGTCATCTGTCCTCAGACCACTTCCCCATGGTCTTACACTCCTAAACTGAAAGAATATTTAACGGCTGCACAGCAGAAATCACTTGTAAGATCCTGGTAACAACAATGCTTTAACAAGTTGTATGATGGGATGTAAGAGAAGCTGTATTGACCATAGAGGGAGCTGCAGCAACAAACAAAAAAAAAGGCAGAAGCAAAGAAAGAGTTTGCAGAAGCCTGGGAGATGTTGTCACTGTTGGCTGGAGGGAGGAGATTGAAAAGCTGGAGGTCTGTTGTAAACCTGGTAAAAGTGCCGTGGCATTATGTCGCTGATGCTCTGCCCCGGAACAACTCCGCTGGTGCTGCATGCGGTCAGGTCAGTTAGCCTTTGTGAATGGTTGGCTGGAATAGTGAAAGGAACCGCTCCTAAGTTCACAGCATCATTTGTCACGTTGCCAAAGCCAGCAGACCGGGTGGCACTAGTCAATGAGGAGCGCTGCCACTGCCACTGCTGCTGCATATCCAGGCTCAGCCGTCCTGGGATTGGTGGCGCTGTGAAAACGTATCCAAATGTTTGAAAACGCATCTGAACTGATTCCTGCTCTGGATTAATCTGACCTGGGTAGAGCCCTTCATGTTGGTATAAACCCTGAGGATAAACAGACGGGTTCTCTGGGGTTGTGCAACCAGCGAAATTCACAGAAACAGGATGTCCGTATCCCCCTGGAGCTGCCGGGGTGATACTGGGGTTTGCAGTTTGATCTGTGGACAAACTGTGAGCGTCCTGAATTTCTCTCTTCACCTCAGTGTGGTCATGTTTTTTATAGCCACCGATAGGTTGCTGGTGAGTGTGGTCAGACCTGGCAGTTATGATGGGTTTAATGGGCAGCTGACAAACACTAGTGGTGTCGGTCGTAGTGTGACTTTGTAGCTGTGATACCTGACCCGTGTTAAAGTTGGCAGCCACACAGGTGAGATGAGGCTGGCGTTTGCTCACATTTACAGACATATTCTGAGCATCGGGGCTTTGGTGCTGTAGCTCATCGGGGGGGGCAGTGCTGACAGAGGGTAGCGTGGTGCCGACGGTTGCTGAGGACAAAAGGTTGCCTTTTGGTGAATGCCCCCTTGGAGATAAGCTGTTGACACACGGAACTTTTGGAATGACGTGTTGGTGCTCGGACTTTAAATCCACGCAAGGTGCTGTTGAAAGCATCCCCTCCAAAGATTCAATGGAGCGCGGAATATCTTTTAATGAAGCTTCAAGCCAAGAACACTGTGAATTCCATTGTGATGCCTTTTCCTCCATTTTCACTTCAGCCTGCTCAAACCTTGAAGCCCATTTTCCTTCCACACCCCTTTCAGAAGTGGAGGTTGTGGCGTCGGCATGACCTGGAGCTGACCTACAAGGGGACAGTTTCTTCTCAGATTTCTTCTGCAGCACCAGCTTTATAAGGTCATCAAGCATTGACCATTTCACTGTCCTCTCTTTGTCACATCCAGGTCCCGTTTCTTTCTCCTCTCCAGATACGGGGGTGAAGGTTGCAGCAGGGTTAACAGTGTACTCGAGAGCTGGTTCAGAGCTAGGCTGACGGTGCGGTGCCAATGAGCTGCGTGTGTGTTTGGCTGGCAAAGGATCATCGAGTTGGGGGTCATCTGTGACCAGCGCTTCAATAGATGGATCAGCTGGACGTTTTCTGGTTGGAAGGCATTTGTCTTTGAGAGACAAACAAAAAAGGAAAAAAACTTAAATTTAGTACAGATTAGAGAAGGTAAATGATTTTGTGTCCTTGATAAATGTGCGTGTATTGTGCGCAAACACACACACACACACACACACACACACACACACACACACTGTTGGGACTCACCACTTTGCTGTGGAGTACTGACTGGTAGAGACAAAACGCCGCTTTCCTCTTCTGTCTTGACTCTTGTCACCATGTGAAAAGCTACAAAAAACACAGTTGACACTAGTTACTGTTTAGTCACTTACACCAGCAGGTGTGACACAGTCGTGAATGTAACCTACTGCTACCTTCACTGAATGGAGCCGTCCGCACATGTTCAAACAGCTCGGGTCCCAGCAGCACACGCTTTGTGAGAGAAAACAATCAGAGGAGAGAATATTTATTTCCACTTTGTGCATTAAATTATTTTATTCATTGTGGAATCAGTAAAATAGACAACTTACATCTGTGTTTATAAAATTCCCACAAATCCCTTTTGATAAAGCTTATAGTTAGAGCTGGTTCAGGTCTGTCTTGGTCCTGCTCTTCGTTATGCCGCTAGAGGCCTAGGTTGTCAGGGACACATGGAGCTTCTCCTTCCTCCTCTTCCTCCTCCTCACATTAATGTCTTTTTCTGACTTGACTTCTTCCCTGGAGTCCTTGTGCTTTATCATTGCAGATGTAGGATCATGGCTGTGGTTGTGGATTATGATTACAACTAGATTGCTTAGATATCTAATATGCCTACTGACATATAAAACCATTACTGGCAATACTTCTATCATTAAATGGTAATGGTAAATTATTTATATCAATATAGCGCTTTTCTTCTCTTGATGATCACTCAAAGTACTTTACAGTACAGTTTGTCCTTTACATTGCTGCTCCCTTCATCTGTCAGGCATTTTCTTTTGTATAAATACTTAATACAACACAAAACATTAATACACATCTCCATTTATCACTCTCTTTTCTCATGAATGTTATATTGTTATTTTGTTTGGGCATATGTTTTCCCTGTTAAAAGCATTTGTTGTTTTTCCTCACTTTAAGGGCAGAGGATGTCACACCTATGAGACAAATTGGGATTTGGGAAAATTTGATTGATGACTGATCTATTTGAAAATATGTTTTGCTGACAAGTGCGTAACATATTGACCTGATACAATACCCGTGCAGTTACCTTGTAAAAAAAGTCTCTTTTTGAGAGTTCCGTCACGACGTCCTTCAGAATTTTGAATTTTATTTCTTGAGCCAGATCCTTCAACGGCCAGAATTGCAGCATAAAATGCGGATAAGACCTCAACTGAAAGACATGCATATTGAATCATTAAAAATGTGGGAGCAAATGTAAAATACATTTTTTAATTCATTACTGAGACACCACTCACCATGTATTTGACCACGTGATCCGTATTGATCAGGTGTTGAAAGATGTGATGGATGGAGAGCGTCTCCTCGCAGCTCTCGCACAAGAAGAATAAATTCCCAAATATCCCTCGACACTCCCACACATTGTCCAGACCTGAGGAGGACAAGTCTTCTTTAATTATAATGTATGCTTTTGTGAAATGACATGAAATGAGGGGAGTTCAAAAGGATTGTCACACCCACCTATGATTGGTTCAGTGTCCTTCTCAATTGCGCTAACATTTGTGGATGAATAACTGCGGCCCTGATTTCTTTCTGCTGCGACACCAAAACAAAAATCACATGTCAGTACATGAAATGACTAAAGCCAACAGATCCACATGGTGTAAATGCATAATACCTACCGACTGAAACGCTTGGGAGCACCCCTGATGCACTGTGCTGCTCGTGCTCTGGTGTCGGTACATGTTCTGCTTTGAGGCTGGGTCTTGATTGGTCCTGCTGCTCCGTGTTCACCGGAGCTGAGGAGAACTGGTCTGGGCTGGGGGACATTACAGGTGACGTCTTCCCTGTGTCCCGCATCTCTGGGTCACTTCTCTCCTGCTGCCGTCTGTTCTCAAGAGTCCCTTGGTGTGTATGAGGGGTTTGGGCACAGGTGCATGCAGATTCTGAGTAAGCGGCACAAGGATCTGCACGACCGGGTTTCTCTTGGACTTGGACGAGTGTACAGGTGTTCTCCTGCTGCGGCTGGTTGTTGGTAAGAAGCTCTGGTTTTTCATCCTGAGGTGTGTCAATCACTGAAAAGAAAAGAAAACATTTGGCCCAGTGTAATTCCAGATCTGTGAGTTTCATTCACAGGTCTATTATTAACATAAAAAGAATAAAAATACATGCGTTTCTCAAGTCATCACAATTTAAGATCAAGATTAAAGTCCTAACTATGGTGACGATATGTCCAAAGACCACGACATCATCTCAGCAATTTACGTATTAAATCATAAGTTCAAATGCGTTTGCATGATGCTCAGAAATGAAACTTGAATTTACCATCATCTAAGCTTGAAGCCTCACATGAACTGGGGAAGGCAAGTTTTGGTCTCAATGATTCTGGAGCATCATCAGTGAAGGGGGGCGGGGCCTGATTCAGCATCATATTCAGTCTTTCTATAGCTGAGAAGAAAGAGACAGAGGATTAAGACCAAAACAGTAACCAACAATAACCTTATCAATAAAACTGTTCACTTCCATGAAAATAAATACAATTCTTCACTGTCGATAATTCTCCTGCAAAGTTGAACTTGTAGTGGAAAAACAACTAAGTATAGTTTAAAATAACTAAGTGTGGTTGAAACCTATTTTGTAGTTGTAGAGTAACTTTTTGCAGACCTGTCCAAGACTTTTATGACCTGAACTGTTTATGACCTGAAACCTGTATTACCTTTCTATTACTTATTGACTGTCCAAGAACCTAATGGAAACGTATGCAGATCATTTATTCCTGTGTTTTAATTCCTGTCTCAAACTGCGCCCACAGAACCAGTCTGAACTGGCTCAGACAAACAGCCTTAGTTCTCCTATATAAGATCCTTGCATTTGACTGTTCTCCATCTTCACTCTGAGATCCCTGTGACTCTCTGTGTTGATCCTTTCTGCAGAAAGCCTCTATTAAAATACACGTGGATAAATTTGGTGTTCCAGCCTCTTGTATTTCCAGATTTCCATCACAAACTTTTTCTATTTTACCAAATTTTATCAAAGAAGACGTATGTTTTTCAGTTTTTCCTCCGGCGTGTTATTTCGTATATGTATATTGTCTTCTTATATTCATGTCTTCAGATGACCCTGAAATGCCTCCTCAGTAGAGTATAGAGAATATCTTTACCTGTTTTGGCATCCAGGCGATCACGCAGCTCATTATAGACATCATCCGTCACTTCAATTGTCTAACAGAAACAATGACAAAATCCCCCACTCGTGTTAACTAAAAGTTAAACCAAGCTACCATAAATAATGTACATGTCTGTGCCATTTACAGATGGACAATTTGATGCATGTTTATCTGTTTCATCATTCGAAAGGTCTTTCTCCATATTATCTGGATACTTTATCATCTCTTAGCAGTTTTAACAAAAGTTAATACCTCGTACTAATGTACAATAATTATTACAATATACTACATCTTAAAAATGTCAACACTGGCACTTAATGATTTGACCAGTACATTGTGTTTAAAAGTTCCTTTGTTTTTATAAGAATATTTATTCGTGGCATATTTTATGTGGTCTTAACCTACTTTGATGTGATACAGTATGTACAAAGATTAACAAACACAATAACTGTATATTTTGAATCATATTGACTGTATGATGAGAATTGTGCAGGTCACCTGGCCCCTCCGGTTTCCACATTTCCTCTCCAGCTCAGCCAAGTTTGCAACAACCATGGCCCAGTTATTTGGCGACTCCAACATATCGGAAAGGAACCCGCTGTACTTCTTTTTCTAGGTAATTCAAAGCACACAGTTGAAATCAGGTATACTGCCCTGCCTTACGAGATTCTCAAACCAAGTTCACACTACAAGACTTTCAAAGTCGTGGGATCGCTGTGCAGTTCACACTACGGCTGCCTTCAGACCAGCAATGAACTCCGGAGAATGTCAGGGGATTACCCGGAGTTGGGGGTGTATGTGAGAACACAAATGGCAAATAGTCAGAGGCTTCAGACATTCTCCAGAGGTTTTTTTCTGTCTGAACACGACCCGAGTCCAATGAAGTTAATGTAAGCTGCACTGAGTTTGTGTTACTCTGTCCCTCACACGCATGGTTATTGATTGACTTCCCCAATAACAGAGATGTGCAGTCAGGGGCACCTCACCACGACATGTACCTTCACCACCATCCCCCTGTCTAGAATTCCAGAAGGTTGGAAATCTAATGCAACACGTCTGTAAACCTCTCAAGTCTTTGAAGAGGTTACACAGCGATTGGAGACTGCAGATCGAGCACCGATTTGGCTCCGATCTGGGGCTTTTAGTCTGCGACTTCCAAAACTCACCCGAGACTGGAAAATCAGGCTTAAAATCCTGTAGTGTGAACTAGGTTTTACATTTAATACAACAGCACTTATCAGGCACGTACCACACATTGATACACGTGGCTCCTGCTGGTGAGGTGA
Organism: Hippoglossus stenolepis; assembly: GCF_022539355.2. Classification (NCBI taxonomy): domain Eukaryota; kingdom Metazoa; phylum Chordata; class Actinopteri; order Pleuronectiformes; family Pleuronectidae; genus Hippoglossus; species Hippoglossus stenolepis. The sequence continues at coordinate 10,957,089 of NC_061499.1, forward strand.
CTGGATTCATTCAGCCTGACTGAACACAGCTGACAGTAGATTTGCTTCTTGTTTCCAGAAGTCACTGTAATCACCTCGTCTAAGCCTGTACGACAAATATACAGAACTCACAACAATCAAAATGAGTTGACAGGAAAGGAATTGATGTACAAAAAGAATGATAACACTCACCAAGTCTGGGAGGGTTTTTGTTTCCCTTGTTTGTGAAGGCCTGTGACGGCTCTGTGGGGGGACTCTTGTATTCAAACCTGACAGACGTGTCAGTGGGAGTGGCAGGTGGATTGCTCTTGTGAATATGTGGTGCAGCATCAACATTTGACAACATTGAATTCATCGCATGTACAGTCTTGGCGGAGGCTTTGATATTTTCAAATTGACGTGATGTTTGAGTCACTGTAGCCACGGCTGCATTTGTCACTGTAGTTTGAGGTGTAACTGTAAATTTGGATGCTGTTTCAGAATGCGTAGGTACACAAGTGGTTTTATGCACCACTGTGGATCCGGTTTGAGAAGCGGGTAAAGGTCTGCATGAAGTCGCTGTAGTTTTGGTTGCCGCGCCAGGTGTGCTTTCCATCGGTTTCGTCAATGTTGTGGATTTTGTGGTTGAGACCATCCTGGAGATGCTCATGTTAGAAGTAGACGTGCTTCCCATCAGTGTGGAAGAGGCTGCTGTATACTTAGAGGAGGTTGCAGGACAGACGGTGGTAGTTGTCGGTTTAGTGGTGGTTGCAGTGGCAACTGATTTGGCTGCTGTACATTTGTAGGTCGTTTCTCCCAATGTGGTGGGGGCTCTGGTACAGTTGGATGCAGTTGCTGTAGGTTTGCGGACAGTTGCTATCGGTTTAGTGTAGTCTGGAGTACACTTGGAAGAAATGGAGGTACATTTGGTGATGGCTGTCGTGGATTTTGTGGGGGTAGTAGGGGTAGAATCTAAAGTCGTTGCAGTATGAGGTGTCCCCCCTACTTTTAAAGAGGTTAATGCTTTCAATCGTTCCATGATTGTGTTTGGGGCGATTTTATCTCCTGAGTTATTCCTTCTGGGATCACAATGCAAACCGGCAGCGTTTGTCCCGCGTTTGGGTTGAGGACTTGATGCATCTTGAGTGCTTTCAGTCATCACAGACATGGGTGCAGTTACTGATGAAGGTTTTGTCTCAGAATTTTCTGAGTCAATATCCATATCTATCACCTGCAAAATGAAACAACCATATTTTATCTGTTAAACTCCATCAGGGGAAATTACATGTTTGATATAAAACATGAATGCAAACACAGAGTAGACATGCAAAGTTCAAACAGAATTGCACATGAACTAAGAAAAAGCTGGAGTTTCCTGTTTGATCAGCTCAGAATGCAGTTATTTGGTATGACAAACTGAAGGAGAAGAAAATGTTTTTTCCCAAACTGACCTGGAGGGTGTCCATCCCGGAGTAAAACTCAAGTTTAGCATGAACGGTGACTGAGGCCGGCTCAGGTTGAGCAGCAGGCAAAGCTGGGGCTAAAGAGAGTTCATGCTGTTTGTCCTGCTGAGCCAGAAGTGCCTTTATAGTCTGCATGGCTAACAAAGTATAACAGAGAAAAAAAACTACTTAGCTTCAAGCAAAAACAGACGCATGCATGTGTGGTATATTCAGCTAACGTAGATCGTTTTGACATGGGTGTAAAACATAATGACAGGTTTAAAGCTAGGGGGCCCTCGTTTCTGGACTCTCAAATTTCCTAAGTATTATTCTAGATGTTACTTGTTAGTTCTCTCCCTCGGAGAATGCTCTTTGACCTGTTCGATGGAGGGGTTTCCATTTTTATGTACGAAGCATGTCTTTAATTAGATGCCCCTATGTGTGACGTCATTTTATCTCAAGTCTTGGGCGTAAACAACTTCCCTATATGAATGCTTGTCCGACACCGGCGAGACAGACTTCTGCATTGGCTGAGAACGTCTCCGGGTATACCTAGGTACCTGTCCTGACTTGTAACTTCTGTGTAATAAACCTTATTATACAAGCAAGAACGGTGTCCATGGAGATTCCTTCATCATCATCTTCAACATCACTGCTGCTTAAATATACAACACATGTTTACACATAAATCAAGGAAAGGTGCAACCTTACCTGAATAGAAGCTCTGTTTTGAGATTCTCTCAAAAACGTCTTCATCCAGTTCAATAACCTGAAGGTCCAGACATTTTGCAGTAAGTAAATAGAATGGCAGTAGAGCAAATACCTCGGCTAAGTCCCAACAGTCCACTTAACATCAAGCCGCATCATTGCACGCAGTCGTAGATATCAGTTTAAGTATGACTGATTTTTTTCATTAAGATTTCTCCTTTATTTCTTGAAAGAATTCACAAAAATATAAAAAAATGCAAAAGTGAAAAGAAAATTTTGTATCTACCCACTTTGCTCCAAAAGCTAATGAGGTTTTCTTTGTTTTCTTCCTATGTTTGAAAACTGCTACTTTGATATCTACTAGAGTAAAAAGGTTTAACAATTTAGGATGAATCCAGACCTGAGCCTCTCCATATCCTTTATCTTGTTCAAACGAAGCAGCCAAACGTCTCATCTTCTTCCTCTGGTGCTTCCTTGTTGGAGGTGGGATTTTCTGTGTTCCCTGATGCCAGAAACAAACACAGGGAGATGCATCACTACAACAACATAGACCATCTTGCATTTAATACAAGATTGACAACTCTTCATTTTTATCGATCATAGTAGATCTTATGGACCAGAAGCTATGAAGGTGGCTTTAACCTTATCATGAAAACTTTACATTATTCACAAGGCTTTGAAAATAAGTAGCAAGGTGTGATTTCAGTCTTCCACAATGAATTTTCCTCATTTTAGAAAAGCACAAATAATTCAGAGTAGCTAGAAAGGCACAACAACCATTTTACCTCTCCTTTAATGTCGACTTACCAACAGATACGTCCTCTGATGGACAAGTCCAGTAACATGGTTGATGATATCGGGCTCTGGGAGCTTCAGAGAGCAGCACTTACAGAGGTAGATGGGGTCATGTTGATCACAGACGCATTCAAGAAGTGCGTTTAAGCCTAGAAAGTATATTGTTCACCATTAATATTGTGTCAGTCTTCAACATGGCAAGAAACATTTACATTCACAAAGAGGATTTAAATAGAAAACAAGATTAGCGCTCAGTAAAATGTAGAGGTGGGGGAAACTAATCGTTTCTTCGATGCATGCAAATTACGCAAATCGACATATTTATACCTATTCACATCAGGGCTGGGGCGACATAATCGACGTGCGTACCTACGGCGTAGCTTCGACACAGAAGCATAAATTGGCCTTAACACAAACAGTGTTTTTAGCAGTGAGGGCAGGCTACACCAACAAAATATTGATTCAATATTTATGTGTTGCTGGATAGGCAGGGTGTTGTCAGCAATACATGACGAAGAAAGAATCAGTAACACGGAGATCCATCAACTGCTGCTTTGAAACACTCACCCACTACGGGCTCTCGGTTGTTCTTCTTGACGTACTGCCACAGCTGAACTGCTTGTTGGTGGTTCTCATGGGAGGACACTGTGAGAGAGCCATAGATAACATAGACTAAGCCAGTGATTCTCAAACTGTGTGGCGCGCCCCACTGGTGGGGCGCAGAGGCGTAACAATAACAGGTGGGGCGCGCGACCGGGAGGGGGAATGTGAGGCGGAACTAATGTTTTGACGTCCGCATCTCTTTATCGGTGGAACAGTAAACAAATCATTCTTTCGCCGTAGCCAGGGGTCGCCACCCGCGGCTCTGCAGCGGCTCCCTGTACAGTGTTGTGCATGTTTTTTCTCTATTTTTGAAAAAGTACAGACTGATGGAGGAATGTAGTGATAAATGTCACCAAAAGTACTTCAATTAAGTTGAAGTTATTGCACTATTCTTTGAAAAAAGTGGCAAATGTCACAAAAAGTTGTTTGAAAAAGGTTTTTTATTTGCACATCAGAAATTCCTGAAAGTAATGTGAATTTAATGTTCATGTGTATGTTATGTAAATACACATTGTTAAACTTGGCCCATTTTGTCATCATTTTGTTGGGGCAGGGGAGCGGGTGGGGCATGAAAAATATTCTAGCTCCAAAGTGGGGCATGACAGAAAAAGTTTGAGAACCACTGGACTAAGCCATTATCATACAAAACACAAAAGAAAAAAAGCTTTAAAAAGGTAATTATGTACATACCTTTATCGTTGGTAGTCTCGTAACTTAGTTTTCCACTTTCTCTCTGGATGATGGTGGTCTCCAGCTTTAGTCCAGTGCTTGACATTGTTTGGGATTCCTCACAAGGTGAGTCTTCATTGGAATTGAGCTTCTGCCTTTTATGCTCCATTTCTCTGCCCACATCCTCAGCAGAACATTTGCTTTCTTGTGATTTTTCAGACGTGCTGTTTTGCCTCTTTCTTTCGTTTGTCTTGTACATGCAAGTCGTCAATGGTGTCTGGACATCTTTGCACTCTTCCCCAGTCTCTGCTCTATCACCATTGTCTGTGTTCTGGGAGCGTTCTGTGATCTCCCATATAGACACTTCCATATTCTCTTCCTTTATCAACTCCACCGTTATCTCCTTCTTTATCTCCTTTACCTTCTCCATTATCTCATCCATTTTCTCCTGCTTTATCAACTGGCTTGTCTCCACATCTGCTTTCTTTACCTCCTCCATTTTCTCATCCGTTTTCTCCTGCTTTATCCACTGGCATGTCTCCACACCTGCTGTCTTTACTTCATCTGGACACGTTTGAGAAAACACTTCTGGGCTCTTCTCCGATTGTGTGTCACTTGGTGTAAGAGTCTCTTTGTGGGCTCCCTCTGCTTTTTTTTCACCAGAACCCGGTTCCACCGAAGTGTTTTTCGGAGTGTTTTCAGGGTTGTCTGTAGATTTTTGACTGGTCTTCCTGTCAGATCCCTCCATCATCCAACTTTTATTCTGACTGTTGTCTCTCACATGGGCCTCATCTACTTTTTTCAGAGTTTCCCTGGGGACTGAGGAATATATCACATGAAAATATGATTTTAATTATCTGCATGAGGTGAAGACATTAGTAGTAGTGGATTTTGTTTGGCAAGGTATCCAAGTTCCCTAGAGCTGCTTTCAGACATGCACCAAATTTGGGACTTTTTCCAGAAATTTAAAAACGCAAATGTCCAAATCAGTTACTTTGGAGGAAACTGCAAGAAAACTGCAGGAAAACGTTCGTTAAAGTCAGAGCAAGGGAGTGGGCGTGTCGATGAGGTTTCCAACACACGATGGAAACAAAACTGAAAAAGAGGTGACATACACGTACAAGACACAGAATCTACCCGGGCGCCTGAACGCTGTGAATATTTTTCCTGTTGTTGTGAAAAAGTTTGACCGAGACAATCTCCAACTGATTTCTTCATATATGGAAGGCAATAGGCAACAAACAAGCCTATTTTTCATACCTTTTCCAAAAGTTCATGTCTGAAAACGGCTAAAAACTAATGTTTTTATAGCCATGGTAGTTAAGGTCACACTGCACAAAAAACATCTACACAACTCATTCTTCATCAAAATATGTTTAAATGGGCTTACAGAGCTTATTTTTAGGTGTTATGGTGGGTTCCAGCTTTCCTCCCCCATTTCTTCTTTTTGCAGATGCCAATATTGATATTACTGGAACAGAAACAGAATAATCAAGAAACTAGTTCACAGTTACAGATGACAATGTGCAACATTCATGGTCATATCACACACACACACACGCACACGCACGCACGCACACGCACACACACACACACACACACACACACACACACACACACACACACACACACACACACACACACACACACACACACACACACACACACACACACACACACACACACACACACCTGTGCTGTAGGTGCACGGCTCCCTGATGGGCTTATCCAACTTTATTTCCTGTGAAGGACGAAAATATTACATACTGTATGAGCGCACAGTGAGAGGGGAACAAATTTAAATGTAGATGAAAATAAGCTTATATACACTGTGCATGCTTTGAATTAGCAATATCATATCTGTCATGTGTGGAAGGTGTCATAAGTATAACCTGTAGTATACTAACTTCAAAACACAGTTTTGTATAATAATCACGTATGAAAGTACAGAGTTTCCTGACGGCCAAGATCATGGCTTGCTACTGTTATGGTCCATAATGTTTTTAACGTCCACGCAAACAGTCAGACTTCATAGATTCAGCTACAGTTGTGGCATACTACAAGTTATCTTACGTGCACGTGAAGTGAGCACAGAAATGTAATTTCTAAAATAGATTACCTGTACTTTAGATATGGGGTGAATACGTTCTGCCTGTTTTGCCAAGTCCAGTATGGTCTCTGTGTCAGTGTTTGAAGTCAGCGAGCCTGGGTGGAAACGGTCCTAAACACACACACAGGCAGGTCAAATGCTCTGCTAATTAATATAAAACTACCCCTGACAGTTGGAAACACAGAGGGTGGGTTAGGAGAGTAAAAGCACAGATAGGAAGAGATGAAACGTCAACTGAGTAGTTAGTCCTTCATATGTGGCCCAGGACCCATCTGAGTTCTGAGGTGGAAAATGGTCAATAAACGAGGTTCTGAGAAGCCTATAAGTCGCGCCTCTCTATAGGCGTGACTTATAGGCTGCATCCTTTCTGTGTTGGAGAGGAAATAGTGTTACATATCGTAAGGGGGCTTGTCAGTCAGCTGAGTTCTATGAACAAAGGACAAACAGAGTTCAACCAGAGTGCAGCAAAGGATCGACTTCTGCAACACATGTTTAGACAATGGGGTCACATGCTAGACAGTGGGGGCACATGCTATATTCATAAAGTTTATGTCGAGCTGTACCCTAGATGGAAATGTCTGCTATAAGCATAAACTAAGTAGTTATTAAGTAAAGTAAGTAGTTATTAAGTCAATTTCCATTATAGTTCACACACCGAAAAGAAGGTGACCTCCGAATGTGGTCTGAGTGATCGCATTCAGGATGCATTTTGGTGCGTTCAGACCATGTGATAAGATCACTAATCACTAATGGCAACAATACTAAACAAGACTAAAATTGTTAAGTAACTCCATGTTTTTGAATTATAAATGTTTTCTGTTGATGAACAAATAGATTTCAACCTCACCAATTTACAGTATGTGACAGAACAAGGAGCTCCTGGCGTCAATTTCCTGCCTTTGGGTACCACAAGTAATTACTAAAAGTACTGAGCTAAGGTCACCTAAGGTCACTTTTGAAGGAACATTTATGTAATATAATATGATAAAAGGTAAAATTACTCACCAGAAAATGTTTAACGTGTTCCCAGCTGAACACATGAGCATAAAACTCATAACCAGACAGTCTCCTCTCACAGAGTAAACAAGGAAATCTCATTTCCATAGATTGGTGCCGTACGACACACTGATCGAACTTGACCAGGAACTGTTTGCCTGGAACAACAAGGTGAGGTAATGTCAAAAACATCCACAGTGCACTTCTGATCTCTGGCAAGACTTTCTCTTTCCAGTCGTACTCACCGAGAAGAGGAAACCTCCCGTTTTGTTTGTCGTACGTTTCACAATGTGGGACTGCACAGGCATAACAGACAAGATGTAAGATGAAAATTATGAGACATATCATTTCCTTTATCGTATTTAAGACAAAAAAAACTGATTTTTAATACTAACCTTCCTTCTTTAAGAGATTGTGATGTAATTTGAGTCTCTCCATCGCTGTAGGGGGAAACAAATCAATGTTGAGACATTGTCACTATTTATAACCACTATTCTGTTTTTTGTTTATTTTAATGTTGTCTGAGTAAGCTTTGTGGCAAACATGACCAAAGGTAAATTTACAACTGCGAAGAAAAACTGAAACTTCTGTCTCCACATGAATTAGTAGTGCAAAATAACAGAAGAAAGAAGTAGCAATATTTCTTCCTCAACCATCTCTGGATAATTTGATGTAAGACCTATTCTTACCGTTCTGGTAACTAGGTGGGGTGGAGCTCAGAAATATATGGTTTGGGATATCAAGGACCTGAGAAGGAAAAAAATAACTACATTAGAATTAACAAAAGAAACAGACAGTGTGCAGGAAATTAACCTTGAGTCAAAGGGACATGATGAGAGGGAGTTCCTCATCATGAGAGGGGCTTCAAGGACATTATGTGCTCTTTGAAAACTATAGAACCCCGGACTATCAAGACATCATATGCTCTGCACTCTCACTATCATAGGTAACGCATCATGTGCTTTTTAGAAACACCTAAATATCACCGTCATTTCAAAGACATTGTGCTAAGCCAGCTGCTATGACATCATGCTGATGCTTACTGTGGTTGCGTAAAGACACTCGGAGAGGGATTTGTGAACTAAAGCTTTATGGGGTACAACTGTCTTCTGCAGAATACAAGGATGCACTGAAGAATTCAACACTATGCTGGTATATTTTGAGTTATCATTTTCATAGTATGGTACAATATTAATGAGTGTCCACTTCCATAACTTATTCTTTTTCATTGTCTCGCCCTAACTGTATGCAACTAAAAGTCATATAATACCTCTGATGAAAAATAACTCGACAACAACGTATCCCTGTGTGTGGAAAATTTATAGTCCTTCCAACGGAGCTTCTCTTGGGAACCACTTAGGAAAAACGTAGCCTGTTATTGCACATGGAATGAGGACTGCTCTCGTGGAATCACCACGTGCTCTTCTGCAAACATCAAGTTCACTGTTCACTTCAGAAATGATAATAAACTTAGTACTTATATGGGTGTCTGTAGGTTATTCATTATTCCACTACGTTACCAAAAGGCTTTGTGCAAAAAAGACTAGAATTACCACCGTGCAGCTGAATGCCTCCATCAACCGGTGCAGCTTCAGTTAACTTTTCTTTTTTTTTTTTCCAGGTTCAGAAGAGGTAACTGTGACCCCTGAAATCCAGTCAGTTAATGTGTGAGTGACAATTTGTCAGAATTCGAAGCAATTCCCTGAAGGCAGAGTTGAGATTTCACGTTCAAGAGGCCAATCAGAAGCTGATTCATCTCTGTAGCAACACATTCCTATGATATCATTACTAGTTGCCTAAAAGACTGAATTTATGTTTGCATGTTATGAAGCTGATGTGATGGAAATCTGAAAATACAAGAGGCTGGAACACCAAATTTGTCTTTGTGTATTTTAATAGGGGCTTTCTGCAGAAAGGATCAACACAGAGAGTCACAGGGATCTCAGAGTGAAGATAGAGAACAGTCAAATGCAAGGATCTTATATAGGAGAACTAAGGCTGTTTGTCTGAGCCAGTTCAGACTAGCTCTGTAGGCGCAGTTTGAGACAGGAACCGAAACACAGAAAACTGATTTACATGTGTTTCCTTTGGAGATAAAGCAGACACACATTCAGTTCTTTGGAGAGTAAATAAGTAATAAAAAGGTCATAAAGGTTTCAGGTCATAAAAGTTCAGATCATAAACAGTTCAGGTCATAAAAGTATTTAGACAAGTCATAAAAGTATTTAGACAGGTCTGCAAAAACTTACTTTTCAACTACAAAATAGGTTTCAACCACACTTAGTTATTTTTCCACTACACTGATCAAGGATGACCCTAGTGAACAGGTATATTCAAGTTCTTGAAATTGTTCTTTTACCTTCACCACCATCTGCTTTGGTCCTCTTTGCTTCTCCTCTTCCCACGCCACTGCCCTCGAGACTTTCAGGCTTTCCACATAGTTCTTCCAGGCAAAAGGGAGCCTCCAGGGATTCTGGTAGAGCTAAAAGAAAGACAATAAATGCTGCTTATTTCCTACACTAACATTATCACCTGCTCTTTTCATAAACAAACATTGATTTTTGCAGACTGTATCACAAGCCAATCTCATCGCAGTGGTAATGTAACAATAAAATAAGTTATTTCTGTTCACTATAATGGATCAGTTGTGCTATTTAAGATGAATTAACTAAGAAGACTCCAAAAAAAACAATGTGATGGCTATGGACCAAAAATCATTAGATGAATATGAAATAGAAAAAATTATGAACATCATATGCAAATACACACACACACACACACACGCACACGCACCACAAAAATCCCTACCTCCACATTATTGCAGCCAATACAAAACATTAAAGAAGATAATTTAAACACAAGCTCACCAATGTTTGTATGACATGTTTGTCACACTTCATGTGTTGCCTGACTGAAGACTCTGGGAAACAGTCCTGACAAGCAAAGCAAACATAAATAGTTTCTGCCTGAACCCGAGAGCTCACACATGCCACAACCAGGGATGCACCTACGAAAGAAAGAAAAAGAAATGACAAAAATGAATTACAAATTTTTCAGATTAACATTTGACAAAAACACAATGATAACAAGTGAGTCAGCTCACCAGCAACTGGCTGATTCAGCTTCAAGGCCTCTTGGAGGTAACTGTGCAAGTCCAGACTCAATTTTACAGGTGCTAGAAAGGAAAAGAGATTCAGAGAAGAAGCTAAATGAAATCAACTGAGATGTTTCTCGACAGCAGACATGGGAAAAGTACTTGTAATTGTGCCACTATCAATTATTACTAAGAAAAAGTAAACAATGCATCGAGACATGTTTACATCTATTTTTTTTCCGACGTTTGGGCCGATACAGTTTGCTTTATTGCCATTAACAAGTGGTATTAGGTGTTGCAGCACTGGTGGAGAAATGTGCACCTTTTTGGTCTCCATAAGAACCTTCAGGGGAAAGAAAAGGGGGAAATTATCACATCATATTAAAATGAGCCAAACAACACATAGATATGAGGGGGGAAAAATGAAGTCGTACCTTCTTTAAAGACTTTCTTCAACATCTGGGTGAAAAACATTACAAATATATTGTAAGTAAGGTGTGGATTTCTAGCATATCATGGAAGATCAAAATCTTTTTTTAGACTTTCTGAAGGAAGATATGAAAATCTTTACAAACCTCTTTGTGTTTCAACTGTGACACATGTTGCAGATACTGAGATAAAGTTGCAAAGATGACGCTGCAGTCCTGCAACAAGGAGACGCAAACAACAGCAATAAACACACATGTGCTCTCAGTGCTCTGCAGAAAGCATTGTTACAGTGTTAACATCAAGGTTGTTGTAATGAAAACATAATTATCACCAGACAGTGTAGTTTGTACGATGGTGCGACCGGCCCTTTGACCGGCCCTTTGACCGGCCCTTTGACCGGCCCTTTGACCGGCTCCTTGGCCGGCACACTTGTCGGCACACTGGCCGGCACACTGGCCGGCACACTGGCCGGCACACTGGCCGGCACACTGGCCGGCACACTGGACGACACACTTGTCGGCACACTGGACGACACACTGGCTGGCTTTGACCGAAACGCTACAAAGAAAAAACAAAATTGAATTGTTACATCTAATTCTGTTGCATGTAAAATGTTTTCAACAGTAGTTTGAACAAAATTCAATACGTTGTTTCCTGTAAAACATTCCGAAATAATGGACATGCTTATTCTTATAATCTTAAAATGCTTTGCAGCCTTAATATGTAATGTAGAGCTGATTTTGCACCACAGGTTATATTTAATATACTATAAAGCGTCTATCATTGATGCAGACTGAGGGACCTGAGGTATCCTCCATTAGAAACAAGATTACAACAATAGTATTTGGAATAAGCTAAAGCAAATATTTGACATGCTCATAACCAGTGTAGACAATGTTTAAGATAAACAGTTCAGTTGGGTCCACTGGATAAACTGACTTTACACTGAGATAACACATACTCAGCTTGTTCCCTGGGTGTATGATTGCAACCAAGCTGCCGCCTTCTCTTCCCTTCGTGATGGATTCCAGTTTCTTCAAAGCTAAAGGCCAACACAGGCTCAGTTAGTAAAACATCAGCATCAATCCACTGAAGATTCTGTACATTTAGAGAAATACAACATATCAGTAGCAAGGAGGCGGGGGTGTATCCACCTTCTGCATATGACTTGAAATTCACTGAGGTAAATTCAGCAGGCTCCAGGTTCACTTGCTGCAACAGAAAATCATATAGCTTCACATTCATTAAAACAAAAGCATCAATTTAGAGAAACTAAAGCTGCTTTAAGACATGCACTAAACTCCTGATGATCTGAGGAGAAAACTCTGCAGAATGTCAGAATGGATCCATATGAGCACACAGCAGGAGGTCGTCTGGAGGATGCACCGCGAGCGAGTGGGTGTGTTGATGACAATTCTAACACACGACAGACACAAAACTCGAAATGACAAAAATAATACAAATATCGCAGGATGAACAAGCGGTGCCACACACGTAGAAGACAAAGACAGCAATGTCGAGAGAGCTTTTGGTGAAGAGCTAACGCAGGTGTGCTGTAAACAAAAACACATGATCTCTGCAGTGGAATTAATATGTCACGTCCCTGCACCCCCCCTCACCTGAACGCTCCAGAGATTTCTGAGCGGAGAATCTCCTGCTGTGTTGTTCATGTGTGAAAGGCAAACTCCGGAGAAAGTTCGGACCCAATTGTGCGGACGTTCTCCAGAGTGCATCTATTATATACACACACCAAAAGAACTTTGCGATCTTTATTACCTTCATATCAGTGTTTGCAGCTCCATGGATTTCTTCTGTCTGCTTTGCAAAATTAAGCATCGTGTAGGCGAAGGACTTGGAGTAACTGTAGCTTTCCTTTGCCATCAAAGTAGAGGGGTGCCACGCTTTCTGCACAGATTAAATATGTACAGTACTGGACTTTATTAGTCAGACATTAAAAACACTGAGCTGAAGTCTCAACAAAAATAAGTATATCTGTTAGATAATGTAATATGTGCAGTTGGACACATTATAGTACACCCTGACCCATCAAAGAAGAAGAACTGGGTAAATTTCAAGCGAGAGGACTATTGGGACATTTGTTGATTAAACGTTCTGCAGGTGCTTAGATACATTTCCCATGCTAAATATAGGTTTTTCAAAGCAAGCGTTCCTCACATGTTAACATAAGGCTTCTTTCATGATTATATTACTTTGATACTTGATATATAGTGCTGTCATGTGAGAGTGTACAACTGCAATTATAACTGCAGCCTGATGCTGAGCTAGGGCCTTTCTTATCTCCTCAGTATATCACATAGACATTTATATCCTCATTAGCCGGCCGCTACAACCGTTTGACTTGGATCGCCTACAGTTCTGATGTTCTCTGTACACAGACACATAGTGTAAGTACATAAGCTTGCAAAGAATAAATGTATACAGAATTTTCTACCACAACTTCCTGTCACTGTAGGGTTTACGTTTATCTATATTGTGCTGATTTTGTCTGTCGTTTTTTTTCCACCGTACAATAAATCCATCTTCTACCAACACAGTTGCATTATTGTTGCTTGAATATACCTTTTTTCATGAATGTGATTGGTTTAATGAACATTGTATTATCGTCGTGGCTACTTACAAAGTAAGAGAAGATGTGGTCAAAGCTGAGAACATGTCTGATGATCGCGCGGATGCCCATGGTTAGTTTGCAGAGGGTGCAGAGGTAGTATCTGTTCTCGTACGCTCCAACACAAATGCATTCAACAATGTGCTGCATGCCTAGAAGAGCACGAAGAAGAAAAGGAGAAAATGTTTCGTTTAAAAGAGAAACTGATGGAGAACAGCATGGCCATATTTCAATACATTTTGTCGAATTAGGTATTATGTGATTATCACTATAGTGACGAGGCACAGTCGTGTACATCAGTGGTCACCAACCTTCTCGAGCACAAGATCACTTTTTAATTTCAAAGCCAAGATCTACCCCCCGATATCTTCCAAAAAAACACTTAGGAGGGTCATATCTATTATTTTCGTAAAATTACTGTTAAAGGCTCAATGTACAAGCATAAATTTACACAAAGAAAAGCAGTTATGCAACTTCATCTATTCAATGCACAATATTCAATTAATATCAATTAATATTTACAACATCTGTTCAATGCACAATATTTAGCTTCAGTTCAACAATATGTTCTGCAGAGTTCTGCTACTGCAACACAATGTTTTGCATAGGCGTTGCCTTGAATATGGCCATAAACATGACGAGTTACTTGTATAATAGTAGACCTATGTACTTAAATAAATACCAGTACTATACAGTATGCAGTGTTGTGCCAGTTCACACTTAAACAGAACTAGTTCAAAGTTCAGTTCATAGAGATGAAAATGAACTAGTTCACATTCATTTATTCAGTTATTATGATTGGGATGGTTATGATTTAGATGACAAACTTACGACCCTGTATTTAGTTATTAATCAATGGTGTCGGATTGCGCCGGTGACTTTAACACTGAGTCCTGGCTGTGTGCGTCATGTCTCGTGTTGTACTGAGCACGCATGTTGTATATTTAAGCAGCAGTGATGTTGAAGATGATGATGAAGGAATCTCCGCGGACACCGTTCTTGCTTGTATAATAAGGTTTATTACACAGAAGTTACAGGTCAGGACAGGTACCTAGGTATACCCGGAGACGTTCTCAGCCAATGCAGAAGTCTGTCTCACCGATGTCGGACAAGCCTTCATATAGGGAAGTTGTTTCCGCCCAGGAAATAAGATAAAATGACGTCATACATAGGGGCCTCTAATTCAAAACATGCTTCCTACTTAAAAATGGAAACCCCTCCATCGAACAGGTCAAAGAGAGTTTCTCTGAGGGAGAGAACTTAACAAGTATCATCTGGAAATCTGAGAGTCCGGAGACGAGGGCCCCCTAACCATCAAACAGGTGAAGGAGCATTCCCCGAGGGAGAGAACTAAACGAGTAACATATGGAATAATAATTAGATTCATCTGAGAGTCAGGAAATGAGGGCCCCCTAACCATTTCCTGTCATTATGTTTTACACACATGTCAAAACGATCTACATTAGCTGAATATACCACACGCACAAAATGTTTAAATGCAGCCTCATTAAGTCTGGAGCGAATCAAACTAACACTAAGTTACTTCATGTACTGATCACGTCCTAAAAACTTGTGATGAGTGTCGATGTTTATGAGTTAGTAGTTAGTTAAGTGAGTGCAGGTCAGCAGGAGTGTGGAAGAAGGACACAGGAAACAGCACGGTACACTGCAGCCAGATGACAACAGGTGCAAACATGGTAGAGGCAGTAGTAGGTAAATGGAGAGCAGAGTGACCGCAAGCGCAAAGGGAAATTAAATGCCCTGAGATTGAAGGAGGTGTTAGTGGAAGAGGCAAACAAAAAATGTTGTTGAGCAACAGCAAAGAAATATTAATACAACTCAAAGAAACGGGATATGGGAGGGTATCACCCGATAAAGCTTATTCATTAAGGCAAGCGTACTAAATGGAGAGCGTGTGTTATTCTGCACCCAATCCTCAGTGCGCACCGTTAGTAGATGAGCTTGCATGTTTTTTTTTCTTTAGTAGATCAGGCCCTTGGTGTTGAACTCTAAACATCCAAACTTGTGTTGATCAAACTTGGCTGTAGTCAAACACATACAAGGGAGCACACACAATTGGCTCGACAATGAGAAAGTCCCTCACATACACACTAATGAGCAGTTACAGATATGTGGCTTGCACGAGCACACGTCAGTACTGGCAGCAATATTGTTTATCAAAGGACATAAAAGCTGTAGTTTTAATACCAAACCCTCCCACTGCAATTCTGCCTCTGTGTATTCTTCATGAGAATCCTCTTCAACATTAACACAACACATGCTGTGCCGTGCACAACACTGACAGTATGAAGCCGTGCATCTTTCGCTCCTGCAAATATTTCACAATAAAACCCCTTTTTTTTAAACAAAAGAATGGATTCTGTCAACAGAAACGCTGGAGTGCTTTTATTTTGAAACGCATACAGAGTGTTGCAAACCATTTATGTTTGTAAATTCAACAGATAAACATTCAAACTCAGGTGAAAGATCATTTTCTCTGTTTAGTCTGCTGTGAAATAAAATGTTTATCCGTCTATGTCACAAACATATTTATTTTCAACCGTTCCCGAACCCGTTTCAAAGTAAAAGCACTACAGAGTTTCACGTTCTAAATCCATTCATTTGTTCTAACGGGGCTTTGATTGTTATCGCAAGACCAGGAGATGCACATCTGCATATCGTAGAGTCCTGGTGTTTAGTTTTCCAATTTGAATTGAAGGAAATGCAGTAGATATACCTGCAGCTCCCCCGCCAGTAGCGGACACGCTGCCTGTGTGAACAACAGACAACCAACACACAGATGATCTGCGGCGCAACTGCAGCCAGTGAATGCAGAGAGTTACGGGATCGACAGGTTGGCCACCACTGGTCTACATGAATGAATTCAGTTAATGTAATTCATTAAATCCAACATGCTTTCTTGGGGGAGAATTTAAGTTATAGGGACTGAGGAAGAAAAGACCTTTTGGGTTGGTGAGCCTCCTCGTCTGATACCACATTTGTGTTACATCGAGATTGGTGTTGAAGACTATACCCCCTCCTGTTTTCATGTACCTGTGTGAATATACTGCCCATTTCTTCCTTCCCCCTTTTCGATAATAAACTCTTTACACCTTACACCTTACAATGCCTCTTACCCTGCTTTTCTTGTTCTATGATCTTACAGCTCTGTGAATGTAAAACATAATGTTCATTCCCTTTGATCACGGCTGCATTAGCATACATGCTAATCGCCCCCTCTCCTCACTTGTAACCATCCTCCTGTCCTTCACTCTGGGTCACTCTGCTGCCTCAGATTCCAAAATACCCATAAAACTCACAACACTACAGCAAACTTTGAGACTTTGGTTGATTTCTTCAGCAGCACATTTACTGACCAAGAAGTGGATGTTTTCTGTTGCTGTCTCTTTGGTATTCTTGGATCATCGTCCGCATTGGCTTGATAGCTAGATGGAAAAAACAAAAACAGCAGTGAAAAACAGAATAAAGAAGGACAATAAAAGAGTTTGGATGCACATTTATAATTTGGCAGAGTTATGGAGTTTTACCAGATTTCATCAAATTGCAATGCAGACATTTACATTATTTCTAGGAACTTTCATTTCTTGTCCTAAATAAAAGTTTTAAACGTTTTAAGTCAACATGGATCATGATTGAAATCTCAGCAGATATACATTAACTGGGCCGAGTGATGCATACATTTACTGGTTAAAACAAGGGATCGTATGTAACTTTCCCTGACTCCTAACTAACTTTCAGGATAAAAAAATGCAGAAAAATGCAAGTGCACACACCTTCAAGCCGCTTGAGAAGTTTCTCATTTTCTATGAGAGTGTGCATCACTGGAGAAATGAAGAAAATGATTTTCATTTATATGCAATTAAATAAAGATTTCAAACAAATACTCCACAGGGAAATCTTTAAATCATATACCTTCAGAGTAGGTGCCCTTGTTAATCTTGTTCATTAGATTTGCAGGCATATCCAGAATCTGCAGAGAAAGAGATAATGCAGTGAATATGCATCTTTTAAAAAAAGAGTTAGTGCAAGCATCCTTTATAGGAGAACTAAGGCTATTGTCTAAACCAGTTCAGAACGGTTCAGCTTGAGAGGATATGACAAACAGGAAATCCCCCTGCATGAGTTTCCGTTGTAGATACTCTTCCACTTCACTTATTAAAAGACATAAACCTAAAGAGGTGACAAGTGACACTGACATGTTATCACCTAATAACTTGATATCTCTGCAAACAGTTGCCGACCTCCAGCAGTTACAGAGGAACATCAGCACTCATTTGGAGTGGTGATTCCAATTTTCACCCCCTTTTAGCTCAATTTTGGGTCTCCACCATCTCGAGAGAAATGTTCAGCTCTTTTACCTGCGGTTACTGACATTCAGCTTTGAGTACGTATGAATACTTTCTGTTCTTAGTCATCATCATCACTGACATGCAACGCCCAGGGAAGACGATTTAATTGTTCATGTCAGGAGACAGTCATAGTCTCACTGGTCAGTTTGTATTTTCTTTTGGGAACAACAGGTGGCTGTGCAATAGAGCTCACAAAAGCATTTATATATATGGGACTACTACAGAATACCACTACATATTTCCAGTTCTTAGCCACAAAACATCTCTCTGCACATTGATCTTATCCGATGAAGAGCTTTATAAACTGCATTTCTTTTCTATGTTAGCACTGGGCCAATGGACTATATTCAAGTTGGTGTATTAACGTGCCTCAACTGAGAATCATTGTCTCTTGTGTCTCTTTCTTCACTGAAAACCTTCATCTTCTTTAAGAACTCTGACCATCAATGCCCAAAATTTCTTTGTGAAGAATACCCGGAGGCAGAATCTCAGTGCAAGGGGAATCTGGTTTATTACAGCATCTGTATCCGTATTTATAACCCTAGACAAACACCTCTAGTTACCAATGCTGACCCGTGTGCGTGCATGGTTGTCCTTATGGGGAATGTGTGTTTGCTGGAAGTCGTGTGTATATTTAGACATGTTCTTTTGGCTAGAATTGATGAATGTTTGGCTAGATATTAAAGCCAAGTCAACAAGTTACACAACATCGTTCATTCAGAGATCAAACTGATCCCAATACCTGTAGGGTGTTTCGTGTTTCCTTTACTTCCTTCGTGATCTCAGGCCTCGGAAAGACTCTCGTGTCCGAGCTGGGCATCCAGGAGAAACTCAGTAGATTGGGGTCCATGTAGCTCTTAAATAAAAAAAATTAATAAACTGTGCCTCCAAATTCAAAACACTGGTAGAATTAATTAGGATTTGTGCAGTGCTTACAATGTAGTTATTACAATGGTCACGAGATGAAAGGTGGTGCAAAATATTTTCTGACGGACGCTTTTCCTCACAGACATGGCACAGGTAAAAGTAGGTCCGAGTCGCTGGACAGTAAACCAGATTCAGGAGACACAAGCCTGGAAAAAAGTTAAATTAAAAGAGTGTGATTATTTCAAAAACAATGCTTTCACATCACAGAATGAATAGTTTCTGCATTACATCCGCCAAGGAGGTTATGTTTTCATTGGAGTTTGTCCATCTGTTAGAATGATTACGCAAAAACTACTGAACAGATGTTTTGGTATGGGCCAAGGAAGAACCAGCTAACTTTTGGGTTAAGGGTCACAGTTAGGATCCGGGATAAATGGTATATCCTTGGCGGAGGCATTCGCTCTCCAAGTGCCCTTCTAGTTTTTCTCAAGCAATTATCATTTATCCAATCCTGTGTCAGTACAAATGTATTGTTATGTTACAAAGACTGTGCTGTAGATTATAATATTCAGCTTTTGCACTATTTTCATGAATTCAAACATTTCACCCAACCGGTCCGCTTACAAGCTTTTTGTTGAACATTAAGTTCAGCCTTGAAGACCAGACCTTTCCAAAGAAATGCTGGTATAGACCTTGAATTTTGTCAACCTACTATTCGCAAGATGAGGAATGATTTTTTTTATAAAACTGAATCAAATATTTAATGTACTTACCTATGCTTTGCGTTTTGTTGTCATATTTGCTATTTGGATTAATGAAAACAATGTTGGGAAAGAAGCCTGTAGGGGAAACATAACAGTGAAAGAAAATAATTATTACACCTCACCAACTCAAATGTTCTTCAATCTTGAACTTGTAATGGACATGGGCAGTTTGTAAATTAAATTCATGTTTGTCAATGACTGTTTTATCTGTCTGAACCATCTCAGTTCAAAGAGTAAGACAAACGTCTTGGTATGTTTCAACAAACTTGGTTATACATAGTGTAAACCACCTATCTGTAGCCAATTAAGTGGAAATTAGGTCAAAAATATGATCAATGTTTGGATGGGGACTTGACTATAGACAGGGATGAATTTGTAGGAAAGGTAAATTTCCGGTAGATAAAAAGGGGTGATTGAGACGTCTCATATGAAGGATGAGAGAACAATGAGTCTTAAGCCAAGAGAAAGCCATTACCAAGTCTAAAGAAAATAGATGAGAAATAATTTTCATTTTCAACAAAAGGCTTCAATGACTCAAAGCATTTTGGTCATAATTAATCTAAAAGAGTAACACTCTTTTCAAGCAATTTTTAAGAGTAAACAGAAAAAGCAGGCTTACCATGACCACTGAGCTGACCTAGAAAGAGGCAAACAGAGCAAATTAAGATTAATATACTGGACATTAAGAAGAAACAAAAGAAATAATACATGCATCAAAAGGTACTGGACTAAAAAAAGTAAGCATTACCATTTGGGAATAACTCCTCCATTTGCTGTGAGTAGAGAAGAGAGGAAACATGCAAAGGTAGTTGTATTAATGCCAAGACAAATGTGGCAACAGTAATATGTGAACTTCTCATGTTACTATGTTCATGATACAGGATTACAGTCAAAGGTCCAGTGTGTAGGATGTAGGGGATCTATAGGCATAAATGGAATATAAAACTATGTTTGTAGTAGTGTATAATCACTTGAAACGTTTTCAGACACGAACTCCAGAGAATTTCCACAGAATTGGGTTCGGACTGTCTCTGGAGTTTTCCTTTCCCACATGAACAACCAGGCAGGAGATTCTCCACTCAGACATGATCACAACAACTAAGAAATCTCCAGAGCGTTCAGGTGAGGGGGGGGTGCAGTGGCAGGACATGATCTGTTGTCCGTTTTTGTTTACAGCACATCAACAGTGGAGTCGGATCTCCTGGTGTGCTCTCACATCAGCTTATTCAGACAGTCTCCTGTGTTTTTACTGGGGTGCTGGCTGGAGAAACTCTGTAAAAGGTCCAGAGGTTCTCACTCACACATTTGAGTTCTCACATACAGCCCCTCCAGATAATGTACAGAGGTTCTCCAGATTTCAGTGCATGTCTGAAAGCAGCTTATGTTTCACTGCCATGTTTCTATAGTAGTCCAGAAAAGACCAAGCACACACTTGGTTCAGAGAGGGCATTTAGCATTTTTACGTCACCTGAAAGCAACTGTAATTTCTCCTACGTGCTTGGAAGCAGAGGTTAAAGCGGAGGTTATTCAGCTGGTTACTATGTGCAACTTAACTGCTAAATGCCACAAATCCTACACATCCTACACACAATCCAACTACTGAACTGAATTAAACAATGGAAAGGCCGTTTCACTTAACGGTCCAAGTCCTCAGTTTTTACTTCAGCACACCCAACCATCTTAATTTGAAAACTGATCATGAGACAGATAAACACTTCCCAGTAGCCTTTAACATACTGTCTCACAAAAAGGTGTCTGGGTTGACACTGCCCAGGGACCTTTCAATGTAGAATGTGGGATGTTCCCCATCTGTTCACATGGTCCAATGACACACAGTTGAACTGAAATGGAAACGCTGAATCCCATCCATGCATGAATCACACAGATGGTTTTCCACTGAGTGGTTTCACCTACTGTGAAACCGTCACTGAGTGGTTTCACCTACTCTGAAACCGTAAAACAAGAGTAATACTCTTGTTTTAGATTTGGTTGGTGAAAAATAATAAATGGATTACACTGTACATTAAGTTTAATGCCCACCTTTCGATGCTCTATTGATTGTACATGTTTCTTGAAAGCAGACACCTTTGGGTGTTTTCTGAGACACACCTAAAAAAAGGAAAAAGGTACATCAGCAATACAGAGAGAAGAAAAGGCCGCCACGATTTTACTGTCATCATAAAAGTTTTGTTAACGTCACCACTGTGAATTGTACCGAAGTGTGATATGTAGATGGTGAAAAGGAAGGGAGACAGCAAAGTACTCTGGGGGGACAAGTCTATCGTGCATGTTGATATCGCAATGACGATAGCTTTTTCGATATATTGTGCAGCCCTAATCCTGACTTCAAATCAGACTTCAATTCTCGTAGTTAGGGCTGGGGCGTCGTAAGGAAAGTGGCTGCGCCTAATCAAAGCATGGATACACCCTAAGAGCAAGCTGAAGCGGAAAACAAATGGCAACGATCATCTAAAGCATAGGTCACCAATAGGCGGACTGCGGCCCAGATCTTTTGTTACATTTTGAAAGACCGTTTCTATTTTGCGCAACTTTTCTCCATTTTTAACCTGCGCAGCTACACACCTACATCAAATCAGACTTCAATTCTCGTAGTATTCAGACTCCGATGTTCGTAAAAGTCCGACTTCGATTCTCGTAACATTCCTACTTCAAATCAGACATTAATTCTCATAGTATTCAGACTTCAATTCTCATTGTATTCTGACTTCACTTCAATTTTCATAGTATTCAGACTTCAATTCTCGCTGTAATCAGACTTCAATTCTCGCTTGATTCAGACTTCAATTCTCAATTCTTCAAATCAGACTTCGATTTTCCTAACAGTCTGACTTTAATTCTCGTAGTTCTCAGACCTCACTTCAATTCTCGCTGTATTCAGACTTCGATTCTCGGAACATTCCTACTTCAAATCAGACTTGAATTCTCGTAGTATTCAGACTTGAATTCTCGTAGTATTCAGACTTGAATTCTCATTGTATTCTGACTTGAATTCTCCCAACATTCTGACTTAAATATTCGTAATATTCAAACTTCGATTCTCGTAACAGTCTGATTTCGATTCTTGCCGTGTTCTGACTTCGAATCTTGTCGTGTTCTGACTTTGAATCAAACTTCGATCCCTGGAACAGTCTGACTTCGACTGACCGATTCTCGGAACAGTCTGACTTCAATTCTTCTAACAGTCTGACTTCACTTCACGTAGTTTTCAGACCTCACTTCAATTCTCGTAGTATTCAGACTTCAATTCTCCAAAAGTCTGACTTCACTTCTCATTGTAATCTGACTTCACTGCAATTCTCGTTGTATTCAGACTTCAAATCTCGTATTCTGACTTCAATTCTCCTAACAGTCTGACTTCAATTCTCCTAACAGTCTGACTTCAAATCAGACTATGATTCTTGGAACAGTCTGACTTCGACCGACCGATTCTCGGAACTGACTTCACTTCTCTCAATAGTCTGACTTCAATTCTCGTAGTATTCAGACTTCACTTCAATTCTCATGGTATTCCGACTTCACTTCAATTCTCATGGTATTCAGACTTCACTTCAATTCTCATGGTATTCAGACTTCAAATCTCGTATTCTGACTTCAATTCTCCTACCAGTCTGACTTCACTTCAATTCCCGGAATATTCAGACTACAATTCTCACTGTAATCTGACTTCAATTCTAGTTGTATTTTTGTAACATTCTGACTTCAAATCAGACTTCAATTCTTGAAGTATTCAGATTTCAATTTTCATTGTATTCTGACTTCAATTCTCGCTGTATTCAGACTTTAATTCTCAATTCTTCAAATCAGACTTCTGATGCAGCGTTAACATGCAAAGGGGACGTCATTGAGGCCTTTCTTATTCTTATGGCTGCATGTCTGTACTGTGATTCATTCATTCAGTTTTGTGCCTATTGCATGTAGCTGAGCTCTAATTTAGCATGTCTCAGCCTCCGTGTGTGTTCTTCCCCAAAGCGCTACATGTGGCCACGGTTAAAAGTAGATTATTTCAATTGTTCAAAAATGAATGATTTATCTGGATGTACTCTCTGTGAGGTGTAAGCATGGTCAGCGGGAATCTCGGATGAACACACTCGCTCACGTACAATTTCGAAAAGCCTCCGTCACTGACCCATGAAGTGTCGAAAACAGTCAATCTGGTTAGCTACTATTTGTGGTTACATGTGCTTCAGACCAGTCTGATTTCAATTCTTCTGAGAGTCTGACTTCAATTCTCGTAGTTTTCAGACCTCACTTTAATTCTCACTGTATTCAGACTTCGATTCTCGTAACATTCCTACTTCAAATCAGACTTCAATTCTCGTAGTAATCAGACTGCAATTCTTGCAGTATTCTGACTTCAATTCTCTTGGTATTCAGACTTCACTTCAAATCTCGCAATATTCAGACTTCATTTCTCATTGTATTCAGACTTCAATTTATGTAATATTTAGACTTCTAATTCTCGTAGTATTGGGACTATCCTCAGTTTTTCCCCTGGAGGTGATCCCTACTCTCCTTCATCACACTAAACAAAGCTGATGTTGGCGCGCGCGCGCACACACACACACACACACAGAGACTATATGAAAAATGTCATACTGACCAATTCGGATCTTAACTCGGGTTAGGAAATTCCCTCTGAAATCAATAAATCGAGCTTTAACCCCGTGTAACGGCAGCACGGTTTTGTTAATTCACACGGGACCCGCGGTGAACTAACACGCGGCCGTGACCACAAGAAAATGAAGTGCAAACTAAATTTTAAAAGCATCAAACCAGGTGTAGAAACGAGCCACCGTGCACACAGCCCACATTCATCGATACACACGCGCTTCCACTGAACCCTCCAGCAATGTGATTCTCTTCATCGAGGCGAGTCTCTTACCTGGCAGCTCAGGCCGGTGAGCTCCATGCTCAGAAGTTCCCGCAGCAGAGAACAACACAAACACACGTTCACAGAGTTACAGTCAAACACAGCATGCAGTGATCTACTGTGTCCGAGGAAAACTCACTGTGCAGACCAAACAGGAATGGTCCAGAGATTAGACCAGACCGGCGCTCCATCAACACAGCTTCTCTGCAGCTGTGGATGACCCCTCCCTCCTTTTACTTCCTCCTTGTGCGTGTGCGTACTTACATGTTTGTGAGGACCACTTTAAAGGTTCAGTGTGTAGGATTTAGTGCCATCTGGTGGTGAAGTTGCACGTTGCCTCACCTCACCCTCCCCTTTCAAAAAAGAAGGCGAACCTGGGGTGGCCTTAAGTTGTCATAAAAACTCAAAAGGTGTTTAGTTTGTCAAGTTTGGACGACTGTAAAAAACATGGCGGCCTCCGTAGAGAGGACAATGTAAATATAAAGTATTTTTAAAAAAGAGGCCATTCTAAGGTAAAGGAACATTTTGGAAAGTGAGGACGGTCCTCACTTTTTCAATGGGCTGTTTGAGGGTTGAGACTTGGTTTTAGGGTTAGGGTTAGAATTAGGTTTAGGTTAGGGTTAGGCATTTAGTTTAGATGGTTAAGGTAAGGGTAAGGGGCTAGGTAATGCATTATGTCAATGAGTGTCCTTGTAACATAGAAGTGTGTGTGTGTATGTGTGTGTGTGCGCGCACGTGTGTGAAGTTATGTGTCTTCTAAGTCATTTCTATATATGATAAGAGTAAATGTACTGAACGTTACCGACCACTGACCACTAACTCATACCAGAAATCATTTACCGCTATATCAGTGGAGTACTTTTGTTGAGCCTATGCATTTACATTGAAAATTTAAAGAAACGTCTAAAGCAAAACTGAGATACTGTTGTGGAAAACCCTTGTTAAACATTTTACTCTGTGTTCGAACTGCACTTATTGATGTTAAACATTTACTCTGTGTGGTATGATCTTGCTAAATATACTTTGTGTTAAGGATACAATACCCTGTGTTAAGAAGTACAGTGGAGAAATCCACTTCCTGATTGGAGGAAAGACTAAGCAAAGGGATGAATGTGGGCGATATAAGCAGAAGTACCGAGGCTTAGTCCTCAGTTGGGTTCTGGAGTCAGCTCGCGTTTAGCTCTTGTGAAAGAATAAACTCTGTTAGGATTTTAATAATATAATTAGACACTATAGCCCCGAAAAGGATCGATTTTACACGCACCATGTTTGTACCTTAACAGAAAGAATTTATGTTTTGTTATGTGTTAGGACTGTAATCCGTGGCATACAATACACTGTACTTAAACTTGTTCTCATACATAAACCTTTATATATATATTACAGTATTCCTTTAGCTTTATTCAACATCACACATACATGAATGCACTGTGCTCATTAAGACACTGTGACCTATGCCTTAGAAAGAAATCAAGAAGCTGCCCCAGCTTCTGAAGGCCAGATAGGAAAGGCATTGTCTTGTCTGATAAATACGCATGCTTACACACACAGAACATACAGACGATAAAACAGAAACACAATGTTTCACACTCCAATGAACAAAAACACTGTGTCTGCAAAACTACTGAAGACTCACAAAGCTTCAGCCGGATAAAGGCTTTTTCTTAATACACAAAACTTAACACTGTCAGAATGTGAAGATTTGTCCAGCTACTATCAAAGGAGTGACGAACCTGGGAGCGGCTCCTCATCATTGGTGGATTCCAGTTCCAAGATGCTGGGACCACGCCTTCAACCTACTATTATAAATATTGCACCTGTCATCCGTTCGGGGCGACTCTTGACTACCCCGAGCTACGGACTAAAAGCCAAGGCTGTGCATTGAGTGCCCATAGCTATGCTGTACCTTTTTCATTGCTTCTAAATAAATACTTTTTGAACTAAGACCGACCCTTCTCATACCTAAGGATAAAAGAACACGACAACTCTATTGCATTGAACTTTGATCATCTCCAGGGAATTCTTTTAACACTATTGAGACTTCAGTAATTGTGAAGTTTACGTGTTGGAATAGAGGTCTAGACTTAGAATCGGGCCCAGTGCTGGACTTTTTTGTCTCGAACAATACTTGTGTGTATATGAGGACAAACAGACTGACACAGCCAAAGTATTTTTTAGGTCAGGTATTTTATTCAAATTAAAGGTTGTGCTGACGATGAAACAATCCAGCCTCAGCGTTATTCCTGAATGAAATGTAAAACAAAAACTATCACTCGCTCAGTCACTCACTCACTCATTCACTCACTCAGTCATGAAAATGCAAAAGTCCTACATTACATTTGACATCAGGACGAAGACAAAAACCAGAGATGGTAAACAAGACACTAAATGTGTGACAGACCGGAGAGGCAACCGATCCCCTGTAAGGATCACTTTCACAGCAGAAAACACAGAAGGCACCGTGAAGAAAACATGATTATGATTTGTTTCGTTTTTTACCATATACTGACTTCACAACTAAACTCAATTTTTCTATCTGGCAGAAATGTCCCTCACAGAATCCTGACTGATTATAAGTGAAACAGTGGAAATCGTCGGCTGTAAACTATGTAAATATAACATTATTCTAACTTAAAGCTCTGATTTAACTTGCCACTTATCTTCACCTATAAATAAGTAGTCTTACAGTGAGTGATGGTCCTGGGAGATATTTGAGAGAAGTTTCCTGCACAACCAAAGAAGGTTGAAAACAGTTACAGTCAGTTACAGAAGGAGTGTTGAATGTGGAGATCGTGGAGGCCTTGGTTTGTTCTCTCACACAGGAGTGCTTTCGTACCCTTCAAAATAAAAAAAACCTTAAAACAAAACATAAAGAACTTACAGAGCCCCTTAACTCCAGACAGGTGATATTTTGTATCTTGTGCACACAAGATATTAACTTGTTCTCACACAATAAATATCTTGTGCATGAAAGAAATGAACTTGTTTGCACATAATATTAGGTTGTTCCCTCACAATAAATATCTTGTTCGCACAAGATAAAAACGTTGTGGGAACAAGTTAAAGTATGCGCAGCAAATTATTATTGCCTGTCTCTATACAAGAGAATTTCATTATATGACATTCTAGCTGAGTTCTCTCCATCACTGTGACTGAGTGCATCTGAAGTCGATAGAAACGCATAGGGATTTTTTTGTAAATCATCTTGAGAGCACAAGATGTTTATGAAAATGATAAAAAAAATGATCACCTGTCGGGCCTTAAACTCCGTAAGAGGTTGATGGGATAAGAAGTTAAAAAAAGTCATTCACTGTCTTCACAGTCCTCTTATAAGGCGTTTTCTTTCGAAATTTTAATTTGACTCTAAAACAGCGTCTTAAAGGACAAGACGCCTGCATACCAACATCTCAGTCCTCAAAACAAATACACAGAATCTCTCTCAGCATTTTTTTCCCCCTCCGCACTTACTTAATTTACATATAAAACCCCATCTTTTTTTTTACTGTATGACCCACATCTCCCCAACTTTCTGACCCCTCACCCCTACACCCTGAGCTGAGTTTTTACACTCAGTCCCGTCATAGCTCGTCGTGGGTAGTCGCTTCATCTGCTTTAAGTTTGAACTCTGCCTCTGTGATTGTTCCGTCTCCGTCACGGTCCTGGTTGGAGAACATGTTGTCGATGATGCGATTGGGATCGAAGCCGGGTGCCAGGCGGCCTTTGCCCTCGCTCACCTGCCGCATGATGTAATCAGTAAACTGAGGAAGAAGAGGAGAGATCAGAGAGAGTAAAATAAGAACACACAGACGACATATACCACATGTAAATATGACAGAAACCACAGGTCATCTCGTACCTCAGAGGGCTCCACCTGCTTGTTCTCGTCTTTGTCCATCTCAGCGAAGAGGTCAGGGGACACATCGTCGTTCCAGATAAACATGTAGCCTTCAGGAAGTCCCTCCTCCATCTCTACCAGCTCAATGTCAAACAGCAGCACAGCACTCCCTGGGACCTCATCAGCTGCACACACACACACACACACTCACAATGAGAAATTTAACCAAGGGGCCAAAGTTTGAGATCCATGTACTGATGAAGCTCCAGATTGCATACTTGCAAAACTGAGGTCACACTGTCAAAGCTCTGTGTGTGTGTGTGTGTGTGTGTGTGTGTGTGTGTGTGTGTGTGTGTGTGTGTGTGTGTGTGTGTGTGTGTGTGTGTGTGTGTGTGTGAGACACTTACGGACTCCTCTCTCCCCATAGCCCAGGTGAGGAGGAATAACCAGGTGCCTCTTCTCTCCCACACACATCTCCATCAGTCCGTCCTCCATCCCCGGCACCACCTGGTTAGCTCCCAGGACGATGTTGTATGTCTTTCCGTAGTTATATCTAAAATAAACAGAGACCGAGTGAATCATACAAAAAAACCGAGCCTCTTCTCCCGATGACTTTTTGCTTCCACGCTACAGAAAACAGGGATAAATAACAAAATGCATGTTTGCTCTAATGGCAGGACCTGACCGGACAGTCACTGCCTACACCCCATGTGTTTGTCTTCTTCCCAAAGATCTTTGGTGTCGTTCTTTAAAATTATGTCTCTGTGTGTGTGACTCAGGTTTCTAAGGTGCTTTGCTTTCCAGGGAAACAGCCTTCGACTGTCTCACACTCACGTGGAGTCGATGGATGTGCCGTCCATCATGGAGGCGTTGTAGTGATATTTGACGAAGTCTCCCTTCTTCGATTGCTTGTCGCACTCTCCTGGCTTGTGAATCACAGTGATTTCAGTGCTGTCTGACGGGTTGTGGAAGTCGATGATGTCAATGTCAAACACCAGCACAGCTGATCCAGGGATCTTAGTGCCTGAGAGAAACAAAAAAAAGAAAGAAAGAATGTTCGGAGGTTCACCAGAGTTCAGTGTATGTCTGAAAGCAGGTACACGCATGCAGGTACACACATGCACGCACACACACACACACACACCTGTGCCTTCTTCTCCATAGCCGAGATGTGGGGGGATGGTGATGGTGCGTTTCTCTCCGACACAGACTCCAATCAGACCCTCGTCCATGCCAGCGATCACGTAGCCTCGACCCACGTAGGTGTCGTAGGTGCGATTACGTGAGTAGCTGTGGGACAGAGAATATTAACAAAACTATTATCACACTGACATGGAGCTAAAAATCCAGTCAATCTGTTAAACATATAATACATGTTATAATACATAGTATTTTTCAGTCGTCATTTTGAGTTGTCCTCTAATGTTCCGGGAATGACTTGATATTCTGGTTTATTTCAGGACATAGAGTTCATCTCAGAACACACATCTGAACAACCAATCAACACAAGTCAGGACGAAAAACAGTAAAACATTGTGCACATTTAATCATAAGTCTGCTCACTCTTTAACCTCTGTTGTAGTATATTGTTTTTTATCTAAGTAAGAGTGGTTTAGGCAAAAATATTAATGTGACATGAGTCTCATCTGGGAGAAATGACCTTCAGAGGGTAACTCTCTACTTTTATACTTTGAGGACATTTCCGAGCCTGAAGTTTTATACTTTTACTTGAGTCATTTTAAACTG
Source organism: Hippoglossus stenolepis (assembly GCF_022539355.2). Classification (NCBI taxonomy): domain Eukaryota; kingdom Metazoa; phylum Chordata; class Actinopteri; order Pleuronectiformes; family Pleuronectidae; genus Hippoglossus; species Hippoglossus stenolepis. Next base: position 10,986,992 of record NC_061499.1, read on the forward strand.
CTTGAGTAAAGAATGTGTGGACTCAGTGTGCAAGAGGAAGGCCGTCCTTGACGTCTGTGCAGAATGTGCATGAGAGACTCTTAGGACCGGTGTGGTATATTCACCTAACGTAGATCGTTTTGACATGGGTGTAAAACATAATGACAGGTTTAAAGCTAGGGGGCCCTCGTTTCTGGACTCTCAGATTTCCTAAGTATTATTCTAGATGTTACTTGTTAGTTCTCTCCCTCGGAGAATGCTCTTTGACCTGTTCGATGGAGGGGTTTCCATTTTTATGTATGAAGCATGTCTTTAATTAGAGGCCCCTATGTGTGACGTCATTTTATCTCAAGTCTTGGGCCTAAGGTACCTGTCCTGACCTGTAGACTTCTGTGTAATAAACCTTATTATACAAGCAAGAACGGTGTCCGCGGAGATTCCTTCATCATCATCTTCAACATCACTGCTGCTTAAATATACAACACCGGAAAGAAATGCTACAAGTGGAAATCCACAAAGTTGCAGTGGCTAGATAAGAATAGAGCTCAGTGACTTTCTGTTCCTAAAAAAGAGGCAAAGTTTCATTTTCTCCAGAAAGGGAACGGCATGTTTCCATATATTACAATTAAGCATGTTAAACATAAGCCTCCATTCTGTTGTGTATTGTTTTTACTGCTGATATACTGTATAAGGCCAATATAAGAACATTAAGGCAGTGTTTGATTTTAGACTTTTAGGGCTTATACATCTGTTGTGAGTGGCAACACAAGATCGAAACTACTTGCACTGTTATGTTTCACAAACAGGAAATGGCCACCAGTGGTTATAAAGTTTTGAATCTCTCTATCGGTCTTCAGTTTACAGTGAGATGCTGCCATCCTGTGGCCGCTTAAAGAACAGCAGCAGGCAAAAGCAGTTGAAATTGAAAGTTCAATATTACAACAAGTCTGATGAATGTTTAACATGGACACACACCTGGAGTCAAAAAATGTCCCGTCGAGGAGGCTGCCGTTGTAGTGGTAGCGCACAAAGTCTCCGGTGACGGACTTCCTCGTGCAGGACTCGGGCACCTTCTGATTGGTCACTGCGATGCCATCCCTGGGGTTGTGCAGGTCCAGGAGAATGACATCGAACACCAGAGACGCCTGACCCGGGATGTCGCTGCCTGGGGGTAGAACAAGAAGGAGAAAGGTTGAAGAGAAGAAGAGAAGCAGGTATGGAGATAAATAAACTTGACTAAGCACATTTCAACTGCCTTGTGTCCCTTTTTCAGTAAATCTGATTTATCACACTGGCACCAAGAAAAGTATCATCTTAATCTGCAGTGATAATACTATGATTTCTAATAATTACAAAACAGCTCAAGGTTGTAAAAAAAGATTGTTCTGATTATTTTTTCAAAAAGGAAAACATAAAATGATAGAAATAAAATTATAATACAGTCTATAAACATGTAAACTTATCATTTCCTATTGCTTTGTGCTACTACACTAATCAATGAAAATGAAAATCATGTGTTGAAGAAGAATTCATTAGATCATACATGAAAGTCCTACATCAGCACTTGCAGATGTTTTCTCTGCTCGTTGATATACAAAGTTATGTTACTTCAAATTAAGCAAGTGCAGTGTGTTGACAGATAAACACTCCAGTCACTGTATATGTGTGCGATCTTGCTTTCCGCTGAAGTCAATAATTTATATTGTAAAAGGTCTGTTATCTCCAGGAAACAAATAATAATAAAGACATTATCAACACTCACCATCTCCATTCTCTCCATATCCAAGAGAGGGAGGCATAGTGACGATGCGTCTCTCTCCAACACACATGCCCAGGAGCCCCTGGTCCATGCCAGCGATCAGCCAGCCAATCCCGACGTAGGTGTCATACGTGCGCATGCGGGTGTGACTGCAGCGAAGGGTGGATAGACGGAGGAGAGAGGTTACGTGTGTGTGAGTGCAGGTGCATTTCTTTTTGTGTGACTGAGGGATAGCACAGAACGAACCTGGAATCAAAGAGGGTCCCGTCCAGCAGCGTGCCATTGTAGTGGTAGCGCACGTAGTCAGACACCTCCACCTTCCTGGAGCAGTTGGAGGGCGTGTGGTAAGTGTTGATCTGCACGCCGTCCTCCGGGTTCCACACGTCGAGCAGCAGCACGTCAAAGTGGAGGATGGAGTCCGCAGGGATGATTTCACCTGGAGAGAAACAGGACATTCACTCATCAAACTTTATTAAGAATAAATAAAAAGAAAACACAGATACAACTAAATATATTCAACTTGAATTAGATAAACTTTTTTTAATATAAACTTATATAAATGCATATATAAATATGTTTGTGAAAGGCTCATATCGACTTATAACGGCCAATCGATATCCATATGATAATAAAGCCTGACTCATGAGATTTATATTTATATTTTTAAGATTTTAGAGCCACTAAGATAAGACTTTATGCACTTTTTTGTCCATTGTGTCATCCCATTTATTTTAAAATTCTGTGAAACTGACCCCAAATTGTATTGAATAAATACACAAATCCTGCACTTTTCCGATTTAGGGGCTTTTTGTTTTCTTCTTCAGTTCGACAGATATCATGATGAATCGTTATGTATCCCCATTCGTATCATATCTTGAGTTAACCTGCGATTCCAACCCCTAGTTAAAACCAGAGAATGAAACTTTAAAGTTAGATGACTTGTCCTGGGACTGTCGATGGACACAAGCACAGTGGCTAACCCAAAAACACACAGCTCCTCTCTTGTATACAGAGGTGGAGGAGGGGTGTAAGGACAGTGTCAACAGCCATTAAAGCTCCACTGCTGATGAGCTGGCAGGTCTCTTTCTGCTTTAAACCTCTTTGTGCTGCACCCCCCTGTTTTCTTCAACCTCAGTTTTTACCTGTCCACACATGCCCCTCGCTCTTCTCTCTGTCCCATTATCTAAATATTCCATTCACACACACACACACACACGCACACGCCACGCACGCACGCACGCACACACAGAGTTGGGCCTCCATGACTTCAGGGGACATTGCATTGCCTTACATTAAGTTCCTGGAGACTTACTCTAACTTTAAACATAGTTACTACCCAACCCCTACCCTAATTCTAACCTATACCTAACCTTAAAACCTGTCTTCACCTTATAAGGTAATGACTTACGTTATGCGTAACTTGCTTTTGTCCCCACAAGGAGGACAAGTCCCCATAATGTGACTGTGTACACTGATTTAGGTCCCCACAACATGAGTAAACCTCGAGTAAACCTCGACTACACACACACACACACACACACACACACACTTGCAGAGCTATCCTTATTAGGACTTTGCATTGACTTCCATTCATGGTGGCCAGCCTAACCAAAACCCTATAACTAACCACAATTCACATCTTACCCCTGACGTTAACTTTGATCCCCATGAGGACTACTGGTCCTGACGAGTTCATTGTTTATGTCCTAGAGTTGAACTGGTCTTTACATGTAAACAGAGCTTTCACATTCCTTTGCTCTCATCACTACACTTATATAAAAAGTGTAGTTTATCAGTGTTTTCTGACACAATCTCACTCAACGGACTTGTTTTGTTCACATGCAGCTCACGATCTAGAAAGTTCCTCTGCCCGCAGCTGCTGATGCTCTGGGATTGGTTGTGCATTTACTGACTGCTGATAATCTTTATCCAGAGCAGCTCACTCTGACCGGCTTCCTGGTCTGGGACGTCCCTCTGACGTGACCCAGCATGGACGTCTGGGAGCAGCCCACTTCCTCCCTGCTTCAGCTGACTCTCATTACCACTAGACACTTTACTTCCTTTACAGAATGTCAACACATGTCTGAATGATATCAACTGCATTTTAAGAAAAGGGTGTTTTATTTGCAATGTCAAGGAGAAGTACTACACTACCCACAATCCTCAGGTGTAAAAGTGCTGTCTATGATTGGTGGAGCTCGTTGTTCCTATGGAAACAAGGTTACATAAAAAGAAGAAGTGCACCGGAAGTTGTTCGATAAGGATCATTTGCAATGGTTTATGGGATGTGTAGTTCCTTCACTCTTGAAATAATAATGTACAAAGTCTTATACCTTTGCCTTTTTTTAGATTTTGCTATTTTATTTGCTCCTAATCAAATGTTTTGTGGTCACGATCCATCTTTTAGCTGGTCGGCCTGGTTCCAGGCTTAAAACTCTTTTTATATAGATTTTCTGAAATGTCAATGGAGAAAATTGACGAGAAATGTACTTCAAGAACCAGAGGGTGTCTGTACCCGGGCCGTCACTGTTATGCTCTATATGTCGGGGAGATGAACACACACTCAGTCATACACACCGTATCCCTGCTTTCCGTAGGCGAGGTGAGGTGGAATCTTCACCAGTCGTCTCTCGTTGACACACATCCCCACCAGAGCTTTGTCCATTCCTGCGATCAGCTGCTTCTTGCCAACAAACACATTGTAGGTGCTTCCACGGTCGTAACTGAAACACAAACATACACACATCACTAAATTATAATCATTATTTATTCAATTTTCAATGAAGCAAAGGCCATGCAGTAAGCCTGAGGCTTCTTGGGCTTTAGAGGTCTGGGTGCCCTGGACAGCCACCTACTTTTGTGGCAAACCCAGTTTGTAATTCAGCTTGCAGGGACACTACTGATGAGTAAGTCAGTGGTTCTCAGAGTGGAGTCCAGAGACCCCCAGAGGTCATTTTCGATAAAGGCCTCAACAGAGGATTGCACATGTGACTCCAGTGTTCAGAGGAAGAGATTCAGATCAGATTTGTGGACTAATGTGATCACACTGATGATCAAGTCCTTATCCTTAAGTTTGGAGGCCGCTTTCAGGACCTCTGAGGATCTCATGGACTCCACTTTGCCCAGCTGGGAATCCCTACTACTACTATTCACTAAGTCAGTGGTAATCACCCCCCCTTACCCCCCCGAAGGACCTGAAAGTGGGCTCCAGAGGGCCTGGGGGGCCACTGGCCCCAGCTGAAATCAAAATGGCCCCATAACCGCACCTGACCTGTCAGTAGTCTTTTAGTCTTTTGTTTTAAAGAAGCTATAGTCACTTAGTAACAATACTAACTTTAAAAAATGACAATTTGTTAAGATTTTTAATTTTTTATGCTTCTTTGAAGAACACAATGTGCTTGAGTGAGGAACAGTTTTCAAAATATATTCGATGATGTGGGCCTTTGCTCAAAGATTGACTTAATTAGGCACCTTACTGAATCAGGAATTGTGCATGGATGTTGATCATGTAATTGCCCCCTCTCTGTAAATTGTGACCCCTTTATGGCCCCTGAAAAAAAACTTAGATCCGCCACTGCTCTGAACACTGGGGTCATATGTGCATTCATCTGTTTTGGTCTTTTGCATGAAAAAGTGTCGGAGCCCTTGGATGAATCGTGTGTTGATCCGCAGAGCTGCATTCAACCAGCTTGCCTGCGTGGCTCACTGAGCCGAGCCCACTCTACGCGCACTTTTACGCATCGCGCACGCAACTCGTGCACCCTGGGGACAAAAACTAACAACAAAGCTGGTTCTTCTGCGTGATACTCACCTAGAGTCGAACTTCTTGCCGTCCGGGAAAACGCCATTGTAGTGGTACCTCACGTAGTCGCCAACCTTGACTGCGCGCACGCACTGCTCCGGCACGAAAGTTTTCTCAATGAGAATGTCGTCTAACGGGACAGGGGGAGCGTTGCAGGCGGCGATCGCCACCAGAACTGCCAGGTATAACATTACGTGCACGCACGAGCTCATTTTCACTGTCGACAAAAATAAATCAATTGCGATGGAGATAAGCAAGAGTCAAGCCTGGGTACGTCTGTCCTCCCTGTTCCACGGTTTCCTCCACTTGGATACAAGTCCTGCCCCGAGTTACAGCACAGGAATGATCCTGCGTCAAGCTGCATGGCAAAAACTAACAACATCCGGTTAAACCCTAAAGATTAAAAAACCCTCTATGTCAAAATCAAATTACAAACATCAATTTAAGCAAATAAGCAAATAAGGAGGTGCTGATTGTTAAGACTTATATTTGACATTTGACGTTTTGATGCAACATTTAATATTTTGATTTCAAATTTAGATTTAACATTTAGATTTAGATTCAACATTGGACATTTAGATTTCACATTTGGATTTAACATGTAACATTTCCCGAACAGAAAAAAACACATGAACTTCACATGTGTAAAAACACATTGTTTTGGAACATTTTGGTGGTAAAATGTGTGAAGCACCTGTAAATACCCATGTGATAACATGTGCACTACATGTGCTACCATGATTTTCCACATGCTTTGCTTTGCTTTGCTTTGCTTTGCTTTACTTTACTTTGCTTTTCTCTAGACACACAAACACACATCGAAGAGTATGCGTTCAACTGTGCTCTTATCTTGAAATACTTCCTGCTCCACTCTCTCTCTCTCTGGCTGCCTTGACGCACGCTGGGATTGAATGGGGCAGTTTGGGCACCACGTATTGCTCTTGCGCAGTTGCAGCCTCTGTGAGATGTGTCAACGTGGTAATGTAGGGGTCTCCTCCTCACAGCTGCAGTTACATCCCCCCCCCCATCTGCGTCCATTTAAATCAGAGTTTACGCGCACATCTGGTTACGCCTAATGTTTGCACTCACATGATAGCACAACACGAGAAGTTTACGCATGGATGATGTTGAACACCCTGGATCGTGTTGTGTCGGAGGGATTTAGGGCCTTCTTCTGGTTTGAGGGGGGCCGGAGCAGGAATGTCTCTACGTGGCAGTGGGAGGAGGAGGAACAATCCACCCTCACCGGGGGTTTGATGAGTGACTGGGATCAAACAGGTTTCCACTTTGAAGAGACGTGTGTTGTGGAGGAATAACTTGTTGTTCCTATACATCAGACCAAATGGCAAACTTGTGTTTCCCTTTAACAACAAAGTGGAGAACTTCGCCATCATGTTAGATTATAAAAGCCTGTTCTCTGTCAGCTTGTAGCTTCTGTATAAGAACAGAACAACAGCAGTGATTTACTTGTGGGATTCAGTGGGAGGAGCAGCTCATCCCAGGCCCCGCTGATCCAACCCTGCGCCCCGGGGGGAGGAACGCTTTGTCCGGGTACGTGGTGGAACTTGAGGCGGTCCTTGCGCCCCACGCACTCGCCGTCCCAGCCCCTATCCACCATTTCCCAAACTTCAAAAATGGCACCCTCCACCTCTTCCCAACTCCTCTCTGCGCTGCTGATCGCGCTTGCCGTCTCGGCGGTGCAGTCCCAGTACGAGAAGTACAGCTTCAGGAGTTTCCCCCGACACGAGCTGATGCCGCTGGAGTCCGCGTACAAATACGCTCTGGACCAGTACACCGGGGAGAAGTGGAAGGAGACGGTGGAGTACATGGAGGTGTCGCTGCGGCTCTACCGGCTGCTGCGGGACAGCGAGGCCTTCTGCAACCTCAACTGCAGCTCCGTGCGCCTGGAGGACGAGGACAAGTTCGCGGAGTTCCCCGAGCTGCGAGCGTTCGGCAACGTGATGAAGAGGGCGCAGTGCCTGAAGCGCTGCAAGCAGGGGCTGCCCGCGTTCAGACAGACCATGCCCAGCCGGGACACCATAGACGAGTTCGATAGGAGGGAGCCCTACAGGTACCTGCAGTATGCCTACTTCAAGGTGAGCCAGCTCCGCGTGACCCACACCCACCAAGCTGACGTGACCTCTATGGTTCTAAAAGTCTCTCCCCAGTGTTTCCCAGCTCACAACAACCGGACGAGGCACACGATGGAGTCCGGTTCTTCCTCATTAAAGGGATAGTTCACTCAAAAATGACAATTCCCTCATTATCTACTCACCACTATGCTGATGGAAGGGTGGGTGAAGTGTTTGAGTCCACAAAACACTTCTGGAGTTTCAGGGGTAAACAGCGTTGCAGCCAAATCCAATACAATTGAAGTCAATGGTGAACAACATGCCTCCATACTGCTCCTGTGGTGTCATCCAAGTGTCCGTAAGCCCCGACTTTCAAATTTGACTCGAAACGAGGTAATTTACACCATGTTTTTAACCTAAATGTCTGCTGTGATCTTTGTGCAATCGCAGCTCCGGAGGAGGATAACAGCGACATTTAGGCTAAAAACATGCAACACTGTTTACCCCTGAAACTCCAAGAGTGTTTTGTGGACTCAAACACTTCGCCCACTCCTCCATTGCCATAGTGAGTTGATAATGAGTTAATTTTCATTTTTGGAGGAACTATCCCTTTAAAGGGGAGTATTCATTCCACAGTCAACTATGCTGGCCTGTTGTGTCTTGGGTTCCTCTATCATTTTGTCAGGTCTTGACCTTACTATATTCTGTATGTTGGTGCTATACAAGTAAATTGTAATTTTATTTTCAATTTGTGGTGAAGGTTTTACTCAATTTTCAACGCATGACAGGGATTTTTCCTGATGTCAGCTAAACGTGCCACTGGGGAGGTGCGGGGGGGCCCTGTTCTGCAAAAGACAAGGTCCTGAACTTTTGACTGGTGCTTGCTGGTTTTTGTGCCCTCCCTATAAACAAGAGGAAAACCATTTCGAAGATCACTGACTCCATAAAATCCATTAAGGTTTTACCTTGAATTTAGTTTTAGATCACAGTTAATTCCCCAAATCCCCAAATACTGTCAAAGAATTGGAAAAAGTAACAAATGCAAGTTTCCACACAGGAGACCTCTCATCCTTCAAGGGATTTCTATATATATGTATTGGGCAACAAAATTATGAATCATTTATGAGCAAAAATAGATTTCAGTGCTACATGTGTGTTGTTTCATTTAATGATGTGCACTCACACACTCACACAAACACACACGCATACACTCACACAAAAATAACAGTATGTGTTTGTCTCAGTCTGACAAAGTGGCCAAGGCGGTTTCTGCGGCCCACACCTTCCTGCTGAAACACCCAGATGATGAGATGATGCAGAGGAACATGGCGTACTACCAGAGTCTGCCGGGAGCGGAGGAACACCTCAAAGACCTGGAGACCAAGTCCTATGAGGTACATGCATCAGATTCTCTGCGAGAAATATGACAAGGGAAGACGGCGTGCACGCAGGAGTCCCACCCATACCCACACGTCTCAGAATGTGCACAGCCACTCTAACCGGCCTGTAATCTGGCTCTGTGGCTGTGCCGATGTGGTGGATCCCTGTGGTCGGCATTATGGGAAAGTTAAGACTGAGTTTATACTGAGGTAACATCATACACTGTGTATAAAGACGGACTACACTATCTTGTCTGCTGTGGTAGACCCTAGCCTTTATGGATCTTGTGCTTAGGGCCTGTTCTTGTGCTGCCAAGATTAGTGCCTCTGTGCTTTCTCTCAGACCAACCATATATATAAATATCTATATATATATATATATATATATATATATATATATATGGTGGTTAATACTCACCAGTGCCTCACACACTTGGTTTGGGGAACTTCAGGGGTCCTTATCAGGCATTAAAGAGGTGGAGATCATTCAGATTACCGTTTCTTTCACAGAAATAAGATGGTTTTAATAACTTACTCGAGTTTTCTGTTTTCAGCGATTCAGATAATCATTGTCCTCGTTGATTTCTTCAATCATTCCACAAATTACCATTCAATGACTGACCGACTGTCTTTTTTGTCATGTTGTATTCCAGACATTATTTGTGCGCGCAGTGCGGGCGTATAACGGGGACAACTTCCGTACCTCGGTGTCAGACATGGAGCTGGCTCTGAGGGACTTCTTCAAGATCTACGACGAGTGTCTGGCTGCGTCTGAGGGCCCAAGGGACGTCAAAGACTTTAAAGACTTCTACCCCTCCATAGCAGGTCTGTACAACATTTAGTTATTTTTCCCTCGACTCTCTGAAAATCCAAAAGTTAATGGTTGATATCATTTTGTTCCAGATCACTATATCGAGGTCCTTGACAGGAAAGTGAGGTGTGAAAGTGACCTGACACCGGTTGTAGGAGGCTTTGTTGTAGATAAGTTTGTAGCCACCATGTACCACTACCTGCAGTTTGCTTATTACAAGCGTGAGTATTTCATTATCCCTGAGTTTTTCCTTGCATCTATGTACAACTTTAGATTTTCTTAAAGTGATAGGTCACCGAAAATTCACATATTATCTACTCACCACTATGCTGATGGGGTTGGGAAGGCTAACATTTTTAGTCCACAAAACACTTTTGGAGTTTCAGTGGTAAACAGTGTTACAGCCAAATCCAATACAATTGAAGTGACTGGTGATCGTAAAAAAACTACAGAAAAAAAACACAACATGCCTCCCTACTGCTCCTGTGGTGTCATTCAAGTGTCCGTAAGCCCCGACATTCAAATTGGACTCAACACGCCGTCATTTACATCATGTTTTTGGCCTAAATGTCCCCTGTTATCCTCCTCTGGAGCCGCGTTCACGTTCACAGGCTCTCGCCCAAGGGTACGCACGGGGTGCGTGGTAGCATCACTAGTTCCGGTAGCATCGATACTTCCGGTAGGGGACATTTAGGCTAAAAACATGGTGTACATGACAAGGATGTGAAGCTGTAAGGTAAATGCTTACAGACACTTGGATTTTATGGGGTTTTTTCTGTTGCTTTTTTTACCTTTGAGAAATTGATCACCAGTTACTTCGATTGTATTTGATTTGGCTGCAACACTGTTTACCCCTGAAACTCCAAAAGGGTTTTGTGGACTCAACACTTCACCCACCCCTCCATCGGCACAGCGGTGAGTAGATAATGAGTGAATTTGAATGAACTATCCCTTTAAGTCAGTCGGGTTAGTGTCTTGTGGATTAAGAGCAAATTTTCGTGTTTCAGTAAATGACCTGAAGAATGCAGTGCCGTGTGCAGCCAGCTACATGCTGTTTGACCCCAGTGATGAGGTCATGAAGAACAACGTGGCCTATTACAAATTTCACAAAAGCCAGTGGGGGCTGACAGAGGAGGACTTCCTGGCCAGATCAGTGAGACATGTTAATGATTACGCACCTTACACGCTCAAACGGAGTGGTTCACATTAACAGCTTATTTTGTTGTGTGTCTGTTCCCTACAGGAGGCACTGCGATACTACAATCAGACAACCATGCAGCTACAGATGATTGAGTTCTCCAGACAGCGGCTGATAAGCGACGATGAGGTGCGTGCGTGTGTTCGCATCCATTTGTGTGTCGGCGCTTCACAGGAAAGCTTCCAGCCAGGAGGTTATCTCTGGTCAGGAGAAGAGATCATATGATACAGTCTAGTACACCCTTTAAAAATAGGTCGGCATTGTCCTCATGAAGTGTGTCAGGGTTTACATCAGGTAGCCTGCTGCTCTCACAGGCTGTGTCCTTGTGTAACTTATGGAAAAATCCTAGATCCTTTCGTCTGGTCACATGACGCCCTGCAGTACAATGTGGGCCCTGTTTTTATCAAGCCTGCGATGTCACACACGACCACGGGGTGGCAGCACGACACTGCATCTCCATCAGTTTTAATGATGGTAGCTCAAGGACTGTGGCCATCAGGGCGACCCAGCATAAGCCAGGATTACTTACTGTATGCAGCAAATACCATTCACTTGACTTGGCTGTGATTCATTTAGTGATTGCAGGTATGAGAGGTCACAGAAGTGTTAGTGGGGGAACTGAGGATAATTCACTGAGAGGAAAACGTCACGGACCCACCTAAGTTGTCTCTGGTTGATTCTTGTGTGTGTGTGTGTGTGTGTGTGTGTCTGTCCACAGGGGAGGTGGTGGAGTTTATAGATGAGTTCCTCGACAATGATGAATAGCCCACGTTGGACGCTCTGCCTAAACACTGAAGAACAAGAAAGCGGCACCAGTTTGTATTTATTGGGGTTTTTTAAGAGGTTCTCGTGGGTCATAGGGTTTTGTTTTGTTTTTACCTTACAGCTTCACATCCTGAATATTAATCCCGATTATTTGTGGATAAAATACTCAGTTCAGAGGTACAGTGTGTGCACATTCAGCACATTAAATGATACATGATTTAAAAGGCAATAATGATAACGGAGACCGAAATGTTTTTACTCAATGTTTTACGAATTCATTCCTCTGCTTTGAATCATAGATGTTGTCTTGTCACAATAAAATTACGTTTTAAATATCAATCTCTCTCTGGAATATATGTATATGATAGAAGTTGAATTTAAGACTTTTTAAAACCTTTTCAAGATCATGATGAATGATATTTAAATCTACTTCAAGTATGATGGATATGAGGGACTATCAGAATCCCATAATTACTTACACTTGACTACTATTGAAGATAAGGTGAAGTAGCCTCGTAGAGAATAACACTTTAAACACCACGTCATCACGCAAACAGAAAAAAGTCAAACAGTAGGTATCCACAGTCTTTCTTACAGCCAAGCCCAGTGTGCCGCTATGAATTCTGACCAGGGTGTTTGTAGACTCATCAGTCAAATGAACGTTTACATCATTAAAATCTACTTAAATGCTTTTTTAGAGCTAGTACGTCATATTTGCACATTTAAGACTTTATAGATAGCTAGACAGAGTTAAAAGTCTGGAGTAATTTGACTATTTATAGGTATGTGCTAAAATTTTATGAACAAGCTCTTTGAGTGAACATCAAGACTAGAAAAGCACTTTATAAATACAGACCAAATACAAAATCATTTGTTGTTCTTTGAACTACTGACAACATTTCCCCAAAATTCTAAATTTGATCTGCGATCTAGAATCTGCATCTCTATAGAGACAAATCTGGAGTGGTCTCTTAATTTTCCCGAAGCTGTATTTCATTGCGGTCTACAAAACGTCATGAAATAATAAGATTTACTTGTTACAATTTCTTTACGTCCAAGCCCATGTCTTCAGACGCCATGTTGTGTCCGACCAACCATCCAGAACAAAAACAAAACAATCAATTTACGATCACATAGCTCAAAGGAAACTGCGAAACATCACAATTTTAAAAAAGTGGAGTTTGGGAATGTTTGGTATTTTTACTTGAATAAGACCTGAAGGGCTGGACAGCAGCGGCCTTTGAGACGGAAGCCACGCAGGGCTGTGCAGAGCAGAGAGACGCAGCCAGAGAAAACACTGAGTTGTTTAATAATGTTTGAACATTGAGTCTCAGTGCAGTTTGTCACACAGTGATGTTAAAAACCCACAGGGGAACATTCCCTCTGTATTACAGTGTGTGTGTGTGTGTGTGCGTCCCTCTGTCTGCAGCTCTGTGCTCTCGTTTCTCTCCTCCCTGTATTCACTTCTCTTCTATTGCTTCTCCTTATTCCTTGACAATGCTTTATTTTACCTTTCCATCATCCGTTAACATTTAGTGAGGGCGTCAGAAAAGAGAAGGATAACGGCGGTGTGAAAGAGGAGCTTGGACAAAAGTTACGATGAAAAGCTGATTGTCAGGGGTCGAGGTTAAAGGTCAAGGTCACAGGTCACACTTACACAGTGAACGGTAAACAATGCAATCAATGAACCACGTGATTTGACATCTTTATCTCCTTGACTGAATGTTTCTGTTTGACCCTGAAGGACGAAAAAAAAAGAAGGAAATTCAAGACTTGAAACCACATCAGAAGCAATAATCAGCACAGAGTCACATGTTAAGGAGTTTATTGTGACTAAGAGAACACTTGCTCTACACAGTACACACTTCACCCTGACACCACTCCCATCAGGCTGTTTGAAAGGGAGGAGAAACCGTCACGTTAGAGCGTCATGTGAACGAGACACGGCGACGTCCAAATATCATTTCCTGTTTTTCGCCTCCGCTGGTTTTCATAAGTGTCGTGCACAAAAACTCAGGTGATCCCACAATCTGGTGTGCGATCAGACCGGCCCTGCAGCTGACATCCACGAGTACAGTACTTGTGTTTCAACAGCAGAACACGAAACAGTGAGATTCTTAGTGGTGGAAATGAGCCGACTCTGTGTAGAGGTCACGTCTAATGTGACAACAGATATGCTACAGTATGTACAGCAAGTTAATGCAGTCATAGATTCATATTTACACAAACATACAGACACTTCAGGCACTTCATTCCCCCCCCCATGCGCTCACCCAAGAATAGTGTCCACATAGTTTCAGATACCACAATACAGAAATGAAGAAGACGCTCATCAACTTAACTTATCCAAATCCTTATTTCATAACCAGATTAAAAATAACCTCATTAAAAAATATATTTTTAGAAACCAGCAGGAAACACTGGTTGTTTTGTTAGAAACAAAATTGAAAAATTCAATAATCACCGATGACACCATAAATCACCTCGTCCACCAGCCAGTGAAGCACTGACTATTTCAGTTACTGTAACATACTGAAACTCATTTTGTCGTCTTTATACATCACAATATCTAAAAGTTTAAACCCTCTTGTGACAATTGGCCTTTGTTTATATTTGCACCTTTTTTTTATGAATTCTTACTCAATTTAGTAGCTGAAGGACAAAACAGCAGAAAAACATAATTATTCCTCCAGTGGCCAGAAGCATTACGTTTTCTGGCTGACCGTCCGTTCGTCCACTTGTGAACATGATATCTCGAGTGCACCTTGAGAGAATTGCCTCTAACTTGATACAAAGGTTTACTTGGACTCAAGAATGAACTGATAAGAATCTGGTGGTCAAACATTAAGGTCAAGATGGCCTCACGAAACCCTTTTTTGCCTTGTGAACATGTTATCTTAATAACACCTGAAGAGAATCCTTTTAAATTTTGCACAAATGTTCACTTAGACTCACAGATGAACTGGTTAGATTTGGGTGGTTAAAGGTCAAAGTTCAAGGTCACGGTGTCCTCACAAAACATGTTTTTGGCCTCCTGAACATGATATCTCAAGTCTGCCTTTAGAGGCAGTTTTGACCACTTGTCACTCAAAGATGAACTGATTAGATTTCAGTGGTCAGAGGTGACAGTGACCTCATAGGAGTCCGGAAAAACATATATGCAGACTAAAACTGCACTGGTTGGTGAAGGCAAACAACCACAGGGCGTTCATTCAAGTTTGAACTAAGGCTAGATAACCAACTTCATTAAATGTCTCACATTACAGATTTCTTGAGTTGATATACAAATTGTCTGAATTCTTATTTATATTTGGATTGAAAACTCCAACTGAAACCAGAGGTTCAATCAACCAACAATCTGACAGAAAACAAGCACAGGAACATGTTTCTGAAAAATATTTAGCACGACATTTATCATTATTGAGCTAAATGAAACAATTAATCATCATGTACACTGAACAGCTCCAACATTAAAACCCATTACCTGTTTTAACATTGTGGCAGATTGGTGAACATTTCAGGGCCTGAGGTCTGGAACTATTTTTAAACTAAAGCTCTCCAGCTCCACAAGATATTCAAAAATATCTTTCGTCAAATCTCACGAGGAAAAACACTCTGAACAGTCGAAATATTTCAGAAAACGACTGCTAATGTTTTAACTCTAACATTTGGGGTAGTTCCTCTCTGTTTCCATGGCAGCAACACAAAGTTTGATCTCTGGCTGGTCTGAATGCCGTCAGCATCCTCGCTGCTTCTTCAAACACGGTGTACCGCCGAGCAGCAGATTGCACGAACCTGAGACACATGCACACACACACACACACAAACACAGGGCCGAGTTTGCAGTCTGGAAACCTGCTTTATATTTCTCACCAGCTGACTGTCAAAACCAACAGAGGCTGGAACGTCCTCAGATGTTTCTTCCATCATACTTCTTATTCACACCATTCCCCAGCCTCTTTTTCATTTCAGCTCTCTTCATACTCGTTCTCTCATCTGGTCTAGCCATCATCATCATCATCATCATCATCATCATCATCATCAAAATCATAATTTTCTCTTTTTCTTTCACGCTGGTCCAACAGAAGCCAGGTCTTTCATTTGGGGAAATACCTGCCCAAATTTACTGCAGTGTTGTGAACCTCTAACTCTAACTAACAAGTGGGATACTTTTTTTTATATATATATAAAACAAAATAAACAGAAAAGAAGGTTGAGATCTATAAATCCAGAACAGTACACATCAAAAGAAAGAAACAAGACCACTCAACATAAATGACAGCAAAGTAACGCAGAGAATCTTCACCACAATGTCCAAGAGCTTTGGAGGTTGAAGTCTCAGTTCGTGTACTTCAGGCAGGCATGTCTTCTTGGGGTTTTCCAACATGGTAATTTCGTACAATCTCTTGTTTTTTTTAGTTCCTGGAACGTAGTCCAGTCTAGACAGAACGCCCCCAACTGTCCACATAGATATCGGAGCTTTGAAAATAATGAATAAGTATGACAAATATTGGGGAACGTCCGTAGAATTGTTAAGAAGGAGACTGGCTGCTACCATACTGCTGCATCACTTCTTACTGTTTTACTGTATTTTGTGCACCACACAGGTAATGTATAAAACAGGACTCTTTTGTTCATACTGATCCAAAATCCTCAATTATGCAGTAGCCTACTTTCTAGAAAGATGAAGGGCTGTGCTTTCTTCTCAAATTCATCCGACTCGTCCTAAATGTCTCTGCCCTCCGTCAGTGTCCTTCTTTCCTCGTCTCTTGTTATTACACTTTTTGCTGCATCTCTATCTGTTGGCCCTGTCTGTTGTGACTCTGGCCCTTCCCGTTCATCTCGTACATCGAGCTCTTCTGCTGCTGCCGTCGGTAACACCACACCCCGACGATGACAGCCGCAGCCAGCGCACACACCGCCACGATGATGACGGTAATTGTGGCACCTTTGCTAGAGGAGCTCTGAGGAGGGCAGTCATCGCCCACGCAGATCGCCTCCCCCATCTCCCCCTCCACCTCCTCACGCTCGCCAGTCTCACTGGGCAGGTTGTTCACGGTGTGCTCCTCCATCGGGACGTCGCCATCATGCACTGGGGGAGCCAGGCCGTAATCGAGGAAGGGGTGCTCGGTGAGGTCTCCCTGCCAGGAGCGGGTGGGAGCTGCTTGTTGCGTGTCGTAGTCGAGGGTGTCGGAGTACGAGGGGAAGTCTGAGGGCTCTATAGGATCAGGGGAAGGAGCAGCGGTGGGGATGAAGCCAGGCCAGACATCCTTTACTCCACCTTGTTCAGGGTCCACAGTGGGAGATTCGTGTTCCTCTGGTAAACTGGTGTTGGGGACAGGTCTACGAATTTCCACCTCGTTGGGTTTGTCTGTTGTCGTGGCATGTGTCCCCCTCTCTCCGTCCTCTGGTCTCACTCGTTCTGTTGTCGAGTCGCCTTTTTCTGTTTCCTCTACGACGACAGGGTAGCCGTCTAGCCAGGTGTCATCCGTCGTTGCCTTCTCTTCTGCTCCCTTCGCAGTGCCATTCTTACGTACATCTGTTGCTATAGAAATGATGACACGCTGATGACCATCATCGTCATCTTCGTGGCTATCATGATCATCGTAGCTGTCATGGTCATCGTTGTCATGCTCATCATGATCAGTAAGATGGTCGCTATCGTCCTCCTCCAGGTCGTAATGCTCCTCGCCATCGTCATGGTCGTGGTGGTCTGGATGTTCCTTTGAGTCTTCAGGATGCTCTTGAACAACCGCACCATGATCGTCAGTCACGTCCTTGCGATCCTCGTAGCTTTCGTGTTCATCGTAGCTGTCGTCCTGATCATCGTACTCCTGGCTGCTGTAGCGAACACGATCATCTTCATGTTCACCCATGTCATAATGGTCATTGGGGTCAATATGATCTTCGTTGTGTTTTTCGGGGCGGTCCCGTCTGTCCAGATCATCGTGCTGAGCTGGAATGTAATGTTTCAGATGGTCATCGTGGTCATCTTCGTTCTGGTGACTGTCACGGTCAGGTTGATCATAGTGGCGGCTGTCGTCGCGATCCTGTCGGTCATCTGTGTCATGATCGTCGTAGCTGTCTCGCTCGTGATCATGGTCATCGACATCGACGGGATACTGGGTTTCCTGGCTCTCGTGCTCTTTGCTCTCCTCTGATTGGGTGCCTGAAGCTCTCTGTGGAGTCTGTGTGACTGGATTGGTGGAGACGGACTGTCCCTCCTCCTGAAAAGCCTCTGAGGGAAACCAGAACATGTGTTTCTGGGAGAGAAGAGAGACCGGTGCTTCTGTGGCTGCAGCTACATCTATCCTCACCACCTCCCTCCTCTCCTGCTCCCACCTCGGGTGACCTATAAAGTCTTCCACAGCCCGGTCCTCGTCTTTTTCTTCTACGACACCCTCAAACTTACTACCATTCAATTCTCCTCCTGCTTCATCGTCTCCATGCTCGTCTTGATGCTCCACGAGACCAAAGCTCGTCTCTTGCTGCTCCTGACTCCCCCTTCCCTCTGGGTATGCAGTTCCATGCACCTCCTCATACACTTCACCGTGAGCCTCCTCTGGCCTCTCGCTGTGGTGCCCTTCCTCCTCGTAGGAATCTGGGAACTTGTCCTCATAGTCTATGTGACTTTCAGTCCCATCTGAGGAAACAGAGAGGAAACATACATGATCTATTTACTTCCATGATTATACAACTCAACCCAAAAAATCTCACACAACTTTCAGATTGCGACAATCGAGCCAATGTTCTCCTGGATCCATGCACTCTTCTGAGTGCCATTCCATTATTTTTTTAGACATAAAATATGAATTAGTGAGCTTTAGAGGTACTGGTTGTGGTGTAGGTGCTTTTTCCAGTTTTTATTTAAGGCTAAAGTAACTACACCAACTAACCTGCCTTACTAACTAACCCTTATTTTTACCACGAGAGCAGTATCAATCTTCTCATGTGTCACTCACAAAGCAAATCAATGTATGTTTACTGAGTTTTACTTTAACATAAAGCAATGGCTACACGTGATCATTTATCCCAATTGATGATTTGCTCATTTGAAAGATTTTAAGAGGCCTTCGTTGGTGAAACTTTTTACTGCATCACAAGAAAATTGAAAATTGTAGCAATAAATCACACAAAATGTGAATATAATTTTGTGTAACAGAAATATATTGTATCTTTAGTATTTATTTAAATCATTTTCTGACCACTCTGATTTATTCTTGGGTAATTTACTCCTGAGAATAAAGACAACTACGTCTCTGTAACCCCACACGCAGGCCTGGCATTTTGCCTCCATAGACTGGGACTCTTCAGACCCTCTGCTATGAACTGGGCCACACCACGGTATGTCACGCTCAGGTGTCATCGCTGCCTTTTCTTCCCCACTCACAGTTAAGACTCTGTTTCCCCCAAAAGCCCGAAATCAAGCAGCGGTCACCTAACAACACCGGGAGCCAACAAGCAAGGAAGTGAGGAGGTTGACCTCAGTGCGGTCTGCTGTCTGGGTCAAAGCTCAGAACTTTGAAAAGTACAATGGGGCATTTCTCTTTTTTCTTCTTCGTTCTGCCTCTTTCCAATTCTGGCCTGCGCTCCAAAATGCAACGTTTGGACACCTTCTTACCTTTGACACAAATCTGCACCAGTCCATACCACTCTCCGCAGCTGTCGCACAGCAGGCTGAAGACAGTGTGTCCGCTGGGCATCACGTGACCCGGCACACACGTGTAGAGCAGCTCATCGCCCATCTCAAAGCCAGGGTGACCCTGCAGACGAGCGTTGGGGAAAGATGGAGGGTCCCCACACGGCACGCCTGTCGACAACAAACACAGAGATACATGTCATATAAAGATAAAATTGAACATATAGTGTGATGTAGCCTAAATGTACAGAAACATGGAGATAATCAGATGGACCAAACATGTACTTTTACTTTTACTGTTTATAAGGAAGGAGTAGAGATCTTCTCTGAGTGGCACCAAATAATATTCTGCAACCTTCCCTCCCCTGTCAGATCCATGAGAGTGGAGTGGGTGTGTGAAATTTAGCTTCAGATCCATCAGGGTTTACGTACATTCAAGGATCACTGCACACACTCAGATATTCATGACAGATCGGTAAATGAAGACAGATATTAGTGAAAACACAAACACACACATCTG
This sequence comes from Hippoglossus stenolepis, assembly GCF_022539355.2. Lineage (NCBI taxonomy): Eukaryota > Metazoa > Chordata > Actinopteri > Pleuronectiformes > Pleuronectidae > Hippoglossus > Hippoglossus stenolepis. The sequence continues at coordinate 11,006,916 of NC_061499.1, forward strand.
TGTATATGCACACATCTGTGTCTTCACTAACCTTTATCTTTGATGCAGAAGGCGTCCAGGTGAGCCGTGTCCTCTGTGGCATTTTCTGTTCTCACGTCCACTGGTTCCAGTCCGCTGCCTGCAACATTACACACAGTGGCCCTAGAAACCAGGAGAGAGACACACAGGCAGGACAGTGAGAACATCTATGATTTTCATTTTAAACCAAATCATGTTTAAAGCCCATTTATAGACTCCAGAGTTGAGGGCGGTCATAATTAAACCCAGTGTGTTAACTTGTAACACAAACAGACACATGCACAGAAACACACTTAGTATTTTGTGCTATTTTATGATTTACTCCAACACATTTTAGAGGAAATTTGGTGTTATGTTCCGTTGTCATGTTCGAGATTTAGTTGTTTTTGCCAAAGAGACAATTCCTCTAAATATGTCAGATGGTTTCATTTAAGAGGTCAAATAAAAGCTATATAATAATATAAAATTAGATGTTACTTTGTGTGGCAGACAATAATATTTTCTTCTTTCCACTCCATTAATCATCCAATGATGCCTCAGATTCATCTTGTGACCTTTCCGACGAGGGACACCGCTGGACTCAAATACCTCAAAGCATATGAGGCCGTTTAATCTTTCTCTACCATGTCTGACTACAACAGTGAAATAAAGCTAACACAATAATTAGTATTAGTATTAAAGTATTAATGAGGCATTTCTTTCTGCAGGACGAGTGACTTCATTTTACGGCTCAACCCTCTGGCGTGTTCAAATCATGTGATGTGTGATGTGTGCTCTGGTTAAGATATGTACACGGGTAACATGACGGCATACACTGTAAAATCTATGCAGTACTGTACTAATATTATTACAGCATGACATCAGAGTACAAAAACACACATCATGCCTCAGACACGCTGCAGTATCAGCACTTGTAGCTTGTGGCACAACATTATCTAACACTGGCACGTTGGGAATAGATGTTCCCATACAAGCCTAACGATACAGCCAGCTTCATATAGAACAATCATAACATCAGCGACTTAATATGAGACCTATTCCACAAGGACTAAATGAGTAATGTGGTCGGACCACGACGCCTACAAGCTGAAAACGATGAGTAAATAGTCTTTTTTTTTTGCCCCATTACTAACTGGGTTTATAGCATCATTAGCCCACTTATCATTGAAAGCACCAGATAAGACGGACTCGAAACTTCCCAGGCCAATCAAATCATGTTCCCATAGCAACGCTCAACCACATGTACAAAGGAAAGTCATGGCAAAGTTTCACCGAGCTCAGATACATTACTTTTTATTAATATTAATCAGGCTTCGTCAAATAAAAAGGTGTCAGCCAAGAGTTGTGCATGTGTCTGTTTGTGTGTGTGTGTGTGTGTTTGTTAACTTGTGCAACTGAGTTAATCAAAGCATCAGTAATTTGGAAGAATTTGACTGGCAGTGCAGCTCCAGACTGTGAGACGAGAGCAGCGTGAGTCATTCTGAAGGCTCGAGCGACGCTATAACTTCAGCTTATAAGGACAAAAGTCTGAGAGAAGGAAGTGAGAAATCGCCAAGAAAACACCCAGAGAGAGACAAAAATCACAAAGACTGTTTTCATATTAAACTATAGCTCCTGAAGGCATCTGTGCACGTGCGTGTGTGTGTGAGTGAAGGTGCGTGTGTGTGGGAGAGAGAGAGAGAGAGAGAAGGGGGGTTCTATCAGGGACAGTGTATGCTTCACCTGACCACGTTTCTCAGAGCCATCGCCTTATATGACATAACGACGGGAAAACCTCAAGGATGTGTGTGTGTGTGTGTGTGTTGTGTTGTGCGTGTGCGTGTGCGTGTGCGTGTGTGTGGTAATGTGTGTGTGTGTGTGTGTGTGTGGTTGATGTGTCCGTTGCCAGGCAGCAGATCTGTGATTGACAGTAAAGATGAAGACGTTACGGCAGAACAGTCAAGCTGTTATTATGCAAGAAAGCTAAAAAATGAAGTCAATGGAAATCTGTAGAATAATACAGGTTAACACCAGAGCATTACATTCTGCTAAACTCTCACAAATCTTACCACAGAAATAAGGGAATTATTTTCAAAGCAACTTCCAGAACCGATATGTGACTGAACGTCTGAATTGACCCTGGAGTACCTGCAAAAGCTAAAAAACAAACCCTTTCTAACCGCCATGTAAATCTACACATAACTAAAGCATAATTATATGCTCTGTGAGTCAAAAGTTTTTTTTTGCCTTTTTGGATTTTTTCATTCCAATCAAGAAGAGTCACGAATGGAAAGAAAATCCTAAATCTTAAAACCAATGTCTCAAAACATCCTGGATTCAAGTCTGTCTGAAGGGATGTCTGTGGTGCATGAACCTACCAGTTTCCAGTATTATACATCATAACATTCTAATACGCTGCATAGACTATATATAGAGATGAACAACATGACTCTGGTGGCTGGCTGGCTGGAGTATAGGTCATAAACTCTGCCTCCTCCATGTTGGCAGTTGGGACATGGGCCAAACTAAAAAGTCAAAGCACATGCCAAATAGATTTTTCTCAAATAAGTTGTCTGTTATTGTAGGTAGTTCTTATCACACTGATGTTTGTTTCCTAGATGTTTTAAAAACAAGGTATCTTGATTGCAGCGTTCGTATACATTATATATTTTGGCTTCATTTCTGGGAAGAAGTGTAGACGCATCTTCCATCTTTATATACAGTCAGTGACACATATCCTGAAATTATATATGGAGTTGGTTAAGTGAAGTGTAAATGCAGAGAAGTGAGGGCTGGAACTTCTGAACCTATAGCTACAACAGAAACCAAGGAGCAGCCTTGAAGGGAGTCAGCAGGAAAGCAAGAGCAACAGTTAATATGCTCTGAAATATGTGACCAGACTAAACAGTAAATATATAGAGTGGGTGTGATGTGATGCTGCAAACAGTGAGAGCAACTCTGGCCCATTTTTAACATTAAACTCCATTTTCGTCACAAACACGGCAGAAGTCATCGTTGTGGTGAAGGTCTGACGATGGGCGGGGATGAACCGAGCTGGACAGACCGAGTTGAAGATGGATGACTGTGAAACATGGTACGTGGGTGTGAAAGCTAATGTCCACTGTCCAACACGCAGGGAGTGTACAGAGATTTAAAAAAAACGTTTCAGCTTTTCCATCGACCAGACGGAACGTTCACCATTCTTCTGGAAGCCGCCATTTTTAATGACGTTGGATGTTTGTCCTCTGAAACTATGAGCGAGTATCATACGAGTATTTTTAGATATTAATTTTACCAGATATTACATCATAAACCCCTGATTACCATGTATTTAACTGAAGGTATTGTAGAAGCACTCTAAGGGCCATTTGGTCTTGTGTAATTACTGCTATTGACACAGGATGTCAATCAAACACCTGACTATAAGGGTGTACCTGTCTTCCCTCAAGCCCAAAATCATCTCCGTCTCTTTCTGTCTCCGGGTGCTGAGAGCCGTGTGTCATGTTACCGTGGAGATGAGAGGTGTAAATGGAGGCAGTTGTCGACATGACACCCCGGCTCTGAATTCCCTCCTCCTCCAGGAAGGAACAGAGGAGTCTTTCTCCCTCTCTTCCTCTCCGCTTTTTCTCTTTCCCCCTTGAAATGTGTCACTCTCCTCTTCTATCCTTCCCGCTCTCTCAAACTGCCGCTGCAGCCTTCGCTTCCTTTCTCTTTCATCCATCCCTACGACCTCCGTCACACACAGGAGCACACACACCAGAGATGACCTTTGACATCTCTAGAAATCAGCCGCCTCCCTTACACGTCCCTTACAACAAACAAAGACAGAGTACTTCTTTGCTATTCTTACCCCACTGTGCCTCCATAGAGCCACCCACGGGTGCATGTAGAGAAGAAGCACTCCACCACAGCGTGACGGAGATCCTCTGCCGATGCCAAGCGGGCATGTTGTGAGGCACAGGCCCGCTCGGCATCTCTGAAGCCCTGAGGGCCGGAGGAGTTCCTCAGGTCCAACACAAACACCCGACCTGAGAGGAGAGAGAGAACAGGGAGTAAGAGGAAAAACTCTGAAACTCCTCAAAGCAAAATCTCAGAGAGTGGCAGGTGTATGTGGACTATATGGCCAAAATTATTCAGTCAGTATCAATAACTATCACGATTAATGTCACATTATTATTTCTTTTAAGTTTAAAGACAGATCTTTGAGTGATGGTTGTTGTTTTAAACTCTTCGTTATGCGCAGAGGATGATAAACACTTGTTACATGAGGTAGATTGATGATGTGTTATACCTCCTCACTGTGCTGGCACAATGCATAATCATTACATTGATATATAAATTTGACTTTTGTCATATTGCCATGAAAATTATATATGATAACTACTGATATTGTTTTATCGTTCAGCCCTTATGTGGACAAATTGTCTGCTGAGAAAATGACCTGTGAGCTTTTCGATAATGGCAGCCTGTGTTAGAACTACACACTCCAACTATTACAAAGGTTTTTTGTAGGTTACAATCAAATTAATTTGAAGAAAACCTATAGATGCAAACCTGAAATGAGTGGGGACAGCCCAAAAGCCTGTTATAAATATTAGGAGAGCTTTATTTTAACAAGTAAAGTATGATAGTATAAACGTCCTCAGCACAAATTTTTAGCACTGATTTTTAATATATAGTTTTGGGATATGTAAACTTTAGAGTCACAATCTAAGCCATAAATCTGCTACAGATTTAGAGAGGGCTTCAAAAGTAGGTGTAAATCATTAAGTGATCAAGACATGTCTGTGCTAAAATGAAGGTAACAGCTTATTATTGTGTAAAGTCTAGATCCAAGTTAATTCAACAACATAATATGAAATCATATTTGACGCCTGACGCATTAAAATCTCATGATCAGTCTAAATATAGTTCAACACTTACATGTCAGTATCTGGAGAATGCAGTTGAGCAGAGAGGTTTGATATCTGTGAGCTTTAATAGGCGACAGGTACATTTACTGTAAATTGGCACTACGTCCCCTTCACGGTCACAATATACAGTCACGTCACTTATACTAAAGAAAACATGCTCTAACCCTGTGTATAAAACCTTAAAAGTTTATCCTTTTAACAAATATATGGATAAAACGTGGGAAAACAGCAAACTAAGCCTCATCTGTAAAAGCTGGACGATAATTGCGCACTCAAACAGCATTACGCACAGCTTAACGCACGTATAATGCTGTGTTTGTTTGGTTCTACTTTAAGATTCAATATTTATATCAGAGAATAAAACAGTCACGGGACGACAGAGAAAATGCTCCCGTGTGATGATAAACCTGCTAAACGCACGAGATGACACGACAGGTGCCGTTGATGCGCGCGCTCGTCCTCCGTTGCGCGCCGAGGAAGGAACCCCCAAACTTTTTGATTTGAGTTTATAATGAAGTCTGTGGGTTTCTTGTCATTTGTGGATTCAAATATGAACTTACCGTCTGCATTTACATTCACTGAGCTGATGACAAGACAAGCCAGGGATCCATAGAGCAGCCACACAACAGTTTGGTTCCAGCGGTCCAGCATCTTCTTCTTTTTGCGCCTGTGGTTGTATAAAGTAAATCTCACTTTTTAGGATGGAGAACGTGTCCAAATCAAAACTTGAGTCAACAGTGTGGCGGGTCACAGTCTCCCTCCCGGTGGACGCAGCGGTGGGAAGGTGTAGGAGCTTATTGACAAGTGTGTCCGTTAACGGGAAGAAAACGGTGAGAGCGGCTCGGGAGCGAGGCTCGTTTGCCTCCACAAATAGTCGCCCTCGCGAGCAGATGGAGCACCGGTGCGAAAACTCGCGCGTCGCCGTTAGTAAATACGTCACGGCCTGAAAATCTTCACGGTGCGCAAAGGCGGTCAAACCGACTCCTGCTCCTCCAGAGCAAGAGGAGGAGGGAGAGGGTGTGTAGAGGCTGCTGCTGCTGCTGCCGAGGTGTCCTTGAGCAAGACACAGAACAGAATGAAGGGACCAAAATCACAAAGTTCATAGCTCATGTAGGCATCAGTATCTATGTGTGTGTGTATATAGGTTTGGTTAGGTTTAAGTTTAGGTTTAAATTTAAGTTTAAGTTTAAGTTTAAGTTTAAGTTTAGGTTTAGGTTTAGGTTTAGGCTAGGTTAGATTATGTTATGTTAAGTTAGGTTTGGTTTGGTTTGGTTAAGTTAAGTTAGGTTAGGTTTAGGGTAGGATAGGTTCAGATTTGGGCTTGGGTAGGTTAGGTGAGGGTTAGGGTTAGGGTGAGGTTGGGTCTGGTGAGTGAGGTGAGGTGAGGTGAGGTTTGGTTTGGTTTGGTTTGGTTTGGTTTGGTCAGGTTTGGTTTGGTTTGGTTTGGTCAGGTTTGTGGTCAGTTTAAGGTTAGGGTTAGGCAAGTAGTACTATGGTCAAGGTTAGAGTAAGTCTCACAGAAATCAACATAATAATCTCTGAAGTCATGGAGACACGACTGTGTATGTGTGTTTCTCTCTCTTTGTGTGTGTGTGTGTCCCATTTGGTAAGGGAGATAAAGACGGATGACCCCAGCCCATAAAGAGCTTTCTTCATTGTTTCCGTGAATCTGCAGCTATAGATATCTCTAGAACCCATAGACCTACAAACCAGAGCAGCACCACTGAACCCACATTACAACCACTATAAATGTTGCACAGAGAATCAGAGTTATCACAGTGTGCTCGTATGCTTCTTCTATTAAACGCATGTGTCTACAAAACAGACAACTGAATCTCCCCATGTATTTACACAAGGATTCATATACATCACATGCACGAGGGTAGTGTCAGATTATCAGTATGACCTTGTTTCTCCTCAGAGCAAATGTATGGGCATCCTCTGACAGGACAGGGTTAGGGTTAGCCTCTGCAGGGGTTTTCCAGAAAACTAGGTTTGAGATTCTCTGTTGTAAACCAACATGATCAAGAAGTCTAAAGAGTGATTGGGGGAAACTGAAATTTGATCAGTAATGATTTAATGACCACCGGAAACCTGATGAAGAAGTCTATGTGATATGACTAGAAAGATCCAGAACACTTACTGTGTTAAATGGATCGTATGCGATTGGAAAATGTATTCATATACTTCACTTATGTAAAACTAACCCAATGTGTAAAATATTCTGTTACAAGTCAAAGTACTGCAAGTGAAATTTCCCCTGCTCTATGGGTGTGATGTTAAATGAGAGAAGACCGAAGACAGTCGGGGACAGGATCAATGCAGATGTGTGTGTATGCAGATGCTCAAACAGAGAAATCATTTGAAATGAGATTTAAAAAGACAATAGTAAATAAATTCTCCAAGGAGTGACACCTATATTGAGGTTTCACACTCCCTCATCTCTGCCTTTCACATCATTTTCATTATTCCCTGAGTTCCCTCTCTCCCGGTTGTATTCTGCCTCCAACTCCACAGCCGATGTTTTTCTTTTTCCCATTTCATCTCTGTTTCTCTGTCACATTCTTTTAACCCTGTATTCTTGCACTTCTCACACTTTCGTCCTATGGATGTCCTGTCCGGCAGGTTTGGGTGAGGGTTTTTTAAAAGTGGGCTGGGAACCTAACTCGTGGACGGAGGCTATTTCTGGAGGGCTGGGGGGTCATAGGGGGGAAAAAAGGGAGAGCGATGGCGAGGCGGAGAGAGACAGTGATTCACACCTGCACCATCTCAGAGAGGCTGGTGTGAATTATGTTTGCTGCAGGTGTCCAGGGAGAAACATAACCAGACATCACACATGTGTGTAATCTCACAGTACACACCCATTAGACAATGTGTGGAAGTAAACACACACACACACACACACACACACACACACACACACACACACACACACACACACACACACACACACACACACATTCACTGGTCTGACTATGTGTGAGACCAGTGACTTCCCATGTCCCGTCAGAATGACGTGTCGTGCAGGTGTGTGATTGACTCAGGAGGAAACCATTGGTCATCCCAGTGCATCCCAGGGACAGAGGGATGACTGACGTTGTCTCCATGGCAACAGCTACCTAAACCGCCAGGAGGGGTGGGGTCCGGAAAAACAGGAGCAGCTTGGAAAGCTCAGAGTTGAGGCTACGTGGAGGGAAACAGTGAGAGATGATTGGTGTGTATGTGTGCAGTGCTGTCCGGTGAAAATCACACAGCTCCAACATGTCACTGTTTCATGGGCCTGTGTGTGATTGTTTGGTTCAAAGGCACAAGGGAAGTTTTAAGTATAACACAGTATTCATTGGACAGTGAGAAATAATGTGTGTACATGCATCTGAACCTGCACATATGTGTTTTTGCTACATTGCTATAAAGATAAGATAGGATGAGAAATTCCTTTATTGATCCCCAGGGGATAAATTCAGATATTACAGCAGCCCAACAATACAGGTATAAAAAGAATAGAATAAAAATAGAATACAACAAAATATAACTATCTAAGAACATTGCAATTAGATAGTGAAATATAAAGTACTGCAATGCATTACACAAATATTAGTACATGGTATAGTGCAGTATAACATTGAATATATTTTGTGTCCATAATTAAACATGTATAGTATAAAAACACACAGGTACCTTTAATAAAATAAAATAAAACACGATATGACATTAGAAATAGACAAGAAAACAGGAAAAATACAAAATAAAGGAGGCAAGAAAGAGGCCAAACTATACAACTAAGTCTTTAAATGTTTTGATGAAGAATTAAAAGTATTCAAACCCCTCTTATATCTATAATCATAGTATATCATCATCTGATGTGTCTGAGCTGAGGTATTCATCTGAGACACTGTCTGTGTTGAACAGAGACGACTTCTCTCGACACTGATATGGTCGCTGCGCTCGTCAGGACACATTCAACACCGCACTGCCAGCCGCAGCTGAGTCAGGACGAGGAGGGCACGGAGCTATTCAAAGAACTGACTTCATTAATTTGACTTTTGAGGAGCGATTGTTAATTACCATGCGATTCAGTCAGAAGGCGACAGGAATGAAAGGAGGAGAGATGTAAGACAAAATTCTGGCACAAGCATCCTAATATGTATGTGTTCCTGCCAGCATACACACACACACACACACACACACACACACACACACACACACACACACTCACTGAAATCTGACTCACGTCTTGTATGTTACACAATACTCTGAGGTATAAACTTCTAAAATTATTTATATTGCTTTTAATCACTACCACTTTTTACAAATCCTGCTGTGCTTATTGCCCTATAGGGCTCACTGTGGTAATGAACGGCAGCTGCTTTGGGAAATGCAGATCAACAGAGACGTTTGTTTTTGTACAATACATTCTGTCAGATGTATTTCAGATGAAAACCCCCCTTCCACTTATAGTTGCAGAGGGGACCCAGACGAAATAAGGAATGTTTACATTTCATGTTTTTGTGAAACTCCTAAAAGACAGCCATGAGAGATCATGTTCGAAAGGTCACAATTCAAAAACTTTGACCTTTAACTTTGACCTTTGACCTTTCAAATCTAATCAGTTAAACTGTGAACATTTGTGCCAAATTTGAAATGACGAGGTGTTCTTAAAATAACATGTTAAAAATGTGTAATATGTGATTTCTGTGTGACTTTGACTTTTATCATCAATTCATCTTTGAAACCCAGTGAACCTTTGTTCCAAATTTGAAGAAATTCCGTCACGATGTTCCTGCGATATTGCAACTGACATCTAATGTGAGATGGGATTGGATCCAGCCCCCATCAAAGGATAATCATTATTGACAGATTATATGATAGATGAAAGGATAATCTCACGTTTGCTGTGTGATGATCTGATAAAGCACAGATTAATTGCATTAAATGACCCTCTCTCAGTATTGTGTGGACATGTACAGACTGACCTATGTCTCACTGGCCTGTTAGCTTGGTTAAACATGTCAGTTTAATAATACTTGTATTTTCTGAGAACGGGCCCATTTGTCACAGCAGACGTTTGGACCTGTCATTGTGGGAAAACCACAGATGATACAAATGACACTGATGATACTTCTGTTCTATTCGTCCCGGTAATAAGTCATGTTGGTGTGACAATACTGGGACTCCGACAGTGAGTCAGCTAAATTGAATTCAGCCATCATTCATTTCATCGTTCATCATTTAGAAGAGCTATTAGTTCTGAGTCAAATTCCTTCTGCCACACAGGGAATTTGGCAGCTAGCAGCTTTGTCTAGTTAGTAATGCATCTATAGTTGTAGCCTTTTGAAGACCTGACTTCTGTATAGGATGGAGATGTGTTCTACTGACCTCTGACCTCTAAGATATATGTGGCAGAGTGGAAAAAGATAGAAAGATTTCTCTCAAACGTGTAGTGACGTAGAGAAAGAAAGTAACAGAAAATGGAAATAACCCAACTCAGCCCAAACAAGCATATTGAAAAGTGGAGTGGAGAATACATGATTACACAGCAGGTCTCCTCCTATTACCACATTGTTAAACTCGAGTAGCCAGCACTGTGTTGAAGAGATTATGTCCTTGTAACAGCTCAGGATGAACACAGATTAGTGTGGTGGGATAGAGCGCCATCTAGCTGTGGATTGTGGGAACGTGTTTGAAGATGTGTCACTCAGGATCTATAACTCACAACTGCAGCATTCAATCTGCAAACATGAAATAATGATGGTAAGTGTTTGCATCCTTCACTGAAGTAAAGGTAACAATGCAACAGCAGGGACACTTGTACCGATGTGTTATCACCAAAATGTTCTCAAACATAAATTGTCTGTACCTGAATTCTAAGGGAAACATATTTTCTTTAATGTAGTGAAGAAAATCAGTGCAGTGAATATTTCAGATCATTTTTTATTTAAATGTAATACATGTTTCTGAAGTAAGTGTCTGTCGAAAAATATCCCCTTATCTAAAATGAAATATGAAGAGAAAATCCTTGAAAAATGTTGATATCTATCTCATGTACATTTCTCCATTTTACTTTATTTATTTGACAGCTATAGTTTCTTTCAACATTTAAAATGACACACGGGGTCAGCGTCTGAAAAAAACTAATCCTGCTCTTGTGAAGTAATTTGATTGTGGAAGTGAAAACAAATGTGCCAATGTAGGAATACTTCACATTGTGTCCATGCAAATCAAAGTAAAAGCTTAACTGCTGCAACCTTCCCTTTTTTTCTTTCTTTATTTGTTGCAAGACACAAATGCTCATGGACGGAAAACATTTGAGAGATGGTAGACCTTTGGTTGAGATCTTTCTGAGGATGCGTAACTTTATAATGCAGAAGTTTGGGCCAAATCTCAACCAACTACAAAAAATGCTGCTTATCAGTGCTAATAATCTAATCATTTATACAATGAACAGTGTACTTTGTCATCATGAGTATGACTACTTTTGTTACTTTAAGTATATTTTGCAAATACTTGTGTACTTTTGCTGTACTCTTACTATTCAGTTACAGGCTATTTTTACAGTGTGATATTGCCTTTGATTCCAACAGTTGATTCCAACAGTTTGCATCACGCATAATGAGATTCAGTGTGTGTGTGTGTGTGTGTGTGTGTGTGTGTGTGTGTGTGTGTGTGTGTGTGTGTGTGTGTGTGTGTGTCTGCAGGTTGCCTGAATGTGTCAGAGTTGCACATCTCTAACACAGAGGACATCTTGGCTCGATGTGATCGTTTCCTTCCTTTTTAAATCCCTCACCGGCTCGTGTCAACTCACGTCCCGCGGCTGTCGCACTCGTGACCGCCTCGGTGAATACGGTCGATTAAAAACATTAATTACACAAAGAAGAATAAACGCCATTTTTGTTGTATTTCCCCTGGATCTCTGCAAGCACCCCCCACCCCCAATCAAAACAAATCGGCCACGCGTGCTTTTTCCCGCAGCAATGACGTCACGTGGGCCCTCCCCCTCTCTCTCTCTCTCTCTCTCTCTCTCCCGCAAGTAAACAGAAACCCGTGAAGAAAACGCTCGTGTCAGTCGCCATCGTGCGGGGCAGATCCGCTGCGGGAGCTGGAAGCGTTGCGTTGACTTCACGTTTCCCGTGTTGTTGTGGTGCTTTTCGCTCTTTTCCCCCTTCTCATCCAACTCGTGAGGTCCGGGACCAGCTGACTGGAGCTGGAGCGATGAAGGGAGAGGCGGAAGTGAAGTCACTTGACAGACCGTCCATGTTATTATTGTTATTTTGGTAGCCCTGTGATGAGACGGGCTGGGGTGCCGTTGCTCTCCGAGACAACGACCGTTAACGCCACCGCAGGCCGCCCCGGACCGACGCCACCCGCACCCTCGCCGCCGCCTCGCTGACCCGGGAGACAGGAGCCTCGCTGACGGCTGCGGGGTGAGGGAGGTGGAGGGTGTGAGGACCACGGCTCCACGGCTCCGACACACACACACTGCGAGCGACCGAAAATAAAACGGCGACAAAAACAATAACGGCTCGGCTGGTGTGTGCGGGCTGTAGCACGGACGTTCCGCCGCCGCCACCGCAGACATGAACGGTATCACCAAGGGCCGGTTCGAGGTATGACACAGGGAGTGGACCACCAGTGGTTCAACTGTTTGTTTCATAGTGTGTGTGTCTGTGTGTGTGTGTGTGTGTGTGTGTGTGTGTGTGTGTGTGTGTGTGTGTGTGTGTGTGTGTGTGTGTGTGTGTGTGTGTGTGTGTGTGTGTGTGTGTGTGTGTGTGTGTGTGTGTGTGTGTGTGGTCCGCTGCTTCTAATTCTACATGCAGCCTGGAGAACCGAGGCGTGCTGTCGGTCAAGGGTAATCCGAAATCCTGCTGTCGTCCTGCCGCAACAGTAGCCAGACGTGCAGCGGCGACACGGAGCCCGGGACTGCGGGGGGACAGAGCGGGGCTGTGGCCGAGGGCTTGTCAATACATCAGGGGCCGACACTTGGCTGGAACAGTCGCCTGAGGTGACAGGCTTCCAGGAGGAGGGAGGGTGTGTGTGTGTGTGTGTGTGTGTGTGTGGGGGGTGCTGCGGATGGGTGGACGGACGGATGGATGGATGGAGAGTGTGTGTTGTAAATACAAGCAGTGTAGCAGCATTTAATTAGTCACCACTCGGGCTTGGCAGGTAACACTGCAATGAAAACAAACTGTGACACTTCCTGTGATAACCTGTGAATGACAGCTGCCACAGGAGGTTTGCATGGATCTCTGAGAGTCACTGACACAGACACACAGACTTGCTGTGTTCAACAATCAGAATAGTCATACACTGCATGCTGCTACACTGAAGGCTATAAATGATCAGGCTTCCTCCCACAACCTTTCATTAATGCCTTGATATGGTGGTAAACGCTCTCTTGGTAAACGCATGTCAGAGCTCAATTTCACGGTAAAGAAAATACTTGACTTCAACTGCATTCAAAATGTCACTTGCATTTAGATGTGGCAGCAAAAATGAACACGTAAAGCAGGATTGATCCCTGTCCGCAGTCGAATTTCCGGATGTTTTTACTGTTTGCTGAGTTTGCAGCATTTTGCAGTGTAGCTTCATATACTGTTGTAAAGTAAAAATGAGTTATATTTGGAGAAAAGACCCCAACGGGGCCCCAAGATGTTAGGGACACACACCCAGGTCTGATCAGCCTGGGGGCCCTGCCTTAGAGGGTGAGGCCTATAAAGAGGGTGTCTTGTGATTAATCTGCCCAAACACCCGCTGACACGAAGGTACACAACTGATGACTGGTCCCTGACATCAGTGGGTCTGTGATTTGCAACTTATCACCAAGTTAATGCAGAAGACCTTCAAACAAACAAGGGATATTCCCCATCTTGCCCCATGTTCTAAAAATATAAGATGATCACCTGTTTTATATAGAGCTTTAGTCTTCAAAGTAGCAGGTAACAACAGCTATAAAATAAAGTAAATGTATAGTGGAGTGGAAAAGTGCAACATTTGCAACAGTAGGATTGTCCAGCAAAAGTAGAAATACCTTTAAAACTGTACATTGGTGCCTCGATTGAGTGAATGTACTTAGTCGTCTTCAACCCCTTGCTCAACCGCATAGTTCTGCAGATCATTTTAGAGTACAGCTTAGCTTGATTGATGTGTAATATAATAATTACCACTGTGGAAAATTTGCTTTGTCAATGTTTTTTCTCGCAGTCGTGCACAAGCCTTGAATCAACTCCCATCCAACAAGTTGTGTGTCTCCCATGGGCATTGTTTATCTCTAGTAACATTCAGGCATTGTCGACATTCTTCTTGACTTGATGGTACTTGACTTTCTCCATCAGGCGCTCAGCTGCCTAGGCTTGAACATGCGTGTCTAAGTGAGTGAGAACACAGGGCGGTAGTGGTGTGTTGCCATATCGGTGGATTTCTCAACAGAGCTGTAAGCTTCTTAGATGGAAACCAGCGTTCGGTGGCAAACAAGCTGGTGTGTAACTGGGAGAGAATGAAAAGTAAGGGGGTAACAGACTAGGACGTCGGAGCGTTGTCTAATATTCTAACACCTGAGATGATGCTTTTTAATGAACACCTTGCGCGAGCCCCTTGTAGTTGCAGGCCCATAATTTACCCCGCTATACAACCTAGATCTAATTTCGTCATTATTGCTTTATCGTGGCAAAGAGTCTGTAGACCAGAGCCCTGCAAGTTAAAAAACAAGATTTCCACCCAGCCTGTTGTGCACTGTCTAGGAAGAGGAGTCTGACTGCAGAGAGGAACTCCCTGCTTGGGAATGCTGCTCTGCTTGCACGGGGACCGACGGCACCAGCATGCTGAGGTGATAATTGTTAATGAAGCATGCATACCAGAGACGGCTTTGACCCTCGCTGTCATGATGCCATAGCTACAGCTGAGATCACACAGCAAATACCACGTTCATACCATCGCATCTGGCAACGTCTTTCATGGAGTTAGGGTTACACAACACAAAGAGAGAGGCTGTGCGCTAACTTCTATTTTTTGATCAACATTTTGTTCTTCTTTCCACTGACGCACAAATTGAATATATTCAATTGTTTGTCAGCAGATATTAAATCTATGATAAGAGCTGCAATGATTAGTTGATTAGTTGCTGGGTAAACAAAAATTTAATTAGCAGCTATTTTGATGATCGATTCATTGCCCAAAGTCAAATTTGCTGAAAAATTCCAACTAGATTGAGATTCCTGCTTCTTTAAAGTCTGAGATAGCTGCTTTTTGTATCTTATTCTTTATCAAGCTCAATATCCTTGGTTGAACAAAAAGGGTCATTTGAGGACATCCCTTTGTCCTCAGGAAGTCGGCTGGGGCTTTTGTTTTTTCATTTTATGACCAAATCAGTAACCAAGAAACTAAACAATAATGAATATAATCCTCAGTTTCAACCTTTAAAGATATTAAGACAGAGATTGATGACAAATATTTGGGTTTTTTTCTTCATAAATGACTTTAATGATCATTCCTTTAACTGACACATGAATTAAATGTTTTGGCAGTAATCTCAAATGTCGGGATCTTTCAGTGTCTATAGCTAAGCACTGACATTTGTGGTTCAGTTTGCAGGTTTAAGCCACATCAGTTTCCTTTGTTCATAATCTTACATAAAACCCAGAGGTTTAATCATAGCCTGTCGAGATCATCTGTAACCAGGTGTCTGTCGAGGGAGAGGTCAAAGATCAGTGATGTGTTACAGAGGTGGTTTGGAATTAAATCTAAATTTAGTCTTAAATCCTAAAGCACCTCTGGCTTTAGAGAGACACTGAGTCAACATACTGTAGGCCCTGTCTGTTGACAGTTCTCCTGACATCATGTACTCACAGCATTGTATCATTTCAGTCGATTTAATTCCCATTTACTAGGTTGAAGCTAGATATATGTAGTACTGAGTCACACAAAAAAAATGATAGTGGTAACTTTATTTGTATTGAAGCTTTGATACGCTAAAGTGCTTTACGTTGGAAACATAAACAATTAGAACAAATTGTTAGAAATGAACTTTTTGAAAAAGATGGTCGGCTGAAAGCTTCTGGTAAATGTATGGTTTAAGGTCTCTTTTAAATCCGTCCACAGAGGTGGCCTGTTTACATGAACAGGGCTTTCCACTGTTTTGGTGCATTATTAATAAAAGCTTTTTTTGTGGAGTGCTCTGGGCACAAAGACCAGCTCAGAGTCAGAGGATCTCCGCGCCTTTGGTGGCTGATAGCATAGTGAAAAGTCAGAGATGCATGACGGTGCTACGCCATTAAAAGCCTTGTAGGTAATTATTAATTAATACTTTTCTCAGGTGGAAGAAGACTGTCTGGGTCATCCGACTAACATGGGGTTGAAAGTGAATAGTAAATGGTCTGTATTTATATAGCGGTTTCCCAGTCTTGACCACTCAAAGCACTTTATAGTACAGTTTTTTGCCATTCACCCATGACATTCATACAGTGCATCTATGGGCAGCACTTTTTCTATGACAAATGACAGGGGCAATTCAGGGTTCAGTATCTTGCCCAAGGACACTTTGGCATGCAGAATGGGGAATACTGGGATCGAATTGCTGACCTTCTGGCTAGAGGACAACCACTCTACCCCCTCAGCCACAGTCGCCCAAGGCTTAAATCTGATTCTGAAATGAAACTTAGGGTGGTGTCTTAATCCTGGCACAAAGTGACCCTGGGTGTGAAGCTATATCGTTTTAAATAGAAAATACACTTGCGCCAATCTGAGTGCTCGTGTGTGTTGGTGTTAAATGAAGCATGGTCAGGTAAATTATTACCTTGAGGAAGTGGAAAACTATTGTTCTTTTGACCAACAAAAACTTGGTCTGAAGTGAGTGTACAGGCTTTCACTGTTATTTTAAGGATGCATTAACGGTAATATGACGCATTGATAGCATTAAGTTGTAACACTGCTTGTTACATATACAGATGGTAGAGCCACTCGACTTTGAATTTGGGATTTGGTCCCTCACCCTGATTTATGGAGGAGGCCCATGGAGTGTCTGGGTTGGTTGGCTCGGTATATATGTACAGTGTGGTATCATCTGCGTAGAAGGTGACCCTCACAGCTTTGTTAGGCAAAAGGTCACATTTAGCAGACACATGATCCCAGAGACTAGCATACAATTCTCCTCCAGTAATGTAAGTTTGAAACCAGATCAAAACACCTTCAGTGAGACCGACCCAGTTGTCAAGGCAGCGAATTAAAATGTTGTGATCAATGGTGTCAAATGCTGCACTGAAATCTCAAAGAACAAAGATGTTTCTGTTCTTTGATCGGATCTAAAACTTGATTAGTATTTCCCAAGGATACTGTTTTCATTGAAGAAGATATTGAGTTGATTAAAAAAAAACTTTTTGCCTCTAGTGTTATCTAAATTAGATTTTTTTAAAGTAAAGGTTTCACTGCAACAGCCATAAATACAGTGGGAAATATACCGTTTCCAGGATATCTTGAGAATGGAAGGAGCTTGGGTTAGGGTTTGTTCAAAACATCTAAATTTCTGGTGGATGTTTTGGGGTGTATCACAGGAGTTATTTGCTGTATTAGCATTGACGCCCTTGCATAGTTGACTGTCTTTAAAAAAAAGCTTGCAAATTCTTCACATTTAAAAGCAGATGCCTGAGTGAATGTGTTGAAGGACGATTGGATTTAGAAGTTTATCAATGGTGAAGAAAACCCTCGAGTGTCCATTTTCCTCTCTAATGATGAAAAGGGTGCTGGTGATAAAGGCATTAGTATTGAACTTTTGTTGAGCCTTTTATTAAGCTTTCCATGTTGGGAGTTGGCCCCAAAGCTAATGGGTAGATTGTGATATTCTGTTATTCAATAGTACAGGGTCATATGAGGACCGGTGATGTTCAAGGTTTTGTCTATAACCTGGAGCTATTATTGGATATGGTTAATCGATAGGTTCAGAACTGTGTTTCAGACCACGCTGTCTGCTAAACATAGATGTTAAAATCCAAACCAGTTGGGCTAATCTTTGTTTGGGCCTTGACTGGATCAACTCCTTTATCTTCACGACCTCACTTCCTATCCTTTAGTCCTCTCCTTCTCACCTTTCTCCCCGCTCACCCCTC
The DNA here is from genome assembly GCF_022539355.2 of Hippoglossus stenolepis. NCBI lineage: Eukaryota > Metazoa > Chordata > Actinopteri > Pleuronectiformes > Pleuronectidae > Hippoglossus > Hippoglossus stenolepis. Next base: position 11,024,917 of record NC_061499.1, read on the forward strand.
TCCTTTCACTCTCTGGTTTTATTAGTGACTTCTGCACACATTTTTCCACTAGTCCTTTTTGTTTTCCTCTTCCCTCTGTCTCTATACTTCCCTTCGCTTCGCCACTTCCTCCCTCTTTCCCCCATCTTCCCTTATTGCTTTCTCTTTCGAGGAGCTTGCATCTGTCGCAGAGCTAGCTGGAGCTGAGGCGTTCCCCCAGAATCAACCTTTTCTCCCCACTGTGCCTTTCCCCACTCCCCTTTTGTGTTCTCCACATTTCACTGTTCGTGTTTGCGTTTGAAACAGCGGGGAGTCCCCCTCATTAGAAGGAAGCTTCGGAGTCTTTGAGGAAACAAGGGTATCACTGGCAGGATGCGTGTCTGCAGAGGCACAGCAAATGTGGGTGTTTGCCGTGATTTAAATTCATGTGCTGAATACGGCCCACCTGATCGAGAATGTTCTGCCTCTGTTCTTCACATAAACAGGTCTGACTTGAATCACCTGCAAGTGTGTGTGTGTGTGTGTGTGTGTGTGTGTTTGTGTGTGTGTGTGTGTGTGTGTGTGTCTGTGTGTGTATGTGTGTACCATTCAGCAGATGGCCAGACATCCAGTGAGTAGACTAATTGAGATAAGCATGCCAACAAGCTGACCAGGCTAACAGAATTATAAGCTTGTAAGGAGGGGACGTGGAAATCCAAATGTAGCTCTGGCTTGTTTATTAGTGTAACTTGAGGAAGTAATAGCTTGTTTCTCATCAATAAATGTAAATATAATTCAATAACCTATTTTTATGAAAAAAAAAAACATTGAGTTGGAGATATAAAACAAAATTATTCCAGACAGTGGTTTGTGGTATGTAGTCCTTTGTGGTGGATTTGCTGAAGATGACAATGATGCTCTTAAATTACTGTTTTGATCTGTGTTGCTATTGTAACAGCTTCTGTCTCATTGCTCTTGACCACCTCACACACACACAACACATCACTCAAATGTCATTGTTTATCTTGTGTCTCGGCAGGTGTTCTCAAACAGCGACGAAGCCCCCATTAACAAGAAGCTCCCTAAAGAGCTTCTTCTTAGGTAAGATTAATAATATGGAATCTCCCCCATCCACACACACACATGCACACACACAAAAATACAACACAACATACCCTGGGACAAAGGTCAGGGTTACTCATTAGCTGAAGCAGCCTCGAACACTGTGTAGGTGTGTGTGTGTATGTCTGTACTGCCACTAGTTGTGTGTGTTATATGATGCACATTGGTCACAAGTCTGAAATGAGGTTGTGTTATCTGTGTGACCTACAGAACAATATAGGCAGCAGCTGATCATAAATCTGACATCACACATGCACTCACCCATGTTCATCATCCACACTGATCTATATGTGGATGATAGTGTGCGTGTGGTTGTGCGTGGAACTCTGCTGGCCCTATGTAAACTGTATATCTGTGTATGTGTGCTATAAATAGCTTGTCTTAGCTGGTGGGGATTTCCGCAGTGCTGTGCTCTTCTGCTGCTCCAGCTGTGTCTCCACGGAGACTACCAGTACACCCACTACCACCAGCGTACTTTCACTGGTGCGCAGATAAAAAACATGCTCTCACATGCACTTGCTCGCGATAGCACATGACCTAATGTCACATGTGTCATGTTGAGAGACTTATCACAACATCAGCTGTGAGGAAGCCTCACGGTGATTGAAGTAAATCTTGTTTATGAACCAAAGTGGGTTGCTTGTGATATAATTTTGTTCTGCCCTGTCAGCATGGTAAACACAGTGATGTTGTTTTGTCTCAGTAGCATTTATAAAAATCAAATGTATGTCTGTGTGTAGGCCTTTGAATGCAATACATCAAGGGTATTACATCCTGAACTCTTAATTTACACCACTTTGAATACGCATGTAAATTAGCCCAAGACAAAATATTCAAATTGCATGTTTGATTTGACCAACAGTCCAAAGATATTGAAATACATGAAATACAAGAAAAGCATTTAATTATAATGGAACCAATTACTAATTCACCATTCAAAAAAATTGTGTAACCCCTGGAATAGATAACCCCTGTGGTATGTGTTGCCACAGGATTACTAACTAATTAATCAGTTAATTTGATTAATTTGACTTCTCATTAACGTCACTGTTTGCTTAATGTATCGCTGTGAGCGACCCTGAGTATCTGACTTGTTTCTGCGCCTGCCAGTCGGTCGGTGCATTGTAAACAGCTGTTATCTAGGCCAGCGCAGCACGTATATAAACTGTTAAAACCGTGACGTGATATTGAAGAACCTTGTCTGACAGATGAGCCCCGGAGAGAGAGAATTCAGAGTGGTTCAGGGTCCTCTTACCTAGAAGCACTGACTCAGCACCCTCACTACCAGCCAAATTCATGTCTGACTGGAGTTACCATAGCAACCAGTCCCAGACTCACAGCCAAGGCTTGACTCTCTCTTATCTAGCCATGCTTGAAGGACCAGGTGTACATTTTGTCAACAAATGGGATTCTGCTCCATTAAAATCCTGTTATGTACCATGTCAGTAAAAAAAGGGGCCGGGTTTGATAGAGCAATCAAAGGCTAATAACTTGTTCTCTGTTCTGTCTGAGTTCAGAGGCAGCATTACAGCTCCCTTGCGTGTAGTGAGGTGAAAAACATGCAGTACTTATGATGTTGATGTTGAGTTTTGCTCTATCATATCATCTCCTCTCTTCTTTCAGTTCACTTTTTTCCTCATTCTTATGCAAAACTCAAGGGCAGTGTTTGTGTTTACATGGACAGCAATATTCAGGCTATTGACCCTATTCTGCATTAGAAATTATTTAGATTGTGATGTTTACATGAGTTGCTATAAACTAATTCATTCACAGATTCCATATTCATATTCATAATGTCGATGTCACAAAATGCTCTGAAAACTCCAATAGGACGTTATAATGCAATTAAGACGTACACATGACTACCATGTGCGACTCAGGTCAGAATACTCCACTTGTCTTAAATTCAATTATTGCTCATTCCGAGTCTGACCTTATTCAGGTTCAGGTATTCAGAAAATGCTGTAAAAGTCAGAGCTAATGTCAGCTGTTGTAATTCTATTAAGTACAAATGTCAATCACTGTCACACGACTCAAAGCAGGAATCACTAAATCAGATCGATCGATTGCTTTCCTGTGAGCTCGATCAACAGAATTCCTCTCTGATTGGTAAGGAAGCCTCTCTCAGTCAAACTGTGTTTGATTAAAACAGACAGTGGATCAATGGGCAGCGTCATAGCCATTAACCAGTTATTAGAACGCAGATCGATGAGCGCCCGCCTGATTGGTCGACTTCTCTGGTGGCCTGCAGTAACTTCAAGAACTGTGTGTGTGTGTGTGTGTGTGTGTGTGTGTGTGTGTGTGTGTGTGTGTGTGTGTGTGTGTGTGTGTGTGTGTGTGTGTGTGTGTGTGTGTGTGTGTGTGTGTGTGTGTGTGTGTGTGTGTGTCCTTGTTGATTGTGTGCATGTGCTCCCTGACACAAGACTCCGGTATAGATTGGAGAGGCATGTCCCAACATGCCCCGGCCAAACACACATCAAAACACACAGCCTTTGTCTGCATCTATATGAAGGAAACAATGGGCAGCTCCTGTTTCCGAGGGTTAAAAGGACATTCAGACCCCAGCTGCACTCAAAGCTTTGGCACCATTACAATTCTCTGAATACCTCAACCTCTGTATAGATGCGCCCCCCTTAAGGCACGTCTCTGAGCAGTAACACACCATGTAACCACTGGTTTCATATGTGCGGGCTCCAGTACATGTATATATGTTTATCTATCTGTCCCAGGCTGTCTGTGGCCTTGCTTGTCTGAGTTCCAGAGATTACTCATTGGCAGATTAATGGATTGAGCTGACCCAGTAGCCTGCTGCATGCGGCCCTTTGTGGACGGCCCACAGCTCAAACACTGCGTGTCTGTGGGGCTCTCCTGCCGTCAAACACAGGGGATTGTTCTGCTTTTCACAGACTTAAACATATACTCACTAACACCACAGGGAAAATATTCAGACTAGAACTCTTTATCTGACAACCATCAGTGATCTGAAACAAACTCATCTGGTTTTTTTTTGTCTCTTTCTAGAATATTCTCCTATTTAGATGTGGTAACGCTCTGTAGATGTGCCCAAGTATCAAAGGTAAGCACCTACACCTCCAAACACCCAGTGTGGACTAACACACAAACACACATGTATTTCTAAACTATAGTGTAGTTAGGTTGAAACAGATTTACTATTGTTGAATTCTCTAGAAAGGTCTATAATATAGTGCCATCTGCTGGTTATGTGTTCGTGGATCACTGCTGTGCCACAGTGCACTGCAGCTGAAAGCCATTTATGAATGAGCTATCTGTGAATAATACCAAGTGCTTGGCACGTGCACTGTGAATGCAGAGCTGTGGTGGCTGCTGCTCTCACAACTGCTCCAATTTATTTTATGCCTCAGTGACACAGCACATTTTCTGCGTGATGTTTTCGGGTAGTTTATTTCTTCTCTGCAGAGCGACGTGCAGCTGTTCTTCGTGTCTGCACTGTTATGATTGGACTGCGTTTATATTGCACTTTTCTTGTCCACTTACAGACTACAGGTCACATTCACACCTATGTATAGATATAAGTCATTGATTTGAACACTGATGACACAGATTGATTAGTTGATTAGACACACTGATTAGTTGACGACCCACTCTTGATTAATTGAAATGAATTGATTCATGTTTTGACAGCGAGAAATCCCCATTACGTTTGCGAGAGACCAAGGCAATGTCTTCAAGCAACTTTGTTTGTGTGATCAAAATTATTTTGATTCCACCATCTTCAGATAACAGTGATAAAAAACATAGATGCCACTCAGTAGAGCGAATACCTCCTTGAAGGCCCAACAGTTAATCAAGCTGCACCAAATTTCACAGACTCATAGATTTCAATCCTTCAATCCTTCATCAAGATGAATTCTCTCTCATATTCTCTGGGAAACTTCAATGGTGAATAACGCCCTATCCTGCAATGTTAAAGAAAGTGAAAAAATCCTAAATCCGTCCCCTGATCCGGATCTGCACCCGCATCAATATTTTATGGGTTCTTCGCTGACTCATACCGCATCCTTCCACCAAGTTTCATTGAAATCCGTCAGTTGTTTTTGTGCAATCTTGCTTAAAAACAAACACTTCAACCAACAAAGAAACAGTCCAGAGTGAAAACATTTCTGTGTGGAGTCAACAAATCAGCACATCTGCACGTTTTAGAAGTTCTAGATGGAAGAAGTGTCATAATGGGGAAAAGTCTGCTGCTGCACTTCAAGAGAAACTGAAAAAATGTCCGCAGTGTACAAAAACCTACTCAGTGCTACACAATGGAAGTTCTGCCACACATTATGATAAGAGAGTCACCTTCCTCCCTCCCCTGTCTGACCCACTTGTCTGTCTCTGTCCACAACCTGTCTGTTACTCTCTCAGGCGTGGAATGTCCTGGCCCTCGATGGCAGCAACTGGCAGAAGATCGACTTGTTCAACTTCCAGACAGACATAGAGGTGAGGGGTGTGTTTTCATAAGAGAGGGAAAAAAAGAGAAATGGACAGTATTTGTGTGTGTGGGCTCGTAGATACTGTATGTGCTGCATGTGTGTGAGTGTTGAGTAGCATTATCCAGCCCAAGGCTTAGTGCTGGGTCAGTAGGCTTTGGTGCCCAATGTGACGTCACAGCTGATCCTCTGTCCTGTGGCCCAGACCGACTCATATTTCTCTCTCTCTCTCTCTTTCTCTCTCTCTTTCTCTCTCCTCTCTCTCCCTCCCTCCCTCCCTCCCTCCCTCCCTCCCTCTCTCTGTCCCTGCGTCTCTCAGGGGCGGGTGGTGGAGAACATTTCCAAGCGTTGTGGAGGCTTCCTGAGGCAGCTGAGCCTCAGGGGCTGTCTGAGCGTGGGAGATGCCTCCATGAAGTGAGAGTCTTGCGGTCTCTCCGACACACACTGACCACCAAGCCACAGTCTACTGCTGATTTGGCTTTTAATCAATGTCACTCCCTTGTTGTTTTGATTACTTGCTGTTTTCATCCCTGCGTGACTGTGTTTAAAGTTTAAGCCGCTTGTGCCCGCTCAGTCCAGTGGGACTGTGTGCTTGAAACTCTCTTTTTTTATACCATTTAATCTCACTTTACTGTGTACACACACAAAGACATATACAAACAAAATCAAAAGAAGACCAGTTGTGATGTACTTTGGTTTTTACATAAAACCTCTTAATCTGTGACTTTACATGGCTTCACTTGAAGATTTCTATCACCTCTACAAGCAGCTCATTTAAGGAAATACAAGCTGTTCATTTAGAGGCTTATGTGTAACAGTGACATGAAAAAAATAAACATGCAGTAGTTGTACAGCACCCCAAGGGCCTGTAGATGACTCTGTTAATTGGTTCCTGAGCAACACCCAGCATTAGACGTCTTACTTATGCAATGAAGCCAAATGAAGTAATTCCCCTTCTCCCTCGTCCCTGTTCGACTGTTTCCCAGGACGTTTGCTCAGAACTGCAGGAACATCGAAGTGTTGAACTTGAACGGCTGCACCAAGATCACCGACAGCACCTGCCTCAGCCTCAGCAAGTTTTGCTCCAAACTCAAACAACTAGATCTCACCTCCTGCGTGTCCATCAGCAACCACTCCCTCAAGGCTGTCAGGTAAAGTACCTGCACACTGACTAACTACAGTGAACCCTCACATAACCAAACCCCCATAAGCACTAACATGGAAACAGTTAACAGGTCCCCATAAAGCCCTCACCTGGTACCCCTGCCTCCCCCTTCACTGTATATTGTTATTTGTATTATTTGTGTGTTTTCTATGTACATATATGTGCTAAATAAATAAACCTAAACTCAAACCTAGTTCACACTATGGAGCTTTTAGCATGATTTTCCACCCGCTGACCAATTGTGGGACAGGGTAAACTGCTGCCTTTCAAAGTGGAAGATGGGTAATGGGGTATAAAGAGGCAGAGACTAGATATACTAGTCAGGAGTTTCTCCTTATGAGAGATTGTGTTGTGTGTGCTGTGGATTGCTGTGTAGTCATGCACACGCTCACTGTACAAATGTGCACTCTGTTCTGCGTTGAACTCTTCATTAAATAGAAACATATGCACTATGCTTGTCTGTACGTGCATTGTGAATGGCCTTGGTGTCTGTGTTCAGTGACGGCTGCAGAATGCTGGAGATGTTGAACCTGTCATGGTGCGACCAGATCACACGTGACGGCATCGAAGCTCTCGCGAGAGGCTGCAACGGTTTACGAGTGCTGTTCCTCAGAGGCTGCACACAGGTACACTATTTCACACACACTCCACAGAGACACAGACACGTGTGCATGGCACAGCAAGAAATAAATATATATTTTTATTAAAGGGAGCCTGTTATGCCCTCTTTGTGGAATTTTACAAAGCATTTTAAATCTTTGCAGGGTTTTCCCATTTTTCAAAGTAAATGTTTTTACTTATGTTGGTGAATAAACACTTAATTTGTAGCTCTGTATGTAGCCTGAGTATCGACCATAATTACAGCTAATCATTTGTGCTTTATTTAAAGTTTCACAATAAAATACCAAAAATGTTAAAGAAAGTAGATACTTTTATCTGATTTATATTGTCTCATTCATTGAGATGCAGTTGGTGTTACCTGCTGCTGAGGACACCAAAGGTTACTGTAAACAACGTCCTCAGATGTTTACATTCAGCTCATAAAATGATTCTTCTGAAGAAAGAATAAAAAGACATGGTAAAAACACAGAAAACTCTAAAACCTATAGATTCTCTTATTCAAATTAACCAAAACTGTTACATACAGTACACACTCCACAGTAGTTTCTCACTACTGAACATTCAGAGGACTCACTAAAGAGAAATGTGCCCTTTTCCCCACTTACACTTCCAAACACACTACATTTTCCATCCTGTGGTATTTGTTCTTTTTATGTTAGCATTTTCCTTTTCTGCTGACTCTGGTGGAGACAACACTTACTCCAGGTTGTTTTCTCCCCAAAGTCTAGTCTACTTTCCCTCCTGGAATAAAAATCACAGAAACCCCATGAATCATATTTGGGGGCTCATTAGTCATGCAAAAAGTCACTACTGGTTAATTAGCAAAACAGGGAATGGGGTGAAATTGTTTAAGGTGTAATTCAATCACGAGCCAATTAGTTGTAGCAGATACATCAACACATACAGTATATTATTGATCTGTGTCATGACAATATTCTGCATTTTATTTGAACGCAGCTGGATGATGGAGCATTGAAACACCTTCAGAAACACTGCCCAGAACTCACCACTATCAACATGCAGTCTTGCACAGTAAGAAGAACATTTGATTGTGTCACTGGGAGGAGGAGGGGGGGGGGGACTGATAATAATGTATGGGGGGGGTTTCCTTGTGCCTCCTTTTTTTCTTAATTTGTTTTTTCGTGTTGTCCTCCGTTGCCTCCAGCAAATAACAGATGATGGCCTGGTCAGTCTGTGCCGGGGATGTCACAAGCTACAGATTCTCTGTGTGTCTGGCTGCAGTAACATCACGGACGCCTCCCTCACTGCTCTGGGACTCAACTGTTCCCAACTTAAGTATATACTTGAGCTTGCTTCAGTAGCTGCAGAATATTAATATTCTCAGGCTGTGTGACTGCTATCATTTGTAAAAAAAAAAAAAAGGACTAGAATCGCTGTTTACAAAAGTGCCACACAAACCATGTAAATTATGACCAGAAGGATCGACCCATGGACTGTATATAAAGATGGACGACACGTCTCCACTTCCTCCCGCTATCCAGATATGAAGCTAGAATACGCCGGATACAAAAGCTGCCATCTTGTGCATTTGGAGCCAGAGTCTGTACAGAAGCGATCAGGGGATGGAGCTGTGCTGGTGAGGTCTCCCTGATACAGGCACTGACCAATCAGGAGTCTGTCTCAGCTGCCAATCATGACGTTTCACCCTTTTCTTATAGCATCCAATAACTTAAAAACAAACTAATCTGGAAACTCAGCTCTGGCCCAAACACCAGTGTGATAAGAACTACTCTACCCAAAATGACAGAAAGCATCTTTGAGAACATTTTATTTATTGTGTACTTTTGAGTTTTTAGTCCATGTCCCATCCACTAACATGAAGGAGGTGGTGTTTACGACCTATACTGCAGCCAGCAACTAGGTGGCGATCAAGACGCATCGGCTTCTCTTTTGGGGAGAAGACATGTTGTCCATCTTTATGTGCAGTCTGTGGTCCTACCTTATTGACTGGCTGATAATATGTCATTGTTGTAAACATTGATACAAATACTCAAGTGAGGCACAGTCCTCTCAGTGTTTCCTCACAAGCCTTGAATGTGTGTTATTTTAGGATTCTTGAAGCTGCACGATGCTCCCATGTTACCGACGCTGGGTTCACGGTGCTGGCCAGGGTGAGTTTTGCAGTTTGCTCTCCTCTTCCTGCTTTCTTGTATGTGAACCTTTTGCCAGGTCACTCGTCCATTTCACCTCAATATCACAGCTGGATGAAATGTTTTTCCCACGAAACCCAAAACCGTCTGTTTATCTTCACAGAATTGTCACGAGCTTGAAAAAATGGACTTAGAAGAATGTATTTTGGTAAGCGAGCTTGTTGTTGCCTTATTTACCACCAACTTCATGCTTGTGGTATTTGTTTCTGTTGGATCTGGAAAGGTTTCTTGGCTTTTATCTGTTTGGGTAGCGATTAAATTGTATGAAGAAAGACAGATGTGATTGCATCCCTGCCAAGAGGGCGAGTGAGTCCAATGACTGACAGTTTTTAAGTTACTTAGAGATCTAGAGATCTTGAGATGAGACAGAGAAGAAGTGACACAGGAGATAAACATTTTTTTATGGGATTCAGAACTAGACAATACACGCAACACATTCCTCCTAAGGCTGAGAACTGAGCCTCTTAGCTGCCTCTAGACACATGAGAACAGTGCTTTAACCAAGCTTGTTTTCCCATCAGGTGACAGATAACACCCTGGTTCAGCTGTCCATCCACTGCCCTCGTCTGCAAGCACTGGTAAACATTCACACCTTCAGCTCTGAGTTAGTGCCAGGCCCTGCCTCCTCCTGTCTGCATGCTTATGGAGCTTTAATCCATCTATCTGTGTGTGTGTGTGTGTGTGTGTGTGTGTGTGTGCGTGTGTGCGTGTGTGCGTGTGCGTGTGTGTGTGCATCCCTGTGTGCATCCCTGTGTGCTGTGCCCCGGACAGTCCCTCTCCCACTGCGAGCTGATCACAGATGATGGCATCAGAGCTCTGAGCAGCAGCACCTGTGGCCAAGAGCGCCTCACTGTGGTGGAGCTGGACAACTGCCCCCTCATCACGGACGTCACCCTGGAGCACCTGAAGAGCTGCCATCGTCTGGAGCGCATTGAGCTCTACGACTGTCAGCAAGTCACCAGGGCTGGCATCAAACGCATCCGGGTCAGTGGAAATAAAAAGGGTTTTCGGTCGTATAAAGTATGGATGATTTGATCAATGGATTTTTAAAATAGCTTCCTTTTTTAGTTATACTAAATATGTAATTTGGTTTATATGACTTTAAAGGCTATGGTTTGACATTGTGGGATATACACTAATTAATTTCTTGCTGGGATTTAGTTTAAAATATGAGTGCAACAGGCTCTTAAATGTAGGACTTTAGCCACATGCTGGTTAGTTTAGTTCAACATAAAGACTGAAAATGGATAAACAGTCAGTCTGAAGGAAACAACATGCACCTCTAAAGCTCACAAGTAAACACGGCACATTGATTTTAATCCACACAAGGCACAAAAAGGACAATTTGTGGCTTTGTGCACTATTTTGTTGGGACAGAAAAGTTCAAGGTCAAGAGACGACAGTGGTTGAAGCAGGAGCACAAACTGGGCAAAAACAGCCCTGTTTTTCTGAATTAACGAGATAAATTTCCTTTAAAAAAATCTGCTCTGTTTTTCTAAAATTAACCAGATAATTAAATCGTTAATTCCCGAAAAATCGAGCAGATCTTTTTTTCTCAAGTGAATACAATATGCTTCTGTAAAAGTTGCACACACTCCTGGATTCGCCCCCAGATCCGGATCTGCAGCAAAAGGTCATGGGTCCTTCCCTGACTTATACCACATCCTTCCACCAACTTCCTGCTAAATAACAGACAAACCAACGCAGATGAAAACATAAATTCCTTGGCTGCAGTAAAAAATTGAACAATTTACCAGATCCTGAACATATGTGCATATTTAAGACTTTTCCTTTGTTTTTGGCCTCTTTATACTTTTTAATTAACACACTGCTTTTCCCACACAGGCCCATCTTCCAGAGATCAAGGTCCACGCCTACTTCGCTCCAGTGACACCCCCTCCCTCTGTACATGGAGGTGGCCAGCGTCTGTGCCGCTGCTGCATCATCCTCTGACAGTGGAGGGCCAGGGGGGGCCACCTCTGTCTACAGGTCCTGCTGCTCTGATATGGGCTGAAATAGGGTTTGGGGTTCGGTGGGGGAGAGACTGGGATAGGTGTAGGAGAGAGGAGGGGCTGGACCCACTCGCTGCTCCTGATCACTGATCAATATGTACACTGATCAGCGCTGATCCCCGATCAGTTGAACCCACCCCTCCTCTCTCCTCTTGCTCACCAATCAGCAGCAGCCCAAGGTTTTTTATGGTGAAAGGTGTCGGGGGAAGGATCATGGATGGATTGATGGAGTCTCTCTTTTTCTTTTTCTCTCTCTCTCTCTCTCTCTCTCTCTCTCTCTCTCTCTCTCTCTCTCTCTCTCTCTCTCTCTTGCTGTAAAGACAAAAACAGGCTCTTCCCTCCATCCTGTTCCTCACCCCCTTGACTCCCCCGCCTGTGGACGTAGAGGACAGCCTCTGGGCAGCTGGAGATGGAGGGTCTGAACAGTGGAACTACAATACATCAAGTTCAAACTTTAAAAAAAAAAGAAGATCTAGTCATCTTGGAAAACCGTTCGCTCTCTGTGGAGTATCATCTCAACCAATCACATGACACCTCTATGTGACCATCCTGTGATTCATTCTGCTTTGACCAATTAACACGCAGCATGGAGGGAGAGGAGAGCTGGGATATAAGAAACGCAGATCGTCTGGATATAAACACTTTGGCACCAGCCAGCTCAGCTCTCTGGTGTGGAAGAGTTGGGACGTACAGATTTGGACATTTGACATATTTGTGCATCTGAAATTTGATTCTGTTTGTACAGAGAATGTTTTGCAATGGAAAAAAAAAACAATTACATTAATGGCAACTCACTCAAAATGGGGGTAGGCCAACAAAATATTGTTTAATTTTTTTTTTTTTTAGTGCTTATTGTAATTGTCTATGCCTGTCTATCCAGAGAGGGAGATATGTTCTTTTTGAAGTGGAAAAGAAGAAACTGGACCTATGATTCACACCCTCAGCGACTTGAAGCGTCATGTTGACTCTACTGGGATGAGTGGCCTCTCCTGTGCACTGCGTGGTTATGTTGGCTCGTAGGCCCTGATCCAATCCTGTCAGTAGCCCTGTGCACTAGCTCCTACTTTTAAGCATTTGTTTACGTCCTGGATTTAGGTTGGCATTAGAGACGAACCTGTTTACATCAGTAGGTCTCCAGTCTCCCTACTATTCAGAGTAAGTTTAGTAAAACTGATACAGCTGCGGTGCATCCACGGTTTTTAAGTGGACTCCGACGCCCATTATTCAAATTTGTTGCTGTGTTTATTCAGACTTTAATCAGGACTTATATTGGTACAACTTTGCTTCAAAATGAAATGGAAAATCTGCTTTAAGTTGAGATGATAGATATTAGAGCGTAAACAAAGGCACCTCAACCTTATGACAATCACGTGAATTTACATATTTGAAAGTTAATTTAATGTAGTTTTGTGTAATTGGCATTTGACACTGGTCTGGTGATAATATCTATGTATTTAATTGAACAGCAACAAATTCCCACTCATCTACAAAGCACGTGTGACAGCAAGAGTATGGTGTGTTGTGACGGGAAAGCCCCAGAACCAACTGTTTATTTTACTATATACAGTCACTCCCTCGGAACAGCAGGATCTCAACATTATCTTGTTTTGCCACATGGAGTAACAACGTGTGTGGGGCATGAAACCACCCACAGCACGGAAAATTCAACAAAAACAGACCCAGCTGGAAACAAAAGAGACTGACGAGTGCTAAAGAGCTGGGGGAGATTGGCAGGACTATGGATTGGACTGAGACAAAGGAGAGCAGACAGACAGGTGGACATAGCTGGACATTTGCTGGCTGTGATACTAACGCCCTCTCTTTGACAGTTGTTTTAACAGTTTTATGTTTAAGAAAATAAAGAGGTAAATGGAAAAAAATAAAGAAATGAATTAATAAAAGTGACTAATAGTAAACGGGCTTTGTCTCTCCAGTGTGAAATTTTGTTTTCCAGTGAACTGCGGCAAACTGAATGCGGGCTTTACAGCAGTTTCACCGCTAGATGTCACCAAAGAGCCGTGCGGGCGGCTGACACACCCACATTCACAGTGCGGGTTATTTGATTAATGACAGAGAACAGAAAAACACACAGGCGCGAACAATGGAAAAAATATGAATTAAAAATCGTCGAATCGCTCGAAGTGCCATCGTGCCTCCCTGTGCAGTTACCAAATTGATATTTTACATCAGGCATCGCTCTGGCTGTCTGTGCGGAGCCCGAAGACCCATCGGCCTGATCGGTGATCGGCTGCGTCCCCTGGTGAACCGCAGTCCCCGGCAGCGCGCACCGCTCACCGCCTTCTGCCCTCATTACTCCTGGATTAAGGAGAAACCAGTCACCGCAGGACTGGAGCTGCGTCCTTCTCGTAAAAGTTTGGTGCGAGTTTACCGCCGAAGGAGTCGACAGCTGCGGCTCGGCAGACTTTACCAGCCCGTGGTTATGGAATAAAGGGGCGGAGAGGAGCTGGGCGCCAGGCCTGTGGATATCTACCGTTAGCCGGCGGAGCTAGCTGATGAGACGCGGGCTGCCCTTGTTTGGGGCGCTGTGCTAACTAGCTAGGTGCTATTTTTGTTAGCATAACAGATAGCCAACCAGCGCTGCTAGCTTGTTTTGATGCGGGCATATTGAGGGGAGCTGCCGGTGTCTGTCACATTTACCGCTTTTCTGAACTTTGAGGAAGTTTTAAGCTAACAGTGAAAGCTAACATTGTTTTGCTAGGGAGGCATCGAGCTAGGTATGAGTCCTACAAAGTTTAGCTTTTGTTTTGGTTGGTGTTAGACCAGTTTTTATAAGAGGCTTCACGTTGATGATCGAACATCTGTTCGTTGCAGACCTCACCGCTCATCACCTCTGCTCATCCGCGGGACTTTAGCTCAACTCGTTTTTCGGTCCTTCACAACCCGACCCACCGACCACTGTCTCCTGTCTGCGGCCCCGGCTCCAGTGGCTGGCCCCCTCGGCCCCGAGTGCCCAATGGAGGACCATGACAACATGGAGTACTTTTACCAGCAGGTACTGCAGAAAGACGTCACCCGCAGGTTGCAGGTCGGTCAGGACCTCATCGAATACCTGAGCGACCCGCAGCGCTCCCCGGACGTGGAGCAGGACAAACCCCGGTTGGATAAGACCATAGACGAGCTAGCGGGATGGGTGAACTCCAGCAATTTCAAGGTGAGAGATCTTTGCCCGTCGTCCTGTTCGGGTTCTACACTCTCATCCCCTCGGCCTGGTCATGAATCATTCTCCACAAGTTTACCCAGTGATCGGGAGGATGGGGTCTGATGGACGTGCTGCTTTCCCATTTTGGTTTCAATGCGAAGAACCTAAGTACAAATGATGTATGTAAAACGAGCTGTGGTTTACTTAGCGGTCTGATCTCCCATTAAACATGGCTAATCAAACTGGTGGCCACTTTCATCACTTAATCTCTAACAAGACAGAAGATATTAAAGAATGAATTAACGTTTTTCATACATCTTCTCACCAAGCCTACACAATGCTTTAGTTTCATCTGGAAAACCTTGTTGTCTAGTCCTGTATAATAAGAGGCAGACATCTTTAAAATTGAATCTTAGTGACAGAAAAGGTCATTCCTATGGTTTGTTGGGGTTTTGGTGTGTACGGTATGTGTGTCAGTGTGTATGTGGGTGTGTGTGTGTCAGTACTAAGGGGACCCATTGTCAGGACTGTAGACTACTGGAAGACAGGATGGGGGAGGGGTTACACGACTCATTGTTATGACCTATGCTCTCTCTCTCTCTCTCTCTCTCTCTCTCTCTCTCTCTCTCTCTCTCTCTCTCTCTCTCTCATCACACATAATAACACGCTCAGTCTCCCTTGTCTTGTCTTAGTTTTCTTGTCCATTATCATCCTTTTCGTATTTGTGCGTCTCTGCTCGTGTGTGTCCGTCTGTGTGGTACCCTCGTCCGCGCCATATTTCAGAAATGCTGGAATGAGACATTTTCGTGAAGATATTACACTGATCCAGAAAGTCAACAGTCTGAAATCTCTTTCCATGGCTCGCTGAAATTTGACTCCCAAGCCTCTGTTTGAGCTTATTAACAATGTCTGTGCGGATGTGCAGGATTCAGCAGGAGTGTGTGGAAATTGTACAGTCTGCATTAGAAAAGATTCTTTAGAACAGATTTGACAATACTTCTCAGCTAATGGTAGAATATGCTATAATTTTTTAAAACTCAACTTTGTAAATGGATTTTCACTTAGTACAATGAAGTAGGAAAAGATGGACCAGCATCCCTGATTGACGAATCAAGTCTTAAATCATCCAGTGCAGATACTGGACAAAACAGCTATTTCGATTTTTCCAATTTCCTCTTGACACTCCCCAATTTCTGAATAATTAAAGATTCTGCACCAAACACCTCACTGAGACTCACTAATGAGAGCATTGTACTTCGTAATGTTTATTGTGGACTTAAACTATCACAATAAATGACCTGACACAAGACGTTTAAAGTGAAAGGGTAGCTCATCACGACCTGCATGTCAGCCTCTATGCATTTAATCATCAGCTGTGACAAACTAACATTTCCCTTTGTTCAGATCTGCTCTTGTATGTGGATGACACATACAGTAACTTGATATCAGATGTCTATCTGGCAGAGATGTGCCAGTGAGTCGAGACCCCCAGAGGCCTTCTCGCAGCAGCTTTGCAACAACGCTGATTGGTTCCCTGTCTGGTGAAAAGGAGGGGTTAGCTTTACGCAAGATGCTGCGTCAGCGCAGAGAGAGGGACAAGAGGAGAGATGATGCAGAGATGTCTGGATGAAGAGAGTGAAGGAGGCGTTAGAGAGGAGAATGGAGAACTGGGGTGATAAATTAGGGTAAGGTTAGGTGAGCGGAAAATACAAGCCACGACACAGAAAAAAAGATAATATTCAGATAAGGAGACTGTCGAACTCAATTTCCTCTTTCAGGAATGGGTAAAACACAGTTCTCCTCGTCTGGCTGTCTGGGTGTGCTTTTTTGTTTTTGTCAATGAGTCGGTGTAACACTCTTGTTGTGGTCTTTCTGTTCTCCATGAACAGCAGATTTACTTCTTGCTCTCACATCACAGAGGCATCCGCATTCATATTTCATACTGCTTCTATGGGCAGCAGGGCCTGATGACTTGACACTGGCTTGAATGGTTGAGGATTGATAAAGCTGCGAGATTCACCTGCCCAGACACTGATTTCATTGTAACGAAGATGAGTGTCTCACCTTGATGTAAAATGTATCACAATGCAGGCTTAAGGATACGATACACCAGTTAATATATATAGCACTGCAGCATCAATATATTCCTATTTCCCTTTTTAAACAATGAAATTGTTTTGGTTCTTGCAAGCTCAACACTTCCTGCAGGTGCTTCATAGTAAAAGATTTCCAGTAAAGAGAACTGATTGCAGCTTTTAGTGGGAAGCAGCTGCAGGACCTGGGGAGCTACAGCCAGCGAGGACTATAGTTCTGGGTTGTGTCAGACAATGATCTCTCCTGCATTTAGGCAGTATTCATCCTTTATTATCAGTGCAGTATTGGATAAAAGAAAATCTCCATTTGTTTATCGCAGTTTTGTCAAATGTCAGTGCTCTGCTGTTTCTTCACAACAGGCGGCATACTTAGTACGAGGAGCTAGGAAAAACAAACTTTTGAATTTAATGTACTGAGCCAATTTGGTAATAAAGTGGGCTGATGTATTCTGGCACTACATGAAACAGCAACATGCGTTTCTATTGTTTTGTAACATACCTCATCAGGACCACAAAGGTGAAAGTGAGTTAGATTTTGCAACACAGCTTGAGCCTGGATTTGAACTTAGATAGACATCCATTCACAAACTCTTAAGCCATGAGGCCGTCGCCCCTAAGACCCTCAACAAATCAGGAGCTAAATCTTTGTCAACAAATCTTGTGATGATCAAGTAATGGATTATTGGTCTAATATAGAGTTGCCACAAAAGTCGACGAACAGAAGCTGTTTTTCTACTTCTATTTCTGCTTGTGCTGTAATTGGCAACACCAGTGCCACCCCTCAAAACTGACGTCTTGGATTCGGTTCATGTCATCGTTTTACAGCATGACATATTGCCAAATTGCTGACATTTTAGCTAGCTCTGGTTAACGCTACACTACCGGAAATCACTTCTTCTTCTTCACCGCTCTAAAAACGGAACTTGCCAGTGGCATTGCAGCACAACTGCTGTTTTGGAGCAGCGAAGAAGAATCGATGTCCAGGAAAATAAAATATTTAAAAATAACTGACGGATTCATTCATTCATAGTGAAAGTAATTGTGACTTGCAGCCCTCGTCCAATTTTCTTCAGCATTAGACTCCAGCTTTTCACATTGTGTTCTCTCCCACATGTTGCTGTGTGATATCAGAGCCTTTGGAACATGTTTTTCTCACTTTAAGCCCTTCTAGAATCCTGAGTAAACCCTG
The DNA here is from genome assembly GCF_022539355.2 of Hippoglossus stenolepis. NCBI lineage: Eukaryota > Metazoa > Chordata > Actinopteri > Pleuronectiformes > Pleuronectidae > Hippoglossus > Hippoglossus stenolepis. The sequence continues at coordinate 11,042,865 of NC_061499.1, forward strand.
TACATGTTATGCGAATTTACCAGTCTAAGCCACCATACACAGCCACCTGAGTCTTCACAAAGAACCATTCATACAGGTCTAACTGTGTGTTGTTTTTTTCTCTCTCCCCCAGCATACCTCAGCCTTCCTTATGTTTTGAAGCTTACAGTTAGAGATGCAGTAGTTTGTCAGTGTTATCCTTATAAGACTCTGCTTTTTTTCCCACCACGCCTGATGTTATTAGTACTTGGGGTGATACCTATTTGGCCTCCTCACCCCTCAGCCAGATGTTAAACTGCAGACGGTCTGTAGAGCTGGAAGGAGTCTCCTCATTTTGTTGCGGTTCTCTTGTCCAAGATGGATAACAAGCGCAGTCCCTTCCATCTCTCCTCCTCCCTGTCTCCCTCCATGTGAAGATGCCATATGGTTGTGGGCGCCAAGCTTGTTGGGGTGCTGGGTCGAGGAGGGGGAGGGGAGGCTTGAGGGCGGTTTCCTTCCTGTACTGTTTCTTCTTTCTCCCGTAGTTTTTCCTCCCCTGCTCCCCCTAAATTAGGTCAGTTAAAGGTACTGATATCGACTCACAGCTCATGTTTCCTCTCAAGGTGAATTTTTGTTTTCTGTCGTATTACTTGGCCTTCGTCCCTGTTATTCCCCCATCAACCCCCCATAGTTACCTGGCTCTCTTCCTATGACGATAATAGGGGGAAAATCTGCAGTCTGACTCCTCTCTGAGCGGGACAGAGGAGTCTGGAGAGTTGTGTTTTAATGGTTTTTTTCTTTTTTGGACTGTTCCGTCTTACCACAGCGTTGCCAAAACAAGCATTCCACGAGCACAGCGCAGTGTGGGATGTGATCCTAATCAGAAACACAGTGGAAAACTAGACTTTACCACTCGACTAAAGAATCCAGTCCACCTTCCCACTGCGAGTCACACAAGCCAATATTTCTTCGTAATGACCGAGCTAGATTTTAATAGTGAGGTAAAAGAAAGACGGCAAATTGGATTGTTAAAGCTCACTTAAACAAACATGACATAGCGAGTTCATGGTCGTGTCAGCTCATCATGTTTCCATCAGCTACTGTGATGCAGATGGTATAAAGAGAACGTAACAATCAACAGTATCACAACCACGGAGATAACCTTTGAGACAATATGATATTAGCACTTAATATTACTTTTTAGTTAGAGTTTTAGAGAGTATCATCTCTTAATCATACAAATACAGTTTCAACCTCAGCCAAGCACCATACTTAAGAGCATTTGTGTTATGTAATTAAATTATAATCTCAACTCAAAGTTCCACTTAATAGGTTTTTTTTTTAGCTGAGAGCTGAATGTCAGCAATGAATGGAGAAGGTTCAGGTTCATCTTTTATAGATCATGTGGTTGTATAATAAGAGATTGTGATTTCACTTTCCACCAAACTTTGCTTCAGAACAAGTGGATGAAAGATGTGCCCATGTGTCGTCTCATCACCGCTGCCACTGTGGTTAATGTGAAAGCAGAAAGTGAAACTGGTAGACATGTCTGAGTCCACACATTTAGTTTTGTGTCCGACCCACTAAAAGTTTTTGCTCTGTCTCTTTCTGTGTTTTGTAGGTGACCTTGATGGGGATAGACATCGTTGGCGCATTCGTGGAGCGCATGGGAGAGCGGTTCAAAGGATACCTGTCCACAGGTGAGATATCTTACCCCACCCTAAACTACCTCAGGGTTAACTAGTTCTTTGCATGTCTGAAAGCAGCTTAAGAAAGAGGCTGCACACCCAATGTACTAACACACACACACAGATCTACTCAAGCGCACGGCAGCAAGCAGTAGTTGTGTGTTCAAATACATGTCTTATAAACTATAGAGGGAATCAAACAAACGCAAAGTGAACTTCAAGCACTGTACGTGTCCTAGTAACTTCTGAGTAGGGAGGATGTTTAAGTAGCGGCGGCAATCATTTTGCAGCAGCAGGCTGGTATTGTTCGGTACCTGTGGTACTGTTGAAAAAAGCGTACCGTGACGTTTTTAGATTTTCGGCATTGGTAGAATCATTTATGTTTCCTGATACATGCCAGTATGAAACTTTTATTTGACTAAATAAACATTGCAGAAAAGATGTACATTTATGGCATAACATTTTACGTAAACTGTGTGTGATCTATTAAATAATTTTCCTCTGTCATAAGGTAACATTTGATAACATCTCAGGAATATATATATATCTTTTACAAACTTAATCAAACTCATAACTGTTGAAACTGGCAACTCCACACCACGTAACACGTGATGGTTTGTGTATTGTTGTATAGATAGCTCAGGCTACCCTTCCATTTTGTTCTGACTTCCACTTTGCGGTTCCTCTGAGACAGACCAGCAGTGCTGCTCTAAACCCCGGCACCACCCCCTCTCTATTGTGCATCATTTAGTCTCTGTATTTAGCCTCTGAATTGTCTGCCATCCTGTAGCTCACCCTATTACACCCCAAAACCACACCTCACATTCATATGACCTCATAGGCTGAATGTTGTATCAGATTACATGGGCTGTGTATGTGTGTGTGTTAGGATAGTGCCAGCCCTACTTTATGCCCACTCAAGGTGTCACCAGCTGTCTTTGTCAGCCAGACTGGCTCTTGACAAACACACTCAACCCTACAGCGCAGGTCTGGGATGATCAGACCTGTAACACTGTCGCTGTGCAAAGTCTGCCACCACACACACTCACACTCATAGACACACTGTGTGTATCAGTGTGTGTGTAAGGAAGTGTGTGTTTCAGACTGATGGTAAAAACATCTCTCTGAGCCACCGCTGGCTCGGGAATCTCCCTCCCTCCATCTCTCCTTTCCTGTGCTCTCCTTCTCTCAGCTCGCCCTCCACCCACACACATGCACACACACATATACACGGAGGGCAGGAAGATGAGATAATTGAAACGGAGTGACTGTATTGATGGATAGGACTGACTCAGGGTAAAGGGTTGCTGCCATTACAATATGTTTTCATGTGTGCACAGCATTTGAACACCATCTTGCCCAGATGTGAAGTGAAATGGATTCATACAAATGTCACAAAACTGTAGTATGTGTGAGATAAGATGAAGTGATGTGATTGGTCCAACAGAAAAATGTCAAACAAAATGAGTCAATTTGCATTCAAGAAAAGTGTGTGTGTGTGTGTGTGTGTGTGGGTGTGTGTGTGTGTGTGTGTGTGTTATCGTCTTTACCACAGAAGATGACGTTGTATGAAACAATGCCCCCCTGTGAGGATTTTTTGTTTGTTTGAGGGAATTGTCCTTGTTGCCTAGACAACCAGCTGTTATGGAAAAATAATGTATGGTCACACACAGAAGGAGACAGATGACATCACACTGTCACTTTAACACACCCCCTCCCAGCCCCCTTAGACTAGGAATGTGTGTGCGTGTGTGTGTTACGTGAATGTCAAAGTGAGACTTTTTATGTAACTCAGAAGGTTTAGTGTCTCCATCTGATTTTCCAACAGAGACCAGTTTGTGCGTTTAAACTGGGGTTTATGCTGCTGGCTATGACTGGGCCATTTAAACCCCTGCATGTTGTAAATACTGGACTTTGTGAGTTAAAGGATCAGGCTGGAAATGTTCTCTATTTTTGGAATTGTCAGCAGATCTCTCAAAAAGACCAAAACCAATGATATGTTTGTCAGTCTCTCAGAAGTGTTGGACTTTCCCACATCTCTCTCAGCCCATTGATTTCTACTAAGACATAAATCTTCAAAAACACAAAAAAAACACAAAATAATATATATATAGAACTTTTTATATTTTACCGAAAAGCAAATTCAAACAGGAGTAAATAGCTCATTTGTTGTGGACTGTTTTCAGCTCTGAATTTTTGTATGTATGTATTTTTGTGTATATTTACTAGGGTTGTCCCGAAATAGTACGTTTATGACTTAGAAGCTTTAGTGAGAATTACGGGCGAATATTTTAAGCTGTGGGTAGGCGGGTGGGGGTGTCAAAAATCAGACTGTACCATGTAAGCCTGTCACATGGTCACGTGTCACTTAAAAGATACAAAATTTTGCCTGGTCCATGTGAAGTCTATGGCACAGAGGAATAAATTCCAAAAGTACTTTGATTACAAGTTTTTATTTGTCACGCATGTCAAATAATATAAATGTAAAATATACATAAGTGTGTTGTGGGTTTTGTGAGGGATGAATATGCTGCTCGGTTCATGATCTCAGTACATGCCGTGGGACAGTATGCCTGGTCCACACAAACACCCTCCTCATCCCATGTTCAGTGATGGTGCCCGAGTGTACCTCCTCAGCCAAATCCACAATAATACTGTTTGAGCAGCTAGTGGTAGTGAAATTAGCATTTGGCCTCAGGAGACGTCTGTGTGCGTCATAGGCGGGTGAGGGGCTTTCTCAACCCTTGTTTTTGTGGCACCCACAAACTGCAGGCGTTTTGATAAAAAGATGAAAAGTACCTGTTCGTATACTTTTCAAATTAAAGCCCAAAAATACTCTTTGAAGTGATGGCACCTCCACTCCTCATTGTATGTTGGATTAGAGGAACCATCTGAAACATTTGCGTAGCTGCCAAAACATTCATTGTTCATTTGGACGCCAGTATTAAAAGGCTCTCACTGTGGATTCTTTACTGTGTGCGTCACTACGTTACATCGGCGGCCTCACTGCTGCATCAGTTGTGTGTAACTGACATGAAAGCATTTGATGATCTTGACATTATTTTAGTCGCGGTCCATTTGTCGGAGCCTTTGTGTCCACGTTGGCTTTACTTTAGCTTTTGTACAGTGATTTTCTCCTCTAACAAATTGACAGACTGTATAATAAATGTATATCTTTGAGTATCTCTGTGATTTACTCACTTGTTTTTTAAATCGGGTAAAGATTCAGATTCATGTGTGGCTGAACTTGCCCTGTACTTGATGTAAACACTGTGCAGTGAAGTGTATTTTTCATGTATTGGCTCTCATAACCATCCCATCCTTTCTTTGTCTCTCTCCCTTCGTCTTCCCTCTCTCCTTCTCTTATTTTGTCTGTAGTGTTACCATCTCTAGTGGACAGGCTGGGTGATGGGAAGGACCAGGTCAGGGATAACAGCCAAGCTCTTATCCTTCGCTGCGTGGAGCAGACCGCCGCGCCCATGGTGAGGCGCACACACACACACACACACCCACCCACACACACACAGATGCTTACATAAAAATCTCAGGATCCTAACCAGTCAAAGACTCTAGATAATTCTATAAATATAGTAATAACCATTGTTTGTACCTTAGTAATAGTAATAGTTCTAAGACTGTTGGATTTCAAGTTCAGTCTCTGAAAGTCAGTTTATGAAATGCATGTTACTGTGAATAACATGTTCAGCTCAATTTTTGTATATTCAAAATGCATGATTAAAATGCAGAATGGAGATAACAGATAAATCACAGCCACCTCCACATCAATAATAGATACTCACTACAGCAGAGAGCTCCTCTGTGTTTTGAGCTCCCCCTTCTGGATATATGAGGAACATCACATGCTACATCACCGTTCTACTGTGTGTTACCCCCACACACACCACATTTGCACATCTCACATCCCAGATTGTGACCCTCTCTGTACTCTATAATCTGCTCAAACCCCTGATGAGCTGCCAGGCAGAGACTCCTTCTTCTCCCTTCTGACTGATTCTCTCTCCCTCCTCAATCCTTCTCATCCTCCTCTCTGCAGTACGTCTGGGAAAGGCTTCTTCCTGGTTTTAAACATAAAAACTTCCGCAGTCGAGAAGGAGTCTGCCTCTGTCTCAGTGCTACGCTCAACACGTGAGTAACTTCCTCCTCTTCATTGCCCAATGTCATACATTAGTCCTCCTAAAAAAACGACACATACATGAATCATATCGGCTTTAAACCAACTCATTGAATTTCGTGTTCTACACACTGAGGCGTATATTTTTTTCCATTTGCTGCTACTGCTACTTGCCATGAGCAATGCTTGTTCAAGAAACACACAATCTCCGTCTCCAGGATAAATCCTCTTAACTGTATGTGTGACTCTGTGGCACACGTATGCCACCACCACTTTTGTCATGTGACGCTTCAGTCTTCAAGCATACATGTCGCCATCTGGTACTGTCGGAGAGGTTTAAAAATCTGCTCTCGGTTTTTCGTGGCCTGAACTACAACAACATGAAGAAATTATTGGAATGGGTCTGTATCTTACTACTACGTTCCAAAGAAAATATGATGGTCTGTGTGGAGATATTTTTCCAGAAGCAACAGGAGGTCTCAGGCTATCTGGGAAAATAAAAGAAAGGGGTTTATATGCACGAGAAATAAAATCAAAGTCAGTCTGAAGCTTTTTCATGTCTCCCAGTACTTTAATGGCCAATATACATGTCAGATGATCGGCTACTTATTTTTTTGTATATTGTTTTGGGGTTGCATGTTCACCCTTTAACTTCATTGTGCTCTTTATTCATGTTTTGTGTCTTTCCTTCGTTTCTAAAGGAATCCGCTTGAACTCAGTCCCTCCCATTAGTTGATAAGAGGATTTCTGCTCTTGTAGAAGCCCACAGTGTCTGGGATTGTAGAGACGCTGCTGTCATACTTAACATGGATTGTGCAAGCTTAAAGTGTCATTAAACAAATACACCTATAGACATAAGACTGAACATATGCTTGTTCCCTTGCTGCACCTTGGACCACAGCAGTTCAAGCCTGTGCCGGTTCTAGTCGACTGTATTTTCCACCTTAGAGTTGCTACAGTCAGCAGATCTGGGCTCTTGGAGTCGCGGTGTGACTTTTGTCATCTTTTACTTGTGGAAAGTGACATTGATGTGCTAAATGCTAAGCTGCTCCCTGATTGTACAACTAAAGATGTTCACGGAGCGAACGCAGTTATCCATCAAGCCTGAGTAGACATCAGATAGAGTGGTGTGCGTCTGGGTTGTCACCTCTTTATTTTGTGTGGTTCACAAAGCTCCAGATATGTCTGATGCTGATATGTCTCAATGAAGTACAATAAAGAAACAGAAATTGACAAAACACAAGAAAATGAAAAAGCATTTCCATAGCTTTGACAACACAAGTTTTGTTGGAAAAGGATCAAACCTTTTTTGTATCTTCCAATGTTGTGATATTCTTTTTCCTCTGGTTTCTATCTGTTTCAGGCATGGAGCTCAGCAGCTGAGCCTCAGTAAAATAGTTCCTCATCTCTGCTCTCTGACTGGAGACCAGAACCCACAGGTAAGAGGCAAAGCCCTTCAGAATAGGATATGATGACGATGATCAAAATGTGTTATTGTGTAAATGTGTGCGAGTCTATTGTGTCTTCAGTGTACCAGTCTGTAGCTAATACTGTGGTTTAGTTCTCATCGCCCTGAGTGTGGTGGAAGGCATCTTAAAGCAGCTCTGTGATTATTACTGTTATTAGTGGGGAGATGGGCTTTGTCGTCCCCCCACACAGCTTCACTGCTGAATCATGAGCACCAACACCCGTCCATTAACACACACAACGTGTGTGTGTGTGTGTGTGTGTGTGTGTGTGTGTGTGTGTGTGTGCGCGTACAGAGAGGTTTGTTTAACCTGAGTTGCACCCCAAAGCTGAAATCTGCTCCTATCGTCTACCCAATGATTATCTACCTACACACCTTCCCAGCCAATCAACATTGACACAGGCCCCACCCACCCTCAGTTGCGGAGAATCCCTTTAACATCATCCCACCACCCAATCACAAGTGCCCACAGCATAACTAGCAAATCAGATGTCTCCCATTAGGGGGATGGGTACGAGGCCTTAAGGGTTTATTTTTTTAATGTGTTTATATTCGCTGTCTCTAATCCCTCTCATCCCAGACAGTGAAGTAACTGTAATCTTTATGTAGTTATTATGGAAAATACTTAATAATCTTACTGACTTTAACACGTATTTCTACATTGACAAGACATAGATGCCTTTGTGCTCACTATGTGCGTGAGCATGCATGTAAATTTATTTGTGTGTGGAAGACTTTTAAATTGGTTAATGTTTGTTGTCTGCAGGTGCGTGAGGCCTCCATAACAACATTGGTGGATGTCTATCGTCACGTTGGAGAGAAGGTCCGAGCAGACGTAGGAAAGAGAGGCCTGCCTGCTGCACGGTGAGTTGCTGAACATCTCCGTCTGTGTCAGCGCTGATGTTGGTTGTGCATTTGTGTTTGAGTGTGTGTGTGCGTGTGCGTGTGTGTGCGTGTGCGTGTGTGTGCGTGTGCGTGCGTGCGCGCGCGTGCTCCATCAAGCAGGAATTAAATTGTGTGGAGGGTCTGTGGGTCCTCTGGCCTTGGCACTGAGTCTGTCCCAGGCCACGCCATGCACCACTCTGCCCTTCACACACACAGAGGCACTTTCATCCAGAGCACAATGCTGACTGACTGTGGGAGGGGGCAGAGGGCTGGGGGGGGGGCACAAAGGCATTGGGTGGAGTAACACAGTTGGAGTTGGAGAAAATGTGGAGAGAGCGTGTGTGTGTGTGTTCACGTCATCTGAAGAGGTCCATTGAGTGGTATCGTCCTTCTTTGGTCGTCCTGGTTACATGTGCCCAGTTTAGGGTTATTCTATGCGGACAGTGACCCCCCACTCTCCCCCACTCTCTCCCTCTTTCTCCTGTGTGTGAGATCCCAGCAGCACAACACTGACTGCTGAGTATGAGTCTTGCATCTGTGAATGCTGGCCGTGACAGTGTGTCATGTGTTGCTCATATTAAGCCGGTCTGTCTCCAGTGTAAACATGCTGTCTGTGTATGCAGGATTTATATAGACCAGTTTGTGTGTGTGTGTGTGTGTGTGTGTGTGTGTGTGTGTGCGCTTCAAAGTGCATGTAGAGGTCTGACCGATGCTGTGATTTAGATCTGAAACCACTGATTTTTTCTTCTTCTGTAATATCTTGTGTGTATATGAATTCATTGCAAACTTTTGTATTGCGAGAAGCACAAATATGTCACGCCAGTTTTATCAGTGTACTCACTGATGACATTGGATCACTGCTATGAAGGCGAGGTGGAGGTTGTCTGAGTGTGTTCACGTTAGTATATGGGTGCCGAGTGGAATGCAGAGCCACAGCCAAGGTCTCCCTGACAAGATCACATATCAAATCTGTAGAGCCATAGCACCAGATAATGTAGAGAAAGGGAGCGTTGTGACAGAGAAGGGGAGTGGTGGGAAAGATAATATGGAATACTGAGAGGTGGACGACTCCTGCCTTTATGGTTTATGTTCTTACTGTTTATTACTCTGAGAGACAGGACAGAGGAGTTGAGAGACTTTTTTTACTGCACTGGAAAACAAAGAACTGGGATTTGTATACATGATTCCTTCACATGTCTGGAATGTGAACTTATGAAACCTGCACTTTTATTGATATTTTAAGGGGCATTTTGAATCATAGTCTATGAATAATATTCTCTCTCTTTCTTTAGCCAGACAGAAAATTTCTAGAAAATTGGAGCTGGTTGTTTCTGGAGTTTGCCTTTCTCTAATGAAGAACCCAGCAGGAGATTGTCCGAGCACATCCACTCGCTCTCTGTGAATTTTCCTGCTGTATTCTCACATGAGCTCGCTCAGACATTTTGACGATATTTTACTGGAGGACTGGCAGGATAGGTTCTGGAAAATGTCCGGAGCAGCTGACTAGTACATTTGCGTTCTCACATACAGCCCCTCTGGAAAAATCACAGGAATATATCCAGAGTTCAGTGTGTGTCTAAAAGCAGCTTTTCCTTCTTCTCCCCTTCGATTAGAAAAAGCCTACAACAGTATCCAAGCCTGTAGTAGTAAATCACACAAAATGTGTTGAATTATTTTATTATTAAATTATTTATTTATGTGAAAAGTTATTTATATTGCTTACCCCCAAAATATTGGAAGTAGGCCTGGAGGCTGTGACTAATGAGTATTATTACATTTTCTGATGAGGACTGTTATTACTCAACAGTTAGAGGTACCAAAAACAGATTTAGTTTATTATTTCTGGTCAGTTTTCAGCACAATCAGCTGCATTGAAACTGACTCCCCCTTTCCGACCGTCAGTGACACAGGTTACATCAGCTCTGGCGGTCGCTTTCAATGGGTCAGCGTGAATCATGTGACCTGGCTGTGTGATCCAGGTCGATGTCCTGTGTTGACTGTGGGTCAACCGGCACCGGAATTTCTTTGTTTGTGTTTCTGTTACAGATGACAGTCTTATTGCAGTGTTGTTATTTAAGCTTAGACATCATTTAACTGTCTCCCTGATGTGTGGACAGTGACTTAGGAGGAGCTAACAGGATTAATGCTCTAATCTGTGTGTGATGCTGTGGGTTTTCCTGACAGAGCCAGACCTGAACAGAAGGCTGCCGGTGTCTCCCTGATGTGTGCAATGTACAGTGCATGTATTTCTATGGTCCAGCAGTTACAACAAGGGATAAACATGTAACAGCAATCTCCTGTCAGCAGTTCAAATGCAGGTTTAATCAACATTCAGTTCACCTGTTGTCTAAACACATATCTTGTCAGAAAGGCAACCGAGCTACCTGATTTGTGTGCGACCATTCTTCAGTCACAGTCCATCGGTATCCAACACAGCTTCAGAGCTTGGTGTAAAAGGTGCAGCAGTATCAAGAGGGGATCCTTGAATTCAGAAAAGAGAAGTAGGATTAAAAAAGAAAGAGGAATAAGAGGATATGGACAAGTGAGGTGAGAAGGCGAGAGGAAGAGGGGGGGAGGAGCAGCCTTGCGTTCTGTCTGCCACTGGCTGTACAGCCCCTCCCCCCCCCCTCTGACGAGTGTATGTGTGCGTCTGGCTATGAGAGGGAGGTTATGTAAAGGGTAACTGAATCTCTTTGCTGGCTGTCACACAAACTGGCCCACTTTCTCTCTCACACACATGCACACAAAGACCCTGTCTGAGATTTAACTCTTTGTGTCACTGTGGAGATTTCTCAGTAGGTGTGTGAGCTCAGCACAGTTCGTATGTGAGACAGTAGGTGGTGCTTTGTCGCATGCCCATAGCATGCTTTGGTCCCTCGCTGTTGCCACTCTCTCTCTCACACACACACATGATCACACTCACACCCTCTCGCCCCCTCCCCTCTCCCTCCCTACCTCTCAGAGCCACTGCACCATGTTGGATACAAAGAGCTGAGGGGAGCCGAGGATCAGAGTGTGTCACTAGCATGGGAGCTAATGCAACGTTGCGCAGCAACCTATTAATCAACCCACTGGGAAATGCTGAGGCTAAGGAGTGCAGAAGGCTGTAGGCTTGGTCTCTTCTCGAGCACATCCGTAAATTAAAAATGCTAATGAATGGAAGGGAGCAACTTGAAAACGCAGCACGGCTGAGCAGCCCGTTGCAACACAGATCGTCAGTTATCAGGAGCTTCTAAGCTGTCGGGTGTTTGTGGACCTGCACCGTGACACCAAAAGACAGACAGGGAGAGAAACAGAGAGAGGAAGGTGTGTATTCCTTTATTCTTATGTGCTCACATCCATGGATAGCGTTATGGGAAGGAGACATTAGGGCATGCCACTGGACAATGTAGGTCATTGTGTCTATTGTGTTTATGTCAATGTGTATCCACATCGCTCAGAACGATGGAGGCTTTTTATTTGTGCATTTATTTTTATCTTGATTTGTCCTTAAATTGAGACATTATTGCTCTGTGTTATTATTGCTCTTTAAATTGAATATCAGAGCAGGTTGTGGTTGTGTGTTGTGTGTTGTGTTTGTGTGTGTTTGATGCTGAGGAGGTTGTCAGGAAGACTCTTGTCATGTTTCTGCTGCAGCTTCATGAGTCTGGCTGGCATAATAGACACACCCACCAAAAGGCAGGCAGACAGGCAGGCTCTCCACATGTTGTTGCTGCTGTTAATACGTTCACCTGGGATTCACAGCACCTTCACTGTCTCTAGGTCAAGGCTCTGGGCTGGGGTGTGTATCCACCTGCATGTGCAAAGTGAAGATGATTGACTTGTTTTCCAATTCAGTCTAATTTTGATGCATCTAATTCTTATTGTATTTGTATTGTAGTGATTTTTTGTGTGTGTGTGTGTGTGTGTGTGTGTGTGTGTGTGTGTGTGTGTGTGTGTGTGTGTGTGTGTGTGTGTGTGTGTGTGTGTGTGTGTGTGTGTGTGTGTGTGTGTGTGTGTGTGTGTGTGTTTTGTTCTAACCTTTTCTCTTCTCTCTGCAGGTTACAGACGATATTCACTCGTTTTGATGAAGCCTTGAATTCAGGCAACATGGCTCTCAGCCCGAGTCACGGTCAGTGTCCTTTCTCATTTATTATTATTTGCCACCAAATCGAGTCATTTTGGTTTGAGAGGAGATCCTGGTTGTGTACGTGTGTGTGCATACGTGCATGTGTGTTGGTGAGCGCTTGTGCGTGCCTCGTGATTGTGTATGTTTGTTTCCATTAGCTTCAATAAGAGCAGCTAACAGGATTAATGCTTTAATCTGTGTGTGATGCTGTGGGTTTTCCCGGCAGAGCCAGACCTGAGCAGAAGGCTGCTGGTGATAATTGTTTGGTTTTAGCTTCAGATTGGACTATGGATCTTTAGGAGCCTCAGGCTCACTGAAAGTTGGAATTGTGCAGCGATTACACTGGCTACAGCAAGGTTTCATTTTGTTTTCACTTTTCAGATCATAAACTTAGGTTCCATAGCCCTCGAAGGTAGAGTAAGTTATTCTGGAGAAATGCTTCAGTGCTTCCTTGAACAGCGTGAAAGTAAAATCTCTATCGTAGCAAAACAAACAAATAAACATCATCAAACAAACAACGTCCACCCAAACACAGCTTCCAAAACACAACAGAGTAAAAACTAGTAAGATTTAGTTGTTGAGATTGTTTGATCGATATCATTTTGAAATTATGCTTCCAACCACATAAAGCCACTGTGCTAAAATCTTATAATGTTCAATTAGTCTGTAGCTTTAAAGCCCTTTACACATTGTACTAACAAATACCACAATATAGAAAAAACATCTAGACAGAAATTGTACATCACAATAGATCTTGGCAAACCAGAAAATAAGGAATGTCCAGGATCAAGTAATTTAATGTTACTGGACAGACAAACATCAGTACCTACTTCTACTACCTACCACAGTCAGTCAATGGTGAAGCTCACTGATGTTCCAGAAGTAATGAACATACATTTCCTTCAAACCATGTACTGTGAAGACTGTAAGAGTTGCAGGCGAATAAATACCATTACATTAGCTCTTTTTGTGTTCATTTTTTAAAGTTAGGGTGTTTATTGTTTAAGTGTAAAGTGAGCAAGAATCAAAACAATCCCCCACCTCTATTAGTGGTTGTGCAGTAGTGTAATTTGAGATTGAAAATCCAACAGTTTGTTTACATAGATAATATTGTTAAACCTCACAGCACAATCATCTTTTGAGTATTGATAATACGATAACATTTCAAAGGGCATGAATGTCATTAACTGTGGCTTTAAGCTGAGTTTGTGCTCTGTGATGTCAGAAAGGTCTTGGCTCTTGGTGTCTAGCAGAGCCTGTCATTGGCTGTTTGTACCTTTAGGCTGCCCTGTCACTGGGTCTAACAGCGACAGTTGGTAACATGGTCGGCTGTTGCAGCTTGTTTACTTGGATAGAGAGAAACATGGGCAGAGGCATCGAGGAGGAGCTCAGGGCTTGTGGTGGTTTCTGTTGCCATGATGGTATCTCTGGTGGCAGGACAGGGGTAGAGGGAGTGTTACCTTTAACTCCTGCCTCCCTATGGTTGAGAGGAAAGCTGTGTTTTGGCTGCATGGTTGTGTAAGTGATTGTGTAATTCTTATTTAGAACAATAATGTGAGTTCTCCTTTCTTATGTTTCTATTTTTATACACTCCCAAGAGGTCTTGTCATGTGCCTAGGAGGAAATCTGTGATTATTTTAGATCAAACAAGACTTTTTGACTATCTTTATTTGTAGGAGAAAGATACCAAGAGTAAACATGAGAACAACCCAGTGAAAAGTTTGAGAAGAAACTGACTGGGATGGTTGTGGTCTCTCAGTGCTTGCCTGAAATAATCAAGCAAGTGGTTAACAAACTACATAACAGGCTGATACGAATGGACTGACATTGATACTGAAAGTATCTGTATCTACTCGACAAACTCTGGCCATCGGACCATACACGCTGAGCACATATCCAAACGTGAGTAAACATACCAGATACCGGGGTGAACTTCATCTGCAAGGCCTCCTGCTTGGCCTTAGCTACCACCTCAAGTATACTTTAGTTTCTTTCTCTTGTAGAAACGATTCACTATTTACCAGGGACGACAAAATGATTTGAACATTAGATCATCTGTAGGTTATTTTTTCAATTAGTTGTCCATCCATCATCTGTGCTGCTGACACTTAGGGGTCATGGGTAGAGCTGGAGCCAATCCCAGCTGACATTGGGCAAGAGGCCGGGTACATCCTGGACATATTCAAATACTTTATTATAAAATGATTATTTAACCAGTAATATAATCTCTTAAATGAAAAATTATTTAATAACTATGTGACCGCTTCCTGAGTTTGCGGTACCGCTGTTAAATACTTACCTGAATTTGCCGTCAGTCATTTACAAAGATAAATTGAATCTTGTAGTTGAACAAAAAGTGATTTTGGAGTCGGTTAGTTTATCTAACCTGCTCCTGTCTCCATCATTCATGTCCCCGTTCTCAATAGTAAAACTGGCAGAGAAAACTAATAAAAGAGGTTAGTGGAATGTCAGATGCAGACTGAGATGAGTATTTGTGACCAAAACCTTGGTAAGCTTCCAATAATTTAACTTCTAAACACCGGACAGTGAGGACACATGTACGCACACGCACACACACTTTCGTTCTTGCCCTTGCCCCACATCTCTTTGGGTCCAGCTTTTGCTCTACAGGGTTTGTGGCAGCTGTTGCTGCGAGAAGAGGAGGGAGGGAGGGCAAAGGATTGAGGGAGGAAGCTGAAAGAGATCTCTGGCAGTAGCCGAGTCACAGCGCTGTGCCTATCACTGCCTCTCCCCAATTCATCATGACAGAGACAGAGAGAGATTGAACAAACAAGAGAGGGGGGAAAAGATAGAGGAGAAGACAAAGGAGAACAGAGGGAGAGGAGCGAATACCGACACAACAGGCAGTTTTTCTACCAATAACACACCGTAACCATGGCAGTTGGGGATGATGGTAAGTGTGTCTCTGTGTGTGTGTGTGTGTGTGTGTGTGTGTGTGTGTGTGTGTGTGTGTGTTTGTGTTTAATCTCATCTGGCGGTGGATGCTGGCACTCAGACAAAGGCTTGTCAACATATGGTTTTAGATCAAAATCAGCTTAGGTTCCAAGCACTTTCACCCCGAGTGCCCTGGCTCAGATACAGGCTACATATTTGATGTGTAGTGGGGTTCCCTATAATAAAATGTCTCCATTATGTTGTCGTGTGTGTGTGTGTGTGTGTGATGTGTGATGTGTGATGTGTGTGTGTGATGTGTGATGTGTGTAGATATAAACAATGCATATGTCCTAGTGATTCGTTGTTGTGTTTTCTTTCAGTTTTCTTCAAATTCATTAGTCTGAGGACTGACCTGAACTCAGAGTGTCTGTCATGGTTGAATTGTACAGTATGCACCTTGGTCACAGAGGCCAAGTGGCATTCATGTACAATTTCTTCCTATTTTACTGACATTTTTCTGTTGTATTAACATCAAGTGTGTTGTTCTTTGCTTGCAGCCTTCCTATCTCTATCTCTCACTCCAAGATAGAAATCTGTGTGTTCGTGTGTACACATGCGAATGATTATTGGCAATCAAGAACAAATAATCATTCTTAAGCTATGGTTCATTCGTTAAAGCTTTTTCCATACGTCCTGACTCCCATCTGTAAGAGTTGGTTTTGGTCCACCTGAGACCAAAATATCCACCACGGTTAGAGCAGAAAAACGTTTAAATTTAGAGGAAACATAACCGACTTGGCGGAGAGAATTTAGTGTCTCCTCTTTCTGGCTGGGTCAAAATATCATCTGTAACTGTTTAATGTTATTAAATATGGCATTTTATACAGACCAGAGCAGATCAATTTTGAGCGTGTCATCTAGTAATAGTTGCTTCGTTTTTATTTCTGTATTGTTTCAAACATCTGGCCTATTCTCAGATGGAATTTTAAATTACCACTATATGTCAACAGTGAAAATCAAGTATTTGTCGGTAATAAAGAAAACATCAGCTGTCACATTATATATGCAGCTATACAACCTCAAGTAATCTTATGAAGTGTTATGCATGTGCTGATTTTAGATAATATGCTGATTAAATAAAAAGGAAAAACGCTACAAGCTCAAGAAAGAAAGTTTATGCTGATATAAGCAGCCCCCAGACTTTCTCAATTTAACTTAAATGTTTTATAGCCACATTTAAATCTTTTAGGGTTTTGGCTTTAATAATATATTGTCTTGTTCTGAGTAAAAATATGGCAATAGAAAAAAGATAATAGTTTTTTATTTAATTGAGACGGCACATTGAACACATCGGTTTTGCTCTGTCTGACTCCGTCTAGTTTCAACATTAACGCATCAGATTTCAACTGGACGTGTAAAGATAAATAGATGGAAACCATTTTAAAATTGGTATCCTGATCTTCCAGACAATCCTGAAAACAACTGACCTGTGACGCAGACTTTATACAGTTGGCTAATTTCTCAACTGTCAAAAAGTCCCATTGACCCAAATACAAATCAACTTTCATCATTAACACTGATTGATTATATAATTCTGACAAATAACTGATGCATTCTCAGGTGTATGTTTGTAAAAGTGAACAAAACATGTTTCCAGAAAGAAAAGCATGTCAGTGCCACTGGCGCCGTGCTAAACTCACTTAATGTTATTTTGTCTTGTCTGAAAAGGAGCTTGTCCAAATGCGGACACACACACACACACACACACACACACACACACACACACACACACACACACACACACACACACACACACACACACACACACACACACACACACACACACACACACACACACACACACACACACACACACACACACACACACACACACACACACACACACACACAGAGGAAGCCCTGAGATGTTCGAGGCCATCAGCTGTAGCTTTCCTTGCTTGCATTGTACCTAAGTGTTGACAGGGACTGACGTGCAGACACACACAAACACACACACACTGTCTTTCGCAGACATCCTCATTCTGCTTCAGTGCATCCTTGGCGCTGCAAAGGAAACCATGACCCCATTTCCAGGCTAGGCTGGTTGCCATGGCGAAGCTTTCCTCTCAAAATTATGGTTTATCCCTCTCCTGGATTTGGAATTAGGACTCAAATCATACCTCTATATGTGTGTGTGTGTGTGTGTGTGTATTTTACTCTTGCTTCTTCAAACTATATTTACTTCTATACTAAACTGTGGTTAAACAGTGTGTTCCTCCTTTTGTATTGTTGATAGATTTTTAAATATTAGTCTTTGCTTTCGACAATATCTGACAATCACAATTCTCTGAAGAGATGGTTATAATACTTTTTGTTCTAAATGCCCACACACGTACACACACACACCTACACACACCTACCTCTCTTCTAGTTTACATTGGAGCTGGGGCAGTACATCTCACGTTCTCCTTTGCATCCCTTTCTCAAAAAAAGGCTGTGAAATATCAAAATATTTTCTGTCTGTCATCTTATGCACCCTGTCACATGGTCCTGAGCTGGTCTATGTGACACAGTCTGTGCCCCAGCTTAAAGCAGATCAGCCCAAACACAGGTTCTCTGTGTGTTGTTAAGATGCCTGGGTCTGCTCTTAGTGGCGTGTTGAGACTTTCAGCTGTAATACTTAATGATGATGATGTCTGCTGCACTGCTGCGACTGATCGTCTCAGTTCTTCAGAACAGAAACTCTGACTCTTTACTGTCACTGATGTTTGGTTTGAACAGAGTAAATAAAATGAGTGCAATTGCTGTGGGAAACTATCAGCAAATACTACCAGTAGCACCAAGTGGCCTTTCTCCAGCAAAGCAGTTAGCTCAGATTTATTTGTGGCTCTGTATTCAAGCTGACCTGTAGCTGCTCTACAGAACGGCCTTTATTTATCTGAAGTAGTGGCCCTCGAGAAGAAGCCATTTGTCTGGTGCAGAGCCAGTGCTGCCACCATGTGGTCACAACTGAAAGATAGTATGCATTAGTGTCTGTTTTTTTGTTTTTTTTGCCTGTTTGTGTAGATGCTTTATTTGCACATAGTGCCATAGTTTTCTGGGGAGTGTGATATTTCCATGGCAACACTAATGCCGCCATGCATTCCTCTCCTCCCCAGCACGCCAGAATCCATCCTAATTTAATAAACCAGCATGAAGTCAGTGAAGACACAGTAAATGTGTTTATTAAACTAAATTGGAGATGTGAGCGTGTGTTCACGGGCACACTGCACATCTTTTTTTTTTTCCTGTTTGCTCTGCTCATCTGAGAAGCTGGTCTGCACTGGTCGCCATGGTAACAGCATGTGTGCAGCCTGCCTTCTCTCTCTCTCTCTCTCTCTCTCTCTCTCTCTCTCTCTCTCTCTCTCTCTCAATGCCCCCCCACTCTCTCCTCTCTCTGGTGTCTTAGCTCTGCCCTCCACCCTGAGACATTTTCTCCCATGGGGTCTGACTAGACAAAAGCAGGAAATGCTAATCATGCTAACGATGATGCAAATCAACGCTAAGACAGTTGATGCATGACTGATAATTGCTAATGGCCCCCTGGGTTTGATAGAACGCCATTAAAATCCTCTAACTGGTATTTTATATTGTCCATTCATTCTGTTTTATTGGGGTCCCTGTCAGTAAATTGAACAAGCACTGTATTTCTATTTTCTTTTCTTTTGCATTCATCATATATATTGATTGTAAGACCTTGTCTATTAATATAATCTTTTTATGCAAAGGGTCTTTTATCCCTTTTGGCCCTTGAACGTTGAACCCTGATATTGACCATTAACAATCATGAAGAACCTGTTTGTTCAAAATGCTCATTGGGGGGGAAAGTATTTTACAATAATCTGGTTGGAAGACTCAACATCTGTAAAATATCAGTTCACATAAAGCTATCCAGGAACTGTGTGTGTTCTTGTATATAATGTGCAACACAGTTTATTTATTTATTTGGCTCCATATAATATTGCATTAGATTTAAAATGTATCAATAATTTCTTTGCTGTGAGAATGTTTACGGTTGTTTACATCCATATAATAGACTTTTAAATTAAGGCACCACAGTAAAAACCAACCTTCAATCCAACTGCACAAGCATTTACTTGCTGTGGACCAGACTAAATGCAAAATTCACGATAAACAAGCGTGAAGTGAAAATGGCTGCATTACAGTCCTTCACAAGGCAAAATGCCAAGTGGCTTTAAGTGTCTGTGGGTTGAAGACTTCAGTTCGTCCTTGAGTGTAAATAGAGCCCGACCGATTTCATCGGTTGGCTGAAAAAAATCGGTCAATGTTTCACAGACACAACAGCATCTGTGTTTTTGTTTTCCGATATCCCTCAGTGTGAATTATTTTACAGAATCAGCATCGCAGAAAAGATGTGCATTTGTGTTTATATTTTATGTTTGGTAATGATATTTTCTTATTTCAAGTTCTATACATTTGGTTGTATTTGTGTTTTCTTTATATCTATAGTTATGATAAATTGCATGCTTCAGTTATAGCAGTTGTTTCTATATACTCTTGCCCCTAAAAGTGGGCTGCATGTTTCTACTGCTACGCTCATGTGCATACAAGCACCTTCAAATTACAGCAGGAAGTTTGGAATTCAACCTCATTGTTATTGTTTCATTTCAAATCCAGTGTCCTGGACTACAGCGTCAAAACAGTGAGGAACATGTCACTGTATTACTCCACTGTATGTGTGTGTGGGGGTGTGTGAGTGGGAGGGTCAAGGCCTCAGATGGAGGGGTGTGGTCATTTCCTCCCCTTCACCCTCCCAATCATCACCCTCCCTTATTTTTTTATCTCCAGGACCCTTTGTTCTGTGGATGTGAAGAGAGAGAAATTTAAAAAAAAAAAAATGTGCTTGTCTCTCAGGTAGATGAGGCAGCATAAAAATGGTGTTAAGAGGTTGTTGAAAATTGAGCATGAGAGTAAGAGAGTGTGTGTTGTCCATGGTAATGAGTTTAGGTTCACTGGTCTGGCAGGGACACAGAAGAAACCCTGTTAATATTCCTGTGTGTGTGTGTGTGTGTGTGTGTGTGTGTGTGTGTGTGTGTGTGTGTGTGTGTGTGTGTCTTCCTTTCTCTCCCATCACACACACATTCATATTCTTGCCTCCGCACTGGCTGCAACACCATGATGTCACCTCTCATACGATTGGCTGCGAGGCTGCTGAGGAAAGGAGGAGAGATGCTGGGAGAGAGAGAGAGAGAGGGGAGGGTAGAGGATGGCTAGAGAGGAGTGATAGAAAATGCCGGCACTTATATGGGTGGAGGGATTTTCAGACAGCGACGTGAAGTGTGTGTGCGTGTGTGTGTGCAGCTTTAGCTCCGACATGAAGTGTGTGTGAGTTGTGTGTATGTGTCTTGGGGTACGGCTTGGACCAATACCACGCCCTCCCAGAAGCATGAAGCGACTGATCTGCCAGCGGATCTGTGACTGTGAGTGCAGGGATGGATCTGGGTGTTTTGGTGTGTGTGTGTGTTGCTGATTGAGGACCTTTTATGTCAGCTTCTTTACATGTCCACTAGACTCTGCATATATTTGCGTGCATGTGACACACGCACACACGTATGTCACTGGTTTTGCATGTTGCTTGTGTGTGTAGGTAACTTGACGTATGAGTCAAGGTGTTGGGTGGTGGCTGTGGCGCATTTCTCCACGACTGGTTGTCAGAGTGACTGGAGTGCTACTGCATTCCTATGCCAACAGTTTCATCTCCACAGTTGTGTGTGTGTGTGTGTTTCGCTGGCACACTCAAAATGCTGCACCTTTGCTGCAAGCGTGTCTCAAGTTTCCCTGCTAGCTTTCTTGTTAGCTATATTTCTGCTAGCATGTGGGCTCTGGAGAGTTCTGTCGATCACAGTTTGCATGGGTGGACATTTTGGTCATTAGATGTGTTTTCAGGCTCTTAAAAGGGATGTGTGTGTGTGTGTGTGTGTGTGTGTTTGTGTGTGTGTGTGTGTGTGTGTGTTTCTTTTTTCTTCCTTCTTGCAGTGTGTGTAATTAGTATTGATTTAGTGATTCCTGACCAAGCTCTCTGTAGACTACAACCTCCTCCACGCTTTGCGACTCGTCTTTACTTTTCGTTCTACTGATCGTTGTCTATGAAACAGACTCGAGCTCTTTATGCTCAGCATAAAAGGAGCAACTAAAATCCAAGCTACTGTGAAATGCTTCAGACTAAGGGCGTAAATAATTCATGCATTCTTATTTAACATATTTAGAAGGTTGGTCTCTGCAATTTGTTTTTGTGGGAATGGATTATTATCTTTTTTATCAGTGAGTCTTCAGTTGTTAGCCTGTGTTGTGCTAATTTATAATTATGAATGCAGGTTATGAATGAATTCAAATAATTGTTCCACTGTTCAGGGTATTCCAGGTCTCTTTTTTAAGATATGTGCAATTTATATAATAAGATCATTAATATCTGTTATGTAGTCTGAACTCAGAAACAATAACAAAGGCTTAGCATGAATTTCATGTGGTAACACACAAGTGGTAACGCTCTACACTTTCTCTTCTCTCTCTAGATCGTAATTTTGACGATGACGATGACAGTGTGGATGGGAATCATTCTTCCTCCGCCCAGGCTGCATTCAAGGTCCCCAAAGTTCCAAAGAAGCCTGCAGAGACCTCGGCTGCACGCAGGCCCAGTGCTACTGGTGGCAAGCTAGGTACTTACGTTAATGCACATTGGCAACTACAGTGAATTCAGATGCACAACAGTGCATCCAAGTCAGGAAGCAACGCAATGATCAGTGCTGTTATGATTACAAAGTGTAATCATGTACTCAGTGTGCAGCCGATCTTTTTATAGTCTGAGCTCAGTAGTGTCAGTATTTAAGAATTTAAGATTTAGACATTACTGAATGCAGAAACACTTAAAACCTAGTAAATGACAAGCAGCCCAGAGAATCAAGCACCGTAAAACATCATTAAGAATTTATCAGTATCCTCCTTTTGTGGGGAAATTACTATTTTATTTTGTACATACAGGGAGTTCAGTGACTTATAGCAAGTGTCTAGACGAGTTTAGTCAAACTGCATCGCAAATGGACTTGAACTCTGAAATATATTGACATATATATGACAGTTTTGTCAATTCAGGCAGGAAATTTTAATTGTATATTCTAATAAGAAATTTCCAAACATGTCAGAGATAATATGTGTGATATGAGATCATAAAAATGTCACTTCACCTAAAGGGGTCCAGGGTTTCTCATTAATCGTGTACATTGATATTATACATTCATTTTATTTTGGCTTTGGACTCCAGCTCATGTGTTTTGAAATTATAATGTGGCTATGATGTTGAAGCTGACTTTGTGGATATTAATATAAATTCTGTGTTAACCGTCTAAAAACCGTCCTCCTACACGGCTCCCTAATTATATGACAGTGTTGCTGGATTTATTCATCACTTCACTTTGCTTTGTCTCAGCGTGTGTTTCATCTGGTGAAGGCTAAATACAGAAATCCACTCAAACTAACCAGAGGTGCTGACAGATAGTCACAACATCAAGTGTCTGCTGATGAATGTAGGGAAGTGAACTGACCTCTAACCTGGACTTCTTGCATTTATTTCCATTTGCATGCATGCGGTATGATTAACCCCTAAATCAGTGATCTAGGAGTCTGAGTAAAGTCCTGAGACTCGACTCGTGGTGAACCAGACTTGAGACTCGAGCATCGACTGCGTTCAGACTTGGAAGTTGGAATCAAGGGCTCCAATCTGTTGTCCATAATAATTTGGCGTGATATAACAAAGCCATGTATATAATGTCACATTATTTAATTTCTGGCAAGGTCAGACATGCGTGTGAATCCACAAACCTACATATGGATTCATGCTCATACCATCATTAACAGTAAGAGTTCAACCTTCAGGACTTTGGTAGTGGGGACTGAACTCGGTCAAGACTCTGACTCACTACTTTATTCACTTGGATTTAGACTCTTGTCTTGACTCAGACTCCAGCTTTAGTGACTCAACACTTCTAAAGATAGACAGAATCTGCCCTCCTAACCTTTTAATGTCCTCATAAACAATTCAGTGTAATCCCGTTTTCTGCAAAGCATATTATTGCTGGACACCGGTTGAGAGGCTGTGGGGGCTGTTAAAAGAAATAAAATGACTTTATTTTGCAGATGTCACAGTCTTCAGTGACGCACTGCCTCTCCACAGAAATCTGATACTCTTTCATATTCTTATCATCAGACACCTGCGCTCATATCTCAGGGCTGCAGCAGATCTGGCTGTGAAACAGTTCTTATATCCTCCTTCCCGTTCAGAGAGCCTCCTTCTCTCTGCCTCCTATCCCTCCTGGTTTCACAGTGCAGTGTTGTTGGCTTCCTCTTTCCATGCATTGATTTTTTTTTTTTTCATCTTTATCTCCATTGGAAGAAAGCTGTGCTCCCACCACCGTGCAGTCGATTCCTGGTGCTTACTAATGCATCTCTGTCAGCCATGTCACACACACATGCTTACATAGAGTGTGCTCATAGGTGAATGTGTTTCACAAGCAAGCATTCTGTCTGAGTCCTGGTACAACGCTGCGCTGTGTGGAAACACAGGACGGTGGTCTCTTGTCACTTGGATCATTAAGGCCTTATTGATCGTCGGGCGACAAAGAGAGGCTGAAGTCAAAGGCATGCTGGGTATTTTTCACAACTGTGACCTTGTTAATATCACTGCGATGGAAAGGAAAAGACAGATGTTATGCAATCACATGCCTCTGAATTGTATCTTCTTTTCATTTTTTGAAAATGAATTGTTCTTTTCTGCTATATGGGAGTAGTTCCCATGATGGCGGTGGTGGGAGGACCTATTGTCTGGATGTAGATGACAGTACGCCCACACAATCTGGCAGAACTTGACAGCAAGACAGATCCGTCCATTTTGCCAATAACTGACAGTAACAGAAAAGATTGCTGCCTTACACAAAAGGTTTGAATCCCTATCGGAGAGAATCAAGTGCTGAGATGGTTTTAAGTCGCAGTTAAAATATAATTTTGAACTGTGTTCATAGCAAAGTTTGTTCTCACTATTACAAAAGCATCTGCCATCAACATAACCATAATTATTATTGGAGTCATAACGACTGATAACATGCCGTGAACCTTTCCATTCCATAAAGCTGGCAATAAAAAATAATTGCAAATGTGAAGCGGTGGAGGAAGTGATTCTAGGCAAGGCTGCTTCCATGTTACGCCTGGAGAGTCACAGAGGATTGTGCCGATTGCTAACCAGCCGCCGACATGTTCCCCAGCTCTCTTAACAACCGTGTAGAGTTTTAACATGAAATATCTTTGTGACGCAGGTGAAAAGGAGGAAAGAAAACATTTCTTCTGCCTTTTGTTCATACCCAACTCTCTATCATGTCCTCCTCTCCTGTGAACAACTTCTAAGTTGCCTCAGTGTTTAATCCTCCCATCGTCCTGGATCGCACTCAGCTTTCAGTTCTCAGTTCCTGCCTTTTTTTGGTGCGCAAGCTTTCTTCGTCTCGTCTATCCCTCCTCTCCCTGTTCCCCTCTGGTGAGGAGCTGGAGGACGTTTGGTCCACAGAGCTTCCATCCCCCAGAGAGATATGATTGACATTCCCATTACTGCCAGGAAGTCCATTAGAAACAAAGGCTGCTCCCACTGACTTAAGTGTGTGTAGCGTTTGTGTGTAGTTCATGCCTGTGTTTGTGAGAGTTACACCAGATTCACGAAACCAGCCAGCACAGAAATCCTTTTCATGCTGAAGCCTTGTAAGAGATATTCTAAATATACACACAGACGCTTTTTAATCGACTCTGCTCTGTTTTTCCAGTGTCTAAAGAAAGTGCCGGAGCAGTTGATGAAGATGATTTTATTAAAGGCTTCACAGACGTCCCTACAGTCCAGGTACACTACACACAGGAGAATAAATGCAGACAATCGCACACACTTACACCTTTTACGAACAAAACTATTGAGGCTTTCAAGGCCAGACTGCCTGAGGTTTTTTTTTCCATTTTTCAAATTTTTCTGTTTTGCATCCTTCTCTTCCTTGTGCTTCCCTTCTCTATGCAGATCTACTCAGCAAGGGATCTTGAGGACAACCTCAATAAGATCCGTGAGATTTGCTCCGATGACAAACACGACTGGGACCAGAGAGCCAGTGCTGTTAGTAGATTCGCCTTTAACTGTTCATTTAGTTAAACTCTAACAATAAAATAACCATTTTGGACTCAGCTTTTACAATGTATTTTTGTATTTACAGATGAAAAAGATCCGCTCACTGCTTGTGGCGGGCGCAGCCGACTACGACTGTTTTTACCAGCACCTACGGCTACTGGATGGAGCTTTCAAACTGTCAGCGAAAGACCTGCGCTCGCAAGTGGTTCGAGAGGTCTGCATCACCGTGGGGTGAGTTGATTACACATACTTTCATCACTAGAGGTTAAATTGATAAACATATACATAGAAAAGGATTTGTCATTTCTCACTGGTCATCCATAGGTGTTTTAGAAATGATTGCATCTATTGTAAGCGTGTTTCGCTCGTGGCAGCAGAAATTTGGCTCTAAATAGGAAACAACTGTAAATGTTTTATACTATTCTCGAAATACAGGAAGTACAGGGTGTAAACTCAGTGTAATGTAACCCTGTTGGATCCAAACAGTTTGATTACACCCTGGCAGTATTTTACCACATTTTGTGGTTGCGTTCATGTTTGTGTTGTGTTTATAACATACATGTTGTTGTGTTTTTGTCTGTGTATTCTTTTAGCCACCTTTCATTAGTGTTGGGGAATAAATTTGACCACGGAGCGGAAGCCATCGTTCCCGTCCTTTTCAACCTCATCCCCAATTGCGCCAAAGTCATGGCCACCTCCGGTGTGTCGGCTATCCGCATCATCATACGGGTAAGTCGTTTTGCAAACACAAGAATTAATTCAACAGTCTTGTTTTGCAACTTTATTGTCAGTGTGAGCACTACTGCTAGGATCTGATTATTGGAATTTCATTTAACCTTTCTGTCCTCTGCAGCACACACATGTCCCGAGGCTCATCCCTCTGATAACCAGTAACTGCACATGCAAGTCTGTGGCCGTTAGAAGGTGAGGTTAAACACACTGGTGTACCAATGAAATGCTCTCAAATAATGAAAAGTCATAAAATGATCACAAGAAGGTTTATGGTGTGGTTCAGTCATGGTTTTTGCGATGATGAAACTGATGGAAATGTGTCTTCTCCAGGCGCTGTTACGATTTCTTGGTCCTTCTGCTCCAGGAATGGCAAACCCACTCTCTAGAGAGGTGAGGGCGGCTGTTTGGATCAGCGCTGGTTTCTCGTTCATTCAAAAACTTTGGATAAAACAAGTTTCAAACCTGTTTACACTTAAGGAACCTTTTGTATTTATTTGTCAGGCACACAGCGGTTCTGGTTGAAAGCATCAAGAAGGGAATTAGAGATGCTGACTCAGAGGCCAGAGTGGAGGCCCGCAAGTAAGACATTATTTCATAAAATTGCATCATGTGAAAGAGGAATAGTTATAAATATCTCACCACCCTCCTTTTCCTGTTTGAATCCCTCGATTTCTCAATTTTTCTTCCTCCATCATCACCCCACTACCTCCCTCCTCAACCATCCATTTATCCTCTGACTCTGATCTCTCTGCCCACCTCTGCCACGGTTCTCTTCTCTTCTCAGGGCCTACTGGGGTTTGAGGAACCGCTTTCCGAATGAGGCTGACGCTCTCTACAACTCCTTAGAGCCATCTTACCAGCGGACCCTTCAGTCCTGCCTGAAGAGTTCCGGCAGTGTGGCCTCTCTTCCCCAGAGTGACCGGTCCTCATCTTCCTCTCAAGAGAGCCTCAAGTAATCAGAGCTCAGCACCGCACCTCCATAGTTTGCTTTAGACCCCCAGGTTTACTAGGTTTACACTTAATACACTACACATTAAATTATCCTCAGTTGGCTTATACATTTCCCTTTTCAGAAAGAAAAAAAAATCTAATTGATTAAAGTGGACTGCTCTTTTTTCAGCAAGACAAAATCCCCATTAGTTCACTAGTGTTTTCACTGCTAAACACAAAGACTTCAGTTGGCGTGTTAGTAGAAACTTACACTTTTCCTGCTCACTGCTTTTATTACTTTACTTTTATTTATTGCACTCAGTTAGTAGTCATCAGTGTAGTTTAAAGCCTGCAGGTTAACCTTAAAAATAGAAATTAGAAATATGATTAAAAGAAAAATACATTAAAGATGCCATTTGTTTTGTTGTGTATGTGTTTGTTTTATTTTGTATTGACCTACTTTTCTCTCTTTTCTGTCAGTCGGCCTCTTTCTTCAAAATGGTCTGCAGCTCCAGGGCGAGGTGAGTCACACGCAAACACACACACACACACACACACACACACCACAC
Organism: Hippoglossus stenolepis; assembly: GCF_022539355.2. Classification (NCBI taxonomy): domain Eukaryota; kingdom Metazoa; phylum Chordata; class Actinopteri; order Pleuronectiformes; family Pleuronectidae; genus Hippoglossus; species Hippoglossus stenolepis. The sequence continues at coordinate 11,070,434 of NC_061499.1, forward strand.
ACACACACACACACACACACACAGAGTTGCAAACTCTCTCAAAGATATAATCTCATGGTCACTCGCTTCGACATGAATAAATACACAGCAGCTCGGTCCATCTGTAAAGTTCCCATCATATTCATTACATCTTGCCCGTGTGTACTCCTGTACGATCACACCCGTTTATGTTTTTATGTTACAACACACATGTGAACGCACAAATGTGTGTATGCGTCTGCACATGACTTGTGTATTTCTGTTTTAGTATCAATATTGTGTATGTTTTGTGTTGTGCCCGCATGTGTTTTGTATTGTGTTGTATTGTATTTGCCATCATCACCTCCGTCCCCACTCCAACACACTCCTCCTCCTCCTGCTGTCCCATCAGTCCCTGCGGGTTCAAAGGGTGGGGTGTCGTCGGCCTCCCTGCAGCGTTCCCGTAGTGACGTGGATGTAAACGCGGCAGCATTGGCTAAGCACCGGAACGTCGGACAGGCCAGGGGCTCGGGTCGACTGACCCCTGGCTCCTACTCCTCACTGGGTAAGGGCCCCTGTCAGTCAAGTTAGACGACTAATCCAACTGCACAGACACTGGTGAGCATGTTATCAGCTGGAGGTCCGAGGAGTCCATTCAGATCAGCTTAGCGGTAGCACTGTTATAACCACATCCTTCTACAAAACAGTCTTAAAGGACAGACTCACACACTCTAGACTGGGCTCTCTCCTCTCTTACTCTTGTCCTTTCCTCTCCTGCTGCCTGCTTATTGCTTGTCAATGTGTCTTGTTTATGTTTTGTATTTATATTCTGTCTGCATGTTCTATAGATCAGTGTTTTCCAAACTAGGGGTCACGACGAAAGACACAGTTAGAGATAGCATATTTAAACCATAATAGTTACAAAAGATTAAAAAGTAGTAGTTCAACCAGGAAAATATAAATATTTTACCAACCTTGTGATTTTCTTTGTCCCCATATGCCCCCCGTGGTGATTATGATTTATAAGTCAAAGCAACAGTTGCAACAGGTAAATGTATAGCACAGTACATTACAGCACTAAAACCTGTTCCTACACATTCAGTACCTACAGGACCGAATCACAACACAGAAATCAGTCCCTCATTTAGGTGCCTGAGCTCTGTACTGAAATAGATGCTCTGCTCACAAGCAACATATACATCACTGCACATGCCCAGTTACGTTACACTTAACTCTGGTGGCAACGCACTCATGGCTCAGGCAGCACGTAATGTTAAGCGTTGTAGCTACGTTTTTTTAGTTTTGCAATGTAAATTTGTGAAGAGCTTTGCAGTTATTTATGTTTTTATTTAAATAAAATATACTTTGAACTATTAAATTAATATATCAATATGTTTTTTCTCTTTTTTCCCCCCCCTAAGATAAAATAATCGGTTTTGGCACCGTTACTGTTTTAAAAGTATTTTTTTGTGAGCTCAAATCAATATCCTCTGTGACAATGAGGGTCTAAAGTCTCAGGCTCTGTTATTATGGGGGTGGGGACCTTGAAAGTTTGGGAACTCCTGCTATAGATGAATTCTGTCTTGTGTGTTTGTTCGTCACTGTGTTTCGACACTGATCCCTACATCTGCATCTCTTTTGAACAGATGTTCTGTTACTAATTCACATTGTGCTCCTTTCTTCTCCTTCCTCTTCTTTCTGCCCCTTTTCTTTTCCGTCTCGAATTCTTTATTACTTTTCATTATTTCTGTGGCTCTTTTGTCCCTGACACTCAACTTTCATTTCCCCCATCTCGGGTTCCTTTTGTATCTTTTACTTTTAATATTTCTATCAATCCTTTGCTGTTCTTTTCCCTTCGTTTCTTTCCCTCTTCCACCCACTCTCTGTGTCTTTCTCTCTTTGCTACTAAAGATGATGCCTCTGATAAAACGGATGGTAAGATCATCTCACTCTGCTTCACCAGCAACAGCCTACTCATGTTTTCTTTTTCCCTTCCTCTTTTTTCATTTCCTTTTCCTCACTCCAACCCAGTCCATGTTATCTCCTTTTATCGCAGTATGTGGCCACAGCGCCCCCTGCTGTCAGCCTTACATTGAACCCTATTTTGTATCACCATTCCATTCATTCCATTCATCACATCATGAATCTAATCAATTATTTACACCTATAACATCATCTGCTGCTTTACTACAGTTTAATCAGATTTTATATTGAAATAGAACGTCAACACCTGTGTTTAACTATCATTCTGTTATTGAGGTTTTAGTTTGATATTAGGATTTTAGGATGTGTTATTCTCTACATGTTGGCTGAAAATGTGATTTTTACGTCATGCCCCCTCTTTGTCTGTCTGTAGGGACCAGGTCAGACAATGGTAAGATTGTGGTTAGGTGGATGTGCATCTCCGCTTTTTAGGGATGTTCTAGTTGTAACATTTTAATTGACGGTTTCTAAATGTCTAAATCTTTCATTAAGAAATCAAAAGTGAATCTTGCATCTCTGATTGTTTTCTTAATGGTCCTTATGAGGCAGTATTTGAATTGAGGCTTAAAGACTTAATATAAACAGAAAGTGGATCAGATGATGCATTGTACAGGCTGAAGTGAATGCTGGTAATGAAGAGGGTTTCATTTTAAGTTGAAACTACCACTCGACCAGTGGCGCAACATAAAGATAATTGGCAGCTATGTCGACAATCGATTAATCAGTGAAGTCATTTTGATCAACAAATGAATCTGTATTTTAATCAATAATAAAATATTTGGAACTGCTGGAACTAGAATGACACTCTCAGTCCCCTTAAATTTAATCAAACTGCACCAAATTTCACTCAAACATAGAAATCAGTCCCCTAAATCTGCCTGATTTATCAAGACCCATGAATTATTCAGCGATGCAAATATACAAAAACGTCCTTTCTCACAATCTTAGAAAGTGATAAATAATTCCTGGACTAATACTTAGTGACGGGTAACTGTTTGCCTTATAATCAGTTTCAGATTTTAAGTACATCCTGATTAAGACTGGTTTCAAATCCCCTGAAACATCCCTGGTGTGTGTGTGTGTGTGTGTGTGTGTGTGTGTGTGTGTGTGTGTGTGTGTGTGTGTGTGTGTGGTGTGTGTGTGTGTGTGTGTGTGTGTGTGTGTGTGTGTGTGTGTGTGTGTGTGTGTGTGTGTGTGTGTGTGCGCGAGCGCGCGTCCTGGCTGAATGTTAGCGTTTAGTTTAGCATCTGATATTTCAGCTTCCAGCATTATTTGCTTTTCATTATATTTAGTAGCTTCGTAGATGCTGGGCTGCAGACAGAGAGAAGTGTGTACAGTACAGGGAGTTTTTGTGTATTTTTACGGTTCTCCCTCGGTATACCTGCAGGCCGTGTACGTACCAAGCAGCCGCTGTCCACTGCGAGCAGCGTGTCCAGCCAAGTGGACTCAAGAGGACGCAGCCGCACCAAGATGGTCTCCCAGTCGCAACGTATGTACCCCCTCACACCCCCTGATCACACAGCATTACGTAAACCCAGCTATGAGAAACAAAATCCTGGATGAAGTCCTCTCAGTCCACATACACAGCAACACAAATGGAGTGTGAGCTTCTTGGAGTGTGTGTTTGTAGTTTCTCAGGCTCTTATTGTGGAGTTTCTTTACATGTTGCCTTCGAGGTGACGATAAGCTCCATGTAAATGTTTCTGTGCCTTTAGGTTCCGACGAATCCGATTGCACACCAGGTATTCTGTTTGTGTGTCAGAGTCAGTATGTGTGCGTCTTTCTGTGAACCACAGTGGGAATGGTGGCCCACCTGCTATCGCTGTCATTCTGATCAAGGTGTTTTATATATAGAGGAGTGAGCGTGTGTGTTTTCTCTGCATGCTGTGTCTCATCACTGAGGATAATATGGTGGTCAGTTTATTTCTGCTGCTCTAGCCCGGCTCTGGATGCCATTCAAGTTATTTAAAGTGCTACACAAAAGCAGATGTCTCGTTGCTGCTTTCCAACAAGACGTAATGGTGGGGTGAGCGATCCTGGGGAATGACTGACCCCCCATTCATGCACGTGCGTTGGCATGGCAAACCACTGATCTCAAAAAGTTGGAATTAGCCACCACAAACGTTAATCATCGCCATTTCGTTATCCTCTTTGGGTTAGCTGTATTCTGTGATGTTTCAGTGCTTAGCATTTTGAGCGCTACTTTAAAAATGCTTGTTGGTATAACTTTTTGTGAGATAGATGTGTTAGCATTTCCAGTGGAAAACAGTAGTTCTGAAACAGTAGTGGCAGTGTACGTTATCTTTTCAGGACGTCCTCCCATCCGTTGATAGAAGAGGAATGAATGACCTGTAACGTGATGTTTTACGCTATTTTATAAATAGCTCTAAGAAAGATTATTAGCATAATGTTAGCATATACTCTTTGACCGTTCCCATGGAAATAGCTATTTCCGGTTCAGAGACCTCCATCTGGTTCCCAGTGCCCCTTCACCCCTCATGTCCACAAACACTAATACCCTTGTTGCTGATTGGCTGGAATAGTGTTGTGCTATTCGGAGTTGTCCAGCTTTCTTCATTTCTCAAAATAAAATCGCTTACCCCACCTTTAATGCTAATATGCTGCTTGCGTCTGACTGGTTTAAAAGTGCAAAATGATTGGACCAGAGCCCACTGCACCAATCCGATCAGGACATTTAGATAAAAAACCCAATGCAAGAATTCAAAGCCCAAATCTCAGAAGCAAAGATCAACAGAAATAGAGGAAATGGCATCTGCACAGAGGACTAGAATAATTTCTACTTATTTCAGTTCGAGTGCGTGTGTGGGTGTTTTTGAGCATATTTTCTTTGAGGCATTTCTTTTCTTTCATTGTGAACAGGCTTTGCTTCATGTATATCTGACAGCTGTCTCAACATGCACTGCTTCTCCCAGGCCGTCATCTGCCCCTGGTTCAGTGTGTGTGTGTTTGTTTTCAGCAACACATCTTCAATACTAGTTTTCTTTCTTAATAAATAGATTTGTTGTATCAACGTGCTTCAGCTTTGCCTTCATTCTTGGTATGGAACACCAGGATGCGCTCCCATCGTTCTCTGTGTTCTAACTCCCATGAAGCTTTTTTATTTTTGCGCTAACACCCATAATTCATCTGGTTTAATCTGCTGTTCCTTCCCCCCCGCCTCTGCTTCCCCCTCCTCCTCCCAACCAATGGGCTTAATGGCTCAGGATCTCAGTCTGCTACCCCTGTTGGTGGTAAGATTACTACGCTTCTTCTTTTTACCTGCTCTCTTTATCTTTACTGCTCTCCCTCTGCTGCTCTGACCTCTTCCCATCTTTTGTTCACGTGCACACAAAAAGCTCACTTCAGTTCCTCCCTCTCTGGCTGAGGCATGCTGGGACTTGTAGGCACTGACTGATCTATGATCATGCTAAACACACTGCTTTGGGAGATTGTGTTTCTGCACTCTTATGTGTGCCTGGATGAAGTGAGGAAGTGCAACAAACTTTAGATGTTTGCAAATCAAATTATATATATATTTTCCTTGGAAGGTTTTGTAACATTAACAGGATTAAAAAGCAATTTAGGGGTCTGGCAAAGAAAAGGAATGAGGAATGGATATCAGAGGAAAAGATAGTTTGAAATGTACCTCACATGATAAAACTTGATTTCAATATATTGACTCTGGTTGTATTTCAGTTACGTTATGAGTGATAAATATTCGCTTCAAATACAAGAACAGGCCATTTTTGTCTTTTATTGACAATTGGATGTATGTATTTATTTCTTTGACACTAGGTATGATTTCCTAGAGAAGTGCAGTTCATGTGTGGAGTGTGTATGTGTGCCTTTTGGTTTTTGTTTGTCAGCGAGAGAAAGAGTCTGTTCTCCATTTTTGTTTTCAGTCGTGTTGAATTGAGGTTCAGATTGAGCATCCTGTGTCAAACACCGGAGCTTGTTCCCCAAAAGTCTGTTCACACACTTATCCTTATCCTGCACCGCAGAGCAGCTACTACTCAAGTGTTTGTCTGCGGGTTGATAGTGACACGAGTCATTGTAGAAAGAGCTACACTGTGGGCCTTGCACTTGGAGACAGGATGTCATGGGGAGGAGAAATTGAGACCTCCATTAGAAACTGTTCTCTGATTTGCGATAAGAGAACGGTCACTTTATTTCGATATTATCATGTTAAAGATTTATGTTTAACACTTGAATTAATCTTAAATCATTTAAAAAAACGTAAACTTTCATCTCATTTTGTGGTTTACAACTCTTCTGTTCCCAAGAATCCTCTTTCCAACAACATCAAACACTTTCTGTCTACTTTTAAAATACATAGTTTATATGTTACGACATTTACCGAAAACTGCTTGAGAACCTGTGCCACTAAGTGAAGTACAGCAGCAACTGTCTTTGTCTGTAATCTGTTTACAAGACCCTCACGTGAAAGAGGGATCATCCAAGTTTCTGGAGACTTTTTATTGTCACATTTCACCTGTTGACTCAGCACAACTCTGACTTGTTCCCTTTACTTCTATGTCCTCCTCCTCTCTGCGTCTCTCTGAAGCTGGCAGTCGGAGTGGTTCACCCGGTCGCGTGCTGACGAGTACGGCCCTGAGCACCATGAGCTCAGGGGCCCACAGGGTGCTGGCTGGGGTCGGCGGTGAAGGAAAAAGACGCAGCCGCATCCCCCGCAGCCAGGGCTGCTCCAGAGACTCCTCCCCCACTCGTCTGTCTGTTGGTAAGTGAACAATTGAACAGATTTATAAAGGGAAGCTGAAATTCTTTTTTAAAATATGGTCCTTTCCTTTAAACAGGGTTTTGATTCCATTCACAACAACTTCTTCCTTTCATGTTCCTCTTGTACGGTTTTAGAACATCTGCTCTAAGATCTTGTTTTTATAATCAGCTGACAAATGACTTTTCAAATGTTTGCTTGGACCCAGTCGTGTTATTTACAGACTTGCTTATAACTACAAGCAATTTTCCATAAAACCTTGGATCTCAACTATTTTCCCCTCCTGCTCCTTGTCTATCTCCTCCTCCGCTCCTCTCCCTGTCCTCCCTCTGTCTTTCTTCTTCCTCCTGTCCTCTAGCTCCTTCCAGCATTAGTTCCATCTACAACGGTGCGAGTAGAGGAGGTAAGGCTCCGACCTTCGACCAGACCACCCCGCTATCCATCTCTCCACCCCCATTCCATCTACTTCCCATCTTCGCCCCCCCTCCCCATTAAATCATCCCTCCATTCCTCTCTCTTTATCTCCATCCATCACTACAAATCTCTCCTGCCGTCCCAATCAAGCAGTACCTCACCACCTCAGCCTCACCGAACCATCCCTCTAACCTGTCTCTGACTTCATGGCTATGTTGTCATGACGATAGGTGGCCGTGATCGGCAGACATCCACGCTTTTCAAACATATCTCCTCCCTCTCTGTACTAACCTGTTGTTAGCGGCTGATGAACGAACCTTCTCGCAGGATCAGCGAAGCTTCATTAGGACTCGGTAGCTCTAGGCTGTGATTAACCGTGATTGGCTGGTTAGATGCTGATGCTGATGAACGGCGTAATGAACGGTGAAGTTAATTGCGATGCTAATGGATGAAAATGCAAGCCCCTTCCCCCCCCTTGCGCAACCCCTCCGATCGCTAATCTCATCATAAATCACTTCCTTCTCCTTTCTGTGTGTCTGAGTGTGTGTGAATATCATGATGTTTGTTTTATTTAAATGTGAGTCCAGCAGACTTGTGCTCTTGTGAGGAGCATCTCATCGAGATCTGTAACAATTAAAGGAAACTTTTATTTTAAATTCTTTGTTGCTTTTCAATCATTTAGCAGAAAGTTAATGTGTAACAATTTGGACAATCAGGTAATTTTTACCAAATATTCAGTATTTAGCTTTTTTAAAAGTGATTTTTATTTGTTGTTTTTGATATTAATCTATGAAAGTAAACCCCAATGTTTGTGAGACAAATCAAGCTAATTAGAGACATTTATGAAATATGTTTTACTTCCAGTGTGAGGATTTACTGATTGGACGAAACAAGCTATTCAAAATGTCACACTTTTTTTTGCCATTTTCTGCTATTTCATTGACTTAACTAACTGATAAAGTCATCAGAATAATATATATTGATTGATAAGGAAGATTGTTATTATTGTATTGTTAGTATGAGACTATGAGAATCAGGAATCTTCTGTTGAGATGCTCCCTCAGTGCCGGTCGACCTGCGCTCATTCTCTCTTGTCTCTGTCAATCCTTCGCTCTCACCTCGTTTGTCTTATCCATGTGTTTATCCACGTATGTTTCTCTCTCTCTCCACTTTATCACTCCTCATGTTTGTCTTTCTTCTTTGTGGTCTTCTTTATATCCCTTGTCCCCTTTTCTTTTCTTCTTACTACCACTTCTCTTCCTCTGCTGCGACGCGTCGTTGTAACCTGGGTGGTGTTAGCTCGGGGCAGTCGTATCCCTCGGCCCAGTATGAGTCAGGGCTGCAGCAGAGAGGCCAGCAGGGAGAGCAGCCGGGACACCAGCCCCATACGCTCCTTCACTCCACTTGGTGAGTAGCAGCAGTGGACTCGCACTCAGGAGAGATGAGCAGTGTCAAATCAGCAAATGTGAAGATGATTTCAAAGAAGAAGAAAAACTTTATATAAACTTATCTTAAACCAACAAAACATACATTTTATTATTTATATTCAGTTTCTGATTTAAACAAAAACAATTTTTTTAAATGAAAGAAGTAGGGGGATTCAAATATAAAAAAACAGTCTCTTGCATTTATGTGCATTTTTTTCAGCCTTTCTTTTCCACACTCACACTCTGCTCGATCAGTGAAGGTTGTATGTGTTTCTTGTGTGTGTGTGTGTGTGTGTGTGTGCGTGCGCGAATGTTAAACTCTGTATGTGTGTTTTAAATTTGGTTGCAGCAACACGGAGCTACTCTCGCTCCACCGGAGCTCTCCACACACCTGACACTTTTGGCGCTGCAGGTGAAGGCTGAGTACAACTGTTTCTCTGTACCTCACCCACCCACTCCGCCTTAATTTTTTTGTTTTGCTCCGATTTCTTTACGTTCATCCGCACCGCGCATCTTCTCCTGTATTTTGTCAGCCTGTTTCTCTTCTTGTCCATCAGTCCTCAGTTGTTATTTTTACTTTCTCGCTCCAGGATGTCAAATCTTCCAGTGGAACCGCATGCTTCCGCCCGTTCAGTTGCCAACTGACAACCATCTTGCCAGTTTTTTACCATTTGTTTTCTTTATTTAGCTCTGCCCCTTCTCTGCGGGGACACCAGTGCACTCTCCTGTTTTATGTCAATCATCCTTTTTCTCCCCCAGTGGCACCTGCAATGTCACCTAACAAGTCATCCCATCAACTTACAGGGTTGGCTCATGGGAAACGATGTGTGTGTTGAATAAATGTCACAGAATGGATGATGAAGAGAGTGAGGTGCTTGGATGGTGGATCATCGGTGGACAAGTGAGAGACAACTTGACGAGTGGGGGAGACAGATTCATTAGAATGTTTTCTAACGTGTGTCCTCTGCTCTCCACCTGTCTTCCTCCTCAGGTTCATCTCTTGGCATCAGTCAGTCCAGTCGTCTCTCATCTTCAGTCAGTGCCATGAGGGTCCTCAACCCAGGCTCAGACGTAGAAGAGGCTCTCGCAGATGCTTTAGTATGAAAAACACCACCCTACCATAAACACATAAAATGCACAATATCTCTCATGCACATTTCAGCTCGCTGTCATGATGTGCTGCTCTCGCCTGCTGGATTGTATGTCTGTGTGTAAACTAACCCCTGATTCTGCCTCTGTTTAATGCTATCAGCTGTTGGGAGACATGCGGTCCAAGGTCAGCTCCTTCACCTGCCTCTTACCTGTGTATTGTGTGTGCCTGTGTGTGTGTTAAGCTATGTTCTTCTTCTATAAATGCGATTTTTCCCAATACCTTCCTGTTATTACTCTCTTTTGTATTACAGTTTAATTTCATTCTCTTTTCGCTTTACCTGCAGAAGAAGCCAGCACGGCGGCGGTACGAGAACTACAGCATGTACTCCGACGACGACGCCAACAGTGATGCATCCAGCGCCTGTTCAGAAAGGTCCTATAGCTCCAGAAACGGAGGAGCCATCCCGACCTACATGAGACAGACAGAAGACGTGGCTGAGGTTAGTAGCAGCAGCCGTACAGCAGAAAACTCTGAACCTGAGGTCAAATGAGGCCAAAGAACAAGGTTTTAACCAGGCAGGTTTTTGTCTTGCCGGCTGTAGCTTTATAATGGCATTGTTTGGTTAATGACATGTAACAAAATATCAAATTTGTAGCCATGCAAAATAGATGGAACCTTTTTCTGTGGGAAACAGTGACATGTACTGACTTAGGATGTCTTGTCTAAACTAAGGCCCCTTTCTCACCTGTTATTTAGATTCTAAACAACCTGTTATTTTGACTAAACAAAAAATCTTCAGTATTTACTAAAATCATCACTTTGCTTGTGCCTGGGTATTTAAGTCTCATCAGGCCTTTGTACTTGTGGTTCTATCAGGTGCTGAATCGCTGTGCCAGTGCCAACTGGTCTGAGAGGAAGGAGGGGCTGTTAGGTCTCCAGGCTCTACTCAAGAACCAACGCACCCTCAGGTCAGTCACACAACAGTCAAACCTTCTCTTCACTGTTTGAGCTGATTGTTGATTTGCATCTAACTTTTGCTTTTCATCTTCAGTCGGGTGGAGTTAAAGAGACTGTGTGAAATCTTCACTCGGATGTTTGCAGACCCTCACAGTAAGGTATGAGTGCATGTAATGCAAGTACTCACACAGCACTGGTTTACACTGTCATGTCACAAACAATCATTATTCACCCACTTCAATTTTTCTTTGGTTTCACATACTTTGTTTATCCCACTCATCCTTCACTGTACCGGATTCTGCCAAAACAAGCAAAATATTAATTACATCTCACGGATGTTAAATATAGTCACATAAATAAGTCTCGAGATAAAGTCGGGATAAACAGGTTGAATTGAATTCTAGCCACACACGTATATACACACTCAAACAACAACACAGGCATGCAAAGCGTTCGACAGACTTACGGCATGCCACTCCTGAGTTTGCGTTTGACCTCACACTCCTCTGCCGTCCTGTGGGTTTGCTCTGTCACTGTTCAGCAGCCAATCCGCTGGCTGCACTCACTGCATTCGCTGCCACTCTGCTGTCTTTCCCCTCCCTACGTGCAGTCTGAAGCGACAAAACACTGACCACGAATGTACTTCCAGACGCACACAAACGCACAACTATTTTGGGCTGCCAACTCTTCTCTCTCACTAACCAGCTGCGGTGCGCCCTCTCTAACCCTGCCACTTGTGTTTCGGCATCTTTGAGTGCCCGTCACCTCACACATGTCGTAAGGTGTGTGAGCTACTCCCCCTTCCCCTCGTTTGACGTTTTGTGACGATTTGATGAATTTCAGCGAGACTGCGGCAGAGTGTACGGCACGGCAGAATCCGGTATAAGCTCAGCCTCCTTCAAGGTACTGCATCTCACTGTGAATCTCTCTCCTGCCTTTATCTATTTTTCCCCCACCATTCTCACTTCTCCTTTCTCATCTTCCATTCAAAACTTTAAGTTCATTTCTTTTTACTCATGTGCACACAACATTCTTACCTGGTTGAAGTACCTTGACAGATTTTGTGGTGAAAGTCAACATGATGAGTGTTCACACACAAGCCGAGTTCATTCTTTGTCAGGATGCTAACAGATGTGTTTCTCTCCCCCCACATGCGGCCCCACTGTGGAACTCTCTGTAGAGAGTAAGTCTGGCCAATCAGTGTTACTGCACTTAAACTTAGTGTTTGAATAAACATCTGCTTCATTAATCTGATTGGGCAACCAGTTACCAAGGCAACAACGTAACCCTCACTAACCTACGTCACTGTTTACAAAGATGGACGACAAGCCTCCATTTCCTCCCACTACCAGAAATGAAGCCAGAATATCATTGATATGAAAACTGCCATCTTGAACAATTGGAGCCAGAGTCTGCACAGTAGCGATCATAGGATGGAGCCACAGTAGTGAGGTCTTACTGATAAATGCACTGGACCAATAGCGAGTCAGTATCAGTTGTCAATAATGACATTTTACCCTCTTTTTTTTAGCATCAACTTACTCATTAAAATACATTTATCCTAAAAATGAACACAAACAAACATCAGTGTGCAACAGAACCATCTATGAGAACAATTTATTTCATATGCACTTTGACTTTTTCATTTGGTCCATGTCCCATCTACTAGCATAGAGGGGGAGGTATTACTGACATATACTGCAGCCAGCCAACAAGTAGCGATTGTGATGCTTTGGTTTTACTGTAGGGGAGCTGCCATGTCGTCCATCTTTATTTACAGACTATGAAATCAACCAATTGCATGTAGCGATGGTCACCACACAGCTTGATTGGTGCTTATTCCAGTCAAGTTGTTTACCGTCTCATTGTGGTTTTCTTATCATATTCATTTGGGTGACTTAAGTCTAACTGGTGTTTGGTGAATGAAGGTGATCTGCCGCAATGATGAGTGAATAACCACTAACTTCACAATGGGAACTTATGCTGCTCTCATAGTATCTTCCCTCAACAAAATAACCTTTGCCCTGTAAATGCAGGAGCACCTGAGTGCATGAAGAAATGAGAATTGCTAAACGACTTAATTTGCTCTGTGTGACCTTAACTGTGTGTGTGTGTGATTGGACTGAAGGTGTTCAGTATGTTCCTGGAGACCCTGGTGGACTTCATCCTGGTCCATAAGGAGGACCTGCAGGACTGGTTGTTCGTCCTGCTCACACAGCTGCTGAAGAAGATGGGAGCCGATCTGCTGGGCTCCGTACAGGCCAAAGTTCAGAAAGCGCTGGATGTCACAAGGTGGGTGTCACACTCACAGTATGGACTGTGACATTAGGGCAAATTAGTATATTATAATATAATAATATTTGAGCATTGCAGGTCATTCTTGATCCACTTTCAAGCTTTTCTGAGCTTTTAGGTGATGGATCAAGATGACAATTAGATGTGTTTGTAAGCACTGAAAAGATATTTTACATTTACAGTACTGTGCAAATACTTACTATAGTTAGAATGCTTAAAAAATGATGCTGTGAATATTTTTCATTTAATCCTTTTGCTTTTAAAATACTGTCACATCTCCTCAGTACACTCACTCACCGAACTTTATGGTACTTGAGGTTGTTCCAAGTAACTTGGAGAAACTGCCACAGTTCTGTGTATTGAGGTTGTCTCCACGTAGTGTGTGTCCTCATTCAACCCTAGAATAACTCCATGGTGTTGAGATCAGGGCTCTGTGGGGGTTATACCATCTGCTGCTGGACTCCTTGATGTCTTTGACCGTAGTTTAGTTCTGTGTTCTTTGTTCCGAATTTGGAACAAGTCAGATACCTCCCTGATGGATAAGAATCTGAACACAGAAAGTGTCTCAACCTTTTGCACAGTACTGTACATATAAAAGAACTGACAGGCCTCTGAGGATCAATACTTCCTGCTGTCTCTTGTATTTTTACACATAAACAAATTTATTACGAGAAAGAGTGTTGGCAAAAAGTGTTTTACCTCTTTTGTTGTGATAAAGTTATTATCTTAACATGTTCAGACACTTTTTTGAAGTTTATGCTCTGTATTCATGTCCCTGCTACAACTATAATGTGGATCTCTGTTCACAGGGAGTCTTTCCCCAACGACCTCCAGTTTACTATTCTGATGAGATTTACTGTCGACCAGACACAGACGCCCAACCTCAAGGTAAATGACAAGTTCATTTTACGTGTTTGTGTGTGTGTGGGTGTGTGGGTGTGTGGGTGTGTCGGTGGAGTGAATGAAGGTCTGACAAAAGGAGGGGCTGGATGGCAATGAAGGACCTAAGGCTGGAAATTCAGGGATGCTGTAACCATGGTAACTGCTGTACTTATGACCTCATGCCTGCCCATGCTGGCTCCGCTTCCCAAACCCCACAAAAATCCTGAATCCTGGGCTGTGATTGGTTTGCGATGATTTAGAAACTCCTTTGGCTTTTTGCTGTGCTTCAGTGTGGACACTCCCATCAAGCTCTCCCCCTCTAACTCCTGTTCCATCCTCGTACTTTTCTACCTCTGTCTCACAAACCCTTCTGTTTGAGCATCTTTCCTTCCCTTCAGTGTCTGCACTGTGTGCTCACCCTCCTCACCCTATAATCTCTCTGTTGCCTCTTCCCATTCCCTTTATTGTCCTTTTTAACACTTTTCTTTGTGTTTCCTTTCCCTACTTTGTATCACTCTGCTCCTCTCCCTTGGAACTAGACTTGGGCAATGAAAGAATGATATCAGCATAACAACTTTACAATTTTCCCACCACAAATGTATCTTTTGTCGAGATTATTGTCACTTTCTGACCAACGCTGCGGCCTGAAGAAACGTGATCCAAAAACACTGTTGCTTGTTTAGAGTGTCTGACGGCTGAAATCCCGACCTGACAGCTCAGTGCAGGGTAGGACAAAGCAGTATGGTGATATATGCATTCAACATTTTTGTGGGTGATGCTACAATTATTGCACTGCTTTATAGCTGATTTCCAGGATTTTTCTGAAATACAATTCTCAAGACTCGTCAAATCAGTAAAACAAAAAAATGTCCAAACCAAAAATACTTTCTTACAACCATCGTCAAAGGATGTCAAGACATTGTTGAATATTTCCGCATTAATATCTAGCTTGTTGCATAAACCATCATAAACCATCAGTTGATGTTGGTATTCAAGGCATTACAGCTCTTTGCTGCCACCATGTGGCTTAAATATTTAAATTGCATATAGCTAGATATTCAGTATGATAAAAATTACAATACAAACCGAGCCTAGTACCTTCCAATCATTTTCCTCCCCTTAAACTCTCTGCACCATCCTCCTCCTTCTTTTTGTCTCCCTCTGCCCTCCCATGTCCTCGTCTCCCTGTCTCTCTCCGTTGATTGACGCGGTGCTTCTCCTCTCTCTCTCTGAAGCCTGTGCGGAGCTCGTGTTGCGGGCGAGGGCGAGGCAGGGGAGGGCCTGGGGTAAAATTGTTCCCTCCCAGAGTGCGCCGCCACGCCTGCTCTCTAGACGAGCAGGCCGCAGCCTGGAGCCAGTCCTCCCAGGTCAGTGTGCTCCGGGGGGGAGCAATTTTATGGCGCGCACGATGCTGCTAAGTGATTTGGAGGAAGTTCTGGTCCTTGAGGTGCATATGTAGAGAAACAGAGGAGGAGAAAGAGATAGAGGAACGGCAGGAGTCAGTTGTTGTGGTGTTTCTGAGCCTGTGGTGAATGTTTGCATTTTATTGGTTCCTTTGTTTTGTCATTTTCCATCGCTTCATGTTAACTGATATGTTTCTCTGTGTTGATAAGCATGAACATGAATGTACTTCGTTCTTCTCACATTGAATCATTTGATCTTCAGATCTACAAGAGATGCACAATCTGCTGTGGCTGTACGTGCTGTCTGTGAACATTCGTGGTCTGTCTGTCATTGTGTGCTTGTAACTTTGTTTCTGTGTGTGTATTATTACTTTTTGTGTATTTGCAGGTGGATATTGCCCCTTGAGTTTCTGTGTTATTGATTATTATCTAATGTTTTTTATAAATGTGTGTGTTGAAGGTGAAGGTGGCCATTCTGAAGTACATCGAGACGCTGACGTTACAGATGGAAGCTCCCGACTTTGTGAACTCCAGTGAGACTCGGCTGGCCGTCTCCCGCATCATCACCTGGACGACTGAACCCAAGAGCTCTGACGTCAGAAAGGTACTCGCACACACGCACATTTCAGACATACATTTGAAATTTAGATATTTTACTTTTCCTTAGTCAGCCACATTAAAACATTCTAACAGTTTGTTGCCATGCTAGCACCACTGCTTTGCTCTTCACACGTCCTCCTAAATGAAAGTTGTGTGTGTATGTTGTGTGTACCAGGCAGCCCAGTCGGTGCTAATCTCCCTGTTCCAGCTCAACACACCAGAGTTCACCATGCTGCTGGCAGCTCTGCCCAAAACTTTTCAGGACGGAGCCACCAAGCTGCTTCAAAACCATTTGAAGAACTCGGGCAATGCTGCACAGGTAAAACACACACACACACACACTCATCATCTCAAACAGTGCTGAGTGCTCGTGTTTTCATTTGTGTTACTAGTGAGGGCACACAAGCTTGTTAATGATTATACTGTGACAGTAATGCTATAATTCATTGTATGAACTTGATTTATATTTTATTCATTTATTTTTTACTTCCTCAGGCAACAATGGGCAGCCCTTTAACACGCCACACCCCCCGATCTCCAGCCAGCTGGTCCAGTCCAGTCACTTCCCCAACCAACACCTCCCAGAACACCCCATCACCAAGGTAACTTACACACAAACACACATACACATACACACCCTTTTATTGAGTACACTGTCACTCTCATTAAACTTAGTCAGGCAGTTTGACTCGACTTCCAGCATCTTCAGTTTTCATCCACTGTAACTGTTTATATTTAACAATGAAAGAACTAGTGAGGATATTCAATTATTCGATTATAATCAATAATGTTTTTGTACTTGTAATGTAATTTCATAAATCTTGTTTTGAATTGTAATTTTTTTTTTTCACTTTAAATGCATTTACCACAAACTGAACCTTAACTCTGTATGTGTAATAGAAAAAAACACACATTACTACACATAGCATACCTGAAATATAACAGTACAGGGGAGGCGATATATCAGGATAGTTTGGTTAATGATTAATATAAAAAGTTATTAATGTTTTCCTCATCTTTCCTGTGTGGATTCAGTGCTTTTGACTACGACACAGAAAACATGAACTCGGAGGACATCTACAGCTCGCTGAAAGGTGTCACTGAAGCCATCCAGAACTTCAGCGTCCGCAGCCAGGAAGACATGAATGAACCAGTCCAACGGCGGGAAGGAGACGAGGTGAGTGTGATGACTCGTCCGAATTACCAAGGGACCAACATCACAAAACAATCTTGTGATCGATCTCATACTGATCACGACGCCTGTCAAAGTTTCCGCTACTGTGGGTGTCTCGCAGACCATCATGGCACAATGGGTCTTCACGCACACACAGAGCTGGTTTACCTAAACACTGTTATTGTTTCCTTTTCTTGGCTCGAGGGGGGGGCCCTCAATCCTTTTTCTTACTTCTAAATACTTCTAAAATGGCAGTGTTTGATCCTGTTTTAACACAAGCAGACACACAACATTTGCCACAGCAGTAAAAACTTAGTCAGTTTTAATATAAATATGTGATCAAACAAGATCTGACAAATTATTCAAAGCCATGTTTTGCTCTGCAACAGTTTTTCATACTCGATGCTACAGACACATTTAATTTGGAACTGAAAAGGTAAACCGCTTTGATACGGAGACATTGTCCTGTTGCTGGAGCATGTTTTCCAAGAATTACAGAAGCGAAAACACACAAACATAGTGACCTACATGTATGTGACCCTGACATCTGTCCCAGCACTCTCACTCCCTTTAAAGCGTATGAACTGGAGGCCTTCATTAGGTATTTCAGGCTTCTATCAACTGAAACCTTCACTCTTAATGTTTACACAAGTGCTAATCTCAAAACTCTTCCTCGTTCAGGCCAAATTTATGACTTTGGACGTCACATGAGGTCTTATTGCAGCCTCTCCCAACAGCCCGGGCCCCTTTAAAGGACATGGTGTGCTCAGGTCCAGTGGTGTGACCTCCTGACATTTTCCCCATGACCTGCATGTGAAATCTAACCTGCCCACATGTCAGCAGCCTGCCTCATCAAAACTCCAAAATCGGATATTGGCATGCAGAGGTTTTGAGTGTAAATATGCACTGATCAGCCACACATAAATATCAGTCCCCTAACGCCTGATTATTTTTCATCAATATCCATGAATTTTTCTCTGGGAAACCATGGAAAATGCTTTTTTTTAAAACACTTGCAATTTTAAAGAAATTGATTAAAAAAAAGTTTTATGGGAAAAAATATATATATATGTATATATTTATAATATAAATATATTTTGCGTAATTCTGCTGACAAATAAAGAAACAGACAGGGGCAAAAACATAACTTCCTTGGTGGAGGTTAAAACATTATATTCACGGGACAAGAATATATTTGTGCTGTTTTCACTCGATTGTCATTATTTTTGCCAGATGAAAACTTGTAATTTTCATAACTGGAGAAGATTAGCACAAAAAGCAGTAAAGTACTTTATTAGTTGCTGTTTTTTTTCAAATCTTTAGAATGAATTATTTGTCTATCTATATAACTTATAACGTCTTGGTTGTAGTTGTCAGTGTTAGAACAAAGTGGACAAGAACTAAGAAGCATTTTTTAAATCTTATTTTACTTTTATCTGGATTAAATGAACCAAACTACAGGCGTGAACTAAGAGACTGAACCTCAGTAACATCAGAGTCTATGTCTTGCAGAGTGGCAGCGGGACAGACAGCAGAGGATCAGACATGATGGACGGCGGCCGCATGGCTCTGGACAACAAGACCTCCCTCCTCAACACCCCCCTGCTCTCCTCCAGCCCCAGAGGAGCCCGCGAGCACTTCTCCGATTCCCCGTTTAAACACAGCCGCAAAGACACCAGCCTGGACGACTCCGAGCTTCTCACTGACGGTACACAAACACAATCTGACAGAAAAACACACTCTGCATTACACAAAATAACAATGTGAACCAAACACCATGTTATTTCTTGTCCATTAACAGATAGCAGTCTGGACCAGTCAGAGCTGGTGGCCGAGCTGCTGAAGGAGTTGTCGAATCACAACGAGCGCATAGAGGAGAGGAAGGCGGCGCTGTGTGAACTGCTGAAGCTGATTCGCGAAAACACCCTGCAGGTGTGGGATGAGCACTTCAAGACCATCCTGCTGCTCCTGCTCGAGACGATGGGTGACAGAGAGGTAGCCACACTCACGTCGACTCTGTAATAACACTGTGCACAAAGACAAAAACCTCTCTTTTAAACATGAATGGTTTCTATTCTCGCAGCATGGGATCCGAACACTGGCTCTGCGGGTGCTGAGGGAGATTCTCTGCAAGCAGCCCTGGAGGTTCAAGAACTACGCAGAGCTCACCATCATGAAGGCCCTGGAGTCTCACAAAGACCCTCACAAGGAGGTGCGTCTACTCACACACACACAAATCAGCTCCCTTAGAAATGTTTTTTAACAAGCAGAACTTCAGAGCTTGATGAGATGGTAAAAAAGTTTGTTTTAAAATCCAAATAAACAAACATCTGTGGGTTCACCTGCTCTGCGATTATCAAACTTTTCTTTTCACTGTCAATGTCAATTGTGTTTCTTCAGGTGGTTCGAGCAGCAGAGGAGACGGCAGCCATGTTGGCGTTGTCCATTAGTCCAGACCAGTGTATCAAGGTGTTGTGTCCCATCATCCAGTCGGCCGACTACCCCATCAACCTGGCTGCCATCAAGATGCAGACCAAAGTGGTGGAGAGGATTCCCCGAGAGGGCCTGATGAGCCTGCTGCCAGAAATCGTGCCAGGACTCATACAGGTAACGGACTCAGCTGAAAATCTCCCTTCTGTTAAGCTCATACTTATCTGTTATGTTTCATATAATGTGTAAAACGAATGCTTCTCTTACCCTCACATGACCCACATGTTCATACACAAATACTTTCCTTGGTCTAGAACAAAGGTTTCTGCAGCTCTGTAATCAATCGTATCTGTTTGAACAGGGTTATGACAACTCTGAGAGCAGTGTGAGGAAAGCCTGTGTGTTCTGCTTGGTGTCCGTTTACGCGGTGATCGGAGAGGACCTCAAACCGCACCTCAACCAACTCTCCAGCAGCAAGGTGACCTGCTCTGCGAGCTCTGAATACATGTAGTTCCCAGTGAATGTTACTATGCAAGATCTGTTTTGACTTTGGGGCGTGTGGGCAGGTTGAAATCAGTTTTTTCAAGACTTCATTTTAAATGTCCTAAAGCTAGGGTTGTTAATCCTGGAAAATGCCAGCCTGACACCCGCTAAAAGTCAACTTCTCTGTGACTCGTGTCTCTACTTCAGTGATGTATGTTTCTCTGGCTGAAGCTACTATTATGAATAGACAGTAAAATGTTATGGAGCATTTAAAACGAAGGGGTTTGTCCCTCAGCGTACACCTTGTGTCAGCCTCTAGAGACAGACATTGACATGTCCAGTCTCTCTCCTGTCTTCTCTGTCCACAGCTGAAGCTGCTGAATCTGTACATTAAGCGTGCCCAGTCCGGCTCCAGCGGTAGCGAGCCCCCCACTGATGGCCTATAGGAGACACAGCACCCTCCCACAGGGCAACCACAGAACTGCAACTCTTCCCACCAAACATGAAACACCTGCACCTGTGCTTACATCCACACAGACCAACAACGAAAACATCCTAACACTCTCTCACATGAGCCAAACTGCTTACATCTACACGTACGCTTACACTCTGGACAGCAGAGTGACACACACACACACACTAAAGCATAGGCACACACAGTCCTCACACATCTACTGCCGTACTGCAAGATGGAAGTTGTGGTGCAGAGGAGATGATCGTCAGGAGTTCTCCACCCTGATATCAGACTTAATGACATGAAATTCCACCCAGGTTTGTCAGTAAATCACTGAAGGATGAAGATATGAAATGTCCGTCCTCTCCACTCTTCCATTATAACTCGAACACAACAGCATCTCCTCTGAACAACATCTTGATGTCAACAGGAAGAGGTGCATCTGCATGGTTCTCATTTTTCTAACCCGGGGGGGGGTGTAATATTCATCAAACAGCACTGAGACGAACAAACCGGTGCCGTCTATGTTTCCTTTGTGAACAGTGAGTAACTGGGGCCAGGTAGAAAGGAATGTAAATTTGCATTGTGTCATAGTTTGATTTAATCGATGAGGTTTTACCGCAGCTGTTTTTAATATCTGGAGTTTTTTTTTTCCTCTCGTGCGCGCACACACACACACACACACACACACACACACACACACACACACACACACACACACACACACACACACACACACACACACACACACACACACACACACACACACACACACACACACACACACACACACACACAAACAAACAAACAAACACAGGTTCTCTTTTTCAAAAAGGTGCTTATGAGCCAAAACAGGTACGACCGACCAACCCAGCACAGGATCTAATGTCTGTGGATCATGCCTGCTCATAGCTAATACAGTACATAGGCCGATCCCAAAGTATAGGAGGCGTCATGTGCTTGGATATGCATGAGACTAAATTTCAAAAGAACCTAACTTTTTATCCGGGTCCTGTTGACAGTCAGAATAGTGCGACTGAGGTTTTAAATTGATGTGAAAATGTCCGGCCCTTTCAGATATCTCCATGGTGTCCTCCATTTCTCCCAGCTCATCGTGGATCAGTCCATGGGTGCGTGCTGCTTTTACTACATGAAGTATGACAGGACATGGCTTATTATTGCATAGTGGATATCTATATATATCTATGTATCTATATATGATATTAAAAAGGATTACTCGGTAACAGTGACACCCAGGGGAGGTTGCACGCACGCACCTGTGCCCATCCTTGTTTTTAATTTTTTCTCTGTTGCGCGTGCCGTAGTCTCTCTCTCTCTCATACTTATTTTTCTCTGCTGAGAAAATTGTAGAAATGTATTATTTACAGCTCTGAAAAAAACAGTTGTCACATCACCTTTTTTCTCTCCCCTCCTCTTCATTGTGTCTTTCTTTCCTTCCTCCTCTTGTAACATTCTAGTTTTCCCTGTTGTGTTTCCTCTGTGCATTTACAAAGCTGTGCTTACAATAAAATAAAGAACTTGTACAGATCATGATAATCACTGCCTCTGGGATCTTTGAGCTGGGAATCAGTCCCGCGGTGAGACGCCGTAATTGGAGCCAAAACAAACAGTCGATCCTTGAGTGGACAGAAAATGAATCTGTTTTGATGAAGAACAAATTGTTCAAGGAATTTTTTGAGCAAAAACACGAATAACATCAGGTGATTTTTCTGTTTATAGAGTTGTAAACTGAATATATTTGGGTTGTGGTCGAGCAAAACCAGATACTCATCCACAACAATACCTCATTTTAGATTCATAGAAACTGCAAAAGACATTGTTCTTTTCTAACATTTTACAGTATAGATGAATTAGTTGATCGCGAAACTCAAACAAGTAAGCAAATAAACTTCAAAATAGATAATCATTACTAGCTTTAGTAGGAGATTTTAATGCTTTTTAGTCTTTACCATGGAAATTAATATAAATTCTTATTTTTTTCCTAATTCAATATACCTTTGTTTTTTTGATCTTGTGACAAACTAGATACCAACACCCACATCTCTCATTTGAACAATAAAAAATCCTTCAAATAACATTTATAAAAAAGAATGACTCGTAACTCACCGTCCACAATCTGTGATGATGGCGTCATAAGTACACTGATTAATTTGGCATTGTCCTCAACAATTTATTTTTAATTGATCCTTGCTTTCCTATAAAATGTAAAAAAAAAAAAAACAACAGGTAGGAAATACCAATCAGCTCTTTACTGAGGCCAACATTAATGTCTTAACGTTACTTGTTTTTCTATCAAACAATCCAAAAAGATTTCCACTCACAATATCTTATTTCAATGTACTATTCCATCAGACAAACAAATCAGCAAGTCCTCCCAACTGGGAAGGATTCATTTGTTAAGTTACAAATCGATTAATAGTTTATTGATGAGTAGAGAGCGCTGGTGAGGCAATTTGCAGGGAAATGTTCACAGCCTGTAATAGATAAAGTGAGCCTCCCCAGACATGCAGAGCAAAAGATAAACATTTATGTCTTATGCAACATAGATATTTGAGAAACTGGTGCTGAATTTCATGCATCTGTTCTCATGGGCTGTAAATTTAGGTGCAGCCAAAGAGGGTCTCAGACACGGGAACTGTCTGACCTGTAGAACTCCCCCTGACTGCCTGGTCCCTGCGTCTGTCAGCAAAACAACTGGCAGACAACCAGATCAGTTGTATCTGAGGTGAGGGAGAGACATGGCTTCACATGTACAAGCTGTGGTGGAATCTAACCAATGAAGTCACTCATACTTAAGTACAATTTTGTTGTACTATTTTTAGCCATTTGTGTTACTTTATACTTCTCCACAAAAACATGGTAAGTATTCACTTATCTGTCAGCTCTTGTGACTGCAGATTCAATTCTGTATGCAAAACATCACTGTACAAAATATGTTATGTCATTATTTAATAATAAACCGAACAACATTTTATAAAAGTTGTTCAAACTGGCTTCAGCTGCAACAGAAATAAGATACTTAGATATTAAAGTATCTAAATGATCTAGTGATATAACCCTGGTTAATTCTGCTATTAGTACTAAAGTACATTTTCCTGATAATATACTTTTTAAATGCTGGATTCAGTTAAAGCTTCCAACTTATCTGATGTCATTCATAAAACTAAGGTCTTTAAGGGCCAGGCAATTAAACAATATCAGTAATTATAACAATATAATTTTCATAAATAGCAACTCAAGTCCAGTATATTTATACAATGCTTACATATAGGTGGCTGGATGGATGGATGGATGGATAGATAGATAGATAGATTGATAGATTGATAGATAGATAGATTTGCTGTTTGTGCTGATAAACAACATTTTTAAACAAGTTTCAACCTTTACTCCTGAGCAAGAAAAATCTGTCCTTAAACTTTAAATAAATGTTACCGTGTTAGTTTGATATATCGACCCCTCGTCTTTAATGTCGGTACGTAAGAAAAGAAGTTTGCCCCATGTTTGCACCACGCACGGTCTATGTTAGATCCGTGTATGTGTGTTGACGTCTTGCGTGCACGCTGAGGCGGGTCTTTTCCTGATGAGCAGAAATAGCTTGTGCATTTGTGTGTGTGTGTGAGTATGTTCGTGTGTACCCTGCTCAGATAAACTTCTCCACCCGGACACTTGACTCGACTGTTCGCCGCGACCAGGGTCCGATCTGTGGGTAAACGCACAGGTCTGCAGACGGGTCCAGGAGGAGGGGGACGGGGCTTGTGTTCGTGTTCTCCGCGGACCTGAAGCAGCCATGAGCTCCGGCGCGGATCCTCTCAGAAGCGGGAGTCTTGTTTATTTGTAGCCGCAGCTGGTGTGTGTGTGCGCCGGAGGGGGGGGGGGACACGATGTTGTTCTGGCAGCCGTACACGGAAAACTTCCGAGAGGACACACTGACACACGGAGTCAACTCTTACACACGGTACGATCCCGAGTGTGTGTGTGTCACTTATAGATCATAACCACTTGTGTTGTTGTGGTTGTTTCGTCTGGATGGGCCTGTGTGTGTGTCTGTGTGTGGGGCTCTTCCTTGTTGACAACGTGTCTGCAGCCGTGTTACAGTTCGTGAAAGCGCAGCCACGGTGGGACACAATGACGGCAGCTCGGAGCTCCCTGATTGGCTCGTCCCCTCGCACCGGGGCACGGGAGGCGGCCCCCTGATTGGCCGGCCCGCGTCCTGACATCCTTCCTGGCAGTCCGTCCGCCGAGGGGGAGCCATGTTGATGCTTGCTCTTGTGTCAACCGCTGCGCCTCGGGTATGGTTAAAGGACTCGGAGAGTGGGAGCCTGCTGCGGTGATTCCCGCACCGCGACGCGAAGAGGAGAGCGGCCCGGGGACGGCACGGGGAGCGCCCCGCAGAGAGTAGCGCTTCACCGCACAGTTGATCCGGAGCCAGTGAAGTTGATGCTAGATAGCCTGTTAGCTAGGTTGGCAACAGCTGTGCGGACGTTGCGTGGGATGCGGCGTGTGGACTGAAACCTCTGGTCTGGTTCTATTTCGTGGAGCTCCGTGTGGCCGACCCGCTTCAACACTGTGTCCGGGCGGACCGCGGCGATGCGGAATTAACGCCACTTGCCTTTGTGACGCTAGCTAGCTGTTAGCTAATGTTAGCATGCTGACAACTAGCCCGCATCTTCAGTCACGACCAACATTTTGTAGCTGAGCGGCCGCTAGCTTGTCGCTTGCTGCGTGCAGACACTCTCGTCGGTCGTGGGGCAGCGTGTTGCGTGACAAACCCTCCCCGAGCTGGACAATATGGCGATACACCCAGTCTCTATGGAAAGCTACCAGTTTGCCTGCCTAGCTTGCCAGGGAGCGGCTAACGGGCTAGCAGCGTAACTTCCCCCCCCCTCCCCTCACGGCGTCACCCACAAGCTGCGGAGCCCACTTCCTCGCTAGCCGACCTCCTCGTACCTGAAGCAAGCTGGCGGCCCTCCGAGTAGAAGCCGAGGACAAGGAGCTGGGGCCGATGGCCTGGGTGCTGAAGATGGACGACGCCAGCATCGAGTCGGGGCTGGTGCACGACTTCGATGCCAGCCTGTCTGGCATCGGGCAGGAGCTGGGGGCTGGAGCCTACAGCATGAGGTCAGAGGCGAGGGTCAACGCACCGAAGCCAGCTTGTTAGCTCTGTAGTCATAGGAGAACAACACACACTCACACTCACACTCTCTCTCTCTGGAAGTGTTAATTCCACACTACCCCTGTCGTGTGTGTGTGTGTGTTATCCCCTTTGTACTGGCTGTGATGGCCTCTCTTTGTTTTGGGATTTGGAGTTGAGCAGGGAGCCATGATCAGGGGTGAAGATTAATTTCTCAGAGACCCACACCGAAGTAAGGGGGGGGGGGTTTCGTCCGTGTGTGTGTGTGTGTGTGAAAAAGGGACCCACAGTTTGTTTGTTTCGAGATAACACTGAAACAGTTATCAGAATAGGTCTCTCTGGCTTTGTTTCTGAAGACCTAGTGTGTGTAAAGAGTGTTTCTGGGGATTATTCCTGTTTTTGTTTACTCAGTCTTTCATTGGATGTTTCCTTGTGTGAATCAAGAATCTTCTCCAACTTTGGACAGGGTTTTTTCATTGAGCAATTTAGCAATAATCACTCAAAAAGGGGCCCTGATTCATTTTCAGTGATATCAAATCATAACATCTTCCTGAGTGAATTTGAAGATGCTCAAATTTCCATTTCTGGAAGCAGATCCTTAAACCAGTAGTTTTGATGTCAGTGTGTTGACATCTGACATTTTCATATGATATCCAGCTTCAGGTGCCCCACACACTTTGTTTTTATACAATTACTGCAGCATATGCATGAAGTAGAGCTCAGCCAATATCAGCCTTTCACAGACATAGTTTCACAGCTTGCCAATATTTAAACTTGTGGTAATTGGGTTTGATTGGAACCAACTACATTGGAATCATTCCTTATTATGTGTGACTATATATATATATATATATCTGAATCAGATTTTGTTTTAAATAGTGGTTTTGGTCCCCAAAAATCCATATCTATGACCGGCTCTTACATGCACCCCAGCAAAAAATGTCCAGCTTTGACCGTGTTCTCCAATGATGCATGGATAAAGCACCAGTGTCTGGTTCTGGTGACCCACACTTTGTTTGTTTCAAGATAACACTGAGAAACTCTGCAGGAAAGGCCCTGGTTTGGCCTCTCAGGCTGTTATCAGAATAGGTCTCTGGCTTTGTATGTGAAGACCTAAGGTGTGTGTGTGTTTCTGATGATTTTAAACATGACATTTTTAGCTCAGTTTTTGTGATTTCACACCAACATCTTTCTTTATCTCATGTTTCCCTCGAGTCTGAGATTCCAGTTTATTTCCCACACATGGCGTCTTGTAAATCAGGAAAACACTTGTTACTCAGGACTCCTTGTTGACGATCTGTGAATGGGGTTTAAAAATTTCTTGTATCTTCTTGAGGTGGTTAAAGAATTACTCTATTGGCATCAAACCAGTACTGATGTAAACCACCTGCTCAATTAGTAACCTGTGGTATGTGTGCACTGTATTTTGTAAATGGTTATGGGAGGTGTTGATATTTATGTGACGATGTCAAGTAGTTCCCAGACTCATTAATGCACCTTATCAGCAGCCTCCTTGACCATCTGCTATAATGTGCTTTTATCTTAGCGTGACATCATTTTGCGTCTCCTGTGAGAGTACGCAAGTTTACCAGTACTCAAGTGATGGGTTGCATGTGTGTGTGTGTCAATTAGTGACAAGTGTGTGTGTGAGGTGGTTGGGGTCACTGGCTGCAGGAGTAGTGTTATCTGAGGTGCTGGGCTGGGTTGCTTGGCACCAGGGTCAGCAGTTGGTCGGAACAGAATGTTTCAGCGGAGCCACGTCCTCAGATTTCAGGAAGCAGAGGTAGTTTTCCTCGGGGCTCAATGTGGTCGTGACACCCGGACTGGCACTGTCTAGGCAAAGAAAACACACAGGCGGTCATGACTGAATAAATCTAGCTTGCTGCTGTTTGGAGGAAGGTGCGGCAGGATTGTCTTGAAATTGTCAAGCTGTTGTTTTTTTGGCTCAGGTTTAAAAAAGCATGATGAGTTGCCAGAAAGTTTTCCAGGTAATGAGAGTCCATGATCTGCCTGTCTTGTGAGTGGTTTGGATCCTTTTCCTGCACAGACACTGAGCACACTGTGCCCTCGTTGACACTCCTGCAGCATTTGTCAGGGTGAGCTGAGGACAGGTTGGTTGTCTAGAGTGGCTGCCAAGTGTGAGAGATAGTATGTGTCAGCAGCTCCGGCTATCTCTGGGTGTTTTTGTTCATTAATCCTACAGCAGCCTCATGCATACGTAATTCGAGAGCCATTTGATCGATGGAGAGTTCGCATCACTTATTCTAAAATAAGCCAATCCATTCAATAATTCCACACAATGAGGAGGAGAAGTATTTCCTTACTGAAAGTGGTGTATGCAACAGTGTAAACGGCACAAACCACCTAATGTATTTTGTAGAAATAATTGCAAAAGTTGAAAACAGGAACATCCAGTCTCGAGGAACAAAGGCAGGGTCTCACTTTGATTTCAGGAGGTCACAGTGATTATGAAGCCATCAGGATGAATCCCACATGATGCTTGAGTTTTAATTAAAGCCTCAAGCTTTTAGTCAATTTCAAACACCGGGCAATTCAAAAGGATTGACGGGTCAAAATTAAACACATTTCACGAAAATAAAGCTCGACATGGAAAAAGTTTAAGCTGTCACAATAGTCTCTGGGGATTTATTTTTTTCTTTGCCTGTCACTCTTGCATCATCTCAAAGCTGACGTTCTGTTTGTTTGTCTTCTCTGACTCTCTCTCTCTCAGTGATGTGCTGGCTCTGCCGATTTTTAAGCAGGAGGACTCCAGCCTTCCGACCGAAAGTGAGACCAAAAATCCCCCATTCCAGTATGTGATGTGCACCGCCACCTCGCCTGCTATCAAGCTGCATGACGAGACGCTCACATACCTAAACCAAGGTGAGACACACAATACAGTACCTGCATTCCAAGGTCTTGGTTGTACTTCCCCTGGTTTCTCTTTTTGTTTAGTACTCATAACAACTGATTTGATCTGGTTTGTTTACATGCAATCCACCTCTGTGTGTTATCGGGCTCAACACACCCATTATTTAATTATCACTTCTTGAATTAATTACACATTAGTACAATTACTGTAAAATACAATCTTTGCTGAGGTGACTGGTAGCCTCTGCCCGGCCTCCTGGAACAAATAGATTTCTTTCTTATTTAATGACACATAAAAGGATTTAAATGAGGAGCATGTACAAACATGACAACAAACCTATTCTATTCTTTTTTGTTTCCAGAAGTTTGAAAAGTTTTCGAGACAAAATAGATAGGGAGACAGATGTCAGAAGTCCACAAACTGTGGAGCGTTTATCAGAGGCACAGATGTGGTCAAAAATCTGAAAGAAATTCACTTGGGGAACTGTTTGCTCCTTTTGATAGTTTTTGCATTTTACTTCCTGGGACCATTTGGTGGAAAAGGAAGTTTTATCTTCAGTCACTCCCACAAATCAAACAAAGCCTGTACTCGTTGGAGAGGCTATTGAAGTACAAGGGAGATATTACATTTACTGTTTCCTCAGGTTTCTTTCTCTCTCTTGATCTTTTGGTTTTCTCTCTCTCAGGCCAGTCTTACGAGGTGCGTATGTTGGACAACCGGAAGGCAGGGGAGGTACCAGAGATCAACAACAAGATGGTGAAGGTGAGAGGATCCTCTCAGCTGGAGGAAAAACTTTTACTTTTTACATCAAGTACACTTTGTACCTAAATGTGTGTGTGTGTAGAGCACAGTGCGAGTGGTGTTTCACGACCGCCGGCTGCAGTACACAGAGCACCAGCAGCTGGAGGGCTGGAAGTGGAATCGACCTGGTGACCGTCTCCTTGACATCGGTAATGACGACTGGCGAGACTTGTTTACTTTACTCATCCTTTGTGTGATTTGGAGTTTAAATGTATGTGTGCTTGTGTGTGTGTCTTTGTTTTTTGCGGGACAGATATCCCCATGTCAGTGGGCATTGTGGAGCCGAAGACTCACCCCTCCCAGCTCAACGCTGCAGAGTTCCTGTGGGACATGAACAAAAGGACTTCTGTTTTTGTGCAGGTACATCCTCACCCACACAAACCCACCAACACACGCTCTGTGCCATCTGTTGGGTGTGCCACTGAAGTTCCACATCAAACACATATTTTGATCTCCTGTCTGCAGGTGCACTGCATCAGCACAGAGTTCACTCCCAGGAAACACGGCGGAGAGAAGGGCGTTCCCTTCAGGATCCAGATCGACACGTTCGCCCTGGGAGACAATGGAGAGTACACAGAACACCTCCACTCTGCCTCCTGCCAAATTAAAGTCTTTAAGGTATGCAGTCATCCTCTCACAGGGGAAATCTCTCCACTGACTGAAATGTTTTCTTTGCCACCCCATGTGTCAGCCCTCACAGCAAATATGTCTGTCCCTCTGCTGCATGTTTAGCCAAAGGGGGCGGACCGAAAGCAAAAGACAGACCGGGAGAAGATGGAGAAACGCACAGCTCAAGAAAAAGAAAAGTACCAGCCCTCTTACGATACCACTATCCTGTCAGAGGTCAGTATCCAGCTGCAATGGACTGTCGGGCTTCACAGACATGGGGCTGTAGCTCTTACAAGGCTGGTGTATTAACAAGCTCTCAGGTTCAGTTTTGATTCACAGGTCTATTCATATTTATCTGCACCAGAGTAAGTGAATCAATTTGAGGACCCTGACATTTTAGCCTTGTACAACAGAAGAATACATCACTGCACAACTTTATCTCAAACATGCAATGATTTATGTCGGCCCCATGAGCCGGTTAAGTTTGTGTGTGAGTTTTTTATGCGACAGACAGACAGCACAGGTGTAGCCAGGATCCGTGATGCGAAAAATTCTTTCAAACACATTTTATTGTTGAACTTTAAATGGTTAAAAAGAATACAAAAGCATGCATAGACTTGATAAACACTAGTTTTGGACAGAAGTGACAAAAATCTGAAGTCCACACATCAGTTGATCTCCTTGTAAAAGGTTTTTATTATACCTGCCAGCTAAGTAACGCTCCGGGCACAGGCCCTTCTTCAGCATCAACTGGTGTGCGGACATTCTCAAAGTTTTAAATATTCGCACATTTTTCATAGGAGATTTGGTTTTTATAACCGGGACACACAGTATGATCTTCACAGAGGGCGAAATGTTTGTAGTGTGTCCACAACCCCACATTTGTTTTGGGATATCCAAAGTGAAACGCTGAAACCGTACTTATGATGACGTATGATACACCAACATTTTCCTCAGGTTACTCACTGGATGATGGAGTGTGTGTCTCCTTTGTGTGTGTGTGTGTGTGTGTGTGTGTGTGTGTGTGTGTGTGTGTGTGTGTGTGTGTGTGTGTGTGTGTGTGTGTGTGTGTGTGTGTGTGTGTGTGTGTGTGTGTGTGTGTGTGTGTGTGTGGCTGGCTGGCTGGTTAACCTCTGCTGTGTGTCTGTATGTAGACGAGGCTTGAACCCATCATAGAGGATGCGGGTGACCACGAGCTGAAAAAGTCCAGCAAGCGGACACTTCCCGCTGACTGTGGCGACTCCTTGGCCAAGAGAGGCAGTGTAAGCACTTCTCCTCCCCATCACTCCATCCACAGCCTGAAGCTTGTAGGCACTCGACCCTCAGCTGGGACAGAGATGCCATTAAACCATGTACCTGACATTATGTGGGGTGGAGATGGTGCAAAGCTAAATTCCTAGTACACCCCTGAATATTCCTCAACCCTAAGCCACTTGTTTTTGTGTAGTTGGAGTTGGCCTTTAGTAATAGTTAACCTAATAAGTCATCTTTGAGAGGTTTTGGTGTCACTGAGTATTTAGATGTGCATGTCTTTCCTTAGTGCTCCCCGTGGCCAGACAATGCCTACGTCAGCACCAACCAGGCAGCTACTCCCTCCTTCACCTCCACCCCGCTGTCCACCTACTCAACCTCCTCAGTACCGGACAGGTAACTCTCTCTCTCTGTGTGTGTGTGTGTGTGTGTGTGTGTGTGTGTGTGTGTGTGTGTGTGTGTGTGTGTGTGTGTGTGTGTGTGTGTGTGTGTGTGTGTGTGTGTGTGTGTGTGTGTGTGTGTGTGTGTGTGTGTGTGTGTGTGTGTCCGTCCACATAACCTAAGGTGAAGACGTGTTTTAAGGTTGGGGTTTGTGTGTTTGCTTGAAGTGAGATGTTTGTTGGACTTGTCTCTTAATTGTTACATCTTGTTTTCTAGTGACTCGTCCTCTCCCAATCACCAGGCCGACCCCGGCAGCCAGGGCAATTTGGAGGTTAGTCTGCACTTTACGCACACGTAGAAACTGTTCAAGAAAAGTAGAGGAAGTTAAAGATTGTTTAAGAATGAAATATATTTCACAAAAGACATAGTAGTATTTTACCGGAGGTATAAATATTAATTTGTATTAATATTATCATTATTTTTGGCATTTTATTTAGTAAAGAGATAAAAAGGAAATAACCACTGAGTGCAGCTCCAGTTACCTCAGCCATGAATAGATAAATGTTTAACATGATGGCTGACTATGAGTGGGGAAAGTAAAACCCAGATCTGTGTGTTGACGTCCTGTGTCTCTGCCCTCTGCAGCAGCTGAGTCCCACTGCGTCCATACAGGACGCACAGAAGTGGCTGCTGAAAAACCGCTTCAACTCCTACACACGACTCTTCTCTCACTTCTCAGGTACACACACATTGTCCCCACACAATAAAAACACGCGTGTGAAGAGAGAACAGCAGTGGTACGAGTGACTGCTCCTCTGTCTTTGCGTAGGTTCAGATTTATTGAAGCTAACCCGGGACGACCTGGTCCAGATTTGTGGGCCAGCAGATGGGATCCGACTCTACAATGCACTTAAATCCAGGTGTGTTACTCGTGTTTGTGTACCTGCAAAAGCAACAGCGGGCCAGTGTATTCATTTCATTTTGTTTGTGTAGGTCGGTGTGCCCCAGGTTGACAGTGTATGTCTGTCAGGAGTCTCCTCAGGAGAGCCCCCTACTGGAGAGACATGGCAGTAATGAAAATGGAGAGCACAGTATCTCCTCTAATTTACGAGGTACAGATAGAAACACTTCCTGTATATCAAGTAGATGTGGTATTTGAATGGTCTGAATTTAAAACCTGTCTCTGTTTGTGTGCAGTATACCACGCTCTGTACCTAGAGGACCTGACAGCTGCAGAACTGATCCGCAAGATGGCGTGTGTGTGCAGCCTTCCACTGGGAACAATCAACCAGGTGTACAGGCAGGGTCCTACAGGCATACACATCCTGCTCAGTGACCAGGTACACACACACACACACACACACACACACACACAGGCCCTTTGCCTCTCCACCAGCACTCTCAGCTGTGAAGGGCTCTACATTAAGTGAAATGTATAATTGAAAAAGAAAACTGAGGGATACTTCAAACTGTCCACTCTCAGCAGGGAAAACTATTTTTAATGCCTCTACACTAGCTCTGTTTTCAAGGTGTGTGTGTGTGTGTGTGTGTGTGTGTGTGTGTGTGTGTGTGTGTGTGTGTGTGTGTGTGTGTGTGTGTGTGTGTGTGTGTGTGTGTGTGTGTGTGTGTGTGTGTGTGTGTGTGCGCGCGCGCTCCAAATCGATAATATGTTGTTTTTTTTGATAATGGATTTGTAGCATGTATTATTTCAAGATTAATAAAACAAGGGAAGGGTCTAGGATTTTAACATTTCAATTTAAGTAGCCGGCATTCAACACATGAATTTTGTCTAAACCCTTTTTGAAAATCCTTTAAACAGAAAATATATCAAAGATAGAATAAATCATTTGATCAAATCGAAATTAATCTATGTAAAAATAATTCAGTTAATCGTATTGATTTTTCAGCGGTTGAACATTGATGTTAATATCTGCGACAGAAATTCAGTATTGGTCATGAATGCAAAAGTCCAACTGAAGTGGACGAGTTGAGAGTAAATGGCTGAGACAGTTACTCTGTAGAGAGAGACATTAACTGTTGGCCACTGTTTTGTGTGATCTCTTATCAGGAACAACAGCTCCACTGTCTGTAGTGTCACTCACACTTTGCATGTCATTTACAGTCCTCCGTCACACACAAAATGTTGAGTCTGTGCTTTCATTTAACCATCAGAAAGGTCTGCCAATCCTGACGTGACCTACCAACGGCAAGAAACCATTTTTTTTGAGTGACGATAGATGATGCACCGATTCACTTTGTCTGTTTTGTCCTTTACAGATGGTTTACAACTTGCCGGACGAGAGCAGTTTTTTGATCAGCACCGTCAAAGGTGAGCTAATGAAGCAGCTCTCTCTATCACTGTACAGCTGCTTTCAGACATGCACTGGACACAGTTCCATGCGACACAGAAAAAAACCCTGAAAGAAAACAAATATCTCCCGGTGAAAAAGCGCCGTCAAACATTTAGAAGACACCAATGAAGATGTCAAGAGAGTTTGTGGTGATAAGAACCAACAACGTTGTCAGGTTGCTGTAAACAAGATCACGTGATCTACACAGCAGTGTTAAAACACCACTTCCTGCCTTTGTCTGTTGCTGTTGTGAACTTGTCTGTGCAGAACCCCACCCCCCACCCCCGCTGTGTTTTGCATGTGTTAAAGGCAAACTCTGGGTAAACTCCGTAGCCAATTCTCTGGATTTTACCTGGAGGTCATGTTTGAAAATGGCTTGTTTGACACAATGTTCAAAATTCAAATAATGAATGTACTTCTTTCTCCTCCAGATGAACTAGGCGAAGGACTCCATCTAATCCTGAAGTAATGATGAGTACGGATGGCATCACTGAAACTCCACTCTCTGTCTTGGAGCAGAAGCCTCCCTCTGTCCCTGCCTCTACTCTTTCCTTCTACTTCCTCCCTCTCTCTCTCTCTCTCTGAACGACGGCTCCATGGAAAGCAGAGAGACTGCGTTAAAGCCATGTAACTGTTAGAATCTGACATGGGTGTGTCCACTGTTTCATATTGAAAACACTATTAACGGAGGAGAGTTAAAAGAGGAGAGACCGGGGGGAATATGGGGTTTGGGGGAGTGATAACAATCTTTCTATGTATTTTGATTTTATTATCTTATTTTTTTTTGTCTTTTTATATGTTTTTGTGTGGAGGGGGAAGGGAGGGGGAGGCTCCAGGAGAGAGGGGGGGAGTGATAATCTGGCCGACAGGAGGAGGAAAGAAAGCAGAGTTTCCTTATTGCTCGTTGCCCTTCCTTCACAACGCGCACAACCAGCATTAGGCCAGTATTTGATAACCTGTACTGCTGAACAGCATGCGATCTCGACATACTAACTTGCTAAAGGAGAATCCCAGCGTACTCTGCTTGTTTAACATTCTCTCTGGCTTGTCTTAGTAACCGTTTCTTGATCCCCGAGCTCGGTAACCCCTGAAATATCCCGGCTGAATTCATGGGAGAGGGGCGGCAACTTGTTTTTTTTTCTGTCTTGGACTTTGTCAAATGGACTGATTTCAGTGACTCTTGCCACATTTGTCATCTCTCTGTTGACGTCACACATCACACTCGGCTCTACACTCTGTGAACGTACGTCCTGTCTGAGCTTTTACTGTTTTTAGTTGATGCTTTATTTATGGTTGGGCTGTTTCTATTGCTCTCACTGACATTTTTCTGGTGCCATATCAAATTTTTTGCTCCATCTTTTACTCACATTCACACACACACACACTGAGCACATTCATGTCTTTGACTCCTCTGCTTTCTGTGCTGACTTTAAAACACTGGTTTAGAGTAGTGAGGGTTCACGTTTTCTGGGATCTCGCGCGTTTAAAAAAACGAGGAACAAACCTTGATCGAAGACGGACGTGCAGAGTAGTAACGCCTACCCAGAAACCTCCATTAATGTGGACCAAACACGTTTCATATGGAAATGATTTTTTCAATTGGCTCTGTTTATCTCGTCCATTAGAAGAATTGGTCTGAAGGTGAATGAAACCCTCATCTAGTAGAGCTGCTTGTGCACATATACAAAATAATTAAACCCTCCATTCCAGCATCTGCTCTACAAATAACAAGCCACCACGCAGACGGCTGGAAGAAACACATCAGTGCTGCCACCGGGTTTCAAAAGTCTGGTATACTAGAAAGTCACAACTGCTCCACGTCCATCTTCAAAACCGCGTGTTTTTAATGTAGCCCAACACAGGAAGTACAGGTCATGTGTTTTGAGTGCCCTTACTTTGAAAAATGACCGTAAAACCTCTCACACAGGTCGGGGAGTAGCAGGGAGGAGCTGTCGGTTTTGTTGACCCTCTTAGTTCTGGTGCCCGATGTCTGGTTTTGAAGTGCATTCAGTTTGCACGCCTCTAAGCATCAGAAAATATGTGTGCGTATCATATTTTGTTCTTGCAAAGTTAATTATGTCGGTAGTTGTCACAAGCTTTTTTCCCTGTTGGAATAATGAAACTGTGTTTTAGCTTCCTGTTTAGTGACGAGCATGTGGGAGACAGGGAAGGGAGGGAGGGAGGAGCTTGGTCCTTGGTGTTTAACTTCTCCTTAATTTCCAGATGTTAGAGACCAAGCCTGCACTGAAAAATCACAAAACTAAAGCTTGATGTGTAGTGTAGTCCTACAGCCACACCCTCTTATTACCCACCTAATGAGAAGGAGAAAGAAAAATAATGTTTAAAAAGCGTCTGTTTCTGTCTCACGTCGCACCAGAGCCCAGGACTCCTGTGGCGTTTACAAGGACGCGAGTTCCACGGCACAGTGAAGCGTTCATCGACTCAAACACATAGTGAGAATAGAGTGGATGTGATAAGAGTCAGGAAAACTGTGGCGAGCTGTTCTCATCACCCGACGGCCTGACCAATCGTCTGTCTGCGTGAGCGAGTGTGTGTGTGAGAGAGAGTGAGCAGGAGAGGTGACCACTGTTTCTGTACAGCCTAATGTCAATGATGATGCTTCTCATGTGCACAGTATCGTATGCTGGACGTGTACACAACCACGTGCTGGGAATAAATGATTTCATAACTTTCTCTGGTGTCTCGTTGCATCATTACACAAACTGATTTATTATAAGAAACATTTTCAAGACTAGATCTGTTCATGTGTTATATGATAGATATTCTGACTTACTAGATGCTGCAGAGTTCTATTGTGTTGCAGACTAGCTTCTTTTCATTACTCTCCTTGTCTGGTAAAACCCTACTTTTAAACTTCTTCTTCCCATTTTGTTAAAGACCTTCTGTTCTAAATGTGTTGCCTCCAAGTCCAGATAACCTTGATGACATCATCTGAATTATTGTCTGTGAATTATTAATCTCCCTCCAAAGCTGTGGAAGACAATTGGTCCAAGGGGATGATTACTTTTTCTTCATTGCTTTAATTAGTCCAGACAAATGTGCTTGCACGTCTTTTGGGGCATTCATGAATCTAATAGAGCTCTTTTTATCATAGTGACCAATATAAACATTAATTATGTAGAAAACAAAAAAACTGGAATTGCAACTTTTTAAAGGTAGCTATTATTATTAACACCCTATTATTTATTAGCATTGACAATACTACTTTTCACTGGTGCTGCTGTCATTAACACCATTGCATCTTTAAGTATCACTCTTATTATTTTAATGATAACAGTCTAACTGAGCTTAAATATACTGGTTACACAACTGTTCCTGGTCTCTTTCGCTTCTCTCCCCTCTTTTCCACCAACCTCTCCTTTTCACCTTTTCAACCGCTGGAGGCAGATGGTCGGCCACACTGATACAGGTTTCTTCCTGTTTAAAAATGTTCTCCCGGCAGTGTTTGCTCGTAGTGGGAAATTTGGGGTCTATAATATTGTAAGATCTTAACCTTACTATGTAAAGTTCCATGGGATGATGTTGGGATTTGGTACTATACAAATAAAAATGAATTGACAGAGGTAAACAGGGTCCTTGGGCTGCTGGACCCTGATGACTGCAGTGACTCATGGAGCCGAATGAAAGCACTAAACCCACAGGTCTCCCTGGGCAGATGTTTGTGACACTGGATCAAGCTGATTTTTAAAAAGACATCGTATCAGATGCTGAATCGCCTGTGGGACATGCAGAGAATACAGCTGTGGCAATTATTAACCAGAGAAATAAAAAACTTCTGTGTCCTGGTGGACCGGAAACAACTGGTGTCTCACACCCTAATGTCTCCAAGTGCATGTCAGTGAGTGTTGTTCAGGTCGACCACTTTCGTTTACATTATGGCTGTTTTAATTATGCAGTTGAATTATAATGTTTTAATCATTTAACTACATCAACACTTCCCGAGCACCAGTTGAATATAAGGTGCAACTGCTTTGCAACTACAGGCCCTGAAAGCTCCATGTTCACTGTGTGGCCGCCGGTCTGTGGTAATTTGATTGATTGGGAATATATGAATCACATTTTATAGTCTGACACTGAAGAGTGGACCTGTGAAGGAATAGATTTAAGACCTTAAATATTGTAGTTGGTATTTACAAAAAAGTGGTAAAAATGAAACACTGTACATAGTTAAATATAGCATTATGAAATAAGTAATCATGTAAATAAATACAGACGTAATACTGTGTGTGATGATTGTGTTTTTTCAGTTACTCACTTCCTGTTTAATGACTTGCTCTGTTCAGGGGTGTGGTGGGGGGGGAATTATTTTTTATTGCTTTTTATTCTGTCTCATTCATCTGACTCACAATATCATGATCATATTTTTGTCTATAACTATTATCAATATATTATAATCAGAATTTATTCATCGATAGTATTGAATTTTTACCTGTTTAGTTTATATATGTGAGTTTATGTTGCATATTGATAAATGATTTGTGTTCAATCAGATGGACTCTCCTGTATTATTGTGTTATAGGAATATTATACCACAAAGATCTAGAATATGAAGGAACATGTGGTTTATTATGAATCTGCAGGTACATGTTGTTAGTTATCTTTTTGTTAGTTCACCTGAACCCTGGTAGAAATAAAATATCGTTATTAATACATTTTTCTTCAGTGTTGTTGTTTCTTAAAAAAAACGATCCCGATCTGGGCCGTGCGCGTCACCGCTTCCCAATGACGTAATGTGACGTTCCCTGTGAGAAACCAGGAAGTGGGTCGCTCGCTGTTGTTTGTGTTCGCCTCTCGTCTCTCTGATTCCGTACAGCTCGTAACACGGGCCGAAATGGCGACGTTTATTTCAGTCCCGTTAAAGAAGTCGTCCGAGGTGGACCTGGTGAAGCCGCTGTCCAAGTTCGTAACGGCCACATACGCGGGGAGCGAGGACCAGGCAGAGTACCTCCGATCCGTGGACGAGTTGAACAAGCTCCGCAAGAACGCGCTGGGGAGGCCGCTGGACAAACACGAGAGCTCGCTGGAGGTCCTGCTCAGGTACACCCCCCCTCCCCCTCCATTTTACCACACACCTGAACCGGCCAGCGTGTTGCTGACCCACGGAACAACTCTCACCTGTGGCGGGGAGCTAGCTTAGTCATCGCCGCACCCAGATGTCTTAGCCTATAGTTGCTAACATGGGAGCTAAAGTTAGTCAAGCTAGCATGCTAGGAAGTATTTGTCATCAAAGTATCTGCCTCGTGTGTCATTTATACGCGGTTTCCATGACAGGCGAACACTGACGTAGCTTGTTAGCTTGTTTTAAAGAACTGGCCGATGCGTTAACGGTTAGAAAAGCCACGCAGGCCGAGCTAGCTAACGTATGTAATTCAGTGACTCACATGATGAAACTACATGATTTACATTCACATTAGAATTAGCTTCAAATTAACTTTATTGTCTCCGGGCTGAAAGACGAGGCTTTGTGGGTTATATCCGCCAACCTGCTTGAACATGAGACGTCATAAAAGTACCACAGATATTCATAAAATATAACTTCATCCACACAAGTAACAAACAAGACACTCCGTCACTCAAAACTCATCACCGCCGTCATCGATTGTTATTTTTGGAGGACTGATGGTCAGCTGACTCATCCTGATTCTTAATTTTAAAGCCATGACATGAATAGAGTTTTTTTTAGTTGTTTAAAAATAAGTTATGTAAGTTTCTTGCTCACACACACACACACGCATAGTTAAACTGCTTAGCACACTGTCACATTCGCATGATTAGCTCTGTGCCACTGAGGAAGTTCCCGAGCCCAGTCAGCTCCAGTGTCAGATGTCATTCAGAAACCAGGGCCAGGCTGTCACTCCACCTAGCGGCAGGGATTGATAAACCAGGTTTTCACATAGGCAAACAGATCGATGTGAAAAAAATGTCCACACAGGTGTGAGTGTGTGAATCAGAAAGAAAGGAGAAGCCTGGAAACTCTGCCTGTGGATCATTTACTAGAATTAGCAGTTCGGAAATTTACAAAATGTAGGAAATACACACATGTGCAGACTTATTAAAAGCGAAAGAGTGTCACGACGCTGAACATTTTGCATAGAGGAACTGAAGAAATGAAGGATTTATGTGACTGAACTTCCTCTCTGTCCCATGCTCCACAGAGAGCTCCAGCCGTGTTAACTACTCTCTGACTATTGTATAACTATGCAGACTTTAAATTGTTTCATTGTGACTCGGCTCTAATGGAAAATTCAGAAAGTTCTTGGCTTAGCTAGCCTTATCCACATATTACCATGTATTCAACTTAACGTAGTAGTATACAATACTCCATTCCTCTATATATAGAAGCAGACCTTGCCCTTTCTCATATCCGTCTTTGTGACTCATGATTTATTCCATGCACAGGGTTTGCACTGATGCATGAGTTGCCAGATATGCACTCGCAGGATGCCGCTCTTGCGTTTTTCTCCACAGTTAGTTAGTGGTCTTGTATTTGCCAAGATAAGGCTCTTGAAAGATTAAATCAACAGAAGCCGCTGAGTGTGAAGTACTGACCTGTGGAGAGCAGCCAAAATTGTCTGAAGTGGGATTTGGTGTTTTCTCTCGTGAGTCAGTGGTGCTTTTATTAGATAAATCTACGTACTTCAGTGACCCGTCTTGCTTGAAAAGGGACGATTTCAGGATCATAAAGATTTTCCCACGGATTATTCACTTCCTATGACTACCTAACTCATAACTCGCTACCTAACTGTCATTAGCAATGCCTTTATGTGTAAAACGCTGGGCCAGTGGTTCAGTAGCTGACTGGCTTTAGCTTATTAGAGTCAGGGTTGGAAGTTCGCATGTCCGTGCCAAACTGTCTGCCATTACCGTCTGTCAGCATTGTCGCTCCTTCGCTCTTTGCACATGTCTGTTAGCGATTGTGCCAGGTAGCCAGGGCAACAGGGCCTACCCCTTTGATAGATTCACTAACACAGAGCTACTGTGTCACTGTGGCGACCATGTTTTTTTTTTGTCTTCGGTTAACTAGAAGGGCACACCTCATCTCAGCTTTACTTGGTGCAGGTGTGTCCTTATCTGAGTGGGAAACCTAAGCACAACTAACTGTAAAAATTGGTAATTCTATTTATAAATCCATTCTTTGTTTGATATTTGTTTGCGTTCCAGTCTTTCTGGGAGCTAGAAAACAGGATGGATGAGCTAGTTCTCTGGGATTCCCTAACCAGTCCCTCTGCATGTTGTCAATTCTCGTAACAGACTGCTCACAGGCACGATACTGATTAAATGAAAGGCGGAGGAGCAGTCACAGCTTCTTTGTGTCTGTGTCCACATGTGTGTGTGTGCACAGTTTATTGTGCTTGTCTATTCTGTCATTCATGACTCATTGTCAAGTATCTTTGAAATAGCAGAGCATTCTCATTCCACAAAGCTGAGTTGTGTCATAAAAATAAACTTGATTATGATTTACTGTATGGACTCTTTTTTTGTATAAATGTTTCTACCTTTTTATAATAAAAACCATGACATTAGATCTTTACGAAACAATAACAACACACTTTAATCCAGTTGTTTCTCTCTCTCTCTCTTTGCAGATACTATGACCAGCTGTGTGCTGTTGAGCCCAAGTTTCCCTTCTCTGAAAACCAGGTAAGAGATTAGTCAGCTCACATAATTGTGGGTTAGATGTAGTTCCCAAACAGAAGTCACTCAACCCAAAGCCTCTCTCTGTTTCCGCAGCTCTGCTTGACCTTCACATGGAAGGATGCCTTCGATAAAGGGTCGCTGTTTGGTGGCTCAGTCAAGCTCGGTAGGTGCAGCCTCTTGTCAAGTGCATTTGTGTTTGTGGAAGAAAATCTGCATCTAGCTGAGTGTACAGGGCTGTAGTCAGCTCCAGATGGAGGTAATGATGTTACAAGATAGGCTTTGCCTTCAAGGTCCATTATCTGTAATAATAACTCCTAATCCATCACTCTTTGTGTGTGTCTGTCTCTCACACACCCGATGGGTAGCTAAGCTTTCTAACATTAAATTGGTCCTGTTTTACTTTGCATCCTGAAACAGGCCTGACAGGGGGTTAAAGAAAAACTAGCCTCTGAAGTGTGTGTGTCCGGGTCAGAGACTAACAGGTGGTCAAAGCAAAAAGGAAAGAAGATGTTAGATGTAAAAAATGAGACTGGAAAAACATGTCCTGACTCTTAAGATAGCTCTTTGTTGCAGTCCACATTCTGCACATTTATTCTGTTCACGCTTGAATCTTTTGTCCTCTGTGCTGAATTGTGGGAGCTCATGACTGCAGGATTCTTTCCAGTTTACTCTGAGTGAGAAAAATGTAGAATGAAGCAGGAGAAAATGTCGGTTGGAGGAAAAGGCCGATTTCACAAAAACAGCGGTGTTCACCAAAAGAAAGTGGTTGATATGTGACAAAAATATCAGAACTATGAAAGATTCTTGTCACTCTGTCCTCTTCATTGTCACATTCTAGCTGTGAAAAGAAGTTTAAGTTACATTTAATGTGTTTACCAATGAAAATGTATTATTTACCCAGTAGTTGTCCCTAAAAACTACCACAATATTGTTGTGTTGCAGCTTTGGCCAGTTTGGGCTACGAGAAGACGTGTGTGTTGTTCAACACAGCAGCGTTGGCCAGTCAGATCGCCTCAGAGCAGAACCTGGACAATGACGAGGGGCTGAAGGCTTCAGCCAAATTTTATCAGGTGGGTGTAACAGCAAACAGTGAGATAGTAACGTGTACAGCATGATTTCAATGCCGGGTGGAAATTAGTGTTTAAAATATTAGTGTTATGCTTGTTTTGTCAGATAAATGCCTATTGACTACAGAGATATAAAGACACTGTCACTCCTCTGTTTTTGTTTAAATGTCCACTGGAAACCTTTCAGAGGATGAATGTCTTTTCATTAGAAACCACACTTCCACTATTATTAGGACTTATATCGACTTATTGTTGTGTGTTTTACAAACATATTACAAACAAGCCTGAAGCTCAGTTATATTCAATATTTTAACAGCAATTATATGGCGGTACTATATTTATTTTGTATATATATGTATCAGAAGGAAAACCATACCTTTTAATTCACCTGCTTCTCAGACCTTGAGGGGGGTGAGGTGAAATAAACAAGTTTCACTCTTAAGTATGTTTCACAAGTCAAAAGCATCATCATTTATTTTATGTCAGTTGTTTGTAAATATGGGTATTGAATACCAATGCGATTTTTGCCATGTGACCCAGACATGAGCATACAAAAGGCCTGGAAAACGTTCATATATATCTGCAATTTAAGGGCAGCAGCCTTTTGGGAAACATGATGCCCCCACACTATCTGTGCCAGCAAATGGCTTTTGTGAAACCTGAAACTAGCACATAAAGGAAAAAGGTGCTGTTACTGAGACACTGAGTCTGTTGGACCCTGATTACATGAAGACGTCATTGCCAGGTGCCAACGGAGCGGAAATGTGATGCATTAAGTG
This sequence comes from Hippoglossus stenolepis, assembly GCF_022539355.2. Lineage (NCBI taxonomy): Eukaryota > Metazoa > Chordata > Actinopteri > Pleuronectiformes > Pleuronectidae > Hippoglossus > Hippoglossus stenolepis. Next base: position 11,113,644 of record NC_061499.1, read on the forward strand.
ATGATTCGGTAAAACTTGAGTTAGTGATGTGCAGTAAAAGCAGTTGGGACTGATATTGAAGTATAATACAAATTTAGGTAATGTGAATTTCATAATGTTATTATAAGTGTCTCATGTGTTTCTCTTTTTATTGAAATCAAAGTTGTTTCATTGGCTTAAAAGTTTCAAAAACAACGTTGCCAAAGCATCAAAATAGAATTGAGTCAAATAACCATTTATCTGTGTCTGTATGAAGCTGGCCAGTGGAGCGTTTGGTCACATTAAGGACACCGTGCTGTCTGCACTGAATAGAGAGCCCACCATGGACATCTCCCCTGAGACTGTGGGCACCCTCAGCCTCATTATGCTGGCCCAGGCCCAGGAGGTCTTCTTCCTCAAAGCTGCTTCAGGTACCAAAAGACAAACCCCCCCCAAATGTGCAAGCACACATTTTATTTAGTAACATACAGACATGTAACATTATAGTCCACTGCACAGACTTCCAGAGCCTTTCAACGCCCTCTCATTATGATTTATCTCTTTCGGTCATGCTGATCCCTTGTTTGTTTAAAAAGAGCATCACACACAAAGGGCCAGTTAGACTTTTTCCTAAGTAGTTTCATTGTTCCGGAACACTGGTGTCACACATCTACCAGACTTGCTGATATAATAGAAGCAGAGTGTTTGTGTGCACTTTTAATAAATAGCATCTTTAATTGCACTCAGAGTACTTTTAGCAAAGGCAGCAGGCAGCTGAACACAGCCTCTGTCCCAGTTCTGTCTCCAGAGTTGCTTATAAGAGTTTTTAAAGTTATATCCCATTTAAAAAAAGAAAATAGACTCATGTTCTTTTTGCTGAGTGGGGGTATTTTGTTTTTGAATTAGTTCTTACACTTTTAGGATGTAAGGGTTATTTAATCAGGAAGACGTATTACCACTGTTAAATGGATGAACTGCACAAGATATCACAGCCACAGACCTCTGAAAAACACTTACGCTGTTATACAATGTCTAATGTGTACGAATTAATGTCAGCGAAACACAGCTGGTGTTATAAGTATGTTATATGTGAATAATTAGAATGTAACTTTTTATGTGGACTGTACTCAAGTGTCTTTTTCAACCAATAGATAGGATGAAAGATGCTCTCGTCGCAAAGCTGGCCAATCAGGCAGCAGATTACTATGGCGACGCCTTCAAGCAGTGCCAGTATAAAGACAACCTTCCCAAGGTATGTAAAGGACACGCATGCAGTGACACACTAACATAAAAACTGCTGTGGTTTAATAACAAACAACATGAAACACATTCACACTCAGCCTTGTGTTCGTTGTGATGGAGACGCACACACTTTGGATTCTATGTGGCGTGTCTGATTGTGTGTTTTGTTTCGTATGTGTGAGTCTGTGGAGGAAAAAAGGATTTGACGAGCGGTACTCGGGTTGTGGGACTGTCCAGAATGATATCTCTCGCTGCTCTCATTGATCCATTTCCATCCTGTTTTCATTCTTATTGGCTGGTTACTACTGAACTTCAGTTTGACCTGTTTCTGTTCTGATGTGTTTCTTAACATCTAATCATGGACATGTGGAGAACCTACTTTCTGTCTTACACTTGTGCACGCACACCTACACCCACCAACACACGCGGACAACCTCAGGTTCATGCAACAGGGTTGATATTTTCAGCTTAATGAAATCAAACTATAGTGAAAAGGAGATTATGTTTTCATTGGTGTTTGTTTATCTCTTTGAGCCAGATGACGCAAAAACTACTGCACCAATTTCCATGAAATTTGGTGAATGATTGGGGCTTGACCCAAGGAATAAGCTAGTAAATTTTGGAACAGGACCGGATAAACAAGCCGATGCAGGAACTTTTTTATTAATACTTACTTTAATATAGCAAGATAGGGCATTAGATTTGGTGGATGTATTATTGTATTAGTTAGTTGGTAGTGACCTATGAAAGAAGATTTTAAATTACAGTTTTTTGTATACATTCAGTTTTAATGGTGCAACAAGTAAATCGCTTGTTTGAAATAAGCTAGTAGTACCAAGCATACAGACGCAGTGTCGTAGACACACTCAAACATACACACACTCACACACGGCTTGGGACATTTGATGAAGGTGTAGCAGCTTCTGCTGAAAGGTTTAACACTCATGGCCTGTTCTGTTTTCTCTCTCGTCTTCCTCTCTTTCTGCATCCCTCGTGGTCTTGGTGGTGTTGGCATTGGTTATGTATGTGTGGTTGCGTACGTATGTGCACACGCTTCTGACTGCTTTTGCATGTTTGTGATTGGCTTTCGTGATGTCGTTTGTGACTTGACTTCGCTGTGTGTGTGTGTGTGTGTGTGTGTGTGTGTGTGTGTGTGTGTGTGTGTGTGTGTGTGTGTGTGTGTGTGTGTGTGTGTGTGTGTGTGTGTGTGTGTGTGTGTGTGTGTGTGTGTGTGTGTGTGTGTGTGTGTGTGTGTGTGTATTTGTTTGCGGGCCTGTGTGTTGCTCTGTGGTTGCCTCTCCCTGGTCAGTATTTTTATTTTCAGGAAGTGATTCCGGTGCTGGGGGCCAAGCACTGCATCATGCAGGCCAACGCCGAGCTGTACCAGAGCCTCGTGGCCAAGCAGAAGAAGCGTTTTGGAGAGGAGATCGCTCGCCTGCAGGTATGCAGCTTTCACACTTTGTTTTGTCTCTCTGCAAATAATCTCATTTGTCATCATTTGTGTAGACTTCAAATAACAATTTCACCTTGACATTTCACATCTAAATCAAATAATTGACTCATTAAGCTGATTTTTCTCTCCAGCACGCAAAAGAGCTGGTGAAAACCCCTTATGACGAGTACGTGAGCGTTAAGGACCTGACTGACAAGATCAACCGAGCGCTCACCGCTGCCAAAAAAGACAACGATTTTATCTACCATGACCGTATTCCTGACGTCAAGGATCTGGAGCATATCGGCAAGGCAACATTGGTCAAACCCACTGCCATCACAACACCACTCAGCCAGAAATTCACAGGTATGATACACAGACACTCAACAGTTTCCCAATGTCATGAAGGACTGACAGAGATGTAATACTAAAGCCGTTTTCAGACATGACCTGCGGGTAAAATCCGGAATATTGGCTACGGAGTTTTCTCAGAGTTTGCCTTTCACACATGCACAAAACAGCACAATGTTCACAACAGCAAACATTTACTCTGCATTATTCCAGTCTTTCTGCAAAGCTAAGCTAACTGAGTGCTAGCTGTGTATTTACAGGACAGATGTGCGCTTCAGCCAGCATTCTTTTTCATGTTTTCCTTTTCTTTAATGTGTCATAATCTTTTTGTGCATTTAAAAGTTATAGAGGCTAAAGTCAGAGACTAAGAGAGTCTGTCTCTCCCACAGAAAACTACTCCTGAGCCTGAACAGCCTTATTTGCATTCCTGACTTTTCTTTATTTCCATAAAGTCTACGTCACCAAGTAACATGTAAAATACCTGCTTGAATCGATGAGGCAGAACTGACACTATTGTTACCGTAGCTATAGCAGTGTTTACAGCCGATCAGGAAGCCCCTGGGTAACCAATACAAATGGTGGGCCACCTAATCATTTAGAACAGACTGGCCTTTGTGGAGATGCTGTAGCAATTTCTTCAGTAATTTTTTATATAACCGCATATAAACCTATACTTGTCCAATAATTATCATTTGTAAAGTGCCATTAATTGCGTTAGACATGTTGTTTATGTGTTGTTCTACTTGGTTAATATACAAACAACCCGCGAGTTGAGAATTTCTGAAGCAGGTTCCCTTTCTAAGACATTAAGGTTAAGATAACAGCCTCCCACTTTATGACTACCATTTCAGTCGCGGCCCCATTTTATTTCAGCACAATTCCATCCAAACCTCACCTGGAGCTCAATGTACAGGGAGCAGCTGATTTTAGATGGGATGTCATCTACCGCAAACACTGACTTGTTTCTGATATTTGGCTGCTTTTTCCTCCTCAGACTTGTTTGAGAAGATGGTTCCCATGGCGGTGCAGTGTTCCATGAACATTTACAACCAGAGGAAGGCTGAGACTGTGAACAGACTGGTGGGCGCAATGAGGGAGTCGACCAACCTCTGCAACGGGTACGTTTTCCCGTGACACAAAGCAGCGTTACAAGGAAGTTATAAATAACTTACAAACACATTGTGTGCAGCAGGCTTTGCATTACAGGGAAAGAGTGCTGCTACATTTATATAATTCAAGGTAACATAAAATGTAAAGGTGTATTCACTCGTTACTTATATACACCGTTGTAAAGAGACTACTGTTGTCTGGAGAAAAGGAAGATAAATGCATAAAATGGAATTGTGATATTAAAAATGTCACAGTTATGGTGAAGGCATTGTGAGGCTGTGTGTGTGTGTGTGTGTGTGTGTGTGTGTGTGTGTGTGTGTGCGTGTGTGTGTGCGTGTGTGTGTGGGGGTGCTCCCTCCCATCAGGCCATCCATCACATTAGAAAATAACAAATCGTCTACTGATCACATTGATGTAGGTGGTCTGTAGGTCAGGTTGATACACACTTTGAGGGTCATGTGGGTATGTTTAAAAAAAACCCTGACCCACGCATAACTAATGTGAAGTATGTGAGTGTAATTGTCTTTCAATGAGCATGTCCATGAGTGCTTGTGTCTCCATGCATGGGTAGATTTATTAATAATTCATAACATAATGGTGCATTAAAATGTCAGTACAAGTACTTTGTGGTTTCAGTCTAGTACCCTCAATAACGGTCAAGCACTTGTGTCACACAACGTGGAGATGCTAATGAGTGCTTAACAATCTTTAGTATTTCATCCAACAAAAAAATGGCTTTAATATCCTAGTATTCAATTATAGTAGGTGTCTTTTGAATTATAATGGTTTCATGGCTTAGTTTTCCATTTTAATGTTAAGTGTTAATGTGAAATGATGTATAACAGGACAAGACTCAAAGTAAACTTAAACTTTTTTAGAGACCACAATAAATAACAGGTCATGGGTAACTGTCCAACAGGGTGTTGGCGTCCCTGAACCTGCCAGCTGCTCTGGAGGACCTGTCAGGAGACTCTATCCCACCATCCATTGCTGAGAAGGCCAGATCCATCGTGCAGCAGGGAGGACTACAGAGCATCGAGCAGCTCATCAAAGACCTGCCAGAGCTCCTGACTCGCAACAGAGAGATCCTGGACGAGGTTGGTGTTAGAGACGAATAGAAGCACACAGAATTATACATGTCTTCCTCTGCTGTCTGTCTCGCTCTGCTGCTAATTGTAACCCTAAATCCATTTTAAAAAGTAAAGAAACCACGTTCAGAAGAGCAGCCGATTAAACAGCTTGTTAGTCACATGGCTTTGCTTTCTTGAAAACACAGCATATGAATCTAATGCTGCTGTCTTGGACATCCTCACTGTTGGACTTCCCTACCACCACACATCAGAACACATGAACACTAAAAGCTCATAATCGTTTCTAATGGCGGAAATCCCAGATCAGGATCATCACTGAAATCTAATCCACTGATCTTTGGGCCAAGGACTTTCTGTTCACCAGCTTCAGCCAACACGTTTTTTTAGATAGCTTACTGAGAAACAAATAAACAGACGGGAGGAAAAACATAAAGCACAATTTGCTTCCAGGTTTGTTGGCAGAGTTGAAAAGTCCAAACCAAACTGTCCTCAAAACTGAAAATAAACAATTTAAAAGTAGGAGACCACATTTATGCTGGCAGAGTGTCAATAATTCATTATTTATTTGTTTAAAAGGCAAACTTTAGCCACGATTTTTACATTTTTAGAAATACACTAAAGTAGTAGTAGTTCTGATCATTTCATCAACTTGGACGTCACTCAGAAGGGCACAAATCTCCGCCAAGGCCCAAAAGTCCCCTTTTGAAACCATATTTTAATCTGGTAGAGCAAGATTTTACTTTGGATCCAAATTGCACACACTCATAAATTTCAGTCCCCTAAACATGTTTTATAATTTAATAATTGGTTTTAACTTGTTTACCAACGAAACAATATAACCTATAGGGTGCTGATATAAGGTTGCAGCTCTGTTTTTCATTGACTATGTTTGGTTTGTAACATAACTGCGTTACGTTGAGTTCTCTGAGTTAGTAGAAGCCATTTATCTATTAGCTGCAGCGCTACATGAAAATATGGACCCAATTGTTGCCAGAAGATGGCTGAGTAATGATGCACTGAATTCTAAAACAGCTCTTAAAAGTCAACAGTATCTATGCACACAGGACCCATGGCCCAAGCTTTAAAGTAATTAAGCCTTAGTCATCTAATGTGAGCCTTGTTATATTTCCTGCATGTGCTCAGTGTGATATTTTTATTTATTAGTCTCTGAAGATGCTGGACGATGAAGAGACGACAGACAACGAGCTGAGAACAAAGTTCAACCAGCGCTGGAACAGAACCCCCTCTGGAGACCTGTATAAGCCCCTTCGTGCAGGTACACACACACACACACAAATGTTTCTGTGCACTGTTGACCATGGTCACTACTAACACCCCCTCCTCTTCCCCAGAGGGCTCTAACTTCCGCAACCTCTTGGACAAGGCTGTACAGGCCGATCAGGTGGTCAAGGACCGCTACAGCGTCCACTGTGACATGATCACCTTGCTGTGTAAACCAGTAGACGAGCTCAACGCTGCCATCCCCTCCGCCAACCCCACCAAAACCCTGCAGGGCAGCGAGGTCTGTCTGAGTTCTATTTTCCTCTTCATGTCTTTGCTTGTGCCACTGGTTAAAGTAGCATGTAAACTTGTGCCACCTAAAACCTGAGATAAATACAGAAACCTGATTTATGCAAAAACCCAGTGGACATTGTGTACTTTATGGCTCTTTCCCTCCTCCCCACATTTGCTCCATTTTTCATTTTGTGTGCTGACTTTGCATTGTTTTTCACTGGGGAACGTAAAGAACGAAGCAAGCAGAACTGGGAAGGGGTGAGGAAGTGCGTGTCTCAAGCCACAATGTACTCATGCTACAGTGGGGAAAAAATGTGTTGAGGTGTAGACAGCCGACATTATGACGAGGGTGAGAGGTCAGAGTCAATGTAGGACAGTGCGCCATGGGGTGGAATATTCAAGCTGTCTCGTCTGTCTTCCGTCCAGGTCGTGAACGTGCTGCGCTCGCTGCTCACCCAGCTGGACGACATGAAGATGGAGAGGGAGACGCTGGAGGGCGAGGTCAAGGCCGTGACCTTTGACATGTCTGCTACCTTCCTGGGGGCACTGGCCCAGGACGGGACCTTCAACGAGGAGCAGCTCTCACTCTCCCAGCTCGACCAGCTGTACGGCACCTACAACCAGAGGGTACAAGCCACCCTCCGCACGCAGGAAGAGCTGCTGGGACAAGTTCAGGTATGTAAACGCACACGTGTTGGTGAAGAGAGACACTCTTCATGACAAGTTCTGTCGACTTGAAAGTTGACTTTCTTCAGAAATGAAGCAAACAAAAAGTGAATTTCTGTAACGGGATCAATGAAACTTGAGCATAAGGAGTCAGTCAGCAGGTGCAGATAAAGTCCAAACAGAGAACGAAACCCAGTTTCCCCTCTGAATCGTGCCCTTGTGTGTGAAGACTAATGATTTGTTCACTGTGCATAAATCTTCCAGGGAATATCAGTGGTGAACGTTCTAAGTCTGTGATCTTTCTTCTGCAGACATCCCACCAGGAGTTCAGCAGTCTGAAGCAGTCCAACTCCGAGGCCAACCAGAGGGAGGAGGTCCTGAAGAAGCTGGCTTCAGCCCACGACAGCTACGTCGAGATCAGCAGCAACCTGCGCGAAGGCACCAAGGTACTCGCTCAGCACAACACGCCGGCACACACAAGCCTCAGCAGGCTGTACTGCAGTAATGCATGTCTTGCCAGAAACATTTTTAATTTAAATTTTACTTTGTATTTGTGTGTCAAGGTGTTTTGCAAGCCAGGGGATTTATTCTTGTCCCCCACTTTTTTTCTCTCCTCCTTCAGTTCTACAACGACTTGACAGAAATCCTGCTCAAGTTCCAGAACAAATGCAGCGACATTGTTTTCGCTCGCAAGACGGAGCGGGAGGAACTACTTAAGTACGTAAATGTCCGTTTTGTTGTTGCTTTTGCGCTGCAGCTGAGGCAGGTGATGGCTAAAATGCAGGAATATGAAGGAAACAGTAGTAATGTTTCAATTCTGGTTTCAGGGATCTGCAGGTGAGCATCGCCCGAGAGCCCAGTGCTCCATCCTTCAATGTTCCTGCCTATCAGAGCAACCCGGCTGCTGGCCCGACCCCCGCACCCAGGACCGTATTTGTAAGCAGCACCTCACAAAGCCCAACACTGACCTCACAAAGCTCAACACTGACCTCACAAAGCTCAACACTGACCTCACAAAGCTCAACACTGACCTCGCAAAGCTCAACACTGACCTCGCAAAGCTCAACACTGACCTCGCAAAGCTCAACACTGACCTCGCAAAGCTCAACACTGACCTCGCAAAGCTCAACACTGACCTCGCAAAGCTCAACACTGACCTCACAAAGCTCAACACTGACCTCGCAAAGCTCAACACTGACCTCGCAAAGCTCAACACTGACTTCACAAAGCTCAACACTGACCTCACAAAGCTCAACACTGACTTCACAAAGCTCAACACTGACCACCACTGAACTTCTATAAAAGTCTGACGGTTGAGTATCAGTCTGTTTCTTTGTCTTCTTGCCACAGCAGCCTCAACCAGCCCAGCAGCCCCCAGCGAAGCCCCTGCCCCCAGCCCGGCCTCCACCTCCCAGCGTCGTCCCTCAGGCTGCCTCCGCCGCTCCCGCCATCACACCAGCCACTGGCCTTCCCGCCAGCAACCCACCACCTGTGGCCCCACCCTCCACGGCCCAGGGACCACCTTACCCCACTTACCAGGGTTACCCAGGGTGAGTTTTTCACCATGGCATCCTGGTTTCAGAAGATGAATAATCTTTATATTGATCATTGATCAGCCGGATTGTTTTTCGGTAGCTACTTTGTTTTTCTAGACCCTTGTGTTTGCGACTGCAAAATATAGTTTTCTGGTCTGTGTCAGACTTCTCATACCCAAACCACATCCATGCGACAGAGGTAGTCCCTCTTTTAGGTGCGACCTCTTCGTTTTGACTTGCTACAGTGAGGTTTTTGATTTGGGAATCTGATGAACAATATCTCTGCCCTGGAATTGGTTGAATATATGTTTTGGCTTGAAAATGACTTGTAATAATACAGTTGAAATTTGGGTGAACGTCACATTTACTTTCTCTGTTGTGGTGTCCCTGCAGGTACTTCCAGGTGCCGGTGGGATACCCCTATGGCTATGGTCAATACAACATGCCCAACATGCCCAACATGCCCAACATGCCCAACATGCAATACATGCAATACCAGGCCCCTCAAGGGCAAGGAGGATACCCTGGAGCCCCCCCTGCTGGACAACCCTACCCTGGCTACCCCCAGCAACCACCACAGCAGCAACAGCCCTACTACCCTCAGCAATAACCCTCCTCTTCATCCCCTCATTCTTCTTCACACGTTAACACCAAATAAAAACTTCCCCCCAGCAATAACACTTTATCTCCATCTACTCCCTTTTGTCCGACCCTTTGTTTCTCACTTTTAGCAGCTGTGAGTGAACAGTGACTTTAGAGCTGCTTTGCACTTCTTCTGAAACTTTTGATTACGTTGCTCTTCTGAAGGTTTTTTCTTTTCCATCGCTCATGTCCCGTGTTTTCTGGGCTCTGAAAGCACTTTTCCTCGACTATCTCAACTCTCATGATGCACTAACCCCCTCCTCATGTTTGATGTACTCATATATCCTTAGAGTTTTGTTACTTGTTTAATTTAAACCTAGCCTTGTCTGCATCAATAACCGACTCTTTGTCCGGGCTGGACTGCTGTACAACACTCATGGGGGCACGTAGGATCCCAGGATGGCTCTCTGTCTCCTGCTTTGAGAGTGTATGTCGGGTGGGTGGATGCCACTCATCCTCACTCCCCCACCCACCCACTCTGTGCTTCTGTATCAACTATAATCCTATTTTTGTAATAAATACCGATGCCGAGCTGATATAAAAAAAAAACTCTAAAAACGAATGGCCTGCAGGTTTTCTAATGTTAATCAGACTGTTGAGCGCTCTGCTCTCTTTCGCTCTTTTTCTCTTCTTCAGTCTCATCCAGGGAACGTGGGTATATATTTTCCGTGTTACAATCAGACTGCATAAGTGGGAGAAATGATTCTATTATATAAATATATGTATAAATAAGACTCTGTGTGTGGATAACTGAGACACTGTGCACTGCACCCTCATGCTCTTTGTGTTTATTTTTATTCCTCAGCTCTAATGTGATTAAAAACAACAACTGCGAGCCAGACTTTGTCGGTCTTTGAAACGTGTGTGTGTGTTACTGTGTGTTACTGTGTGTTACTGTGTGTTACTGTGGAGGTTTGTGAAGCAGCCAGGAGAGGGCAGTCCTGCAGCTCCCAGTTGAACCGCAGCCCTGAACAGCGCTCACTACTTCTGCTTCACGTGCCATTGTTGCTCTTTTCAGCCAATCGGGGAGCGAGTCGTCCCATCCGACTAATCGGATGCCTTTTGACCCCCTGAACATTCGGGGGCAGATCCCATTTAGATGACATGCAAATTACGTTCCAGTGAGGTCGTGATCTCATCCAATCATATTTCCCCGCAGGCGATTTCTCCACAGACAAATTTCATCCCAAGATATTTATTCGGTGTCAGGAGACGCTAATGATTTCACATATCTCCTCCCTGTGTGTGCGTGTGTTTCTGTGTGTGAGTTAGTGTGTGTGTGAGTGTGAGTTTGTGTGGCAGGAAGGCAGATGGCAGCGCAGTGTGATGTCTGGAAGGATGCATGGAGATGTTGGCAGAGAGCTGCTGGTCCCCTGCCTGCATCCATCACTCCAACCCTCTCCATTTTCCTCTCTTCTCTCCGTCTAATCTGTCTTCACGAGTTCCTATCGGCTCGACTCTTTTTGAAAACCCCACCATATTCCACTTCATTTTCCCACAGCGCGCTCCTTTTTGGGGGTTGCCATCGACTCTCTTCATCATATTTTTCTTTGTTGCTCAGCTTTTTGCCTCCTGTTTACCACCTGTCTCTGTATATGCTCATCTGCTCCCTCCTCCATTTCTCCCCTCTCCCCTGGCTCGTCTGTTTAGTTTATTTTTTTTGCTTACCACTCGTCTGTCCTTGCCATCAAAGCTTGCAAATCGCTGGCAGTGAGTGTTTTTCACTGGTCAGTATCTCCTGGTTCAGTCGTGTCGTGCAGCATCCCGTCTCTCTCTCTCTCTCTCTCTCTCTCTCTGTGTGCGAGAGTGAAACTGACAGAAGGATACACACTTTTTAATCAGATCTAACAGCTCACATCCACTGGAGGTGACACAACACGTACACACAATGCCATGTCCCTCCCTCCCCCTCTATCTATCTATACAGCATGCCGCTGCTGCCAAAGCCAATTGTAGTCCTGGATGTGTTTATCAAAGGTGTCTTTGTGTCTCAGCCGCTTAATTTTAACAAGACATTCTCCACTGGAGGAGTGTCATATTTTAATTGGTCTGAAACAGAATAAAGGCAGCGAGCAGAGCGCTGCAGTGACAGGTATTAATTACCTTCTGCCTAATGGCTCCCAAACTCCGCACTCAGCCATATTGGTGTTCACACTATTCGAACTCCCCCACTCGCTTCCCTCGTCGCTCCGCTCTCCTCCTCACCATGTGTTTGTCCGCATTGAAGCTGAATCCAGGGTTTTCTTTGGCTGCGATGCTGGATAAATATAGAGGAACATAGTGTTTTCTAATATATTTCTAATCCCTGCTGCCTGTTCTCTAATTTGTCGGGGGCTGGCTTGAAAGACTGAGAAGTGGTTCAACTCAAAACAGGTTTTGGAATAGAGAAGGGTTAAAAATAGTTAGATAGGCAGTCTAAACGGCTAAAACAGGATTTCCGCAAGGTCTTAACAAGTCTACAATGGAATTCTAAAATGTGATCATCTGAATTTTAGGCCCTAGGTCTTGTTCCAGGTGTGTCTTCATTATGTTTGTTAGTTCATTGCTACTTCCATCGTGCTTTAGAAGTTTTTCTACGATCTTTTGGCAAATGCATAGTTTGTATTGTTATGAGCAAACTGTAATACAACTATAAGACTGACTGATAAACACACAGGTCAAAAAAAAGAATATGGATACCTGTTGTCTCTGTAGTTTGTGAAACAACGTGGAGTTTCAAAGGTTATTCTCTACTACTACTGCTACTTCACCTTATGTTCAATTATAAGGAATTGATGAGGAGGCTAATTCTGCATCTCTGGTCCTCCTTCATATCTGTCCTACTTGACATAGGTACGTAGGTACTTGAAGAAACCTGTAGAAACCCTCTAAAATTTAAGATAAATGGTTGAAATGGCTAAATAAAATAAAAAAGTAATCGGTTCAAATTGCCTTTTAAAAGCCAATAATAAACAATTGGAATAGTTGGCTGAAAATCAATCAATCAATCAATCAAATTGTATTTGTATAGCCCATATTCACAAATCACAATTTGTCTCATAGGGCTTTAATATGGTGTGACATCCTCTGCCCTTAACCCTCAACAAGAGTAAGGAAAAACTACTAAAAAACCCTTTTAACAGGGTAAAAAGAAAGTAGAAACCTCAGAGAGAGCCACATGTGAGGGATCCCTCTCCCAGGACGGACAGAAGTGCAATAGATGTCAAGTGTAAAGGAGAACATCATCAAGATAAAGGTTTTAGCAGCATTGATAAGGGTAAACATTTTGAAGCATAACTGAAGGTCAGTGAATTGGTGGATTAATGTCATTAATGGTCAAGTGTCTGAGGAGAAATACTATGTATCGAGCAGTCCTGCTGCAATCATAGTCTATGGTCAGCAGCCAGCAAGATCATGATCCACCATCAAGATCGGATGCCACTATAGTCCACAGTCATTGTCCACTGCCGCCATTAGGATCCATCATCAGCTGCCACCTCGGTCGTGGTCCACCACCATTATCTGATGCCAACACGATAAAGGATCTGCCTTTATTATCACGATCAGCCAGCACGATGCAGAATCCGCCACACTGGATCCACCATTACGATCTCTGATACGTGATCCACAGATCCTAATCCATGATGTGGCCACAGCCGCGGCCCTGGATCTGCGAACGATAAGGCAAAGGGACTCCGGGGAAGAAGTCAAGTGAATGAATTGTTATGGTAGTTATTTAAAAGTAAAGGATAAATGGTTGTAATTAGCTAAAAGTAATGGTTAAACAGTTGAACTAGAATTTCACTGAGTGAAGCACAACTGTCCCCTTATGAAACCACATTTAAATGCACTAGATTTATTAGATAATAGATTTGTATTTGGATCTGCACCAATTTGTGCACACTCATAAATAGCAATCCAGTAAACATGTCTGATTCTTTCATTATATCTATGAATTATTCTGACAAATCAATGAAAGTGTTGAAAAATGCCCCATCTCACAATGTTTAGAAAAGAGCAAATAAAATCCTTGGATCTGCCCCAAAATGTGATGGGTTCTTCCTTAAATCATACCTCATATTTCCACCAAATTTCGATGTAATCCATCCAGTTGTTTTTGTGTCATTCTGCCGACTAAAAGACAAAAAATCTCCTGGATAAGCGAGAATAATTAGGTTAAAGTAAAAGGCAATTGGAAGAAACAGCTTCAAGTCCCACCTCTTTTTATTACAGCCCGTAAAATTCTTCTTTTTGCTCAAAATTACATATTCAAAGGGTTTGTAATTAAACATAATTTCCCATGGCCTTAAAATAGCTTAAATAAATTTTAAGCTCTCATGAATATTCTAAAATGGCCTCACCCCTGCTCCCCGTCTCCCCTCCCTTTCAGCGCCACCTGCAGTTGAGGAGCCTTTGGCAGCCACTGAGCCCCTCCCACAAGTTGACAGGGGTGTCTCCTTAGGTTTGTGACATCACAAACTCTGGCTGTTGAATCCGTTTTGGGGGTTTTCGGGTGTGTTAAAGTGGAAAAACCCAGCCATGGTCTTGACTGCTTATTTCACTCACGCTCATTTCAAGGGAGACATGTTGACATGTTTAAAAAGATTTCCCCTTTTTTTTTTTTACCAGAGAGGGACTTTAAGTGCTGAATCAATGCTTGAAATAGGCTGTTAGAAGCAATTGGTTAATGCTCAGTTAGCCAACATAAAAGTAACATCCAGTCAGAATAGTTGGATCAAAGTAAAAAAGGATTTGATTAAATCGTTGAATTACACTTAAAGAAAAGTAATGGATGGATAAGAATTTGCAATAGACTGCGTCAATTATCCAGTTTAAAATCTCCTGAAATGAAATGAGGAACGTGACGAGTGGTGTGGACGAGGGGGTACTTGAGTTCATGGGAATGGGCTGTGAAGCCTCGTCAGGCAGGTACATCACTTCCGTGAAGTGTGGTGTGAAGCTGAGATGCGAGAAGCTTCAAAAGGTAAAAATAACGCAGCGCTGAATTCAGGGTGTTAATTTGATCAGTCTATCAGTTTACAAGTTGCCAGTATCAGTGCATGTGCGTTGGCTGATAATGTTGCTTCAGCGCCGCAGCTCTGTGGTCCTGGTATTTTCTTTTCTTTTTTCCATAGAAGCAAGATGCCTGAAATAGCTCTGATTGACAGGTATAGAGACAGTTACTATAACAACTACCTCCTGGCTCATGAGCACTTTCTCTCTCTCTCTCTCTCTCTCTCTCTCTCTCTCTCTCTTTCTCTCTTTCTCTCTCTCTCTCTCTCTCTCTCTCTCTTCCTCTCCACCTCCCCTCACCTCTTCTCTTTTCATTTTCTTTTACCAGTGCTCCTTTTTACCCCTGTCTCCCTCTCACCCCCTCACAATGTGCATGTGTGGGTGTAGAGGGAAGAGATTATGAAAAAGAACTCGACTGCAATATTCCTTCACGCCGAGATGTTTGTGTTGCAGGATAGAGAGGCCTGGCACCAGCTATTGGATCTAACCTGAGTGGGTGTGGGTAGGCGAGAGTGGGAAGATGAAACATGCTTATACAACATGGGCAAATAAGCCTTTTATATTCTTTTCGTGTTTCCTTTTTGGTGTCTGTTCCTCTGTCAGCTTGTGCTGATCCACTTGTGTAATCACAGCAGTCCAATGTGCAGCATTCCTGCCTGTGTGTGTGTGTGTGCATGTGTGTGTGTTTGGGGGGGGGTGTTTTTGCATGCATGCACGCCCTCGTGTCAGGAAAGCAGCACAGTGAGGCCACCCGATATGATGGGTGAATTTCAAGCACGATAGAATCTGGGGGGACTGACACCAGAGAGCACAGAGCGAGAGTGTTTGTGTGTGTGTGTATGTCTGTTGTGTGCGTGTGTGTGTGGGGGGGTGTGTGCACTGCTGGGAAGAAGACGGACGTCATTGCTGCCACCTGCTACAGTAGGACAAAGGCCAAACGCATACACACACTTGCATATGCAGACAGCCAAGCGGAGGTCAAAGCAATCTCTTAACATAGCATTAATGATATGATTTACTTAACCTTCTTACGCTGAAGCCATCCTGGACCCTCCACTTCCTCCTGTCAGTGCCCCCCCCAACCCTCTCCCTCTCCTCCCCCCTCTGTCCCTGCCTCTCCTTTCATCTCTCCGTCTGTGAGTCATCACACAGGGTGAGAGGTCTGAGGAAAACAAGCTGCCAGAGTTGGACATAACATAACAATGCAGCACCTGTCAGTGTGTGTGTGTGTGTGTGTGTGTGTGTGTGTGTGTGTGTACCTGTGTGAGTACATGTGCATGCAGCTGTCTTGGTGTCTTGTCATCAGACGAATGCAGGGAACATATCCAAGTCTTACAGTAAATACAAAGGCACACAGACCGCATGTGTGCGTGTGTGTGTGTGTGTGTGTGTGTGTGTGTGCGTGTGTTGCTTTCTCTAGAAGTTCCTCTGCCGCTTTATTGATTGCTTGTCTCGCTTTATGGCAGGAAATGAGATGGTGGGTCTCAACACCTGTGTGACCCCAGCCACAGAGATCCTCTAATGATCTGAACTCGGCTGCCTGGGTCTCGTGCTGCATCCGGTTCCTCCGGGTTCCTCACTCGTCTCAGACCTGATCAATAGCGCACCCATCAGCCTCTCAGAAGACAGGTACTCCTAGCTACCTGTGTGTGTGTGTGTGTGTGTGTGTGTGTCACATCAAATAATGAGAGCACCTGTAGAGGTCTTCACTCCCTTCTTCTTGTTGCAGAAGTTCACAATTTAAAAAACACTGAGCTGTGCATCAAGTTGCATGTATAAGTGCTTTAATATTGATCTTTATGATGCTGTAAATTGACAAGTGGAACTCTGATCTGTGTTTTTGATGTAAACTTGTTCTGATCACTTCAGCCTGGTTGGTGATTTCACGGCATTTCTGCGCCGTTCACACAGCAAAGGGTGATAATTCAGAATTAATTAGGCTACAATGCACGAGGGGGGAAAGGCACAGCCCATAATAAGACATATAAAACAGGCTGAGATCTGGTATCCAAGTGCAGGGTATCCATAGAGACCGTTGCTATGGCGGAGAGAAATCTCACCTCATTAGGAACAAATATAAATAGCCCTGCGACTCAGCTTATGGTCATGATGCCCACGGCTGACGAACAGCCTCAGGGGCTTCCAGGTCAGTCATACAGGATGAGAGCCGGGATGTGGAGAAAGAGGGAGTGATAAGTGAATAAAATGATTAAAGCAATTAGAAGGAAGGAAGGAGGGGAAAAAATTCAGGTTTGGATGGAGGGAGGGAGAAGATTGAGGATGGGAGAAAGAGGGGAGGAGGAGGAGGAGGAGGAGGATGTATGTGTGGGGACAGAAAGAGGATGGGTGAGGGGAAAAAATGGAACCAGAAAGAAAGTTTGTCACCTCCGTCGAAAGAAAATTTCTCAAGTGTCAACCGGTTTGTTTTTAATACTCTGAACTAAAAGTGTACATCATAGTGCAAAAATCTATTTTTTTGTGATAAATGGTGAATTTGAGGGAGTGAAGCTGTATCTCTGTGTAAGTGCAGTGGGATTCACAGTGCGGCAGCGTCACATGAGGAAAGACACAATCCCAAAAACAAGTGAGAGAGAAAGCTTGACTAAAATAGCAATAATGAGACGGTAAGAACCACTTGTTTTTTTTTCATCATCATCTCCAAGAACTGACTTTTTGCAGCGCCGGCATTTTCCTAGTGATGTACGTAACAAGCGAGGAGAGGAGAGGAAATGAGGAGTTGTGGGAGGAAAGATGGAGGGAGGCGAGGGCTGCTGAGAGAGAGAGAAAGAGAGAGAGGTTGACAGCCTGGTGGAGAAGAGACAGATGGGAGGACAAGAGAAAACTGGAGACATCCACCACTGATTGCATCAACAGGTCTGAGCCCCTCCAGGTATGCTGCAGTGCACCATAGTATTACTACACTATTGCACTATTGACTCATCCCATTGTTGACCATCCGAAGGTCCTGCATGGACTCTTATCCTCCTCACTTCCTCTTTTTCTCTAATCAGTGTGTGTGTGTGTGTGTGTGTGTGTGTGTGTGTGTGTGTGTGTGTGTGTGTGTGTGTGTGTGTGTGTGTGTGTGTGTGTGTGTGTGTGTGTTTAGTCATCATTTCTCTGTGACATAAGACCAAAGAGGCTGTGTGTACTGTACTGTACTGTACATTGTGTCTTGTTTTAAACTTACAGACCTTTTTTTATTCCTCCCCTTTTCCCTGAAACTGAATCAGATCCCTGGCAAATCCAGGGGTGGAGCCAGGGGGCACTGGCCCCAGCTGAAATCTTACTGGCCCCTGAAGTGCTCCTGTGCTGCCAGCAGTCTTTTAAAAAGTCACATACTAACAATATTAACAATAAATATGACAATTTTTTAAGAATCTAAGTTTTTTCCCCCTGTGATGTACACAATGTGCGTGAACAAAGAACAATATTCTAACTCTGTTCAATGATATGTGGCTTAGCTCAGAGCTATAGCGCTAACAGTAAACTAGGAATAACGTCAATGTGAATATTTGACCTCAATGGTTCTGCGCTGTTTTACTTTCCAGCATGAAATGATACCAAATTGCTGACATTTTAGCTCACTCTTGCTGACGCTACACTACCAAAAATCACTTCTTCCTTGAAGGCGAAGAAGGGATTTCTGGGAAAACAAAATTTTCCCTGGGTGGAACTTACTTACTTTCACTTGGTCGTCTTCGTCCCTTGAGGATCGCAAGGCATCAACAATCTGCCTCCATCTGAGCCTGTCCTGGGCTACGTGTCAGGCCTCTTCCCGTGTCAGACCCTGTCATTGCAGCTCAGCCGTTGCAGTTCGCCGTAGTTTTGTTTTTGGGGCCAATCCTGTTTGCGTATTAGGCGATGTTATGGTTTGCGGTTCTGGTTCCATTCTGAGAATATCCCTGTGCCATTGTTTCTGCCAACGTCTGATCTCTAGCTCCACACTCTGGCTCTTCGTCTTCTTGTACAGATCTTCATTTGAGATCTTTTTAGGCAAGGATGTGGCTTATTTTCCTGAGGCATCGGTGAAACAAATTTAAAGACGTGGTTTCGGATTGGTACATTGATTCGCTTACTCGCCGATGCCAGACCCGGCATTTCCAGCTTCATCAGAGGCATTTCTGATGCTGCTGGTAGTATCAGAACATCAGTACTTATTGCATTATGAAAGCCTCATCTCCTCTTTCCTCCTTAGCTGCATTGAAATGCGGCCTCTTACATGTGAGACTATATTGAATCTCATAGGGAAAGTCAGGCACACATCCATTTGCATTGTGGATGCCCTCACATTAGTGGCTGCTGCGTAGCCTTTGTAGATTTTCGGGCAAACTGATGGGTCAATTAAGGCAGGAAAAAGTAGACTCCCTCCTCTCGATGCAAATAAACCTTAAAAGCTTGTTGCAGCGTTCTGTTCTTCAAAGCTAAATGGTTTTTCTCTGCCTTTGTTGTGAACAGTGTGTTTTCAACCCTGGAACAAAGGTGTCTGCAGCGGCGAGATGAAAACTGCGACAACTGATGAAGATGGTATGGAGTTCAGACGTACATTTGTGTAGGCTGCCTAATTGAGGAGATTGTTTGATTCCTCTCCCTCTGTGTTTCTCTCCCTCTGAAGACCTGTCAAACTCCACAATCAGCGAAAACAACGTGCATAGACGGGTTTGAGGAGGAGCTGGGGGAGAAGAGAGAGTGAAGATGGAAAGACGGCATTTAGGAAGAAAAGGAAGGAGTTTACGCCCACCGACTGAAGAGATGAGAAGACAGGCAGAGGAGGGGAGAACGTGTGGAGGAAGCAGGGAGTTGTTGCCAGAGCTCGTCAGCCTGTCAAGCATCCGTTATAGACCACAAACCCACACAGCCATTGCACTGCTGAAGTCTATCACTTGACAGGTGCACTTTCTTCACCTTCACACACGATTCTTACACTCTATAGACGTGTGTAGGTGGCCACGTTTACGCACATCCAATGTGAGCCTTGTCCGCAGAGCACAAGCCCAACTCGGATGCTTGGTCTCCGTGCAGCGGAAGGTGATCCACTGTGAGTCATTGTCATTGATCAGAAAATAAAAGCACTCAGGTGGATTCCTCTTAACTGTGGCTTCCTTCACCCCTACTCCCGAGCCACTCACTGTTTTAGCTCGGCGCTGGCACAATCTGAGTGCGCGCGCTCAGCCCAACCCACGTTTGCACCCATATTACTCCTCTCTGTGCTCATAGTTTTGTAATTCTGACTGCTGACGCACTGCATCTAAATTCACCATCCACTTTCCCTGGGGAGTTACATCAGGGATTCATGCACTTTTAGTTTTTCTGTGTTTTTTTTCGTACCTCAAGTACCCGCACACGTACAGTGGCATTTTGTTCATAAAATGTGATCAGATCTTCATATCAGTCACAAGCTAAAAACTCACAAACCCTTATAATCTTGTTTGACTTGAACACATCCATTAATGTAAAGGGTGCATCAGAGAGTGCATGCCTACAAAGCTAACGCCCTATCTCACCTTTTTAAAGAAAGTGAAAAAAAGATTCCTATTTATAAATTGAATGGGTTCTTCCCAGTAGTAGAAGTTTTTGTGTAATCCTACTTATAAGCAAACAAATGCTGACAAAAGCATAACCTTGTTTGTACGTACTAAGTGAACCTATTGACCCTCGGTGAAACCTCTTTTAGCAGCAACAACCATTAGCTGTAGATTAGACTCTGGAGCATTCTGTCCACAGAGCTGCTTCAGCTTTGACTGAATCCTGATAACAAACAAATGCAGATGAAAACAGAACCTCCTTGTTGTTTTTTTTCAGAATATAGGACTAGCTTTTGAATATCCCTTGTACGTTTCAAGGTCTTCTGCACAATTTAAGTTACCAACTACCAGCAGATGTAAGCAGGTGTTAGCGGCCACCAGCAGATGTTAGGGACATCACCTCAGTTGTGCACCTTGACGTCATCAAGTGTTTTTGCCTCCTAATCAACGGTATAAGGAGACGTTATACGCTGTATGAGGACAGTTTGCAGGGTTTGGTTTAGGAAGCCAGGTTCAGAGATGCTGGTAGTTTGTTGCCAAACATCATGCGGACCATTATTCTTATACCGAGCCAGAGTTCATGAGAAAACAGAATCATAAAAATTATGTATTCTTAATTAGGATTAATGTGGCATAAAAGAGAGACGGTGCCGCAGCATCTCACCGAGGTTAAGAAGCAAAGGAGGAGGTCTATTTGTCTGTTTCTTGTCTGTGGCTGTCTAGTCACCCAGCCGCATGCTCCATCATAGTTTAAATATTCATAGTCCGCCCGCTGAATATTCATGAAGCCAACATTAATATTTATGAGCTTCACTTGTTGAGGTGTCACTCGATCTCTTGTACACACATGCACACAAAGACATTTACACACACTGAGGATCAAAAGAGAAAGCCATGTCTACTGATTCATAAGTGACGGTGTAAGTTACTGTGGAGCTGTGGTGCAGCGGTAAATAAAAAACATGGCCTCCTCTTTGTGTTCATCAAACATATAAAACTATGGTTAGGTCGTAAAAAGAATATTGAGAGACATTTGGGGAATTTAACTTTTTACTCATCTCTGTTAGACGAGAACATTGATGCCACTCTCATGTTCATTCACTTGCTATATAGCTACAGCTAGCAGCTACTTAGCTTAGCATTAAGACTGCAAACAGGATGGAATAGCTGGCCTAACACTGTCTGAATCATAGACTGTATAAAGATGGACGACATGACTGCCCCATAAAAGTGAAGCCAAAGTGTGTTGATCGCCACCTGGTGGCTGGCTGCAGTATAGGTCATACATCCTGCCTATTTCTTGTTACTGGGTGGGACAGTGACCAAAGTAACAAGTCAAAGTAAATGTTAAATGAATTCTCCTCAACAATGGCTTCTGCCGTTTTAGGTCGTTTTTATCACTCTAATGTTTGTTCAAGTGTTAATTTTTCCAGTAATTCTGGTTTTAATTAGACATTTGATGCTTTAAAAAGTGATATAATGTCATGGTTGACAGCTGAGACTGACTTGTAATTGGTTGAGCATGTGTATCTCAGAGACCTCATCATCCCCCAACCACTACTGCAGACTCTTATTGTGTCCGAAATCAGCCTCTCATTCACTATTCACTACTTCACTGTATAGTGATAACTATAAAGAGCACTACATAGTGAGCTCATCTAGAAAAAACACTTTCGGACACTTCTCTGTGCTTTTTCTCTGCGCCGGTAACAACGTCATTGCCGCAGGATTATGACGTACAACAACAACACCAGAGAAGGAGAGAAATGTAGCTAATTCAGCTATATATTCAACATACACACATGATAGCAACATTAAGCTTATCATTATGTTATGCTATATTATTATTATTTTTGCTGTTGTGTTGTGTACAGCATGATGTATTATTTAGGTGAATGGGCCGACTTTTGAGTAGCACAGTACATGGTGGAGCAACGTGACCCTCGTTTCCAAGGGTAAGGTTGTAGATAAATGCTTGACTTTATATGTCTCTCTCGCAGAAGAGAGAGTGAGTTTACCCTCCACTGCCTCCCTGAGACGAGGGCCGCTCTAATGCCACTTCCAGTAAGATCTTTAAACAGACGTCCCTGCACCACAGCGAGGCCCTGGAACTGATGTAACACTATGACACACAAATACACACAGACAGTCAGCTGTGCACTTTCTAATGAGGCGTGTTCATGTAACGTGCCACAACAGTGGAGGTATTTCTGTGCGCGTGTAACGGGAAACGAGCGCCACTGAGTCTCTGTGTTCTGCGTCCAGCATGCCAACCATTCTGCCAGTGTGTGTGTGTGTGTGTGTGTGTGTGTGTGTGTGTGTGTGTGTGTGTGTGTGTGTGTGTGTGTGTGTGTGTGTGTGTGTGTGTGTGTGTGTGTGTCTGTGTCTGTCTGTGGTTATCTGCCTATCTCTGTGTCTGTCTGTGTCTGTCTGTGCAAACTTTATATTATCTTCACACCAATGGACAAAAAAACAGCACAAATTTCACTTTAACCGTCATCATTGTTCCTTGTACGTCCGTGAAACGTCACTACAGTAAATTTCAGTAAGATAAACCTGTGTACAAGTGTATGTATGCATGGGAGGGTGGGGGGTGGGGGGTGCACACACATAGTAATGTCTGCTAGGTTTTGGATGACGCACATCCTTGTGCTCAGTCATCTCTGTAGCTTGTGGTTGTGACAGCGGGTCTGTGACATTTTCCCCTTGCAGTGTGTATATGTTTGTTTTTAAGTTAACAGGTGCCTGTGATACCTCCACAGAGCATGGTCATAGAATCCAAAGTTTTACTGTCACAAGTTTCTTTAAACTGCCAAAACTCCCTGGAGTGACCACATATGATTTATTCTCACTTATTGTAAGATTTATTAAGATGCAGTACAAGTGCAGTGGCTGAAGTGAAAGTGCCATTCAGTGTTGTTGAATAAAGAACAACAAATAACTTAAAATTCAAATCTGAATACAGCTCTCGACCCCCTGGATTAATGTTTAATGCCTGGAGGTAACAGATGAGAGGCTGCCACATCTTATCAAACCCAGAGTCTGTCATTTACAAGAGCCTTCTGCTTCCAGGGGGGGCTCTGTTGATTCATTCATTGAGACATAATCAGACTTCTTTCCGTGCAGTGCATGAGAATTCTCATAGTAATGATGATGCAATCAGAGAACTTGATGTTTTGTCATTTACAGTGTTGAAAACAGCCCTGAGACTCCAAAGAAAACAGAGTTTGGTTCATTACCGATAATAATTAATTACTTCAGAGTCTTTTTAGACTGTTCTTTTTCTATCTCGGGACAGAGGGTGAAGCTGTGGAGTAGGATTTGCCTCCTCCAGCCCACATTTATCACAGTTCTCGGGTTATAGCTCTGTGTAATTTTGTCTTTGAATAATGGAGCCAGTGAATGAATTTGAACTGAATGAGACTGGATTTAATGGAACTGGAATGAATCTCTTAAGGACTCAATGCTCTTACCTCCTCACCGATCTGTGTTTCCTCTTCACTTCCCCATTTGCTCTCGATTGCTTTCATAAAACAGATCGTTAAACATCATAGAAATACGGCAGTGTCTAGTAGGAGTTGTGTACAAAGTAAGACATTTAAGCCATTTACACAGTAACCTTGTAGGCGTGCACATGGTTTCCACATTGCTCTTACAACTAAGCGAGGAGCAGCCTGCAGTTACATGCAGATGAAGGTGACTTATTGTACATGCAGTTATGCCCATGTCCTTCAACTGCGAGGGACTATTAACAAGTCAAGGTTATGCAAATTCTGAAATTCCATATATCGGAGGGAGAATTACAATAGCCGCCGTCGCCAGGGCCCAGTCTTAATTTGCTCTAAGATTCCAATCGAGCTGTGTATGGTCACACTGACGGTGGTTATTCATTTTAAGAATGATGTAGAAAATAGGATCTCATGTCAACACCAAGAAAACAAACTATGAGAATCAAAGTAGTAATCATTCTAACCAGGAAAGAACTAAAATTAAGATTTGATTAACTCTGCAAAATGGGCAAATAGTGCTGTGACCCTTAAGATCCAGTATTACTTTGTATTAACAGTTTTTTGTAAAGGAAAAACAGTATCCACTGACATAATAAGAGTTATTATAACTTAATTATCATAACTAAGAATCAAGGGAGGTCCAGTTTTGCCCAGTTTTTCCCCCCTTTGTCAAAATCTAAATCCTTTATCACTTTATAAGTTCCGTATTTCTAAACGAATGGGTTAAATCAAAAGATCACAAAGTAAATCTGGCACCAGGTATTGTTACGGCATTAAAATGATAATTAAATATACATTGCATGGGAAGGAACGGGAGGATTAGCAGGGGCCGGACAGCTCATTCCTTCCCCGGACCCTCAGTGGGTTTAACTCGACCACGTTCCACTTCATTATCAGGGTTGCAGACCTCACTGAACTTGAACATATGACATCAGAAATTCCAAATAGGACCTGGCTGCAATACTCATATGAAGCTCGGTAACACTCAACAAGATGTCATCCATGTAACAAGATACCTTATTACTTGGGCCTGTGTTGTAACCATAGAAAGAAACAGGCGGATGATTCAGAGGCAGAGGGGCTCTGTGGTGGTGGTGGTGGGTGTAAACACTGTCTCCTGTTGAGAACACTGTGGACTTGTCCTGCGAATACACACTCATCACGCATGTTTGTGGATTTCCTTAAAGCGAACAGGGATATTTTTAGACTTCATATTGTGAAGTTTGACAGTATTTTTAAAATCGACTCACCACCACTATCCATTACAAAAAACTCACCTTAAGTCTACAGGATAGAAAGGCAGAAAAAAGGGACCCACCTGTTTGGACTCAACTGTAAGAAATATGCATGGGTGGATTTATTTTTATCTGTACCATGCATTAGCCACACACTAGGTTTATTCATGTTTCCACAATAAGAGAACTTTAGATAATCTTCTACATCTATTAAATACATGTAATACCTGCAGCGGCTCTTAAAACATTTGAGGTGACATTATGGAATATGTCTGTGTCCTGCGTCTGGATTTAGTT
Organism: Hippoglossus stenolepis; assembly: GCF_022539355.2. Classification (NCBI taxonomy): domain Eukaryota; kingdom Metazoa; phylum Chordata; class Actinopteri; order Pleuronectiformes; family Pleuronectidae; genus Hippoglossus; species Hippoglossus stenolepis. The sequence goes on from NC_061499.1 coordinate 11,138,741, forward strand.
GCAACTCATCGTGCAAATAAACCAACTTCCTCACAGTCTCTCCACAACATATATAATGTGGGTTACATATAAAACATATCAATCACCTCCTCTCTGCCCTTTTGTATTTTAATCCAGTTTAGAATGATCTGTTGCAGTGCAGCCAATTAACTGTACAATCTGCTCAATTTACTCTATGTGCAGAGTGTTTAAACCGTATCATTACGAGAACTGAGAACTCTCTTCTCAACTATTGTTGTTGTTGTTGTTGTTGTTGTTGTTGTTATTATTATTATGAAAGACTGGTGCTGCTATCATTAATAACAGCTGTCTCTCGTTCTTCTTCCCCCTCGCCCCACTCACACATTTTTCTCCTCTCTCCGGTGGAGGCAGATGAGTGTGGTTCTGTTAAGGTGTTTACTTATCGTTGGGACTTTTGGTTTCTCTACAACACAGTAAGGTCTCACTTTGTAAAGTGAGTGTGATAATATATGTTGTGATTTGGTGTCTGTGGGGGGGTCTCGCTCCTTAGGGGGCCTCTTTTCTTGTGCATGTTCTGCACGAGTTCTGCAAGTTTGTCTTATATAATTACTGCAGTTTACACTGCAAAGATGAGCGTTGTTATCTTTTATAAAGACATAATGGAGGATTTATTTTTGTGTCCCCCTCCTCACGTGTTGGAGTCGGGAGCCTGGAGATGGAGGGATGGTGATGGAGATTGTGGGATGGAGATGTAGAGAGGGGTGGTGATGGAGATGTAGGGATGGAGATGAAGGGAGGGATGGAGGGAGGGATGGAGATGGAGATGGAGAGATGGAGGGAGGGATGGAGATGGAGGGATGAGATGAACGATGGTGAGATAGAGATGAAAGATGAAGGGATGGAGATGGAGAGATAGAGGGAGGGAGGGAGGGATGGAGATGAGGGAGGGATGGAGATGGAGATGGAGAGATGAAGGGAGGGAGGGAGATGAGCGATGAAAGATGAAGGGATGGAGATGGAGAGATGGAGGGAGGGATGGAGATGGAGGGATGGAGATGGAGAGAATAGACGGGGACAGAGATAGAGATGAGTGGGAGCTGCTGCTGTTGTAGCACGAGCACCAGCTCTCGTACATTCCTCGCAAGTGTGTGGGCGAGTGGCTCAAGGTTCAGAGCTGTCAGCGCTCCTCACCCCTCCTCTCACCTCTCCTCCTCTCCTCTCCTCTCCTCTCCCTCCTCTCCCCTCTCCTCTCCTCTCCTCTCCTCACCCCTCCTCTCCTCCTCTCTCCCTCCTCTCCTCGCACCTCTCCTCCTCACCCCTCCTCTCACCTCTCCTCTCCTCTCCTCTCCTCTCCTCTCCCTCTCCTCTCCCTCTCCCCTCCCCTTCTCTCCTCTCCTCTCTCCTCTCTCCTCACCCCTCCTCTCCTCCTCTCCTCCTCACCCCTCCCCATCGCTCCGACGCAGACAGGCAAAAGGCGGAGGAGGAGCAACGGACCTCCACAGTCCACAGACGCCTGGTGTCAGCGGCAGTCGATCGGTCGGTGGTCGGCAGCACACGGCAGCACGAGCCCCAGCGGAGGGAGGGAGACTCCTCGCAGCCCCACGGTAAGATAACTGACACTCACCGCGGCGGATGACGCCTCCTGCGTTTCGCGTGTCACTCCGCCGACGCTTCTTGTTGCCTGGTGCCCTCTTGACCGCACTTTCCCGATCTGATTATTAAAAAATCAGACAAACGAAAGCAGAAGCAAAAATTACAATGACGGGTTAATAATGAGGCAGAAACTCCCGAGTGAACGCGGCTACACGAGGGTCTAACTACAGCGATCAGTCGCAGTTACCTCCGGATCTCGAACGGCCGCGACACCGATGAATGAAAGATAACTGACGTTTCCGAGCCGGTAAATGTGTTTAATTATATTTAATCTTTAACCCAACGTGTGTTACGTTGATCCGTTGGAGCTCAAACTGTTTTGATTCACCGGGGGAAATGTTCGATCAGCGCTTTCTCTTTATATTTCTCGTAGCTTGGGTGTAAAATGTGAGTTTAAAAGCAGGTTCCAGTCACAGTTTCCCTCGCTTTTTCACGTCAGGTTAACGTGTCTTGATATTAGCAGCTATACAAGTGAATTACCCCCCTCCTTCCCCGGGTCTCCTCCGCCCGCCGACCTCCGCAGCCCACACGCAGCTGACAGCGCGGTGAAGTCCCGGAGCAGGAGGTCCGCTCCCCGCCTGCCCGGGAGTAAAAATAGCCCGGAGCTCCAGCTTAGCCCGGGTCACTGTAATGCGACACAAACCCACAGACACATGTCCGCCTTTCTCTACGTGTGAGGACACTTATTGGCACAATGCACTTAACCTTAACTATCGCAGATGACTAACCACAACTTAAACCTTATTGTCGTTAAAAGTTTAAATCAATAAAAAATAACTTTGAAGCTGTGGAGACTAAAAATGTCCGCATAAAGAATTTGAATCCGAATTAGTCCTCACAACTACGTGCACACACTGAAGTTTGCACACCTGTCCTTGTTAGGACCCTGCCTTTACCACCAGCCTTAACCAGGACCTCAGAAATTATATTCTCGCCTAATTAGGACCTGGCTTTTACCCGGTCCCCATGAGGTCCACTGGTCCTGACAAGGTCAGTTTATATGCTGGAGAGGGTCCTAAAGATACAACAAAAACAAGTACACACATGCCTGCACACGGGCACAGCTCCCACTATCCCCAAAGTAGATCACACTTGCTCCATCCAGCCTTGTCACTGCTTGGCCCCGTTATGTGGGTTAACAGGATGCCTCAGAGTTGTGCATGAAGATGACACCTGTTTCTTTTTGGCATACTCAGCGCATCCTCCATTTAAACGTGTGTGAGCACAGTCACACAGTTAAGATGGCATCCGTTTTTTTTTTTTTATTGTGAGTGACAAACGGTGCTTAATTTTGTGTGAAGTCGCCCTTTAAAAGCATCACTGCGTACTACTGCGTGTTGTGTGTATGTGCTGGTATTCCCCTCCCTCAGCTCAGGTTGGAGTTTGCAGCTGTCGCACCCACAAGTCGCTGCGGTGATAAGGCTGTTGTGGCTGCCCAGGTGCTGGGAACTCAAAGGACAAAATAACCTAAATTCCACCAGCAGCCTACTTTCTGTTCTTTGTCTTAAAGTGGAGGGCGAAATAATTCATGACCTGTTTTATTTGACTCGAATATGCTGCGGCGAGGAGGTGAAGTAAAAACCGGCCCAGAAATAAGATATCTCTTACAGCTGCAGATGTAAAAAAAAAAAAAGAAAGGTGAATAGCACAGAATATGCAACAATATTTTAAACTAAAAAGAAAGGTAAACTAAAAAGCCATATATCCTGTTTATGAGAAAACAATAGTAGCCCAATTAGAGGCTCAGGGGGGAAAAGCCGTGTGCACGTTATTGATAAACAAAGCACCGCAGGCTCTGAGTTTGCCTCAAACTTCTCAATTATTATTTCAAACCAGAGAGACCTGCTCTTTTCAGTTTTTAGTCTCTCGCCAAATCGTTTCCTAATGAGCTTCCAGTCCCCCTTTTAAATTCAGCTGCAGCCTCAGAGACAAAACACAAACAGCAGCTTCTGTGGCCACAGGCGATGATGGTGTCTGGTTTTTATAGGTTTTTCTCACAATGGAAAACTGCAAATAAAATGCTAAAAGAAGGAAAGCAGAGGCAGACTGTCCTTGGGAATTGCAAGATATGTAGATACATGTCTACTAGAGGATGAACACAAGCATATTCAGTGTGCAATGAGAGACGTCTTTGTTAAACAATGCAACAACCACTGGTAATCCTGCTATTCACAGATATATTCTCAGCGGTCTTAAATATAAATTGGATGGCACTGGACTTAAGGACTTAATATAACTTGCTTGAGCTGACAATGACCATCTAAAGTAGCTTTTGGATGTTGTCCCACTGGCCCGCCTGTGTGTCAGTGTGGATGAGCCAGGCAGCTTTTGGCTGGAGAAGAAAGGTGTCCTGGTGAGTAAGTGGCTCCGAGGCTGGAGGCTTTGGGGAGAGCAGCAGATGGATGATGATGTAGCGGGTACTGGCGCTCCCTGCCTCCCGCCGCCATCCGTCACGCGCTAATGATCGTGTCACACCTTCTCCCCGGGCGGCCGGGCTGCTTCTGCAGCGCTCAGCTCAAAAAACTGGTAGCTCCACTCAAATCCCGTCTTCACGGACGTTGGCTGAAAAGCCCGGAGACAGACTGTGCCGCAAGCCTCTCCGTCACCAATTCCTCGCTTCTCTCCATCGCCTGCCTTCACCCCTCTTCACCTTTAAAGTCCCCGCAGACTGTTCCCTCATCTCTCCCCATCCCCTGCCTCCCTCACCTCCCATTAATCTTGTTTTCTCTGTAGTGTATGTCGTTCTTTCTCCTCTGTCTTCTTACACAGTGTTCCCATTCCTCTCTGATTGCTGTACAGTCACAGCTCTAATGCAGTTCGATACCACCATTCTTCCTCTTATATTTTATTCACTTTTTCTTTAATTATAACGATTAAGGGACATTTATCACTTCTATCCCTGCCCCTCCTCTATGTCTGAGGTCAGCCACAGTGCAGCACATGTGGAGTTGCTCTGCTTGGTCAAAGGACACCTCAACAGGAACCTGTCAACAGCACGTTAGGAGAGTGTGTCCTTTAGAGTGTTTATATGACTCCAGATCGTGTCCTCTTCCCTGGACTGCAGCAGACATATCCCTGCAGCATCCAGCTCTGATAAATAACCAAGCCACGACTAACAAGATTCATTATCTATGAATCGGCTGATTATTCCCTGATTAGTTGCCTTGTCTATAAAATGTCAGAGATGAGCAAATTAAATCATGATCATATATGACGGAGAAAATAAGTAAACTTTCACATTTGAGAAATTGGAACCAGGAAAGTTTAAGTAATTTCTGCCTAAAAAATTATAATAATCTTCGACAAAAATGTCTGTCCATCACATCAATACTTATTGAGAAAATATCATTTTCAAGATAAATCTTTCTGAAAAACCTTCATGTGTAATGGTCTTTTCAATATTGGTTGAACATTAATCAATACATTTACCTATATATCAATAACAAACATGAATATGCATCACACCACAATCAGATTTTTTTATCAAACAAACCAACTAAACTACAGTATTGTTTACTACCATTGTAAATAAATTAGCACAAACTGTATACATTTTCATGATGATACCTAACACAAAATTGCTCTAAGCAGCACGTGCAGAGATCTCAGACGCCTCCCCTCCTTACTAAGAATCTTTTTTTGTTGTTGGAATCGCTGCTGTGGTGTATTGTGTTTCATTGAGGCGGTGTTGCTTTGCTTTACTTTAGAAGTAAACACCACTTGGCCCATGCGCTGAGAGGGGCCTTTTAAAAAAACTGCTCTTATCTCCATTCGGGTGTTAAATAACCATGTTGTGGGACTCGGCATCCTCCGAGCTCATTATCCTGTCCCAGGTGTTACAGCAATAAGAGTCCCCATGAGCTCTATGTTACCGCGGAATGCGTCCCCGCTGAACGCAGTTGGCCCTTTGAACAAAGATGGTGGAATGCCACTTCCAAAGTTTTGTCTGTCTCTTTGGTCTTAGCAGTATTCCCACCACCGGGATTACAAATTCAGCCCAGCATTCTGGGAATATCAGCGCGGGCGGATCGGATGATACCCTCCACAGCTGCTGCTTCTAAGAAAAGCTCGAGGGCAAACTCTAACACGCACACACACCAGACATGCGTTCAAATGAGCCACACACATGTAAATACACAAGCAAATACCACGTCCAAAGCACAGGCCTATATGTTATGGTCACAGATGCACAGGCACAGTTATAGTTCATTTACGGTAGCAATTAACTGTCAAGCCTGGGGAGTGTTTGGGACAGGGGTTAATACACACAGACATTGGCTGAGCTACTTGATATCATTCCCAGCAGCTATTCTTTTATGCCCGAGCAACTGTTTGGTATGAGTGTGTGTGTGTAGTGGTGTTTCTGTTGTACAATGACCACTAAACACAGTTTTTTCTCCTGTGTTGTTCAATCTCTTCAGGCGGTTTTCCATTGACCAGTAAAGAGCCAGCAGAGAGAAAAGCGGTATAGAAGGCGAGCACGGGCGGAGAGAGAGAGAGGATAATTGCGTTTCTGGCTGCCCTGTGGGAACATGGGATATATGACCTCATCATTCACCTGTGAGGCTCTCCAGTAAACAACTAGGTTCGGAACAGCATACACACATACACACATACACACATGCACAGACGCGTCCTAATGCAGGCAAAGATATTTCTAAAAAGGCAAATGCCCACAGCAGACCCAGTCAGCATTTTGTATTTTTTTTAGAAAGATGACTGAGGCCGCTGTCGAAAGTGCAGATGTCCTCCTTAAACCCTGCGATGTGACACCATGTGATGTCATCGGCTGTTCCTCCCCGCCGCCATGCCTGCCGCTCTGCAACCAGAGGGAGGAAGAGGAGTGCCTCCATGACAGCAAGAAGCCAGAGCAGCAAGTAAGTGACACAACCGTGCCTCCCGCTAAGTACCCCATTAATAATATACCACCAATCTATGCACCCCTCCCCACCCCCACTCCTTCCATGCTCACTCCATGACAAATTGTGTCCTCACTCGCAGAAACACTGTAACCAGGTGCAACCAAAGAAAAAACTTAAGGTAAGCTAAAATAATTCCGCCGCTCATTATTCATCCTCACTGAAATATCGATTGCATTACAATCCATGAATATGTAATATTGCGTGATTGTGTTTGTGTATTTTAGGCAAAAGGAAAGTTAGTGCGCAGTGTGGCCGTCTGCGAAGAGTCCTCGCCATTTGAAGAAATCCAGGTAACATCCACATTATCATCCGCCTCCTCCTCTTCCTCCTCTTCCTCCTCTTCCTCCTCTTCCTCCTCCTCCTCCTCCTCCTCCTCATGTTCATCCACACACTGAAATGATTCTTTATTCTCCTCTCAGGAATCTCCAGACACGAACATCTCATCTAGCTGCCATGACAATGAGAGAACATCCTGTAAGGAGGAAGAGCAGGAGAAGAGCGCAGATCCAAAGAAACATTCACTGTCCAAAGGTGTGTGTGTGTGTTTTGTGTGTGTGTTTGTGTGCCCGCCTGTGTGCGTGTCTGTGTGTGTGTTGTGATTGATGTCTCATAAAAGAGAAACAAGAGAAAACAAATAAAATGTAATAAAGTGGAATTCTGTGCCACTATTCAGATGCAGTTCTCTCGGGGTCTTTTGATATTGCAGTGCGCTTTTTTTGCGTTATTATTTTATTGTCTCGTAATTCATCCCGCCCGCCTGTGTCGCCGATCTCTCAGAGTCCAGCGCGGAATACACCGACTCCACCGGCATAGACCTGCACCAGTTTATCGTCGACACCCTCAACAGCAACCCCAGAGACCGAATGATGCTGCTTAAACTGGAGCAGGACGTGACTGACTTCATCAGCAGCAATAGGTGTGCGTCCGTGTCCGTGTGTGTTTGTGTGTGTGGGTGGAGCAGATTTCATAACCTTATTGTGCTATCTACCTTTTTAATGTGCTGAAATAAAACATATACAGGTCAAACCTACAAAATATATATTTTAAAATTTTGTTAATTGAAAATATGTTTTTGTTTAGCTGACTTACTACAATTCAGTCCAAACAGCTCATTTAGCGTATTGATCAATATATTGATCCGGTTACGTTAGTGTGGCCGTGTTTGCAGCACAGGGGATGAAACTGGATTTAAGCCACACACAAAAAAATACTACGAGTCTCACTTTACCTCCTTCTCTCTCCCTCTCCCTCCCTCCCACTTTCATCACTGCTTCCTCTCTGCCTCACTCCTCCCTTTTCATACCGCCTCTCTCTTTCCCCCCATTTCTATCACCCTCAGCCCCTTTAAGAAGTTCCATCAAATGTCGTCCTACCACCGTATGCTGGTCCATCGGGTGTCGGCCTACTTTGGCATGGAGCACAATGTAGACCAGACAGGCAAGTCTGTCATCATCAACAGGACCAGCAGCACACGCATGTAAGCATCTATAATGTATCTGTGAGTGTATGCATGTGAATCCTTGCCTGTTCGTGTGGACTTACAATGGCTGTTACTTTGTCTACCAAGACCGGAGCAGCGTTTTCTGGATGAGGTGCAGGACAAGACCGATGAAATCCACTGCTGGAAAACTATCTTGAAGAGAGACAACAGCTCAGATGATCAGGTTTGTCTGTGCTCCTATATCTATAGTCGCCCGTCTCTAAGGACTTTACTCCCGCGCTTGACATTTATTGCATCGCGTCAGCAAATTGACTCGTTGTCATTACTCGCTTTGCAGACCCGAAACCAACCCTTTCGAGAGAAGCAGGGCAAGTCAGTGGAGGAGAGGGAGGAGGAGTACCAAAGAACACGAGACCGAATCTTCAACCAAGCGGTGAGACAAGTAGACAGAGGGAGATGAGGAGAAACAAGACAGAGACAGAGAGGAGACCTTCTAATTTATCTGCTCTTGTGTTACAGCCTCTCTACACCCAGGAGAGCGCCCATGTAGAAACCAGGTAACCTTGCCTGTAGTGCATTCTCTCCACGTGCATTTTCAATTCTTATATTTAGCTGAGAACATTAATATATGCCTCTCTGTGTGTATGTGTGTGTGTGTGTGTTTCTGTGTGCAGGGCTGTGGAGGAGTACAACCCATATGCTGAAACCCAGAGGAGAAGGCAGCTCTTCAGGTAAAGCTCTGTCGGCAAAGCGTGGTCATTCATCATCTTAATCTGATCAGCCTGGCTGCCACAGACTTTGTCAGAGTCTGCAGCAGGAACACAAAGAGGACCTTTATTTGTGTGTGTGTTTGTCAGCGTGTAGGCTTTTTCTGCCATTCTGAATCAAAATGAACTGAAGGAAAGTCTTTGCAGATAATTTACGTCGATGAATGTCATGTAAAACCCTCGGTGCGTCACTGTGCCGGAATCGAACCACTTTTGAATGAGGCTGTAGGATAATTCTGGCCGTGCCCCACAGGAGGAGCCGCGGTAGCTCAGGCTCCAGTCAGGGCAGCAGCAGGCAGAGCAGCACGGACACCGACTGTCGCTATGGCAATGACCCCCAACCCTGGAGCAGCACAGACTCTGATTCCTCCTACCAGTGGACAAGCCCTGCCCCAAAACCCCGTCAACCTGCCAACCACAGCTGGGAGGGACGCGGTTCAGGTGCGTCCTCAGAATTAAAATGTCGTGACTTTTTCATCGCTTCTTATTTCACACCTTCGATGTGTAAATTCAGAGGGTGAGACACTTTGCTCCTCTATTCCTGCGAGCCAGCGAACTTGTCCCCCAGACTTCATCACCGCGCCGCACTCGGGAAAATCGCTGTTTATAAATTAGCAGTTTTTTTGTGGTTTTTTTAATCAGCAGCATCTAATTAACAAAAAACCAGTGGAAGTTCTTCTGGTGCGAAAAATTGAACCCAATCCACGAATGTTCACACCAAAGCTGTAAATTTTCACACGACACCTCCAGACTTCATCGCATATTCAGGAGGAGACATACATCATCGCCGAGGCTGCGCTGAGGGACTGCGCACAGTATGTTTGAGCACAGAGGGGGGGTGGAGTGTGAGGTTCATCACACTGAGATGTTTTAAAGGTGATTTGTCATGTGTGGTGATAATAAAGCTCCCCTCTCTCCTCTCGTTCTTCCTCTACTGTGACTCTCAGGCTCCATCTCTCTGTTCAGACTGCCATCTGCCGGTCCCCACCCCCCGTCTCCGCCCATCGTAGAAGAGCCGGCTCACAACTCTGCCTACATCATTGAGAACGGGATCCCACCTGGCAGCATATTAGTGAACCCACAAACTGGTAGATAACACACACACGCTAACACACACACACATGTATAAATACCAGTGAGGTTTTTGTACACACCACACTTATAAATGATCACACTCGACCCTCCCTCCTCTCAGGGCAGCCATTCCTGAACCCTGACGGATCCCCCGCTGTGTACAACCCTCCAGACGCTCAGCAGCCAATCAGGAGCCAGACTCAGCTGCAGGGCTCTCTGCCTCAGCAGCAGCAACAGCAGCAGGTAGCGAGTGCACAGCAGGAAGTGTTTGACATGCAGGATCTGTTCACGCATGTACGTACACACAAATGTCACTGTTTGTGCCTTTATCTGTGTCTCCACATGTGTGTGTCTCCCTCAGGTGGTTCAGTACTCGTCTGTGTCTTACTCAGCTCCTCAGATGTTGCCGGTCACTCCCTCACAGCCGTACTCGACAGTATGTATCGCTGCACAGGCCCACAACTGCTTTACACATGTGTGTTTATGCAGAATGCGTGTGTGTGTGTGTGTGTGTGTGTGTTTTGACCTTCTTTCTTTGACGGACAGATGGAGGACTTCTCCTCGCAGTTCGCTCACATGACAGGGAGCTGTCAGTCAACTGGTGAAGCCCCACCTCTCTACCCTCCCAGTCAGGGTTACATCTATGCAGCTCCTCCCCCACCCTCCCTCCCCCTCCCCCCCAGCTACTGCCAGCCCTCACCTCAGGTAGGGAGACGAGCAACAAACGCGATCCATATTTTTTTCACTTCTTTGCTGACTCCTCACATAAAATGCTCATCTTGTGACTGATGTGATGCTGTTCGTATGAAGGCTGCATTGATCGAACATTAACTCCGACACCAAAATCCTGCTGTTAAAAGGAAGAATTTAATGCTACACAGAGGAAAAGTCATATTTTTGATTATAATATATTATCCTGTAGGTGCCTGTGTTTTACTACGGCCAGTACCCTACCTCAGCTCAGCAAGGATGCCGGCCTGTCTCACCCAGCCAGCACATCCACAGCCAAGTAGCACAACCAACAGGTACTTTCCACCATCTGTGTGTGTGTGTGTGTGTGTGTGTGTGTGTGTGTGTGCGTGTGCGCGTGTGTGTGCACGCGTGTGTGTTTGTGTGTGTGTTTGTGTGTGTGCGTATGAGAAAGGCACAGACTGTGGCAGTAGAGGAGGGGGCCGTTACACTGTCAGAGATGTAGTCTGAGGGTCTCACAGTGAACCGGTCTCTTTTCCTGCTGCTTCTTTTCTGCGCAGGGATAAAGACCCAAAAGACGATCACACCTCAACACTGTGTTAGATTTTACAGTTAATCACAAACTGCTGCATCCTCACTTCTCAGTCAACACCTTCTTAGGTCTCACCAGTATCTGTGAAAACAACTCAAACCAATGTCTCAAGTTTTGTTGTTGTTGCTGTTATGATTAATGTTGACAATAAAGATATCCAACCAAATCCACTCCTGCTATATAAATTATGTAATATTTTTTATTTTCATCATTGATATTAAGTAAATGATAATAAAACAGAAAAGTACCCACAGCCATAAAATAATGAATAAAGGACAAATAGAGATTATAGCTATGGCCGTAAAGGTGTTGGCTGAAGCTGAAGCTTATAACACCCATCCTATATTAACACAATTAATAAACTCACTTCATGTTAAATACAGGTTATGTACATGTGTAAATGTTGTTTGCTGTATACATTTTTATATTTTCTTCTTAACAAATAAAGAATTTGTGGATCATTTGCTTAGCGCTTATTTATTTCCCAATGTTTTTACTAACGTTATATGTTTACAAGCTTCATGTTGTTCTTCACAGCTCTTTCTAATATGTTCATATATAACTCTTAAGCTCTTTCATGACTTTTCTCTTCAATTCAAACGAAAGGCAGGGATAAAATACATATATTAATAATTTTCTTATTTACATGTGTGTTTGCAGCAGGTTACCCTCCCACTGTGGGGGTGCAGCAATCCTCCCACACTCAGGCCCAGGCTGTGCTGGGGACCTACTCACCAATGGCCTCTCATCAGTGTAGCATGGTTCAGGTAAACACAGAGCACCCAAGGGTGTCATTCCGCGTCAGTGTTGAAGTTCACAAAGTGCGTGTGCAAGCAAATTCTTCGCTCCAACTTTAACTTCCGTCCTGCAGGGGGGCGTTCCGGTGTCCTACCCCCAGAGTAAAGTTGTGACTGGGGTGGGCGGGGAGGTGGGTTACTGCGTGGTGGCGCCCCCGCCCTCCCACCACAGCGGCTGCCATCCTCCCAGCTGCACCAGCCTCGGCGCTCCGGCCTGGAGCCAACAGTACTGATGCCGCCGCAGCGGATGGAGCGATGATAACTGTGGTTCCTGCGTGACCTCACCGCACACACTTAACGCAAGCGCCTTTTTAATTTTTCCACTCTCCCCTCCCTCCCTCCCTTCTCCCCTCCCTCCCCTCCCTCCCTCCCTTCTCACCTATACCCCCTTCTTCCTGACGATGCCCACAGGGCTCACTGTTCACACTCACACACACACACACACATAAATGTACCACTGTACCAAAGCTTAATAGTATATATACCAGAGCTGCTGTATTGAATGCATTATTTATATACACAAATGGAGTTTTATAAATATATTATAAATTATATACTGTGTTTTAATGCACTGTGTGAAGAGAATAAAGTGTTATTGCTGGAGTGACACGGTCGCCTTTCTTTGTCGTCCTGGCTCTTCATGTTCATGTTCATGTTGACGATGATGTTAATGGGGGTGGATGCAGCCATGATGAGACATACATCAGGACATAAAGTGCTTCATACACTCAGAACATCAAATAGAAACATGGTGGTGGTGGTGTGTGCACAGTGGGGAGCACTGATAAGGCTGTTAGCCTACCACTGAGATCACTAATGGGAGATGAATGTCACTGCATTAAGATGTGAATAACTAACGAGCACACGAAACATGTTTGCGTTGATCTGGTGGATCATTGGGGGCGTTTGGTTTTCTTTAGGAAACACAAGACGTTTACCCAAAGAGAATGTGACGACGTTCAGGCTCAAGTCAACATGACATGTGTTACATTTCATAAAAATAGCAAAGAACATTTCCAGTTACCATCCCAGATTAAGCTGCAGGAGGATTTATATTTTGAGACTTGAGCGCCCCCTCCTGCTCTAACACTCTCTGTGCACCATCCTAACATCTACGTAAAAGAAGACAAGTAATGTGATGTAACCAGTTCATTTACTCTTCTTACTGAATAACTACAGCACTAGAGTGTTTATTTATATAAAGGAATGCAGCTAAAAAGAGCTTCTATTGTTATTTAATCTGCTAATTAGCTTCACCATTAACCAATTAATCAAATATTTAATGCAGAAAATAGTGCACAGTTGCTCTAATTATTAGCTTTGTCCTAAAAGAACTGAAACATTTCTTAATTTGTACATTTTTATGTTAATTCTTCACAAATTTAGAAACTGGAATAAGTAACATTAGGGCAGTTTTTGATTAAAATATTTGCAAACAATTGATTAACCGATCAGCAAGATTTGTGTTGATACTATTTGACTAATAATTTCAGCTCTGATTCAATCTGAAAAAAAAAGTCATTATTGGTTTTTCAACACAGACAATTTGACTTGTATGTGATATTATTCATTATTTATTTTTTGTGCCTTTTCTACTGTCACAAATATAAATGTTGAGTCGAAGACACGGATCAGCATCCAACTAAAACAGCTCAAAACTAAATAAGTCTTTACAGATGTACAGAATCACTGCATCATTTAAATGGCTCCTCTTTCGAGTCCTCCTCAACCGACGTATTACATCACTGCGATAAAACTACTTTCACTTCCATGTGAACATTAACTGATGAGCCGACGTGTTATTGTTCAGATGCTGCGTAATTCACTTTGTCCTGCACCTGATTCATATTCTCTCCCCATCAAATTCAATAAAACATTTCCATCATCCACACGCGGCTTCAAAATTAAATTTGGGCTTCATGACTGCCGTATTGAATGCATAATTAATAACCGAGCGACGGTTTCACAAAGCCAGCTCTATTTCTGTCCTTTCCACACACAGACTTGAGCAGCAGCAGTGCAGGTTCCATGATCTTTAATAAAAGGCACATGTACAGCCATAGTGAGATGAGTGAGTCCACTGGCATAGAGACGAAGCATTAAAACACAGAAATACAGGAAGTAGAGGTCAGGAGGAGAGAGCTCTATCTGCTTTACAGTAGAATCTACGTAACATCTTCTCGTTCTTGTTCAAGTAAGTCTAACACTAATATGTCGCTGTGTTATGGTAAAACTCCCCATCCCCCGCCACACACACACACACACACACCCCATCCATCACCACCCAATGTCTGGTCTTCCAGAAAAGTCCTGGTCGTCGAGCTCTGAGCGCACATGGATGTCCAGATCACCCTGAGACTCCGTGCTCACAGTTTGGGTTTTTTATTCCTTTGCTGTCGCTGACTCGTCCCCGTGGTCGGATCAGTCTGTTCGGGAGTAAAAATAGTATTTTGGGCTCCTGTTGTCCTCAGGTTTCCATCAGCTTCTTTATATTTCACACAAGGACCCAGAATCCAACCGGTGCTCTCATACCGGAAAACTACCAGGCCCCAGGTTGTCTGTGTGTCACAACGTTTGTTGTGATTTTAATGAAAAACTATTTTATTTGAGGAAAAATGGACCAAAACAGTAGGTTTCCCTTGATTTTTAACACTTGTAGTTTTGGATGATTGTTCAAATAAACTCAAAAAGGTAATAGGGCATGATGGGAAAATATATATATATGATTGTGTCATAAAGAAGAAAAAAACCACATATGGAGGCTGGAGTCGTCCTGCAGTGGCTGTTGTTAGGTTCCAACATTCCTTTGACGCGCGTCTTCCGCATTTCACGCTCGTACTGTCCGATTAATAAATGCCCAAAAAATATCTTATAAATAAAAAAGTTGAGCACATATTGTGTAAGCATCAGAATATCAGCAAAAGTAATCAAAGTGGTGGACATAGATTTTGTCACAGCCATAAATTGACACTGTAATGTTACAATGGGGCAAATTCCCAAACAAATTAGCAAGAAATGAAATAACCAGTAACCAGGAACTACCTTGATTAGTTCCACAAAATAAAACACAGCAATATGATATCAGCACTGTTCTGATAATGGATTAATCATTTCAGTCACTTTTAAATATGCCAGACTATCTAGTTCCAGGTTTTCAAATGTGAGGAGTTGCTGCTTGGTAAATAAAATATCTTTTGGTTTGTTGGAAAAACTGTCACTTTGTGTGGTGATGATTTTATCCAATAAACAATGAATCCATAAGTAAAATAGTTGAAGTTAAAACTAAAACTGACACACAGTGAACCTGGGGCCCCCGCAGGTCCATTCCAGTCTCGATGGTCCTGTACTTTAAGGATTGTACTGTGTTTAACACACACTCACATTACACTCACACAGGCAGCCATTCACACGCTACAACCCATCTTAAAAGGAAAAAAAGTTCACAGGTACTTAAATATTTCAGGGTTAAGAGAGAAAAAAAAAAGATATTAGTGTCGAAGGTTATATATAACCACAGCTGGAGGATTAAGTTGAAGAACTAAAATATGCATGCAGCCAACTCTCCTCTTGTTGAAATGTAAAAGAAGGTTGAAGTGGGGATGCCGACGCCTTTCGTCTGCTCTGGCCAAGTCTGAGAGCGTCTGCCTAAACAGGAAGTGACGAAACTGTGTAGAGCTGGGGGGGGGACACACACACACACACACACACACAAGCACACGATCATGCTCTCGAAACCCCTTCACATGTCTTCAGAACAGCTGATTAGATTCAGACGCTCTATATTCACATTATCACATGGTTTGGGACATTTGAACATGCAAAGCAGAGCGTGGGCCGCACCCCAGGGTCCGTCACATAACTCTCTGTGTCACTCACACACACACACACACACACACACACACACATATACACATACACAAGCGCAACAACTGCACCCAGCGAGTCCTGCTTTGGTTGGTGTGTGTGCTACCTTTGGCTGCGGGTGTCACAGGGTGAAAGGTCACACAAAGCCTGACCTCAGAGAGCCTCCTCAAGGTACACACCAACCGCCTCACAACGTCCCCTACCCCCGCTCGCTGCCCCCCAACAACCCCAACACCTGTGCCCACCCATCCAATATCAATGCCCACCCATCTCCATAGCAACGCACAGCTCCCCCCAAACAAGGGGTCTCACTATCTTGTAAAAGGAGGTAAGTGTAATTAGTGGCGTGTGTGTGTGTGTGTAAATATATATAAATGTGTGTGGAAGCGTGTGTACCCTGCGTGATTGTGTGTGTGTGTGTGTAGGTGTTAAGAGGTATCAGTGGTTCAGTGGTGTCTCTCTTTTATCTTCATCACATCCTTCCTCTCTGCCCCTCCTCCTACGTCACCATCCTTCTTCCTCGTCCTTTCCATCTTCCTCCTCCTCCTCTTCTTTTTCTTCTTCTTCTTCCTCCTCCTACTCCTCTTCTTCCCTCACTCTTTTATTTTTGGACTTGGAAGATGAACAGGCGCAGGTTGATGTTTTTGGCGGCCAGCAGTTTGTTGCACTCCACCGAATCGGAGATGGGCAGAGGGACGTATTCGGTCTCATTGGTGTCGTTGCTGAAGGAGTGGTGGTGGATGACAGGCTTGATCCGCACGTCGTCGTACGGCCCCTTCAGCAGCAGGAAGGAGCACTCCAGAGCAGAATTCACCTGCACACACAGAAACACTTTGTATCAGCCAAGACATCGACTCTACAGAACTGAAGTTTTGACACTGACGTCAGCAAAGGAGATCAGATGGGAGTCCACAGTCGTTTTTACCCATAAACACAAAATAATCTTTTCAAGACAGTCTCCTCATTTTATTATTTTATAATATTATATACGTAGTGACAATATTGATTAGTTGAAATCAAATGTATCTTTATTATTTCAATAATGCTTCTGAGTATGAGACACAGAACTGAAATGATCAGTCATTCTATCAATAGGAAACAAATATATCCTTGATAAACTAAAATCTGCCGATAACACCAGCCGTGAGAATGTACTGTTTGGGCTTTTCTGCTGACTCACATTTTCCTTTCCACACCCAAATTTCACCTCATCACAATTCTAATCAATCGTTCTGCTACTCTGTTATTGCCGGGACAAATTACCATGGCAACATAAAAGAAAAATGGCATCACTGAAGCTGACAGTGTCTTGTTATTGTAGAATAAAGCCAACATTTAAATTCATGTGACACTGGACATTTTCCATTCACATAATTCATCAATAGCCTGTACACGTCGGTGTCGTCAGTTGTGTTACTGTTCCTCTCTCCTCTCTCCTGTAGCTCCACCCTCATTCTACCAATCAGTCATCAATGAGTATCACCTGACCTGAGAAGTGAGGCACAAGCTCCTGTGTCAGGATGAGAAGAGGAGGCTTCCAGTGTGGGCACGGCTGGTTCTGCTTTAACATTGTGTTTGTCTTTTAATGTTAATAAGCCAATCGTTTGGGTTGTATTAAAGGTTTTCTGTGGTTAATTCGGGTCAGTGACTTTACGTGTTGTACACCCCAAGGGACTGCTCAAACGCGGGGCTCAACAATTGGGAGTTTCTCCAGGTCGGAACATCGATGAAGTGAGGTAAATGTTTGTGCATCTTTGTCTCTAATGACCTTTGCATTAGTGTGGGGATCGCCTGTTTTCCGGATCACTTGTGGCTGTAGCTGCGTGTAAATGCTTTTGACTGGGTGCTGGGTTCCTTTATAGTGATTGAGGGCCTCCTAATTATGTACATTTTATGAATTTTACTTTTGAATTGTCTCACTTGTGATTTTTCTGTGTGTGCATATACATGTATATTTAGATTAAATTTGCTTAGTCTTGTGATGTTGATGGTTTTGCCTGTTGAATTAGTATTTTGCTAAAAAGAAGAGATTATGTAACCATCTGTCAAACCTGAGTCTCTCCACTTTGGTGTTTTGACTGTCTTATTGTTGGTGGTATACCTGCTCACCTATGTAGGTAGATGTAGTAACATTTGTCCACCTCATGGTAGTAGCCATTTTGTGTCAAGTGGGAGTGGCACCCAGTTGTATGGCTACCTGTGTGTTGGTGCCTCATTTTCAATCCAGCAGCAGCAAATGAGTTGGCCCTCTTGTGTTGTGATCTTGTTTGTGCCACTCTTTGACTTAAGTGAAAACATAATACCTTTTCTTTTTTTTTCTCAGCAGTTCCCATTTTTTGCTCTTAAAATGTTTACATTTATACCTACATGCATACATTCAGTCAGCATTGGTCCACATGCTCATAAACTAGTTGTGCTTGTTTTTTTTAGAGATTTGCAAATGGCTTCTGTTTTGTACATCATGACTTGTTAACGTACAGCCTCAGTAATTATTTGCAATGGTAAAATACATTGTAAAATTGTCTTTTGCCAGTGAAGTTTAATACAACTTTATATTGTTATAAGGGTGGGGGTGTTTGTGTTCCTGTTCTTTGACCCTGTTCCTTTCTTGTTTCTCCTGTAGCTACACTCTGATTCTACCATTCATCAAAGAGGTGCACTTGACCAGGGAATGGGGGTCCTTTTTAAAAGGTTCGGACTTCTGTTACCATGCCGATAATGATCACTTCGTAAGCTACCAGATCAGCTCCAAACTCCAAACCAGACACTGGTGGACAGTGACTCATCTTAAGCCCTGAGAACGAGCTCCGAAAACTTTAAAAATATACACAGACGGGTGATGTGTTGTACCTTGCTCTTGAGGAGTAGCTGGAAGGAGAGGGTGCGCTTGCAGGAGAGGTTGGGGTTGCGCTCGGAGTCGTTAACACGGGCCTTCAGCACCCACGTCTGGTTGAGAACTGTGAAGCGCGGTGTCTCATAGTACAGGCGGGTGATGAAGTCATCAGTGCGGTACGGCCTGAACTGCACCTCTGGATGGACACAGAAGTGGAAGACAAGTTTTGGAAAGGTGAGAAGTGTCATGAGTGGGAGGGAAAGAATAAAAAGAGTAAGGAAGCAAAGTGAATCATACAGTTAGTTGTCTTTCTAGTTATCTTCCCTAAAGTTCACGATCATTTTGCCGCATTCAGCTCTATTATGTTTGTACCTGTAAACCCGATCTTTTCGTAGCACAGCAGGCTAAAGATGGTGTTGTAGAGCTGCATGTCTCTGCGGTGGCTCTGGTCCATCTCTCCCAGAATTCCCATCAGCTCTGTGCCAGTCTTAGTGGGATGGGAGCACTCGCCCTCATGTGCCGGCAGCTCGTGGAACGGACCTTTCCAAGGGCAGCCGATCCTCTTGTACTTACACTGTGTCACCCTGAAAACATGGAAATGAGTGGACAAACTGGACGGAAGGAATGACACGACTTTGTATAAATAAGTTCCTTCAAAGACGTGCCTTGTGATGAAGACATGCTACTTTAATGCACTGAGTGGAATGTACTAATATCAAAGATGATAATTAACATTGGACTTATGAGTGAGCCAAGCTCAAGGAAATAAATATCAATTACATCCTACACAGAGGTGCTTTTCACACAATACCAGCTACCTAATTCCAGTGAAAGTGACGTATTAATAATGTGAACGGTACAAGATAACTTCAGTAGTGAACTAAGAATAATTAAAACCACACGGACGATTTTCATCCTACATTAACAACCAGGATTTAATCAACCACAAGCAGCTGCTAGAGATTTAACAGGTTTTTTACCTGGATTCAATACTAGGTAGATTTTTGTAAAATACTTGTAATCACTTATGGTAGTTTCTCTAAATAAAATAGAGTTTCATATTCAAACGTGCATATCAAAGAGGTGCTGGTCTTATTCCTGAAAACAGTAAAATTACATTTACGTCAGAGGCAGTCAGAATCCTCACAGGAGACCAGCAGCACATTTATTTTTCTGCCTGACCTGAACAAAAACACCTGGTGACTGCCATGGTTGTCATGGCAACACCAGCACTGGCGCTGCTGTCCTACACGGGGTCACCTGTTGCTATAGCAACAACCCCATAGGATTTCCTGCATGCAAATTTAAACAGCCCAAGCATCACGGGCAACAAACGCATGCAGTCAGTAATCACATCAGCTGTTTCATCCGCTTTTATTGCTCATAAGTCACACGCTTCCCTCCGAATCTTCCACAACATTAACCTCATGTGACAGGAAGAGGGGCTGATCGGAAACACGCACACACTGATCACTGTTCAGTCATATTGTTTTCACTGTTAGTGTGCACAGCTTTCATTTTAATGTTTCTGTTTCACTTCTGTGAAACAGAAACATAATTTTTTTTTTTTTTTAACCACTGGTAAAATATCAAATGGAAGTTGTAAATAGAAAAATAAACCTTCATGGTGTACTACAATTCATAAAGACTCGTGGTCAATAGGTGAGTTTTGATATTTTGTCCAAGAACTTTAAAATCTTAAAAGTTGGAGATTTGTTTTTCCCAAAATAGAAGTATGCGATTCTTTGCAAACTTTATTTGAAAACTGGCCATATAATTTAGCAAGTAAAGGCAAGGGTCCCATTCTATTTCCAATACTGATTTAGTGAATGAATAAATACATTTTCTGAATTTATTCTAAAGGTGAATCTGCTGGAACAAACGCATAAATGTTCCTCCTGTTTTACACAATAATTTGATAGTTTTGACACATTTGTGGGAAAACTGAGGTAAATTTTGAGACACTTTTTCATCCTTACAATAGGATGGTAACAGACGTTTGGCAGATTTCTTACCTTGGGGAAAACAATTGATTTTCAATGGATATGCGAGTTTGTGTGTCTGTGTGTGGTGCATACCTGTCTTGACACTCCTCTTTCTGGTGTCTCTCTAGGCTGGAGCGGGGGAATTGTTTTAGGCAGAAGGTACATTCTGTTGGCAGCTCGCTGACAGCCTTCTCCACAGCCAGGTTCCTGCAGCACAGGTTCTTGCTGATCTCACACCTACACAAACAATAGAAAACCACAAAAAATTTGAGTAATGCAAGTGTTTAAATGATGCAAATTTGATTCTGAGGGTGGCTTCAGGTATCACAAGACAGGAACCACTCCATTTTCGTCTGAGATAACATTTATTAATATATGAATTTCATAGTTCCTACTGCAGAACAAAGTGAAGAAAAATCTTTATTTAGGATGTTATTTAATTTGACATAATGCATATGTTATTTTGCTGCAAAAGCAATTGTCTAATGCTAAAAGTATGTGGACAGGACAAATGTCTTAAATAACTCTTCTGGAAATGTAAAAGAAAATGCATACAATCAAAATATTAACAATATTTGAATTAACAACTATATAACAATCTCTACAGATCCACTTCGAGACTTTTATCATTAAATTAAGTGACCAAGATGCACTCTGTCATGCTCTGTATCTACATAGAATTCCTGTCTGCCTCGCTCAGGAAGTGTTCGTGTCTACAGGGAACTTTACCTGCAGTTGGGACACGTGGCCTGTTCCTCCTTGAGACGAGAATCAGCCAGGAGGTGGATAAAACAGCCTGCACACATCAGGTGACCATTGGTACACTGGTGGTGGAGAAAAGGTTGACGGGTCAATAAAATGTGATTTAAGTGAAAACATAACTGAGTTGTTGTTTTTTTTGTTTTTTAAATTGGGTAGAGGCACAGGTTCTGTGGCTAAAATATCTGAGCAGTACAAGCTGCAAAAAACAAAAGTTGGACAATTTAAGGGAGACTTAAACTTTGTCATGCCAAATGTTACGATTAAAAATGCCTGCATTATTTGTTACAAGGGGTTACTGTATTCAGATTGTTTTTGGGACTGCATGACAGATATTTTGTGAAAATGTTTGAAACAGGGACTTTAATCAAAATAGTATTTGTTGAAAATGTCATTAGGCACATTTCCGTTGATTTCAGTTTGGATTTATTATAAGTTGTATCAATGGATTGGATTAGATCCCCCAACAATAATTGTATAAAAACTGAATATGTACTTTATAATGGGGAGATATGTAGAAGTGTTTACCTTTCTATGTAAATGATGGCAAATGTCTGTGGGATTTGTGTGCCTATGTAAGGCACATAAGTGTCTATGTTTACAGCAGAATATTGTTTATGGGAAGAAAACTGTTAACTGTTAAATAACTTTTCATAATCTATATTGCATGTCACAACAATAGTGAAACTAACTGAAAAATCGTTAATTACAAGTGATTACTTGACATTGAAAACAGTTTGAGGCTATTAGGAGGGTAGTGGGCTGGGTTGAAGGACAGGGGCAGACTGAATTCAATAAAATTTAGGTTTAGATATGTGTTAAACCCTAGATGTTTGTGTTCTGGGAGTGGGGGGGCTGGCAGTGTGGTTTTGGCTGAGGGTCATTTGAGGATAATTCACAGTATAATGTTATGAACTGGAGCCTGCACAGCTGACCGCCAGGGCCTGGGTGTGTCTGGTCTCAGCCTCATGGCTCAGTTTACAGTAGACACTTGGGCCTGTGTTGGATCTAGTATCACTAAAAATACATGGGGCTGGCCAACACATTCAACAGGTTGAATCTGGGGTGGGGTGGGGGGGCATTCGGGGTTTTCTAGTGTGAGATCCAGCTGCTTTGCTGTTTAGGGGTAATGAGGAGTGGGGGGGTTTATGATTGACACCTTGTTTACCTGGTATACAGACGCCTTGGGCAAGTCTAGGCACACGGTGCAGCACAGCACTGAGTACAGTCTCTCCTCCAGCTTCCCTGACTCTCCATCGGGCACTTTCACCCTCTTCTTGGGTGGCTCGTCCGGGTCAGGCTCGGGCCCATCTCGTCTTATGCCGACCTCCTCCTGCATGGCAGCGACCCCGGCGACAGCCTCCACCGCTGCCCCCACGGCCCCGACCCCCAGGCCTCCCGAGGAGGAGCCAGGGGCGGCCGCAACGCCCACGTCCCTCTCTTCCAGCGAAGACATGGCGACGGGTGTCTAGAAAATGTTCGGGGTGAACCTGCAGCGGCCACGCTGAGCCCGAAATATTAGCAGGTTAGCTCGGGACTAGCTCGCAGCCTGTCAAGCTAACGGTCAGCTGACAGCTATGCTAGCGTTAGCCGGGCTAACGCTACGGCAGCAGGCTGTCAGACAGGAATGCGGGCTAACTTATTATTAATGCCGCCGCACACTGAGGAAGTTGAAAACGCGTAACAAGCGAATGACCGTGTAATAACAGGAGCACGAGTGAATATATTACAAATGTCGACCAGTAGCAGTTGACTTACAGTGAGGCTAGCGGACTGTGCGCTAGCTACGTTGACACAAACACAGCAGTCCTCTCGGGCAGAACAAAAACAACTCGGGCGTCCCTCAGCTGTTGTTGAGCGCTCGACGCCGTTAATCGCAATGACAGCAGATTACAGCCTCGTACCGCCGCGGCCCAGCTCGGCTGCTCGTCTACCGTCCCCGCTCCGGTACCCGCAGACTGTCCACGGCACCCACGGGACCTGTCGGCGATTCAAATCCGCGGCTGGAGACAGTTCTGTTGGAACTCGTCTCTCCGGCTACACAGCCATCTTTGTTTTTTTTTTGGTTTTTTCTCCCTTCCCTGTCCGTCTCCCCCGACTTTACCCTGCTCAGCCGCTCACCACTCCGGGTCAAATTCGCTACAGCTCGGGCAGGTTCTGAAGCTTTGTGTTAAGAAGTGAATCTGTCTTTTTGCTGCATGTGTCTGAGGCGGCCTCTCTCTGTGTTGCTCCAGCAGTGAACTGGCTGACAGCGGAATGTTTTGTTGTGGCAGATGACTTGGGGTATTTAAAGAGTTTTGAACTGCGCATGCGCACTGAGCACCTGCGGGTCAGTGTGTGGCAGCGCTCGAGAGGTGACCAGAACCTGATATGCGACAAATGTAGGCCCCTCCGCTGCAAGGACGCCTTATTGTATACTTCCACAACGCGTATTAGCCACATCTGTGTGTTATAACACATTAGTAACACTCTGACAACTTTAAACAAATACTTCAAAGCAAAAATCCCCCTGTTTATACAGCAAAGTGGTTCAACTGGTTGCAGGGGACTATGTGTTTGTGTGTCTGTCTTCAAATGAATTTATGCTGATGTTGATCCAAGGAAACCTTATGTGCCCTTGATGACCAGAGGTGTTTATAAGCCTTTCCATCCCTTCACTGCCCCAGTCAGATGTGAGGTTCAGCCGCCTCAAGGGCAGGGAGGGGGGCCGGTGCCTATAGGATGGGGGGGTTGTGTGAGTGTACTCGGGGCAGGATGTCATGAGTTTCAGCTGTTTGCGATCGGGTGGGACAGGACTAACCCCTCCCATTGGACAGGCAGATATGTCTTATTTGGTGTGCGGGGAATGGCAAAGGAGCCATACCACCCGCAGCTATGCACACACAGGTTACACAGGAGCTCTGTGTGGTCGCACACTGTGTCCTGAATGCTGAGCAACTTCCATAATTTACCACTGGATCTAACCACAGAGTGCATTCTCAGAATATTAGCACAGGACACTACTTTGCAGGTTGTTTGTCATCACACAGTTAACAGAAAGCTGTGGTGTGTTACAGGCCTTTTGAAAATGAATGTAACTAGGGCTGCGAGCAGTACTGTGCGGGCCCGAGCACTTGTGAACTCGGGACCTGATGCGGTCGCGGGGGAGGGCGAACAGGGACCGGGAGAAACGGCTACGTGTTGTGTGCGTTTTGTGCACCGCTGGACAACGCCCACTAATCACGCATTACGGTCCACGCAATCCAATTTTCACCGTGTAGACCACACGGTGAAAATTGAATGTAAATCAATTAAAGTTGTCAAACGAGGCTTACCTCCTTTTGGCAGTAGGTGGTGCTATCACTATCCCTACAGACAGACTGACAGATCGGTTCAGGTCAAAAACTCTTGTTGCTCTTCAGATCGTATAAATCTTTCACCTTTGCAACAGTCTAACACACCAAACGAATCTATGACCACTGGCACTGTGGCTATAAAGCAAACTTACAACAAGGAATTCTTTGCTTAATAAATCCTTTGAAGTGTTCTTTTATAAACCGCCTGGCTGGAGGTAAATTCAGAAACAAGTGTTATTCTTACACAACATGGGTTGTTGTTTCTGTTGCTTTGGTCTGAGCCGGCTCAGTTTTTATCTTGTGCAATATTTTATTTCGGGGTCAGTGCTCTCCACACTGATTTGACATTCATCAGTTTAGACTTATGTGCTGCTTAAAAGGACATACTCTGATTATAGCCTTTACTGTATCAAGGTGGCCCCACCTTGCCCCCCTTAGCAGCGCCACTGCACTGAGGCGCATTACTCCGCAAATCAACAAGTGACTCTTCACCTGCAATAATCACTCACTTTATGAAAAGTTGCTGAATTTATATTTATGTTCCTGGATAAATGGGGCGTCGCTTCCTGTGCGACAGTGAAGTTAAAACCCAGCGTTGTCATAATCCGCGGGAAGAACGTGTGTGTGTGTGTGTGTGTGTGTGTGTGTGTGTGTGTGTGTGTGTGTGTGTGTGTGTGTGTGTGTGTGTGTGTGTGTGTGTGTGTGTGTGTGTGTGTGTGTGTGTGTGTGTGTGTCCTTCTGACAAAGTTCGAAATGGTTGTGGTCAATGGACGAGGACATTAAAGTGTAAGATGTGCAAAAAACAAGACATTTCCGGTTGCCACCAGGGGGCGCTGTGATTTTAAGTAATTATTTCTTTGTAGATGTCATCGGGCCGGGACTTTTGTCATACATGTCCAGTTTGGAGTCAATTGGACCATGTATGTCCGAGATACAACAACCTCGTGTTTTGATGATGATTCATTAAAATTTGACACCACGCCACAGTCACACCGTGTGACAAAAACTCACAATTTGAGTTAGTTTTAATCTCAATCTTGTTAAAATGACACTCACCGAATTTGAAGTCGATCTGATGAAAGCTCCAAAAGGAGTTTGTTAAAATACACAAAGTGCAAAATGGCCACAAAATCCAAAATAGCCATCTTCCTGTTACTTTAATCAAATTGGTACTGGAACTGTTTTTTTTCATCCGGTCATGATACACGTGTACCGAAGATCGGTTAAACCAGACGAAATTGCTGCAATTTCGGGGGCGCTGTTGAGCCATTTTGCCACACCTATTTCAAATTACTCCAGAATACGTACATTTTCATCAGGCCTGACGTGCCCGTGAAGTTTGGTGAGTTTTTGAGTATGTTCAAGCCATCAAATATGCGATTCATTTGCCTGAATAATCAAATGAAAAGCAATAGGGCCTTCACACTGTCGGTGGAAAGATGGCAAAAGAGCGGTAAATATGGCAAAGTGTTACTATGAGCAAAATAAAGTTATCTTTAGCTTATGAACATGTAGTACACTAATGTTGCTAGTTAAATGATACAGACTTCTAGGAATGGACTATAGGGCAGATCAGTGTTGTCACACTAGCAATCAAAAATAGATACGGCAGGAACATGATATCTTCTCAAAGGTAAACATGGTTGGCCTGAAAAGACAGATGGTCGACCAAAACAAAAACACTCCAGACATGTGCTAAAACATCATCACATGAATACACAACAGCATTAGGAACAACAACAAAATATGTTTAAATATCAGACGATCAAGTGTATTCCACTCATTTCAACAGTGTTCAGTGTCCCATCCTCCTCTAGATGCACACACACCTTGGTCATCACAACATTTCATGATCGATTTATGACTACTCAGGGTAAATGGATTACACACATTTATGAGATTTATCTTCCCCCGTGAATCAGGTGCTATTCAATCCCCAGAGAGCACATCACATTATCTGTGGGGCCATTCAAGGATTCAGCTGCCAAGAAATCAGCTGCATTGTCCGTAACAATGAAAGTGATGACCCTGATCTAATCACACAGTTAAACACGAGATTGACAGTCAGGTCAGGACAGTGTGTTTGTGTAGGTGGGTGGATGACGGCGGTGTGAGGCCTCGGCTCATCACGGTGATGAAGAAGATAAGGAAGCCGCTGGTTGGGAGGCTGGGTGGTGTTGTGGTGAATCTGGAGGTGTCTGCTGGTGGCTGTTTTGTTGTGACTGTGTCTTAATGTGGGATAGAAGTTCAGTTTCTGCTGCAGGGGCACCAAGATGACTGCCTTCAACTCCTGGGCTGATTGGGCTTCCTGTTTCGCAGCCTGTGTTTGACACCTCAGGGCCTGGATCTTGTATTTCTCGCCTGCTGGGCTCCCTGCTGGGTGTAGACATGCAGTCTGATTTCTGTTGACGAGATGTGTCCTCAGTCTTTGTGTGCACTTTGATCTGTGTAGATATGGTGTGAACTGCACTTGTCTCTGTTGATTGTTTGTCCTCATCTTGCCCTCTCCCTGTCTTCATCTCAGTTTGTCTCGCATCAGTTCTGCTGAGCTCTTTGTGTGTCATTTCTCCTTCTCTGCCAGTGACTCCTGATCTTTTGTCTGTTGTTGTTTCTGTTGCTTTGGTCTGAGCTGCTCTCTGAACTCTCTCTGATTCTGCACTAGTGTCTGTGGTGTTCCTCTGTGTTTTGTCTGTGAGCGCCCCCTGGCTGTAAACCGAAGCCATAGCCTCCACCCAGGGATGCAGCAGGGTCTGCTCAGCTGTCAACCTCACTGTGGGATCTGGCTGAAGCAGAGCTCTGACAAGACCTCTGGCTTCTGCACGCAAACAAACATACACACAGAATAGCAAACAAAAATAGATTATGTATTAGTGTGATTGTATGTTTAGGCATTTGTGTCACTACATTTCTGTGCTTCTCACCCTCTGAGATGGGGTCCCAGTAGGGGGACAGGAAGTGTAGTTCCCCCTGTTTTATTAGCTGGAACAACTCTTCCTGGTCCCGATCCCGACTGCGAAATGGGGGGAAGCCACACAGCAGGATGTAGAGGATAACACCCAGAGCCCATACGTCCACTTCTATACCATAACCTGTGCGGCAAATCACAAACTCTTTTCAGAATAAAAGTATACTTAAGTGACAAAACAAATTGGAAGTATAGTATAAACAAGAAAACCCATATACAGTGAAAAAATACATGTTTGTAGTATTTGATTCTGCGGCAACAGCACTGACCTGTCTCAAAGAGAATCTCTGGGGCTACGTATGTTGGCGTTCCACATATGGTGAAGACTGGTTCAGTTACAACCATAGCGAGACCAAAGTCTCCCAGCTTCAGCCGGCAGATGCCACCTGCCACATGCTCTATCTGAGAAATAACAGGAAACAGACAGAAATGGTCAGTGAGTGAGGGAAACATGAGATTACAACAAGTTAAAGCTGAATACTTGCTAACTCCCTTTTCTCAGGCCCCTTAAATGTGTAAATCTATAGTCTATATGAATATATTGTATGATGTATAATAGTTACACTTGTGAGATCATAATAAATGAAGATGGAACACAAATTGGCAACCAATCATCTTGTTTAAAAAATATTAAAGGTACTACGTTAAGGATTTTAGATGTTGTCCTTTGGCTCCCCCTACTGAGCATATAAAAAAGAGACAGGAGCTAACCAGTAGACATGGATTAACACCCACCAGCAGGTTTTCTGGTTTGAGGTCTCGGTGGACAATGCTCTTGACGTGGATGTAATTTAAAGCGTCACTCATGTCTGACACCATCAGTCCCGCCTCTGCCTCGGAAAACTTCCCCCGCTCGCTGATGGCCTCAAACAGATCCCCCCCCGTCACCAGCTCCATCACCAGGTACGAGTGACTGTATGTGTGGTGGTTAGCGAACAGCCGCACGATGCGTCTGTGACACAGGCTTCCCAGGAGGCTCAGCTCGTTCTGCATCATGTGCTCCCGACCGATCAGCTTGGAGCGTTCGATTATCTTTATGGCGAGGGGTTGCCCGGTGTCACGACGGCGGCACTCTCGCACCACCGCAAAGTTCCCATCTCCGACCACACGTCCTATCTCGTAGCAACGCTCAATATCTGACAGGGTGACGTCGCTGCCGTCTGAACGAAGGTCAAAGGTCGTCGCCTGCTGTGCGTCTTTCCGTGCCGGACCCACATCGGGAAGTGGTTTTAAAAGGTGTGACCGTGCCAGACTCTTCTCCTCATCCCTGTTGATTGTTTGAGGAGGTGGAGGGCTGAGAGGAACATCCACCTTTCTCACCTCTTGTTCTATATGAGAACAATTTTTTTGCTTTCTCGCCACCGGAGGAAGTGGGACCCTCCCTGACAGGGGATTGACCCGTTCTGTCCCCTGATGTTTAGCTCTTATCGCTAAGCAGTTCTCACACAGTGTAGGGGAGGGTATTTCTGCTTCTCTGAGACCCTCCTCATGTTTAAATGGACCAATGATGGAAGGCTGTCGCTCTCTGACCCCGCCCCTCACGTGTAACCTCTGCAGGTGGTTGGGAAGGTGAGCTGGTTTTCTGCAAGAACTCTTTTTGTTAGACTTCTGGACATCTGGGTGATAATTGTCAGGGTAGTGGGCGTCTATATTGTGATGTTTGTGTGTATTAGTATGATTTTTGACGTGTGTATTTGTGTCCTGTTGTGTCTCTTGGTTAGTGTCGTTGCTCTCTGCCCCCTCGCTGTATCCGCTGTCGGCCTTAGCAGCTTTGTCTGGTGCTGGGATAAGTCTTTTCACCCAGGCCCGGAGAGCGTCAGCTCGGTAATGGGAATGCTCTGGAAAGAGCTCCTCCAGAGCCTCCTGCATGCTGCTCAGCTCTGGACGTGCCTTACCCAGCGCCAGGAAGGCCACCTCTCCTCTGAAGAAGTCACACACACCTTTCACCTACCAAAATAAAAGAGAAAGAAATGTCAACAGGTCGGGGGAACATATTGTATTTGGACAACAAGACGATTAAATAAGAGCCCACCATTTTTCGAATTTTCCTTTTTGTCTTTTT
Organism: Hippoglossus stenolepis; assembly: GCF_022539355.2. NCBI lineage: Eukaryota > Metazoa > Chordata > Actinopteri > Pleuronectiformes > Pleuronectidae > Hippoglossus > Hippoglossus stenolepis. The sequence continues at coordinate 11,168,441 of NC_061499.1, forward strand.
CCAGTCTTTTATTGTAATTATTTAAGTAAAGAAATAACAGATGGGAATTTTAGCCGTTGTTCTCCAGAAGTACTGTCTCGAGTGGCCTGAAAGGCATAAAGCAGATAAAAGAAGAAGAGATGTGTAGCTCAGCCTCAGTTGTGTACTGAAAAAAGTTTTATTTATTTTAACACTAGAGTTTGTTCTCATTTCCCACTCTTCAAATGCCCCCACGGAGAGGACGACCTTTCTAGTTGCCCCCAAATAATTTGATTTTCAAAACAATCTTTCAGGAGCTTTGAAATGATACTTCTTAATCTTCATTAGGCCAGTGTCCACATTTCTTTTTTTAGGCCCCTGTGTTGTACTTTATCTTTCCAGTCAATAGATGGGTGTCAAGTGAAGGTCAGTGCATTAGCTGGGGGCCCATAACTTCAGGGCCCTCAAGGTCTAATGTCTACTAGTAGTGATTTTCCTGTAGGTTAATGTTGTGGGTTAGGTGCTCTCACACAATTAAGAGCTTTAAGGTGTCTCCTATTTTATTAGATCACCCGAGGCCCTGTCATAAAGAGGCTCCTTGTGTCTCTGTATACATAGTAGAAGGGGGCCCATCAGTGCACCTTTGCCCCGAGGCTTTACCTTGCAGGTCAGTGTGACTGCGGCTGAGCCTCACCTCTCGTGCGTGGGTCGTGTAAAGGCGTGTAACTCTTGCCCTGTGCCAGCGAGGAAATCCCAACGCCTCTGAGATATCCAGTAGCAGCTGCTCGAAGGACACCACGCCCCTGCGGTTCAACAAGACTGTTACCTAGAGACACAAAAATCACAGCTGAGTTCTGAACATTGGTATGAATTGCTAATTTGGTACCATTCTCTGATAAAGATACATCATAAAAGGGATAGTAGGTACAACTTTTGGGTTCTCCATCCTGACACAGTCTTTAGCTGTCTTTAGCCCTTTATCAACAAAACGCTTCCAATGGACTTAGCACTTAGTTAAATTCTTAACTTCATCTGTAAAGCATATGAACCAAAATCCATATATCAACATATTATTTGCATTTATTGATGTTTCGAAAACCAGTGAGGTCTCAAACATTTAGAACTGAATTTTTACCATTATTTCACAACCTGTCAACTCAAAAGTTGTTCTTATTAATGTCTCTGACTATTTTTAAAACCATTTATTTACCTTCCGCAGTGTACTCCGACCACTGGGGTGGACGATGGTGACCAGATGCGGCCTCTCTGCGCTCTCCTCTGCATGGCGGGTGTGGAAAAGAGGCAGATGAGTGGGAGGAGGAGGAGGAGGATGTAGGAAGTGGGACCTATGGACCTGCCCTGCAGGGTGGGGGCGGATGGGCCATGGCTGGGGTATCCCACCAGGACGCTTCAACGAGGGAATGTTAGGAGGCGCTGACACAGGAGGGAGAGAGAGGAGGACACGGGTGGAAGAACAAAGACAGAACCCAAGTGCTGGATTATTCAAAGTGGACTTAACAACAGTGACGTCAGCCCCCCACCGATGGGTTTCTTGTACACAAAGTAAAACTCATAAGTAACACGACACCAGTTCCTCGTCCCGTGTGAGTGTGCGTGCATTTGTGTGAAAACAAATCCGGCCGATCAGATTTGAGTGTTTTCCATCACACCGAGTGCAAGGGCCATTTGAGATTCCTCAAGCACCTTGGTCCCTGCTGGCTGAATTATTTAGGCTTCCTTAAGTCATGCAAACACGCAGACACGCACACACACCTACACAAAGGTTGCTTGACCTGGTTAGGGCTCAGCTGAATCTGCATGATTAATGAGGCATTAGAGACACAGAGCATCTTTGACGTTTCACTTTCTGGCGCTGTGGGAGACGGAGAGATGTTATCTGTCCAGTCGGTCAGGGTTCGATTGTTTTCTGTCTGACAGGCCGGAACAACAGACAGAAACACAAGACCCTGTACCTCCAACATGACCAGGCCCTCCACTCCTTTTTAACAAGACACCACTCACCCCCTGAGAGTGACCAAAAGCACACACTCACACAGATAGAGAGTCACACACAAACACACACTTAACAATAAGGGTGGACTCAAAAAACCACCATGGCTTAAACAGCTCATAAAAAAAAAAACAGCTGTGGCCAGTCAAGAAAGAATGAATCTGGCTTTTTGTGGGGAGGTCTGGAACCTTCAGGGGTCTGGGTGTGTGTTTATTATGGGACGGGGTCTAGAAAATAATTTCAGGACCAACAATCTTACTTCTTCTACTTTTAGCGAATGGCTTTTAATTGATTGTTTAGTTTTTTTAACCATTATTGTTCCTTTTAACATTTTCTTATGCCATTACTTTTGAATATTTTTTCAATTTATCTGCTGTCTTCGATTTTAGATTTTGTATTATAAAAATTAGCTGTCTGTCTATTATTATCATTATTATAAAAGATGGCATGTCTGTGGTTTAATACAGGCCTTCCTACTCATAGACCATTTTGAAATTGCACTTTAAAGCCAAATAAGTCTGTTAATTTATAACATAGTCTTGACTGTGCCAGATGTTTGGGTTTTAAATAATTTGAAGTGGAAGTAAAATCCGTTCAGACGTGTCTCCATCAACTCACCTGCCATTCTCCATTTAGCGTCATACCGGCCTCTCTGTGACGGCGTCATGTGTTTGCAGAGCAAAGCACCAGCGCTGCTCTACTAACTCACTGACACTTCCTCTACTTCACTTTTATTCCTCTACAAGCAGCGGCCATGTTCTCCTGCTGTTCTCCTGCTGTTCTCCTCCTGTTGAAGCGGGATGCGCCGCGAGCTGACCGGACCTGCCGGAGCTACAGCGGTTACCATGGCGACACGTCAGGTTGAAAGTTCTGAGGAAGGAGGTGTACCGGAAACAGTGAGTTCACACTCAAAATAAAAGCACAACATTAAATTGTGAGTGTCCTGTGATATCAAGCAGCCTACCTTTCTGGATCAACAAGGGGTTGTTATCTATTTTCTATTTTTAATAATGCTCCAATCTTGTCTTACAGACCTACCGTAAGCTAGGAAATGACCTGCTAAATTCATGAACGTTGTATTTTGAAGGAATTTACCGGAGCAATGATGAGAAGCTGAGTGGTGTGTGTGAGGAGTTAGTGGTGAAGGTTTTCAGAGGGGCAAACGACACCTCTCCATTAAGGTCACTGCTACACAATAAACACATGTTAGAGCAAACAGACACTGGGTCTGGTTTCCTTAAAGCATGAAAGTGATGTTGTAAGACTGTCCAGGATGACATGCCATTTCCCATCAGTAATTAGAGACTAATTACAGATGCTTATTTTTATAATCAGCCAAAAAAAGACCTCATCACAATTTGTTTGTTCTTAACCCCCAACAAGAGCAAAACAAATACCAAAAAAACGTAGAACCCTCAGAGAGCCACATGTGACGGATCCGTCTCCCAGGATTGACAGAAGTGCAATAGATGCCGTGTGTAACTGACCACATCAACAAAATAACAGTATTTACAACTTCAAATTACAATCCATTAGAAGAAACAGTTTGTAACATAATAGAAAAGTGTGTCAATGTTTAAAGTATTTGTAATGTCTGATAGAGTTAAAGGGAGCAGCAATGACAATTGAATTGAGTTCACCAGTAATGGTGTCAGTATCTATGTGAGTAGGCGTATTGTATGTCAGTTCAGATGCCACCACAATCCATCATCATGATCCACCACCACAATCCTCGATAAGCTGCCATCACGATCCGCCATCATGATCTCTGATTTTCGATCCATATATGCTGATATTGGCTTTATTATACGGTTTGGATACATGTTGCAATGTCAGACAACAAACAATACATCATGAACAATTAACATCACTAAATGTCTTTCAGCAATAAATACATGAGCAATAATTTCCTAAAGCTCAATTAGGATAAAACCGAAATCCGTTTAGTTGGCCCAAAATCGAAAAGGAAATAATCTGGATCAGCTAACTCCTTAAATTAAATCCGAAGTTACACGTCTAGGTGTTATCTTAGACTCAGATCTGAGTTTCAAGGCCCACATTGACAAGGTGACCAAAACAATAGAAATATAGCAACAGTTAGGCCATTTATAAATCCGACAGATGCTGAAAAGCTGATTAATGACTCCATTTCTAGCCTCTGGAAGAAAACAATAGAGAGACTCAGCTCATTCAGAACTCCGCAGCTCGGCTTCTAACTAGAACCAAGAGGAGAGAAAACATTAGTCCAGTCCTAGCTGATCTGCACTGGTTGCCTGTAACACACTGGATTGACTTTAAGGTTCTCCTCCTTACATACAAGGCTCTGAATGGGCGAGGACCGAGTTACATGGCTGACACTCTTTTCAACTATGTCCCCTCTAGAACACTGAGATCAAAAGATATAAGATATAAAAACTTTGAAGAACATTTCATCACTCAGTTCGCTCTTCCTTCATTTACTGTCAGCTCTTTACTGTGGCTATCTTGTGATGGTTCATACACTCATTAGTTAAAAATGATTGAACCTACAAACACACATCTTATCAATCGTGTGTTTGTAGAAAGTAAAAACTCCTCCAGGTTGAAACCAACATATTCTCGGACACAGTTCAGAGGACAGGACTCAGTTGTGTGTGATCACCCGTAGCTACTGCCCTCGTTAAAAGCTTTTCTGTTTGAACTGAAGAAGGAAAAGAAAACTGAAGGCTCAAACAAAACCTTTTATATCACAACAACTGGAGGAAAGTTATGGTGAAAAATCACAGTGACAGCAGGGAGAGAGGAACTGCCAGTCTCGAGGGCCGTTACCATAGTTTCAGTGATGGAATCCAATACTCTGCTACACACACACACACACACACACACACACACACACACACACACACACACACACACACACACACACACACACACACACACACACACACACACACACACACACACACACACACAAGCAGGCACACAGAATCCAGTTGATCTTTTAATACACTGCCCCCCTGTGGCTCTGTCTCCAAGGATACTGTTAATATTGGATCAGGAAGTAACGACTCCTCTTGTGGCTTCATATCCTGGACTCACCACTGAGACTTAACAATGTGTGTTTGCTCCAGTGAAAACCAACATGATCACAACTGCTGATCCATAATGATTTAATGTCTTCTTCCACACATCTTGCCCTTATTCAAGATCTTTTTAAAAATCTGTTACTTCAAGCATTTATAATGGATGTTTATACACCTTAATAATACTTATAACTAGAGAAAGTGGGAGGACAAACAAGGAGAGCCTGTTTTAATATTTATTGGTTTTAGTGCGCTACCATTTTAGCATTCATAAAGTTATATAAACACACTATAATGTAATCATGCACAGCTTTATTTATTAATGTGTTAATCAACAATTATAACTTGTCCCCTAAAGAGTTATTGTACATAATTACAACTGTATTTTACTATATTGATGATTATATTAATTACACAAATTTATTTATTACATATATCAGCACTTATATCTACTTAAATACATTATATTTTAACGTATTGTTTTAAGCTTATATATTGCTTACAAATGCTAAACAGGGGGACTTAAGCTTTTATAACTGAGCATCATTTTACGTATTATGTGGTGTTTTATTGTCATTTTGTAATTTTGCAGCACTGAGTTGTCACACGCATACAGAAGTGGGGATTTCATGTCTGCAGTATCATGCCCACAACTGCTGAATCGATATGGGCCTGGTGCACTTACAGTGTCCAGCCAGCAGAGGAGGCAAGTGTACGTGCCTTTTATCCCTGCAGCTGTGGATGAGTTATGGGTGTCACTCCGGCATGGGGATCCAGGGTGGGGCCGAGTGGTTAACTGGAAGAGCCATCTATGAATCATGCTCATTTGACCTTATGTAATAGTGGCATTCAGAGGGAGAGAAAAGGGCAAATGGGCGACAGGTGCAGCCCCCGATAGCCAGCACCCTTCAGGGGCCTCAGAGCTATATCATAAAGTCCCTGGACCTGGGACACTGCAAGACACATCTGTTAGGATAAATCAACTTTCCATGAAATTTGGTTGGTGAAGGAGCATTATCCAAGAACAAAAACATGCCGTTATAGTGCAGATCCGGATCAGGGGGCGCCTCCAGAAATGTCACTCTATTTAACATTGTGCGTTCATTGATTTCTCAGAGAATAATCCATGGATCTTGATGTAAAAGACCAGACATGTTTAGGGGACTGATCTTTATGAGTGGGTGAAATTTGGTGCAGATCAAAATAAAAAATCTGGATCTAGTGAATTTAAAGGTTGTCTCATAAGGGGATTGTAGTTGAAGTAGTTGTTTGTAGTTTTTTGTGTGTACTGCCATTGTTAAATGTACTAAATGTATGTTCATTATATGATCTTGTCATATAACCAGATTTATCAAGCTGTAGTCTTGTCCACATCTGTTTTGGTCTCTTTCACCAAGAAAAAAAAAAAAGGAAATGTGACGGACTGATTCAACGCAGTGTCCTTGAATAACTCTGTCCTTCTGTGTTTTTTTAACGTGTTGCCGGTGCACAAGGTCAAGGAATGCAATGAGATTTCCATCTGCAGAGGTAACACAAGACACACACACATTAAGGCGATGGTGCAGTTGTTCGGTGCATGCCAACAACTGCTACCACATAAATAATGCTTGTCTTCACATTTGGTCTAACAAGGTCTTAATTCCTCAGAGAGCCTCACTGTATTGGACTGTTTGAGCACTTCAAGTTGCTGTTTGTTTATAAAGCACTGAGAGGTTTGGAGCCAAAGTACATTTCTGATCTTTCTGCTATGTTATGAACAATCCAGACCCCTCAGGTCGTCTGGAAAAGGTCTGCTTTCTGTCTGGAGTCAAAAACAAACATGGAGAAGCAGCATTAAATAACCCTAACCTCAAAGCTGAAGACTTTGCATCTGTCTGTTAATAAATCAAATTATTCTTACAGTGCATTTTCAATCTACCTTTTGCGTTTCTATGACAACTGAAGGTCACCACAGATTCTCTATCATAGGGTTAGAAGTTGGAAGTGGAAGGTGAGGTGAGGGGTATTCAGCTGCAACATGACACTTCACCACTAGATGTCACAAAATCCCACACACTGAGCCTTTAAATTTGTCTTGTATTCAAGCTCCATGGGAGAGTGAATGCAGATAAGTGCAGCCTGCGACGTAGGGAGCGGTTCTGCAGAGTGAATGAATAGAGAAGGGAGTGACAATGTCCAGATGTTAATTCATTTGTATCGTTAACACAGTCACACACAGATGCACAGGAAAGCTATGTAACAGCTGGAAAGACATTTCAGCATTCCTTGGTTTATGGCTTTCCCACCCTCCTCTGGCTGTTCTGGGATTTAACCCTGTTCTGCAGCACAGGCCCATCGGGTTTCTGCATATGTCAGCCGAGTGTATATTTGCACACACACACACACACACACACACACACACACACACACACACACACACGCAAACGCACACGCACGCCTGCTTAGCTGAAGTACTGTTTGTTAAGGCCAAACACAGTCTGGACGGTATAGCAGCTGTGATCACGTCTTCAGGTCAACCACCTCAGCAGCAGTCTAGCCTGAAGAATTGATTTTGTCATGTACACACAGTTCAAAGTTAAACTCAATGGAAAGTAAAGTGAGATAGTAGATACTGTCTGTGCTTGATCATGTGATGGACAGCGTTGTCTTAGTGCTATAACACGTGGCCTCTCCAGAAGAAGTGGTTCCTTGAGGTGCATGAAGGGAGTTTCCTGCCCCGAGACTGCCAGAGAAAAGTCAACTTTAATGTGCGTCATGTCCACAGTGCTGTCCCAGAGCACTATATCATAAGATTGTGTAAGATCAAACACACACCCACGCACATTTTAAATCATACTCACACAGCTACAGGCAGCCTGTGAACAAATTCTAAGCCAGAGCTGAAATATTACGACCTTTCCCCTCCTCTCCCGTTCTCTCCCCTTGTGTCCTTTTTCCATTTGTCTCCCTCACACCTGTTTATGTCAAATGTCAAACCCATGCATGCCAAAGATTCGTTCCATCACGCACACACACATATGAGCCAGTTTAGGCACAGGGGTGGACAAGGAAGGAAAGAGGTTTGTGGAGGACAAGGGCAGTGGGACAGGGTGTGTAACATGGTGTGATGTGATGTAACAGTGTTCACAGTTGACTTTTTCCCCCAAAACTCTACAATGTGTCTGTGTGTGTGTGTGTGTGTGTGTGTGAAGACACGGGATAGAGTGTTTGTTATTACACAACTTCCAGAGATCATCCGACCATCTGCAGACAGGGGGATTTCATCAGACAGAGAGACAGACAGATGATAGGTGGACATTTGTGCTCATGAATGATTGCGGTTGTATGTGTGTGTGTGTGGGTGAGTGGGTGAGTGCGTATATGTGTGCGTGTGTGTGCACACTCTTGTTCATCCATCTTTGTGAGGACTGATTTGAATTTTTGTCTTGGAGACTGCAGACATTTTTTGCGGGCAAGGACCCGTTGTTCGGTCCCATGGACAGTATCTAAATATGGATGACACGACAGCTCCCCATAAGTGAAGCCAAAGCGTCTCTATCTTCCCCTGGAGGCTGGCCACAGGGTCATAATCCTCTCCATGGGACATGGAACAAACAATGTTTTCAGTCATGTTAGCTAGTTCTTATCACACTAATGCTTGTCCAAATGTCCATGTTCCTAATACGTTTGGGTTACATGATCTAATTAAAGGTTCAGTGTGTAGAATTTGGTGACATCTAGTGGTGTAGTTGTATGTTGCAGCTGAATACCCCTCACCTCAACTTCCACTTCCAAACATGAAAGAGAACCTGTGGTAGCTTTCAGCTGTTATAAAAACTCAAAAGATGTTGAGTTTGACAAGTCTGGGCTACTTAAAAAAACATGGCGGCCTCCACACAGCCAAACAACGTGTGTTTGCCAAATGTGTGACTATTGTTGTAAGAGACGGGTGGAGTAGGAGTGGTTATGGTTGAGGACTGCGGAATGCACTAGCACAGTGTGAGTCCTTCCACATGCAGAGTATAGTGAATGTTGTGGGGACATTGTTCAGGTGCTAACGTAATGGGGACAGAAAACCTTCAGGCACATAGCTGTAGCCTGTACACATACAAACGTTCCAATGTTAATTTGCAGTGACACGAATATTTTAGTCATTAGACGTCTTTTACCTGTTTAAAGAGATATTACAAGCATCATTTTCTTGTTTTGGTTTAAATAAGTACAAGTTTGTTTTGTTTTAACGAAAAAAAAAACCTGCCTGGGTTTGCCTGGACCAAATCTCTTGAATATTTGGTTTCAGATCTTCAATATTTCTTTAAAACATAAAAAATGCAGGACTTCATTAGACATAATCAGGCTTTAGTTTGGAAAAAAACAACATGTTTAGTCATCGTCAGATAAGAGTTTAACTGTAGCTAAGACGGTCATTCCATTTTGCATGAACCCATCTCATTTAGTCTTTTCTCTACTTTTCGACCTCTCTGCCCTGTAGGTCAGAGTTTAATCCATTTGTTCCCACTGGAGACACAAATCTTTAAATGGGCTTCACAAACAAATAATTTTTTCATCAGGCTCTGTGATTCCCCAGAAAAAGTGACCCCTGAAGGTTTTAGCTATTTAAACAGGAGAAAAGTAATGGATTTATTAGGGACTACTTTCAGCCATGGAGGAGATTCTGCCCTTTTGTTAACTTTTAAAAGACAGTTTTGTACCTTTTGGGATGGACTCTCTGTTGTATGAACTTTTTATGTTATGGATGTTTTTCTGTGTCCCATTGTCCCTGCAGCCTCACTTGTGTGTGTATAGTCTCCGAGTTTCCCTTTGTCTTGTTTCCCCATGTTTCTGTGCTGTCTGCCTGCCACTGGAGAGCCTAAACCTGTTTAGTTTTTCTCTTTATATTCACGTTCACCAGCGGAATCTTCCACGCTTGCATTTGGGTCCTCTTAGCTGAAGTTGACACCCACATAGTTTATGGCTGTTGGCCACTTCAGGCAATGATATTGCTCTTTCGGCCTGGACAAAATGGATGTGACCCGAAAGTGGCCCACTTGTAAAATAGCAAATGTGGCCCACATATCCCAAAACAAGTGTGGGCCTTTTTTGGCAAACATGTGGTGCACTAAGCATGCTGTAATCTGGATGTGAACCTAAAGTGGCCCATGTGGTAAATGATGAATATGGCTCAAATAGCACAAAACTAATTCGGGCCACCCTGGGCTGACATGCAGTATTGCTATGGCTTACCTGTGGCACAGATCTGGAGCAGACCAACTAAGCACCATCATTCCATCCAGTATGTGGGCAAGATGACAGTGCGGGACAAATCTGGGCCAAAACAACATCCCTATTTCGGCCGGTATACCACGCTTTGATTCAGTGTAGGTTTTATGCATTTCATGAGATTTGTGGATTATAAAAAAAGTCTAAAATCGAATCATCCATATAATCGGTGTCCAGGGACAATTTTAAAAGACGATTCTAAATGAGATAAACAGACTTTCTGTGCATGTGTGCAAAGTAAGAAATGTAGTCACACACCAACCACCCACCTCTCTTATTTGCACCCTCATAAACGTAAAGCATCTTACTCAGCCGTCATGTGCAACTGTGATAGTGTGTTTACAAGTGTGCGCACAACATACCCTCACACCTCTGTGCACTAACAGACCAGATTGCGCTTAGGGAAAAGTCAAAAATGCACGAAGACAAGAGGCAAAACCAGAGAAAGAAGAGAAAAATGTAGTGAGACGAGACGAGGGGCCTAAGAAAAGACAATCATGGCATTCTTTTCAACCTTCAACCCCGTCAGCTCCACCTCTGTGAGAAAAAAAAATCAATCATCCCCCCCATCCTCCTCCCAGGCTCCATCTGTTCTCCTTCTCTTTATCTATTGACAAGAGGGGTTTGTTCAACAACTCCTCCCCCTCTTCCTCCTGCTCCCACTCTCTTTCTTTACTCTTTTATTCTTCCAGCCCTGGATTTGTTTTTCTTACGATGGCCCTGTTGCTCTCTCTGATCCCTCCTCTCTAATTCTTTCTCAAATGTACAAATTCAATTTGAGTCTGTTTGATCCAGATATGTTCCGATTGTTTGATTTCAATCCTTTAGGTTGGCCACCTTTGCTTCTAAATATTTCTTCCTCTCTCTCCCTCTCTAAGTAATGGTGTCTTCTAAGCTATTCAAGAGGGGCTCATAATGTGCATGACACAATAAAAAGAAGAAGAGAAAATCAAACAAACAGACCATTCTAATTTACATTCTCAAAACAAATAAATGAAAAGAAATAATTCAGAAATATTCGAATTCAAATATACTTTATTTGCGTGGTAGCGATTTGTGCATATAAAGCATCACACACTAGTCACCCCTCCAAAAACATCACTATATTAATATGATTAGTAGTAGTAGCATTGTTGTTATTATCATCATACTACCTAGAGGACAGATGCAAATCAAATTAACGAGTGGAATTATTGAGAAAAATTCCAATTCACATCCAAATATACTTCACATATATTTACACACACACACGGACACACACCCGTCCCCTCCCCCCCCACCCCTCCTCTGGATGACGTCAGGAACAGCAGTTACAAATCCAGCCAGTAGGATCGCAGTGCGGTGACTAAACTCTGAGTGTCTGTCTCCCTCCTCTCTCACTCTGACTCTCCCTCTCTCTGCAGCCTCACGCTCTTCTCTCTCCTCTCTCTCTCTCTGTCTCACACACTCTCACCCCTGCTCGCTGCTGCAGACATGGCCGAAGCTTTCGTTGGCACATGGAACCTGAAGGAGAGTGACAAGTTTGATGAATACATGAAGGCGCTGGGTAAGTGTGTGTGTGTCTGTGTGTCTGTGTGCGCGCGCATGCGCGAGAAATGAGAGGATGCAATAGTGCCATTACTGCATGTGAGCACATGTGGAGATGGAGCTGTATAAACGCTCTAAGGTGTGTCTGTTTGTAAATGCAGGGACTGGGAGAAGTAACCAGCGAGAAGGGAATGAAGAGGCAGATGAGAGGCAGATAAGGGAGGAAGATGAAGAATGAAAGAATTGAGGTAGAGTAAGAATAAGGGTGGAAAGAGGGAGTGGGGCAGAGAGAGAGAAAGAAAGAGAAGAAGGGAACCATGGGGGGAGGTAGAGTGGTTGACCACATGTCCTAAGTGCCGTAAATGAGGGAGGGGCCCTCTCTTAGTGGAGAATAGAAAATCAAGCCACTGTGAGAAAATCAGAATGGCAAGTAGCTGTGATTCACACACACATTCTTCTTCTTCTGTTAGTGAGGACGCTCATGGGCACAATGCATTTCCAAGCCCTTTACCCCAAATTTAACCATCACAACTAAACCTATTCCTTGAACTAGTTAGCTTTAAACTAAACCCGATCCTTACCCTAATCTAAACCTAATCCTTACATTGAACAGAAATGTATCCTCACCTTGAACTAAACCTAGTCCTTACTTTGAAATTAAACCTAATTCCGTACCCTAACCTAAACCCATCCTCAAACTAGCTGTAATCCTTATCCCAACCGTAACTGTAATCCTTGTCTTAAACTAAACCTAATCCTTACAATAAATTAAACCTAGTCCTTACCCTAACACTAAAACCAAACGTTAGGACCAGCCAAAGTGTCCTCACCCTGTAAGGTCATTGCACAGAATGGTTCTCACAAAGATAGTAGTACACATATGCTAAGTAGCCCATGAGCACACACACTTGAGCACAATGTGGGTGACCTTCACTGAAAGCTGTTCATTGTTTGAAGCCATGGGGGGAGTTGAATATTAAGTTGGCTCCGGTGCCAAGGAGCTAATGGAACGAGAAGGTAGAAATGAAGTGGTCCTAAAAATACCTCACACACTCATGGTTAGGTGTGTTTGTGTTTGTGAATTTTCACAGGAAAGAGTTACACAAAGAACTATAGCATATGGGTGTGTGTGTGTGTGTTTTTCTCATGACCATTGACCGCTCTGAGCCGCGTGACCCTTCAACACCAGTCAACACACACACACGCGACTTGTATAGAAACCGGATTGTCAACCTGACTTTCTGTTGTTACAGTAGCAGTGTCAAGTGTAAAGCGATTTACACCCACTTCTAAATCATATGAACCAATAAACTGAACTTTCTTGATCCCTCACACAGTCGCACATCAACAGTGAAGTTAAAGTAAGTGATTGGTTGCACAGACACATGTCTGAACAGGCGTCGGGTCAACTGAACTCTCTCTGTTTGAAGAACATGCTGCGGGTTGGGACAACAGACAAACAAAAGATTAGAGCGTATGCCAGGTGAAGGAGGGCTGGAGGGCAAACCCACAGCTACACATTCCATTGAGTTTGATCAAAAGATTATTTCCTTATTAATTAATTAAAATATTCAACAGTGGTATCGAGGTGGTTAATATTTGTCAGTGTTCCATACCTCAACAATTGTTGGCTAGAATACCAAGTTTTTTCTCATCCTCCCAGATACACAAATTTGCTTGGATTGGCACCGATTCATCACAGAATGAATCCTCTATCTATCGACCTATCTCAAAGTCTATTTCATGGATTTGCATGAAATTGAAAGAAAATCTAGTTCCACCATGAAGCCAGACATTATACTTATACTTTAGCTTGAAGCACATTTGTTCCTGGAACTCTTGTCTGTTTGCTCTCTTTATTTATCAAGCATTAAAGTTCAGGTTGTAGTGTCATACTTAACACACTCGCAAGTATGCAAGGGTCAGCGTGCCATTAGTATCGACCCTGCAGGGCTCTGGGCAGACGTCCATGGACCCACCAATTTGTCGTGTATGCGTGAACACTAGTACCAACTGTGCACGAGCTCCACTACACTATAAGGTTTCCAACTAGTTCCAACTAGATGAGCTGAGAATGAAAATATGGACAGTGAATATGAGCGGCTGTGTGCTATTTTGATTTGATTCATAGTCTGCATGGTCAGAATATATAGCTGCCAATCTACTGCTCATGCAAAGTGACCCCCAAGCTTGACTCCGAGTGGAGTATGCCTGTTACAAACAGCCACCATACAAATAACTGGGGTTTGCAGCTGTCTGTGCACACATCCGCTATGGAGTGTTTGAGGTTAAAGAGCAATTCTTACTTTCCACATCTGCAAGGGTCCACATGAAGGTTTGCACGGACCCTGAGGTAGAGGTTGGACTGCCTCCCAAAATTTGAGACTGCACATAGTGTGTGCATGCTCCAGAAAAATAAATCATTTTTGTTTTGATAGTGGAATTGTTTATTAGGTCAGTAAACTAGAGCCCTGGTGATTAATTAGTTGACTGATAGAAAGTGGGCGAAATTAGCTTTTCGCAGACATTATATATATTCTGCAATATGGTTATTATTTTACAGAATAAATAAATGCGTTTACATTTATTTATGTTTACATTTTTCAATTCTTTGATTATATACATATAATAGTTATTTGTAATATTACTTTATATATATATATTCATATAAATTTTATTGTTAAACTGCAATTATATCACAAAATAATTATATTTAAATGTATATATATACAGTATATCGAACGATATACCGATATTGGAATTACCTAATACATTATAATAATAATTTGCATCGACCCCCCCAGCTCTTTTTTCAGCTGTGTCAAATTCTATCTCAACTTCTTGATTCATGCAGCAGTTGGCAAATAACTTAATGTTGCATAACCACTAGCAACTGGATTGGCTTGTGGATCGGTAAACGTGCATGTGTGAAACGCTAAACCTGTCCCTAATTATAATGTAAATTAATCTCTGAAAGTATGTCTGACGGTTGTACAGCCTCTAAGCTGCCAGTATGCACGTCTACAGACTTGTTCATGGCTGTTTGTGAACATCAAGGCACCTTAAGCAATTTACATGACAGACCTGTTTTTGTTTTCTTCAGGTGTGGGTTTCGCCACCCGCAAGGTGGGAGGCATCACCAAGCCCACTACCATCATCTCAGTGGAGGGTGGCACCGTCACCGTGAAGACCCAGAGCTCCGTCAAGAACACAGAGCTCAGCTTCAAGCTGGATGATGAGTTCGACGAGACCACCGCCGATGACAGGAAGGTTAAGGTGAGAGGTCAAAGGCCCGGTGGCTCATCGAGGAGACTGTAAAAACCTCTGTTTATCCTTTTACAGTGTTTTAATTTGATTGAGAGGGTTCAAAGTAGCTTTCTATGAGGTTTTATTACACAGTCATAACCCACAAAATGCTGCAGTAGCCATGAATGTAGCATGTGATGAGCAGGGAGTGATAATTCAGTCATGAGGCTCAACAAACAAGTCTGATTTGTCACAGTCGGGGCTGTCGTGCTTGTTTTAGACGTGAACATGAGAAGGACGTTCTGAGAGGTCAGAGGTTTGGGTCAGAGATGACGTCACAGCACACATTTTGAAAGATGAAATAACACAGGCGACCTCTTTCAAAGTAAAAGCTAAATTTAAAAAGCATTAAAACACAAAATTTCATGGAAATTTTATCCAAAACATTTGAGATGTGTTGACTTGAAGTGCAGAATGAAATGCTTGTGATCTTGGACCTTTACACAATTAAATATATTCAATAAATAAATGATTTAAGAAATATACAGTCACAAAAAGCAGGAAACCAAGTTAAGTACAAGTAACTCAAAATTGATTTGATTAATTTGTCTGCAAAATCGTAAATCGTAAAAAGGACTTCAATTTCATGGGATGATGAGATCTTGTGTGTATTAACTACATCTGTACATCTTTGTTTGTCTGCAGTCCATTGTAAAAATAGACGGTGGGAAGTTGGTGCACGTACAGAAGTGGGACGGCAAAGAGACCAGTCTGGTCAGAGAAATCAATGGAAACGCCCTCATACTAGTAAGTCATACAAAAACTCACACAACCTGCACATATACAACATTTTCATATATATTTGTGTGTCTGTTTGTGTTTGTTGTCTTATCATATCTTTCTTTCTCTCTCCATCACAGACACTTACCATGGGAGATGTCGTTTGCACGCGTCGCTATGAGAAGGCACAGTGAAAACCGAACCCAGAGACCCCCCCCCACCTCTCCGCATCATCTAAAGCTTCTGTGCCACGATGTACGTTAACGGCACCTCAGCCCAGGTCAAGCAGCCGGACGCCCGTGCGTCTGCTGCAGATTCCCCCTCATCTCCCCTTCAGTCTGATTGATCAGTTTTTGCGTCGCTGTTCACTGTGACCTCCATCTTCCCTCCTGTCCCTCTCTTTATACTTTTGTTCAAACACTGAATAAATTCCAATGAGTTGTTGTTGTTTTGTTCTCTAAACAGGCCTGTGGATTTTTTTTTTAAAGAAAATGTGTTATGCATGGTGCCTATGATAAACCTGGAAGTGTTAAAAACGTTTTTGTTTTAACTATTGAGACCTGAAGAATAAAAATGAAAGTTTCCTCACAGTTGGATGAAGTGGTAAAACAATGAAATTCTTCCCAAGTGTCTTTACGTGGTGGCTGGTGGGATTACGAGCAGAATTGACTAAATATAAAGTTTATTAAACTGATCCTGAAGTCTACAAATAAGAAAATAAGCAAATTTCCTGAAGAAAAATTTTGATTAGAAAACTCAAGTATCATAGAAATTATTATTTGTTGGCAGCTCTGATCAGTAGATAGTTATGTAAAATCCAATATTGGGAGTTTTAATTAACAGAGAAGGCCCCTTATCATTGTACAATATCTATTCTGTCAAGGAGTCCTGATCCAGATGGGCAGCAACAAAGTAAAATAGTTTTAAATATAAATGCAAGCTGGGACAAATAACACTCAAACTTTTTTTCATGTAGAGTTACACATTAATCCTAAATCATGTCTTCACGTTAAAATTTAACAATTTACAGTATTATGTCCCCATAAGGAAGACAAGTCCCTATAATGTGACTGTGAAAACACGTGAGTAATACCTGGACTACACACAGACAAAATATACTAAATCACAGCAAACACATTAAAAACTAAGAAAATAAACAAGAACCAGTGGCTAAAACGAATTGTGTAAAACAAAAAAGTGATGACATTGTTCTATGAAAAATATTTCTTAAAGATTTTAAACAAGAGCAGAGAGAGGAAGGCCACAGTACGTTTTCGATGTCTTGGTGGTGCATGAAAGCAAAACGCTGATTAACTCTGTTCGGTGTGAAGTGAAACAGACTAGATTCAGGTACAGACGAATGTTGCCGTCATGGATTCATAACTGAACTTTAAAAAGGGAAGAGTGTCTGTCCAGTCAGACTTTTGGTTTTGACTCAGAGAAAACAGTGTGGTGCAAGAGTTCATTACTGCAACACAACCGTGCACGTCTGAGTACATCCAGAAGTGTTACCATAGTTTCCATCACAGCTTCACATTTATACAGACTCAGGGGGATTAAATATAGCTCCTTTGTGTGTCTCTGTGTGCGTGTTCGCGTGCGTGTTCGCCTTTACCCTGGCTAGCTGAGGGGAAAGTTTTGTCAAGGGTCAAGGCTAGAGGTAGATGTGTGGATACTGTTGTATTCTGTACTTTGTGTGTGTGTGTGTGCCATCTAAATTTGGACCTTTCCCTCCCACAGTAGATTGGTGTCATGTGTTTAGGATGGCTTGCCAACTAGAAGAGGGGTGACGAGGTGAAAGGGTCCAGGCAACCTTCTGCCGTCCCCTCCTATAGTTAGTCTGAGCCGAAAAGGTCACAAGAAAAGATGACATGTTTACAGTGCAATGAGTTAACCCTCCTTATATCATGTAAATACCTGTATAACAGACGTAAAGTAAGTGAAACCACATGTAAGTAACTAACAGTAAGGGATACGTGGGGGAAATAAAGTCCAGCTGCCACACAAGGCCTGAACAATGAGACTTTCAGGATAACCGTATAGATTCACCTGTGCAGCCACTGTGTTTTCTCACCAAACACTGACACACGTCTCCATGAAGGTCATCTGTATGAAGGAATGATCCATACTTCAAACATATGAACAGCACGTTTGACAATGGTTGGAGTCAACCTTTGTCAAGATCAAAAATTTAAAGATTAACAAATATTTCCCTCTGATTGGACCCAGATCTCGTATACACACACATATTAATTACATGCAGAAAGGTGCAAAGAAAATAATAAAAAGAAGATTAAGTCCCAAAATACAAACATATATTTGCAAAAATGAAGACTAATAATGGAGAAATATTATGTATGTACAGTATAAGATGACCTTTACTGCAAGATATTCATGTCAATGCATTAATGCAACAAGAAAATAATAATGTAATTATAAATTGAAAGTTTATACTTTACCCTCTAAAGTATAAACTGAATACAGAATAATAGAATAATAGACTATTAATAAAGAAATCTTATTTCTCTGTCCACATACAAGGTTCTTCCAGAGCTTTCAGACACTTCTCACAGGCTTCATCAGTCGAGTTCATCATCGAGTTCCAGGACTTTTGTAGCTTTTAGTCTCAATGCAACAGTCAAAGCTGAAATATTTCAATGTCCATTTCACTCAAAGCACTGCTGAGTTCTGAGTCCTCCCAAAGCTGTCTGAAGACATGAATCCAAATACATTCACTGTGGGAGCAGAGTATTCACTTCATCATCTGTACGTGGTGGTTTGTCAGTTCAAAACATTAAATGTATTAATTATTTCCTTCATTTGACTCCAAACGACTATTATCTGTCCCGGAATTCTGTTTTTCACACAACATACAAAGATAAATGAGTTATTCCCCTTATCGAAGCAGAAATGCCACACACTTCAAGGATATCCTGTACAAGGGTGGGGGTGGGGGGGTGCAGTCCAGTTTTACTATCTCTGCTGAGTTTGTATTTAAATTATGTTTAAAAATGAAACACAAGCTCATATTTCTGCTTGTGCGAGCTCTGCATCCTGCTTTACGTGCTTTAACAGGCCACATTAAAATCATCTCGGGCCTCTGCCTGGTGCAAACAGGAGAAATGGGAGTGTAGGAAATTTAAGACTGACCAGCAAACTGGGGGGATCATTACCAGGGGAGTGCACTCACTCACTCACTGAAGCCAAACCGCTGCAGCTGGAAACAATCTATCATTCTGCAATCCTACCTGCTGAAGCATGGAATCTGGGTCAAATCTCTAATGTGGCCTTATCTTGTCTTACATTGACAAAGGGTCATCTATTGGAAACGTGTTTTTGTGCAACTTTTTACCTCATTAGACACGACACAACCTGAGATCCATGTTGTGTAAATCCCTCAACCCAGCCCTGAGACACCTTCCCTCACTCGAAAACATGAACTTCACATGACCCAGGGTGAACCACTGGATCCACCTGAGAATTTCTCATGTTTGTGTGTGTGTTTTGGCTCCCGAGGCCGGACTCTAATAGCAGCGTTACAAGTTCAAGGTCCAAGAACAAAGAGATCAAGAAGCATTTTTTTAACTTTTACAAATAAAACACCTTTAATGGAGTTAACAGTTGACATGCAGGAAGAGGGGTGTGTGTACTGTGAGCAGGCCCCTGGAGGCAAGATATATAAACAAACATGGATGCGCACACAAGTGCACAATAAACGGCGGGCTACCTAAGGATATCGTCGTAGCATGAGGTTCCTGACATGCTCGCTTGCGCTGCATCACATTTCCTGTTTGTGTCTTTACCTCTTCCTCTGTGTGTGTGTGTATGTGTAGCTTATGTGGATTATGTCAAGGTCTTTCATGTCAGACCCTCCCTAAGAAGTCGGCCTTACTGCCTCATTTCTGCTTAATGGATTTCCCAGAGCGCTGGAAACCGGATATCTGTGAACAATATCTGGATTTCATGGGGGACAGCCACTTGCTGTCATATTGTTTACACCTATCTAGTTTCGAATGATGTATGAGCTTCCTCCCACTGCGGGGGAGCCAGAGGTTTCATTAGGACAAGTGGGTCTTGTCGTCTGATATTTTTGTGTTTGCAGATATTTCCTTCCCAACTATTTAGTTTCTTTTTGAAACTTGACAGGTCTAAACATGCTTCTAAGATCGTGGAGAGACATTTAGCAAAAATGTCCTTAACGTTAAGGAATGGGGTTCTATAGGAAAGGATTCTATAATAAGCTGGTGGTGAAGAAATTATTTAAAGATACGCAACTGGATGTCTGTCACTCCATTGCTAACCACTTCCCTTTTTTGCGTCCGTGTGATAGCTGCAGTGTGTGTGTGTGTGTGTGTGTGTGTGTGTGTGTGTGTGTGTGTGTGTGTGTGTGTGTGTGTGTGTGTGTGTGTGTGTGTGTGTGTGTGTGTGTGTGTGTTTTAGCTGTGTTTGTGAGATTTATGTTTCTTATGTTTCTTCTTCTTCTTGTCGTCTTTGTCATGAGTGGGGTCGTGACGCCTCTTCTTGGTTTTGCACTCGCTGCTGTGGCTGCTGTCGCTCTCCGACTCCTTCTTCTCCCTCTTCCTCTTCTTCATTTTCTTCTCCTGGGGGATGAATAAACAAAAAGAAGAAAAATGTTCTGTGAGGCAATAAAGGGAAGTTGATGAGCACTGATGAAGAAACATGTACAAAGCAGTTTTAGCTGTTTCAATACCTCAAAATTAAACAATGATTTTTAAGGACATAAGCACTAAACCAGACTGTTTTCTTCATACTGTTCTAATGAAACTGCCTTGTAAGCGTGTGAAACAACAGACATGTGTTTCACAAAAAGAGAGTGGAGTAGAAGTGAGAGCCCTGCTGGACATGAGGGGTCACATATTCACCTTCTTTTTCTTCTTCTTTTTGTCTGAGTCTGGCCTAAGAGCAGCTGTTGAGGGCTGCTGCTGTTGTTGCTGCCGTGGCTCTCCAGCCTCCTCTTCAGGCAAAAGAGCGTACTGCAAGCCCGGAGCAGAGAAACAGTCCTTTGTAAAGTGACCTGCAAAGAACAGTAACGATTTATTCAAATGGCTGCAAAACAAAATCCCAGAAAACCGCTGTTGCAAACAATTGCAGTCTCTGTGTTTTGTTCTGTTCTGTCAGTTGTATTGTTCATGTTGTTGTTTGTACCTTTGCAGCCGCACTTTGCACACGTTGTGTTGAGCACAGCCTCCAGTGTGATCCTGTTGCCAGTTTGGTCTCTGAACATCTTACGTCGCCTCGCATCCTGCCTGCAGTCACACACAGTCACAATCACACACACACACACACACCTGTACATGCACAGACAAACACACACAAAAATAACAGGTGTCAACACTTACTCGGCATTGACATTATTGGGGTCCAGGTCCCGCCCTGTTCCCTGATTGACAGCTTTCATTGAGAAGGACATCTTCACCTTCTCATCACGAATCTGAGAAGTAGAGGAAAGAGCTGCAGCTGCATACAGTAGTGTGTGTGTGTGTGTGTGTGTGTGTGTGTGTGTGTGTGTGTGTGTGTGTTCAGTGTGTGTGTTGTTACCTCTTTCCCAATGACTTTAATCCACACCTGTTCACCCACATCGACAATTTCGGAGGCGCTCTCAACCCGTGAGGCCGACATCTCACTCACATGAACCAGGCCTGTGTGTGCAGGAGAAAGGAGGTTAGATGTTAAGACATTTATTAAAAAAAATTAAGACACACAAATACATCTTTCTATTGCTGACGATGAAAGTAGAGCCTGACCATAAAGAGAAGCCAACGATGAGTCCTGAAATAGCTAAGTTTACTTTTCAACCTGAACTTAACTCTCTTTTCAGGCTTCAAATTCAAGCTAAATATGCAGCATATTCTCAAACATTTCGAGAACCAAGGTGCAGGTTGGGTAGATTTTTCCCCCAGTGCACTTTGCTCAGTCTGCCCCTCAGTGGTGAAAATGAGCAGCTGGAGTTTAGTTCCTACAGGTCAAGGATAGTTGTCTGACAATAAAGTATTTGGTTAAAAAATGTAACCCCTTGTGTAAATATAGATTGTCCGAGGCCACAACCTTCGCACTGTTTCCCTCTCTACAGGCAAATGATCTTATAGCTCTTTTAGAAAAAACTGAAACTGGGTTCAAAATTATTCATTAATCATTTTGGTTTTGCGAATGTTTTCGCTCTGAATATTTGAAACAGTAAAGATCTAAGCAGATACGTGAACTTCCACACACCTTCCTTCTTGTATCCTGGCAGTCGAACAAAAGCTCCATAGGTTTGCACAGAAACCACTTCACCCTTGGCAATGCTGTACAGTGGTGGCAGACCTTCCAATCCAGCGGGCTCACGTGCTTGACCATCACTGTCAGACATGGTGTCAGTGGAGACAGACCACTGGTATCAAAACGTAGATCTGGAAGACTGAAAATGACAAATAGTTCATTATTTGGAAGCTCTTAAAATGGAAGAAATTCCCTTTTTTAAACTAACATTTAAAGATGTATGGTTCTATTTACCTAAAAGCTCTCACATGATGAACAAAAGAGGGATTAAATCTTAAATTCAAATATCTACACAATGCATGTATTAATGTATATCATATTGATATAATGAAAAGTACAGTTCTCACTAAGGTACCAGGGCATTAAATATGGTTTGGAATCCAAATAGTCCATCAGGGGCTCTGTACTTGTCATTTTTAATATATATAAACTGTTTCACATTAAATACAAACTGAATGAAGGAGGTTGAAGATTTATATGTTTGGCAATATCATTTCAAAAGGACAAAAACTGTTATTTTTGTTCTCTCTTGTAATTGCATTCATCATTTGTTGTCTTTGTTTTGTATATATTTGCGCATTTATTAAAATCAAATATAAGTGTGGCTGTACATTCTGACCTCCGGGGGATTTTTTAGAGGAACCTACACAACCTGATAGTTAATGTTAAAACATTTTCAGTTAAGTAAATAACCTCGCATTTATGATTTAGAGTAACTTTAACAATTACTTGCTTTCGTCAGAGTCCACTCACATGGGGACAAATAGCTGGTCGGTTTACTTCCTTTATGTTGGAGCTTATTTAAAAAAAGGTTTAAAGAAGATCTTGGACAGAATAAACAACTGCTGTAACTAAACAGCCGTGGAGACACATTGTGAATAGTAGAAGCTAGGCTAACGTTAGCTCCATTCCATTTTTGCCCTCTACCACGAAAACCATGTTTAAACTGACAAAAAAACACCAACCAGATAACTGGTGCGTGCATTCAGGGAAAATACCAACTAGTGAAAGACGAGAATGCAACTTTAGATCAGGAGAAAACAACAGAAATAAAACATAAGTACCGTTCGTGTTAGCAGCGCTGGTTCAGTTTCACTTCCGGTGCAAAACAGGACGAAAACAAGCACACCGAACCAATCACCGCAGACTATACAGCCTCCAACCAATCACACGCCTCAAAGCCGGCGGAAGTAGATGCCATCTTTTCTTCGTTGGTGTTACTCCGCTGGATTTCGCTGTGTGAAAGACGTCCGCTCGTTTTTGTCGAACAAAGCGTTTAAACGTCCTCATTTTCACAGCTTCGCGACCACGAACCAGGGATGATCGAGCAGAAGAAACGAGCGGCGGACATGGCGGTGGTTCCGGCCGCGGCGAAGCGGCCCAGGACGGAGCTGGTGGCGGCGGCGCAGTCCCAGCAACTCGTGGCGATGGTGAGCGGAGAAGTAGTGCAGCTCGGGGTGGTTCGAAAAAATACTGGAAGGAGCTTGTTAGAGAAAAGTCAACAAATATTATTAGTTATTATTAACTACACAACCGCCTCTGACGTGTGATCACCGGACTGGAAAGAGGCCTTTCACACGTGAAACGAAGCTGTTGATTGGACAGAGAAGCAGGAAATCAACATACACTCAAAAGCAGCAGATACAGTGATCATTCGTTTTCTCAGCTGCTTAATGCACTGATGACGAGCAGGACAATTACACTTCACATTTTAAGTTTCAAGTTTCTCCTTGAATGACTATTGCTTAAATGTGTATTTGCAGCCCAGTGTTTAGATCGTATTAACTGGATCTTCAGCTAAGTAATAGACATAGTAAATTATGAATGGTGTGTGAGAGGCATCTGTTATAGATATATTCACCTAAAAGAAAGATACGATTTAATAATCCTTCATTAGGACCACAAAGGGGAAATTTGCTGCGTTATAGCATCAAAGAGGACAGTCACAAAATAGACATCAGTAAAAGATATAAATAAGTTATCATGCAACACAAACACAGAATAGAAATAATATGTACATCGTAAAAAGAATATATACAGAGTGAGCATAATATACATTTTGCACAACAGCCATTGAAATTCACAAATAGAAATGAGTATTGCACAGTTAACTGATCAATTAATCTGTTGATAGTTTTTCCCGTTTATCAATCAATATTCGTCTTAATGAAATGCAAAAGATTTGTATTTTATACATAATCTGTACCCAGCTAATTGAATGGTAAATAATCTGTACTCATACAGCACTGTTCTAGCCTCGAAGACCACTCAAAACGTTTCCAGTACCATTTTGCCATTCACCCATTCACAGATACATTTATGCAGTGCAGCACGTTCTCTGACATACATCACTCTTACACTGATTGCACCGGGGGTCAGTGGACGACCTGCTCCTCCTCCCGAGCCACAGCCCCCCTTGTGGCTGTTTTATGGCCAACAACAATATTTGAGCGCCAAAAAACTCTGGAAGGATATTTGATTCCTCTTTACTTGACTCATCAGTGCTCTCTCCTGGACAAACTCTTTCCAAATTATAAATAAATACTCTAAAACCTTTACAATTCACCAAGCCCTAACGTCAGACTCTCAGCTCACATCCTTGTCCATGTGTCTCCTGCAGGGGCCCCCACGGAGCTCCAGCCTGCAGGCTCCCATCATGCTGATGTCTGGCCACGAGGGCGAGGTGTACTGCTGCAAGTTTCATCCCAACGGAGCCACGCTGGCTTCCTCTGGATTTGACAGACTCATACGTAAGTTATTAATGATGTATGAACTTCTCCAAACAGTTAGCAAAACCTATAGTTCACACATATTTGTCGAAATGCATGCAAAGTCCCTGTTACTGTGAATAAACACTTTGTACATTGTGTTTCTTTGCTGCAGTGATGTGGAATGTGTACGGAGATTGTGAAAATTATGCCACTCTGAAGGGCCACAGCGGAGCAGTGATGGAGCTGCACTACAACACAGATGGCAGGTATGAAACCTCATCGATGGAAGACTCTGGACTAAACTTCAGTCAAAATAATTAGCTAAATTGAAAAGTAATTGTCATCAACTTGACGCAAATTGTTTTGTATGCATCTAACCATTGCATTTATAGTGACACAAATTTCTGGAAACTTTTTGGATGTTGGATATCAGAATGAAACTAAAGTGAAAAATGCTTCTGAGTTTAATAAAAGTCTGTAACATTATCAGCTGTCCATCACTTATATTCATCTAAACCAAAGTACCAAGCAAACATCACAGGTCAATTTAGTTTCTGTATTCGATGAAGAGCAGCACACATTTGTTACCCTTTACCAGCTGGTTGAGATGATTGGTCAGACACGCGTGAAAAAACTAACGTGTCGAAAGGTTTGAACATCTGTGTTTTCTTGCTGTGTATTTCAGCATGCTCTTCTCAGCGAGCACAGACAAGACTGTAGGTGTGTGGGACAGTGAGACAGGTGAGAGGATGAAGCGTCTGAAGGGCCACACCTCCTTCGTTAACACCTGCTACCCAGCCCGCCGAGGGCCCCAGCTTGTCTGCACCGGCAGCGACGACGGGACAGTGAAGGTGGGTTTTCCATTAAGTGAGCTGTTTTTGAAATTGAGCAAATTTGATCAAATAGTTGGGGTCTAGTGTTTGGAGATTTCACCCAAACACTCCCAGTGGTCACAGTCTTGGATCTAAATTCTAGTTTTGATCTTGTATTTAGTAGTTGGTCCCTTCATGGTCTCTCTGTGTGTGTTTTGTCTCTGTGATAGCTGTGGGACATTCGTAAGAAGGGGGCGATCCACACGTTCCAGAACACCTATCAGGTGTTGGCTGTCACCTTCAACGACACCAGTGATCAGATACTGTCAGGAGGCATCGACAACGACATCAAGGTACCAGGTTTTGAAACATATACAGAGATCCTGGAAACAATACAGAAAACGTTGAATTCTGATCAGTGATGTTCAACTTGTATACGGCTGGATTGTTTCTATTCATGCTTCACATCTTTGTTTGTCTTCTACTCTCTGTGATCAAAAATACAGTTTTAACCGTTCAGAAATTTCAATACAGTAAAATTCACAAGAAAGCTTTTCTTATTAAGACTCTTTTCTGTTTCTGTTCTCAAACAATGGAAACGTCTGAAGTAGCGACTGAAACGATTAATGTTTTACACTTGTTGTGGAAACTACAATATCACCTGCAATAATCTCACAAAAGCTTGTAATAGATAAAGATCAAATATATGGTACAAGAGTGAGAAGAAAGAGTTTTGGCCAAAACAACCAAACCACATCGAAACGTATTTGTAATGTAACAGAGGACAAACACCTATCCTATCTGTTTATCTTTATGATAACCTGTAACTCAGTACACACACACCACATTTATCACAAAATGCTACAACAGTAATAATATGAAACTTACAATGTCTTAATAGAAAATGTACTTCTTCGATATTTAGTCAAATTAATTCCTTGTATAAAAAACTTGTGATTGCATAAGGTTACGTAACATCATATAATAACATGCCAATATGATACCGCTATGACATGGTCATATCATCTGTAAAGCTCTATAGTGTAATGATATTTGAGAAAGATGGCAATTATGGATATTTGGAAGTGCAAAATACTTTTACTCTCTGGAAGAGCAAATGTTCAGAGGAAGTGAAGAGCAGTAACGTAAAGCTTGTTTAAGGTGCATGTATTGTGAATATTTGGCTTCAGGGATGTAGCAGCTGACTGAGAAATCAAATAACATTTTCTTATCCAAAGAAGAACATGGATTTGGATGGAGGTACAGAAAGTATACTTTAGAAATATATGTTCTAAAACAGTGGTTCTCAAATGGGGGTACGTGACATTTTTTAAAAATATATTTAAAATTAGCATCCATTCAAAAATCCTTTAAAAATAGTTATTTAATAAATATTCAATAAAATATAAGTGTTAAATAAATCAGACACTGATGGCACAGCGCTGTGTATTACATTTTTTTTTTTACCAAAAATACTTTGCGCTGGTTGTACATCACTGAAAAAAGGTTGAGAACCACTGTTCTAAAATACAGCAAAGCAACAGAGACAATCCATAAAATACTGAATATCAAAAGAAGCTTTACATTGTTATCCTCAGATGCTATTTCAACAGCAAATTTTCCTGTAATCCACAAAATATCACAGTTACCACCACAAAAGTACTTTTTTTCCCTTTATTTCAAATGTTACTGTCGTACTTTTCCAGACCTGTTTTGAAAATGCCAAACAACAGCGTCGGTAGATTTTGTTGCAGATTGCGACTTCTGATATCCAACTCTGTGAAGGCAAGAGACACAAAGGATCTTTTAAATCTTTCTATTTTGATCTTCAGCCCCTGTGGCTCAGCTCAAATATCTCCTGCAGAGGATGAGTGGGGTCATTCAGTATGCTGTGTATCTTTGTTAAATATAAATAATGAAAAAGCTGCGGACTTATATCTGTGGTCTATGAAACACACTGCGTTTTATATGCATTTTAAATGAGGTGGTTCAATACTGAATTTATGTTATTGTCAGTGTGCTGATTAACTGTCTCCCTCAGGTGCTGCTCAGCCCATAAAACAGTCACTGCCTCTGTTGTTTTGCTCTTGCATCTTTTATAATGACGTTCAAGCATCACATTGGTGTTTTTGTGCCTCGTCATGTTAACTACTTCTGGTTACAAACGCCGCTGCAGGGTGTTTTGTGTCGTAAAGCACATCAGTGTCTCTATTTATTTTTCTCTCCCTGACTCAAAACCACAACCGTTTTTTTTGTCCACTGAATATAGTTCTTTATCAGTGACATATCGGCTCAAGTCAACCTCTTTGAAATTATTAGATATTCCCTTTAGTGACAACACTGACAGTAGCTGTTGTTTGTGTCGAGCAGGTGTGGGACCTGAGGCAGAACAAGCTGATCTACAATATGCACGGCCATGGTGAC
Source organism: Hippoglossus stenolepis (assembly GCF_022539355.2). NCBI lineage: Eukaryota > Metazoa > Chordata > Actinopteri > Pleuronectiformes > Pleuronectidae > Hippoglossus > Hippoglossus stenolepis. Next base: position 11,196,510 of record NC_061499.1, read on the forward strand.
TCAGTAACTGGACTCGCTCTGAGCTCGGAGGGATCGTACCTTCTCTCCAACTCCATGGACAACACAGGTAGGACAGAAGAAACATCTTTTTCCTTTTCTCAGGTTTTTATTTTCTTTTGCTGGATGTTTAATGTGACTCTTGCCTCTCTCTCTGTGTAGTGCGAATTTGGGATGTCCGACCATTTGCGCCCAAGGAGAGATGTGTGAAGATCTTCCAGGGCAATGTTCACAACTTTGAGAAGGTAACGTGAATAGCCAGTGTTTGCCATTATTTATCAAAAGGCATCAAAACACGTCACTCTGTCATGCAACATATGTTACTACTTGTGAATTGAAACTAACTCTGTACAGAAGTTACAAACAGCTGCAGCCCTGCTCTATATCTGCTGCCAACCACAGTTTCGTGACATCGTCTTTCTTCCTCTCCTGCCTCTCCCATCTCTCTGCTGTCCTTTCTGATAAAGAAAACCTCCCCATCGTCTCATTATGGTTTTAGTAGCTCACGTGTAAAAACGCTTGTGTCACGTCGCTAATGAAACTTCCAACATCTGTTCCTGTCGTTCAGAATTTGCTGAGGTGCTCCTGGTCTAGTGATGGCAGTAAGATCGCTGCAGGTTCAGCTGACAGGTGAGGAGAACCCCCTCGACACACACACGAGCTAGAGGCCATGGTATAATTAATTATCGGTTACAGGGAAATTCTTGTCACAGTGACGGCAGACGCCCAAAGTCCTGACATCACCCCCATGTTCGCCCTCGGGTCTCGCTGGCTTCTAGTCCGTCAATCATCTTTCATCCGTTCTTTTGAGAAATTGAAACCAGTTCCAGGGCTTTAGGAAATAAAGGACAGTCTACTGCAGGAGTTACTGTATCTTTGAATGGAATAGAATAAAATACAACTTTATTGTCCACCAGAGGGTAACATGTCCATCTCAGTGAAACATAAGAGCAGCAAAACTTGCAACAGAATGAACAAATATGGCATTTTTTTAAAAAACAGTTAATTAATAATCATTTGTAAAACAAGTATTGATTTGTACAATACAAAAAACAGATATTAAAATTTACCAGAAGCATTGTACATCATCATCCACATCAGTAATGGTGGTCATATAAGGGTCCTTTTATAATGTCTACCATCTCAAATGTCTTGCTTTAGTTACACCACATCTTAACTGTTTGTGGCCACTCGACTTGCCCGTGGAATTTAAACCCACAGTGGTCTAAGGCCAGTTCAGTAAAGGAAGCTCAGAACATAAATATTAAATAAACAATGGCTGTTAAAAGAAGAAGAAGTAGTTAAAATCCATCCCTGTCTAGACAAACGTTAACTATTTGTCACAGGGTTCCCACCTTTTTATATTCAGGGTTAGGGTTAGGGGTTAACCCTAACCCTTCTATGATCCTATGGATCCTTGAACGATTGTGAATTTGAGGGGGAAATAAAGGCATTGAAAACATTTTTGAAAACTCACTTAAATAGATAAGCTTTACTAAAATTGCTTGAATTTATATATTTTTTTGCAACATATAAATAAAAGTGATCTCCTGTCATCTATCAGGTCTTTAAGTCTCTTTATCACTCATCTTACACAGTATATGGCACCCAGTAACTCACCTGGTTTGAGTGTACACCACATCTCCTGAGTCTCCTGCCATGGCAGCAGATTCAGTTCTGACATGGCCCTATATCTTTTAACAGAAAATAATAATATCAAATATCAATAATCATGGTTTTTCATGTGTTTCAGTTATTAACAAAGTTACTGACTCTGTGTGTGTTTTATAGATTTGTGTATATTTGGGACACCACATCACGCAGAATCCTGTACAAGCTGCCGGGCCACGCTGGCTCCGTCAATGAAGTGGCCTTCCACCCGGAGGAGTCTATAGGTGAGTGGAGAAACCTGCGTCAGTCTCAGATTACGCGCTGTAATACATATTAGAAGAATGGAACAGAGATATGTTGAGGAACAGGTTCTTGAAGAGTAGATCATTTTCATGTCCATGTGTTTTTTTTCTTCCAGAATGTGGTCATTCTGGAAAATCTGTTGGATATAATTTCATGTTGGTTTTTTCCTCACCTCAGGCTTCGTGAGAAAAACAGGACTAATAATATCTCTCTCTCTCTCTCTCTCTCTCTCTCTCTCTCTCTCTCTCCACACAGTGATGTCTGGCTCCAGCGATAAACGACTCTACATCGGTGAAATTCAGTAGTATGTTTGTGAATTGGACGAGTATGTGTGACTGTGTGTGTGTGTGTGTGTGTGATTGCGTCCTGATAGCGAGAGTCCAGCCGTGGAGGAACATGGGTGGTGATCGCCAGTGGAGCCACTGTGATTTCATGTGCTTCAGTGTTCAGACAACCTCAGGGTGTTTGTTCAAAGTTTATTATTCTCAGTCACAACAACCTTGACATTGAAAAGTTTTTTTTTAATCCTGATATTTTTCTTTTTAATAAACTTTCAGTATTCTGTAAAATGTTTGTCAGATTCTTTCATTGTTGTGATGCTTTTGTGGGCTCAAAGTTGTTACCTCTGCAGTGGTGCTTTTTGTTTTCACCCCTGTCCCTGTGTTTGTTGGTCAGAAGGATTACGCAAAAACTACTTAACGGATTTCCATTCCAAACCTGGTAGGAAGATGGGACATGGGCCAAGATGGAGCTTGTTTAGTTTTGGCATGGATCCCGGATTTTTCCCCCACATTCTTTAACATTGTGAGATTTTGAGGTTATCATCTTGACATTTTCACAAATGTCCCAGTGAGTAATTAAATGTTCTTGATAGAGAAAATCAGCCATATTGTGGGGACTGATATCTATGAGTGTGTGCACTCGGGTGCAGCTTGATTGAATTTAAGGGGCTGGATTGGCCTCGGCAGAGTTATGGATTCTACTGAATGCCATTCTGATTTTACATGTAACCGGCTGCTGGTTTTACCATCCAAAGTAAGAAGAAGCAAATGGGTGAACGCTGTGATCTCGTCAAGCAAAGATAAAAGTTATTTTATATCATTCATTCACTGCTATTGTCACATCTATTGGGGGTGGTGTTAAATAGGTCCTTTGAGAATGTGGGTTTATGAACATGATGTATAGTAGGATGAGAAGAATCCATTGTTGGAGTTCAAACTAAGCAGCAGTATATGGTGTTCTCCAGGTTAACATAATATCTGTGACGTGGACATGAAGTTTATTGTGTTTTTTACAAATATGGCCAATTTGGTTCTAACTGTTATATGTTCATATGGGAAAAACTGTCTCTGGGTTCTCCACACCAAGTTATTCTGTCCTGCATTTTATCCTATGAACATTTTCATTTGATGCAGTTTTCTAATAAAAGCTTTACAATTCTAAAGGGTACAGTTTGCATTCAGTACTTTTATTATCCTGCCGTATTGTTTGTGTTTTTATAGTTTTCTATCTGCCTTGCACTAAAAAGAATGCTCTCTTGTTGGACGGTAAACTAATGAACTTTACTAGTAATGAAACACATAAAGTGATGAGGCCTTTGTCAACAATGATTTCTATTACTTCATAGACTCAAGTGTGGTCTACTGGCAAAACCGGCATCTCTTTAGAAAGCATCAAACTTTATTGCTTTGCGTGCAGGAGGAGTTGAGCTGCTCACCTCCTGCATTTATCTATGCAGGAGTTGAGCTGCTCACCTCCTGCATTTATCTATGCATAGTCTTAAATGAATGAAAGCACTATATGGAGTTACTGGCATGTGACTGCAACTATGCACAGTGAAGGTGCATGAAGCGCATAAACTGGGGGGCTAAACCTTTAGCAAGATTCCTCTGAGATGTGCACGGTAGCAAGTCAAAGAAACAACATACAACATAACAACATACAACATTTACAACATATTTAAAACAGGAGGCTAACGAATGTGTTTTGCAGATCTGCTCTAGACCAAAGAGACAAATCAGAACAGATACTTAGTGCAGGCAGAGTGGAGTTATTCAAAGGGACAGAAAAGGTGCAATGAAAACCATTAAAGGTGAGTGTAATCACTTTACTTTATTTGAGAGACATGTATGGTGAAGATAAGGTTGTTGTATTAACCTGGTTATAACACTGAATGGTTAGGGTTCGGGTTATTTTCCATTGATTGTCATATGGGCTCATGATAACCACCTCTGCAGTTATTATCAAGCCTGTGACCAGGCTGCCTCTGTGTGTAACTCACTGTACCACAATGTATTACACGGTAACACACTGTATCATACTGTACCACAATGTAACACACTGTACCACAATGTATTACACTGTAACATACTGGGCTACACTGTATCACAATGTAACACACATTGACTGTAGGTATCACACTGTATCACAATCTACCACACAGTACCACATGTACCACAATGTGTCCCAGTGTACCACACAGTACCACATGTACCACAGGAGGTGAGTAGCAGAGATTGATTAAACATGGCTGTTAATAGTGTGTGTTCCTCTCTGGATGTAACCGCGGGCTGTGGGGACGAGCAGCCCCGCGGGGCAGCGCTCCCTCCTCGGTCTGTGTCTCCGGAGGTGATGGTGTAAGGAGGCGGTAACAGACTTTATTATTTTCGGCTGAACCTCCTCCTCCTCCTCCTCCTCCTCTTCCTCCTCGACTCATCTGTTTCTTTTGTGCTCCTTTCTGAGCTTCTCCTCGAGGGGGTCGCGGTGACTGAGAGCCCCCACCCCCTGTCTCTCTCTCTCTCTCTCTCTCTCTCTCTCTCTCTCTCTCTCTCTCTCTCTCTCCTCTCCCCCTCTCCCCCTCTGCCTCTCTCCCCCCCGGCTCCTCCTGCGCCCGCCCCGGCACCGATTGTTGACAAAAGACGCTGCTAGACGGAGCCAAGGAGCCCAGCGCCCGGTACCGGTGAGCAGACCCGTCCGATAACTTGACTTCTTCCCCCCGAACAGCTCGAGGAGGAGAAGATCCGGCGGTGGCGGCCGGGGGGAGACTCCTCCTGCTCCCAGAAAACCGTGAGCCACAACGGGCTGCTTTGTGTCGGCGGTGGGTCGCATGTAGCCGGAGCGTTAGCCGGAGTAGCACTGCGGGGTCGCTCCCCTCCTCCCCACCGCCGCCCCCCTGTGATCCGGTATCATATGATGTTCATTTCTGTCTGTGGCCCGCGGCCCATTGTGACAGCTTTCCGTCTCTTTGTGTCTTTGTGTGTGTCCCCTCTCCGGAAGGTGTGGCCGAGGTGATTCGGTTGTCGGTGGTGGTCGGACCGCAGCGGGCCGGTGTGAAGTGCCCCCCACCCCCCCCACACAAATTCCCCACCCCTCCTCCCCGGTCCTCCTGAAAACCACTAACGACTGGTATTTACCGACAAAACCAGCGGCCAACATGGGACACTCACTGTGAGCTAAGAGGAGGAGGAGGAGGAGCAGGAGGCAGCGGCCTTGGGCAGGTCTATCCAGCCGGGAATGGTGTGAGCTGACACGGCCAGGCAGTCTGGATCTGACCGGGGACCCGTCATTCCCCCGGAGCCTCCGCGGCTCCAAGCCGCGTCCTGAGCCCTCCAAGATGGGGAAGTGCGACGGTAGATGCACGCTGCTGGTGATATGTTCACTACAACTGGTGAGTGTGTGTTTATCTGTGTGTTTGTTTGTGTGCGTGTGTGTGTGTTTATGTGTATGTTTGTGTGTGTTTATCTGGGTGCGCGTGTCAGAGCAGCCTCTTCTCACTCAACATGAAGATATAATTAGAGCATCGTGCTCCACAGCCGCACATTGTAATCACACATTTTTGTAGTGTCACAGTGAAAAAGCTTTGAGCTGCAGCTGCTGGGTGCCATGCCACATTACAGACCAGAGTGTGTATGTGTGTGTGTTTGAAGCTGAGGGAGCAGGGCAGGGGGGCGCTTTGGTGACGGGGTGGTCCTCATGTCTGTAGTGTGAGAGAGAGAGAGAGAGAGAGAGAGAGAGAGAGAGAGTGGAGTGTTGTGCTCAGGAGGGACAGGGAGGCCCTGCTCCCCATCTGGTCTCCATTCTGGAGTTAAACTTAGCCGCTCCTTGTGTCCACAAATAGCTTGAGACGATTCCTCTAAAATGTAATAAGTGTGTAATATGAGACTGTATCATCTATTGGTGTAATGAGGCTGATGCAGGCAGCAGCAGCAGCAGTGTGAGCAGTGGCTGTGCTTGTGCAGGCTATTGTTTGTCGGGCCTGATGGGTTGTGTGTGTGCAGCAGGGGGATTCGGCCCTTAGATCCTCATTAGTTTGGGGGAGCTTTTAGGGGTTGCTCCTCTTTTACAGTCACTGGACTGGCTGGTGCTCCAGGCAGTTACCATGGAAACAACTGCGGCAGACCTGTATGTGTGTGTGTCCCTGTCCCTGTCGGTGTGTGTGTGTTGTGTTGTGTGTGTGTGTGTGTGTTGTATTTGCATATATCCTCATTTGTGGGTGTTTGGTGTATATGTGGATATTCCTCTAACGTGAGTGTGTGTTTATGCAACACCCCCCTCCCCCCTACCTCCTTCTTACTCCCTGACCCCCAGGTGGCCGCCCTTCAGAGGCAGGTGTTTGATTTCCTGGGTTACCAGTGGGCTCCCATCCTGGCCAACTTCCTGCACATCATGGCCATCATCCTGGGCATGTTCGGCACCGTGCAGTTTCGCTTCAGATACCTCATCTTTGTGAGTATACCCGTCACCTTCTGATGAGGTCACAGCGCCTGTTTACTTGGCTGTGTGTGCAGCTGCTGTCGTACAGAAACTAACCTCAGCGTCTGCTTGGCAGTATGCAGTATGGCTCGTCCTCTGGGTGGGCTGGAACTCCTTCATCATCTGTTTCTACCTGGAGGTCGGAAATCTGTCTCAGGTGAGTCCTGGCTTGGACATTTGCCAGAGACATTAGAGAAAGATTAATTGCCAATTATTTTTGATAATTACTGTATCAACAATGCTGGTTTGGCTACTCACCTCTTACTAATATGCTATATCTATTTAGTAGTTACTAAATCAATTAGCCAAATGATAGGATATTAACCTGCAACTTTTTAATTATCAGTTTATTTAAAAAATGCCCCAAATTCACTGGATACATCCTCCTTTCTGTCTTTTCTTTTCTGTCTGTGAGCTAAGCTTCTCTTAGATTCTGTAATAACTAACTTAATATCATTGGGGTTTAGCTTTAGGTTAGACACATTTACAGACGTCATCTCGTTCATTTTTCAAAATTCAAGGCCTTTTTTAGATCAAGTTATTAGTTGAAAAAAGTAATCAGTGGATTAATTGATGAAACAATGTCTGTTGTTGCCCAAATTTGCAACTCGGAAGAACTGATTCGGTTTCGGCTGCACACATGTGTCGGATGTTTTCCTTTTGCAAGTACCTTCAGAGGCCCAAAGATAAATGAAAAAAGAATAATATAAAATCTCTTATTGGCCCAGTAAAGCTGCTGTCTTGAGGTGACCCCCAACCCCTAGGCTGGGAACATCTGGAAGTCATGTATCATGCAATATTGTCAAACGTTGTGTTTACAGCTTCCCAGATGTTACAATATTGTGATAAATATTTCCGATAGCTTCTGACACTGTCCTCTTCTTTTATGAACATGTGTACATATGTATGTGTGTTCAGGACAGGGACTTTCTCATGACGTTCAACACATCTCTCCATCGTTCGTGGTGGATGGAGCACGGCCCCGGTTGCCTGGTAACGCCAGTGCTAGACTCACGCATGGCCCCCGATGACCACCATGTCATCACCGTCTCCGGGTGTCTCCTTGACTACCAGTACATCGAGGTGTTGAGCTCTGCCATTCAGATCTTGTTGGCTGTACGTATCCGACACCCACACTCCTACAAATAATCATACAGTGTCTTTCTTTTACATTCAGTTGGCATCACACAGATAAACACACATATAGGTATTTTTGAGTTTTATTTTGCTGACCCCTAAACTGTCTGCTTAAACATTCTCTGTGAAATACTGAGCAGACACTGTTAAGTCAGCAGTGACTCAGCCGATGCAACAACACTCATCTTGTTTCTGACATCTCTCTCACAGCTCTTTGGCTTCGTGTACGCCTGCTACGTGAGCAAAGTCTTCCAGGATGACGAGGATAGCTGTGAGTGCTTTTGTCTTCTCCTCTAAAAGCTTGTTGATCCTCCTCCAGCGCCTTGTTCAGCCGATCTGGTTTTACTTTTTGTCACACTGTGAAAGACCTTTTAGTGGTAGCGATGAACGTTGATGCGAGCGCTGTTAGCTCGTTGTTTTCTCCTGCCTGACTCATGCTGAGTGATATCACAGCAGAGGATTCCCTATGGGTAATCTCAGCGCTCCATCTGCGGAGAGTATTAGAGTGTGTCTGCTGGAATATTCCCACCATCAGAGTGTCCGTCTGTCTGCCGGGCTAGGGCCCGTCTATTTGCATGGGTGTGCCATCGGTGGGTCTGAATGGTTTCCCTTCTCGTGTGTCTCTCGTGACTGGTTTACTTTCACTGAGTAAAAGGAAATTAAGTCCTGCAGTTACAATATGAAACCATATGTTTGATTTTCTGTAAAAGCAAAAGACATGCTGTGTCAGTGATGTTTTAAAATCACGCTGTGTCAGTGATTATATGCATGTCGTAACCCGGTGATGATAATGAAATCACAGTGACATGCAAATCATTACTTTTTATTGATTCCGTACTAATAAATCCTGACTGACGCTGGGATTTTCAGGCCCATAGGAGTATGGATAGTTAAGAATTAAAAATATCCAATAGTATGCTAATCTTTTCTTAAATAATAACATAATATAAACAATATTTTTTGTTCAGAATCACTTAGACTTGTGTTATTTTGTCAAAGAATTTTGACCAACATTTAAAGGAGGGATTTTTTACAAATTAAAAATGAAACTAAACCAACATCAGTGTTGTTTGATGGACAAACTGTGTAATGTAACAATACATTTCTTGCTACTTATGAGTTGATATATATACAAACACCAGATACTAGTACATCTGCAATTAGCTTATAATTAACAATATTTCAGCCTGGGTGATTTCATTATTACTGGCACCATATTTACTGCATTACAGGTGTTAAAACAATTATGTTGAGTTTCTGTTCATCCCTTAATTTAAAAAGACTTGCAATAATACAAATCTCAGATAAAAATAAACATGTTAGGACTTAGGTTTTCTTTTTCCATCCATGCCTAACTTATTGTCTAAATCTCTGCTGAAGTCGAACATCGAGCAGTGTTTTCATTGTCACCTCTTGAGTTTGTTCCTCTGAATCGATTGAGAAAGATTAGACCAATGTATCCATGACACAGAGGCGGCGAGAATGATGATGTATTGGTGCGTCTCTGCAGGTTCTGGTGTCAGAGTGGGTTTACAGTGTTATAACAGTGTATTGAAAGCATTGTGATGCCATCTGAGGCCGTGATAGATTTCCATGTCAAAATAAAATCTGATCTTGAAATGAGACACTTTATAAAAAAACGAATTTAAGAGAAAGTTGAATGATCTCATCCCCTCTCTTTCTCTCTCCTTTTAAAGTTGATTTCATCGGTGGCTTTGACTCTTACGGATACCAGCCTCCTCAGAAGTCCTCTCATCTGCAACTGCAGCCACTGTACACGTGAGTTATTAATACAGAGATCTAGAGATTTCTTCTCCTTCTTTTGGAGCTTATTGTGTAATGTTTCTCTTTCAAGGGGCACTCCAGTAATTTAGTATCACACCTCTATATAGTTGGGGGACTCACAAGAGAAGAATATAAAAAAAAATCGTCAAAATTGATGCCAGAAAATCCTGACCTTTAATCTCTAGTTTGAATGAAGCTCCAAAACGCTGAAGATTTACATAAATCTTCACTTCATTTTAATCCCACACCATCACTTTGTAGCGCAGCTTTCTGTTAAACTATCTCCAGAGGCGTCTCCACTTCCTCCCTATATGCAGCAATCAGGATAAAATATCCCAGATACAAACGCTACCATATTGTGCAATCATGACGTTTCAACTTGTTTTTATGGCATCAAATAACTGATTAAAACCAAACTTACTGGAAAAGATTACGCTTCAACAAAAAGTGGTGTGATAAGATACCTAAAATAACAGAAACCATTTATGACGCACACATTATAGTGTAGACTTTTTTGTTTGGTCCATGTCCCATACATTGACATGGAGGAGGCTGAATTTATGACCTATACTGCGACCAGCCACCAGGTGGGGAGCCGACATGTCGTCCATCTTTATATATTTGTATTTCAAATTGTTTTCATAAGATGAGTAGTACAATAAGGAGTAAACTGTAAAATTGGTGGAGTACCCCTTTTTGTACAGTTACATCAAAGTGTAATATACTTTAACGCTGATATCTGACAATATGAACCCCCCTCAATCTCTTCCCCTTTTGTATCACAGGGCTGGTTAATCGTCGGTAGCACCCCCCTCAGGCCAAAACCCCGACGGCGTCACTGTGGATGGGAAGTGGCAGTGGCCCTGATTACACTCACTCTGTGTGTCACAGTTTACCCGAGCAATGGACTTAACCCCACCCAGAGGGAGAGGCGTCGTGTGCGTGTGTGCATGTGTGCTTGTGTCTGAAACGGAGAACTACAGCCCTGATTAGAATGTACAGAGCTCAGGGAAGAACCAGCACGCCAGGTGGTCTGATAAGATGAATGGAAAAGCAGGAGGCGGAGGAGGAGGGGGATACAGAGAACAAGAGCTGGGGACACCTCTGTCAAATCACAGAGGACACGCTTCACTAAACTGCCAGCTCTCAACACTCCCACAAGTGTGTGTGTGTGTGTGTGTGACTGTGTAACTCCACAGAACTAGCAGATGCTTTGTGGTTGCACCCTGGACTCTTACCACTCAGTGCCGTTGTGAATTTTCTTTTGTTTCGTTTTTTTGGAGTTCTTGTGTGTGACTGCGTGTGTGTGCGTGCGTATGGGTGGGGTGGGGGTGGGGACGTAGGTGGGGTCACATAATAAAAAGAGGCACAGCTTGTACCTGTTGTCGTTTTAGAATGTGGTGATGTCAAATTAGAGCAGTCTTTACGAGTCCCGCTCCCAAAGCCATCTTCCCTCACTCACCTGCCGTTAAAAACCCCCGGTTGACATTTAAGACTTTTACGTTACAGGTCAGGCCCGTCGAGGTCATAAAGCAGAGCTGCTGGAGCGGAGGAGGTGAACTGCCTAAAGGATCCCGCTGCTGGTACTTAAGGAGATTTTATTATTGTGAAAAAACAACCCGTGAAAAGACCAAATCCAACAGCTTGTGTCTCATCCCACAAACCCATTCAGTCGTGGAGATCTTAACCTCTAAAAGTAGTCATGGAATATAAGTTTTAAAAAACGACCTAAATCATCTGGACTCTAGTTTTAAGCAATGCAAACCTAGTAAACCTAGTCTTTGTTGGGGACTGTTGTCAGCTGCCTATTTGGGATTGTCTCAAAATAAACTACATCGCCCAGCTCCATTGTGATGAGGGAAAATGTCCCCCAGTGCAACACTGTGGCTCGCTGATGTGGTTTTAATAGTTTTGGACAACAATAGACGACTATGGAAAAAATGCAAAGCCTATTCCAGGCTTTGTCTACGCTCGTTTTGAAGGATCCACAAATTGCGGATTTTGGTATTTTTACTGGATTTGTTGACAATAAGAAATGAAAGACTGGTCCGTTACATTTCTGGGGAAACGACAAAAATAAAGTCAAATGACCAGTTTAAGTGAAGTTTTCAGGAGGATAAATTCAGCCTCACTGTACCTGTGAGGATGTCGACTCTAGCGATGCAGATGGCTTTGGGATCAGGCATTAGTGTGTCTATGGGGGGAGGGGGATACTGTGCATGTAAATAACCAGCCAATGATTGTTTTGTTGGTTCAATTTAGAGAAAAAAAAGAAGGGGGGGTCGGGGGTACATTAGCAAGGGGTTGGGACTGGGGGAGAGGGGTACACATATCAAAGTTTTCGCTCATACCTGTTTCTCTCGTCCTCTCACTGCCCATCCGCAGCTTAGCCCTGCACCATCACACATACGCACATGCCACACACTATACGTTCTACCCCTGCAGCTCAGTCACTGGACCAATAATGGCGACCAATGGTTTAAGGAAAACTCACGATCACGCACGTCGACATGCTTCCCTCTGAGTAGTTTTCGGTACCTGGGATGGGGGAGAGGACGAGGGGAGGAGAGGCAGGTATGAGGTGAAGACCTTATTGGGTGTAAGGTGAAGTTTGAAATAATAAAAAATACACTTTCTACATTAAAGCCGACTCCTGTTTTCATCTGTAGACTCATATTTGTCTCCCTTAGGGGCTTTGTGTTTAATAAATTGAGTGTTTTCCTTCCCTGTTTTGATCACATTAATATCGGGATTATGAGGCACTGATTTTTTCTTTTTTTCCCCAGAGGAGGTAAGTAGATTATAGAAATGATGCAGTGTGATGATATTGTATACTGAGGAATTGATTTGTCAGCACTTAACATAAAACTAATGTATGAGCTTATAAACATAATATACACACTCCAGGGTATTTACTGGACTATACAAGTATGATTAGCAGCCTGACCTGTGTCATGCTCATCATTTCCATACATATTATCACCATAGCCATAATCCACTGTATCCACTTTGCGTCATCCACACCGCGGCTCAGGACGTGTCTCTGTCGGTCTGCAGCTGCAGGAGTCCCCGCTGACACGACTCCAAAGAGCCGCTGAAGGTGTCTCTGTTGTCCGGGCCCCTCGTCTCTTCGCACCGTGCACTCGCATCCCGGAGGAGAGGGAGCAGCGGCGTCACACCCGCTGGTCGTGTGGTGCAGCACGTTGCCATGGCTGCCAAGCACCACGTTACCGTAGAGACCCCGGTACATTGTGTTCAGTCTGTCCACTGTCCCCGTTTAATAAAGGACAACGACAATATCTGACTGATTTCATATTTGCAGACACTTTTATTTACATTTTGATAGTTGTGCAGCAGGTTTATTTATTTATTTATTTTTTTGTTGCAGTTCCGTTAAAAAAAATGCTGTTTTTTCCTCCATTGACAAATAAGTGGTCGGGATGTAAATAAAACTGAATAAATAAACACAAACAGACAGACACATAACAAAGGGTCTGACCGACCCTCCCTCCCCTCCCCTCCCGGTTGGCGCAATGAACCGCACGCTCTCTCTCATCTCTTCCCGTCATGCAGCGCTCTCGCCTGCTCCTCCGTCGAGCCGCCATGTTGTCGGAGTGAAAGCCTGGGGTGTCAGAGAGAAACTGGGGCCGAAATCCGCTACCATCCACCCTCTCCGCCGGTGAGTACCGTCCGTTCAGCGGTCGCGGTGGCACGGGGCAGTGTTTATCCGTTTTCCGGGGCCGGTATTGCCGCACTCGGGGCTCGGGAGAGGGATTGAACCGGGGGTTTCTATTGTGAGGCTGAGGCGGCTGCCTCCCTTTCTGCTGCCTGCCTCCTTCCTCCCGTTGTGTCGGTTCTTCCGCTCCAGACAGCTCTCGGGCCTTTGTTAGCATCCGCGTCACGGGGACCTGTGGGGCCACAGAGTCGGCAGCACACAGAGGCCCCACCAGGTGAATGTTAGCAGCAACATGGCGATATTACCGGGGTACCACCGCCGTTAAAAACACTGTGTTAGCCCGTGCTTGGCCACTGGTCCTCTCGGGCTGAGCTTGTGTCGGGAGGCCGTGTTATTGTTGGTAGACACGGGCAGTGAACCTCCATAACACACCCGAGACTCGGCGTGTGTGGACGCGGATGCATGAAAACGAAACCCCCCGGTAATTGTCACGAGTATTTTCACGAAGCATCCACATTTTACCGTTTCGTGTTTGATGTGTCATGTCTGCCAGGGGGAGCAATGTGCGCTCTGTGCCGAGACCCCTAACGCAATCTGCCGCTAGCTGCAGGCTGCCTGCTCGTATCGTCACACCCCTGTCGGTGCCCGGTATGCGGTGGATTGATCACCGGTATCGAACAATGATTAACCCGGTTAGCTTATGGAGCACAGCGCCCGTTTCCGGGTGCCGGAGTTAAGCTGGTAGCATAACAAGCCGTGTGCGCTCCTGCATTGGGGGGGGGGGGCGGCCACACGGTTGTGGATTTCCGGGTGTTTCTCCACCTAACGTGGAGCCGTGGGTACATGAATAAAGAGCGATCGTGTCGCCGCCGCCGCTGAATGAAGAGCGGCAGAGGGAATCAACCCTGTGACCACACATGTCGGCAGACGGCTTTGTTTTTATCTGCTGGGACCGTCGAGCCGGTCATGGAGGGGGTGTGTTGCACGGTGCGTTCAGCAGACATGGTGGTGGTGGTGGTGAGCCTAAAGCTGCATGTGTCTGAAGACGGTGTCAGACCGACTCTTTCAGAGGTGAAGGCTGAATGGCTCAACACAGCTCATTTTAACACAGATTAGAACCTGTTGGATAAACTGAGGCTGTAAAATACAAATTATAACCCCCAGACTGCTGAACACCACAGGACTTATGGTGCCTCACTGTGGACCACTGCAAGCAGACAGATCGGGCCTCAGACCCTGCATGTGTCATGGGGTTGTCACTACTCACTGACATGTCAGAGCAACTTTGACCTTTTCAAAATACAAACCTGCAGAAAAGACTAACTGAAATAGTTCTTTTCACACAAATCCTATGTTATTTTATTTGAGTGTGCCTATAACAGTTATTTACAACTTTGAGGATTCGTGGTGGTTTTGTTGTTGTTGTTGTTGTATTGTGTTGCACAGAGACGGTTGAGTCTTATAATTGCATCTAACATTAGCAAGTAAAGAAACCTCAGTATGTTGCAATACACGCCAACCGCACCACCAACCGCAGGAACCATTACGTTTAATTAACACCTTTTCTTTAACAGATGCACCTCCACATAGCCGAGGTTAATGACAGTATTGTTACATGTATATTAGTTTTCGTTATGTGTGCAATATAAGCTGGCCAATTAGTTTATCAGCGGTAACGGTGCGAACTTGAAGCGGTTGTCTGCAGTCTGCATGTCTGCTCAGTGATTCATACCAACCACATTTGTGTGGGCAGATCACCTTGAACCCAACGGGGGGGGTAACTAATCAGCAACCCACGCTACATGCAGATCACTGGGTTACTCATAGTATTTTGGGATGCTTAACCAGTATTTTACAAGTGTGTTTGGTTCCAAATAAACACAGAGGTGCAGTTTACAGTTTTTCACGCAGAGTAGAGGTTGGCAATTAAATCTCTAACTGTTTACCCCTTTCTCCTGTTCTGATTATCAACATTTACTTATGTTTAATGGCGGGTAGTCCCTCAAATGCTGGAGCCCCAGTGTGATTCATAATACTGCTCTCCCTTGTGCGGCTGCAGCCTACAAACTTGATCATGTGCTCTGGATTTTTAGAGCGATTAATCTAATTAGGTTTGTTTCATATTTACATACAATTCTATTAAATCAGTACCCTGCTGCAGCTCTGCAGTCAAACTAGACATGAGGCCAGCGAACCTAACCAGTCGGACCATATTGAATCAATGAGAGCCGTACGTATATAGTGACGTTTGCATGAAAGCCTCTGCACTACAGGACTCTACAGCCGGCTCAGTGGGAACATTGTTCACTAAACTGCACTGTGCAAAATGTACACTACACCAGCCCTGTAAGAAAAAGGCGTTGATTTGTTTTTTTTAGGGTTATTTTTGAGGCTGGTGTTTGTGGTTCTGTTGAGGTATATTTGGTTGTAGTCACACTGATGTAAATCAAGAGGAAACAGTGTTCAACAGTTTTAACCACCACAAAGTGAAGATTTATTGCAGTGCATTAATGTTAAACTGCATTTTAGCTTGTTATTTAAAATAAACGGGCAGCCAAGTGTAGTTTGACATGTAAGGCAGTTCAAGCTACAATGTGCGTCGATATATTTTAGTCTCTGGTTTGGCCTGTCAGTCTCTGTCCTATTCAAAAGTGCCTAAGAGATATTGGCCCCATTTACATATTCACATATGACCAAAGTATGTGTTGACTTATAGAAGAGCGACACAGACTCTGAACTTTGAACATGAACCACGTGGAATAGTAAAATGACAGGCAAATGATTAGATCAGCGATTTGTTTCACTCTTTACCTTTCTTGTAAAGTAAGGTTGCAGAACATGGATCACATTTTCTTCTTATGTCAATTCATTTCTGGGTGGGGGCAATAACTTTTGTCATTATTTAATTGCTGGAAACAAGTGCACCACTGGCACAAGGTGGAACTTAAGTCCTCTGTTTATGTGTTATTGTGGGATTTAGTCACAAGGGTTTTTATTAAACAGACTTGTTTCCTCACTCAGTCTGAATTAGTTCTTAACAGCATTAGTTTAAGGTAGATGTACATGATTAACCAGCAGCTGAGCATAAGGTCTTGATTCTGAAAGTGTTTTGTATGTTCAACCTGTTGCTCCAGTTTTGATCCAGTTGGCCTTTTGTCTAATGTAACATATGTATTTCTCTCTCTCTCCGGACAGGCTGTGGTGGAATGAGCAGTGTGTGTGTGTTGAAGAGGAAAGCAGTGCTCTGGCAGGATTCATTCAGCCCCCACCATAGAACTACATCTCCCAGCATGCCCGTGGTGCTGAGCAGCGGAGGACATGCCCCTCCAACTGGGCAGACCCCTCAGGCCACACCCCCCAGCCAACAGGTAATACCCTCCGCATTTACACCTTTAAATATTTCATTCATTCATAGACACGTGTTTGTCTTCAAGAAACTTGTCTCTGTTAACTATGGGGTCTCCTAGTCTATGTCGTTAGTCCTGTAGAACCATATTAGCTATTTTATTGTGTTCACGTTGAAAGAGCCAACTGTGTTGTCACTGTTGAATAAAGTTGGTTAAAATTATGCTTTTGGAAATATAACCAACATACTCGGCTATTTGTACTTTTAGTACAAAGGATGCAAAAACCGAGCAGATAGTCTTTTCCCTGCTTTAACTGCTGACTCGGGTTGGAACAAAGAATAGCTCTGCAGATGTGAAACCTCACATAGTGAGTTTTGTCTTACTAGAAGTTGTGACGGCTGCCTTTAAGTGTCTATTTTCTTATTTCTTATGAATTTGCTACACGTCTGATATTGTTGGACGATCATGTTATATTTGAGAAATTCACATTAGTTTTGCTGAGTTTTGTGATAATGAGTAAAATATCTGTACAGGCTTAATTGTGCTTAGAGAAATGATCCTTTAATTAATTGATAAATCAGTCAACTGACAAATTCATGAATTCATTGTCGTCATTGGTCTCGTGAAATTACAAACAATTTTGTGGTCACAGCTTCACAGACGTGAGGAATTGCTGCAGCTTTTCCTGCTTTGTATAATTGTAAATAGATTTATTTTTACTTTTCTAAATTGTTAAATGAGCTTTGTGAAGTCGGCTGCTGGTCCCATGGGCTGGGTCATTGTCAATATAGATATTTGTCTGTCTTTTTTAAAGAGGAAATTAGAATTTATTGACTGAAAAATAACTGAGTTTGGTGAAACGTTTTGGCGCAGCTGCAAGGAGGTTACAGAAATACCTTATAGTCAGCTCCTGATCTCTCTGTTCTTTTCTCTTGGCTAATAGAGCTGCTGCTGTTACATGCAAGAGCTGTTAGCCCATTCACAATAGCTGGTAATTGGACAGACTAGCCATGCTGCTATAAAATATGTAATAAAACTTACTGTAGCTGTCTTTAAAGTCCCACAATAGCCTCATCAGTTAAGTGTTACTGCTTGATAACAAGGTTAGTATTCGTTACAGTGCATGTCGACTGGTTCTTTGAAGACGGCATCTTGTGGGGAATTTTGGGTTCGCCCTCAAAATTAGTAAGAGGAAGTCTGCACAAGCTTTGGCAGCGAAAAGAAATGCAGCTTCCTATTTGGATGTCATTTGAGTTTCACACAGGAGGATGTGGTTCTGAATACCTCAACCCAGGGTGCTGTTGTGATCAGGATGATGAATAAAAAATAAAGGATATAGTTTGGGAATCTGTTTTTAACATGTGGTCATAAGTTTTAAAAAGGAGTTCAGATTTTTGTCTGTCAAACCTTTGAGGATTTCCAGCTGAAGAATCACTTTGCTGTTCAGTTGCAGTACATTGATGTTTTTTTGTATGTTTGACTTTTAATCATGCTCAACTCTTTGTGTGTATGTTTCTTCTCTTGCATTTTTTGTTTTGTTATAACCGTCTATACCGCCATGTCTCCAGTCGTGGCTCAGATACACTCTGCTTGTTACTGTTGCCAGTAATTTCAGGATAATGTGCATGTGTGTCTCTAAGGGTGTGGCGGGTGCTGGACGTTCCCAGGATGATGCCATGGTCGACTACTTCTTCCAGCGGCAGCACGGTGAACAGCCTGGCAAACATCGCTGGCCCACTGGAGACAACATCCATGACAGCCAGGTGTGTATGTGTTAGTGTTGCAAAAAGAGAGATGCCATTGCAGCACTGCTACTGTTAATGTGTCGTATTATATTTATTACTGTTTATTTAAATCATGCCATAGACTTATTGAGATAATTACATTGGCTGTGTGGAACATACTGTTTCTAACATGTGAAAGCATGAGGTTAAGATAAAGGGTAATGTTTTTAGTTTTAATTTTCAAGACACCCTCTGTAGTGGCTACTTAATAGAAAGAAAAAATAAGATTAGATCTAAATTGTTATCAATTTAAAGACGACCGCTTGTGTCTTCAGTTTCAGCCGCTTTAATGTGTTCAAGCAAATCATGTTAATTACTATTTAACTAAGGTAATTAAAGTTTAATCTATGTTTGTACAGTAATTGAGAATGTAACACGTGGTGTCACGCTTTTAACGTCTCCCCGGTCTTTGTGTCTGCAGGTGCGATCCATGGACGAGTTGAACCATGACTTTCAGGCTCTGGCTTTGGAGGGGCGCGCCATGGGAGAGGTGAGACATTAGGGTTAATGGTTGTAGTTGCGTAAATTGGCGTGCAGACTATGAAGTGTACATAGCTTTCCTCGTGATAATGTAGCATGTGGGCTGTGGCCACTCATGACATGTTGGTACAATGTTGATGTCTGAAATTGATTTAAAATAAGTGGATTTGATGAGGTCAAATGTTGTGTCACAATTTGACATAAACATGGCTGTGTTATGTCACTTAACCACCTAGCTGGAAAACACTCGATTCACATATTGATAGGGAGATCAATTACCTTGGCAACAGCCGAAGTTGCAAAGCAGTTTGGTCAGCCCTAACTGACAGAGTCCAATTTGAATAATATGAAATCTAAGAAAAAAGAAATGGACAAGTCGCTTGGTGAAAGGCTCTGGAGCTTAAAGTAGCGTGGATTTGTGTTTGCATTGTTTAACTCAAAGCTCTGAAAAATGAGAAGCGTCTAGGCTCAGATGCCTTTTTAATTTGAACTGGTTGGACTGGCTGTTGGCATGTATTAAACACTGGGTTAAGCTGTTAATGCTGGACCAGTGCCTAACTTTGGCTTGTTGAACCCATTCCGTCTTTTAAAGCGTCAGGTTTTATAAGTCTATTGTTGTATTCAAGTGGTGTTTATGTTATATAGCTGTGGGCTGTAATATGTTTGAAACGTTGAGGAAAAATAAGACATCACTTTGAAATATACAATTTCAAACTAGCATATCAGTTTACATTGCTAAAAGTCCCTCTGCAACTAAGAGTTGTTGTTTCCTGTTGCCAGAAGATACTGATCATAGTGGTTTACAGAAACAACAAACTTTTTATTAGGGGAAAGATGTTGACTAATAAAAGGAGAGAAACACAAACGAGCTACTGATAAAGTGCTAGTCTACTCAGTAAGTCCAAACTCTAAAAACTACTTAAAACTATTCAACTCTAATAAATTACATTTCAAATGAAAATTATGAGCTGTTATCTTTTTATCGTTGCTTTTACTTTAGCTGCTTTTCAGACATGCACTGAACTACAGAGAATCTCCCGACATTCTCTGGAGGGGCTGTATGTGAGAACGCAAATGTCCAAGTGAGAGGTTCCAGACTTTCTCTGGCGTTTCTTAGGACAGCCCCTTAGTAAAAACTCTGGATAATGTCTAAATGAGGCGATGTGAGAACACTGCAGGAGATCCTCTGGTGGATTCACCGTGAGCGAGCGGGATGTTGATGACTTTTCTAACACGCCTCAAATGCAAAGCTGAAAGAAACAAGAAATATAAATATCTCAGGATGAAAAAGCAGTGCCATACACGCTGAAGATGCTTTTGGGGATAAGCTCTGGAGATTTATGTGTAGCTTTTTTTGTGTGATTGGCAATGAATGACCTGTACTTGTCTGTGGCGTAGTCAGGCGTCAAATACTCTGAACAGTTGTGTATAATACTGGAATTTAAAATGCAGCACTGACAGTTTTGAATAAAAGCAAGCAGGTTATGTGGTTTGGAAGATTTGAGGAAGTCTCTGCTCATATGCTCTGTTGTGCAAATAATAAGTTATGTAAATATTTTATTTTGCCGTTTCTTCCATGTGCTTATATCTGTATCACCATTTTGACCTTTATTTTCCTCCTTTTCACCCCCTTTCTCCTCCTCTTGTCCTGCGTCTCTACAGCAGCTGCTCACTGGTAAAAAGTTCTGGGAAGCGGACGACTCTGGGAAGGACGGACCAAAAGGGATCTTCCTGGACCAGTGGAGGGACAGTGCATGGGGTGCCTCAGGTACCCACACGTCTGGATTGTCTTTGTGATACCGTAGCAGACAGCAGGGTGTTACGGGTGCAGGAATTTTGGCAGTGTTTATTTTTCGCAAGCACATTGAGAAACCACCAGAGCACTCGCTGTCTAGTATCTGAGCATTAATATTTATATTCCTGTCAAAGTCAGAAGCCGAAGTCAAAGTGAAATCGCCCTGATGGTCTCCAAGATGATTATTTGCGATTCCTTCTGCTGTATCATGTCAACACAAATCAGTTATTTCTGTTGGCATGATGACAAAATAAATACCTGCAAATCTGAAACAGTCTGACACTTGTTTATCAGATCATTTCTGTGGAGAAGTGTCCTTGGGCCAGATACTGAACCTGAAATTGCTGGCTGTACAGACTGTATGAATGGTGGTTCCTCTGCATAAAGAGGTGCTGTGTGAATGGGTGAATGTGTCTTGTACTGTAAAGTACTTTGAGCGGTTGATAAAACTGGAAAAGCACTATTATAAATGCAGTCCATTTCCTGTCCCTACCGGTTAATGTTGTTAATGTTGCTAATGTGTTACGCTATCCCCTGTCATGCTGGAACCTTGTGCATGAATGTCCTGTTTCCTCTCGTTGTAGATCACTCAGTCTCTCAGCCAATCATGGTAACCCGTCGGCCAGGCCAAGGTTTCCATGGCGGAGGTGAAGTTGGCGTGGGCTCGGTGATGTCACCGCGGTCTGAGAGTGGAGGGCTGGGAGTTAGCATGGTGGAGTACGTCCTCTCCTCCTCACCAGCTGACAAACTGGATTCCTGCCTTCGGAAAGGACCCTACGTAAGTATCTTCTCTTTGTCAGTAAAACCACAGTCTGTCGTTACTCATCTTTCTGTAATCACTTTAACTGAACCATCAGATTTTCAATAACCTTGTCTGCACACATCGGCTGCAGTTGTTCTCTCACTGTTCGTACCTTATCAGCTGGTGGTTGTCAGATTAGGACAAGTGTTGTTTTTTTCAACTTGTTCATGTCAGTTTGTTCTCCCGACTGATCTGTAACTTTGTGTATTTACTGTCAATCCCTGTTATGTTGTCAGAACCCCTCTCACTGTATCTGTTATTTCCATGGTCTCTCACTGATCACACAGGGGCAGAGGGATGGAGAGGTGGAGGAAGAGAAGAGGGAGAAGCCAAAGGCAACGTTTGAGGGAGAGAAACTCAAAGAGTTGACGGAAGCTGAAGCTGATGTCATCAGCGACGTCATCAATCCCAATGGGCTGCCTGTGCAGAATGGCCTCGATGTGGATGTCAAAGAGTTTTGGTAGGGGACACACTTTCACGACTCGTTTGAGAAAAGATTATCTTGTTCTACAAACAGCCTTCAGATGTAAATTCAACATCTTCTCCTTTCTCTCCATTGCAGTCGTCCCCCGGGCAACATGCCGGCCCCTGGCCCCGAGGGTGACCTGCTTGGGGGTCAAGGCGGTGTAGGGGCTGAGGGCATGACACCCTTAGGAGGGGGTGGAGGCCCCAAGCCCCCTGAGGACTTCTCTGGTGTAGAACAGGGTGGTGTCACCATGGACCCCATGGAGTCAGTGATGGAGCCGCTTCAGTTTGATTACAACTCCCAGATGCCCATGGACTCTGCGCCCACTGTGGGTCTATTTGATTACGCTAACCAGCAGCAGGTAAGAGAGTGGTGGTGGCGGTGATATAGTACAAGTATAGTTTCTGCTCCAGTGATGTTTAAAGTGTTTATCTATTGTTTTGTGTTCAGCTGTTTCAGAGAAACAATGCACTTGCAGTGCAGCAGTTAACAGCAGCCCAGCAGCAGCAGTACGCCTTGGCAGCAGCACAGCAGTCTCACATTGGTAAGAGTGTGTGTGTGATATTCAGTTATATGAGCAGGACATTTCAATGTAAACATCTCATTTGTTAATATAGACGCTTGAAATGTTTGTTTCATAAGGCACATTTTCTCTGTGTACGTTAAGTTACAGGAATTGGTCAGTCTCACCAGTGACTCCATAAGTGCTGCAGTGTCTAGCTTTTCATTTTGTGCATAAGAACACAGTAGTTACAAAACAGTGCTGTTACAGTCCTGCGGCAACTCGTTTATGAGGAGTTCAAATTTCTTAGATTTACTCAAAGACAAGTCATGCTGAACACGCCTGAAGAAACTGAGAAATATTTTTGCACCAGCTTTAAAAAAGGTCTTAATTCAGGACTTAAATAAAAAATGTATTATTGTATTGAATGGTGATTATCATACTCCATGTATTATGTCAAATCTTTCACCCCTGTCTTTCCTTTTATGTGTCGTCAGGTCTGGCCCCAGCGTTTGTGCCCAATCCTTACATCATCAGTGCTGCTCCACCTGGGACAGACCCATACGCAGCTGGACTAGCAGCAGCGGCCACGCTTGGTAACTTTTTTAATTTTGAAGCTGACACCGTGCTCTATTTAAATGAATTTAATAACGCGTATAAAAACTGGCACAGTCGTCCCATCTCATCAGTATTTTGCATATTTGTTTGTGTTTAGGTCCGGCAGTCATGCCTCCCCAGTACTACGGTGTGACCCCCTGGGGGGTCTACCCTGCCAACCTTTTCCAGCAGCAAGCTGCTGCAGCTAACAACTCAGCCAATCAGCAGGCAGCAAACCAGGGCCAGCAGAACCAACAGCAGGTCAGTCGGTTATTTACTTATGCCGGCCTGTCCTCTTATCCTGGTCATTTATTACATGCCACCCTGTATCTCTGTGTGGGGGTGCTGGTGTAAACATTAACTACTTGAGACATTCACAATATAAACTTAATCTACAGTACACCACAGGTTCTCTGCTTTAGAACAGATTTAGAGAAACTATTGATATTGACATATCTTGTTTTTCTGACATTGCAAAGGTTATGCGTGGTGGTGGCAACCAGCGACCTCTGACCCCCAGCCAAGGTCAGCAGAATCAGCAGAATGACCAGCTGGTTGCAGCAGCGGCCGTCAACTCGGCCCTCGCCTTCGGGCAGGGGTTAGCGGCAGGAGTCCCTGGTGAGTCTGACGCTCTTTAAACTGGTTTTACTACTTTGGAAAAATTCCCAACAGACCCAATTACATTTGCTATTTCAACACTGCTGCCTATAAAACTGCTGCTGAAATTTACTTACAGCCCACAACCCCCAAATGTACACAGTACTCAAGAGGAAACTGCTCTCTGAATAAATATTCCGATGCTGTCTCTTTCTCAGGGTACCCGGTATTGGCCCCTGCAGCCTACTATGATCAGACAGGGGCCCTGGTGGTCAACACTGGAGGGAGGAATGGCCCTGTCCGCCTGATGGCCCCGGGCTCTGTCATCATATCTCCCTCCGCAGCACAAGCAGGTAACACAGTAATGAACATAAAGGCCGAGGGTGGGCTTCAGTTTATTCTGATGTAGGAAACGGGACAAAGTCATGCACACAAACATGCTTCATAAACATGTTCCCAATGTGCTATCCAACCAGAACCTGCAATTAGGAGATTATGAGACTGTACCTTCGAGTCTGGTCTTTTACAAGGAGTTCCCATGAGTCCGTGTGCTCAGTATCAAGGGGGAATTACGGGGTGTTTACGTCAATACTGGCATTAAAGTGAACAATTGTTAGTGGGGTGAACATTTGTATGATAATTGACTCTTTATAAGGACATTTAACTGAACTATAAGTAAACCTGTGAAAACACCTTCTCCTCTCACTGTACTCTCTCTTCCTCCAGTTGCAGCCGCTGCAGCATCCGCAGGTGGTGGCAACGGGGGTCTCGGTGGTGGGGCCAACGGTCCATTCCGTGCCATGCAGTCCCAGCAGGCTCAGCAGCAGGGTGGACCCGGTGGTGCTCTTGGAGGGAGCTCCTTCTACGGATCCTCCTCCCTCAGTTCCTCCTCCCAGAGCTCCTCTCTTTTCTCACAAGGCTCAGGGCAGCCGGGGCCCGGGTCTGCCTCGTTGGGATTCAGCCAGCCCAACTCCTCATCCCTCGGTGCCAGTCTGGGGGCTACGCTGGGAGGCTTTGGCACTGCAGGTTGGAATACACCTTATCACGTGCTCTGCCGTATGAGTGAGCAGCTTGATGTATATATTTTTTTGATTTACAATGCATAATTCCTGTCGATACCATGATCTAATTGATCTTTGTCTCCCTCTAGTGGCCAACTCGAGTGGGGGCAGCGGGTCCAGACGGGACTCCCTGACAGGCAACAATGAGCTGTACAAACGCACGCCCTCCAGCCTCACCCCGATCGGCCACGGAGGCTTCTATAACGGCACCCTGGGCTTCAGTCCCTCCCCTGGCCCTGTGGGCATGCCCCTGCCAAACCAGGGCCCGTCTCACTCCCTCACACCCCCACCTTCCCTGTCCAATCACAGCTCCTCGTCCAACCTTAATCTTGGTAAGTGTCTGTTTTGATTTAAGTGATTGATAACCTCTTGAAAAGCTTTTTTTAGTTATTGGTTCTATGGAAACGGTGCTGTTTGGTCAGACAACGGTAAACAAAACAATCTGTTTCCATACCAGAGTGTGTCGGTTAATGTTCTTCATTTAAAGTTAGGTTTTTAGTTTAATAAGTTTGACATATCTACAGTATAAACACTCCATGAGCCTGACTGCCTTAGTTTATGGAAGCTTAACACAAATTGTGTGTTAATCTTATTTGGGTATTGACCTGAATTAGGTTGGTAGTTTGCAAGTTTACATTCCTAAATCATTTTTCATCACTAGATTGAACAGAAGGTTTGTCCATGTGTAGTTTTATATCCCAAAATGAAATGGTTTAAAATTTAACATGCTAAAGATTTCCATTGTAGCTTGTAATAAATTACTTTTGCAATTCATAATTTTCAAGGCATAGCACTAAAATCAGTAGGCAGACTTGCAATGCAGTGTGTTTTTGTAGGTTCAATTACCAGCAGAGACTTTTGTTAGTTCCAGTTTTTTCCATGATTGACAGTTGGTGGAGTGAAGTATAATTCAAAGATTCAGCTCCAGTGTGAGGAAGCAGAAACGACAATCAAACTGACTGACAGAAAGTTTAGGCTTCATAATGATGATAGATTACCTCACTTTGAAGTCTTTACAAGGGTGTTTATACTGAAAAATAGAGTGTGTGTGTGTGTGTGTGTGTGTGTGTGTGTGTGTGTGTGTGTGTGTGTGTGTGTGTGTGTGTGTGTGTGTGTGTGTGTGTGTGTGTGTGTGTGTAAAAATCATGCTCCAGTGCAAACTATATACTTACTTTTATTTGTCTGTAAGACATTATATTCAATATCTACTGAGCTCATCACTTATTGTTGTATCAAAGAGCTGCTATTTCTTTTTGCTGATGTCAACTACCTGGATTCAAACACTTTTTATGGGAATAACAAATGTAAATCATCTCAGTGAATCTTAGTTTCGTGTTTTAGACAGTGCTGCCATCCAGTGCTGTGTTTTTGTGCTGCAGAGCGCAAATGTTATTTTCAAGAATTTGTCTGGAAACCTTTGCACTACAGTCAGCTGTTAAAAAGAAAAATCCATACAAGTAATTATCTAATGTTAAATGCAATGAGTCAGAGATTTTTAGAGATCTTGTTTGAACCATGGAGAAGAAATTATTAATTTAATCATTTTGTTCATCGGACTTTCAACTTATCACTTATTTTGTTTGAATACAGAGCAACACATAAAATACCACTCTTGATTGCAGGATAACGATATAGGATAAATAATGGGGCCCTAAAAGTATGACACCACAATGAATATCTCAAATTTAAACCTGGAAAAACCCAAATTATGTCAGATAACAAAATAGAAGAAATGTAAGATTTTAAAATATTTCCTTGGTCTGCAATAAATAACCACCTCCTTTCTACAGAAGGTCAGATTGTTCAGTCGGTTCACTTGTAGTGCGCTGTGTACACACTCCCTGTCACAGTGTGTGAATTTTGACAGGGCAGCGTTGTCTCAAATCAAACACGGCCGTTGTGCACTCACTGGAAATGACGATCGCAACATTTGACCACGAGTGTCACTCGCATAAATATCTCCTCATCAGAGGCTCGTGGAAGTGACTCAGTGCAGCCTGTGTTCAGCTGCTAACACTGAGCATTTGTACAAGGGAATATGAGCCTTTCATTTCCCCCCTCACATTTTGTTATGTTGCAGCCTCATGCTTAAGATGAAAAACAACAATGCTGAGATAGGAAAAACGTAATATTTGAATTTTAGAAAAATGTATTAAAACTGAAATATCATATTGAAAAATGCTCTCACTGGCTCTGTGACAGTTTTGCACACTTACCCGACTTACAAAATATTCAAAAACCTTTTTTTCTACTTCAAAATTATTACATTTTTCATATTTTAATCTGTAGATGTAAACCTGACTAGTAGCTGGTTTCTTATTTATTATAATTAACAGTAACTCAGACTTAATCAATATCACTCTTTATTTCACCCTTTTATAATGAAGCAGTACACAAAAATAATGATTCTACCTTGGAAAATGATTTAAAATTAACTCATTTTCAGAGGAAGAAACACAAGCGACACAAACAACTCCTCCCCCCTCATGTCCTTTCATGCCACATCCTTTGTGGTACAGGTGAAAACTGTCTCCTGCTCCATCCACTCGACTTCTCTTGCTCACTGCCAGGTGCTACACACAATGTGTTTATGGGCCCTTAAAGAGTTGTTTCATCTTTATACAATTTAAAGCTGCTCTAATCCAGACATGCGAAGGGGCTGCCAGGAATTTCCATCTAAGCAAGATTAATTACCTCATCGACAAAGTGACAAAGGCAATTACATCCATATTCATTTTGGTCAGTCGTGATGTGAGAAACCCTGAATGGCGTGATGAATGAGTTTGGTTCGATCTCCGTGCTGTTGTTTCAGGGCGAATTAAATCCGTCTCTCCAGATGTAAACGAGAGATGAGCAGCACCAAAAAATATGGACATTATTAGCAGGAGATTTGCAGGTTTTAACTCATGAGAACTGTTAATGAGTTTCCATGGGACGGGACCGTGTTGAGCACAAATGGAGAAGGCTCTGCAACCAGAAATAAGCAGCTCAGTAGTTGGACACGAGGTCTCTTAAGGTTCAACTTGGTTCGAGCCTCTTCTTTTTTTCTTTTTCTTTTTTATCGTTTATGAAAAGCAGAATTAGGCCATCGACCTTCTTTAAAAAATTGTTAGGGAGAATGATAGACAGGCACTGGAATAGATTTGGGGACAGTCTGCACTTGGAAGAATAGAATTCTTACGTTCAGCAAAGAGAAAGTGTTTTAAATCGTCTGGATCAAACAAAGTCGAACTGAAAGTTTGGTGATGTGCACATTAATAAATATATGCATGAAATTATTTTTATGATCATAGTTCTCCGCTCATGCTCAGTCATCTTGTACACTTTGAGTATGCTAATTATTTGGCTTTGTACGAATCATCTCTGTTTTCTGTCGTTGCAGGAGGTCTGACCAATGGCAGCGGGCGTTTCATCTCCGCTGCCCCGGGAGCGGAGGCCAAGTACCGCAGCGCCGCCAGCTCAGGCTCCTCCCTCTTTTCACCCAGCAGCCAGCTGTTCCCGTCATCACGGCTACGCTATGGCATGTCAGACGTGATGCCGTCGGGCCGCAGCCGCCTGCTGGAGGACTTCAGGAACAACCGCTACCCCAACCTGCAGCTCAGAGACATTGCCGGCCACATCATGGAGTTCAGCCAGGACCAGCACGGCAGCAGGTACACACAAATATCAGTCTCGCTTCAAATACACAGGACAAAGAAGCAACCAGAAAATCAAATTGACCAACCCCTGAGTTCATATCTCTCTGTATGCAAATTACCTACAGACAAAAACGCGATGTGCAATTGTGTAAATCTTCAGTTTGACCCCGTGTTAAAGTCCTGTAAGGCAGCGCTGGACAAAATCTGTGGTGAAGTTCAGTGAACAACTGCAAGGATCAATGGTCATGTCTCTTTTCTGTTGACACAACGCGAACAGGCTGCATTTGTTTTAAGGAGACGACCCTCAGGACATTGCGTTGTTTATATTCTCCTCAGAAGGCGCCATACCGCCATACTCCAGGTTCATGCTCAGTTCATGCTGGTATGGGGCATGATTATGTAAACATAATGAATATAACATGAATATTTCAGACCCTGTCTCCTTTTGCAAACAGTTTGCTCTGTGTCTTGTTCCTGCTTTAGTCTGTACATCCTCAAGTATATTTTTTCATTGATAATACAACAAATGGCGTCATTGATGGCTCACCAGATGGCAACGGATGGCAGCAGGGGCCCCCGGAGGCCACTCTGGGGTCCTGGATTCTGGGTCTGTCTGGGTTGAGACAGCAAACGCAGACTTATGAAATGATCTATTAATACACCATGACGTCCAGTCTGCACAATCCAGACATTTTCTCTCCTCCGTCTCTTCAGCATCGCTGTCCTTTTTTATCTCTGCTCTTCCTGGCATCCATCACTTCACCTCACAGGCTGTTTGGTTGCTTCAACTCCGCCTGTCTTTTCTCAGCTCTCAACTTCATCTGCTTTAGTCTGATTGTTCCCTCAGGTTAAAGATGCAGAAGCAGCTTTCTCTCTTTGTCTTTGTACATCTGTCATTTTATTGCCACTCTCTGATATGTTTATTTTTTAGTCTTCGGGTTCATCTAGAGCAGAGCAGGCTGCACACTTCCTCATATACATTGCAAAAGCTAATGGAAATGAAGAATAACAAAACATATCTGTGGAATTTAATACAGCACATATCTGTGGTTAATGCAATGCTTATCCTCTCTGTCTTAAAGGTTTATCCAGTTGAAATTGGAGCGAGCCAGTTCCGCGGAGCGCCAGCTTGTCTTCAGTGAGATACTCCAGGCTGCCTACCAGCTTATGGTGGACGTCTTTGGAAATTATGTCATCCAGAAGTTTTTTGAGGTGTGTGTGTGTGTGTGTGTGTGAGAAGCTGAAAAGTTGGTGCTGTGTGTGATTTTGGCCCTTAAGATTTCCAATAACAAGTGCAGTGTCTGTTCTAAACCTCTGTTTGGAATGGGCTGTTTGCTTGCTGGTAATGCTGATGGCAGCTTTCTTTCTGAAACTGTAAAAGTGGCCTGCAGTAATTGAACTGCAGCAATCAAAGACCGGCTGCAGGACTCAGTCAACAGAATCCTGAAGCTGCATCACCGCTGCTGCACAAAGAGCTGTTCGCCTGTTTGTTTTTTAAAGTTCAGGGAAGCTCGACACAGAACCTTGAACTTGAGAATCGTCTTGTCATGAGTCCCAGCCGCCACTGCCACAGAGTGCTGGTGGCATGTTCATTCAAAGTTGATTAATATTGAACGTGTCATGTGTCCAAATCACATCTAATTCAACACTGCCTTTCTTTGGGCCCTTAACAACACACAGGCCAAGTGTGAAGCTGATGAGATGAACGGTTCTCCTGATGTGAGCCACATACAGATTTCTGGATTTATTAGATTCTGTTGTACTACATCCTGTGGCCTGTGTGAAATTGCGTTATACATGGTATTGTGTCCCGTATTACTCAGTGGATTAGAGGATTTACAGGCTTATTTTGTGTGTGTGTTTTAGTTTGGCAGCCTGGACCAGAAGCTGGCTCTGGCAGAGAGGATCCGAGGTCACGTGCTGTCTCTGGCCCTGCAGATGTACGGATGCAGGGTCATTCAGAAAGCTCTGGAGTTCATCCCCTCGGATCAGCAGGTCATTGTAAGTATGCTAATTCTCATTGGATGGTATCAGTGTGTCAACAAGGGAAACAGACTGGACCTTTGCCCTAAAATCACCTTAATTAAACACATTCTGCCCATAACACTGCTGCGATTCAGTTGATGCAGTCAGAAATTATGTAGTGAGCTAATCTGATGCCCCAATTTCCAAGCATACCTTTTATCTGTGTTCCTGTAATTCCCATATGAAAGAGTGCATTGTTCAAGGGCCACTGATTTGTATTTGTATAGAAAATGCAGCTTCGATAAAGAGCTGTGCCTTGTGCCGCTGTAAAGGCAATCTACATTATGGGTTTTGTGTTAGAGCTGCCTCGTGTAGCAGCAGGTTCCTCGCAGGCGCTCTATCATCCACAATGAATGAGGCTAATGATACCACAGTTTATATGTAAATGTTGAACTGCAGGTGTTAAGATAAATCCAGCTGAATTTCAGCATGAAATTGTTAGAAAAGGGTGTGAGGGAGTGAGTGCATGTAAGAGGGAGAGAGTAGTATCCATATCTCCTTAATGATCCGCAGTAGATTTCTTCAGGGCGCCTGTTTCAAACCCAGTGTTACTTGTTGGGCTGTGAGCCACTGTGAAAAATGAAAAAGCTCCCTGGCAGTATTTGATTTCCTCACAAACAATTATATGTCCCTCTCCACATTCTACCTCCCTCATGCTTTCCTCCTCCTCCTCCTCTTCCTCCTTGTCATTGTCGTCCTCCTTCTCTGCAGAGTGAGATGGTGCGGGAGCTGGACGGCCATGTGTTGAAGTGCGTGAAGGACCAGAATGGTAACCACGTGGTGCAGAAGTGTATTGAGTGTGTCCAGCCTCACGCACTGCACTTCATCATAGACGCCTTCAAGGGACAGGTGGGTCCCCTCTGCACGCGAACACACATAACATATTTCCACATTCAATCACCGAAGCCTGCCGGTGCTTGGCTGACATCCACACACACACACACACTTGTGTGTGCACATATACACTGTCGCTGCCTTGAGGCACCGAGCATATTGTCACCGCCAAAGTACATATCCAGTCTTTTCCAGGCAGCGGGTATGTTGCCATGGCAACAGGAACCTCAGCCCAGTGGCAACAGCCATCTTCTATCCACCAGCTAAATGTTACATTACCATAAACTGTTTAAAGAAAGATTAGTGTGTTCATGCATGCGCTTTTCTTTAAATACAAATAAAACGTTTTCACTTTTCCGATTTCATGCTCGGTGTTTTGATGGTAAAATTCACCGATGTGAGTGTTGTGCTTCTTGAACATTTCCATGTTGTGCAACTGAGTGTTTTCTACTTGGTGGCTCAGATTTGTTTGTGTAGCTGAAAACAGGTCAGGAATTTGTTTTCACCTGCCCTGCAGCAGAGGGCTGGGTGTGTGAAAGTATGTCTATAATCATTTCTTGCTAAAATCCTGAGGGTGTCTACGCTATTAGTGAGAAAAGTTTGAGCAAAGGTATACAAGTGTCTGGATTAACCCTCAGCAGACCCCCCATTTTCTGCAATAGCCCAAAAAAGAATGAAACTAAAATAAAAGTTAATGTTCTTCAACCCTTTTGATCACAGTTGTTACCCTGGTCTCGGTGAAAAATAACTTGTGGGACCAAAGTAACAGAAGCACAAACATGGTAGAAATGTAACTTGAAACCATTTATTGCATAGTCACAAGTTTAAGTTAGTTCTGTTCAGGAAATCTGCACATATATGTGGATCTTAAAATTAGAAGAGAGAGCGCTCTCTCACCCGGCTGTCTTGCCAAATTAAAGCGTTCACTCTGGTGTCACGTTTCCATCACTGCAAATCTGAGCTGATTAAAACCCGTGTTAACTGTAGATTTGTTTTACCGGGGGGGTGAATGGTGTTTGATTCCTTTCTCATTCCTGACAAAAGCTAGATGTTAGTGGGCGTTGGTGGGTTTGACCAGTGGAGAGAGTTCAAACAATCTATAACTTGTCATGGTTGTGTGAAGACCAAAACACACCTAGAGTAGTGCAACCAAGGCTAAAGCTTCCCATAGATGGAAAGGTGTATTTTAATGTATGTGTGTAATGACTAACCCTGTATAATTACCTGTGTCTTTCAGGTTTTTGCTCTCTCCACTCACCCTTACGGCTGCCGGGTCATCCAGCGCATTCTCGAACACTGCCTTCCTGAACAGACGCTGCCTATACTAGAGGAGCTCCATCAACACACAGAGCAGCTAGTGCAGGTAACGCACACAAACCAGCACTCAGTGTTCGTCTGTTTCATTTCCACCAGTGACGTTCTCAGAGCGATCACACCTCAAATTGGCTTATATAAAGCTTTTCCCAGAGCCTCCAAATTTTGGAAGTTGGCTGCGTTTGTTGTGACGTCAGAGGCACCAGCTGTCCTCCTCACGTTTTAATTCACATGCCTGTTTGGTTTGTTTAATTCAGGACCAGTATGGAAACTATGTGATCCAGCACGTTTTGGAGCACGGCCGAGCAGAGGATAAGAGCAAGATAGTGGCGGAGATCAGAGGCAATGTGCTGGGACTTAGCCAGCACAAGTTTGCCAGGTAAAACCCAATAGAAATACACAAATGCAAAGTTTCACTCTTTTGTTTCCTCCTACTTTGAAAAAGATTTTACTTTATTTCTCCAAAAGTACATTAAGACTTAAGTTTGGGTTTCTACTTTTTATTTAAACTCACCTTAACTCTTTTCTGTCTGTCCAGTAATGTGGTGGAGAAGTGTGTGACCCACGCGTCGAGGGCAGAACGGGCGGTGCTGATAGATGAAGTGTGCAGCCTGACTGAGGGCCCCCACAGTGCCTTATACACCATGATGAAGGACCAGTACGCCAACTACGTGGTGCAGAAGATGATCGACGTGGCTGAGCCAACCCAGCGCAAGATCGTAATGCACAAGGTGGGTAGATAGACCGAGGTCATCCTAATTATTGGTGTAATTAGCCTTGGTCAGTATTTAGTATCTAATTGCACCTGCGGTTAGAAATCAGTATTAAACCACTAGCACAGCTTATTACAATGGAAAACAACATAAGTGATCATTTTATTCAGACAGTGCTTTTCATGTCTTGCTGAACCTACAACAACACCACATTTAAGAGATCTTATTTCTACATATGACTACTATTTGTGGGTTATAAAGTAAATGTGTACAAAACAATGGCCAATGGTATAGGTGAGGGAAGTTTTAAAATGGTCTATGTAGACAGCACCAAATATACAGATTTTCAACTCTCAGTACAAAAAAGTCCAAAATATTAGTACCGATTTCAATAATGGCCAAAAGTAAAAGCATGAATGTGCTGCCTTAGTTTCTCTATCACTTCAGATGTTACTCATAGATATCCCTAAATGCACATTTGATTAATTGGACACACTCATTTGAAACTTAAATGAATACAGACAAACCAGAGGACATGTGGGAAGACGTATGCACTGAAGCACATCTAATAACCAATTCAAATACATGGAGGGAATCCAGATGGAAGGTAATTATCAGAATAAATGATGGCTTAAATATGCCTAACGCACTAAATTGGATGTTTGGTACACAAATTCCCAACCATACCCACATTGGTCTGTTGGTCGAATTCGAATCCCTGAACATTAACATTGACCCCGTTTGGAGGTGGTCAGGGAGGCTTGTGGCCGCACATGCAGGACCAGTATTCAGCTGAGGTCTTCTGAGCCGCTACAGTTTCCCTATGAATCTTTTCATGGCCCATACATTGATTTGTTTGTGGCTACCGCAACAATATCAACACTGACGACTGCATAATAATTTTTTTATCAGATGGGTAAAATCTGACTCCATATTAGAGCTGTGTACAGTGCGTTGATTCACACAGCCCCTCAGGACACATTTTATTGCAGGGTGTGGACAGACTAACTTTGGCCCTGTTCAGACCTGGTATTAACCTGAGAGATGTTATCACAAGTGCACAGCGTTAAGTACGTGTGTTCACACTTGGTATCAAAATGAATCCTGATTGTGTCTCCTGTGACCACATGTGGTCTGATCGCTCTTCTCCGCTCTATATGCAAATTGTCGCGACCGTCATTTCTGTTCTCAAGACCAAATGATGTTTTTACCCAGCCTGAGTAAACAGATGTGTCCGCTGTCGCTGTGTTTGTGTATTGGTGCGTATGTCCGAGTGTTTCGGTATGAGACCGAGGAAAGAGGATAGACTGAAAGGCAGCAGCTGTGCTCTGAAGAAAGATCCTAACAATTTAAGAAAAATATCAATCATTGTTTGGTGGCGGCCACAAATAACATGGACACTGAGAAGCAGAAAAAAGTTTGATTCCTTGCAAAACTGCGGGAGGCTTTGCTCAATTCATTGGTTTTAATGGTTTCCAAGGCAACGGCACGAAGGCTGACTGAAGCTCAAGTGATCATTGATTATGGGCGTAGCCGTAGCTGATGTTGGTTGTTGTGAAAAACCAAACATGGTGTGGTTTTTTAAAGTTTACTGAAAATGTGTCTGTGTCTCTGTCCAGATCCGGCCCCACATCTCCACCCTGAGGAAGTACACCTACGGAAAACACATCCTGGCCAAGCTGGAAAAATACTACATGAAGAACGGCGTTGACCTGGGTCCTCTTTGTGGCCCACCTAACGGCATCATGTGAACCAGTTCCCCCTCCCCCCCTTTGCTTGAAATCACATCTACCACCTGATATAACCCCCCCTCCCCTGACCTCCAACCTTCACCTCAACCCCCCCACTGCAGTCCTGTCTGCCAGCCCCACCCTCCTGTCCTTGTCTGGCCCTTCAAAGGCTCAACTCCCACTTTCCCCCTCCCCATCCTACTCACCAAGGACGTGGAATAGCCCTTGTAACCCGTTTCCATGACAACCCCTCGGGAGGAGCCTGTTGCTATGGGCAGCCTTAGTTTTTGTGAGATTTTGTCGCTCCTCCCCCGCCCAAGCCCACCGAAGGAAGGATGAATGGCGGGAGGGCTGGAGGGCAGGGAGTGGAGAGAGAGGTGAGACCTGTTCGATTCGTCACTCCACTCCCTTCATCTTTTCTTTTTTTTTTCTTCCATTTTCTTCTGTTCTTTATTTCTGATAAACTGAGAAATCATTTCACCTTTTTGCTACTGCTGCATACACAATCCTAGTGTCCCACCCTCCTCCTGCCATCCTAGCTATTTACCACTATGAGATGGAACGAGTATTTAATTTGTCTGACGTCACAGAATCATAGACGAACACACACATGCCATCAGCTAACCAGCAGACAGATCATTTAGCATGGGAGATTCGTTTTCTGGTCTTGCTTCTATAAATATAACGTGTATACTTGGTGTAGACCTTTGCATATATATATAAATATATATATAAAACTTTGTAGTTTTTCTGGTTTTTGATGTTGAATCTGTATCTATAATGTATCCTAGTAGTGACCACATACTTCTGACTGTATAATTGTACATTTGTAAACCCTTGTAATGTAAAAGTGCTTTACCACCCTTTTTGGTATGAGAAGGAAAAAAAGAAAAAAGCTCACTCTGGAAAAAAAATCTTAGAAAAAAAAAACCCTGTGCATTTCAGTGTATATTCTCACCTCCTTGGTTGTGACATATGAGTTGTTGTATATTGTAAATTGTAATATCAAATTTTTTGTTTTGAAAAGCCCTTTCTATACAGCGTAGTACTTGTACAAAGATTCGCCACGCTTGGTTTTATCTTTATCTCGTCACTGCTTAACTTAAGACGTCGATCTCCCACTGACTCCCAATCGGACACGTTCTGTTAGACTTTGTGGTGTCTTCTGGTTTATGTTGAAGGTTTCTTTATTCTTTTTTGACCTTTTTTTTTTTTTAAAGATCTTTTTATAATAATGCATTACCCCATGAAATGTGTCATGTGTATAGGTATGCTGGCTGGGCGGGAGAAGTAACTTTTACCCATTTAACCCCCCCCCACCCTCGATTATCCATGACTGTTTTCAGGGGTAAACCCGTGGATTGTACAGAGGATATTCTTGTGTTTTTTGGCATTTCTCTAGTGCTGTAAGTGCTGTATCATACTGTCCATGTCCTTTTGGGTGAGAGAGGCAGCCCGCCACAGCGCGGTGTACATTTGGAGCAGCCTTGTGTATATTTACTACGAGCACACCTGTAACCATATGTGTATAGTTAACAGAACCTGTGTATGCTTATTGCCTGGGCAACTATTTTTTGTAACTCCTGTTGTAGATTGTCTCTAAACAATTGTGTGATCTTTATTTTGAAACCAAACTGAACAAAAAAAACTTTGAAAATTTTACTGTCTCATGCGTCTTTCATTGTATACACAAATGCTATTGTCATGGGAGAAACCCCTCGAGATGTATCCTCACGTTTTGCAGGGAGGTCGCAACCATTTGAAAACCAAACGGTACAAGGGAAGATACAGTTTGAAAACAAACAAGAGAAAAGAACAGGAAAAACAAGACAAAAGATAAAACCTTCACCCAATCAAAAGACAAAATACAATCTATTTGAAAAAATAAGGAAAGAAGGAAATGCAAGAAACAGTCATTAGTACTGAAAACATGAGCGATTTAGTTTGAAATGAGAAACCAAGACATTTTTGAATAAGCTTAATGGATATTTGAAGGTAACTTCTTCCAATTGGAAGGAGCCTGAAACATGAAAGTGTTTTTGTCAACTCCCTCAGATACAAAGCTTCTTAGTGAGTAATTAGGTGTATAAGAAACAAAATGGGAAGGAAATTCTAAGTTGATGCATTTGAAAACAAATTGAAACGAATGAATTTGACGGCTTGTGTCTAGAAGGAGCCACCCGAGTGTGTAAAGAAAGAACAACCAAGTCTAAATCTGCAGAATCTATATATTAAGGGGATAAAGAGTAGTTTGAGGCATTCTGGTCTAGCAATAAGAAGTTGTGAAACAAGTGTCTTCTGCACATTTAAATGTAAAACGATGCCTGAAGCGATACAGAATACCAAAATGTACTCTTCTGTATGTGTGATTCATACTGGCTTAGTGCCACAGTGTCTTCTCCAGTCATCTGAACCAACGTCTCTGCAGTGATATAACAAGCGACTACACACAGCCTGAGTCAGTGTGGAGCAGGGCACTCGCTCCTGATGCTCCACTTTCTCCTAAACATGACTGATTAATGAGAGCGACTCCTTAACATGCCAAGGCTCTGACTAATGACAACCAACAATGTCGATCAGTTACAGTAATGACTGCTCCCAGTGAAGGTACAGGTTGCTTAAGTCTTTGGATACCGATGACAAAGGTTATTAGACTCAAAAGCCTGTCCCTGGTTTCATTTTCCAGATAATTACTTATGTGAGCGGTGGTGAAAGGCTTCCTATCATCAAACCAGGCACAGAGGTGAAAGGCTACTGGTGTTTGAGGAGCGAACAAAAGACGAGTCGGTCCACACAGCGGTCGAAAACACAGATAATCATTGTTTTGACATGAGTAATGAGTCTCGCTGTGGCGTTAAAGAGGTATCTTATCACAACACACCTTCCCTCATTGGGGTGTTTCAGTTTTATCTTTTTAAGGAGTCAGGAGGAAAGGATAAACCTGTTCTTACCTGTCTGGCTGTTGTTTGGAGCATGCTGGGCTTGAATGGATACAGGAAGGATGTTAATCTGAAAAACAAGTCGGACTGGGTGTGATGTCTGTGGCAGTTATCCCGTGGCTTTGTTGATTCTTTAAAAGAGATAATACAACCACAAGCAGTGAGGGTGTGTTACCTGCAGTGATTTTTAAACCACCTGGACGCTGCAGTATGAGTTCAGGCTGATTAGGCCTGTGGGCTGTTAATGACCAACCATATATAAGAGTGGGCAACTGAACTCACAGGGGCCCCAAAGGCCTGTATTTATTGTGTGTCAGCCGCTTTTGCAGTAATTTGATTTATTGCAATGTTATGTGGGAATAGAATATACAGCAAGTGGCTGCAAGGTGGGTCCTGCTTTACCTTGTTGTCTAGCAGTCTGATAGAGGGGAGGGGCCTCATGTCACACTTCATACAATGCATCTAGTATTTATACATTTGTGTTCAACCACATTGACTCTAAATTGACCATAGGTGTGAATGTGAGTGATTGATTGTTTCGTTGTACCTCGACTCTCTCGTGAAAGATGGACGCCATGTCAGATCCCCAAAAGTGAAGCCAAATTGACTCGATTGCCACCTGGTGGCTGGCTGCAGTATAAGTCATGAATCCTGCCAAATCCACAAGACATTTACGTTCAAAACTTGGTGTAAATTACGCCGTTTTGAGTCGAATTTGAATGCCGGGCTTACGGACACCTGGATGACACCACGGGAGCAGAATGGACGCATTTTAGTTTTTTGTTTTAGTTGTTTTTACGTTTGAAAAAAGTGGTCACCATTTACTTCAATTGTACTGGATTTGGCTGCAACACTGTTTACCCCTGAAACTCAGTGGACAGTGGTGAGTTGATAATGAGTGAATTTTCATTTTTGGGTGAAGTATCTTTTTAATTAAGCCATTTTCGGACATGACCCTCTGGGGAAAGTCATGCACACATGCACCTCCTCCGGAGAAAATACAGAGGAGCTGCGGAGGCCAGTGCAAATCTGAAAGCAGCTTTAAACTTCACCAGTGATTGCAGCTACAGCAGCGACATAGAGGAGCCAGTCAAGAACTTTTTGGAACAACATGTCACTGTAAAAATAAGATGGCCACCTTGAGTCAAGAGCTTTTATTGTCTCAGTGTTTGCACGGTGACTTTCAGGCTCAAGTCATAAAGCTCAATTTAGTTGACACGTCTCCATAAAGATAAGGTTTTAGGAGGTGTCCATTTGGATTAGCGGTAGATTTGTATCCATTTACAAACTACAGGCAGTGATTCCGCCCTTCGCTTCTTCAGGGTTAGCCCGACTGGTTGCTAGGCGACACAACTAGGCTGTACGGCGCGAGCGGGGCGAATAAATATTCATTGTAGTTACGTAGGCTCAGGTGTCGGTGACTCCGACCGTGACGCAGCCAATCACAGCGAAGGAGAGCGGCTCTAAAGGCGGAGGTGTGTTTAATGGCGCGCGGCCAACCGGAACCACCTCAGTGTGTGTGTGTGTGTGTGTGCGTGCGCGCGCGTGCGTGGGGCTGCGGGTGCCTAAACGAGCTGCAGGGGGCATCCTCGCCCTTGCTCGCGTGGAGATTTCCCCCCATCTCACTCACTCACTCACACACACACACACAAACACACACTCTCACACACACACACATGCACACGCACTCACACGCACACTCTCTCAGCCTCCTGCCAGACTCCCAGGCCAAACAGCTTCGCCATACGGAACATCCTGCCCTCAACGGAGAGGGGGAGGAGAGAGAGAGAGCGAGGGTAGAGAGAGCCTTGAGTGTATAGAGAGAGAGAGACACAGAGAGAGAGAGAGAGAGACAGGGAGAGAGAGACAGGGAGAGAGAGAGAGAGAGAGAGAGAGAGAGATAGAGGAGCTCTGACTTCTCCCGGCACTAACTATCGGGGCTCGTGCACATAAACTCGCAGGAGCAGACTGAGCGGAGGCCTCGCGGAGACACCGCCGCTTCAACCGGTGACCGGGAGCAGCGCGTGAAGCCGTGGATTAAAAACAAGCCGACAGCAGACGCATGGTCGCGCGGATGTGAAGTTGGACCGACTACCGACACTCACGCACCGAGAGCAGGCGGCAGGAGGCTTTTGTTCACCCCCCTCACCTCTTCCTCCTCCTCCTCCCCCCGAAGGCAGCGGCGGCACCGGGAGGCTGTGCACGCGCGCCCCGACCATGAAGCTGCCGTGGCTGCTTGCGCTCGCGGCGCTCCTCCTCGCGCACACCGCCGCGGTAAGCACGAGCCTCATTCACCTCACTCACTCACTCACTCAGATCCTTTGTTAACCGGGCAGCTCCTGAGTGTGCACCATGGCATTTTGTGTGAATGTGTGTGCGTGTGCAGCTACTGTTAACGAGACAGTGGTTCTCGGTGATCGGTAGGAAATCCTCCACTCGACCTACATAAGGCGATCAGCCCCTCATTGGACGACCGTGAGTCCCGTTAGGGGGGTTGGAGACTCCCGTGCACCCCTGCCCCCATGCAGCTCTTACGCACAGACACACACACTCACCAGCCTTTGTGTCTCAGTGTCGGGGTTTATTATGGCCTGCACCCCCTCGAGTCAGGGGGTGAGTGAGTGTGTGTGTGTGTGTGTGTGTCGGTAATTAGCGGGTTATCTCTAATTGAGCTTGATTACGGGTCTTTGTGCGGTGCCTCGGTCTGTGGTGTCTGTGTCACCAGCTCACATCCTGCCGTTAATTCAGGGGAGCCAGCTCCTACTGCGGCTTTAACGACTTTTGTGTGTGTGTGTGTGTGCGTGTGCGCGCGTGTGTGTGTGTGTGTGTGTGTGTGTGTGTGTGTGTGTGTGTGTGTGTGTGTGTGTGTGTGTGTGTGTGTGTGTCCCCGATCGCCACCTGTGAGGTGCGCGCTCCATTTTTAGCCAGA
The DNA here is from genome assembly GCF_022539355.2 of Hippoglossus stenolepis. Taxonomy (NCBI): domain Eukaryota; kingdom Metazoa; phylum Chordata; class Actinopteri; order Pleuronectiformes; family Pleuronectidae; genus Hippoglossus; species Hippoglossus stenolepis. Next base: position 11,237,324 of record NC_061499.1, read on the forward strand.
TCTTATTGTCCAGATGCCAGAATCCAACCGGGGACGTTATCCCGTCCCGTCCGTCATTAACGGAGGTGTGTGTGTGCGTGCGCATGTTCGCAGCAGTGTGTGTCTGTGGCTAAATGTGGGTGGGGTAACGGGGAAGTTAACGGCGATGCGGTGCGCGAACGAAGGCTCGGTTGGAATGATGTCATTGGGAATCGCGACGGGGAAGCTGATTAGGAATGCGCGAACACCCCCTGCCTTCCTCAACACACACACACATGTACACACACCTCCCCAGATCCACGCCGAGCTTCACGCGCCCCCCACAGCGCGCCCACACCTTCCGTTCCGTTACCGATGGATCCAGATTTATCCTCTGAGGAGGAGGAGGAAGCTCAACGAGTCATTGAGAGAAAAAGAAGAGGGTGAAGAAAATATCAAAACACAAATCTGCTGCTCTATGTAAATTACGGAGAAAACAACAATTCCCTGTGTGACACAGTGAGTGTGTAGTTTTATTTATAACTGCACTGAGGCTTTAGCTCATTTATTTTCACATCTGCTGTGCTCAGTGTAAAATGTACAGTCCAGTGAAACCTGGAATAATACTTAAAGTAAAGTTTGCTGACACTTTTCAACAAAACTTTCACGTACATGGTTAAAGTTCTTCTAAGTTGAATAAAATTTGTACAAAAAAATATAAATATTTGAAGAAACGGTACTGATTTGGTAAGTAGACTGTATTTATTTAGCATTTTCCAGTCTTTTCAACCACTCTAAACCCTTTTACAAATTGCGTTAATCTCTGTAAGTGAAGTGTGATAATCTCAAATTGTGAATCTGTACGTGACAAGATCTTGGGGCTGGAAGCCTTCTGGTATCCATTTGTAGTTTGATCACGTTTGAGCAGGCTTCGGTTGCCCGAAGTTTAAGAACCTGGTCACAAATACGCAAATATTTCAGTGGCCAACCTTCGCCCTCTGTTCACTTCCAATCTGTGAGAGTGATTTTGCAATTAAAACTTTCGCTTCCTGTGGCAAAGCAAAATGCAGCGTGGCTTAGGGCGCGGCCAAACATTCAAATGTGAAGCGAATATCGCAAGTCAAAGTTCACCAAAGTTTTAACCCCTCGCCATGATTGGAAGTGAACGGGAGTCTTAGGTTCACAATGGACACTTTCGCGTAGGTCTGACCGGGCCTTTAGCGTGGAGTTCAACTTTGGTGAACTTTGACCCGAGATATTCACGTATGTGTGGCTGGGCCCTAACATTCCGTGTAGAGAGAGAAGGAGGCGGAACACATGGAACAAAATGCGTCGGTTGTCAGCCTTTTATCTGCTTTCATAAACAGGGCTTCATTGTCTTCATCAAGGACACTTCAAAATGCCAACGGGAGGCGCTGGGGAGCAAACTACAGACCCTCTGGTTAGTGGACGACCAGAGGTACCACCCAAAAAGTACAACAGAATACAACTTAAGCCCAGTATCATACTGTATATTACACCATCACAGTACAACTAGCTGCAATGTCGCACAATCACACTTCAAACGGCACAGATTTGAGTTGAGACTTGAATTCTGAATTATTATCTTGTTCACTCAGGGAAAACTGCTTTTGACCCAATATTTGTACTGTCAACATCTTGGAGCGCTGTGATACATCGCTGGTTTGTCAGAGGTTTTCAACACCACGCACGTCTACAGACACAGTGATTATTAAGGGGTCAGTCAGCTGCAGTCTTTGCCAGAGATCCTTGGCCTCCAGCAGATCTAATCTGTCTAGAAGTGTACAGATGGAGACAGGTGTGACACATATGCACACACACACACACACACTCACTAAAACACTGTTAGGAGAGCACAGATGGATGCAGGTGCTGCTTTTATAGGTAACACTCGTGAACTATATAAGTCTTGATAATTGCAAGACTCACCTCAAGCAACCTAGTTGTTGAAACACGCACACACTCACGCAGCGTTGTATGTAAGTGCTGTCAGGATCTTTCTTTAGAGGCCTCTTGGCTTTAAACCAAGTGACGTCTGTGTGTGTGGGGGGGTTTCTTTTGATGAGTGCTCTTGAGTGTTGTGTCTTTTTTTATATTTCCTGTTATCCAAGTTGTGACATCATATCCGTGCGGATGTATTTAACATGGGAGACCGATTTTCCCACAGACATCTGTTGTGTCCCACAGATTGTGTGTGTGTGTGTGTGTGTGTGTGTGCATCCGTCCATCTGTCCATCTGTCTGTGTGTGGGCTCAAAATAGTGAATATCCGCTGCCAAACTTGTGCTCCTTGAAGTGTGTGTGTGTGTGTGTGTGTGTGTGTGTGTGTGTGTGTGTGTGGCGGAAAAAGCGTTGTGTTCTTGAGGATCATGTTTAAGTCGCGGAATGAATCAGTGTTTTGTGCGTCCGACGGCAAACAAAGCCCCCCATAGAGAAGAAGAAAGCGAGAAGGAGCAAGAAAGAGGAAAAAATAGCCCGGACGAGGCGGATTGAGGGAGAGTGTGGAATGCGAGAGGCAATTTGACACAGGAAGTGGGTCCCTTCTCACTCTGCTGGAGGACAAAGTCCCCCCTCACACAGCAGCACACAAGCTGGCAGGTAGAAAACACTCCTGGGGTGGAGGAGGTATTTCAGGTGTGTGTGTGAAAGGATGGGTGATGGTATGGCGGGTCACCTTCCCTGCTGGATGGGAGGAAATGAAAAGGATCACGGTTCATATCCGGACCTGCATTCAGAGGGCTGATGTCTGGAGGTGAGCATGGACAGAGGGAGGGAGAATAATGATAGCCTTCAGTGAGAAAAACAACTCGCCCCCCTCTCCCTGTCTCCTCCCTTTGGCTATTTGTGTATGTGTGTGTGTTGCATATGTACACATGCTGCTCACCCATATCTGAAAGCAATTTCTTATCTCATTGGAATGACTGGCTTGGCAGATGCGCCGCATTTGACTGAAATTAGTTTTTCTGTCTGCTGGAGAAAGTTTCAGTGGTTTATGCGACTCAATAGAAATGGAATTTCCCATTTACTATTAGAGCGATAACAGTGTGTAAGGACGGAGAAACCTGCTCTCGCAATACCTGTTATTTCAGTGTGTCGTCCCTCCAAGCCGACGGAACAATGGGAGCTCAGAATTTGCAGCTCATACTGAACTTTAACTCAAAGCTCAACTCTGTGTAGCAAACTCTATCAATTTTAATTAGGATAAAACAGAGGGCCCTCATTATTGGCCCCAGGAGAGCTCAAAAGGCTTCGCTGCAATCTCCCTTTAACCTCTAATGTCAGGCTGCATACTAATAATTTACGCGTCACTCGTGAGTCTCGTCTGGATTTTTTCTGCAGTATTCCAATCAAGAAACTTGCGTAGCCTGAGAAGCGAAACTCGGGGCAAAAGAATTCCAGCGGGGACTGATTTTTCTTAATCACTGTGAGCTCGTGGTAACAAATCAAGTCAAAGCAGATAAGTGTTTGAGTTGAGCTGAGAAATGAATACAAGCCTTAGTGTCCTCATGACTAGATGATTAGAATTGACTCCTGCCTCAGTTCATGTAGCTCGTCTGTAAATGGTCGAAAATCCTGCAACTTGGCTTGTAGCTCTGACAAGACAGAGAGAGCCCATTACTCCAGTCTTGGCCACTCTCCATTGGCTGCCAGTGGATTTTAAAATTCAAGATAAAAAATTACTTGCCTATCAATTAGTAGCAAATGCACAATGAAGGAGGCTACAAGTCTAAGCGGCCATGCCCAAATAGTAAGAGGAGCAGAGGAGTTTTTTTTCTCCCCATGAGTCACGTTCATCATCATGAATGCACCAGAAACTGAGGCGCTCTCTCACCTCGCTATCTTACCTGGGCTGCATCTTTCACAATACTAACAAATAAATTGCCACTGCCCAAACATACATGGCTATGTTCGTGCCAATGTGTAAACTTACCGAAGTTAATTGTGTGTCATAACATTGTGCCAAAAAAGGTTCAGCATCAGTGTCTAGACTGCCAAAGTAAAAAGGAAGAAATTAACACATTCACCCAGGTGTAATTTTTCATCATTGGCGATCAGAGACTATTAAAATCTGTCAACTGCAGAGTCATTTGAACAGGGAGCCAATGCTGATCGTATCCGTTCACATCGCAGGCAAAAGCAAGATGATATTAGCTGTTAGTGGGTTTTTTGACCAAGGGAAAAGGGGCTTTACAGTCTATCAGATTGGTGAACCAGTGTCATTGTCAGGGCCCAAATTAAAATGAAAGCATTTGCTGTCTTTGCATTGAAACCTCATAACAGTTTACCTCTCACGATTAAGGCTATATTCAGTTTTTTCTATCCACATGGTTCTTTGGCCTTGTTCATAATATACGTGGCATTAAAATCTTTCATGGGTGAACTGATCAAAAGAGGGCAGCTCTAAGTACAAGTCCGACCGCACCCAAGTAAGCAGTGAGATCGGATTGCTCAGACCACATTCAGAGGTGGACTGTCTGCTCCACTGCTGTACACGCTCTTTCATGCTTCATTCAATTGCTTCTCAATTTACATAAACTGGCTTCAGAATATTCTGAAAAGCCATTAGAAATATAGAACGAGTGCGTCAAACGTCTTGGGCCGTTTGGTTTGCCTGGAACATCGTAAGAAATAGACCCAGTCTGTGTTGTTTTGATTTCGTCTTTTAATTTCCGGCAGACCAGGCACAGGAAGTGCATTGCTGCCTTCTGCCAATTTAAAAAGAAACAGCCTGCCAACAGTTTGGTTTTTGCAAAACAGAAATGGTATTTATTTGCATACAGGGCACGAAGATCTGATCACAAGCGATCGCATGTGGAGACATATTCTACCATCCGCTTGCAGTTGGATGGTTGGAGACATATTCTACCATCCACTTGCAGTTGGATCACCCTGTTCATCCCATTGTATAAAACCCTGTTTTCAACATTTTCCCCACTTTCCCAGGGAATCATTGGGCACTTTTGCGGGACTGATATCTGCGAGTGTATGAAGTTTGGTGCAGCTTGATTGAATTTAAGGGGACCTCCGGGCCTTGGCGGGCTGCGCTCTACTGAGTGCCCAGTTAGTTTCTCTTTTGTTGCCCTATTCTGCCTCTTTAAAACAGCTAAATGCTTTTATAGGGAAACACTTTATAACTGTAGTTTTGTGCCAGGCTGCATAACGAAACCCTTACTGCTGCTCATGCTGAGGTGTTGTACTTAATCAGCTGCGTGAATCTACGTTCATGCTGCCAGTCACAGCTTCGAAAGTACCCAATGTCTTCAATCATCTGGCTCCACCACATTGTGCAACACAAAACATTCCCAGTGGCATGCGTTCAAGTCGTCCCACGTATCAGAAAGAATGCTGCTATAGCCTCATTTCATGCAGCTGGAAACCCTGGCTCCTCTCACCATGACCAGTAACGCACACACAAGTGCAGACACGCCTGCTCGCATATGTGCACCGATGCACATTAGCGCTGAACTCTTGATTATCTGACACAAACTGAATTCACACGTGCACTTCTGCAGAGCCAGTGAATAGTTGTGGTTGGTGCGCGGCAGTTCTGTTGATTCGGTGAGTCAGAGGGAGACAGAGAACGCTGGAGGTGTTTTAGGTAGGTCACAACAGGCTGGAAACACAGGCCGCGTAGTTACTACACACACACACACAGATTCTCCTTCGCAGTAATTGGGCAGCGCTGCGCAGACACACTCGCATACGTATTCTCTGGAGAGGGGAGTTAGATGAATATAGAGACAAGGGGATGGAGGAGGAGAGGAGTGGAAAAAAGGGAGGTGCAGAGACCACAAGATAATGAGAAGGAGGGAAAGACCGGGGGAAATAAAATGGAGAAAGGTAAGGATGGAAAAAGTGTTACGGTAATGCTACAGCAGGGGAAAGGCGAACAGGATGCTAAAGGATCAAAAGACGAATAAAAAAGGGATCGGGGTGGAAAAGAGAGAGCTGGAAGCAAAGGGAAAGATTATTGGAAGAGAAAGAAGTAATATGGTAAAATTGGGATATGGAAGAGGGAGAGAGGGGAGAAATGAGAGCTGGATGATGGCGAGGGGATGGAGCGGGGCCAGGACGATGGAGAGATGGGAGCCAGGATGGAGGGATGTCGAGAGAGTGCGGGTGGGGGAGGGAGGCGTGTACTGCTCATTCCCAGGAGACCGTGCTCTACCTGCTCTCCACGGCCGTCGCCATGACAACCAGCATCGCTGTCGCTGTCACAGCTTTATTGCCCCCCTCTCTCTCCTCGCTCTTCCCTCACTTTCCCCTCGTTCTCTCGTTCTGCTCCATCTCATTTTGTTTCCTCGTCCTCTCTGTTGCCTCTCTCATTCACAGCTTTTCACGACTCATTCTGTTTTCCGACTCCACTCATTTCCTTTTTTCATTTTACTTCCTCCTCTCTCTGTTTTCCTCCATTGAACTGTTCCACTACAATAAATAAATTAAAAAAATAGAGAAAGGAAAAGATGGCAGTTAAGTCTCAACTTTACAGTTGTGTGTGTGTGTGTTTGTACTATTATAGGATTCTAAATTAGAGAGCATAAACCCATTGCCGTCCTCCAAAACCACAAAGCATTCTGGGATCTCTGTGTGTTAGAGCTTTCGCTATAAATAAAACCCTCAGAAACAGGGCGCCTCTATCCCACTAACAAACGTGTGTGTGTGTGTGTGTGTGTGTGTGTGTGTGTGTGTGTGTGTGTGTGTGTGTGTGTGTGTGTGTGTGTGTGTGTGTGTGTGTGTGTGTGTGTGTGTGTGTGTGTGTGTGTGTGTGTGTGTGTGTGTGTTTCACCAGCATATTAACGCTGCTAAGATGCCGTCATTCTTCACTCGTATCGTGGGCATCCCTACTGTAGGTGCTACTGTCTTTCCTGGCCCGTTTCTGTAACAACTGGGTAATTGAGTTAACGAAGGGCCGGATGGGTGGGGTCACACAGAGCTGAAACCCAATGCGGTCCAATGGGACTGCTGGAATGTGTATTTCCTGCCAGGCGGCTGATAAGAGGCGGGTTGAGGCCGTGATAAGGCCGGCCTTCTTCACACTCTCGACCAGGGTCATCGTCTTTGTGCGGCTGGCCCCCGTCTGACCTCCCCCACTTGAACCCCAGGCCCCCACCCATCTCCCCCTCCATCTGTTTGCCCATTTGTTTGTCTGATGGTAATCGTCTCAGCAAGTTGTGATTACTCTTATTTTTTTGGTCTGTTGAAACTTTGGACATTTTTAGTCTTAATTTAAGTATTAATAGTTTAGTTTAATCTTAAAATCATCACAAAAGCTTAGTCTTCATCTTGTAAATGAGTTTAAGCAAGACATTTAAGATGTCACCTTGGTCTTTATGAACGGAGAAAAAAAGACGTTAGATGAATCAAATATAACAGTCTAGAGCTGTAACTGTTTAATCTTTTGCAGTGTTTCAGCCATTTATTTAGAAATGATATGTCTGCGTTCACATTTTATAGACTAGACTATTTTTCTACAGATACTTGAGTTGGTATTGATTTGGCCATAATCTAATATACTGTTTTATCAAGTGTGTAATATTTCTATGATCTAGTAAAAATCAAACTCCAAAACCTTGGAACAAAGTTGCAGCTTTATCTTCAGGCCACTGCTAATGACGCCCGATCTCCCCTGCTCCCAATGCTCTGTGTAAAGAGTTTTCTTGTCATTGGCTCAGCCACTTTCTGACTAGTGCTATCATTATTCCTCTGGGAGTCCATATTTGAAAATGGCCACTAGGGCCACTGAGAGCTCTGTAAGTTAGTCTGCCACTAACAGTGGGAGAGAGTGCTCGTAAATGAAGAAAGAGACGAAGATAGAGAGAGCGTTCTCCCTGGGGAGCGCCTTTAAGGCGCTGCAGGAAAGACATAAAGATCGGGTAAAAAGGGGGAAGTTAAATGCATGCTTGCACAGGACGGGATGTATAAATGTTTTGGCGTCCAATTTGTTGTCACTTGATTTCGTCTTGTCTCTAATCTGTCAATTATCTTTATCTCGTGTTTTTCTTTGACAACAAAAAGAATTTGTCGGTTTTAATTTGCAAATATTTGGTTTCTGGTGTGTTTTACATAGAGACAGATGCAGAGTTAATCAGTTTTTATTTTTGATATTAATTCAGTCTTATCTGGGTTGTCATCCTCATTGAACGGGGGGTTCTTACAGTAATATTTCATCACGATTTTATTAGATTGTGCACGGCAGCGGATCTGCTCGTCTGCATACTGATTCGAACGACCTGTACGCGTGTGTTTGTGTCTCACTGGTTATGGGTTATTATAGGATGGACACAGGAAGTGAGTATTTATAGAGCTGGCCTTCAAGCCTGAGCTGGAGAGGGAGCTTTCTGAGTGGTGCACAAAGGGGGAGTTTTATAGGTGTGTTACATGTGCGTGTTTGCACGTGAAACGGAGGCAGAGAAGGTGATGAAGCAGCAGCACAGGGAGACTGCTTGTGAGAACGAGAGCGAGAAATACTGTGTGCGAGAGGCATGTGACTGTGTATGTGTGCGTTTGAATTATTTAGCCCAGCGTCCCGACAGAGGAGTGAACGAGGTCAGGAGCTCATTGCTGCAACATTTTCCCTCTCTCCATCCATCCATCTCTACACCATCCACCCACCAGCTCCGCTCCTCCTCCTCGTCTTCGTCCTCCTCTCCCTCCATTGTCACCACTGTGGAGCTGCTCGTTTATTCTGCTCGTCTTAATAAACAGGAACTTGGTAACAAAAGGCTTTTACCATATGTTTCTCACGTCTCCTCAATTATCAGCGAGCCGTGAGGGAAGAGCATTGATCCAATTAAATACAGACTGTGTGTGTGTGTGTGTGTGTGTGTGTGTGTGTGTGTGTGTGTGTGTAAATGTGTGTTTGTGGGTGTGTGTGGACCTTCTGAGTGAACCTTTTGAACTCTGTTGGTTTAAAGGGCTCTTTCAAAGGCGTTTGCAGTTTGAATGAGCCACTGATGCTAACGAGGTGTGTGTGTGTGTGTGTGTGTGTGTGTGTGTGTGTGTGTGTGTGTGTGTGTGTGTGTGTGTGTGTGTGTGTGTGTGTGTGTGTGTGTGTGTGTGTGTGTGTGTGTGTGTGTGTGTGTGTGTGTGTGTGTGTTCTGCAATATTGCTTGGTGGTTGCAGCAGGGTTCTTTCCCATAGGACTTTTATTTAAACGCCTCCATTCTCACACACACACACACACTTCTGCGGCAGCAGGTGATTCATTCTTAATCTTTCATTCCAACAGTTGTGGATTAGCCCTAATCTTAGCAAGCAGAAATCCAGGTCTGAAAGCCTGAAGAGTGTGTGTGTGTGTGTGTCTGCCTGTCTTCTCAAGTGTGCTGTTTATTTAGCGAGTGTGAGACATGATAATTGTTTCCCTTGTTGAACTGAGTGGGGGGTCTGTGTGACAGGACATGATATGACTGCGGCAGATCCGCATGACAGATTGACAGGTCACACAAAACAAAGGGAGGGTTGAGACAGAGGACACACTTCAATTATCCTTTACTGACATGTAAGTTAAATATTGTAATTGGGTTATAATTAACTCAAACTAATGATTATAATTATTTTATAATTGAGTGGAAAACAGATGCATAATGCATAAAAAACATATATTTGTATTCTGTTTGTTTTTTCTGTTTTGCATCTGTCTCGAGTTAGAAATGTCGTCAACACGCCCACTCGCTCGCTGTGACTTCTACTTGTTGTACTTTTCCCTGCTGTATTCTCACATGGGCCCACTCTGACATTTTGCGGACATTTTACCAGGGGGCTGGGTTGAGAAGTTCTGCAAAGCAGCTGGATGAACTAACTCGGAAGCTTGAGTTCTCACACACAGCCCCTCTGCAAAACTTCAGGCAAATGGGCAGAGTTCTGTGCATGTCTGAAGTTTTACTGTCTCTGATGTTGAGTAGAGGTGCAGGTTAAATTTGAGGTTTTATTAGTGCAGATACAACACTTGGATTAAAACATACCTCACTTTGAGATATGAGCATTTTTTTCCCTACAAAACCCATTTTCCAAGCAAGAAAAAAGAAGCCAAGGGTCTCAAATGATAAATGTTGTCGTCATACCAGCAGTTGCAAAAGAACTTTGCCCGAATAAGGTAAGTAGGGCTGCAACTAATGGCCATTGACAAAAAAACTGTGTAGTCTATGAAGATTAAAATAGCATTTCCCAGAGTCCAACCTAACAGGGTTTGACAAACAGCCCAGAACTGAAGGATATTACATTAAAAAAAAAACTGAAAAATAGCAGCAAATACTCACATTTAAGAAATTGAAAGCAGCAAATATTTGGCATTTTGCTTGGAAAAATAACTTAATGACGAACTGAATGTAAAATTTGCTTATAATAAATGTTTTGTTTGGTTAAATCCAGTCTAAAAAAAACGCAAAAAAGTTGAAGTTAAAGAAAACTGACACAGATTGGACATTTACAAGCTTGAGTCTTTGATACTCGGCTATGGAAATGCGTGGGTACCAAAAAAGACCTGAGGTTCAATTCCCAGTTGTAATTGCAAAGTAATTTTAAAGGTCTGTGCAGTTGTCTCTGTCTCCCATTTATACCCTGTGCTGTTGGTACCAAAAAAAGCAGTGAGGTTTGGGTGTCACGGTGGCTTAGTGGTTAAGAGGCGTGCACCACACTGTGATTGCAATGTTCCCAGTTCAATTCTGGCTGGGGACCTTTTTCTTACTCGTCCTTCCCCCCTTTCTATCACCTCATTTCGTCATATCCAAAAATACTTAACACAGCAAATGAGGTTTAAAACCCAACTTTAACTGTGATGAGAAATATTTGGTTTAGTTACTGCTGAGCATAAATTGCATCTTGTGTCATCATCTTGTTTATTTTAACACCTGATCATGGAATTGTTGATGATTGGAACACAAAAAGAAAATGGAACAAAGCAGCCGCAAGGTGTGGCGACAGATCTGAAAGTGATTATTGTGTGGAGATGGAGCGAGAGGGGATTTGAAGCGAACGAGAGGGGGACGAGGTCAGAGGCAATCACCGACCAAAGTGATATGAAAGGACACGGTGGCAGGTGAAGAGAAGAAAAGGAGGGAGCGGGCGGGGAAAGGAAGAGAACGCTGCAGACAAGGGGAGGAAAGGCAGGATAGAATATGTAAAAAGTAAAATAAAGATATGAGAAGCTAATAAGAAAATGGAGGGAGAGTGGGGGAGGGTCTGGCTTCAGGTGGAGCCAAAGATGATAAAGGAGCTGATTGGGAAGTGGGGGGGAAAAAGAGAAAATGGACAGGAGAGATGGATGGATGGGGCAGACGAGAGAGAGAGAGAGAGAGAGAGAGAGAGAGAGAGAGAGAGAGAGAGAGAGAGAGAGAGAGAGAGAGAGAGAGAGATGGTTAACGCAGGCCTGTAAAGAGCTTAGGGCAGCTGAGACGGATTGAATGGAGAGAACAACCTGGACAGGATTACAGCGAGAGAGGAGGGCTGTAAGAGCGAGATCGTATCATAACCCATATATTTCCCTGTCGCCGGCGAACACATTCTGTCTGGTTTACAGCGTCGCTGACCGCTCTGCCTCCATCAAGCTCCCCAGTCACACTTTAATTAAACCGAACCAATAGTACCCAGGAATTAATGATTGCTGATTGTTATAGCAAGCACTCAGGAGCTAATCTATGTGTTAGACAATAATTCTCAAGCCATTAGTTACTTAAATCCACCTTTTAATTAATTAGTTGGTGAATAATGTTGCGCACTGAGGGGTGACGCTTTAACTTCTTTAACTGTGCTGCAGAAGATGAAGAGAAGAACAAACATGTAAGTGATTATATTTATTTAAGAGTTGATTCATTAGAGGCTGAAGGAAGAAAACACCGTCTGAACAACAGGGAGCATCCACCTGAATAATAATGACTTCACGTCTATACATTTCACTACGGACGCACTGATTTATCTGCTGAACATCACCATCAGCCGATATTGACCTTGTCGACTGCCATCGGCAAATAAGATGACATTCACAGATGGCAGGGGCCGAAGTTTTATCTGTTGCGGCGCATCGATTTTTTGCGCCGGCTAAATGTTGTGCTGGTTGTTTGAGGTCTGTAGCTTCAGATTCAGAGAAAGTAACGACCCTTAACAGCCACCGGCCGTCATGTGACAGATGCTTGTTGTAAATTCGTGCTCATTCAAAGATGGTGCGATGAGGGGAAAGAAAAAACGGTATTTTCGATATAAGTTTATCTTGGTAGTTTAGCCTGGACATAAACAAGCAATATTTAGTGGGTTTTAGGGGAGATTACATTTGATCCACACAGCAGCGTCTCCTGCTGTGGAGCTTTTTTATCATTTACGGTTGGTTTTACACAGGTTTTGATTTAGTCTCCTGACAGATATGCAGTCACCAAACCTTGCAAATAAGTGTATTTCCCCCCCAACTTTTTTTTTTTATGTGAGGCCATTACAGGTTGCATGTCTGAGCTGCAAAAGTGAATGTCCCTGCTCAGATTATTTCATTTGATCATTTTAAGAAACGCAAGGATGAAAAATTTATATTTTTTGAAGAGACAATGCAAAAATGGATGAAAAATAGAAAAAAGAACAAATTAACCAAATATTTTGTATGTGTTCCCAAATAAACCATCGTTCCTCCTTGGAAACCAAAACAATTGGTGGCATGAAAACTAATAGATTATTCTCTTGTTCAGTCCTGCAATAATTTAGTTTGTTATTATTCTGGTTATTGATTAATTGACTAGTCACAGTGTAAAGGCCCCAAAGAAGACGGCAAATCCTCACGTTTAAAAACATGGAGCTGTGCGAGAAAAAAAATTACTTATATGTTTAATGCATTCGTTTTTCCGTCATTTCAGTTTTCAAAATCCCCGTCTTCCTTTAAAAGTCACCCAGCTGCTCTGCACGACGGAGTCTACAGAGAACACATGAGCCTTTCACTGAAGAGAGAAAAAAAACAGGGCAAACCAAATGTCTAATTTCCCGTCCTTGTTTATCATGTTGGCTCATGAGTGCTTCCAGTCTTCTGACATTGATTCATTAGAGTTAATCAGTATCTCAAGATAAATATCTTATGAGGTCACAAGCATCCAGGCTGCGTGGCCCCGCTCACCGCTCCCGTCTTATCTGGAGCTCGCTCCGTCACCAGATCTCACGACCTGCATAATTAGTGCTCGATATCCAGAGTCGTTATGATACATGAAGAATCAATCAGCTATCTGGCTGCTGCTGGCCGTCACTTGGCCTGCAGTCATTGGCCGCAATCTGCCCCCAGCCTTGGGATTGGCTGCACCTCCGCCAAAGTCAGGCGACCAATGGGAGGGGGCCAAGAGAGCGTGGCAAGGTCAGCTGCTCGGGATGCCCCCGGAGCAGCAATTTGTTTACCTCGTGCGTGTGTGTGTGAGAGATGTGAAATCATAATAATACACATCATGCCGACCTGCGCGCACACACACACACACACACACACACACACACACACACACACACACACACACACACACACACACACACACACACACACTGGCAAAAAGGTGCATCTTTCAATCCCATATTGAATTACACAGGGCTGATTGGATTTCTCTCCCCTGCTTCAAAGACAAAAACGCTCTTCTCTCGTTCTCCTCCTACCCGCCTCCGGCCCCATCATCCCTCCATCCCTCACTGTTTTTTCCCCCTTATTTCAAGTACTCTCAATTTAAGCACGGCTTCTCCAAAACTCTGCCTTTTATGCGTTGATTTTTATCCTTGGGGTCTGTATAGTCGCATGACTGTCATTAGCCTGATTACACAGGCTGTAATTATATGGACACACACACACACACACACACAGATGCTGCCTTGTGACTCGCATCACTGTATATGGGGAGAAATGTGATTCTAATCATCGTCTGTTTGTGTGTGCATTTCCTCGTGTGTGTGTGTGTTACGCTTTTCGATTCGGGGCTGAGAGGAGACCATTGATTACCGTTTTTTGAGTGTACTCTGAGTGCCTCTCTCTCTCTCTCGCTCGCTGCCACACAAAGGCATCATGGTCTGCGGGGCTCTCTCTCTCACACGCAGCCACATTGCTGAGCCCTTTTGAAAAGTTCCTTAGAAACACAAGAAAAGTTCCAGCCACAGGCACCACGCCCTCCCACTGGCCCTGCAGAAATGGGCCCATTGAGTCAGGCTATAATGACCCTCTCTCACACACACACACACACACACACATGCACTCATAAATCCGCATTCGGCCTTGCTCCCTCTATCTCTCTCTCTCTCTCTCTCCACTACTTCATAGAAGCAGCCACAAAAACGCAGTCATTGACCAACCAGCCAACCCGCAGCATTCACTGCTCTCTGCAACATTTCTCCACTAAACATCACCAGACACACACACGCACACAATCACAAGCACACACATGCACGGCGGTGTATTGTGTAGTGTGGGAGCAGCAGTTGTGTCAGAATCTCAAGGCATCTCTGGCAGCAGGACAGTGACACACACAGATGCATGTTTCATAAGGTCATATATAATGGAGGAGTATTTCACGCAGAGAGGCCTTGTGTGTTTGTGTGTCTGTGTGCGTTTGTGACTGTGTGTGTGTGTGCTAGCCTTGAGATGTGGTCTTTAATCCTGCTGGATTGTCAGATTAGTGTAACAGCTGGGTCCTACATACAGATATGCATCTCTGTGCCTCTCTCTCTCTCTGTATCACCCCTCCTCCCATCATACTGCTCCTCCATATTTCACCAAGCGCTGAGTGCATCTATGCATTAGTGTGTGCGTGTGTGTGTGTGGCAGTCTCACAGCTCCAGTCCATTACACGGTTACAGGCCGCCTGATGTGTCGCTACGCAGTCATGTGACCTCCACTGAGTCTGCGGCAAGTCTCAGTGTCAGCTGCTCGTTTTATTGGAAGAACGGAGACATTGCAGGTTAAACACACTCGGCCTCCCGGGGGCCACAGTTCCTGCTCCTTCAGCCCCGATCCGATGAATGCTTTTCCTGTTGCATTAGCAGTTAACATAGTTTGGTGAACAGTAAACAGTGAGGCTGACATGAATAAAATATGACATTACATTGCTTTACATGCATGAATCCACCTAAGGAAAACTACTATACCTACCAGGGTTTCCTCAGCCACACACACAAAAAAAATGAGAAAACGAAAAATGCTATTGAAGTAACTAAATGGCTAAATCTTCACATCATGAAGAATGATGAGAAATTCTAGGGGAAACACTTTATACAGAGCTAAGTAGAGAGAGAACAGTATATGTTGTTGGAAAGAGGTCAGTATTTTGCTTGTAAGAAGATGACGGAGAGGACTGATCATATTCTGTTACATTTTGGGTGAATTATTTAAAGTCAGTTTCTCAGTTTAAAGGCCTCCGTAGTCGTTTGCATAAAAGAGGGAGTGCAGGGAGCATTAATGAGGATTAATGGTGATGCTTGCAACGAAAAGCTTTGGTAACTGATATGAAGTAATGCTCTGTTAAGGGTTTGGTAGCAGATAAACAGTGTGAGATGAAAATTGAAAAAAACTTAAAATCGGATTTAGATTCAGACAATCCAGATGCATGTTTTAATTTTTTTTCATTCCTCCACTGTGCACCTGTTCTGTCCCTGCAGCTCTCTGACCAAGCCACTCACTGCACCATATTTAGCAAATGCACGACTTTCCACGAGGCCATTCATCACTTGGATCATCTTTTGTCCTTTATAACTCAGTGGAGAAAGATAATATTAGAAAGATAATATTAGTGCTTGGATGCTTTTCAGCTGTGGTTTGGTGCTGCTCGGAGACGGCTTCAGGTCCCGAGTGAGCGGGAATAACAAACTAGAGCCAGTGTAATGCAATCCTCCCTCAGGTTTTGTGCGGGGGAATTAATACGACCAGCAGTGACTGCGATTGTGGATCAGCTATGGTAGCGCTATCAGAAACGTTATTGGCAGAAAGAACTAAAAATAGTGGAGGGAGTAAAAGTGTTTCACTTATTTTCTGGCTGTTGAACATGAGCGTGTTTACATTTCTTTCCCGTGGTCCACGTTTATCGGTCATGGGGAGCACTCGGGTGTGAAAAACTGAGAAAAGCATGCAGGACGAGATTAGAAATGTGTTTGGCAACGGACTAAATCAGCCTTCCCACTCAGCATCATGTCCACTTGGGCGCTGGAGAGCAGTTTTAGATTATTACATATTTAAAAATAACACAAGCAGCTATAAAAGTCAGACTTTATTTTTGTTTTAAACCTTAAAATTAGTCTGACATCCAACACACTTTCTTTATTAATCCCCCTTGCAGCCACCCAGAACCACTTCCCATCTCTTAAACAGCTTAATCAGTGTAAAATTGCTCAGCAGGTTCCCTCATGCAAACACAAAGTGATGGCTGCTGATGACCCCCCGCTGCAGCTGTTACTGTACTGAATCTCTTGACGCTAAATAATAACCCGCCCTTTAAGAGTTGGAGCTTCTTTTTTTTTTTTACTTGGCTCACTGCCACAAAAAGAGGCCTGGGAGGCTGAATGAAGTGAGGAGGAGACGTTCATGACAGACATTTCAGCCATGACTGTAAATGTATGTATTTATCATACAGCTGAAGGAATCAATTTGATAGAAGCTGTATGGTTTGGAGCCACAGGGTGAACGCTGCGGATATAAGGCTTGACAGCATTTACTGCGGAAAACATTCTTGCATTTTTTCCGTTTGAAAGAACATTATAACCCTTGATGAAATGGTTTCATAAATCTGTATTTGTACTGTACTTATTATTTTGAATAACAGAGATGATTGAGAGTAAGTTGCATTCACGATTTTTCAGTTTGTGCATTATAAAAAACATTTTTTTAAATCCCAAACATGAACAAAATGATTTCAACCATAGACTGTATATAAGATGGACAACATGACGGCTCTCTAAAAGAGAAGCCAAAGCGTCTTGATCGCCCCCTGGTGGCTGGCTGCACTGTAAGTCATAATATGAGCCCCATAGCCCTATGAATAACACTACTGCTCCTTTGTTCCCAACTGAAGTATCTATAGATATCACACAACTTAAATGTTGTCGATACATTCATGTTCCCCTCAGGATGAACCCTAATGATTTTAGATTTGCCTCAGATGTACTTTGTATAATGTGCTAATTAGTGAACGTTAGCGTCCTAACACTCCAAACAGACTGGACTTCCCTACTTCCATCCCTTGATCGCTACTGTGACTCTGGCTCCAAATGAGCAAGATGTGGAATACAGTGTAAAAACAAGTGAGCACACTGTGTAAGGCTATACTCTGCTGAGAAGAGGGGCCCTTTCATGTGTCCTAACCTCAGGGGCCCATTGGCTCATCATGTGTCCATGAATAGAGGAGTGTATTCTAAGACTTTATGTCACCTTGTGTTCACAGAGACAGGATTTCTTTGACCCCCCTGGCTGTAGCGTGCAGGTGTGAGTTGTTTGAAGGTTCACCTGACGTCATTGCTACAAGACACTGTCTCGACATCTGACCCTCTCTGTCTCTCTCTCTGTGTGTGTGTGTGTGTGTGTGTGTGTGTGTGTGTGTGTGTGTGTGTGTGTGTGTGTGTGTGTGTGTGAGACTGTGTGTGTGTAAGCGTGTGAGACTGTGTGACTGTGCAGAGCTGTTCTGTGTTAATCTCTGCTAAAGGTGGCAGGTGTCTTAACCAGGCCATCACCTGGTAACCCTCTCTCTCTCTCTCTCTCTCTCTCTCTAAGACACACACACACACACACACACACACTGCCTGCCCTCTCATCTCCTTGTCTGACAGTAAG
Organism: Hippoglossus stenolepis; assembly: GCF_022539355.2. NCBI lineage: Eukaryota > Metazoa > Chordata > Actinopteri > Pleuronectiformes > Pleuronectidae > Hippoglossus > Hippoglossus stenolepis. The sequence goes on from NC_061499.1 coordinate 11,255,051, forward strand.
TGTGTTAACATCCATGCTGGCTGCCACCCAACCCGCCCAGCTGGTGAGAGAGGAAGAGCAGGGCGGGGAGAGAGACCAAGCGGAAAAGCAATAAAAGATGGAGGGAGATTAGAGGTCACTATACCGACCGGGTCGGGGATCCACGCTGGAGAAGAGGCGGTGGGCGTGGAACAGTACAACCAGTAAACTGACTGCAGTTTTTTTTTTCCGGCAAGTGGTCCAGAGCGTACGTGCCAAGTGGTCATGACCCTTTTCCAGGTAGAGAGCTATCAACAGTCCACTTTTGTCACTGAGTGGCATGGCTCAAACTCTGCACCTCTTATCGGTGTGGGTCAGACTGCAGAGGAGCGGACACAGACATGGCATTAAATCAGCAGCTGCATTGCAAAGTGTGGGCACTCCACCTACAGTGAATTAAACTCCATGAAGATCACTTTACCTCATTTCAGGCCTGATCTCTCAACTTTTGACAGATGATTATTGTTTTTTTAGCCACAGCTCTCATTACATGTTTGGCATCCAGCATTTTAGCTCAGACAGGACACCCTCACAGGGGTATAAAACGTTCCCTGCAACAATGGTGGACATTTAGTTTGGTGGTGTGGCTCTGCTCATGTCATGGTTGGGGACAAATATGAGTTGGCTTGACATGGACTGTCTATTAGTGGCTGAAATGCACATTGTTAATTAGCCATGGTCACACTGGAGGATACCTGCACAGTTCACCTAAGCAGTTTTCAGACATGAACTCTGGAAAATGTCCGGAAAATTGGGTACGGACAATTCCCAGAGTTTGCCTATTACAAATGAAGTATGCGGCAGGAGATTGTCCAGCTCAAACGCATTCACAACAACAGGAAAATGTTCAGAACATTCAGGAGGCAGCACAACGGCTCCAGCGTCGGCCCTTATGGCTTATCTCCAATCTTGTGCTCTTTCCAAATTGAAATCTTCATCCTCCACGTTCATGGCGCCTCTTTCTCATCTTGAGGTATTTGTATTCTTCCAGTTTCGTGTGCATTGCGTGTTAGAAAAGTTATCAGCTCACTTGCTCCGAGTTAGTAATATTCTCACATGCACTCACTCCAGAAGCGGATGCACAGTACGTCTATACACAAGGAGGTCAGGGAGGTAAATTGCTGAAGGAAGTCTGGTGAATATGGATACAGGGCTCAGCTTTGTTGTCTACAGATTCAATAAATATCAAATGTGACATCATTTAACATGAGTCGGTACCACGAGGCTGCACAATTACAACCGTTTTATCATCTAGTGGTTTCTAAACACGTGGGGGTCACAAGATGAAGCTGAAAGATCACAAGACGTTTAATGGAATAGGAATAAAAATACTTTGATGCAAGTGGACACTGTTTAAGTGTGAGGGAATATAAATCATTGGTGTTTTAATCTGGATACATACTGAGATGATTTTGTTCACGGGACAGACGGTGGGGGGCTGAGGTTGAGACTGTAATGTCTTGGGAGTCGCGATCACGCTGGTGTGAACTAATCACGTGGCCTCACAGCGTAAATACAAAAGAAAATAAAAATTACTTGACTGGTCATATAGGCAATGTTGTGCTGCAAAGAAATATGCTAACCATTAGCGACACCTATAGATTTATTTGGTAATTTCAAGATGCAATTTCTGTAAATCCTCTGGATAATAAAAAAGGATGTCTTCTAAATGAACACCATTGGGGGAAAAATGGACTTAAAGACTTCAGTGGACACGAACACAGGGTCCTCCATTGTTCCTCCTGTTCTCCATCAACGTGCAGTAAATGGAGGGACAGATAGAGGAGTGGGACTCACAGATGGTGCCAGGGAGCAGAGGGAGTATTCAAATGATTCTTCACAGTTTCAGAGCTGCTGCAGCAATCGAGGACATTCGCTCCGATAACATCTCACATATTAAAAAAAAACACACAATAATTACTTCTCCCAAGCTTAGCAGCATTGCAGCTATAGCTTAAAATGTGTGTGTTACCGTGTGTGTGTGTGTGTGTGTGTGTGCCAGGCATTGTGCAGCAGCAACCGCAGCCTCTTGGGTTACTGAGGAATGCATTTGAAGACAATCATAATGAGGCTCTGTATCTGCCCAGCTGTAGCCTGAGGGGGATCTCTGAACTATACGGAACTGGACCAGCCAAGAAAACAACCAAATACATCTTCTTTGGATCCCACGTCTGCCAAGGACACATTCACCGGATGTGTGTGTGTGTGTGTGTGTGTGATGAATCAGTATAACTACCTCTACTTCCTATTGTATAATTATATACAGCCATCGTTCCTACAGACAAAACACACACATTGCAAATTGTCATATAACACACACACACATACACACACACACACACACACACACCGTGTCTCATTGTCAGGTTGCTGCAGTGTTGCTGTGTTCATATCACACACACTCAGCCCCATAATCTTGCATTTTCTTCCGAGTCTGATCCTAAATTAAAATCTGGAACAAATCGTCTCCTGTGGAATATTAATATTTGTGAAGCCGCAGCATTGTGAGCTCAGGTATAAAATCCCGGCTTTGAACCTGTAAAACGAGCTCACAGACACACACACACACACACACATTATCACACACACACAGCCGCTATAGTGCATAGGATTAAATGTATACTTCAAAGCCTGTTGTCAGCTTCAGATCAGGTTTCCACCTGAGTCACGGCTCAAAAGGACATACCTGTGTTCGCTTTGTCAGAACATGACATTACCTTAACAAACACCGATTCTTTTTCTGCTCCGTCCTTCAATTTAGTTTTCCCCTTCTCTTTTTACACAAGTATACCTAATTATATACTCCAAGCTCCCAGATTGTTTTAAAATGACTCCAACTGGCACCGCACCTCTCACAATGGCACTGCTTCAGACGTTGCCAGAAACCAAGATTGAATTCACCGCGCAGATCCAGCGGTGTATACAGCTGTCATCTTACAGTTTCCTTTTTAGAACAACTGGGAACAAAAATGCAGCGGTGGAGGAAAATTTAGGGCAACATACAGATGATTTTGGCCCCAGGTTATGTGTGCAGTAGACGAGCGCCGGTTGCGTCTCATTGTGGTTAGTTAGCAATGTGGCACAGGCTGAAAGTATAGCTGTTTATAGCTCCCGAAACGCAGGCGAAATGCAGAGCTGGCCCTGTTCGACTCCCCCCAGAATCACATAAAACCCACACAAATACGTCTGAGGGGTATTTGTGCGCCCATGTACACACACACCACAAACAAAACCTGTGATTATACCCATTCAGACATATACACACACTGTAATTACATACAGTGACGCACTGCTGCCCGACATACCGTGATTTCACAGATATAATATTGTATCGTAAATAAAACATGTCGAGACCCAGGAGGTGCTTATACATTACTATTAATGGTTGGGATAAACATGATGCACACTGAAAAACAAAAACCACACCACCACCAGAAATGGTGTGTGTGTGTGTGTGTGTGTGTGTGTGTGTGTGTGTGTGTGTGTGTGTGTGTGTGTGTGTGTGTGTGTGTGTGTGTGTGTGTGTGTGTGTGTGTGTGTGTGTGTGTGTGTGTGTGTGTGTGTGTGTGTGTGTGTCGGGAACTTGTAAAAAAAAAAGAAAAGAAGAGGCGGGCCCTGGGGTGGACTCTGGAGCCGCCTCGGGGGTCGGATGTGTGTTTATTTAAGTGTGTGTTTTGGAGTCACGCTGAATTTCGGGGGCTAGCCTCGAGATAAGGAATGGAGTTTAAGATGAAAGGGAAATGGGGCGAGGATGGGGGGGATACACTGGCACGGAGTTTGTGGATCAGAGGGGGGAGGAGAGGGGAGGCGGAAAGGGGCGGGCGGGGAGACGAAGGAGCAGACTGTTTTGATGTTGAATTTTAGGTTGTTTATTTGACATTACATAACACCTGCTTATGTAGTTTGAACACTTATAGTGTGTGTGTGTGGGGTGGTGGTGGTGGTGGTGGGGGGTCTGGTAACTTCTTACTGGGAGATGGGAATTTTTGTGAAAGGCAAATGTTGCCCATAGCAACGGCCTTCATTGTAAAACTGATCCTTGGAATACAACAGACACACACACACACACACACACACACACACACACACTGGCAGCCATGCTCACACTGACCCGTCTTTTCAGTACTTTCGGCACTTTCAGCCGACACACACACACACACACTTTTAGCCTGGAAGTGTGAAGCACAGTCACTCTCAGTTCCCACTTTGTGGAGCTCATATCCTCGGTGTGTCGAGGCAACTTCAAGTCAATTTCATTTTCAGGAGGTACATATAGCGTTTCAGCTCCAACTTATGCTGCGATGTGATGGACTGAAATGCTCGGGTTTCTAGATTCCATTATGCTTTTATTGGCTTTTAAAGGCATCAGGTTTCCTCTGTCTGGAGCCGGGGAGGAGCTTGATCTTCTGTGTGTGTGTGTGTGTGCGTGTATATACATTGAGCATCACATAGGCTAGTAAATACTCAGCTCTGCAGGGCCTCAGGATGGGCTTTAGATTGCTGAGGTGATAAGTTTGCTGTGGTCGCATTTTCAGCAGTGGCCTGACTGTTTTCCATTACCTGGAGCGAAACCCAGCCCTTTGCTTTTGGCATTTAAACAGTGCACTTCTCAATCTAGGTACTAAATTCAGTTAAGAAACCAGGATTCAGCTCCTTTACATAAGTAGAAGTTGCCACACTGTAAATACACATTACTTGTGTACAGAATGTACATATTTTATTAACAACAAGCAACTTGTATGTAAATGTTGTTGCTTGTAGTGATGATCCCACAGAAAATGAAGGCCTGACTCTGCAGTATATACCCCCCCTGCTATGCAGAGTGTTCAAGCAGCTTTTAGTGTTGGTTTTTAGATTTCTTTTACTTTCCTGGTTCCCTCTCACTGTTCTGATCAGTGTCATTTCCAGATGCAGCAGGCAGCTGACAAAAAACCTTTATCCATTACCTGACCAAGACAAATGACCAACACAGGCAGTTGATGACTAGCCGGTAAGGAAGTGAAGCATTTAGCTGTTGCTTAAAGCCAGTAAGTGGTTAAAGATACATTTAAAATGGAGCTTTAAAGTTAACAAATTTAAATAACATGATGCAGAATGACATCCCATACCTTATTCATTTCACATGATATTTAGCCGAAGAAAAAGATGCGATTGGATAAGTTTGCCGTCACATCACCTCCTATTTAGCAGGCCAAGAGCAGAGTCCCACAAGGAAATGTATCAGTGGCGAACCTTTTCCTCACGTTCACTTGAATTCTCCTTTAACTTTATCTCCTTTATTTATTCTCCCCCTTGCTCACCTTTGGGGAACATTGGCCGCTGACGTCACAGCCTATGGAGACCCCGATATGAGCTGCATGTTTGCACCAGCCAGTAGATAATGATGTCAGACATGAAAGAACCGCTCATTCAACAACCACAACCTCAACTGGAATAAGGTCCACACAACTGATTTCCATGTGCATCACATCCTGAACTGTCCATATTCAACAAGCGATGATACGTAATTCACCTCAGCAGGCGATTATCATATGTGTGACTGTGCCCTACAGCTTGACTAATCAAAGACAGCTACAGCCAATCAGAGCACAGGACCTTGTGACCAGACATAATGGGTTTCTCCTGGTAAAAGGTCATGAGGTGTGTGACACCCTGACACCGGTCAGTCGTGAAGTGTGAACTGACAATGTTGATCTAGTAAAAATAAATGTAATATTCAAAACTGCAGCGACAGAAAGTAGCAGTAAAACATATCAGTAGAAATGAATGGAGACCTGGTATATTTCCACAATAAATGCACAGTGTATAGTATCACATTTATAATGTGGCTGCTGTGTTTTCTATATACCAACTTAAAACATATGTAGACTATCTGCACATCTTTAAAAAGAACAGTGATGTGCACCGTAGTTTGATTATCATTGCACTGCAGTATGGGTGGTGTCTCTTAAGTGCATGAATCTGATATAACTATTAGTTGACCTTGTGTGATGGGAAAAAGGCCTCTGAGTGCTAAAGTGTGTCTTTAAACATGACAGGGATGTGGCGTTGAGGTCAAGAGAAAGGGAGATGAATGCTGAGAGAGAGAGAGAGAGAGAGAGAGAGAGAGAGAGAGAGAGATCAGCCTCAAAGTGACCGGAGGCTCGAGGTCGTTCACTTCAGAGGTTCAACCCTCAAACGATCCACAACTAATCTCTCTTTACCTGACCCTGACGGAGGTCGCCAGCTGAGCTCACGTTCTCCCCTCACAGAGATAAATAGATTAGCCCTCAAAGTGCAGATGTAAGTAATTCTAACCTGTAACATTAAAAGGTCTAAAAACAACTAGGCCTATGTTATAAATTTAGTTGACTTGCGTATTTACATCATCCCAAATGTTTCCAACAGTTTTATTCAAGGTAACGACATTTCATTTTGGTTGCCTTTTGTTGCCTTGTAATGGATCACGATTATTCATTGCCATTTGCTGCGTAACATAAATAGAACGTTTTCTAGTCTGTGAACATGATTTGATATAAAAAGTCGCTAAGCGCAGAAGCTACAATGTACTGTTGGTTGGCCCTTTATCTACAACCTGACCTTGGGTTCTGCTTGGAGAGAGAAGGGAGTATCTGTGGGACAAAACAGGCCCAACTCTACCAATGGTTTACAGAAGTAATGTTTTAGGATGGTCAAAAATTCCTCAACAGTGAGCAGATGGTGTTTGAGGAGTTTTTGGAAGATGTCCAGAGATGCAGCATTGTGGATTTCATACTGAACATTTTTGGGTTTTGGACTGTTGATGGTTTCATGGCCCCATGAACAACACTGCTGCCATTTTGGTCCAGAGTGAAATATTGCATGCCAGTATTGTCATTTTATCCATAAAAACAATTAAGTGACGAAATATTAAGTTGATCGATTGATGAGCTGATTGATAATTTGACAACTGATTGAGGAAATTTAGTTTCAAGTTTCAGCCTCTCACATGAGAGGATTTTTTTGTTCCGTTTTAAACACAAAAAAGCCAGTTAAAGACATCATTTATGTACTGGGATTGTAAAATGTGTATTTTTATAACATTCTACTGACTAAATTAATATTTTAAATAATGATTAACCCGTTTGATCATTAATTAAAACACTCATTGAAGCCCGAGTTCAAAAGTTAACTGCTTTTCTACGCTGTGCGTCTCTACAGTCTGAGCATCAGCTGCGATTGACACGACTAAATGAAACCCCTCTCTCCTTAAACGCTTTGATGTTCCTCTGACAAAATCCCAGCTTTGGATCAACTCATTAACGATGCTCCTCCTCCATAGAGCGTCAGACCGACAGATGTTAGCCTGTCCCCCAACCTCACCGCTTGTGTGTGCGTGCATGTAATCTGCCAAAGTGGTTCGTCTTTCCGATGTGAATGACAAACAGCTCAGTCATTCATGATGAATAATTCTAATCTCTGTCATCTGCCTCTCCCCACCCCCCTCCTCTGTGTCTCCAACAGGGACAGACGTGGTCGCCATCCATCGATGACGAAGGCTCGACGAGAGACGAGTTCTACGATGATGAGGACCTCTACTCGGGCTCAGGCTCTGGCTGTAAGTGTGTGTGTTTGTGCAGGTTTCAGTGTGTGTGTATATGTGTGTATGTGTGAGGTTAGTTACACACTCACGCCCTGCTTCTTTCAAACTAGACAGCTGCTGGTTTTCAATCTCCTGACCCTGAGGACCCCACTGCCTCCCTCCATCCCTCTCCCCTCCATTTATGGTTGCTCTCATTCACCAGACTTCACATGCACGGTCACACAATGCAGACAGGCCGCTTGGCTCGACAGACAGGTTTTGTAGATTTAGATTTTTGCAGATTTATAAAAACACCTTTAAACACCGACACACCTTTGCAAACAAGAAGTTACCCAGGCCTGATTCTCCCAGATCTCATTTGCTCTAACCAGATTACAGTCCACACAGATTAGACGATCACACACATATACCAGCAGTCAGTTGTGTGCACCTGCCTGCGTTTGAGCGAGCTGGCTGTCTGCGTGCGTCGGAATTACCTACTTAACGTAAATCACGTTGGTGTAATTTAGGCTGATTTTCTGATCTGACTGCTGAAGCTTGAGCATGAGTCTCCTTATTATGCATGACTCATTGAGGGCTGCCCTCGGTTCACGCACTGCGCTATAGTAGCGGGCACGCTCAAAATAAATTACAATTCAGAGCGGGAGAGTGCAGCAGAGGCACCCCCTGTGGTTGAGACAGCCGCCCAGTAAATTGCCTCATCTCAAACTGTGATACAGAGCCGTCAGATTCCCGAAGAAAAGGCTCATTTTCAACACACGGTTTGTGCGTTTTGTGCCGCCGCAGCTCCTGAACGGGGCATTTTGTGACGTCTGATGTGTTTAACAGTTGCTGCATTGTTCCAGGCCATATTTCGATATCCTCTCCAGCACCTCTGTCAGCTTTCATGCCATTGTGTCTGTAAATTCAATTTGTTTCCCTTTCAACTCGGGGAGCTCCGCTGCTATAACAAAATGAAAGGTGTTATAATGCTCTTATGAGGTTTAAGAAGAAAACGAGTCACTCAGCATTCACCATCTCCTTTTCTTCTCTTCTCTTCTCCTCTTTAATTTTTAATATGCATTTTTCTCTCCATCCATACAAAAGCAACCAAACCAGCAGAAACATTGATTTGATCTCCTGGTCTCCCTGTTGAATACAGTCAAACTCACAGTTCACCATTGTTATTCCCATTTTCTTGTTTTGCTCTTTCTGTTGTCTTAAAGTAGCGATTTGATTGCAGCTCTGTTTGTTGCGCTGAGTCATCGACAAAATCACGACTTTATGAATTAGAAGTCACTTGACAAAACAAACCCAGCTGTGAATGTGTCTCTGGGTATATTGACATTTAAAATGTACTTTGGCAGATGAGGTTTAAGGAGCAGCCCACCAGCTTTACACACTAAAGTCAGTATAAGACGAGGTTGTTTTAGTTTGGGCTGATCACAGACTGGAGGTGTATAATTTGAAAGACGTGGGCATTCACCAGGCAGGGAGTGTCTGATGAAAGCATGCTGTCAAGTTGCATTGTGGGAAATCAAGGATACAGTGTTTAGTGGACAGAAAGCCAGATAATCTTTGCCTCTATACAGCAGTTTAGATTGTTTTCCTATGACATCCAATCCTTCATTGCTGCAGTGCTCCACTGACTTTGCGGCTGCACAGCCCCAACAGGCTGACGTCATAGTTTTCAAATGTCGCCATCTTGGACCATCATTGAGGCATCGTTTTTCTCCAAGCTGATTTTTTACAAACCTAAAACACCCAGGTTCTAATCCAGCCATAACGTTGTATGTCCATTGTTTTTACACTGTCAAATTAAGGCAAAAATATACTTCCTGTTTACTTTGTAGTTTTTACACAATCAGATTTCAGCTGGGGCCAACTAGTCACTTACAATTCTATCAATAAATAAATTCTAAGCTTTTTATAAGAACACAATGTGCTTGAAAACAAACAATTTTCAAAATATATCTAATTATGTGTGGCTTTGCTGTAAGCTATAGAGCTAACAGTGAACAAGGAATGACGAGCACCTCACTGAATCAGGAAATGTGTTTGGATGTTGGACGTATAATTGGGCCCCTTTATGACCCGTAATTTAGAAAAACCTTGATGAGTACACATTATACGCTCAAATGTATTCAGTAGATCATTTCCTCAAGAGTCTGCACAATGGTTATTGCAGTGCATTGAAAATTAACAGTCGAGCGACACGACACCTGTTAACGATGATGCAAAATGATAATGACTTCTAAATGTCTGGAATCTCAATTTACTGCCAAATAGAGAGTAAACCTGAGTGTGTGAGACAGCCACAGTTTTAATGTTATCTATGAGTGTGTGGTTAGGTGAGTTGTGTGGTTTGTGGTGAGATTTGTACATGTTATAACTTCACTTATTGCTGACTGATTAAATCATGTTTAAATTGACGACACTCTCCTCTCTGCTCTTCTCCAGTTCCTGAGGTCAGCGTGAGGCCGACCTCAGTGGGTGTGACCTTCACCACAGAAGAGCCCCTCCTCCTCTCGACCACCCAGGCCACTAGCCCCGCCCCCTCCGCCTTACCTGCGGCCGAGCCCAGCCCCAGCCCCGAGGAGCCCCCCGCCACCCAGCTGCCCACCGAGGCAGATGGAGAGAGCGGTGCATTCTGGGAGCGAGAGCTGGAGAAGGAGAAGGAGCTGGAGAAAGAGAGGCAGAACGAACTGGAGAAGGCCAAGCAGCTGGACAGGGAGCGAGAGAGGGAGAGAGAGAGGGAACGGGTCAGGGAGCTGGAGAGAGAGAAGGAGCGAGAGAGGGAGAAGGAAAGAGAACGTGAGAGAGAACGAGAGAAGGAGAGAGAGAGGCAGAGAGAGAGAGAGCTGGAGAGGGAGAGAGAGCTGGAGCGAATCAGGGCCGCTGCTGCCGCCCAGACTACCGCCGCCCCAAAGACCCCTGCTGCCGTCCCCGTGGTGACCACCAACCCCGCAACCAGCTCCGCAGAAAGTGCAGCGCCCTCGGCCGGTTCTGATGACGTGAGCACCACAGAAGAAGAAGAGGACGTCTACCTGTCCCCGGAGCCCACCTCGATGTACCCCGGCTTCGACATGGAAACCACCGCAGAGGAGGACACCACCACCACAGCAGAGACCACACCTGAGGCCACAACAGCTTCTCCCACCACCACCACCGTCAGAACCAGGGTCCCCTTCAGGCCCAGGGTTCCCATGACAACAGCCACTCAGATGATGCCAACGGAGACAACGACAAGTCCACAGCAGCCCACAACCACACAGGTAAGAGTCTCATATCACCACATGCCTCTGAAAATGGATTAGATCTACAATATTCCAAGTGCGATTCTGGTTCTGGTACCAAAAGGAAGCTCTTTATTAACAAATACAAACATGTACAAACTTTTTCTCATTTAAAGAGTCACACAAAGGACAAAAGTCAACATGAGATGATTAAAAAAAAAAAAAACACTCTGCGATAACTAATTGAAATGACACCAGTGTAGGCTGTTCAGCACTTTTCAATTTGTCAACTTGATACTTCCACTACTCAATACTCTCAAACGTCTCTACCCGGCCTGTGATGCACAACCAATTCATTCCCACTGAAGACATTCATCTTTAAATGTAATCACAAATGGTTCTTGAGAAAAGTGATTTCCTGAATCTGCTGGGTCCTGTCATCTTCAGAAAATGTTTCCTAAAAGAGATGTTGACGTCTTTACCACTGACAGTTAAATTATTTACAGACCAGAGTCATGTATATGATTTGTGTGCATGTGTATATTTGCAGTGTCTCTGCATTAAAGCCTGATGCACTTAGACTTGTCTGGTTTTCCACTTTGTAATTAAGCTCCCAGATTTTATGAAATGCGTATACGTGTTGGACAACATACAGCTTTCCACCACTCCGAATATACAGAGGCTCATTGTTTCAAATGGGAACATGTGCCATGGAAAGCTCTGTGTTTCAGTTGGACAAGTTTCAGTGCAACGGCTCCATGAAACAATGTTGTTATTCTCACTTTCCCCTCTCTCTCTCTCTCTCTCTTTCTGTCTCAGGAGAATAACAATGAGGTGGGAGCTGCAGGACCAAGTGGAGATTTCGAGATTCGCGAGGATCGCCGGAACGATCTTGGTCGAGGGATACTGCCTGTGGATCCTGATCTGATCGGCAACACAGTGGACGGGGGAAGCTCTGCCGCGCAGCTGCCACAGAAGAACATCTTGGAGAGAAAAGAGGTCTTGATAGGTAAGAATATCTTCCAGGAAAATCAAAATGATGTTTCTGTTTTGTCACTATTTTGTAGGTTTTGTCATGTCTAAGGTTTTGTCTGTCTGACCCTGTGTCTTCTGTCATTCTGCCTCAAATAAGAATCACCCTGTAGATGGACAGATTACCTTTCCCGTTGCTTCCAGTGCTCTTTCCTTACTTTTTTCGGAGCTGCAAAGACAAACTGGTGTTACCTTGAATTCACGAAGTGTGGATTCATCATGTGCTACTTACCCCAGTTTGACCCATTGAGAACAAGCAGTCCTCTTCTTGGGTTATCCGACCCCTCCCTTCTCCTCCTGTCTTTTTCTCATCATTTTCCCTCTGGGTAAATCCAATTTCTTTTCAAGTGCCACCCCTCCCCTGATCCCAAAGAGCTGTTGTAGAAAGCGAGGCAGCAGCCAACTCGCCTGACCTGACTGGCTCTCTGTCTCTCCTTCAGCTGTTCTGATTGGTGGACTGCTGGCGGTGGTTTTCGCTGATTTCCTGGTCATCGGTAAAGAGCAGGAGGCAACAGACTTTAGACTAGACTGTTTGTGTGATAGAACCCAATTACAGCAACATGTCAGGCTCATACATTCATATATACAACGGTGTATTCAGGCGGAATTATTTAGCAACAACACGTCTCTGATTTTTCACTCATTCAGGAGACTTTCAGAATTTTCCCCCAAGAAGATGAGATGGGAGCCATTAAGGCCAAACAGGAATAATGCAATTTCTAGTCTTGAAAAATGAAACTTATTTTTGCCTCAGGCCATTCTTTCAAAACATATGATAATTTAATTTGTTTCCTTCATATTGATTTTGATCAAAAACCACCACTCCTATTCCTCCTTCATAATCTATACAGTGCTTCAGAGTGTTGTAGCAGCTGCATCAATATTTTAAAAAGACAAAGCGTCTGCAGGCGAAGCTCTGCACTGAGGCACATGGGTGCTCTGAGCTAAATACTAATGTTAGCATATGAAGCATGGAAGCTTTCTCACTTTGCCAATACTAACATGAGGATGTTTAGCAGGTGTAGTGTTTACCATGTTCACCATGTGACTTTAGCATATTGGTATGATCAAAATGCTAATTAGCACTGAACACAAAGTAAAGCTAAGCCTGATCTGAATTTTATAAACCAAAGATTATCTACTGGATGAAAATTAGAATGGACTTACAAAACTGACATCCTCTTTAATTGTGCAATTATTTTCCTCATCTACAACACTCCAGATGTCCTCCACCTTAAAAACTAATATGTGAAATTAACATATTCATGCACAGTATAAGACAATAAGTACATGTTCAAAATGTTAAACTACAAGAAATGTTGTTTCAGAGGTGTCCAGTTCTTTTGCAGTTCTCTCACAGTGCATGGTGGAAAGTTATATTGTTTTAAATGGCCCAGCTTGTGCAGTCTGATATACTGGCCTTAATGGTATAAACACAGTAAACACCTCCCACACAATGAATGGAAACAAAGTGTTCCTCGAGCATTTAGGAAAACAAAAAACACTTTGTTCTCTGTCATGGCATCAACACCAATTCTTTTAACGAAGGAACGTTTTTGTTCTTATTTCATTTGGTTACGTCACATTTATCCATCGCGCGCAGCAAGAGTTCATTAGCGCTACGTGCACTGAAAGGTGGAAAGATGCAGCTAGTGTGGAAAGGTTACACCAGCCCAGTCAGGCTAAACTACGATGTCGCACTGCAGGGCTGCAATTTAGCACAAAGCTGTTGGCAACACCGAACGTATGTTGGCACATTCAGGCTCATCAGTCCTCTCTTAGCAACTAGGTGATAGTGATGCTGTGGTAGCTTTGCTCTGCTTTCAGTCTAGAGTGTTTTTTAAAGCTGCGTGTTTGTAGTGCTGTAGTCCGCTGCAGGATGTAACCGTGGCGCTAATGGCATTTTTGTGTTTGTTTATGTGTCCTTCTGTGTGTTGGTAGCGTCTACACTGTAATAATCTAGAAAGGTTTTCTGATTTCCACCATGTCCTTCTGCATTCCTCTAGCCGTGATAGTGGGAGGTGTGGTCGGCGCCTTGTTCGCCGCCTTCCTGGTGATGCTGCTGGTGTACCGGATGAAGAAGAAGGACGAGGGCAGCTACACGCTGGAGGAACCTAAACAGGCCACCGTCACCTACCAGAAACCAGACAAGCAGGAGGAGTTTTACGCATAACACTCGTACGCCAGAGAGACCGCACACCGAGGGAGAGAGAAAGATGGAGAGAGAGAGAAGAGAGATACTCTCAACGCCCCCACCTCCTCCTCCTCCTCCTCTTCTTTGTTGCTCCAACCTCATCTGCTCGCCTCTCCTCATCCCTCTCTCCTCTCGTCTCCAAAACACTTGAGAGCGCCTTTCTCTCTGCGGACTTGGAACTTTCTTTTCAATGAAAATGAAAAAGAGGACAAAAAAATCCAAATATATTCTGAAAAAAAAAATACACATACACACGAGATGTTTTTAAAGTAAATGTTGTTCTTAATATTCTACAGATTCTCTTGTTCTGTATGTAATGATATGATTATTTTCTAAAAAAAAAACTAAACAAAGCAAAACACAAGCGCTTAACCTGTGTTTTCCAGCACACTAAAGTCCCCCTCTTCTGTTTTTATGGAGCGAATGAAAGGCTTAAAGGAAAGAGGAGAGGAGAGGGGCGGAGCGAGCTGAGGGAGACACAAAAGGGAGAGAAAACAGAGTGATGGGCTCGACTCTGCCCCTCACCCCCTCACAAATAACACGTAGAGCGTCTGGTTGGCCACACAGAGCCAAGGGTCAAAGGTGAGAGGAAAGGTCTCTTTTGTGCCTTCCATCCCTCTGGTGCTCAAACACACACAGGAATACATCCACATAAACACACGCTTACACGTACGCACATGTACACACACACACACACACACACACACTTGTATCTGCTCGAAGGTGGCTCTGGCCTCTCTCTCTGTGCTCAGCCAACCAGAAAACCATGCTCAACCCTTGGCGTGTTCCACAGCGTCGAGGAGCAACTGTGGAAACACCGGCTGGTCGCGTTGAGGCTCGCTCCACGGCCTGTCTGCTCCTCTAAGCTGTACAAAGAATAGTTATGGATAGTAATAATCAATAATATATCAATGTTTTCGGCTGGATGGTGAACAATAATAATACCGTAATAATAATAATTATGATAATAATAATAATACTTCAACAGGAGGATGTGTATTTAGCAGTTTAAAAAAAAAGAAGTTTATATGTAAATATTGTATCCTTTCTGACATCACTAACCATCTGCATGATCATGAAGAGTTTTTATTCATCACATTCGTCATCACTCTAGATGAGCTGTGCTCTCGTCAACCACACACACACACACACACACACACACACACACATATATATACACATACATACATACATACATACATACATACATACATACAAACATCAACACACCACACAGACTTTAAATATACTGTAGATCATATCATTCAAACACATATCAACCCCATCATCATCATCATCATCGTCATTGTGATAGTCATCACTTTTGATACGAACGGGATCGGGTGGTTTCAATATGTTATTGATTAGTTGTCAATCAGTTGCTGCGGTTGGTTTAGAGTTTGGTCTGTTTGTATAAAAGCACAACTATGTTTTCAGTCATCACGTCGTCCGCCATCACGTCATCCGTTACCCCCCCCAACCCCACCCACCCACACACCCTTTGCATGCCTCACTTTGTTTTTTCTTCCACCATTGGCTCTCTGTTTGGGGATGGGAGGGGCCACTGGGAAGCATGAGGGGCTTTAACGAAATCAGGAAGTGGGAATCCGTCCAGGAAGTTGCTCACACGTGCACTGATTCAGTCAAAAAACTAAATCTTAGTTAAAGGATTGGTTATGAGACTTTGAATCAGTGTTTATGGTGTCAACTTAAACCTGCAGGACCAATCTGGGGACCGGGTCATTGGTAATGGGGTTTAGGATTCAGTTCGGGGATTGTGAGGAGGGCTGTGCTTCTATCTAAGAGATTGTAACAATAACCACACCAGTGTGACTGGGCTAGTAGCTTCTATTATACTCAGTACTGTAGAACAAAAATGCATGGGAGTCAAAACTATACTAGTCTGGGTGTGTGTGGATGCCTGTGTGTGTGTGTGTGTGTGTGTGTGTGTGTGGATGCCTGTGTGGATGCCGTGTGTGTGTGTGTGTGTGTGTGTGTTTTTGTCCGTGTGTGTGTGATAGAAAAAGAGAGTTTAAGATGGAATGTACTGTGGTCGAGAGTGTGTTTACCTACCCCAGCAGTTCTCACGCTCTTCCACAGACAGGTAACACACCTCTTCTACTCCTGTGTGTATTTTGCCTGTCCCCTCGCCAGTGTGAGAATACGTGCGTGTCTCCACCTCATCTAAAGCCACCACCTGTATGTGTGTGTGCGTGAGTGTCTCACCTCGGTATTTCACAGCAGACTCTTGTGTACACTGACTAGCCTGTCGACGTGTGTGTATGCGTGTGTGTGTGTGTGTGTGTGTCTGCGTGTGTTTAGTCTGTTCACTGCTGAATGTGGGGCAGCTGGTCCCTCACAGTGGCTTTCACACACACACTGACTGTGTCTTCTCACTGTCTGTCTGACTCGGCCTGTCTGTCTCTCTGAAACGGGGACAGACGGACAGGCAACACGCCACTTTCTCACAGGCAGGAATGATCTTAACACGTACTGTCTTTTCTAAAGTGACTGTCAAAATGTAAACGTGTGTTTGTACCCATATAAGCCTGCGTAGCCAAATAAGATGTGTGTGTGTGAGTGAGCGAATAAGAAAGGGTGGATTTGTATGTGTGAGTGTAGGTATGTGTGAGTGTGTGTGTGTGTGTGTGTGTGTGTGTGTGAAGCCTAATGGAGGCTACACTACTCTATGTTTGCTGTTCCCATTCCTGTTTTTATACATTTGCATTTTTTTAAGGCTGAGTTTCTGTCATTGGCTGAGTGGGCGAGAGGAGGCGGATCCTCCACGCCACCGCCCTGTCACTAATCTGCCACTCTGTTCCAAATAAAAAACCTGATTGGGTAAATCTGTCCCGTCTTGTCTTTCCTAATTAGAAAATGGAAATTGAGATGTTGTTTGTGTCCAGTCTGGTCTGATAACCACATGTTGCACTGATTATAGACTTAAATTGAAGAGCAGTCACATGACACTAAGTGTATGCACTTTATTTACTACCAGCAGTGGAAAACGTCAAATTACAACTCCTCTGATGCCACCTACAACTCCTCTGATGCCACCTACAGCTGCAGTCCAAATTTCCATTAGAGCTCAGAGCAAACTGCAGGTATAAGCGTCATTATTTGCCAGTAAAACAACTGCTACTCCTGTCTTACAAAAATATTATGCGTGAAAATGTTGTTCGTTTAGATTGTGTAATTTGAATATACACCATTTACTTCAGGAATGTCATCACAATACAAAGTAAACAGTCAAATGAATAAATGTGACACACTGCCAAACTGGACTAAAACGTTACATGACAAAGCCGAGCACACTTTAATCAACATTGTACTTAACTTCTTTCCCTATAACAAATACACCATTAATCAAATATCAAAAGCAATTACCATGCAGTGAACATGGGGATTTCACAGCCTCTGGGGATCACGGGAATCCAGCTTTGATCTTTTATATAATTTTTCTCACACACAAACGCTGTGAGTGAATCCTAAATTTAATCATTTCATTTTAACAGTTTAATGAAGTACTGTAGAAAGAAGGTCCTGTGTTTTTCAGTCTAGACAGAGAGGATTTTACATGTCGTGCTTCAGAACTTTCTGGTCTCATGCCTAATGTCAGCAGGGAAGGGCTCCATCCTCTGTGACCCTGCTCAAGGATAAATAAGTATTGAATGAATGGAAGGACTTTTAATATTTGGCAGGAATTGCATAGTAAATGTCAATGAAGCACATTTTAAGAAGGTCTTTTCACTCATAAAAATGAAGAAATTCACGCATGCATTATCATTTCTTATCCTTTGAGGGTCGCGTGAGGAGATGGATCCAACCCCTGCTGATATTGGACGAGAGGCCCATAGAGACAAACAACCATTCACACCTACACACAATTTAGAGTCTCCAATAACCGCTTAACCCCAATCTGGAGAACCCAAGAAAGACAACAGGGGAAACTGCTGCACCACTGTGCTGCATTATGAAGAAATACGAAAATATAATGTTGTGTTGAAGAGCACTAAGAAAAGAGAGAGGGGAAGCATTACATGGAAATATAGTCGGAATATCCTGTTAGTGTTTTCACCACCTGCTACTTGTGGAAGTCTTAAGAGGAGCTGCTTATGAGCTTTAAATTGTAGCTTTCAACACAATTACTCCTGATTGTCCTCGAGAAAGTCTATTGCTTTCATTAACAGCACTCTCACCACCCCCTAATTAAAGCTGCAGTTCATTTCAACATGGATTAATGTGAATTCACCGACTGAAAACGTTGGTTCACTTGAAACATAATTTTCTCACTGTGGCCTCTCGTGCTATGAAACCATGCAGACCACGTCCAGTTTGGAGATCTCTGGCATTTCTGCTCACAACAATTATGAAATATGTGTTAAATTCAGAGAACAGACGATGAACATTGCACCTCCCCGCAGTTCCATCACGCTCTTTGGATTATCCAAAGTAACCAGGACATTGTTGCTGGTAAGACAGACTACTGTTGAATTATTTAGCTGCAATTTTAAATGCTCTCACACATGAAATTCCATCTTCCGTCTCTCTTTTTTGCCGGCGTCGAGGAGAAATCTCAGACACATATATCTCAAAACCTGGGGACCTATTTGAATGACAAGGTGAGGTTATACAAAAGATATATAATAATATATATGTCTTTACTGTGACTTCTCTCCTACTGCTGGATTCAGTTCAAACTTGAGTCCCCATTAGTTCGCTCACTGAGCAGTGAGTGTTTAAACAAGTGGGTAAAACAGGCGGCCCGTGTTGGAAATGTATTTTAGTGTCGTACAGTTAAAAGAGCTCACATGCAGACATGAAGTCTCGCTCTGGTGTTATCACACACCAGCATTAGCATGGCCTACATACCATTTCTAACCCACTGACATTAAAAGCAACCCTGTGCACCTCAATGCTACATCTGACAGAGCTGCTGTGTGTGTGTGTGTGTGTGTGTGTGTGTGTGTGTGTGTGTGTGATATCACAGCCTCTTAACAGCCCATTTACACATGCGGAACTCAGTGAAACCTCGAGGGAGAAACAGCCAGAGATGTTATAATTCTTAAGTAGTCACATGAAAATGTGCTTATGAAATAATTAGATAAACTGTCCTCTGGGGGTTTTAGAGCACACAGGAAGGGGCATTATTATCCTCGGTTTACATTCTTAGCAACAAACCAGATGAAACCAAGGTCACTGGGAGTGGAGGAGCACCAGTGGGTCTGCAGATGGCCTTTCCCTGGATCCAGAGACGACGACAACAAGCCATCCTGGCCTTGGGTACTGGGCCGCTGATACGGAAATCTGCCATTACCCAGACGACAAGAGGGGGTGATGCATGAGCCTTCTTCTGTTTGGGAGAATAAAAGCTTTACCACTCCTGGGTTGGGGTAGACAGGAGGTGGTGTCTGGGGTCCAGCTCATACCCCATCTGGTGGGTGGTGGAGGAACAACTGCAGTTAAGACAATCTGACAGAGAACCGGATTTTAACCTGTAACTATATCAATATATTTAACTATCTATAAATATAACAATCTGTTTTGTCTGGTTTCTTGTGTTTATAAGCTTGCATCTAGATTTAAAGAGCTATAAGTATGGTAACATACCGTATTAGTGTTCCAACTTTCAATGAGAATCCAGTACACATCAAAATATATTAAAGAACTACATTTATGCAATAATCCCTACTTTGATAGTCGATGTATGTTTGTTCTTTTTTTCTTATTGTGTTGCTTAAATTCATAAATATGTTTCTACAGTTGTCTATTGTGGCTGTTACTGTTTAAAAAACAAATAAACTGTTAATCATAAAGAGAAACATCCTACACATGTTGTCATACTGTGGAAGTTATATATAGATTTACTTACTGTGAATAGATCATATATTTACTTATAAACACACATATGTGTATAAGGCATAATTAAGGTGATAAATAAAACAAATTAAAATAGATACATAGTAAAGCTTAGGTTATTGTTGGTACATTCAGCTATAGATGGAATATATAATTTGACGCTAATGATCAACATAGAAAAAGTTTGATGTAGATGAATGTATGTATAGTGTAAATGTGTATATTTGAAGTATATAAGTATAGATGTATATGTATGTTTGAAGTATATAAGTATAGATGTGCATATTTAAAGTATATAAGTATAGATGTGTATATTTTAAGTACATATATATGTATACTTGGGCCTTTCTCCCCGTTACATCCTGGTTGGCCTGTTCTGGTCGCTGATTGGCTGGCTCGGTTTGACCCTTCACGCGATAATTCTGCTGCTCAGCGCTCGTGAGGAGCTAATCAATCAATCAACGGGATGATTAGCCTCCCGTCAGGACCAGTGTTCTCCGCGAGGCCGCTCGGTTAATTGATTATTAGTGACCGTTTATTGGTGTTTGACAGCGGCCGATAATATGGAAGAAGACTGTGATGTGGCAGAAGACGTTGGTAAGGACTTCTGGGACTTCTGGGCCCGCACCGTGATGTTCTGGTAACTTTTAGCTTCCGAACAAAAGTCCGGCTTGACTCTTTATCTTTATTGTTCGCGCTGATGGACTTTTAAAAACTCCGTGTGTGTAATTTAAAGCTCCTAACCTTCCCTGTGAGGTGCAGCTCCCGGTGCTGCGCGACTCCACGGAGACAATTTACGAATGAAAAGCGGTTTATTAACACGGACGACCCCGCTGTTCGAGCAGTGGGGCCGGGTTAGCCGGGTTAGCAGCAGCTAGCCGGCCCCGGTTAATTAACGCGCAGGTGAGGTGGCACGAGGCGCCGCTCAGCTGGGACACTCATTAAGTGGCTGCAGGCCGCAGATCCTCTGAGGACCATGATCATCAGACCTCTGACAACCTGCTGTCCACTCAGGGAACAACCGCGTCTCCCACCTCAGACAACTGCTATTAGGATATAATCAATATATAGGAGCTCCAGGGGGCTTTGACTCTATGTAAAATATATTTTAATAAAAGTATATCTATCTGAATGATGAAGGAATGTGAAAACATGGCCAGGATTTTAGTTTTTCAAAGGCCATGAGTTCTCCATGAAGTCTTTTTATATGAAGTTTTTATATTTCTCTCCATTTTATTTATTTAACTTTCTGATTGATCATAGCTTCATTCAGACAGAACATGGTGTGATTGCAGGTTTGTAGTAGAGCCGAAACATGTTGATTTACTAAAACATATATTTTTCTATCTATAAATAAGCAATTTCTTAACAAAAATAGCAACAATTCTATTCCTTTAAGAATTGCTACATCTCTATGGTAGTAAACTGAATATGTATTGAGCTTTGACTCAGGGAAGTAGATTATAAGATACCAAAACATTATTAAACTAGAACGGTCCAACATATTTTATACACGCAAAGATATCTGTGCCCTAAATACGCAGGTTTTTTTCATGAGGATCCATGAATTATTCCCTGGGAAATCTGACATTGTTAAAAAAAAAATGAAAGCTTTATCTCACTGTGTTAACGAAAGTAATAAAACTTCTTCCCTTCTGCCCTCTATATCCAGATCTGCCCCAAAATGGTCTCCTTCATGCCCCATGTCACATCTTTTCACCAAGTTTTGTGGAAATCTGTCTCGTAGTTTATGCATTAATTAATCCTGCTGAAACAAACAAAACATAGAACAGGTAATTGATCAAGGGATTGATTAAAGCATCATAGAAAAGCTGTTCATGTTGTGTTAGGTCTTTAATGATCTGACTGGGGGGTTCTGGTAAAAGTTGTAAAAGTAGGTTTAGGTGTCTCCAAGTCTGGTTTTGATTAGAATTGAGAGTGTAAAGGCTGTAATACACATGACTTAGCAAACATGGCCACAATTTACCTCAGTGAAAATAGTCTAAACTTAACATAACCTGCACATGTAAACAAGCTCTCACTTCACTCTGTTGCAGACTGTCCAAGTCTTCTCTGTGCGGGACTGGAGGAGCTGGAAACAAAGAATGATCAAGGGAGGAGGAGGAGGGGAGATGGAGAGGAGGAAGTGTTTAATCAGAGGGAGGATGAAGAGGCAGGAGAGAAAACAGAGCGAGATGAGAAGGAGGGGGAGGAGGAGAAGGATAAGAAAGTGTCTCGAAGGGAACTTATGGCAACAGAGGGAGAAGAGGAGGAGCAGATGAAGCCAGAGAGTAGGCTGGAAGAGGAGGAGGCACAGCAGGTGCAGATGGAAGACGAGATCGAGGACAACAAGGAAACGGTTTCTGATCAGCAACAGAATAAAGAATCAAAACATCCAGAGGAAAAAGAGGAGCAGAAAAAGAGTAAGAGGAGGAGAGGTAGGAAGCAAAGTGAACGAGTAAGAAACAGGAGAGGAGTAAAAGCAGTTGGTGAGAAGATGGCGGAGAAAAAGAGGAATCAGACACAGGAGGTGTCGGTGAGCTCAGAGGAGAGCTCGGCTCTGTCGGAGCCTCAGTTTGGACTGAACAGCAGTGACGTGTCCGACCCCATCTACCTGGGTTGTGGGGGTACAGGGATGTATGGTCCCCCACTTCCCATTCCTCTGCTCTTCTCCTCACAAACTCCAATCCCTATTCAACCTGCACCACCTCAGCCCCACGGGACAAAGAGGCCTCACAGCCCCCTTCCGCCTCACACTCTCCCCCATCAAGGCTCACAGCCTGTTGAGGTGAGGATGGAATAGAATACAATAATGCATTTCTATAACATCATGAACAGCTTAAAACAAAAGAAAGAAATCTATGCAGCAAAACCAGATATCATCTTTATTCCATGCTTTCTTCCTCCTTGTCAAAACCTGGTGCCTACATTATCCACAAAGCAACACTTCTGAAGGGGCAAATATTTAGTTCTGTTATTCTAGTTATGACTTTAATGGTCTCAAGCATTTACATTTTCTTATGTTCAGGTTTTATTGACAATGGCAGACAAACAATAGATGAGGTAATGTTTGACTGGTTCATGGCAGATGGAGATAACCCAGGTTTACTCCACCCGACGCTCCATCCGCTACAGCACCAGGGGCAGAGGCCGGGCCCTCAGTTTCCCTCTGCTCCCGGGGCTAGAGACTGTGGACAACTGCCTGCTGCCGCCTGCACCAAAGAAGAAAACACGGACACTCTACAATACTGGTAACCAAATTATCAGTTTGTCCAGGTGTTTTCATATTCTGCAAATAGTTAACTGCATTGTGCGTGCGTGTGTTGTGCGTGTGTCTACAGATCAGTTGGAGCATTTAGAGGCCCTATTCCAGGAGGACCATTATCCTGATGCAGAGAAGAGGAAGGTGATTGCAGCTTCAGTTGGTGTCACACCTCAGAGAATTATGGTAATACATTCATCCCTTTTTTTCCTTTTGATAATTTGGCTTTCTATATGAGTAAGAATAGAAAGAATGTGTCTGGTCTTGCTTTCACTCTCCTCTGCCCCTTCTCATTCTCTTTGTTACCGTCTGTCACTCTTTCTCCATCTCTACGATCTGCTGTTCTAATCCTGTGTCCCAGGTCTGGTTTCAGAACCGCAGGGCCAAGTGGAGGAAAGTTGAGCGCTCCATCACAGCGAAGGTTGAACATAGACAGAGTAGAGTTGGATGCAGCAGCAGTAGCCCCCCACATCACCAAATGAATCCCACCCTGCCCACACTGGCACCTAATAGGTCAGTAAATCCCTTCAGCTATGGTATGTTCTCTTGTTATTTGGAGATTTCTTTTTAACAGTGCAATGATGCATGTATTTAAGCTTCAAACAATCAATGACTTATTGCTTGTTATGTTTTTCAGTAAGGGGACTCCCTGTTTTCCTGGTCACTTTGCCACTAAACTGCCCCAGCTTGCCCCTGTGGCACTTTCTTTGCCCAACCTGTCCAACCAGACCCCGACCTCCTACAGCAACCTGCTGACCAGCCCAGGTACACCTTCTCCAGAGCTGAGGGAAAATATACACTATCATTTTCACACGCTAACAAAGGGCTGTGTATTCTGTGGTATAGAACCTTGTTGTTTATAAAGTCTGAGGTCATGTTCAGACTAAAAAAGTGACGCCCACTCACTCATTTTAATGAGGCCACTGTGTTGGCACAGCAGGAACACAGACGCCAAGGGCTTTAGCTCAAAACACAGTGTCGTCCAGCAAAAATGTTGATAGCAGTTTTTCTGCAGATGTCGTGTTACCTAGCTAATCACTGTGTTATGACTGCATATATGCTAACACAGATCTGGTTGAATATGAAATGCTGTAACTATAGATAAATACAAGAGTTGTTTCATGTTGTTATTGAAGACATCAGTGGTTTTATAATTACATAACTAATAGTTTATAGTAGGACCAACGATCAGTCTTTGGTGCATATCCGTTCTTATAAAAGACTTATTTTAGCTAGTTCAGCTACGCTCAAGCTCAGTGGGATTCCAACCTGCATGTTGAGATTGTAAATTTTCCCAGAAACCAAACTGCAGTATCTCTTTAATCTCAGTGTTTAATTTCCAAGGTCATTCGAGAGTGAGAGATGGGGGCCTGCATCAGCTGTCATCTCAGGGAGGGCTAACAGAGTACCACCCTCGTCCCATGCACAGTCCTCCCCCCCTGCGGCGAGCCAGTCTTCCCCTTTTCACAACGACGTACAGCCCCTCCAACCCCACTCCACCCCTCCTCAACACCCCAGATCAAACCCCACCTCTGTTTCTGGATGCTCTGGAGGGCGGCTCCTCCTTGGCCCATCGTGACACTCAGTCTCTGCAGACTGACATCAGGTCAGCTTAGCTCACAACACACTGTGACATGAATACTAGATGATGATTTGAACAGGGACAATGAGTTCAAAAGATGACAGAGGGACAGACTGCAGACACGACCAGGGATCCTATGAAATACTGATATAATGATGGCTTATGCAGAGCATGTACTGGTAGGAAGTCAGTTTCAGGCGCTGCTCTGAAACATTTCAGAAATCATGCTGATTAACATCTCAGTTAGTAATTGCTTTGTGCATAATGATTTTTGCTTATTTAACTACAACAACATGAATCACAACAGTAAAAATAATCTCCAATTTCCAGCCGATAATAAAACAATTAATGACACTAACTTTCCCAGTGGTGCTTTGAAGACACCTGAAGGCGTATTATATAATATCATATTTCAGTCGAATAAAAAATTCTTCAAAACAGGCTGAGAGTGCTCTGTAAATTAATTGGGACATCAACTATCTTGAAAACAGTGCTTTTGATCTGAAATGTCAAGGATGAGCCAAAAATACATAAATGTCCACTGTTTTTGTGTGGTGGTAAAAACCTCACACCACAGACACATTACCTTTTTGTAGAATACATTTTTCTTGAGAGTTCCTAATTCTCTGAGGAATCACAGACACAATGTGATGAATCAAGTCTCAGTTCTTCATGCAGCACAGAGAGAAAACCTACAAGGTTGTTGTCTGTCAGATTATCTTGTTTTATATACCCTCAGAAGAACAGTTGCTGACTCTTGACGAGGTTGATTCATTCAGTCATACTTCCAGGTATTAATCAGGCCTTCCTCAGTACAGTGGCCTTTTCCGGTCAGTTGACGTCATCTGTCTCATCTGGCCACCTTACGGCTTTAACACAGTATCACATAAGCTTCATCTGGCATAGACATAATCAGAAATCAATACATTTCCAACTGAAACTCCAATGTTCATTTCCCATACCCAAAGATTAATTGCATAGCTACAGAGGAAAATTAGATTTTAGCTACGCTGGTCAATTGGCGCCATCATCAGGTCAGAGTATTAATTTGTCCAATACTTTGATTTATGACTAAGAAGATGAAAAACAAATCTCAACTATTCATTAATCTTAGTAAGAGGGCCGTATAAATCAATGAGTTGGCTGTCTCACTATGAGCATGTTTGCATACTGATAATATAATTTTGCTTAAAGCATCACTGAGACTTAATACAACCTCACAGAGCTGCCAGTGTGGCTCTAGAGTCTTCGTTTTAAAGAGCGAGCTTTGTCAACAGTTTCTTAATGTGAGTATTTACAAATGGATTATCGTATAGATCAGAATATCCCAAACTCTCCAGTTATTTCTGACAATCCATTCACTGCATTTCCAGCCGAGTATTATCCATCCCTCATTGAACACCCTCTTGTGTAACTCCTGGACTCCCTTGCTCTGGAACAGTGTGACAAAAAGACAGATTCACTGGATCAGATATATGATAGTGTCAGAGTGTGCATGACCATATACTGTAAGTAAAGTAAGTGAGTGTGACTGAATTCTTCTGTGTTGTCCCCAGTTCTCTGTTTGACTTTGGGGAGAAGCTCGACTATCTGACGTCCAGCCAGCAGAACAACAGTCTCTCCTACTTGCTTCAGAACTCCTTCCCCAGCAGCCAGCCCCAGCACCAGGCTCAAGCATCTCTACCTCGCATGGCTTACCTTACCCCCTCCCCCTACCTCACCCCCAACCCTCCAGATTCCAACCCTACCTCCTACCTGACCTTTGGCCCCGGGGGAAACTCCACGGGGGTGGTGACCTATTCCACTGGAGGCCACACCTATTTCCAGTCCCAGAGTGCTGGACAAATCCTACTGCAGTCCACTGGTCATCATGGTGAGTCACTGTGATTAATTCATCTATGGGGCCACAAAATTACAAGGCTTCAAGGATTAGCATGTAAAAATGAGGGGTCACAAAATAAAAAAAACAAATGCAACAAAATTATATAATGTAAAATCATAGTCTTCATCAGTACAGTATAACCCACAAATAAACCATCCATATGTACAGTAGTTACTCAAATCTCACCTCAAGGCACCTCTTAAAATCCTGCTTCTACTTCTCAACTTGTCATGATACCTGAATGTATGGTGGGACACAGAAAATAGTTAGTAGTAACTTGATGTTTGTGCTGAATGATCTCTAATAAAGCTCAACTGTCACATGTCTGTTTGGATCTGTGTGTGTGTTTACCCACCAGGTGGGCTCACTGGATACCAGTCGTACCCGTGGGGTAACATGTACAACCAGCCGTCCATGCACCAGCGTACTCAGTGCCCTCCATCTTACCCTGCCAGCTTGGGGACTGCTAGAGATCGCCAGCCACCCTCCTCCACTACGCTGCCTCCCTCATTCTACCCTCAGGGGGAACTCGGGCTTTCCCAGCGCTCGTCATACTTCCAGCCACACACCACCTCCACCACCACCAGCAGCAGCAGCTCCACCGTCCTCCCTCCTGTGTCAACGCTGCGACCCTCACACCTCAGAGCGGAGAGCACACCAACAAAGGTTACATCCCTGTTACATTCTCAGGTCAGCCCTGCCTCTCCAGAAAGCCCTCCAGTGCCCCCTTGTGTCAAGATTGAGTACGAAAGCCCCAGAGAGATTCACAGCCACTTCCACTGCGACTTCTCGCCCATACATTTTTGACTGTGTTTGTGTGTGTCTGAGTGTGTTTAAAATATCTGTGTAAATATAACCTGTGTGTTTGAGAGTGAGCCTGCCATTTCTACCTAGTATATTACTATTATATAATTAATGTCAGGAGGCTTGTTTGAGCTGCATTTAGCTGTGCTGTAATAAATGTTCTTTCTTCTGTTAAGCTTTTATTTTTCTGCATTTACTTAACGCGTGTGTGTGTGTGTGTGTGTGTGTGTGTGTGTGTGTGTGTGTGTGTGTGTGTGTGTGTGTGTGTGTGTGTGTGTGTGTGTGTGTGTGTGTGTGTGTGTGTGTGTGTGTGTGTCTTGACTGAGGCATGATAACATCCCAACACACAAATAAACCTTGATACCAAGTCAGAGAACGAGTGAGATAGAACGAGTGCTCTAATAGGGTGAGAAGTTATACAGAAACTTAACTTGGTTCAGATTTGAATGTGGTTATTTTGCATAGTCTGTGTATAAAGATGGATGACATGTTTCCACTTCCTCCCACTATCCAGAAATGAAGCTAGAATACCCTGAATGCAAGCGCTGCCATCTTGCTCATTTGGAGCCAGGGTCTGTGCAGTAGCAGTTTCCATAGATGGAGCCATAATAGCGAAACAATCGTCAATCACATCCCCTACACCCTGCTTTTATAGCATCAAATAACTAGTTAAACCCAAACGTAGTGGAAACACTTTAACGTAAATCAGGCAGAAAGAGTTCCTGCGTCTGTTAAAGGTCCAAACCTCTGGTGTTGAGATCATTTGATTGGCGGGAGATATGCTGCTGATATGACTCATATCAGATGCGTCTCTAGACCACAAGGGGGCACCGTCCTTCAGTGTGAGACTCTAGTCTAGATTATTTACTGGTGTGTTTTTTCTCAGATGCCTCTCTGTGGTGGTGGTGGTGGTGGAGCTGTGTGACAGTCTTTGACAGTCCAAACCAGTGAAGGAGAATCAAGACTGTTGATTGTGGGAAGAAGTTTCCCAGATAATCTCTAATACATCCCAAATCCTTAATCTGTGTTGCCATCTGCTGTGTTAACACATATACTGCACTTTCTGCTGATTTTATTCTAAGTATGCAAGTCAGTTGCAGGAGTTAGTGGAAACCTAATCCCCATACGAAACCTCCGTCTCTGAAATTGCTGAAGGCATTTTCCTGAGACTAAAACAGACATGGGACCTGTGTGTCATTTCCCCCTCTCAGTAGTCAAATGAAAAACATAAAGTTTTCTTGTTTTAACTCTAGTTAATATTCCTAGCTGGTAGTCCTGCTGTATATGAAAGTAAAGTTTGAAGTGAAGCTTGGATGATGTGGGAGTAAGAGAAGGAAGTGTTTGAT
Organism: Hippoglossus stenolepis; assembly: GCF_022539355.2. Lineage (NCBI taxonomy): Eukaryota > Metazoa > Chordata > Actinopteri > Pleuronectiformes > Pleuronectidae > Hippoglossus > Hippoglossus stenolepis. Next base: position 11,283,806 of record NC_061499.1, read on the forward strand.
GAGAGCGACGAAGAGGAGGTGGCAGGGACCAGGGGAGCAGATAAAGGAGGATGGAGACAGGAGTTGAGGCGGCGGCGTGTCGGTCTGGGGACAAGGGGGGAGAGCTGAGATGAGCTGTTGCTATGGGAGGAGGAGAGGATGATGGGTGGGCTCTGCCAGCAGCCGTGGGAGGGAGAAGAAGAAGAAGGGGGGATGAAGGAGGAGTGTGTTTGTAGCACAGGGGGATCTGGGATGAACAGAACTGTTGGTTATGTAATGGCTGTATTTGGGTTTTTAATGAACCTCTCTCTTCATGCTCACTGGCTACTGAGCTGTTACTGTTGGCAGGGGGAGTGCAGCATAAACACACATGCTCATACATGTGCTTCTATCTTTGAGGGGACATTCATTGAAATAATGCTGTAACCTTCTAACGCTGACCTTAACATAAACGTATCAAACCTGACCCTTTGAAACAACGTCTCAAACAGCCTTTTTTAACATTTGACAGAAGGTGAGGAGTGTCTCAACATGATCGTACAGTCAAAGCGGTCCTTACAAAGATAGTACAAGCACACACTCACTCACACATGCATAAAAACTTCCTTTGCAGCGCAGAAAACACTCTTGCATAAAGACACACACACACACCACATTCATCTGAGGAGTGAAGCCGTGCGAGTGAGAGCTCCTTTCAGAGTTAACGCAGTCAGGTTTTTACTCTGCTCTGGATTTTACTTCTATCCTGTGTGTAGGTGAAGCCTGTCACTGTGAACCTTTCCCTCTGTGCCGCACGTGTTTCAGATTTTCTCTCATCCATGTGTCGGTGAACTCGCATATGTGTTTCTGAGGCGGGTTTCATGTAGGTTTAAGTTAGTAATTAATTTTTCCAGGACTTCCCTGGTGTGAACAGAGAGCGCTCAGAGCGAAGCTGTAGGACACGAGTGTGTGTGAGCATGTATGTTCATATGTGAGCGTGTTTAAGCACAGGTATGGGATGCTTCAGTCCACCCCTGTCCCACCTCATCAATATTTACTTAGTATTCTGAGATTTGAAGAAAGGGAACTTGTTTCAATATTTATGGATGTGGTCAAATGTGAAATCCTTGCAGTTTTTCCACACTCAGTATGTGTCAGAATGCACGCACACAAGCACACTGGGGAAAAAGGTGAAGGAAAAACCCACCACTGTTGGTTTCCAGTTAAGTAAGGGAGTTTATTGATCTAAGTGATTGAAACTAATAATGTTGGTTGACAAAAGTGAAACGGGGTTTGGAGACCCTCCAGTCCTCCGACCCTCTGGTTCAAATGGAGCGAGGGTGTTGGATTTTTAGTTTGTTTTGAAAAGATAAGAAATAGACTTGTTTTGGAAGGAGAGGGAACACCAGGGCGAGAGGCTGAGGAACACAACAATCTATTTGTTAAAATAAATAACTTTGCCTATTTTAAAAACAGACATATAAAATATCTCTGGTGTAACCATATTGATACTAAATACATGCACTAAAATTGACGTTATTTGAATGTGGTTTTGTATAAAATTCCAACGTCATGCAGTGGGACGTATTTGTTTGTTCTAAACATTTACTCTTTGGGTCTGGCAGCACTATTGTGATGAATATTCTCTATATTGAGCTCCCTGGACTGGTTGAGCTGTTGGCAATGAGGAGAGAACTTACAGGAACATTTCCCCTTTTCAGTCAGAAAACAAATATGCCTTAATGTCTCTATATTAGATTTCTATTTGGCTAACAGAAGGTAAATGGACAAGGAGACCAATATAGAAAATAACTTGGTAAAAGCTGGACCTCAGAGTTGCAGTAAATCTGCTAAACCGATATGTGAAGGTTACTGCATGAATATGTATTTTTGAGTTAGTGTGTATGTGAGATAACCATTGAATTAGAGTTTAAAATGATTATTTATCCTAAACAACGAATGAATAATGAATCCGGGGCTGCAATTAAGACTTTTTTCATTATTTAGTAATATTCCAATTATTTTCTCTGTCTATAGTTTGACTTCAAATAGTTTGTTTTCTCCAACCAACAGAATAAATTCATCGGGGTCCAATTAACCACAATAGAAGATTAAGAAAACCAAGAACAAAGTTACACTTGAGAAGCTGGAACCAGAACATTATGCGTTTCTTTGCTTAAAAGTTAACATAAGTCACTGTTCATCATTGAAATCGATTAATTATTGATGAAAATATATCAGTTGTTCAGGTCTAGACTCATCGTCCAATTTTAAATGTAGGAATTTGCTGTTGTGTTTCACATTATTGTAAGTTACTTTTAAAGATGTCACCTTATAAGTTTGCAGCATTTTCTTGACCAAATGATTAATAATTTAGTCAAAATTGGCGAAGAGACAGTTTGATGAACCAGTTTAAACACAAAGTGAATAGCAAAGGTTTATGACATGTTAGGCCATAGATATTTAATCATTGTTAACCTTTTATCAGCTTTTTTTTTAGTCCTCCATCCCTGTGGAACTCATTACTCATGCAAATTATATGAAAACACAAAAAGTTCACAAATACTGATGGATGCTCATCCAGCTACCTGTTTGTGTTTGTCCTGCCTGCCAGGAGACCAGGTTACCTAATCTGTGTGTGTTTGTGTGTTTGCATAATTATGTGTGTGTGTTTTTGTGTGTTCTGTCTTCTCTTAGAAACTAAATAGCCCATTCCCAGAGATGGAATGCTCTCCAAGAAAAACATCTCTAAGCTTTCATCTCCAAAACCCATCACTCTCGCTCACACACACACACACACACACACACACACACCCATAGAGTTGATTTAGCTCTGTCTGGTTAGTTACTGTACAGCACGCGCCCCTGCTCCTCTTCCCCTCCCAGACTAAACCCTCAATTGCGGCTTGTTCGGGTTGTGTGTGTGTGTGTGTGTGTGTGTGGATGGAGGTTTGTGTGTGTGGTGGAGGAGGAAGGGGGAGTGTATAGAGGAATGCAGGGTTGGATTGGGCGGAGTGGGATGTCGGAGGGAAAAGAGGGGTCTCTGTTTGGTGTGTATGTGGACTCTATAGAGAGATTAAAGATGTGTATGTGAGCTTATTGATGAAAGTGTGTTTACTCCACTGGGGCCCACTGCCTACCTGACAGTGTAAAGGGGAGTTATGGAGAAATGGGCGGGAAAAGGATTTATTGATGTGGTTGAAATCTGGGAATCGTTAACTTTAGTTTGGTAGTTTGTGCACAAAAATCTGTGATAAACTTACGACACTCTAAAATACGATAAAGTCAAATATGAGGCTCCTCGTGAAGGAAAGATGAGAGAGAATACGGACGAGAGAAAACGACCAAACAAGTGACAGAAAAATGCAGAATGTTACGTGTGATTTAGGAGCTCTGGACTGAACTGAGGTGAACTTACAAAAACCAGGAGTTGGCGCGTGTGCTTCCAGTTCTACAGGAACACATGCTTATGCAGAAATGCGCACACACAAGCCAAGGTGCGGAGCAGCAGGAACACTGTGGGCTGTGTACGGCGGCTCTCCTTCACTTCCGCACCATAAATGTGTGTTTGCTATATGAGGGAACGCTGGGAGAAAAGAGGAATTCATGTTGGTGTTTATTTGAGTTTTGGCCAAATCCAACCTGGGGCGAATGCGTCGTCTCTGCACCAAACCCCAGCCGCTCCTGTACCCCCAGCCAGTCACACACACACACATACTGTACACGCTCAGGCCATCGAGCACACACACACACACACATCACCAATTTTACTACTTTGACACACACACACATACCTGTCCATCCTACCCATATCAAGGTGTGTTTGTCTTTCCCTGCCCACCGGTTTAGGTCCTCCCAGAGCAGGTATTTCCCTTTCTTACCCACAAACACACACACACAGGAGCTGCGGGAGGGGGGGGGGCTGTCTGTGGGCTGTCTGTGGGCCGACTGTGTGCACCACTTGCATTGATAACCTGCAGCTCAGAGTCACTCCGTCTCACTTTGTGGCCGTCCCCCTCGACAGGAACTCCCTTCGCCCTGCTCTGTCTCCGTTCTACCTTCTCACTCCAGGACCGTCCGTGGACGTGCTCTCACCGCTGCGTTTCGTCGTTCACCCCTGTCGCTGTCACCATGACGCCTACCCCGTCGCTGTTCATGCTGCTGGTGCTTGGGCTAATGGGAGCTCAAGCCACCGTAGACGTCCGCACCGCTGCCGCCATGGGTAAGAATGATGACCTTTAACCCCTGAAGTTGATCCTAGTTAGATAATGGTGTGATGTGTGAATAATACATCAAACTCTTTTGCCTGAAAAAAATGTTAACTGTTTGAAAAATGTAGCCCCAGTAAGAATAGCTTTCATGATGCCTGAGTGAAATCTGGTTTTAACAGACTGAGACAGAGATTAAAAGCTTTCTACTAGAAGTTAGTTATCTCAAAAAGAACTTTATTTCTAGTCTGTGCTTAGTCTTTTCGATATATCCAAGATGACAAGATGCATGTGAAGTTTTTGCCGTGGCAATTTTTGCTCTGTAGAGTAGAATAGATTCTATTAATCCCCATTTTCGTTTCATTTCAGAGCTCTTATCGTTTGTTGTTTTGTTTTTATTGATCTAAAGTAATTGATCTGTCAGTATTACACAATGTTATGGTTTCATGTTGTTGCTGGTGTTTAAAAATTTAAGTCTTCAAATATGTGTGCACAATTTGGATGAATGCTTTAGGATGGAGCGTGGCGGTTGGTGCCGTGTGTGTGCGTGTGTGTGTGTTTGTGTGTTTGTGTGTGAACTGAATGGAGGGAGAGAGGTGAAGGGTGAGAAGGGAGATCAGTGACTAACAGAATGTGGAAATTTTAGTGAGCACTAATTAGTTTAATAAGTTTAATTTAATTAATAAGACCACAAACAGCTGAATTCACAACGAAAAGCTTCACTCCCTTTGCTTATTTAATATCAGACACTTTCACAAAATCTGTTTGTCTCTCACATTCACACACACATCATGCAACTCTGTCAGGTGTTAGTTTGATAAAGTAAAAGGTAAAGTTGGATCAGCACAGGTTTGTCACAAATCACAATTTTCTGAGCTTTTTCTGAGACATCACATTTTTTTTAGGTCTGAAACAAATTAAAATAGTTAATATTTTGTATGTAAGATATGTTAAGATGCTTTTAAAAAAACAGATTTAATTTGTGTGGCTTCTCATTTGATCTTTTTTCTCCTTCATCCTCGTTTTTCTGGCCGAGCTTTCCTCCACCTCTGTCTCTCTCTCCACCTCTGTACCTCCTGTTTTTCTGTTTCCACCTTCATTCACATCTCGCCGGCCTCCATCAACCCTGCCCTCCCCTTTTCCTCTCACTACCTCCTTTTTCCTCCATGCTCCTCCCACCCTCCCCCTCTTCTTCCCTCTTCATTAATCCCTGTATCTGAACATTTTTTTATTGACTTTTCATTTTCATACCGTCTAATAAAACTTTGATGACATGATAATCACATTTCCTTTCCTCTTTATGTGCAGCGGCAGGTTTGTGCAAAACCCGTCCCACAGACATCGTGTTCATCGTCGACAGCAGTCGCAGCGTTCGCCCTTCAGAGTTTGAGCAGGTCAAGGTCTTCCTGGCGAAGGTCATTGAGGGCCTGGATGTCGGACCCAACGCCACCCGTGTGGGAGTTGTCAACTACGCCAGCCGTGTCAAGAACGAGGTATGGGTAAAGATTTATTCACGTGTTTTTGTCATCGGTTGAACCACTTTGCATTGCTGACCTTTCTCTTATGCACCTGCAGGTGTCACTGAAGACTCACCGCACCAAAGCTGGACTGATCAAGGCCGTGACCAAGATCGAGCCGCTGTCCACTGGAACAATGACTGGACTGGCCATCCAGTTCGCCCTGAACGTGGCCTTCAGCGAGGCAGAGGGCGCTCGTGTCAAATCTCCTGACATCAGCAAGGTCACATACACATTTTAAATCATTTCATAATCCTTTTCATTGTACTGTGTCTAACTTTGCATGTCCCCATGACAGGTTGCCATCATTGTGACAGACGGGCGTCCCCAGGACACCGTGAAAGAAATTGCTGCCCGTGCCCGCGATGCCGGCATTGAGATTTTTGCCATCGGCGTGGGACGTGTGGACATGAGCACTCTGAAGCAGATGGCCAGTGATCCTCTGGACGACCACGTGGACTACGTGGAGAGCTACAGCGTCATCGAGAAGCTCACCAAGAAGTTCCAGGAGGCGTTCTGTGGTAAGTCTGGAGGAGAGGTAAGAGGAGGTGAGAGGAGGAGAGGGAAAGATGAGCAGTGTTGTTTGGGTTTATGTTTACAGTTAGAGACTCGGAGGAACAAAAGAGGGATTAGTTCTCAGTGATAGAGGCACGGCAAAAATAAATTTATTCATAATCCATGCCTTCATCCCCGTGGAGTGAGCTGTGTGCGGGCCTTCTTGCACTGAGGGTAAGGTGTCAGGACTGTCATCTTTTCATTCTCGTTTATTGTTCCCTCCCTTTTGTCCTCGCCACAGTGCATTCATTCATTCAGACTCATTAAATATTCCCAGTGCACGAGGGCATCAGGGCAGGAACAACCTTTTGGAACCAAATTCGCTCCTGGTCATCAGTCTCACATAAACTAAGAGGCGAGACTGATCTATCTTTAATTACCGATCCATTAGTGACAATCATTAAACCTCTAATTAGTGATGTCCTTCGGCGCTCACAGTCTGCGGCGGATTTGACTGCTGTCTGCGTTTTCGTTTTGCAGCAGCCAGTTTCGCTGCAGATGTTTCCGTCCAAGGGCAGAGCTGCATGGTCGCAGTGTTGGATTGTTATTGGATGAGCCTGAGCATTCAATTGAGAAACAGACATACAGATGTTGTTGATTTAAGGCGACTCCAATGTTTTCCACCTGTTCATTTTAAGGATCCACTGGATTTCTGCATCATCCACCCACGCATGTTAAACATTGTTGACGTCTACTGCAAGTCACAGTGGATCATTAAAAAAACGAGATGCTCGATTTTCAAACTGACATAGTTTCATTCTCTCCTCCTAACCCCAACCACCCCTCCCCACCTTTGTGTGTGTGTGTGTGTGTGTGTGTACCTCTACACATTTACTGTGTGTACGTGTGTGCTCTGCATCCACACACACACACAGTGTCGGACCTGTGTGCCACTGGGGATCATGATTGTGAGCAGGTATGCATCAGCAGCCCTGGATCATACAAGTGTGCCTGCAAAGATGGCTTTACCCTCATGGACAATGGTCGCAGCTGCAGTGGTGAGTGTGTGCAAGTGTGTATGAAGGAATTAGTCCAAGCATGATCATTGTGCTCCCACATTAACATGCCGTGTGTGTGTGTGTGTGTGTGTGTGTGTGTGTGTGTGTGTGTGTGTGTGTGTGTGTGTGTGTGTGTGTGTGTGTGTGTGTGTGTGTGTGTGTGTGTTGCCAGCTTGCAGCAACTCTGCAACAGATGTGGTGTTCCTGATTGACGGCTCTAAGAGCGTTCGTCCTGAGAACTTTGAGCTGGTGAAGAAGTGGATCAACCAGATCATCGACAAACTGGATGTGTCTGACAGCAAGGCCCATGTTGGACTGGTGCAGTACTCCAGCGCAGTCAAACAGGTAAGGGTCTGTATTTTGCTTACGGGATCACCAGAATGATCCACTTCCTTCCCTCCCACATCAACATCCCATTTCTGTCGTCCCACAGGAGTTTCCCCTGGGTCGCTACAACAACAAGAAGGACCTGAAGGATGCTGTGAAGAAGATGGCCTACATGGAGAGGGGGACCATGACAGGTCAGGCCCTCCGCTATCTGGTCGATAACAGCTTCAACCCAGGTCACGGTGCCCGGCCCGGTGTCGCCAAGGTGGGCATCGTGTTCACTGACGGACGCAGCCAGGACTTCATCGGAGAAGCCGCCAAGAAGGCCAAGGAAAACGGTAGGGAGGAGAGGAACATTAGAGAAGTGTAAGTAAACTCATAGAAAAAGCCTCGTACGTCAGTGGGATAAGGGACCCATGTGTGTATGTTTCAGGCTTCAAGATGTATGCTGTGGGAGTGGGCAATGCAGTGGAGGATGAGTTGAGAGAGATTTCATCTGAGCCGACTGCAGAGCACTACTTCTACACCGCTGACTTCAAGGCCATGACCCAGATTGCCAAGAAACTGCAGATTAACATCTGCCAAGGTGAGAAGACATAATTTAGTACAAACATAATAAATAATAAATATGTGCATGAATGATTTCACTGTACATTCTAGTAGAGCAAGTCAAAACTTTAAGTTGTGCTCTCTGATCCCACAGAGGACGACCCTTGCGAATGCGACTCCCTCGTAAAGTTCCAAAAGAAAGTAGAAGATGCTCTACAGGCACTAACAAAAAAATATATCCTTTACAACAGGTGAAAGGGTCTGAGGGTGTGATGTTGGGAGGGAGGGGTTCAATGCTGTCGTTTTATTGTCTTGATTGTTTTCATCGTTCTCTCCTTGACAAAATCTTACTAGAGAGCATGTCGAAGAGGATCGCCATGCTGGAGAACAAAATCGTCTGAGGACTCAAATCCCACTTTTCCCTCTACATCTGCACACACACTCACGTACACACACAACTACACACACAAAAATGTTTTGCTTCCTGTAAAATGCTGAAGGGGAAACCGTGCCTGTGTGAATGAAGCCTGACCTCTGCCTGTATCCTGAAAATCTCCCAAACCACCTCTGCCTCCTCCTTTTCTTGGTCTTCACCTCTTTCACCCTTGGGTCTCCTGGGACACGAAGCGCCGGTTGCCATGGGGACCACACCTCTGTGCGCTCTGAAGGTCATCCTCCATAGCCAGCCTGTGCGTTTGTTAATAAAACTCTTCCCTCATAGGGAAATGGTGACAGTTCGCTGAAGTTTTTTTCTTCTTCTTAGTTTCTGCCACAATGTTGAATCTTTGCAAACCCCAGAGTCTGTGTTGTTAATGTCAATGGAGCAGCAGCACGTCACCTTCACTTGTCTGTTTATATGTCGCCCTCATCTTTCCTTCTCTCCCTTCACCTGTCTTCTCTTCCCCACACACAAAGGTATCTAATATTATAAATGGTATATATATATATAAATATATATACAGGTAAATTAATATAAGGTATATGTCTGGAAATAAGGGTACACCATTGATGTTTTTTATTTTCCTAAATAAAGGTGATTCAGGAAGTAAATATTTTAAAATTGTGAAACTATTGTTTACCAAATTAACTTTATAGACACATGCACAAGCACTGACACGAAGAGCACTACACAAATGTACACGGTTTCAGTTCATATATTTTATCTCTGTGGTCTGTGGCTATTAAAGATGGGCTTCAGGGACCAGGAGGGCTCCATGGACGTTCCCAACAAAATGGTGAACGGTTTCAATTCACTGCAGAATTGCAGCTTGGTCATAAAAACTACTGTGAAGTGCTAAACTTCCTCTCAAACGGCAATGATTAGGACAAAGTTTAAAGTTTGATCAAAAGTCTATTGATGATCTTTTTGATTTTCTGATCAATTAAAGGTCCACTCCTTCATTATCATGCAGCCATACACATTATGTGAATCCGTTTTTTGTCAGTAATTGGTGGATTTAATTGACTGTTTTTCAAGTAACTTATTATAAATGCAAAATATTATGTGCTATAATATTTATTGAGTTTCATATAATGAAATCAAAGCTTTTTTGCTTGACAGTTTAGGCTGTGGTCGGTGCATTTATACACCACGTAATCAGATTAATGGGAAATATAAGTAGTATCAGCACATTAACCTGTACACTTATATAATATTAATATTGAATATTGCAAACCAATATACTGTGTATGTAAAATGTTATTATATAGATAGTTTATTATCATTATTTGTTGTTTAAAGTGTTTATTTATTTGGCATTTGGACTTTTATTCTATCACGTGGCAACTTGTAATAAAGCTATAAAATGGAGAATAAAACAACTAGTAACTGAGCAGGTGTCAGAAGTGTAGGACAGAGACACTTCAAACTTTATAATCTGAGTGTGTTGGATAATAAATGTGAGTCTGACGGTTCATCGGGTTGTTCAGCTCATCAGTGAAAGTTTGAGACGCGTCACGATGACGTAGCAGAAGTGAGACAGCGGCTCTGATGAGCAGCTGAAAAACAAACCCGGACAGAAGCGGCTCCTTCCTCCCGGAGCCTCGCGGAAAGCGGCTTTCACACCGGAATTAGTTCAGTGCGGAGCTCAGGGAATCCGTCACAGACACAACCCGTCGGCTCGCAGGGTTTTTATCATCGACACAACGACTGACGCGCTGCTGCAACACCGCAGCATCTGCTCGGGCTAGCGAGGCTAACTCAGCGAGCTAACACCGGCTTCTAGCGTCAGGGAGCCCGGTGCGAGAGAGCGGAACAGCCGCGAGCTCTAAGGCAGGCCCGTCTCCGTTAATGATCTGTGGAGCAGAGGACTGCGCAGTGACCCGGGACCGACAGGGGACTCCTCGGGTATTCAGCAGCGGAGCAGCTTCGAGCTAACGTCAGGAGTTTATAGCGACCAGCAGCTAGCGGTCACGGCAGGTGCCTCAGCCCAGGTGCTGCCACAGTCAGTCCGAGGAGCTTCGGGCACTGAGACGAGTCATGGCCGGTAACCCCTCTGCAGGCGTCAGCTGCCAGGCTAATGGAGAGAACCCCCCGGGGCGAGTGGCCGGCTCCGGCCGCTCGTGTCGCCTCCAGTCCCAGTCCGAGTCCGAGTCCGACGTTGTGCCGACCGCGAAGAGCTTAGCTCTGCTGTGCAGCCGGGACGAGGAGGAGCGGGAAGCGGCTCTGGAGGAGCTGACCCAGGGGATCCTGGTGAGTCTGGGACTGGACAAACCCGGCTCGGCACGGCTCAGTAAACGGACTCTCCTGCATCTGCTCCGCCTGTCCCGCTCGTGCCCGCTGCAGGAGGTGCGGGAGAGGGTAGCCGGGCTCCTGAGGACCGCACAGGTAATGTTAGGATCGTGTTTATCTGTCTGCCTCCATCATGTTTACAGACCAGTAGGACCACACAGACACGGACTGTCCCGGGCTGATGCCTGATTCACAACAGGCAGGAGTGTGACACATTTTTAGGTCCATTACTTTCGCCTTTTAAAACGAAACACCAAGCTGATGATTGGTTAATATGTTTGGTGATAATACAGCTGATCAGCGATCGGCTTGTTATCCTGTTGGATTGCGGGTTATTTCATCAGACAAACTGTGGGAGGTGACGCAAGACTCAGCTGCTGAGTGCGAAAACAAGCAGGCCGGGCACGCCCCCTCCCGGTGCCCTGAAAAGCACCAGACACACCCCCCGGGTCCCTGCTCGGCTTCTAGAAGCGAAGAGTCTCACAGTTCATACGCGAAGCTTTAAACGAACGATCACTTCATTTCTCTCCTCTGTTGGAATCAAGGAGCTGTGACTTCTCTCCTCCTCATGGCGTCTGTGAGTCTGTCGCTCGGTTTGTGGGGGATTGATAATCCGCCTGTTATGAAACGAGTCGCTCCGGTTACAGCTGCTCCGGTCAAAGTAGGTCTGGTCAAGTTCAACGGAGCTGGATATGATATAGTTATTATTCATTATCTGTAAATGGTGAACTAGATTAATGTTTAAAAGCGATCCAATACTTTTTTAAAGTAAAGATGATATAGTTTATTGATAATTAATGGACAAAATAGTTAGCGGCTGTTATATCACAGGCTAAATATCACATTTCTGCCATGTTTCTTGTAGTAGCCCAGACTGGACAAACTGTTTGAGTTTTTATGAAAACTGAAGGCTACCACAGGTTCTCTTTCATGTTTGGAAGGGGAGGGTGAGATGAGGGGTGTTCAGCTGCAACATGACACTTCACCACCAGATGTCACTGAATTCTACACACTGCAACTTTAATAGCTCTAATAATAAAATATTATTTCTATAGCACTTATATGAACAAGGCTATAAATGGCTCTACAAAATGTATATCGGAATAAAAAAAATCAACATAAGACCAGGCAAAAATAAGAAATATAACATAAAAGAAAATACTAAAAGCAAACAACATCCATTAAAATCTTACATTAATTATTCATTGTATAATTGACTGTCTGCATTTTCCATACATCCAGGAGCAAGGAGTTGATGTACCCCGGGCTCTGGTATCCGGTCCAAGTGCCTTTATCCCTGCAAAACAGGTATGTATGATGATTTATTTAAGGATATTGTATTGATATTATATTCACATATGAAACACACGACCTGTCTTTATCAATGTTAAAACGTATATTCAGGAGACCTTTTTTTATTATGAGAACAAGAAATGTCCATTCTTGTAGTGTAGTGTTTTATTTATTTATTATTATTATTTATTACACTTCCGAGCTGTAGTCTCTCAATTTGATTTCAGTGCAACACAAAGCCGACCTCTGTTATCGCAGGCTTTTATACGGCTTGTTGCAGGCCGCCATCAAGATAAACAGTCAAATCAGATTATACCTTCTTGTGCCAGGTGTTGCTGGTAACACTGAACTGTACTTGTGATGGTTAATTCTGTTCCACGTTGGCTCAAATGAATGAGATCTTGGATTGGAAAACAACTAACTTCTTTCTTGTGTGTGCGCGACATATTTTATGATATTTAAAGTTAAAACGTTGACTGAGTGGTGTAGATAATTATTCTGCTGCAATATCGCGGCGCCTGTTGCTTCATGTCATCAAGAGAAGCAACACCAGCGATGTGTTGCAGAAGCTGATGACGGATCAAGCTGTTTTCATATGTGACTCACTCCAAACTTTCCACAGGAGAAAGGGGAAGTGTTGCTGTTTCGCCCACAGGAGAACATGTCCTCAAGTGTATTTGAATTATATTGTGCACTTACCTGTCAAGGAATCAGTTGTCAGTTGTGAACATAAACTCCTTCTTCAGACGCTGAAAGAAGAGGTGGACCAGGACATTCTGATCGAGTCCTTTCTTTCCCTGGGTCGCGTGGACCACGTCACCATGGTGATGGCGCTGCACCCTGCCTACCTCAGCTGCTTCCTGAGGGCCCAGCATGCTTTGTTGGAGCTGGACGGCCCCTTGCCCTGTCACTGGAGACATTACATTGCTCTCATGGTAAGAAAGACAAAATATATGATTATTAAACAGTGATACCTTTCAGAACTTTTACACCTGCTTGACCTCAAAATAAAGACTTCAGCTGTATCTTACATACAAAAAGCAAGCAAATGGAGGGAACGCAAAACTTTTAGGAAGAAAGTTGATGTTTATACAAACCGCTGAATATAAAATCGATATGCGAGCGCTACAGTGTTACATCAACTGGATCATTGTTTGCTACCTTAGATATATATATATATTTTTTTATCTTAGTGTGTATCCATACATACACAATAAACCCCAAAAAGTGAATACAAATGCATCAAATACATATTTGTTGGCTCTGAAATTCCTCTCGGCAATAAACGGAGTAGTTATGGTGTAAATGTGCTGCATTTATGTGGCACTTTATTAGTCTTATCGACCACTCAAAAGGCTTCACACATCCCATTCCCACACTCATGGCACAGCCCTCAGGTCCGGGTGAGGAGGTTTTTGTAGGAGTAACAACCACGTTTTTGCCTTGTGTTTATTACCACATGCATTTATTCTTTTAGCTGAAATAACATCACCGTAAAGCCTGTAATTTGTCTGTGAAAGGCTACAGGTTCAGTTGTTTCAGGCTTTTTGAACAATTATTACAGGACTAAGAATTTAAATATTCAAAATAATGGCACACTTTGTTTTTCAACGATTCTCTCAACAATTGGCAGTTACAGTAGAAAGAACTGACAGTAATAACTATCGTCAGTGCTGGATCTTAATGGAACTTAATGAAAATTGTCAATAGCTTTATTTACTGCTGTGTAGACAAACAAATGCTCTTATTGTAGTTGCACAGTTTTGGCTTTTACACTTCAGCTTTCAGAACAAACAGATGCTTTGATGTTTTATCATTATGATGCTCCACTTTGGACTTGTGTGACAGGTCACTGACTCATTGGTGTTTCAGTGTCTATTGAACCAATGATGCTGGATTGATTACCAGCTGAAGGAGGGACAGATGTTAGACGGATGCCCTATATATTGAAGGATTTAAAATTTGTGTTTTCCAGGCCTGAAAAATTACAAATTAAAATACATTCTTGTGTCAAGTTTACAGGGTCTTTCCTGGCTGAAAATACCCTGCAGCTCCACTGCCCAGGCAAGAGTGCACAGTGTTAATTTTTGGTCTTTTCATACATGTTTTGACTGTAAAAAAGTTATTTATTTTACAGTTTTTACCGGCTCTGTCAGAGATTTACTGCTTCACCCCTGTATCTCTATTATTCGCACTGCGCACTGCCAACCAAATCGAGCCAAACCGACCACGGCCCGCCCTCTCCTCCAACCTTCCATACATTGTCTCAGTTTAGAAATTCAGTTTTTACCCAGTATGAGTTTAAGCATGTGCCTGATGACACTGTTCATGCATGCCGTTACCTTTCCCTCGAGTTCCGGGACTATCATAAAGAAGCTACGCCTTTCCTTAGTAATCAACCGCTTATAGACATCAATTCAATTTAGTCAATGGTTGTAGGTAAATTTAATTCTATTAACCAAAAACATACACATTTGAAAGAAGAAAGTCGCCTATATTGTCATTTTTTAAAAACCCCAAAATATGGAAACTGTCAGATCTTGAACTTTAAAGAAAGATTAACATGTCATTTTTCTGCCAAAGACATTTAATGGCTCTCATCATGCCTAATATAGAGTTGTCCTTGCACTTCAGAAATTCCACTCATGACCTACTGGTGGAAAAACTCAGTTTTGTTATTGTCCTTTGTATCTATGAGCACAGACAGTACTTTACTATAATGTAGTTCTTATAGTTGTTTTATTAAATGGCTGTTTACCGACCGTGTTTGTTTCCTCATGTGTGAACTTTGCCTCCTCCTCGATGTTTTCGCAGGCCGCAGCGCGACACCACTGCTCGTACCTGGTGCAGCAGCACAGCGCAGGCTTCCTGGAGGCTGGAGGAGAGGAGAGCTGGCTGAGCGGCCTTCAGCACGCTCCCACTAAACTGCGCAGCCTGCAAACGCTCAACAAACTGCTGGCGCACCGACCCTGGCTCATTACACAGCAGCACATCCAGGTCAGACCCAATGCACACAGCCCACTCCCTGTTCCTCTCTCATCATTTACTGTAATGGAAATGAGATTTAATACGTTGCATTTCTGACTCACCGACTTCTCCCTGCAAAATAGTCACCCAACAGTTTACCCAGTTGTGAGTAATAAATTCACAGTTTACAGACACTGACTAATCATCATCTTTTTGTGTCATATGTTACAGTTGTAATTTCACAATTATAAAATGTGCTCCACTGTGGGATTGTCATCAGAAATACTCAGACTTTAGATACTTGGTGTGCAGCATGAAAAAACCCTCCCCCAATCCCTCCAATAGCTGTTATTTCATCATCTACCCTCCTGTCCTTCAGGAGCTGGTGTGTCCTGGGGCGGAGCCTCGCTGGTCACTGGCTGAACTTATCCACGCCGTGATCCTCATGGCACACGCCCATTCTCTCTCCTCTTTTGTGTGGGGCTGCGGCCTGAACCCGGAACCCGACCACATCGGAGGTTACACCTTCCAACCTCCCTCCCCTGGTCACCTTCCTCATAGCCCCCATAGCCCTGCTCCTGAGGACGGCAGGCAGGAGGTGAGTCAAACGACCGGGAACGATACAGCGAGGCCCACCCTACAAATACAAATGTCCGTGGCTGATATAACGTTGCTCTCGTGAAAAGAACCAAGTAAGTTACTAAGGCCCGTCTCTCTTCTTACCTTCAGTTGGTTGAGGGAGCGATGGAGGTGGAGGTGCTGATGAAGAGGATGGTGGAGCTGCAGCTGCAGGAGGAGGAGTGCACACAGGAGGAGATGGTGACTCGCTTTGAGAGGGAGAGGAGCGAGAGCATTCCAACAGGTACCAAAATGCAGGTTTATCCCATAAATCTTCTCTGTCATACGCCCTGTTGATATTTCTTTACCAACTTCCTCCCGATTGATGTGGGTTTTTGTTTTTGTTTTTTACTAGCGGTGGTGCGTGGAGCTCCACCCGACCTGGTGCTGCATCTGGTGGAGGATCCAGAATTCAGATACGAGGATTTTGCACCCAGAGGAGAACAGTCTCCACCCACCATGAGAGCCCAGGTGGTTTGATCATTATTTTTGCAGATAGATGATGGATCAAGTTCCTTGTTGATATATTCATTATTTGAAACAGAGTCGTGCTGAAATGGCTGAAATTTATTATCAGTTTTAACAATACTTTGGCATTTCTGCTTTATGGTTTCAACGATCCAACATGAACTGATTCCAGCTCCTCAAATGTGCTGATTTTCCTATTCGTCTCAGCTTTAAACCAGTTTTAAATTGTATATCATCTGGGTTTTGTGACTTTCCACTATTAAAGGACACTTTAAAGATTACATGCTGAGCCTTTTAATCGTAAAAACATTAATTTTGAATACAAAAATATTTCGTAGGCCTAGTAAAGTTAATTGATAGTAATTAGTTTCTGTCTGATGTGTGCAGGACTATTCGTGGGAGGACCACGGCTTCTCTCTGGTCAACAGACTACTGCCAGACATGGGCCAGCTGCTGGACGAGAAATTCCAGGTACCCACAAATTCAATGTGACAGAAATACCGTCAATAGAAACTATACAAGGCTTCCGTGTGGATTACATGACAGGTCAGCTCCAGGATGTTGTTTTAAATTAGTGACACACTGTGTACACAAACTCAAACTTGAGGGTGTTCGACTGGATTCAGATGTGGTGGCTGTAGAGGCCACTTCACTGAACTCACGGTCATGGTCATGTTCATGAAACCAGTTTGAAACGACCTTTGCTTTGTAACAAGGTGCATTATCGTGGTGGTAGTGGCAATTAGAGGCTGATAAATTGTGGCAATAAATGGATGCACATGGTCAGCAGCAATACTCAGATAGGCTGTGGCATTCAAACAGTGATAAACTGCTGTTAAGGGGTCCAGAGATGAAAACATTCCACACACCATTACACCACCAGTAGCAGCAGCAGCAGCAGCCTGGACGTTGACTGAAGTCAGGCTGGGTTCTTGGATTCTGACTCGACCATCTGTGAAACCCAGGTTCATCAGACCAGGCTGTTTCCAGCTCTCACCCGTGTCGTCTTGGGGAATCAGTGTCGACTGCAGACTCAGACATCCTCAACGGTTCCAACCTGGGGATTAATATCTGTGTTGAAATAAAAAATATATTTTCTTCTTTTTAGGCTTTGCTGCACTTAATGAGGCCTCCAGATTTTTCAAATGGAATAGGGAAATAGTGACTTCTTTCGCACATCTTACGCATATATCTCAGACATTGCTTCATACTAACAGATCAAAGTTTGGTATGGACTGTCAGAGACGCAGCTTCTACTCAGCTCATCAAAGAGATTGTCAGTTAACACAGAGAAAACTTAATCTCGTACAATGTGGGAAAAGTATCCGTCCTGGAAATTGCTGTTTTACATCTTGGTCTTAGTTTGCAGAATTTAGATTGATTTACTAAAAGACGAGATGGATTTTGTTTATTAATATGCTACTAAATTGTCACATTAAAGGTGGTGAGCAACTTGACATATCACAGGATGGCCATGCATGAAGGAGTGGACACGCACACTCTGAGAAAAGCTCTGTGGAACTACATCCACTGCCTCTACGGGATACGGTCAGTAAAACACACACACAACAAATTGTCCTGCCAGCCCCCTAATAGAATGCCTGTGAGAATACAGCAGAAAAAAAGAATTCTAAACTCTCACATACACGTAGAAGATGCTGTCGGAGATGTGGGAAAATAATGGATTCAAGAGTTTTCAGTGGTGAGGGCAGACGCTGGTGTTGATGTGTAAACAAAAACACAAGCTTTACCGCAGCGGAACTCCTCCCAGACGCCACCCCTCACCTGAACGTTTCTACATTCGTCAGAAATGGGCTTAACCTTTTGTTTTCTACACACGCAGATATGATGATTACGACTACGGCAGCGTGAACGTGTTGCTGGAGCGCTCTCTGAAGTTGTTTGTGAAAACCATGGCCTGCCACCCGGAGCAGACCACGGCTCGTATTTACCATTCCTTCTGGAGGCACTTCAGACACTCTGAGAAGGTATGAATCAGTTCAATCACGCCCCTGCCGCTGCCTCTTCAGTCACAATGCAGGAATCATTTGACATTTTAATATGTCGTCTCTCTTTGGTTCCTTTTTAACAAGGAATTAATCATTTGACATTTAGCTGTGTCTCTTTTTTTATTATCTTTAAATGTCAATATAGAAGGGAGCATTACAGACAGGGCTTGAATGTGTGTCACCCAGTAACCTCAAAGTAATGTCACATTATTTTCTTTTTCTTACTCCTTTTCTCTTTGTTTTGTTTTTCTTGCAGGTTCATGCAAACCTAATAGTGATGGAGGCCCGGCTACAGGCTGCCCTTCTGTACACCTTACGAGCCATCACACATTACATGAGATGACGCACCCACTCATGTTTTTTTGCAGACGCTGAGCCAGCTGTGACTTGTCCACGGCCCCATGCATTTACACGGCATCCACAGTAAAGCTTGCCCACGCGGAGCACACACTACACTGAATGTTTGTACATGCATATCTTTAAGTGTTAATGTTTTCATGCTGATTTGCGACTGGCATTTCTGATATTTAAAATGTGTTACTTGTTTTTGCACTGAAGCGTATCCGGTTTAGTTTCACCGTCTGAGCCTGAGACAGTGACACGTGTTTCTGTCGTGCACAGACACGTCCACGTGCTACATGTCAAGTGTTCAGGTGGAATTAGGTCTGGTATCATTAAAATCATCGTCATCGTTCATTTGTTTCCTTTTGCTGAACGTTGGTTGTTTATCTGACCGATATCTTTTCATCACAACCTGCCTACTCATACCTCAGTCCTCTCTCTCTGCAGCACATGGAGGCTGAGATACAAAAATAAAATAAAGACAAAATAACTTGTATTTTTATATACAATAAAAAGTTACTTTGTTATCAAAATCAAGCAACATGTTGTCAGTTTTATTCTGTTCCGCACTATTTAAACAGAAGTGTCTATAATGTTGTTTGTTCAAACAATCAGCTACACTGTTTGTCTCCACGCCCGCAACAGCTTGTGGCCGGAGGCATTATGTTTTCAGGTTGTCCGTCCTCTTGAACATGATCGCCCCCTTTCGGGAATTTCTTTCAAATTTGACCACTCATGGATAAACTGATTCGATTTCAGTGGTCAGAGGTCACGGTGACCTTCTGAAATTGCACTTATGGAGGAGTTATGCATCAGCAGTT
This sequence comes from Hippoglossus stenolepis, assembly GCF_022539355.2. Classification (NCBI taxonomy): domain Eukaryota; kingdom Metazoa; phylum Chordata; class Actinopteri; order Pleuronectiformes; family Pleuronectidae; genus Hippoglossus; species Hippoglossus stenolepis. The sequence continues at coordinate 11,303,167 of NC_061499.1, forward strand.
ATAGTTATTAATTGATTTGAAGATGAATGTAAGAGAAGGTACATGATTTGAGTCTAAATTTATCAATCCTTTTATTAAATGTTCATAATTAGCAATTAATAAGTCAAAAGCTGAAATGACCGCCTTCTTCTTTGAAGCTGCACTGACGCACCACAAGATGGAGACAAAGGCTTAAAAACACATCCGTCAAATGGTTTATCACACCAGCTCAGTGTGTGCGGTGAACTGGTGAAGTGTGAATCAGTGTGTACTCTGCAGAAAGTACACGACTGAAGAGAGTTTAGTTTTTTCATACCAGCATGAAAAAATGGCCTCACCCTAGTTTTTCAACTGTCGAGGTGAAAACGATTATAAACCTTTTTGAAATGTTTGAAATTCCGGTCTGATGATTAAAGTGTTTATTGTAGGATGCGTACATTCATTATATTTGCTTTGAGTGAATGATTCTCGATAAAGAAACAATTTTACTCCCTATTTAAATACGGTATTATTATTAATATCAAAAATTATATTATTTCTACATTAAATCTAATTGGTCCTTTTGCAACATGTGCACGCGCGCCTTCCTCTGGGGCTGGACTGTTCCGCGAGCCTTCCGGACGGGGCGCGCGCTCACGTTTCATTTCATTGTAGTCGCGCGCTGCTGTACTTCGCACCCCCCCCACCCCACCGGTGCGTCCCGCGAGCCTCGATCCGGTCACTGCTGCTGTTCACCGGGATAACGCAACTTCACTGTCCGGTACGTGTTGCTGAGTTCATTATGAGTTATTACTAATAATTATGATGATGTATTGATAGAAGATGAGTGGTCGTTTGATTTAGCATCAACTGTACGAATCTCACTTGACACATGAAATATGGAGAAGTCGTTATCATGACATGTAGCATGTTGATTTGAACTGTGTCATTGTTACGTAAACTAAGAAGAAGTTAGTTGTACTAGTTGTGTTAAGAAGACAGCAGGGTGGATGTTTCCAGCAGCCCACCACCACCTCAGTCCACTCTGTCCATCTGCATATGTTTATATAACAGGAATATATGGGTTATACAAGCCTGTGTATATTTAAAATAGCCAGAATAGTGTGTTGATTTGAGTGTCGTGAACATGGGGAAACTTCACAGTTGAATAAAAGGAAGTTTAGCCTGTTGACGAAGTGAGAAGTTCATATATGTGTGACCTCCACCACTTCCACTCTTGTGCTGCATGCAAACAGAGAGAGAGGAAGATATTTAGAAATCCAACTGCACCAACAGGTGTGATGAAAGAGACAAATTCACCAGAGAGTTGTCTCAAGTCAGGCGAGATCTCTGCATATGAAGGATCTTTACAAACATCAGATTTAAAGTGTCGAGCAATACATTTTAATTGGGTCTGGATCAGTGGCAAACACCTGCGTCATGTGGGTCATAGTTGTGATTGTTCTCTCTGATTTCTGTCAAACTTTTAATTCTAACTTCATGCTGTCTGTCAGATCTCATACATTCACATTCCTTTAGTAATTGGCTGTGATTTATTTAGCATCACACCTATACAGGATATCACCTTGAGGGAAAGGCAGTGCTTCCTTCACATGCCCATCTACTGTATCTGAGGCGTTTCTGTGGCCTTCTGCGGGTGTTTGTTTCCTCTCCCTGACAGAAGATAGGTGGACGCTGTGTGATCACACCTCCTTCTCCAAATCTCTAGAAAAGTTCTTGTGGGTCTGCGTGAAGGAGTTGTCGTGGAATTTTGAGGGTCGGATGTTGGAGGGAAAAAATGCGATTAGACCGTCCAAGGCCGCACTTCATCACTTCCTGTTTCTTTACGAGGTCAGTTCCTGTCTTTAGCCACGGGGTTAGGCAGGAAGGAAGGGGGCGTGGAAGCTTTTCTTTTTTCTTTTTTGTGTGGAAGGGTTAGAAATGGTCACAATCATCACAAAGCTTTCCCAGCGGACTAATGTTAGCATCCATGGGTGGAGGGTGTCAGCTGCGGGTGCTATCTTGATGAGGCATCGAGCATGACCCAAAAAAGTATCTTCCTCTTTTTAAAACAGGCCCCGAAGCTACAGAAATCAGACGTGACCGTTCAGTACCTTTGTGTGAATGTTCACGTTTGTTTTCCAACAAACCACCTCAGTCCTCTGTATCAAAAGGAAGTGATGACTTCATGTGGAAACAGGACGTCCCGGTGAACGAGACACCTCGCTTTTCCACTGCTAGAGCTGTCTCCTTCTCTTTTTTTCTGTCCAAGTGTGTGTATGTGGTCTGTTAGTGTGTGTTTGTGTTTATGAGTGTGTGTTATGGGCTGTGTGAGGGTTCAGTGACAGCCTGCTTCCCATTGTCCTATCATTCCTGCCCCACTCACACTCTGCATCCTGTCAGGCTTCCTGCGAAACCAGGGAGAGAGTCGGAGTGAAAGGTGGGTACGTAAACATCTGGAGAAACACTAAAAGAGGAGAATTGAAGAAAGAAATGATATAAACTATTAAAACTCTACAGATCTGAACAGCTGTGTGTGTTTGTGTGAGTAAGTGTGTGTGTGTGTGTGTGTCGCCCTTGTGTTCCCATGGTGAATTCCCTGCAGGGAGCTGCAGCTTATCTGCAGTCCACCGTGCAGGAAAGGGTGTGTCCTTCGGATTTGGATGTTTGCGAGTGTGACGACGGAGTGTGATGCTTTTGTGATTTCAGAAGACTTCACTGAATGCATGTTAAAGCTTTGTAGGTCAGAAATGATTTGCTTCCCTGTATTGTTCATAGTATACAAATATACACCAAATTACTTCTCTGCAGTTGTGGAAAGTACGTTAGTAACGGCCTGTTGTTGCACACAGACTTAGCAGAAACCAATGCGGCACTTCTCCTCACCAGAAGAAACTGTTTCACTGTATTTAATCTGTATCATCTATGCAGCTATGCAGCTTCCACAAAAAATCTGTAATGTCAGCATCCAGTCAGTGAAGTGAAGTTTAGTCTTGAACCCAATTAACTGAGGGTTGTAAAAGGGATGAGGGTTTTTTTCACTTTTTTGGACTTCAAACACATTTTAATCAGGAAAATCATTTTTAGATGAACAAATAGTTCAGTTGTGGCCTTGGCTTCAACTGTGTGGTTATTTTGTAGTTTCTAAAAGAACTAGAATGGACCAACAATCCCTTAATTTCAATCAAGGTGGAGTAAATTTCACACATTCATAGAAATCAGTTACCTAAATATGCCTGATGGTTTTCATTAAGATCCGAGAATCTTTAGAAATAACATAAAAATGTTGAACGAAGTGAAATAAATTCCTTCATCCGCACCAAAATGTAATGTCTTCTCTCCTGACACAGAGCGCATCCTTTCACCCGGTGCCCTGGTACCAAGCAAACTAACGCAGACCAAAACATAACCATAATAAAAGCCTGTCGTGCAGGGTAATTAAAAAGTATTTGTTTGTAGTATTAAGTTGTGATGAACAGAAGTAATATTTATTGACGGTTGCATCATTGAGAAATGACTGCGTCAATGTTGTTATGTCATATACAGATGTTGCAGCCGGCACAGTGAGCATGTGACTGAAGAGACTTTTACTTGATGATTCTTTTTTTTTTAAGGGTAAACTTCCAAAAAGCGGAATGTTTCCTGTATCTTGTCTTCACTGATTAGTTTCGAGAGGCAAAGAGGAACTCGGGCTGCTCTTAAATGTCTCTGGTGTGGTCACTTTTTATTAAAAAAATACAGAGAAATCTATATTTACACACTTGCCTCTACATACTGTACCCTGGGCTTGAGTTCCAATGTTTTTTTCGGATAGAGAAGTCAGCCGCATATCGAGGCCTATATGCAACTTTTAAGGATGCCTAGTGTTTCACAAGGGTGTTTCTTGTCACCTCATGTCAACTGAATCATTATGTGCTATTAATGAATCATCACAACCTCAGTGTGAAGAGAGGAAGGCAGACGAGAGAAACTATATTTGGTCAGCAGGAAATCAGCAGAGGAGAAATGGCGGCGCGGCCGCTCTGCTACGTGCTCGTGTGAATACACGATATCCCTGTTATTGTGCCGACGCCGTCGATGGTCGTCTGCCAATCTTAGAAATCCCGGGAAAGAAGAGACGATGAGCCAAAGGGCAGCCGTGACATAAAGGCCTCTTTTTCGGCCTTGAACGTTTATCCTCTCTGTTGTTTAATCTCATGGTGAAAGAAGTTAGCAGCTGGAGGTGGATTGAGGGAATAAAGAAAGGATAGTGTTGTTGGAGGGGTGTGGGCCAGGAGGCAGGAGGAGTAAACAGCAAACAGAGAAAAACAGCAACAGAGAGGAAGATGTGTGTGTTTGTGCTTGTGTGTATTTGTGTGGGTGTGTGTGCGTGTGGATGGACCCTGTCCTCAGTTTCCAGGAAAAGGAGGGAGCCATCAGAGGGGTGGACAGGAAACTCTAACAGGGCTAACTTCCTGCAGCTCTCCTGATGGCTGACCTGATAGTGAACGTGTGTGTGTGTGTGTGTGTGTGTGTTCCTGCACACGTGAAATTGTCACATATTTTACTGTAAGCGAGCGACACAAGGCCTGAAACGGCGCTGAGAGAAATTTGGTGGAGTTTGTTGTGTGGACGGAACAAACCACTGGCACACGTCCCTTCTTTTGGGAGCTCGGGTGTTTTCTCCAAATGAAAATGAACGTCTTTTTTAAAAAAACTCTTTTTTTGCCGTTCAGCCATAATCTGTATTGTTCTTCCTGAGTGTGACTTCCCTCACATTCCTGAGTAGGTGGGGAGGCTGCAGGCCAGAGTTGAGTCAGCTCGAAGAGTTGCCTGTTTGAATCCCAGGGCCACTCTAGATTCAGTTACCAGTTTATTAGGTACACCTCGATGGATACAGCCTCAGACAACAGTAAAGAAATAAATCTCATCCTGTCACAGGTTACAATGTTCATGATTGTTGATAACTACAATATAACAACACAGTGGAATCTACGAATGCAACCGAAGATTATTTTCATTATTTCTTAATCTGACAAAGATCTTTCAACATTTCCTAAAACCCAACATGACATCATCAAGTTTCAAATTTTTTCCAAAACCTGACATAGATCAGAGAAGAAAGCAGAACAGAGTTGCTGGTTGTTTTTCAGTTCATTTACTAATCAATGAATGAACTAATCACTTCAGCTTTTCAATCATGTGTATTGATCTGTCATTGTGTTCTTCATTGTTCTGGATCGTCTCTTTTTGTCACTGTTGTCTTGTAGCTGTCTGTCTCTCTGACGTTTGTGCTTTATGGCAAATGATGAATTTCTAAAAACTACACATTGCAACCATCATAAGTGGATTTACAGCAGTAACACACTGCTTCATTCTAAAGGACTAATGTTAGAATATAATTAGGTACAGAGGCGTGAGTCCTCTGATGCCACAGGTTTGATGCCGACACGGCCGTTCGCTCCATGTCTTCCACTCTCTCTCTCCTTCTTTTATGCTTGAATAAAATATGTCTGATCAATTAAAAAGCTTAATGCTCCCACCCTAAAAAAGAAAGAAAAAAAATGTATAGAATAGAATAATTCCACAAAGGAAATTTGTACAATGCAAACAAACAATAATGTAATGAGTTGATTAATGATTATGGGGCGTGAAGGGATGGATTTTGTTTTGGAAAGAGCTGAGGTGTCTCTATTTATCTTCATCCAACACTCTGACAGGGATATTTCCCAAAGTGTCAAGCTTTTGTTTTAAGGTGTACGTAATAACTTGAACGCCCTTAAGCAAGGCACTTGGCATAAGCATGTTTCCCTGAAAAAAGAAACAAACAAAAACAACTGCTCTCATCTGGACAACATGACGCCTCCCTATTTACAAAAAAGTTTGAAACACAAGCTTTTCAGATGCACAAAAATTAGGACGTGCAGCTGATCTGGACCAAACGTCCACTTCTGTCGATCCAGAGCAGTTTAAGATGTAATTAGAGTCAAAGTGAAAGTGTTGTCTGGTGATGTTTCTTATGTTGGTGTGTGAAAAACGCTGCGGAACCAACTGCCCTGTGAGGACAAGTAAAGAATCTATTTATCTACAAAAGCACTTGTGTTGATGAGAAAAGCTCTTGTTGACTGTACACAGGGGTCGCTGCGCACGCACACACACACACACCCACACACCCACACACACACACACACACAGTGTTGTACAGTCCTGTCTGTGTGTTATTTCCTCTTGATGTTGGCAGCTGCTTTTGCTTTGTCAACACGGGTCCTATTGAAACAATGTGGTTCGCTCAAAACTGGAAGTCGAGAGTTGCGTACATGTGTTCACGCTGACACAATGATCTATGTGAAACGCAATTTCACATCGTCTGTGCTTATCACTCTGAGTCACACACACACACAATGTGTTCCTCAGCCCCTAATATAAACCATCACATCTAATTGCCTAACCATATAAGCAAGTCTTAACCTTACAAGTACACACACAGACACACACAGCCCCTGACACAGACACAGACACAGACACACACACACACACACACACACACACACAGACACACAGACACAGCCACAGACACAGACAGCTGTTGACCAGAGAGAACGACTGAATACCCCCTCATGAAACTGCACAATAAAAGGGAAGTGGCTAACCTCACATCTCTCTCTCTGTCTCTCTCTCTCTCTCTCTCTCTCTCTCTCTCTCTCTCTCTCTCTCTCTCTCACACTCGTCTCTGCTGTCTCTGACTCTCCCCTCACACGTCTCTTTATTCATGCTTTACCGCTCTCGAGCCTTTCTCGCACATCCTCCACCACCTTCTCCCTCTCTGCCTCTCTCTGCCACTCATCGGCTCTTTGCCCCACTCTCTCATTCCACCCCTTGTCACTCATCTCCTCCCCCTTTTTTTTGTGTTCCAGTGGCGATGGTGATTGACAGATGATCTGACAGAGGAAGACATCAGGTGAGAAAAAAGTTAACTTCTCCTTCCTGTCGTACCTCAGCCCCCTCCTCCCCCTCCTCCTTCCCCTCCTCCTCCCCCTCCTCCTCCTCCTTCATGCGGGAAGTTGAGTATTTATTTAAAGTTCGTGACTTCTCTTACTCTTCACAGTTCTCGTTAGTTTCTGTAAACGTGTGTTGCTTTCACTTTCAAACAGCTCGTCTCACCCTCAAAGACAAGATATCAAAGGGAATTGATTACTTATTGTAATGTGAAAATTGGCTGTTGTTGATAAATGCAATACTGTTATTATCAATACATTTTATTTGAAGTAATTCATGTTACTCATGCAGTAAATAAAAGGATGTGACTGGGGCTTCGGACTCAAAGTTTAAATGATGCGGGTGTTGACAATGGAAGATATTGTCATGTTGGATCATGGGAAATGAAGGATCTGTTCTTTTTGGGGCATGACACACACTAGGGATTAAAGGTCAGGGTATCTTGGTATCTGCTGCTTTGATTTTGACAATACAATTTTGATTAATTACTGGAGTAGCCCTTCATACAGACTTTTAATTTGAGATATGTATATCGCCTATTATTTCTACTCTAAGGAAACTTTGCTGTCATCTCTTTAAACAAGCCTGTTGTTGCTATGAACTATTATACAAGTACCAGGTTTAAGAAAAGTCTTTTAGCAGCAAGCAGCAATGAAGTCTTTTTTTACTCTGCTCCTTTCATAGACGCTGTCGCCGTGCTGGTTATTATGGGGTGTGCCTGTTGCAAGCAGAAGAAGTCCGCCAAAGAAGCAGCAGCATCAGCAGCAGTGGATGTTGCAGACCTGTCTCCTAGCAACGCAGATGGAGGGTTGTCCGCAGCTTTGACTCAGGGCCGTTACTGTCCCGACCCCACTCAGACCATCCCGGACTTCAACAAGGGCTTCTCGTGCGGCACCATCTTCCTCAACACCAACACACACCAACGGCCTGGAGGCGTAACAAGTACGACTCTCTGTGTGTGTGTGTGTGTGTGTGTGTGTGTCATAACTAAACACATGAATAATTAAAGTAAAACCCAGCCATTACATGGTTTGTGTCACAACATATGTGACACAAGATAGTTGAAAAGTGAAACCAATAAGAGGGACTAAAAGAGTATTTTCTCACACATTTGTATTTGTGTGTGTGTTTAACCACTGTTTAACTGCACAGCATGAGGGATCCACCAACAGGATACTGCTGCTTGTTAAAGGGGTTAAACGGTAAATGAGGGTTCAGTGGTTTTGACCAGAATGTACAACTTTAAAAGTGTCGTGTGGGGGGTGTATCTGTGCTTCTTTGTGTGAACAGGTGGCGGAGTCACTCTCTTCATTGCTCTATATGACTATGACGCTCGCACGGAAGACGACCTCACTTTCCAGAAAGGAGAGAAGTTTCAGATCATCAACAATACGTGAGTACAAACACGCAAATGAACTGCGTTTTAATCACATTAAAAGTTATGGTTTTGATTTCAGATTTGAGCAAAAGCGAGAAAGGGACTCAGTAGAGCGCATACCTTCACCGAGGCCCAACAACCCGCTTAAATTCAATCAAGCTGCACCAAGTTTCCCACACTCATAGATATCAGTCCTCTAAATATGCCTGATGTTTAAAAACGAAGATCCTTGAATTATTCCCTGGGAAATTGGTAAAAAGATCAAAAAGTGCCCTATCCGGCAAGGTTCTGGGATCCGCCCCCTGATCCGGACCTGCACCAAAATGTAATGGGTTCCCCCCTCACCCATAATGCATCCTTTCATCAGGTTTCATGGTAATCTGTTCAGTTCTTTTTGTATCCACCTAAAAAACAAACACAAAATGTGTTTAATGAGATCAGCTATGACTCCATCCAGCCATTAGCTGCACCGCTTATTCTTTAAGGAGGGCTGGAGCCAATCCCCGCTGTCATTGGGCGAGAGCCGGTGTGCACCCTGACAAACAACCTGTCACTCTCACACTCAAACCTATACGAGGAATTAAGGGTCACCAAATGACCTGCACGTCTCTGGACTGTGGGAGCACCTGCATAGTCCAGTAAATGTTTCCGTCCCATTCTAGAAATATAAAACAAGTTCGAATGAGGATGATTCAATTTGGTTTTGCTGCCTGGGTCGTCCCCTCATGTCTTACAATCAACTTCACACATGTTCTTTATCTTTCCCTCTCATCTCAACACCTTTGAGTCTCTTCTAGTTTTGTGTAGATAAACATCTGCTTCTTGAATTATTATGTTAGAAATGAGGCTGGTGACACTCAAAAGAGGTTTTGGCTCATGAACGCTTAAGTGGGTATAAAGAGGAAATTTTTCTACTGTCATGATTTCATTTTACAAAAATATTAATATGAACTCATGTTGCTTTTCTATAAGCAAACGTTTGTTTTGTGTCGATGTGTCAGTGAGGGTGACTGGTGGGAGGCTCGATCTTTGGACACTGGCAACTCAGGTTACATCCCCTCCAACTACGTAGCTCCTGTCGACTCTATACAGGCTGAGGAGTGAGTACACACACACACACACACACACACACACACACACACACACACACACACACACACACACACACACTCTCTCTCTCTCTCTCTCTCTCTCTCAAACACCGTGTAATGAAAGCTATACACTATATACTGCGTGGTAAGTATGGATAGTTTATGCTGAAAGTTTTTTCCGATTATCGACATGAAGTCTGAGAGCAAACATCCCATGATGCTCACTGTGCTGCTGTGGTGACCTATGTGATGTTGTCATGGTGACAGGTGGTATTTTGGGAAGATGGGGAGGAAGGATGCGGAGAGACAACTTCTCGGCCATGGCAACCAGAGGGGAACTTTCCTCATACGAGAGAGCGAGACCACCAAGGGTAAAGAGACCGCGCACACACACACACACACACACACACACACACACACACACACACACACACACACACACACACACACACACACGCACGCACAGACTGTCTGATAATAGACACAAACTTTCATCTTTGTCTTTCTTTCTATCTCTCACTTTGAACCTGCACTGTGCATCGTTGTCCTCACCCTCCCTCCCTCCCTCCTCTTTTATAGGCGCTTACTCTCTGTCCATCCGTGACTGGGACGAAAACAAGGGAGACCACGTTAAGCATTACAAGATCCGCAAACTAGACAACGGAGGCTACTACATCACCACGAGATCCCAGTTTGACACTGTTCCGCAGCTGGTTGAGCACTACACAGGTGACCCACACAAAAACATGCACAAGACATGAAGTCATCCTCTTTTTTCTGCCTTTCGGTCAGACTGGAGAAAGTTCATCACAACAAAGTGTATTTATGTTTTAAACCAAACATTTTGTCTTAAATACCTCGAATCACCAAAATCTGTCTTTTTCAGTTTCTGGATTTATACTAAATCAGTAACTTAGTACAATTTTGTGGTGTTTGTTCTTATTCACTCTTTCATTTTGATGCAACTTTTTTCTGCTAATTTGCTTCATCTATTTGACGTCTTAAAGGGATAGATCACTGAATGAAAATGAAAATTCCCTCATTATCCACTCACCACTATGACGATGGAGGGGTGGGGGAAGTGTTTGAGTCCACAAAACACTTCTGGAGTTTCAGGGGCAAAGTTGTTTTGCAGTTTCAGATCTTACATGAAATAAGATCTAATGAAACAACCAGCTACTTCATATAATAATCAACATAATGTTCATATAATAGGAAATGAACAAAGAAGTTCCCATCGAGTGCTTCTACTTTTATTAAGAACATGTTGCTAATTATACATTTATACTTAAGGGAAATACAATTTTGTAATGCAATATTCTTACATTGGGGTTTCACCTCTTTTTCTTTAGTAGATGATCTGAATATTTCTTCCGCAACTCACCAGCTGTGACTTTTTCAGCCTCTGAGTTTGTGTGAAAAAAAAAAAAAGCCTGGTTCACACCCTCCACTTCCTGTGCTCTCAGATTATGTCAGATTAACTCTGCCCCCTTGTGGCTCGTACCGATATAGCACTCATTCTGCAGTGTGAGCACTTGTGATGGACCTTTTGTGTGTTTGTTTTTTCTCACTTACTCTAAAGTCCCTGTATCGTCTTCTTATGTGTCTGTACACGATGCCACTGCTGCTCAGAATCTGTGTTTTCGTCTGTTGTGTTCAAATTTCTTTGTGTCTTTAGTTTTTTGTTTACTTGTCAGTTGCATAAATCGCACAAGCAACCTGTCTTGATCTTTCTTTATCTCTGCATTTGCTCTTTTCCTCTTGTTGTCTCTTTTTCCTCTTTGCTTCTCCGTTTCTCTCTCCCTCTCTCTCACTGTGTCAGAGAGAGCGGCAGGACTGTGCTGCCGTTTGATTGGCAGCTGTAAACGGGGCATGCCTAAGCTGGCTGACTTATCAGTGAAGACCAAGGATATGTGGGAGATTCCCCGGGAATCCCTGCAGCTGATTAAAAAACTGGGCAACGGCCAGTTTGGAGAAGTCTGGATGGGTACGGAATGTGTTGCAGGGGGTGGGGAAGTAACAGCTGGAGCACACCTGGATAAAGGAGTATTACATCGTGGTTGTGTTGGGTTGACACAAACATCAGTAAAACATTTCCGGTGTAGAGGCACAAACAGACACTCTATAAAGTCCAGTTCATCTGACTGTGTCTCCTAATACCTGCTACAAATATGTGATCGGCCCACACATAGTCTAACAGCAGCTTTTAATTCCAAAAGTGAAAGTGTTTAATATCCAGGTTTGCAGAGCTGTTCCTCCTCCCCTGGTCTTGCATGTGCATGTTCCATCATCTCACCTCCCCTCTTTGTCACCCCCTCCCCACCCATCTTCTCTCCCACCTCTCCACTGGTCTCCATCACCATTTTCCTCCTCCACCCCCATGCCTGGCTCCCATCTCCTCCACCATCAGGCAGTAATGACGGGCTGTGTTATTACCTCACCCATGCCTGCGTCAACTCCACGCCGCTCACCATGGGCCTCGGGCGGGATGCCTGGGAGGTGCTCAGGGACACACTGATACTGCAGACGAAGCTGGGACAGGGCTGCTTCGGGGAAGTGTGGATGGGTGAGACAGACGCCGCCAAAACCTTAGATGCTCAGCGTCACCCGTTGAGGTGTCTGTCCTGTAGCCAAGAGTGTAGCTCGAGCCGGCCGTGGCTGGCCCTTTATATCAGTGTATGCGATAAATCCTTTCACATTCACATTCAACCAAGTTCTTGTTGAAGCTGTCGTACAGTTTCCCTCAGTAAATCGCAGTGTGTGAGCCGTGCAGAGCTTCTCCCAGAAACCAGCCAAACTCTGGGCCTGTCCATGTAGCCCAGGTGCTGCTGATGTAAGGCCGGTAAACCTCCTTGTCTGCTAACATCCCCCTGTCTCATGTCATGCATGCTCTCCAAGATAACAATCATTTGCATGCAGGAATGTGACCAAGTGTGTATTTGAAACAGCATGCATATTGTGTGCCTTATTTTTTGATATCTATACCTGCATGCATGGCTGTTTGTGTTCTGGTATATGTATGAAACATGTACAGTATAAACAGTCATCCACCTGTCAGTAAGCCTGGATAATTGTGTGTGCCTGCGCAGCATGCCTCTGCGAGTGTGCCTCGAGTGTGTATGTGCATTAACGCCTCCTTGTCTGTATGCCAGGCATGTGGAACGGCACCACCAAGGTAGCGGTGAAGACTCTGAAGCCGGGAACCATGTCCCCCGAGGCCTTCCTGGAGGAGGCCCAAATCATGAAGAGACTTCGCCACGACAAACTGGTGCAGCTCTATGCCGTCGTGTCTGAGGAGCCCATCTACATCATCACTGAGTTCATGAGCCAAGGTATCGGGCTGAGATGTCTGTCATACCTGTGCCTGTAGATACAGTACGAGTCGCTGCTGTTTCAACAGTTTTTAATCTGCATTAGGATCATTTTAAAATCATCTGACACATGGTAATTTGTTTCTATCGAAGTGAGTGCTTTAGTTCTTTGTTTGCATGTTCTGCCCGTCACTGAGCGGGTTTTCTGCGAGTACTCTGGCTTCCTCCCACAGTGGGTTGTGTTGATTGGAGACACATAATGGACTGTGGATGTGAATGGGAGCATGAATGGTTATTTGTCTCTAAGTGTCAGCCTTGCCATACAGTGGCGATCTGTCCAGAGTGTGCCCCGCCTCTCGCCCAATGTCAGCTGGGATTGGCTCCATCTTCCACCCCCGCAGCAACCCTCAATATAAACAATATAGATAATGGATGGATGGATGACTTCGATACATTCGAAATTATTTTCTAATAAAATCCTCAGGAATAAAAATCCTGGATCTGCACCAAAAATGATTCACTCGCTCCTATCCTAAATTTAAACCATTTAAAAATGACGAATATTTCAGATTTCCTGGGCATTTCAGGATTTAACTAACAACGACAAACAAAAACACAACTTTCAAATCAGATCAGTGGGAGGGAGACTTTTCATGAATTGTAGGACCAAAGGTTTGAGCCTCTGTGCCTCTGTGCTGGGCAGAACTTTTTTCTTCCTTCTTTGGGAAGACCTTTGCCTTCGCTGTGAAGGTGGCCTAGGGGCAGGCAAAAATATTCCTAAAAAAATCAAAATATCTGAATTTAAATGAGCTCATGCCAAAGAAACTAAAATATTTTAACTGTGAACGGATTTATTGACACCTATCTCTTTAGAATTAATAAAAAATACATGATGTACCATCCATGTACACGGTACAGTACATGGAACCTGTACACACACAGTTGAAAACAGGCCTTGTTATGATGCCACATTTTCTTTTTCAGGAAGTTTACTGGACTTCCTAAAAGATGGAGAGGGACAGAACCTGAAGCTGCCTCAGCTGGTGGACATGGCTGCACAGGTGAGTGAGAGACACACACACACACACACACACACACACACACACACACACACACACACACACACACACACACACACACACACACACACACACACACACTGACACTCTGAAAGAAAAGTGTTTTTTCCTCCGCTACAGATCTGAGCTGTTTGTGCCTCGTTGTGTGTGTGTGTGTACAGATTGCATCTGGAATGGCGTACATCGAGAGGATGAACTACATCCACCGTGACCTGCGAGCAGCAAACATCCTGGTCGGAGAGAATCTGGTGTGCAAGATCGCTGACTTTGGGCTGGCGAGGCTCATCGAGGACAATGAGTACACAGCGAGACAAGGTAATAGCAAGGGATCATGTGTGTGTGTGTGTGTGTGTGTGTGTTTAATTGGTCTTTTGTCCATCTGTGAGGATCAGTTTGATTATTAGATCTTACTCAGTGAGGACTTTTTTAAAAATTATCAAAAAGTTAGGGGTAGGTGTTTTCTTATGTGTGTGTGTGTGTGAGAGACCAAGATAGAGAGACACACTGCGATGATTAAGTGTTCCTGCCTCTGCCTCCGTTCCTATATTTTTATACATAACCTAACCTAATTATACGATTACGCATCTTCACTGTGTTGCCATGGTTTCAGGGGCCAAGTTCCCCATCAAGTGGACCGCTCCGGAAGCTGCACTGTATGGACGTTTCACCATCAAGTCGGATGTCTGGAGCTTTGGCATCTTACTGACTGAGCTCATCACTAAGGGACGTGTGCCGTACCCAGGTACTGGATGATACCTGTTGAACATGTTTTGATTTCACATGCAGCAGCGATGAGTTCATTCTTCATCGTCAGTGAAAATTCTTTCAGTATTATTCTGATAAAACAACAATCTGGAAGAGGAGGTTCAAATGAGTGTGGAGTGTTGGAGAGTTTCTGTTAGTTTTAGCCAGTGGTCATTGATTAACTCAAAACTTTACGGGTTAAAGTCACTGTCAAGGCCTTTTGCAAAAGGTTTCCACAGTTTACATGATGCCTGTGATGTCTGTGGTACTATGGTAGCAATGCGTTTCACATCAACCAGCTGAAGACAGGAGCAACCATATAACGACAGAGAAAGAGAAGGTCAATAAGAGCTAGAGTGGGAATTTATAGCAGAAAGAATTAGAAAGAAAAGTCTCTGATGCTCCAGTTAAAAACTTCAGAGGAGGATTACAGTCTTAAAAAGAGATGCTGAGGACATTTGTCACAACCACGTGATAACAGTGTTTGTGTAGCTACTCTCACTGCCAGAGGGGGGAGACAAAAGTTGTGCACCCAGGTTTAAGTGCCTTGCCCAACAGTGCATTGAAAGTAAGAGGAGTCAGATGGGAAAAGATGTGTTAAGAACCTGCGACGGTGCTGTGCAGTCGGTGTTTCTGATGACGCCCTTAACCAAACACTGATTTAAATGTGGAACTCGTACAAAACGATACCATGACACCTAGAATTTCTGATTTGTAATTTGTTGTTTGTTGCAACATTCCTTTACTCCATTTTAGATTTGGAACTACTGCCTGTTAAAATGAAATAATATAACTTTATTTAACCAGGAAAGAGCCTCACTTTTTTACTTACTGCTTTGGAGATTTTAGCACCAATGAATTTGATAAGATATTATGAAAATAATTAAAGAGGAAAAGAAATAGATATGTCTTGGTAAGTATTATAAAAGCAAATATTTCACATTTTAAAATTCTTAAATAGAAATACAATAAACTGGCCTCTTAGTGGCTATTTTATTCTTTATTTCAGTTGATATAGAACAGTAATTACTTATAATCTATTTCAGTGAAACCCTTTGGTCTTTTCTGTCTTTGTCCATTAATTACACTTTTAAAGTTCTTCATAACTCAAAGCCTTTTATAATACAGTTTCCATTGGCAGAAACCATTGTGAAGTATTCTAGATTAAACACAAAACTGAACTTGATAAAATCAAGGCATTAAATTGTGAGTTCCTTAATGTTCTGATTATTTCTAAGCCTGTGTGTGTGTTGTTGAATCCAACTCTCTGAACCCCCACCCCCCAACTCCACCCCCTCCACATTCCCCCCTCATCCCTCCTCCACCGCTGTAGGCATGAACAACCGCGAGGTGCTGGAGCAGGTGGAGAGGGGCTACAGGATGCCCTGTGCCCCGGGCTGCCCCAGCTCGCTCCATGAACTGATGGTGCAGTGCTGGAGGCGGGAGGCCGACGAGAGGCACACGTTCGAGTACCTGCAGTCCTTCCTGGAGGATTACTTCACCGCCACGGAGCCGCAATACCAGCCCGGAGAGAACCTGTGACCACCCTCGTGTATATAGGAGAGACATGAAGCGATAATCGAACAGAGGCAGACAGACAGAGACACACATACACTGACAGGCATATTGTAGTACATGCACATGCTGTCATTGTATTTGTTGCTCACACACACACACATATGAAGATGCATATCATTGCCTTGTTTAATTGTTTAAAGACAGTTCCTTCCCTTTGGTCAGTGATCACTGCAGCCCGCTCAGGACAGCTCAGTCAGCCGTGTTGGGGAGCAGAGTCGGAGCTCTGCTGGTTGGGCCTTGCAGGAATGTTGCTTTACTCTGTAACCATGACAACAAGGAACTGAAAGAAGATGTAGATGGTTGTGCTGAGGTGGGGGGGAAGTTGAGCTGGAACATGATCTGTTCAGCGACCATATATGTTTTGTTTTTTTCACTGACAGGAGTGATTTGACAGAGATTAGCTGTTTACCTAAGATAGATACATTATTATAAAAAGGAAAATCATCTGCAACAGGTTATGGAACAACAGGTGGAATACTGTTTTTGAAAACTGTGAGAATGAACCTTGTGAACCTGTGTAACTGAGTTGATTATGTACAGACACGGCCGCTCTTATGTAAGCTTTAAAAAGATTGATGTTCCTCTGTTTCAAACACTGTTTTGTTATTTAGGTAAAGAACCTGATCCCAGGTCTGGTTTCATGTGTTCAAATAAAGGGCTGGTTTGGATTTTAAATTCCCAATCATTTGTGTGCAATTTTGTATGAACTGTCTCCTCTGTTGTTCTAATTTAACTCAGATATATCTGTGTGTCACAACAACGTCTATACCTATAGTTAACATGTATGCAGTTTTCAGCCATTGGGAGGGCAGAGGGAAGCGTTCTGCATAAAGGTGAAAGATCAGTGGAGAGGTAGTGTTTCATTGTGTCGTCTTGAAAAGAATGTAACCTTTATGTTGAGACTCCCCTGTCATTTTATTTTAATAAAGATAACATATCTTTTCCAAGTTAAGTCACGTCTCTTGTTCAATGTGCATTTGGACATTTATTATGTTTTTTTCCTGTAAAAAATGTATGAGAATGAAAGTCTTTTTCCTTAGTCTTAATCTTCTTGTGTTCTTTTCATGATTTTACTGATGTATGAGGCTTATGTGAGGATTTATTTATTTATTATTATCATCATCTGTATGGCTTCTACAGACTGAATTGATGAATTTAAGGGGGGAAAAAAGTTTAAAAGTACATGATTTAGAGCAGGCCTGAAGTGTCACCAAATAATGTATAGCTTCAGTTTTTAATATGAATATTATAAAACAAAATAAAATAGGCAAGGCAATTTTACTTGTATACCACATTTCAACGATATTTATATCAAAATAAAAGGCGTGATGACTAATTGTAAAAGCAACATAAGACATTACAAAAAAGCATTGAAAAATGAGAGTTACAAAGAGCATAAACATAGATACATAATATTAGAAT
Organism: Hippoglossus stenolepis; assembly: GCF_022539355.2. Lineage (NCBI taxonomy): Eukaryota > Metazoa > Chordata > Actinopteri > Pleuronectiformes > Pleuronectidae > Hippoglossus > Hippoglossus stenolepis. The sequence goes on from NC_061499.1 coordinate 11,320,703, forward strand.
AAAGAATGAAAGTAACAGTGCACTAATAGAATAGCATAGAATAGAATAATAGTGTTATTCGTAACCCAGACAGCTACTTTCTGTCCTCCCACTCTTTCTCTCTCTCCTCTGTCTTCATTCACACTCGCGCTCTCTCTCTCCTCGGCAGTAAACTACAGTTCCCATGGTTCCAGGGGTGTGGAGTGAGGCCAGCTACGGGTGCCCGGATGCTTTTGACAGTCAGGCACGTTGGAGAGGCTCAGAGGAGACTGGGGCGCACGAGAGGCAGAGCTGGAATCGCAGTGGCGGAGACGCACGGGCGCACGTCTGTTTTTTGCCTCCCGCAAACCGGGGAGTCCCTGTCACCGAGAACCGGAGGACAGCGCTCGAGCGCGGCCGTGTCACCACCCGAACCGAGGGGCAGACTCTGAAGCAGCGTCCCCGCTCCCCGTTTTTTACATTTCTCACCTTTTCCCCTGCTTTTTTCCCCCCTTCTCTCTCCATCTTTGCGGGTGCAGATGTCGGTGTGAGCCAGAGGAGAGGAGCGGTCGCACGAGACAGCGGCGGCGGCGGCGGCGGCAGCGAGGAGACGTTGACGCGGGAGGAGAACTGTCTCCCTCCGGGGCGGGCAGCCCAGATGAAGCGGGGACATGCTGCGCGCTGACGGCTGCGGACGCCGAGGCAACGGCTCCGTGACCCGGGCGAGGAGAGGAGCGGAGCCCGCGTTGACTCCGCACCGAGCTCCGGCAGCCAGCGCGAGCCCCCAGACTCTCTCTCTCTCTGTCTCCCAGGCTCTCTCTCCCCCGCGGTGAGTGCGCGTGCAGCGTCTTGTATATGAACCACACAAGAAAAATGTGCTCGTGTTGTCCGCTCGTCCAGATGTGCTGCACCTCTGGCACGCTCGTGCCGCGGGGTCATTTGGGCTTTACTGTAGGCATGCAGCGTGTGTGTATAGATCTTAATTGATGATGGTGATCAAACACACACACACACTCACAGACACATACACACGCACACACACGCGTACATGTGATTGCATGTGCGCGCAATGAACCCTGTGTACCCCCTGTTTGTTTGATATCCAGATGAAGTGTTCTCACCCTTTAGCCTCTTTATCCTATGTACAGCGTAGACAAGACAGTCACACCACTGACACGCACACACACGCACACACACACGCACACTCTCTCTCTCTCTCTCTCTCTCTCTCTCTCTCTCTCTTGTATTGTTTATTTGCTGTCTCCATAGATGAGCCCTGCATGTGTATGAGTTTAATGGCACTTTTCTAATAATGAATTTACATACCAGTGGGACACACCAGAAGTCTGACAGTGAGCCCAGCCTCTCATGATGGACAGATGTTTGCTTTACGTATAAACAGGAGACACACACACACAGAGAGAGAGAGAGAGAGAGAGAGAGAGAGAGAGAGAGAGAGAGAGAGAGAGAGAGAGAGAGAGAGAGAGAGAGAGAGAGAGAGAGAGAGAGAGAGAGAGAGGGTCCCTGGTGAGCGTCCCTGGGTTTCTATCCCTGGCAGCCCCCCTCCTCAGGACAGTTATAGGCAGGACGCAGCAGCAGCAGCAGCAGCAGCAGCACATCCTGCAGTGGCAACAGGGGCTGCTGAGCTTGGAGAGACACGGCGTACTCATGGTGGTGATTATCAGCTCTTGTCTGTGGTTTAGTGAGAGGGGGGGGGTTGTAGAGAGAGAGAGAGAGAAAGGGGGGCAGGGGGTGACAAAGGAATAAAGAGCGCATGAGAAACTGAAAGAGAGAGGACGGGGAGAGAGGGAAGTCAATGTCAGTGTCTGGGCAGTGACAGTTCGTTATTTAAGGGCCCCTCGGAGACGTGCACAGGCTGCCCTAGTGCAGGTGCTGTTGGTATGCAGAGTGATGCTTTGTCTGTCTGTCTCTCTCTCTCTGTCTGTCTCTCTCTCTCTGTCTGTCTCTCTCTCTCTCTGTCTGTCTGTCTGTCTTATACTTACACACACACACACACACACAGTCTCACTCTCTCGGTCGCTGCTTGAAGAGTGAGTTCTCTTATTGGCAGGTCCACTTGGACATAATGAATAATTTCAACCCTCTGAATGCTGGAATGAAAAGGAAATGGCCTCACTTTGGCATGCAGCTGCTCTGTCAGACTTGTCTTGAGTGCATGGCCCTGTGTGTGTGTGTGTGTGTGTGTGTGTGTGTGTGAGAGAGAGAGAGAGAGAAAGAGAATGTGAACATATAACAGCTTAGGCATATTGTGCCTCCTACCTGTGTGAGCGGGGCTAGTTGTCATAGTAACGGCCTTGTAGCTCCGTTGATGTTCCGCCTGTCCTCATTGGCAGGGTCAGCGCACCTAACACACCACATCTCGTCTCAAAGCGGAGTGTGTGTGTGTGTGTACATGTCTACTGTGTGTGTGCTTTGGAAATACCTTTTGTTTGTGGCCTGCTGCTGTTTGTACTGTAGGTGTGTGGGGGTTGATGGCACATCCAAGTCAGTGTGTGTGTGTGTGTGTGCGTGCACGCTCTTGTGTGTTGCAGTGTCACAAAGATGCACCCTGTTGATATGACAGCCCACAGATCAACCAATCATCTGTTTTCCTCTCTCTGCCTATCAGCATGTGAGGTTGCCGTAGTCAGACGTCCTCTTGATATGGAGGTCGTCATGGAGATGGAGAAGACAGAATGGACATTTATTAATGAATGCACATGCTCACACTATTGCACACATGCACAAACATACAGATTGGTACAGTATTAATGGACGTCTGCTGATTTCCTGGTGCTTCTGGAAGTTTTGAGTTCACGATGGTGCAACCTGTTGAATGGCTGAATAGTGGTTTAGAGGAGTTCCAGTTTATTCTTGCATCAGGTCTAAATATGAACTAGGTTATCTTGAAAGATAGAATCACCTATTCAGTCTCTTTGGGGTTATTTGACCTCAACAAACAGACACTGCCACCAGACGAGCTGTATAATCTACATCAGAGGATATCCTTAACAGGGTCTGTTCAGATGCTGATTCTTCAAAAACAATCTCAGGCTTCATTTCACACATTTGGCTTCGGGCTGTGCACAAGATTCGTCAAATGCAAAAAATGTTGGGGTTACAGATTTTATTTGAAAGTCAGCCGAAGATCATTCTGACCCTTGTCTTTGAACTCTTCACAACAGATATTATTACTGCCATCCAGGAAAGGGGAATTTACACCGGTGTGTGTGTGTGTGTATTTGAATGAGTCAGGCCATTATTACTCAGCAATTGAAATGCCTCCAAAAATACACGAGAAATTGATTTTTAGGCCACCGATTCATGTAAACAATTCACCCTGACAGAATCTGGGTGGTTAGAGCTTCCATCTGATGACTTGGAGCTATGAGAAACGGCTTTAAGCATAAATATGTGACATTGTGATGCAAATTCTATCTCTGTTTCCAAATCAAAGACGTTATATTGAATGCTACTGTTAAAAAACAACCAACTTTACTTGAAAAAAATAATAATAATAAAACTTTACCATATGAAATGAGCTGCTGGCAAAAATAATTAGCCATAACTTTGTCCTTGGAGTGAAGGGTACTGTCTTTTATGACTCCTATTAATCTAATCGTCACCTGAAGTGAAATAGCTTTCGCCACAGGCAGGTAAATGTGGTTCAACTCCCACACACACACACACACACACACACACACACACACACACACACACACACACACACACACACACACACACGCACACGCACACGCACACGCACATGCACTCACTCACGCTCACAAATACAAACAGATGCCCACACACACACACACGCACATATCGACCATTTAGCATTAGTGTAAGCAGTGTTTGTATGCTCCATTCTGTCACCTCCCACACAATACATTCATAAAACTGCTCCTCGGCGCCAAAGCCACTGACTCAATAGAGGACGTCTCCCCCCTTCTCTTTTCTCTCTCGCCGCCTTCCCTCTTTTAACCCCTCTGCCCCCCATGTATCTGTCCCTTGCCTCTGCTTCTTCTTTTCTTCCCCTCCTCGTCCTGCCTCACCTACCTCCTCATTCTCCCTTCCCCCACTCCCCACCCCCAAGGGCTGGTTGCAGCCGGTTTGAGTCTGACAGTGGAGAGAGGGAGCTTCGACCTCTCACCTTCGGAGGATGGAGGGAGGGAGCGGAGGCAAAAGAAGAGGGATGATGGAGGGCAGCGGGGTGGAGGGATGCTGTGGAGCGAGGGGAGGGAGGGATGGAGGTGGGGGGTGCAACTGCAAGAGGCGAGGGAGAGGTCAAAGAACAGGAGGGATTTGCCGAGAAAGAGGGGAGAGCTGCTGGGGAAGGGACCGACTGAGAGCGAGAGTGAGAGAGAGTGAGAGAGAGGGAGAGAAAGAGGACAGAGGGGTCAGGAAGGAGAGGGAGTGATAAATGAAGGGAGAGTGGCAGGATGGAAGGATGAGGAGGGAGGGATGGATCGTGCGAGGGGATGAGAAGGAGAGAAAGACAGAGTGTGAAGCTGCTGTGTACCTCCCTAACAAGCTGGACAGAATCAGCTCAATTATTAAAGAGGAGCGAGAGATGGGAAAACACGCAGACATGCAGACGTACACGCAGAAAAAGCATCTCTCAGTGTCTGGCACACAACACATACTCGCCATCTTTTCACACACACACACACACACCTCTACTGTACCTGATCTGCACAGATCAACATACTTACACACGCACTGTACGACTGATTTTCGTGTCTCTTCACACATGTGCGTCACAGTTATCTGTGTTTGTAGCGGCGTGCGAGTGTGCGTACACATGTGTCTGGGTTTGTGCGTTGAAAACAGTGAGTCAGAGGATAAGCAGAGACTTGTTAGTGATTCTCCTCAACACCCCCGAACCCCCCCTCCACCACACCCCCACCCAATTTGGCTCCGGCTCTGTCTCAACGTTCCAGCGCCGTGGCTCCAATGTCGTCCCATCAATACGAACAGATAATCAGAGCACTAAGGGGTCTGTCTATAAACCCCCACCGTGAATATAGTTTGCACCTTCTTCTCTTCCTTCCTTTCTTCTCTAACTCCCTTCCTCTCCCTCTCCCTCCCTCCTCCTCCTCCTCCTCCTCCTCCTCTTCCTCTCTTGCCCGTTCCACCCTTGTTTCTAGTTCTCTTTCTTCTTTCCCTTTTCCCTCCTTCTCTGAGGAAGTGTTGCCCCCAAGGGACGAAAAGATTCGCTACCTTCCAGGAGAGAAAGAGATTGTGTGTGTGCCTCTCTCAGTGTGTGTGTGTGTGAATGTGTGTCCTCCACATGTGTGTGTGTGAGAGTGAGAATACACACTTCCTGAGACAGAAAGGGAGAGAGAGGCAGGGATAGAGCAAGTAAAGAGCGGGTGAGAGAGTGAAAGCAGAAGGCTGTGGAGGGGGAGGAGAGAGAAAGAGATAAGAGAGAAAGACTGAGAGTAGTCGGGGAGAAGGGGGAAGATGGATGAATTCACTGCGCACTGTGTGGGTGTGTGTGTGTGTGTCTGTGTCTGTGTGTGTGTCTGTGTGTGTGTGTGTGAGAGACAGATAGTTAGACAGAGAGATGGTAGGGAGATGCAGGTAGATGGAGATCGACTGAAGGGTTTCTTCCCCTCAGCAGAAGTCATAATTTCTTAGAGCCTGTACAGATGTTTGTGTATGTGTGTGTGTGTGCATGCACTTGTGTACATGCCTGATTGTGTTTGTACCTGAGTGTATTGCTTTGGCCAGGCTTGAGGCCAAGAACTGGAGAGGTACAGTGTAGTGTCGGCGTGTGTAGCGTGAGCAGCATGCGTGTGTCTGCGTGTGCTTCTCGAGAGGTGTGTAAGTTGAGGCTGTGGTTGATGAGCTGTCAGTACCTACAGTTGGAATGTTCACAAGGCGGCCATTGTTGTTCAAACAGCCAGCAGCCTTCTCCTTGGCAACGGGCGCTGCAGCAGCGTCTCCCACAGCAACTGTGGAACAGGAGTATGGAGAGAGGAGGAGGAGTCAGGAAGTCAGGGCCGCAGCACAGAGGCCCCTCTCCAAAACACTGGCCTCAAGGTCTGAGTGTGTGTTGGGGTCCAAGCATCTGGTGTGTGTGTCCTCTGTGTGTGCGGTGGATGTGCATGACTATGTGTGTCGATACATGTGGTTTTAAAGTGTGTCTGTGAGTTCTCGCCACCATGACTATGTGGATCGTGCAACTCTGCTCTGTTTCTGTCTATTTGTGTGTGCATGTCATGTCAGTGTGTATTTGTGTGTGTTTGCACCTGTATGAACTCAAAGGGGGTGTGTTTTTGTGTTTTCCCCTAAGTAACTAGTTTCATCTAATTGCATTTGTGTGCTTTTGTGTTTGTGTCCAAACTTATCCCTGTGCGTCCTTTGTCGTATGTAATCCTGTACTTGGTTTCGTGTGCACACATGTTCACACACTCCTGGCTGCTCCCAGCTGGTGTGGTTGGTCACATGACCTGACTGAGGGGCGGCCATCAGCAGTGCCAGGAAACCGCCTGCAGGAGAGCGAGAGAGGATAGAAAGTGTCAGGCTGAGTTGAAGATGAGGGAGGGGTGCGTGCATGTGTGTGTTGTGGGATAGAAAGCGGAGGTGGGAGGTTTGTGTGCGTGTTAATGGGTATGTGCATGTGTGTGTATGTGGGGGGCTGCTCGAGAGATGAGAGTGGGAACGGTGAGGAAGAAAAGTGGGGGGATTGGGGCGGGGGGTGAAGGAGGAAGAGGAAGGGGTAATACAGTCCTCCTCGCCTTAAAATAACTACAGCATGTAGGTTCCTGCAGAAACAACAGTCGGAGAGTGAGACAGTCAGATGAGGGTTGGCTGTGTTTGTGTGTGTATGTGTGTGGGGTGGGGTGGGGGATCCTGGTTATATGTTGTTTAATGTTTGGAGCTACTTCTCAGGTCCCCTGTGCTCATCCTTGGCAGGGCCACCACTGTATCTGCTGTGTGAAGTCTGTTTATGTTAGATGTGTGCCTAAACGTCTGTCTGCCTTTTTGTTTGTCTGCACATATGGTTTATGTGTTGGTCTCTGTTCACTTATATGCTTTGTGTTTGTGTGTGTGTGTGTGTGTGTGTGTGTGTGTGTGTGTGTGTGTTGTGTGTGTGTGTGTGTGTGTGTGTGTGTGTGTGTGTGCGTGTGTGTGTATGCGTGCACGTGCTTGCTTTTGGCAGGAGCTAGAGCGTGCACACTGATGATGAAGATCATTAGGAATTTCCTGCAACTGGGGAGGTGGCGGTGTTTTTTCGGAGAGGGTGGGGGGGGGCAGCAGCAGAATGGGTGGGATGCGAGTGGGTGAGATAGAGAGAAGAGGTCAGAGTGAAGGAGAGTGGGTGGGTGAGGGATGAGGGGGTCTGCGTGTGTGTTTAGTCGGACCGTCTCCGTTTGAGTGACGTGTGTGATCCGCCAAAGCCCAAAGTTCACCTCTGCTCTGAAGGGTTGTCGGTAGTAATGTGTGTGCTGGCATGACGGCCCCCGATAGAGCGATTTGTGTGTAGATCATTCCTCGGCCCCTCTGGCACACTTACAACACCTCAAGCTCTCCAACGGCCGAGGTCTGATGATTGGAAGAGTTGTGATGTGCTCAAATTTGAGCTGCCCGCTGGGCTGCAATGCTCTGCGGTTGAGGCATGACCTCATAACTTCAGTTTTTTTTTTCTTCATTTTGTTGAATTAAAACTTTTTAACAATTTGGCCAAGTAAATATTTTTTTTTCCACAACGGGAAAAGAAACCCTGCCTTCGCATCCAAAATGTCAACATATCATTTTAAGATGTTAGGGTTGTGCTCATGTTAAATGGGAGGTTTCTGAAGTTGAATAAAGTTTTGCTAAAGCTGCTGTGAAATGACATCCATTTAATGTGGTTTTTTTTGTTGCTTGTATCTTGCTCTGCACTCAAACCTTAGATTTGATCAGCACAGGCAACGTTGGCACTTCATCAACCAGTTCAAAGTGATGCTGTACATACTCGATAACGTCTCATTGACAAACTGGAATACAACATGACACACCATTTTTTTTGGACTAATGAATGAGTTGAAAACACGTCGTCGTCAAGTTTTGTTCATTGTCTTTCGTGTTAATGGTTCAGTCTGATGTTTGTTTTGTTTGTGGAGGAAGTTGGGCGTCGTCACGTGTGTTGTGGGATGGTTTGAGGCAGCGTGGAGGAACGGGAGGCTGATGGTAGCTGAGTATCTGCGCGGTGTCACTCGGTCTCTGTGGACCCCCTGACCCACTTCCTCCCCCTCCCCACCTCTCTTCTCTCTCTCCTGGCCTCACATACACTTTCTCCATATCCCCCCACCAGCACCACCAACCTCTTCTTCTTATCTGTCTAAACCTCTCTGTGGAGCACCCCCTACCCCACACCCCACCTCCTGCAGTCACCACCCCTCTCTCTCTCTCTCTCTCTCTCTCTCTCTCTCTCTCTCACTACCTCTCTCCCCCTCCCTCACACCACTCCCCCATGCTGTTTCGGTGCTGCTGCCTGTCTCTTAGCAACAACTGCACACCCGTTAGAGCTCAGTGAGTGCTTTTACAAACACACCCAGGAAGACACACGCGCACACGCGCACATTCACACACACACGTACGTGCCTGCACTGACACACACACGCGCGTGCGCACACACACACACACACACACAGGGTCTAGTTCCTCATTGAGGGTTGCTGCTGGCAGGCCTGTGAGTCTGCAAGCCTTTTGTGGCAGTGAGATAGATGGGAAGAGAATAGATATGCTGTACAGCTACCACGTACAGAACGATTGTTCCTCTCACACTATGCACGACAGGGCAACTGCCCAAAACTGGAAAATGACAGGTTCTTGTCTGCGATTTCACACTGGCATTCACTCTGTGTTGTTGTTGCCTTCCCTGTAAGCTCACAATAGCTCCAAAAAAGAACTTATATACGTAGACAATTTTTTTTTAACAATATCAAAACTTTTTAAAACAATATCACTCGTGTGAGAGCGGCTCTTTGTGAGACAGATTCAACAGATCACCATGTGGGAGCGTCGCACACCATCGGCAGTTTTCACAGAGACAATACTACGCCGCTGAGTGTTCCAAAGCCCCAGAGCCACTCAGTAAAATGCACCAAAACGCCTTTCCTGCGTACGACACCGAAGATATTGGGATGGCGGCTGATGGAGTATTTGCTTAAACAATGAATCATAGTGGGAGCGCTTGATAGGCTGGCATCTAAGCCCCGTCAGGATGCCCCCTGCAGAGCACAGTAGAGGGATATTTGCATGTGTGTCTTTGTTTTGTGTGTGAATATAAATGTTCATGGGTAGAAATATGTGTGTGTGTGTGATATGTATGTTTTTATGTGCAAATCGATGTGTGAGTGTGTGGGAGGATGAAGCTGTGGTGGCATATTTGCATGCGTCTTTGTGTGTTGGTACGTGCCGCTTTGTGTGTGTCTGTGAGTGACAGTGTGCATGTATGTCTAAGCACATGTGCAGCAATGTTTAATTAAAGCATGTGTTTCTCTCCGTCTCGCACGCACCGGTCAGATGGAGCCTTAATTAATGAATACTGTTAATTAGAGAAAAGAGAAAGTGAGAATGAGAGTGGAAGAGAAGGGAGGGAGGGAGACAGTGCTGGCATAGGAGGGAATGGGTGAGGGGGTTAAAGAAACTATGTTCTGCATGTGTGTGTGTGTGTGTGTGTGTGTGTGTGTCTGTGTGCGCGCGTGTGTGTGTGTTCATCTCCATGTTTGTATGTCCCAGTTGTGTCATCCCTCAGAGCAACAGAACGTTGAGGTTGCTCTGCTCCATGTGTTCAGTCCCAAACTCTGCTACAGCAAAACTCTCCCACTCCTCCTCCTCCTCCTCCTCTCCCGCTTCCTTCTCTCCTTCTCGCCTCATTTCAACTTTTTCTCCCCCATATACCTCAAATCAGTGCGTCTCATTCAATCTGTCCACTTACCGTCCTTTCCCTATCTTGGCCATGTCTTTCACGTAGCTGAACCTCTTCCATCTCCTGCCATTTCTCAGGCTTTCTCACCCATTCACTCAGTAATTTGAGTGTCTTCCACCCTCTCTGTTCCCCTTTTTCTTTCTTTCTTTCTTTCTCTCTCTCTCTCTCTCTCTCACTGCTCTGTCCTTCTCCCAACCTCCTAATCAGAACCATATGTTGGAGACGGAGGCAGAGAGATCTGACGATGGAGAGGATTGCGTTGTATGTGGAGAGTGTGCTGGAGCCAACAATGTGCGCGTGTGTGCGTGTGTGTGTGTGTGTGTGTGTGCAAAAGTGGGCACGCATACATACTTGTGTTTGTGCTTGAAATGTGTGTGTGCACGCACGCCGTCACGTGGGAGTCTGATAGCACGTGTGGTCCAGATTTCATAAGATTTCTGTCTCTCCTGGCTGTCAGTCCTTCCGCTTCTCCTCTGCTCTGGGTTTTTCTATAATCCTCCAGTCGTTCCTGTCTTTCTGTCACCTTCATCTCTCCATCCTCTTAACACCTCTCTATTCATCACCTCTCTGCTTCCCCCTGGTGGCTGTGATTATTCACACATTCTCATTCTTCTTGTACCCTCCAAGTCTAGTAGTGCTTTGTAATGCATTTGAATAGTTTTTGCTGAAATGTGACATGCAGTGTGTGTGTGTGTGTGTGTGTGTGTGTGTGTGTGTGTGTGTGTGTGTGTGTGTGTGTGTGTGTGTGTGTGTGTGTGTGTGTGTGTGTGTGTGTGTGTGTGTGTGTGTGTGTGTGTGTGTGTGTGTGTGTGTGTGTGTGTGTGTGTGTGTGTGCGTGCGTGTGTGTGTGTGTGTGTGCCATGATTATAATTTGTGGACCTACGTCTATTCACTCAAATATGGTGGTATTGGAAAAATGTGGCAAAACTCACCCAGGCCTACACAGCATCTCACTCTGTGTGTGTGATCCTCATCATGTAGCATACATCAAAATCAAATAGAGTAAAGTGGCTCTGACTCACAGGTGAACCCACAATCTGCTGGTAAACGTGATAGTACAATAGACTTCAAAATTTTATATTGCAAGTCATCTTCCAAAATAATTGTGTCTGATGTGAGATGGTGCAGCCCTCACCAAAATACAGATTCTTGTCTGGTCTGATGCGTGCTGTGACATCATGTACTAATCTCTTATTCTTTCTGCTCCACCCTCCTTTTCCTTTTCTTCTCTCCAACTGCTGTCAACTCTCTGTCCCTCCCTCTGTCTGTCTGTCTGTCCGTCTGTCTGTCTGTCTGTCTCCCTCTTTCTCTTACTCCAGCAACCATGGGCAAAAGACAGGAGCAGAGGGGAGAGAAAAAGTATGTGAGCTCTCCACTGCAGTATTGATGACCCAATGATCCCCTGCAGAACAGAGCCAGTCAGGCAGACACAGCGAGGCTCAACTCAGAATCAAAATCAGAATCAGCGCCACGACCGATCGGTGAAAGCAAGCGGCCGAACAGGATATGAATGGTAAATGTAATCTAATGTTGTAATGCTGCTGTGTGGGTGGCACAGTTAATAGAATAGAGTGCATTACAGATTAGGTTTATGGCCCATTGCCAAAAAAATGGTGGACGATTCCCTCACACAATTCCATCTGTGCTGCAAATGTTTGATTTAGATTTTTTTCTGTATGTTTGATGCATTAAATGACCAGTATATTTAGCAGCAACGAGTTTAGATTAAATGTATTAATTGCAACAACGAAACTTATTTGCAGACTTTCTATTCAGTTTATAATTTTTTGGTCTACCCTCAGGTCCTTGAAGCCTCTTGCGAGCTGCCAGAGGAAGACGGCAACAAAGAAGAAAACACTCATCTACATTCAGCAGAAAACATCCCCCTTTTTATTCCCTCACTACCAGCAGGACTATACACTGAATGAGTGGCTTGTCAGATCACCTATTTTCAGGCCAGTCTGGGGCACCAGTGGGCTGTGGTGGAAATCAGGCAGAGGAAAAAGGGTGCGTGGGAGGGCTGGAGGAGCTGGAAGGGCCTGAGCTCTGGACCAGGGAGCTTGGGTTCCAGGCGGAGTTCCAGGACCCTTCCAACAATGGACTGGCCCCGGTGACCTCTGACCACTTTCCCGCCTCCCCAGCCTCTGCCCTGGCCAACGGCCTCCACCTACAGAGAAGGCTGGGGCTGAACACCTGTCGGCGGAGGCAGACGCAGACTCAGACCGCTGCTGAGACACACGCATTTGCAGAGACATTTAAAGACATGCAGACGCACATAGACCCAGATATGCATGCACAGATGGATAATTGTGGACACATGGATGTCAATGCACATACGGGTTCTGTTGGGCCTGAGCACTCCAGAACTCTCACACCAGAGGCCATACACACAAACTCACCTCAACCCCTGTCTTTGGCGCTTGGCAATCATCCTGCCTCCACCAATCAGCTGGCAGCCCCAGTCCTCAAGGCAGAGAAAGACATTCCCTCAACCTTTTTCCCTATCGGCCCAAACCAAACCCCCGGCTCCTCTCCTCTTCCTGTGGAGGCGGAGAAGAAGTATGCACTCCGCAGCTCTGGACGTCCTCGCTTCCCCTGTCACCTGCGCAAATCCTCCCGCCTCCGCCGAAGCATGGAGGACGGGGAGAAGAGGGCAGTGAAGGAGAGGGGAGGAGAGGAGGAGTTGGATGCATTAGAGGAAAAGATCTGGAGGGTTAAAGAAGAGGAGGTGGCTGTTCGCAAGAAGGAAGAGCCTTCGCCTGCTGTTCTTCGGGCAGCTGTTTTACCCGCAGCCCCCTGTCCTACAGATATCGCTCTCGCTCTTACTGTAGCCAAACCTGCTCCTAAAGCTATACACAAACCTGGGCCCAGACTTGGACATAAACCTGGACCTAAATCAAGGTCTAGGCCTGCACCAAAATCTGTCCAAAAAGCAGCTCCTAAAAGCGTCATGAAACAGCGGCAGGCAGCACAGTCCATTGCTCGTCGTGTCACCCCTCACCACCCATTTATGAACACATCCACCATTGCTGCGTCTCTGTTAGCTGTTAAGGAGGAACCTGTTACACAGTTGGGGGTATGTCCTCCTAATAACCGGAAGTGTAAACGATTTGTCGGCGTAAGTTAATTTATTAACACATAACACTTTACACCATGTATCGTATCATATCATATATGAAGTGTATATTTTAACAAATCGCAATTGATTTTGTTTCTTGTTGGTCTTTGCTTTTCAGGTGAGGAAGATTGTCGTCAAGGTGGCTCGCATTCCCGTCAGCCTCAGCCGCCGACAGAAGAGCTACAAGATTTCCAATCTGGAGACATTTACGGGGACAGAGAAAGGCAACAATGGCAGTCTGGAGGGCTCAGAGGCTGTTCGAGAGCCCACCGCACTTCTCCGCATGAAGAACAACGGGAAGAGTGTTATGGTGATGTTCCCTCCTGGAGAGCTGCCTGTTATTCTCAAACGCAGGAGGGGTCGACCGCCCAAACAGGCTCTGCCAGTAATACCGGGAGAGCCTCCAAATGCTGGCAGTGCTAGTGGTAATGGAGACCAGCCCAAAAAGCCCCGGAGGCGTCGTCGGACTAAACTCCCTTCTCCTTATCCATCTTATGTTAATGATACTAATGATGTGAAAACAGAGTACGGGGATGTTCTGTCCAAACTGGCCTTTTTAAACCGCCAGCCCCCTGCCACAGGCCGTTGCTCTCCACCTCGATGCTGGACACCCAGTGAGCCAGAGAGCTTTCATGTGCCCTTGGAAAACCCTGGAATATCCACCCTGATCCACCGCCTCACCGGGTATAGACGCCCGCGGGGTGGCAGAGGAGGTGGCGCTGGAAGAGGTGGCGGAGCAGCAGGGGGTATTGGGGGCACTGAGCACAATAAGAGCACCTTCAGTGACTTCTTTGAATCCATCGGTAAAAAGCGGAAACTGAGCCCCATGTCTGAGCACGGATTACCAAGGAAAAGGGGGAAGGGTGGGGTCGGTAGGGGAGGGGGTGTCGTAGGAACTGAGCCTGGCGTAGAGAAAGTAGTCAAGAAGAAACGTATAAGGAAAAATGGCGCAAGTAAAGGGGAGGGGGTGTTCATGGGGCAGGACTGGCCCAATGGGGCAGGTGGCTGGGGGGAGGAGGGATGTCTGGAGAAGGAGAAAGGTTTGGGTGGGTTTCAGCTCTGTGGATCACCGAGGGGGGGCTTTTCATCCTGTGAGGTAGGAAGGGGGGGTGCCTACAGCAGTCCAGGGGGAAGCAGAGGTGTTGGGCCAGCGGGGGAGGACTCACAAAGCCTGTTTGCTGGATATTTCCGCTCACTGCTGGACTCGGACGATTCATCAGACCTGCTGGACATTTCCTCGCAGTCAAACGCCCGCAAAACTTCATCCACCCCTGGTTATGAGCCATCCAGCCCAGCTCCCAGTCACAGCTGGGCCCCTGCATTTTCCAAGTGGTGTTCCAAGGGTGCCAGTTCTGGGGTGGAGGGTTCAGCGCAAACACATTGCTCCTCAGCCAGGCCTCCATACAGCTACAGCAGCCTGGCCCAAACATCACCCACCACTTCTACCTATCCTAAATCCAACCCCCCATCTCTCTCGCACTCTCCTAGCTCCCCACATCCTGCCTCTTATGGGCACTACTCCTCTGGCTACTCCTCCTCCTCTCCTGCAGTGTCACAGCGATCCTCAGACTGCAGCTTCGCTTACGGGTCCGGACACAGCAGTGGCAAGGCCACCCCTGTCGGCCAGATTGGCTATTCTAACTACCAGGCAGCAGCCAAGCGGGGCTTTTGTGGATATCCTGCAGCAGGTCATTCCTCCATGGTGCGGGGGGAGACCACAGGACCCACATCACCTGGAGGAGGGTACATGTCAGTGGCCAGAGGCAGCCCTTTTAGCTCCTCCCAACAGTACAGCTCCAATCAGTGGAGCTACAGGTAAAGCACGAATTTTGCGATTTTAAGGCATTGCTGAGTTTCTTTTTCACACAAAATCTGACTTGGTGTAAATGAAATAAGTGATTTAATGTTTTCTTCAATTAAAAGGAGAAGTACGAACTAGTAAAAGTCTGACCATGGCAGGATCAAAGCGATGTGATTTGCCAAATATTAATGTGTAATTCAAGCTCATCATTTTCAATTTTTACATGTCCACCATGTGCTAATTAACAGTCCATACCTGACATTAGTTAACTCGGGGCTAAAATGTGCACCGTGGTTATACAGCAGAGGAATGCATAATTTCCACCCACATGCAGAGAGGTCTCTTCAGGTTCTTGTTGCTGGTTGGTGGAGCAGCAACAAAGAGCAGTGAAAATCGAACACAATTTATTTCAAGATATATTGTGTTTTATAATTGCTGTTGTTAATTTCATATTTTTTTATTTTTTCTTCAGACAAGGTTACGGCGGCTGGTCAACAGACGGCTTCGGGCCTCAGTATCACGGCTACGGTGAATATGGCTCCAATGAGTCCAAAGACATCCTGGATATCTCGAACTACACCCCCCAGAAAGCCAAGCGACAACCTTTTCCTGAAAGCCTGTCAGAATCCTCCTCTGACTCTTTGCATCTTGGATCTGCAGCCACCGGTATCGCACCGAGCTCCGCTGGCGGCACGTTCAAACTGACTGAGGCAGTCTCTGTTAGCGGAGAAGGGGGTCCGTCGAGTCTGTCCAGCCTGGAGAAGTTGATGATGGATTGGCACGAGGGAGCTTCGGGGCCCTCGTATAACTGGAGCCAGAACGTCCTCTTTCAGGGAGGCGGAAACAGCAAACCTGGCCGCGGCCGCAGGAAACGGACTGAGCCACAATCAGAAAAAGATGGTGTTTCTACTTTACACTCTGATTCCCAATCCAGTCCCTCACCAACACCTATTCCTGGACCTAAGCGAGGAGGTGTAGGTGGGCGGGGCAGAGGGTCCAGAGGTGGTAGAGGGGGGCTGTCTCCATGTCAGAGAGAGCGGCCTAAAGGCAGGGGCAAGGCTTCCTCTACGTGTGGAGCAGGAGGAGTAGTGTCTGCTGGAGGCACAGAGGGGTCTGGGCTGTTCCAGGAGGTGCTGGACTATTACAGTGGTGACAGTAGCAGCCTCTCTCCCCTGGCCACTCCCAATCCCGCACCACCCTCCAGCTACCTCCAGGACCCCTGTGAGTACCCCTCCCCTTATTCTGCTCACCCGTCCACACCTTCCTCTGAGGAGCGATATCCAGCCTTATACCCTGGAGAGTCCTCTTCCTCCCTCTCACCCGGTGTCTCGTCTCCCCCTTACCCTCCCAAGCCCACCCCTCCTCCTCCCCAGTCTTACCACCCAGTCCCATCCAGGACCTTCTCCCCCTCCTGCTCCCCCTCACCACGGGTAACATCCCACTGCAGCACTGCACTGAGTCCTTCTCATCGCCCCGCTCCGAAAGACCCACAGTTCTCCCAGTACGACTCCCCGAGCTACTGCAGCTCCCCCTATTGGTACGGACAGACATCGCACAGTGGAAGCCCCAGCCCACACTCGCACAGCACACACTCAAACACAGCTGTGCACGCACACAGCAACCCGCATACAAGTCCTCACGGAAACGCACACGGTAATCCACTCGCTAGCCCGAACGCAAACACACACACTCATATAATCCAGACCCCCCACGACACGCACCATCACAACACTCAGCCGCTCGCGAACCTGAGCTCGCACACCAACACCCATCCCACCTCGCACCTCCAGAGCAGCCCCCTCACTCACTCCAACCCGCACACCAACAATCAGACCCACCACAACGCACACACCAACCCCAGCACTCACCTCCCATCCCACACACACTCCAACCCCAGCCCCAGCCTACTCTCCCACTCGACACCCCTGCTTTACGAAGAGCGCAGCCCCCCCTCCGCCATGAGCGCCCACAAGCGGGATCTGACCCCCCACCCCATGAGCACAGGCCACCGCCAAGGCCCCCTGCCTCACTCCTCATACCTCAAACCTCCCCTGGACTCCTCGCCCCATCAGGAGGACACTAGTGGCTTCTCCCTGTCCCACCAGTCCTACCAGGGCATGGGACACCGTTACCCCTCCCAGGTGGCTCAGGGAGGTGGGGTACTGTGCCAGCTCTTGGACCCAGCCAATGATGAAAGCTTCAGCGTCACCAGCCTGTAACAGCAGGTGGGTTTATTTAACCTTCAAACAAACAATAAGCCCATTAAGGAGGATGACCATAAGTTTTGCTAAAAAATGTGTAGAAAACCTTGCCAAGTGTTTTGAAAGAGGTTCAATACTTGATATTTAATTGGATGATGAAGCTTTGATAGTTCAGTCAGACAAGTCACGTTGTAAATGTTTATTGCAGCAGCAGAACAGAGTGAGAGTCTGGCGTCAAGGCTCCGAAACCCAGATATGATTAAATACAGTAGATATAATGGAGAGTGAGCTTTAACCCACCTGTTGGCACTACAGGTGGATGCTGGGGTGGTGGAGGGGCTGAGTCAACAGGCAGCAGAGGCACTGACAAACAAAGGCAGTGATGGGAAATCTTTGCACCTTGAATAGGCCACCAAATTGGGAGGGGATGTATTACAGTCAACTTTAGAAGCAGTTTCACAAAAAAGTTTTATCCTATATATATCTGGTTAGAAAACTGTTTTTAATCAGCTTTTGCCAGATTATATAAGCCCATTTCTAAAGATGAAATTTATGTATTTGAAATTGTTTCATGGTAACTTGGATGGATAAAGGTGGACCGCATGACGGTTCCCCTTAAAGTGACGCCATAGTGTCTTGATTGCTTCCTAGTGGCTGGCTGCAGTATAGATGGGACATGGACATAACTTTATCTGTCTGTTACATATCATGTTTGTATATGAGGTGCAAAAGTCCCTGATTGGTTTGGTTTTCATTTAACTTGATGTTGTAAAAAGGTGAAATGTCATGATTGACAGCTGAGACTGACTCGCGATTGGTCAAGCACGTGTATTGGCGAGATCTCGATACTGCAGCTCCATCCCCTGATCACTTCTGCGCAGACCCCGGGTCCAAATAGCGCCATCGGCCTAAGATTGCAGTGTTTGTATCCTGGATATTTTAGCTTCAATTTTGTACAGTGAGAGGTGGGGATGCGTCGTCCATCTTTATTTACAGCCTACGGTCAAAATATGTTCAAGCTGTGATACTCAATAAAAACTCTTGAGCTGAAGTGCAAAGAGGTAAACTGAGCAGACACACTTACTGCATTACTTTATGCACCAAATCAACCTTCTTACAGGGATATGATCAAATATAGTCTAGGTGTATTTCATTCAATTCATATTATAATGCTTTTCTTTATCTCTTTCTAAAATATCTGTCTTGCTCTCTTTTCCTCATCTGTATCTCTCTCCCTTTGTTTCTCTTCCAGGTGCATTCAGTCCAAGCTTTTACAGATTTGCAAACATTTTTTTTCATTTTTGTTAAGGAGACTTCTTTGTGAGAGACTGTGAAAATGAAGGTTGAGAATTTAGCTGCCAGCTTTGGACAGTAAAGCTTTAATTCTCCAGCACTGACAATCAAAAATCAGCCACAACTTAAAACACCCAAGCATGTGCACACACAAATTCACACACACACACACACACACACACACACACACACACACACACACACACACACACACACACACACACACACACACACACACGCACACACAAATACAGACAAGCATGTGCAGATCAGTTCACTACCTAAACATGACCACGTAGAACCATACATGTGTACACTCACTCACACTCTGTGCTGGAATGAGGGACTGGCCAGGAGGAGCTGACAGATGAAAGCCAGATGCTGACGGACAGAGACAAACCTATTTCCTCATTCCGTTGAGTCCTGCTGTGGTACATAGAGGACTCCATTTCCCAGAAGTCTGTATCTCACCAAAATCTTTCTGGTCTTGTTCTGTACATCTGCAATATGGACAAAGTCGGAGCATGCCGCTCTGTCTGTCTCTCTCTTTCTGTTTCTCTCCTCTGTCCTCCCCTCCCCTTCTTTGCTAAACCAGCAACCGTGTTCTGCACTCGACTCACCGACACTGTCATTTCTGTCTCGTGCTCCAACCTGAACCGCATCTGAGCCCAAAATTGACTTTTTGAATACCATGAGCCTTGCAAATGTCCTGCTCTGTGCACTCTCTCCTTGTGTTGTGTCCCATAAGAGAAAAAGTGGACAAAATAATGTTTCTGCTCTTGAAATACCAGCATCTGTACATACGACTCCAGCTCCAAGCCAGGGGCCCCCTCTTCACTCGGAGGGTCCGCCATCGTCATGCCCTCCTCAGCGCTCTGCCATGGTTTCTCTGCTCTGCGGGGGGGGAATGGGTTTCTGGTGTGGGGGTGGTATTAGGGGGTGGAGGGGGGCTGCAGCATGGAGACTCAACATCATGTGTTTTGATGTTTTAAACTACAAGGGAAAGAGACATTGAAATCATAAAAATGGCCCCAAAGAGACTCTTGTTTTTCTGTGTGCAAATGTGAGACAGAGGGGGTTGTGTTTGCGTGACTGCAGTAATGCATGTATCTGTGTGTGTGTGTGTGTGTGTGTGTGTGTGTGTGTGTGTGTGTGTGTGTGTGTGTGTGTGTGTGTGTGTGTGTGTGTGTGTGTGTGTGTGTGTGTGTGTGTGTGTGTGTGTGTGTGTGTGTGTGTGTGTGTGTGTGTGTGTGCCTGTGAGTGAGTGAGTAAGTGTGTGTGTGTGTGCGTGCCTATGGGGTCAAAAGGAGTGAAGCTCCCCAGACACCAAAGTCTTGGCGGGGCCTCATTCTTTCTTTCACTCTCTCCCTTCTTTTTTCTGTGGTCTTGTGTTGTTTGGTGGTTTTTGTGATGAAAAAAAAAATGTATATCTGTCTGTTACATATCATGTATGTATCTGAGGTGCAAAATATTTAAATACACATTCTGTTCTTGCCATTGGTAATTCTGTCTATAGCATACTGCTTCTTTAAGGGATTAAGGGAGGTGTGAGCGTGTTTGTGTGTGTGCGTTTTAGAGCCTCCCTGAGTATTGGGCTTTGCCCAGGCTGTCTGGGACTGCGAGCGAGAGAGTTCAGTCAAGGACACAATTCGACAGGGAGCGCAAGGGAGGGGAGGAGAGGAGAGGAATGGATGGCGGGGAGAGTAGGGGAGGATGTGTTGGAGGGAAAGAAAGAAACCAGACTCAGGAAATCAGAAAAGAGTGTCGTAGGGGTTTTAAAGCCACTGAAACAAAAATGCACAAAAATGTACTGTTGCAAGATTCCTCATCCAAATAAGGAATTGTACTAAAGCACGGCGTAAAGGCTGCTGCAGAGAGCTGACAAGAAGGAGGGACCTATACATGTTGTCGTGGGTAATCATTCAATAGTATAGAAAATGTTGTGTGTCTGACTGTGTGTGCGTGCGTGTGTGTGTCTGTGTGCGCCACACAGAAAGAGAAAGCAGATGGGGACAGTTTACTGGCTGCATATTGTGTACAGTTTGTCAACAGGCTGACTAAATAGACTCAGACATGGCCAGAGGAAATGTGTTTGCTGTGACATTCCACTGTATGGTGGAAGAAGACACACACCGTCAACAACATGACATGACAGACAGAGAGAAAGAGGAGGAGGGTGCAGAGCAACAGCTCCCTCACATAAATTTAATTTCTTTACCGTATATTTATGCAAAATAACAGCTTTTCATTTAAATATAAAACATAATTTCCTGTGCTGAACTCAACCACCAATTTCCCCATAGTGGGACGAATGAAGGAATCTTATATATTTTAATCCCATACTCTCAGGAAGTTAAAGTAAGTAAAAGCAGAAATACCACAATATAAGAACACTCTATTACAAGTCAAATTATTTCATGCAAAAATCAAAACGTTCTTAAAGCATTAATTATGCAGTACAATGCCCCCTGTCTGTTATATATATACATTACATGGTTTGATTATGGATCTTTTACAATGTCAGCAGCATTGTAACGTAGCTGCTTAACAGGGAGCTTCCACTTTCTGTACAGTTGAATTGTATAACCTGCAACTGTGCATCAGGCATGTGATGTTTTAATTTAGTTTTTAATATCAAATAAATGATGTGGAGTTAAGGGTAAAATATTTGAATGTGAGATCCTGTCCAGTATCAAATTCAAGTATTCAGCTAAAGTGGTCCCACTGCTTAAAGACTAGTTAAACACTATAGTTACATGACTAAAAGTACTTACAGGCCACAAACATAATTAATGTTTTTATATTTATGCATGAGGTTTTTGGGAATAATCAAAATTGGATTAATACTATATTTATAAAGCCTTTAAAATGTTTCACCAAAGCACTGGGCCTACATCTTAGACAAATAACATCAATGCATAAGATGAAATAAACCTGGTTAATGTCCAGCCAAACATTTCTGTGTGTTTGCGGATCTAAAATTAGTGCAGGACTGTTTATTCACTACATACAGAACAGTAGCAGGCCTGTGTGGATGTCCAGCTCTTTTTTTCTGGATATAATGAGTTGATAACCTTATTACTAATAGATATTTAAGAGGAGGGGTCCACACATGTTTTCAGGGGTTAACTGTTAGGGTCAGCTGTGGGCTAAATAAAACGCTTGTCACTGTGTCAACAAGGCCACCAATGACCGAGGAATGCGCCTCCTCATCGCAGCTCTCCCCTGGGGGTAAAGGAGAAGGAGGAGGAGGAGGGGACATCTCAGCCGGGACTTTCCTCTTTGCCCCACAGAGGGAAAAAAAGTTGAATCACCGGGCACAGAGCCGGCGATGTTCCCCGGCGCAGTGCCGCCACGGTGGAGGTAGTATGCGGACCTGTGCGCGGTGGAGGGGCCGCGGCGGCAGCCTCCTCCTCCGGCTCCACTGCTGGATCCCGCTCCTGCTCCTGACGCCGCCGGTTCTCGTCGCGCTGCAACTCCTCGTCGTCGGGCCGCGGTTACCTCCAGCCGCCGGGGCCGGGCCGGAGGAGCAGGAGGGCGCTGTCGCCTTCTCGGTCATTAGCATCGAACCGGAGAGGAGTAACCCGTCCCTCCGCCGGGGAATCCCGTCCTCCTCCTCCCGCAGACCGGGTCCGGAGGAAGAGGAAGAGGAGGTGGAAGATGGAGAGAGGGGGGAGGGAGCACGAGCCTATGAGGATGAGAACGAGATACACCAGGTAAGTTCAGCACGAGAGCAAAGTAAAAAAAATATAATTATAATTATAAGAACAGATGTTGATGACTGATTTTTATAATTGTGTCACGTACATTTGTGTCCAGCCTAAAACAGGCGTATAAGACACTTATAGTTGTAACAAGAAAGAAAGAAACCAGAGTACTGAAAATATTCTGTCATCAGTGGACCATGAACATGTCTGGATTTTAAACACATTACATTTGTAGATACTCATCATAATAAGGACAAAGCAGAATAAAATGTGATTCATTCTCACATATCGCTTATTTCACACAATTCACCTGGATGTTTTTAAATCGACCGGCTTCCAGGGCCAGAGTTGGGATTCTTGTTCTCAGCTGTGCAACTTAGGGCCTTTGACTCTTCTATAAGTTTGCTGTTTAACATAAGATTTAGTGCCAGATTTTAATATATGTTTGTAGTTTTGGTTTTAACACGATATCTTTTAATACTTTTTCTTGAAATGTAGCAAGTAACTTTCTGCTAATTGTGTTCAAGTTGCATTAATACAACAGCTTTTATTTATTGAATTACATATAGACTTTTGGAGGAAATTATACTTTTCCATGCACCTTCAGTATTTACATAGTCATTCACTCACTTACTAAGTTAATTCAATTCAATACCCATACATATTCCATTTATCAGTGAGAAGGAGACAGATCGATGGTTAAGCCCATTAAACGTGCTCAGCTGGAGAGATCCAGATGTGAACAGATGCTGTGGTTTCCTCTGTCGCTGTGTTCAGTATGTGGGGTCAGTTTGTGCACACGCGGCCCTGTGAGTTATTACAGACATGATGGAACAGGTGAGCGCAGCACTGACCCCAAATCAGAGAGCGGCGACAGCTGTTCTCTCTCTTTGCCCCTCAGTCACACGTAGAGCTCCAGCCTTCACCTGTGCATGTGTGTGTGTGTGTGTGTGTGTTTGTGTGGGGTGGGTGCGTCTGTCCCCTCTTTACCTCACACTCCTTCCCCTCACCCCCCTCTATCTCTGTCTTTAATTCTCCTTTTTCTCTCACTGTCTCTTTTTCGGCCCAAGGCTAAACTCTCTGACTCATTCTGTGAATCATCAACCCCCCCCCCACTACACCTCCTCCCTATGAGGGTTGCCATGGTGACCGCAGGGTTCAGCATGAGTCTGGTGGTGGGGTGGGGGCTTTCTTTTGGCACTGTGTGAGTTTTTACGTTACAGTGCCCCCAGGCAAACATCTTATACCAGCAGGACTGAGGTCAGGGCCTGTGACCTGCGCCTCCTCAGCACATATACCTGGAGCAGAGGGTGGGGGGGGGGGGGGGGCAGACACACTCACACTCATTACTGGAATTCTCAGGCTGGGTATAATTACTATTATTCAACACCCGCCCCCCCACCTCCACATTACCATGAATATCAATATATTGATATGTATGTCCGTATGTTGCCAGGTTGGATCCAGAGCACTGGAGGTGCAACCGTGGGCGGACAACAAGCCGTCATTCACGGCAGAGCTCAGTCGTCTCATCACATACATCAACCAGCCACAGGTAGGTTACAAATAATGTTACATTAAACGTACACTACTGTCAAATAAAAACATCTTATCCTCTTAAAGGGTAAGGATTGAAAATGTGCGAAGTGATTAATGCCCTTTAAAGGCCCCCAACACAATTTAGATACTGATACATTTTTTTTCCAATGTATATGACACATGATAACTTTGTGATATTGTTCCCAAAAAAATTTTTTTTTAAATTACTTTGCAAAGTTATAAAGGAATTAGATATTACATATATTTAAAGGTCCCCATTTTGTCGACTTCTGACCCTTAAATCAAAGATATAATTTGTTTCTTTTTATTTTACCATATCGGACCGAGACACAGACACTGGTGCTGACCTCCGTCATGGCAGCAACATTCATAGAATCACTTCCTCTTTGGCAAGTTGTCTATAAAATAAAAACACAATATTAGTGGGTTTTTTCCCCGATGCAATCCTTTATATTGAATTACAGAGATTTTATTTAGAGAAATTGTCAATGCTTAACAGACCTTTGAAATAGCTGTCATGCAATATATGGAAATGTAACAGCAGTTCAATAAATCATTTGAACTTATATAAAAAACACTCATGTGAACAGTCATAAAGGAAAATTCAGTTTAAATTTTATACAAAACATTGGCTATAAAATCTCCATTGCAGATAAACCAGGTTGGATGAGCACAAAGTTTTGTAACTTCACTCTGCACTTTTCACTGTTTATAAAAAGCTTCAGCACACAAACGTCCAGCACACAAACAAAGAAAAAGTGACAGTACATTGTAGAACTGTTTTAGGAGGACTCACTAATGACAGGGTATAATAATGAAGTAGCTCTGAGCCTAGCCTTAGGATAGTCCAAGAAAACATACAGGTTTAGAACAGACACTGCACCACAAAAGAAAAAAGAGTAATGAACTTTGTTTTGAGTAGCAACTTTTTTCTCTTTTTCTATTCCGTCTTTCCAATCATCTTGTGACCCCTCAGATTCATCATGTGACCCCATGGGAGGGTCCTGATCCTGACACTATCAGTGGTCTAATATAATGGGCTCTGCTCAAAGGTCTCAGGTTCTACTCTAACTCATAAGGGACGTACGTGCTGTAGCCAGGAGTTACAGCTTGCCAAGATGCTAATCAATAACTTTTTCTACTACTAGTTCTTCTGCACTCCACTTTTCCTACTTGAGCAACTGCAGACTTGCAGTGTGGGGGTTAACATAGCAGTAATATGATCAGTCAGGCACTGTCAATATGCGTGCGGCAGAATTCTGCCAAATCTGGAGCCAGTAAAGCCTTTCAGTTCCAGACTGGAAACTCCCAAACAAGAGTTAAGACTTGTGTCACACCAAGTGCTGAGGAACTGGGAGGGAGAATGATATATCCACTGATAAAACCTAGTATACTGTGTGGATTTTGTTTTTTCCTCTGAATATAGAATACCTGC
Source organism: Hippoglossus stenolepis (assembly GCF_022539355.2). NCBI lineage: Eukaryota > Metazoa > Chordata > Actinopteri > Pleuronectiformes > Pleuronectidae > Hippoglossus > Hippoglossus stenolepis. The sequence goes on from NC_061499.1 coordinate 11,345,701, forward strand.
CACACACACACACACACACACACACACACACACACACACACACACACACACACACACACACACACACACACACACACACACACACACACACACACACACACACACACACACACACACACACACACACAGTGATGGTCACTTGTTAGGAGCATTTAATACTCCATCTGAGCCGTTTTACTTCTTCAGGGCAGACTCAATGTTACAGTGACTCTCTATCTTACCGACTACCCAGGCCACCGTTAGCTGGTTAACATGGCAACTTCAGTAGACGCAAGGGAGGGATGGAAATAGAAATAAGACAAACATACCACTACAGGAGACAGCTTTTGGAGGATAAAGTAATTACATTTGATACGGAACTCCAAAACCCTAAAGGCCCTTAGAAGCATGATCTACTTTCGGAATTGTTCTTGCATATTTCACAGGACAAGCTTTCACACAACTTCTTCAACTTATTTGACCTCTCTTTCTCTGTCCATCCTCAGCTGAACTGCTCCAGGGTTTTATCTCCAGGTCAGGCTCAGGCCTCACAGCCCCCTGCGGCCTCACACCACTGGCTGCTGTGTGCTGAGGACTGGCTCCTTCCATTTGCACACAGACCATGTGTTGCATACTCCTTCAGGTGCGGCCATATGTTTGTACAGTATGTGCATGTGTCAGTGCATGTGCAGTGATGCTTATGCATTCACATTGCCTGCAAAGCTGGAACAAAAACTATGCAATGCATATTTAATCATGCATACAATAATCTTCAAACTGCCTCTGTGCTCCCCTGCCTCTCTGTCTATCTTTCTGTGTTTGTGTTTGTCTTTGTCTATCTAGTATGGATGGAAGAGATGCAGACTTTCTCAAGACTGTGTCTGGGCTCGGATGTGAGGTGCACAGGTTTGATCCCAGCAACTCCAATACAGCTAATGGTCACCTTAGCAACAGTTTGGCTAGTAACCACAGCGAAAGAGGTGTGGTCAGCCAGCACAAGATGTGGCTGGAGTGGCGTGCTCCAAGGAAGCGCAAGCGCAAGGCAAGAGTCAACCTGGGAAGTGTTTCACAAACACTGGCAGACATCATGGCAGCTCTCGGACATCACACTGTAAGACACAAACACATGCAAACACACACACACACACACACACACACACACACACACACACACACACACACACACACACACACACACACACACACAGCAATTTTGAGAAACAGTGCCAAACAAACATACCTTAAGAGTCTTTTCACCCCAACATACCCGGGAAGCTCTCTTACTTGTGTGTTCCCATGGCAACAGGGCTCTGCGCCATCCCTGGGTGCCATGGCAACTATTTCAATGAGTGGATCACACTGGCCCAGTTACATCCTGCAGCCACCAGAGGGAACTACATATCTATAGTTTGAGAATATGTTGCGTGAGAGAAAAGGGAGTCCTCCAATATTTCCATTTAAAAACATTTAATAATGATTGGCTATACTGCTTAACTATATGGAAATCAATAAGAATGGACGACATGAAAAATTAAACTGTATTCTTATAATTATAAATACTGACACTAACATGAATTGTTCTAAATATGGACAAAATATTCACAATATTTGCCATAACAATAGCAGTTGCCTGATATTTATAATCCTGCGGGACAATATTGCATTTTTATCTTCTTCAATATATTCTTGTTTCTTTCAAGGTTCACTTTATGTTCGCCGACCTGCTCAGCGCCGAGTGGCGAGTTTTCCAGAACTGGATTGAATCAGGAAGTCTGCAGAGTGTCCATCATCTGGTCGCCACAGTGCATCTGCAATGGGCAGGGTTTGAGGTGGGAGGAACCGATGAGGCGGTGCTGTGCTATTGGTTCAGCATCCTGCAGGGTCTCAGAGCTTCTGGCCTGAAGCTGGTCCACAGCTCTGCAGGAGATGGTCACAGCGTCCTGAAACGGACAGTGGGCGACGCTCACAGCTCTTACACACTCAGCTGGGTCAACACAAGACATTAACACATACACATATGAATGGGCACAGGTGTACACACGTGACTACACATGGTGCATGGCCTCAAAAGAGTTTCCTACAATGAACTTTCCCCCCCCTTTCATTTCAGGCTCACACATTTCTTAACATGACATCGCCCTCTTGTGGAGAGGAATGGACGTTTCTTTTTGTGACTCCACCCTTAGAGGGAGATACTGTTGTGTCTGTACATACACTGGCTAATTTGACCAAATATGGAGAAGAAGGAGGTTTTTATGATATAACTAGGCAACAGCATAGTGATGTAATAATTACAGATTTATTTCTGTCTGACGCGCACATTTTCATTTCTTTTTTTTCCTCGTTATTTTTATGAATTTGAACCATAGATATTTTGATGATGTAATATTTTATGAATATCATCTTCATACTATTATTATTCAGTGCAATCCCTTTTGCAGTATTTGGCTCCAGCAGTGGTTTGAACATAGATTGTATGCATCTCTGTAGGCCTTTGAAAGCTTTTATATGTGCAATAATTGTTTACATTGAAGAGAGGCTTCGGTTATATTAAGACTGATTGTCCCTGCTGTAAAACATATAGAAATTCTTTTATGAACTGATGTATTTTTTGCACTGTACTGTACAACAAAGAAGATAATGTGTCACGAATGTGCTTTTATACCGCAGTAAAAACCCAAAATAAATCCAGAAAGCCTTAATAAAACTTGTCTGTCTCTCCTTGGATAACACTGATCAGCTCCAGTAATAACCGGTTGTAATTCCATAATGAGGTTGGTTATATTTCTGACTATGTAGTAAATGTTTTAACAATCTTTGATATGTAATTTATTTGAAAAGAAAATTAGCCAATTAAATGAATTTCTTTGGGATACACATTTTACCTACATGGAAACCAAGCCAAATCATCCTCACGATGTCCTGCCAATGCATTTGTCCCATCCCTTCTCTGGATTAGAAGACATCCTTTATTCACAAGCACATATATCTTCTTCTCATATTTGGTAAAAAGGAGATTTTGAAGAAAAACATATGGAGCTACACTATAAGTTGACTCAATAAAGAGATTTCTTCTCTTCTCCCAGTGTTTCTCCAGATGAATGCCTCATTAAAAGGTTTCATACACGCAAACAGCCAACATCAATATCTTTTTTTAATCTTCCAAACGAACATTATGCAGTTCACAATAAAAAGGACAGTATAGAAAACAAAATAAATCACTTTTTCAACATCTTTAAAGACAGAGTTGCTTTTCCTCTCCTGAATTAATGCACGGTTCAGTTTCCACAGTCTAAGGTAAAATAACTGATCTCAGTTTGGAGACACAGAGGTCTTTGCTGTTACAAGTAATGAATTCATATAATAGTTAGATCTGTCTCATATAGAAGAAGAATACAAATATTTACAGACATCTACTAGAGGAGGGGGCTCAACAGATGTGAGTACATGCATAAAATTATGATTTATGAGTCAAGTAAACCTTAAATGTATACATGCATGTAATTTTAAGGTAATGCTAGTTTGGTTATTTATTACAATATTTGTGTTTTACCTTAAAAGTATTTGTACAAATCAAATAAGTGGCTGCAAAAGGTGATGTTTTCACTAGTGTGTTTCATCTTAATTGTACGAATTGTTGTTTTCTTTACCTTAGAATGGGCCCTTTATATTAAAATAATTCATATTTACATTAGGAGTTGGTCCTCTCTACGGAGGCCGCCGTGTTTTTTACAGTAGCCAAAACTGGATAAACTAAACACCTTTTGCGTTTTTTATGACAACTGAAGGTGACCACAGATTCTCATTCATTTTTGGAAGGGGAGCGTGAGGTGAGGGTCGTTCAGCTGCAACATGACACTTCACCACTAGATGTCACTAAATTCTACACACTGAACCTTTAATTGCAATCATATTACAACATCCAATCAAACAATGACTCATAAATGATTTGTCACAGGACCATTTAGATTTGATGGCTCTTGGATGGTTTACACTTTGTTGGATGAAGGCTGGATTCTCCTCACATAGACCCTCGGGTACCTGTAGTTTACCTGACACTTCACATATAGCTCCTTTACCGCCTCGGTGTTTTCCTCCCGTTCCTATGGTCGATGCCAGTCATTCCTCGGACTCGCTCCAACTCGCTGGAGCGGACGCTGGAATGCGCCGCGTGCCTCCGCCCTCCGCTACGCAAACTGCGCACAGATGTTCGGCCCCAGCGGACAGGGTGGAGTTGCGCTCTTTACGTTGAGGTCTCAACATCCTGCACTCGGCAGAAATCACACGACGGGCGCGGCGGCCAATCGGCGTCGAGGAGCTCAGCCTCGCGGCCAATCAGAAGTTCGCGATCCCGGGACTCGTCGTGGGATCCGAGTCCGCTCCTCCGCAGACTGACGCGCTCTACGTTTCCTGAGCAAACCTCGACACAGGAGAAGAAACGGAGTGAATAGAGAAGACTCGGTTGTTCCCTCTGGTCGGTAAGTAACGGGCGAGGACTCCGTGTTGTGTCCATTACGTAAAGAAGGTCGTTGCACTTTGAAGAAATCGGTTCCTTCGAGGTTTGAAGCGCCGACAAGTTACTTCCTGCTCCGACCAGGCCGAGATCCCAAGTTACATTTAGCCCTCAGCTAATGTTGTTGTAAAAAAAGTGTCGCGTTTACGAGTTGCTTTATCCACCTTTAGTTACTTATTAAGAATGAAGCGAACCGCGTATTAACCATATCAAACTGCTAGTTAGTGAAACCACGCGAACCCGGGCTTGTCAGTGTGACAGAGAGCTGTCTCTACGTCACACAACTCAAACAGCACGGAGCTGTGTTTGAGCTGGATACGACCGTGACAAGCTTTTACTCACGAAGAAGAACGTGACAGTTACAGTATGCCCCACATTTTAAATACTCATAACAATGTGGCTCAGCCAGGGAGAAGAACCGGTGTGTGTGTGTGTGTGTGTGTGTGTGTGTGTGTGTGTGTGTGTGTGTGTGTGTGTGTGTGTGTGTGTGTGTGTGTGTGTGTGTGTGTGTGTGTGCCGTGATTTCGCTGTTCTCAGAAGACCCTGCGTCAACATGAACAACTTATAATTAGGAAACCGAAATAGGGAATAGGAAGCAGCACAGGGTAATACTTAAAGTTTCAGTGACCTACACTGTGTCTGATCACACTGTGTCTGATCACCTACCAGCACCTCAACCGATCCCATGTGTTACTGTAGTTCCTGCTTTTATCACAGAGCTGAAGATCACACTCTGTCTGTGATTAGTCCAGTATATATACTCTGTAGTTTGTATCCCTCTATTCTATCAATGCCTATTCCAGTTTCGTTCACATGAGCCGTGTGTATTTTCAGATGTGCACTGCTGAGTGGAGAAAAAGCTCCAGTTTTGCTTCCGCTTTACTTCTGTCTGGCTCAGTGTTTATTTACACACGCATGTCTTGTGTGTCACGTGACAATGATTATTTGTACAAGTAAAGTCAAAGTTTTTGGATTACATTTTCAAGATAGTTTATCTATACAGCATATTTAAAACAACCATCCTTATCCAAAGTGCTGAACAGGCTTAAAATGAAAATAAAAGAATACAAATATCTATTTATTATTACATTACAACCAAACAAATTTCCCCATTTCAAAAAATACTGCCCTGCAAGGTAACAAAACTAAAAAGTAAAAACAATAACAGACCATTAAAGCCAAACAGATTTTAATCAACTCTGCAATCCTGTAAAGTATGAACAAGAATTCTGACATGGTTTAGACTTATATTCAGTTGCAATTCTTAAGCATAAAATGTTTCAAAACAACAACACTCAAGTAAAGTGTGGCCATAAACCAATGAAAGACTCAATGTAATGTCCCAAAGCACAGGTACGTTTTTAAGAATCAACTTGAATTGCACTCAATAGTGTTCAAGGCCCAACAGTCCTCTTAAAGTAAAAAAGGCCATATAGCTAAGGCCAGCAGCTGAAAAAAAGCCTACACCCCTGTGAAACCACGTTTCAATCCACTAGGTCTATACTTTTAGTTGGAGCAGCACAATATTATTTAATATGTGATCTTTTTTTCATCTTTTCATCAAGATTTACACATAATTACAAAGAAATGCTCTATCTGGCAATGTAAAAGAAAGTGGGGAAAAAAGTCCTGGATCTGCCCCCTGATCCAGATCTCCATCAAAATGTAATGGATTCTTTCCTGATCCCATCCTACCACCAAGCTTTGTGGAAATCTGTCCGGTACAAACCAACACAGCTGAGAACAAACTCCTCGGCGAAATTATTTGTAAATTGTTTAAGCACCAGACTCATTAGTGTGACAGATGCATCTAAAACATCTTCACGTCAATGCCTCAGTGCTGGTGTACAGTCACAATGTTCCTATAACTTTGTCTCCACTGACCTTTCTTCTCTTTCCCTTCAGGGTTTGGGGCCCCCCCCACCCACCACACCCCGCCATGCCTTTGGTGACGAGGAATATAGAGCCGCGGCATGTGTGTCGCCAGACCATCCCTACGAAAATTCGCAGCGAGCTGGAATGTGTCACCAATATCAGCCTGGCCAACATCATCCGCCAGCTCGGCAGCCTCAGTGAGTGTGTGCTGTGTGTCTAGATTTACTCTAATGTACTCGTGAATTATAAGTATGCATCTACTGTGCATGTGTGGGACAAATGCATAAATCTGCAAATTATAAATGCTTGTGTCGATGTGTTTGCAGGTAAGTATGCAGAGGATGTGTTCGGGGAGCTGTTCGTGCAGGCTGGAGCATTTGCCATCAGAGTAAATACACTAGGAGAAAGAGTGGATCGTCTGCAGGTCAAAGTCACACAGCTGGACCCCAAAGAGGAGGAGGGTAGGCACTCCCTCATGATACTGTTACTGTGGTTTGAATAAACTTTTAAATTTAGCATAATAAATATTCAGTAATATTTGTCTTTCTGTCTGTTTCTCTCAGTCTCTCTCCAGGCCATCACCACCCGTAAGGCGTTCCGTAGCAGCGTGACCCAGGATCAGCAGCTGTTCACCAGACCGTCTCTGCCAATGCCGGTCCAAGACACCTACTCGACCTGTGATCCACCTCCACCGCTCAACTACCTCAGCAGCTACCGGTAGGACCTGGCAGACACAAATACAAACTCAGGGCTCATATTCATATTCATGCAAGGAATGGAAAGGAACACGTGATTTCACTTGTGCTCACATGGAATCATATTCAAGATGTATTATGGCAGAAGTGGCATTATTGAAACCCTCTTCTCTGATGCATATGCATTCAAAGGTCATCAAACAAAGGCTTATGTGTTGTGTCTTGTTGAGGCAAAGTCTTCAATTAAAGCCAGAATGGACTAATCCAGTATGACAACATATGTGATTTATCAGAGATGGTCCGATCTGAAACCAGGGCATTTAAAAAACACTTAAACACTTAAACAACAACACTTATATAAGGTATGTTAATAGCTTTATGCTACTAACCCTGTAAGTGATAATTGTTATTGTTGTATGGCCTGGCTCAGGTTAAACTCTTTGAAAAACATACAGAGATTATTTTTTTTGTTTGACTGCCATAACAGAAAAAGAACACAAATAAACTGATCTAGGAACACTTACTTATTTCAAATAGCTGCCAACTAAAGTCTTGCATGTGGTTCACATTGCCGTTTTACTCGTAGGACTTTCCAGCTTAAAAAAGTGTCAGCAAAATAGCTGACACTTTTTAAACTAGCTCTAGCCAACATGACACTACTGGAAATCACTTCTTCTTTGCTGCTCTAAAAACAGTACTTGCTGGTGGCAGTAGAGCACAACTGCTGTTTTCTGTGATCTCTGGAAAAAAGAAAATTGCAGTTTTATCTGGGTGGAACTAATATTCTTAAAAAACGTGTTATCGGACACATAGATTTAACAACTATATAATATAATATAATATAATATAATATAGAAAACATATCTATTATCTATGTGGTGAAGCACATTTTTTTAGTTAAATGCAAATGGGTCTGGATCATTTGTTTTAAATGTAACTCTGGCTCTAATTGTAAGTATATTGAAACAAATATATTGAATCAAAGCAGCAGTGAAGACATACTGTGGCGAAAACAAGACTGTCAGCATGTGAGATCCCGGATATAAATTATGCAAAAACCATGACATTACATGAAAAGTATGGTTAACAAGAAACCAGAACAGCAGGAGGTTATGGTGGTGGAGGGTGAAGTCTGTATAACCACTGCAGTGACAGAGTTTGCTCAATTATATTTTAAAGACTCCATGTGATTAGTTTGAATGTGTACTTGGTTGTAATTTGACAAAGGGTGTTGGTGTTACAAAGCAATTTTTTTTTTTTTGTAAGTCTTTAAAGCTGAGCTGAAAGGGGAAGTATTATACTTCTTAATACACATAAGGCAGATAATGATCTGTCCTCAGACGCTCTATGACATAATGTCTGTGCACAAAGATAACATGAAGTGTAACTGACACACATATGTATTTATAATGGTTGTCTACAGGGACGATGGGAAAGAGGCCCTGAAGTTTTACACAGATCCTTCGTACTTCTTTGACCTGTGGAAGGAGAAGATGCTGCAGGACACCAAGGACATCATGAAGGAGAAACGCAAGCACAGAGTGAGACGCATTCACATGTTCATAAACTATAGAAACGAGTTAAAACAGCTCAATCAAATAAAAAGCGTTTGGATTCTATTCTCATTATTCTCATCTTATTTATTTTCCTCTCTCTGAGTAGAAGGAGAAAAAAGACCACCTGAACCAACGGACTCTCAACCCTCGCAAGATCAAGACCCGGAAGGATGAGTGGGAACGTCGCAAGATGGGAGAGGAGTTTATGGTGCCAAAGAATGATTTGATGTGAGTTGAGAGATTGATTGCAGGTTTATGGGGCTGTTTACTGGTGCAGAGTTGTGGTAGTCCACAGACCCGAGAGGCTTTTCAGTGCATTTCAGCAATAACCAGAAATTAATGACTTTATGAATTCCGTATTTCTTCCTCCAGTTAACACAGTAAAAGCACAGAACTCCACTCTCCCCTTGCTTATCAGCTAATCTGTACACAGTGATATGGGTGGTATGTCCTGTCCTGAAACATTCTCAGGGGATAGGGTGTAGATCTGGCTGGCACTGGTAAACTGCAGTAAACAAATTTGTGAGTCATACAAAGGCCTACTCTTGATTCCATTTTATATTCTTGGATGTGACATATAGTGATCGGTGAGGAAATTGAAATATGCTCAAACGTGTAAACTTTTCTGCTTTAAATGATTTATTCTACATTTCTCTGCTTTTATGAGCCAGTGTTTAACCTGCTTTAATAGTGATGTAATTTTCTGGCTTGCATTTAACTCTTGATGAGGAAAAACATTAATTTGAAGGACAAGCTGTTATCCTACTGCTGTGTAAGTTACTGCACTTTATGTGCTTGTTATTTTTAATAGCTGTGTGAACCAGTCACCAGAAGTGTCAGCTTCTTCAAACACACACGCGATACTTCCTCTTAAAATTGTTCCAATGTGAATGCTGCTGAGGAAACAGCACATGACCCACAGCTGCTAATTAAGGTTGTAAATGCCAAGTAATGTTTCTCACGGTTCATGTGCGGCCGTGTTTAAGAGAAGACGGATGGGATGCTTTTATTCAAGGCAGATAGTGATGTCTTGAATTTGTTTTAAGGAATTCCACTGAGGGCCTGAATGGCAGTATTGGATCCGGAGAAGGCTTCACGTCTGAAGGCCTCGAGCTGAGCTCCGGCTCCTACGCTTATGATCCCGGCTCCCCTCTCCCTGTGCCGGGCTCTGATGACTTCCTGCCTCCTCCACCTCCAGACATGGCGTAAGTAGCACCTTCCATATATAAGCCTCACACATGCGGCCAACGCACTGCGGCCCCTTCCAACGTGTGGTGAATATACTGCTGCACAGCACTCCCATACAAAGCCTCTCAAGGTTATATTTGTAGGCACAGAATGGATTAAACACGTCTGTAGTGAAAACTTTAAATGGCCCCTTTTATTTACAAACAAGATTGAAATAAAGTGGCATATTTTGCCATTTCATTTTCCCCTTCATCTCTAACCTCAGCTCTGTCCCTCACAGGTACAATGATGGACAGTACGGAGCACAGAACCAGAAGCGTGTCAGCGTGCTCAGTCCGAGCCACCCACCCCCAGCTCCCCCCATGGCCTCTTCCCCAGCCAACTCCCGCCCTAACCTTGCACCTCCCCCAGCACCTCCTCCCCCTCCTCCATCCTCCGGTTTTGGGGTCCCCCCGCCTCCCCCTGGCTTCGACACCCCGCCCTCCCCTCCTCCCTTCTCCTCGTCTTCCTCCGCCTATCCTTCCCCACCTGCTCCCCCTCCTCCCCCTGACATGTCTGCTGTTTCTCCTCCTCCTCCACCTCCTATGCCCATGGGTGGCGGTCCTCCACCGCCTCCTCCTCCTCCGCCTCCCCCTGGCCCTCCTCCTCCGTCCTTCACCAACTCTGCTCCCTCTGGGGGGACCCCCAGCTCTGCTCCCAAACCGCAGGCGGCAGAGGCAGCGGACGAGGCCGGTGGCTCTCGCACTAACCTGCTGCAGGCCATCCGACAAGGTAAAACGCAACAGGAAACAGATTAGTATATAACTGGTATTTACAGTCCTCACTGCTTATGTGCTGGATCAGAGTGAAACTGGGAACACAAGTAGGATAACTCAAAACGTTTTTCATGTGACACAAAGCTACAAGTTACTCTTCACATTAGAAGGTTTTATTAAATGAATAAAATCTACAATGAACTTTTAAATATTCTTTTGTATGACACAGTAAGTTTTACTACCTAAAAGAATAGCCCAAAACACACCCAGTCCATAGAGCAACTGGTGGCCAAAAGCTCAACTGGGTACATTTTATAAGTATATTTTGGTAATAACAATTTATTTTAATCAATAATTGAAGAGCGCGAAATGTCACCAACCTGCAAGCTCCCTGATTACCACATGATGTATTATAGTAATTAATATTATAATGTTTTTCCCTGGAAAGAGTTCACTTCTTTGATAATATTACACAGTAAATGTTGACCGGCCTGCACTCACCCTAAACTTCTGACTATAATCCCCTTTTAGGTTGCAATCTGCGGAAGGTGGAGGCACAACGGGAGCAGGAGAAGCGGGATCACTCTGGCAACGATGTGGCTGCCATCCTGTCCCGTCGTATCGCTGTGGAGTGCAGCGACAGCGAGGACGACTCTTCAGAGTTTGACGACGAGGAGTGGTCCGAATGATCGCCGTCCCTTTTCCCCTTCACTACCACCTCTCCTCGACATTAAACATCAGAAAAGCTTCATTCAAATTACATTCTAAAGTACCAGTGGGAACAGAGGTCAATGTTGTGTCTTAATGTGTGAGTGAGTGAGAGAGAGAGAGAGAGAGAGTTTAAAAGCGTGTCTGCACAGATTATGTACACGTGACCTTTTACTAATCACATTCCTTAGCTCCTTTATTACTGTTTATCCGAAATTATTTAAGCGATTCAAAGAAGCTAAATCTGAAGATGCGACTCGTGTCTGCGTGGTCGTGTTCCGGTTTGCCATCACTCTCACTGGATAACAGACCGCTGTTACCCAGTGAGATTGTTGTGTGATACGATGCATGTCTCCCTGCTGAGTCTGTGCACAAACACATCGCCTCCGCCCTTCTTCAGTATCTTTTAGAGTCAGGTGCCTGTTTGCTGCAAGCCAAGTGCCTGATTTTTATCTACCTTTAGTATATTATGGGTATGGATAATAGTGTGGGAGTACACACGTTCACACACAGGCAACCTCTTCTATATCCAGTATTTGTACTCAGTGGAAATACACAAGTTTTTAACGTCGAAACATTCTCACCCGTTCGTACATTGTTATATAGATGTAAAATTTGTATTCCATATTGAATCATATCTACTGAAGATAATGAATGCAATCGCTTTAAATCCCAATGTTTTTATTTCTTATCCTCTCTTTTATATTCTTTCTTTCCCTGTGGTTGTCATGGGAACAATTGACTGGTTTATGAGACACCGTTTGTAGCTTGTAAACAAATTCATGAATGAATTATTCAGCGTGATAGGGGGAAGTATCGGCTCATGTCAGACACCTGGGGTGTTCGCTGAGATCATCGTGCAGAACATAAGCAGACATTAGCAGAAACATCTTGATTCATTTTGTACTGCATATTGGCTGCGTTGTGTATTCCTCCCTGACGCTTTTATTAATTTTGACATTTTCCGGGGAAGAACTAAGTTCTGATGCTTTAATCACTGCGACCGTTTTGCCTTGTCCTGCTGCCTAATAGGTGTCCTTCTACTGCTGCATTTCAGTGTTTATCCACACTGGGCACTGGTCAGCTTCTCTAAAAAATTATGTTACAGCTGCCATAAATGAGTCGGATGTAGAAGTGACTGATGCGTAGTGTGGACTGTTTTCTAAGTGCCTTTTGTTTTAAGTCTGCCTGTGTTAAAGCACAATCACACAACATGCTTGGCCAAAGTTCTGCTTCTCCTGACTTAAATTTTCAAATGATTCTAGTTATTTCAATAAAGATAGTGTATTAACCTGATTGCTGATGTTTCTTCTTTCCTGGGAATGTTTGAATAGTGTGGACGCTGTGTTGTGTTAGATAAGAGGTTCCCCCAAGAATGTCAGGCTGTGTCCTCATGCTTTACCTATGACTCATCCCTGTCGGGGTTGGACACAGTGCTGACTGTGTGGAGAGCGTGGAAATAATACTATGGATAAAAGTTAAAAAGAAAAAGTTAGGAGGAGAGAAAAACCTCTAGTGATTAGGCAAGAGGGTGTTTTGTAGCCTCATAGCAAGGCTGCTTTGTAGATCTTAAAAACTGCACACAGAGTGATGGTAATAACATTGAAGATTGCTGGAGCTGCAAAATAATTTAGGATACAGGGATCGAGAGCAGTGGTCTGTGCCTAATTGAGTTAAAGAGGGAGAGAGACACACTAAAAGCTTCAGCAGCAGTGAAGAGAAGAGTTCTGACATCACACGGTAGGAAAAAAGCATATTTTTTATTCATTCGTATAAAATATTCATTCATTTCAAAAAAGGTTGTGCAACACGAACATATGGTCAGTACCTTTCAAAGTGCCTTTAACAGCATGTGCAAAATAGAATCTCAAAGATCCAGAACACCGTGTTTTCCAGATATTCAAGTAAATAAAAGTGGGCTTTGGATCTTATCTCATTACACTGTGATAGGCTTACATTTTAAAACCCATCCCTTATTTTGTCTTAAAGTGCCAATGATCATTAAATCCACTTTTATACGAGTGGGGTTATAAATACAAGACCCCTGTGATTGTTTCTTTTTGGGGGAGCTACAATTGACTGTGGATGAGGCACAAAGTACAGACAAGAAGACAGTACGTTTAATCTTTGTGGTAACAGCAGGGCTGTTCCATCATGTCTCTTTTCAGGACAGTCCAGTACATTCTGATCTGCAGGAGGACATCTGCTCTCAAAGAAGTGCCGGCTGTGTGTGTGGGAGTGTGTGGATCTGGATTACAGTCAATGCAGCAATGTGTGTATCTTGGCACACAAACAGTGATATGTCTCGCATAGATTGTGTGTCGGTCGGACACTGGCGAGGTTGTGCAGTCTACACATCCACTGGGTAGTGTATCTGTGCGTTGTGCTGGCATCTGTGTGGGCAGCAGGCCTGAAGCAGCACCTTGCGGATGTCTTTGTTTCTCAGACTGTAGAGGATGGGGTTCAGCAGGGAGCTGCCGGCTGCTGGCACCAAGGTGGCATAGGTGTACAGAGGGGGGCTGGAGGCGTCTCCCAGCAGCCCCCAGAGGGAGAAAGGCATCCAGCAGCCCACAAACACACTGAGCACCAGGATCAGCCGGGAGAAGCCCCGCCCACTGCTGTGATGGCTTGCATATGAGTGGTTGGCTGTCTGGAAGTGCCTCTGGGTGGCGATGGCGTGGGCGTGCCGCCTTGCCACGCGGCAGATCCCGGCGTACAGCTGCAGGGTGACCATGACAACCACCAGGAAGCCACCACACAGCAGCGACAGGTATGTCCGCGTTAGGGGTCGAGCCACAGAGCAGGAGTCCGGCTCTCCGAGACAGTGCCAGCCCATCGCAGGCCCCGCTCCGATCACACATGCGCCCAGCCACACCAGCAGCAGGAGGCCCGCGGCTCTGCGGCGGGACTGTCCCGATCCGTAGGTGAGGGCGTGGCTCAGAGACAGGTACCGGTCCAGGGCCACGCCCATCAGGCTGCAGAGCGAGGCGGTCAGCGACGTCACCAGCAGTCCCGAGGTCAGCAGCTCCGACCAATCACTGGGCTCCACACAGAAAACGAAGAGGAACTGGAGGACGAGGGCGACGCCGGCCAGGAGGTCCGCCAGCCCCAGGCTGATCAGCAGCAGGAACACGGGGGCGCGCAGGGACGGCGTGGCCAGGATGGTGGTGACGACGATGGCGTTCTCGGTGGCGATGAGAGTTCCGGAAATACACAGGGCCACGCCCCACACCGTGAGGGGCGGGACCTCGTATGAAGAAGGGCCATCCAGCTGGTCCACGGGGAGGAAGGGGTCAGCACCTGAGGACTCATCCCAGCCCAGGTCAGAGGCGTTCAGGATCATGGCTGGTCACACAAACACAACCTAACAGAGACAGGAGAGGAGAAACATGTCTGACATTAGCTCGGGTTTGGGTCATTACTGCGTCTCCATCAGATGTGGACCAGAGGATGTGAAGCTGCAGGAGGCCGGATGTGTCAGAGCAGAGGAGAACTGAATGAGATGATGAAGTACTCAAGATCTCATAGCATGAAGTGGTGTTTGTAATTGTCAGACCTCTTCCTCATTTGTGGTATTGCATTATTGCAGTTATTTCTAACAAAGGAATTAATAAAGATATTGATTTAGATTGTGAGTATTTGGAATAGATACACACAACAGGCTACAATCTCGACATCGGATAGGCCTCTTAGGATTGCAGCCTAACTCATTTTGTAAGGTCTCAGCCTTACGTAAAGTATCTAGGTCGTGATTTGGTATTGTACAGATAAAATTGAATGGAACCAATCTATAGCCTAAATCAATCTTGTTCCAAATAGTTTAATTCAAAAGAAAGAATGATTAAAAAGATTAAGTGCAGTAAAGAAAATATGCACTATAGAAATATAAAGAAATACAAATTTGGACAATGGAAAACAATGGAAAATACTAGAAATTGCACCTCTCATGGTTTCTTTAGGCCTTAAATATGTTCTTACATGACCACTTAGGGTCTAGTTTTTTTACACAGGAGCCCGCCTGTCTTTAAATGTCAGTGACGTCACCATACTGTATGGAAGTCTTCTTGCGGGAAGTCATGCAAAGTTAATCAATATGTCTGCCTAGTGGTAGCATTAAGGCACTAATGCTTTACGGGATTCAACACACAGCTTCTGTTTAGCACGTCACAGTCAATTTCGGGATCTTGCTGCCTCCTGCATCCAGACATTGTAAGAGTCTGTAAACATAACTCCCAGATGAATCTGAGGAGCCACAGCCTGAGATTCACGAAGAGACACAGTGTAAACCTGGTACAGATTCTACATGTACTGCTGCATATCTGCTGCACGGTTAATGAGAACACCATTAGGGCTACTTGAGGAATTTGCCTGTAACAAGGTTAAGATGCCTGAGCTCTGTGGCATGTCATCATCATGTTCTTCACTGGGATACATTTCAAGATGTGCTGCACACAGAGTGACAGTGATATGAAGAATGCTATTTTGAGATGATTTTGATTTACATGAAGGAGAGTCTTTCTTCCATCCTCCTCCCCCTCTGGCTTGAGGAGGTTCATCCCACCTCATGCACGGTGCGGGGGACCGTCTTGTATAACAGCTACAATTGCGGGTTCACTGCACCACAGAGGATGTCCCCAACACACGTGCATGCACACATGAACACGCACGCACCGCACAAAACCAAAATGCATATTGGATTATTCATCTTACCTTATTTATGCGTGATTGCTTTGGAGATGTTCTCTTATAAGATCCAATCCAAAAGATGGAGATGAGGTGATGCTGATGTCCGCTATTGTGATGCTCGGCACCGGTGTAAATAGAAGGACAGTCCCCGTGCTTGTGCCTCGCTCCGTCTCTCGCATCCCTTTTACTTCTTCTCCTCGTTCGTCAGTCCCTCCGGAGCGCCTATGGGAGGCAGAATGGTTGCTCTTGCGCGCGGACTCATCCACAAGAGAAGCTGTCTGACGTCAGCGACCGGGAGGCTCGACCAATCAGGGGGCCGGCGCTGAGGATGCGGGAGGTGGGGGTGGTGGGGCTGGGTGTATATGGAGTAATTTCATTCAGAAAAATGCGGCATCTCTGGCGCCCCTCCCACTGCGGCTCACTCCTGCTCGTTGTTTTTGGTATTAAATGACCAATAGACAGACCCCCACACACACACACACACACACACACACACACACACACACACACGCACAACTTCCAGCACACACACCCACACATATTCTCACAATACGACCCGGGGGCCTGTTTGGGTGGTTGAATGGGAGGATCGTGTGTCTGATGCCGGGCACAGGCCCTGCGCTGTCCACGGTGCTGAAACGCATCTGGATGACTCATTGGGAGATGAGGAGCGATTCGTTTTCCCACTCGTTGCTTTTATGCACATTCAAAGCAAACATATCAAGAAGATGGGAAAAAACTAAAAAATACAACAGGAGAGAGGCTTTACATTTTGACATTGTGCTGGTTTTGTTGTAATTTACATTTATCAGGATTTCTTATCAAATTATTTTTTTATTTAAATAGTGTTATGTAAAGCTGATATCTCTAACCCTTATAATTTTTTACAGCTTTAGTTTGTATTGCTTTTATCCCAGCAGATTTTATTTTGTTATCATTAGTATTTTTGATATATTACATATTGACGTTTTCTTGTTTTACCTTTTTACGTTGTAAAGCACCAAGTTGTTTTAAATGTGCTATAATAATAATGTTGACATTGACATTATGCATATATTCAAAACAAGCATTATATAGCATTGTATTTCATCTTTATCAGGATATTTTATCCAATAATTTCTATTGATAAAAGTGTTATGCATAGCTGATATCTCTAAACCTTATTAGTTTGGTCTTCTTTTACTCTTAAGTAATATTTCCCATCACATATGTTTCCTTTAATATAACAATTGTCTATATCGGTGTGTTCAGATCAAGTCAGTTTCTTGTGAGCTATGAGAAGGATTTTGACCGGAAACTTGACTTCCTGTGTTCCTGTGTGTGTGTATGAAGAAGGATTCAGCTTTAAAATATGATATCATTTCTCAACTCCATTGCCAAATGTTGTGTGAAATCATGTATGTGCACAGGTGGGCAGACACAGGCTTACACATAATACATCAGTGTAACATCTCAACAAAGAAGAGCATCAAAATAACCACTGATTTAATGAACACTTATTCATTATGTAATTGCCCCAAAATGGTTGAGAAATCTTATGGTGCAGTCTGAACAATTTGTGTGTTCATGTGAGTCGAGTACACGGATCCTATTTGTTTTTGATTACTGCCTTACATAATAATCTATCCTGTATTTCATCTGGTTTAATCTTGCAACATCAGTTGACAGAGACAGGAGCCCCCTCCGTGCCCTAACATCACACCGGCAGGGGGGATTCGTGGCTTCCCCGGTTTGATGGGGGAGCGTGGGCGCTGCATGCGGGAGTGTGTGCTGGACGTGACCGCGCATATCAATGCGTGAACAGAGGGAATGTCGTCCTGCTCGAGCCATATTAGGAAACGCTTCCGTCTGATAAACGCCTCCTACGTCACACGGAGAGGATGTGAAGTGCAGCACTTGACTCAGTGGAGCTGCTTTTTCGTATCATGACTAATAAAAGGATAATATCGAACAGAAAATGATAAAAATAGAGGGATGTTGTAAGGACGTGTTGATCATTCTATTCTTATATATTATGTCATTCAACTGGACTCTTATCTGTCATTCAGTAACATCATATATTCCGTGCACGTATTTGTATTAATACCAACTAGTTGTCTATTCGCCCCAGGCTGTAAATTGCAGCATTATTTCTTCCTTTCTCGCCGGTGCATCGATTTTGTTAGAGGAGCATCAGTGGGAGGAAATCGTGTTCGACAGGACTGCGGAATTTCCCTCTGTTTATTTTATTTTTGTGTCTTTTTATTCCTGTTATATCACGCCGACACACCAGGTCCCCCGTGGAGCCGCGCAGCTCTCACCCAGACAATGTGTGAGAACACAGTTCGACACGTGGGCGCGCACACAGGAGCCATGAGGTCGGCGTGAACTCGGGAGGCGGTGATGCTGGTGGAAGTCTCTGAGTTAAGATGACAGAGTGCGTCGTGATGCTGGACTGGATTCACCTGGTTTTGAGGGCTGGTGCGTGTTTGTGTACAGGGGCGCAGCTACAACAGGGAGGTATGAGCCCTTTTCGGAGTAGGGCACCCTGAGCCCCCCCTTTTAAGGCTCATTTACTCTGCCCTTATGTACAAAAGGAGATATGTCTGTTTCTAACGGTGCAATCATCACTGGCCACATGGTTGTTTAGCAATACATCCACCAGAGGGCAACACAGAGTCTAGAGTTTCTAACAACAACAAGTATGGTGATGGTAGAGGAAGTTGTGATAATGTAACTCTTAAGAAAGAGGCAAAAGTGTCTGTTTGTAACATCATATGTTTTGCCATTGTTGAAATTTCTTCCTCTTGTCTTATGGTGGTCTCACTTGAACTATTGGCTACATTACCCCCAATGATTTCCCGGTTTGTAAGTATCCATAAGCTGTCTTGCTTTTGAACGCAGAACACAGACATTTCTAACTACGAGCATAAATGAGCCTTTACTCTTCTGCAATATCCACATCATTAATATCCACTCAGTACACTACACACTACACACAGGTATTATGATATTTGGGCTCAGGCTGGGTTCTCTGGGCTATATTTTAGATTTTTTACACTGCTTGTAATTAAATTGAGGAAATCAGGCTTGGGTCGGGTTCAGATATAAAAAACATATTGCCTGCCGGGTTCGGGTTAGTTAGTTTTCTCCCTGGTTTGGACGGTTTCCTATACACAACTGTGGCCCGTTCTACGCTATGATTTGAGTGGATGATAGACGTCTATACTACTGTATTACTGAGTACAGGCCAACTACTGTACAAAGTCACATGGGTTCTGACCAACTCTACTTCCCACACCAACGTCGTTCACACTGAGAGCTGTTTGGATCACTCATACCACTGCTACCCTGATAATGTTGATAAACTGCCTTATAGTCAAACCAATTTACAGTTGACACCAGTTAAAAATGAACATAGTTAGAGTCGAGTGACAAATTGATTCTTGCTGCTTCTAGTTTCTGTCTCAGAACAGTGATAGACACCTTTATTTGGCTTGTGACTGTTAAAAATGCTGCAACCCAGTGTCATGTTGTGGGCTCTGAGCGGACAGAGGTTGTTAACAGTTGGATTAAAGTGATTTTTCCTTTTCTCAGGTTGTTTAATTGTAAGTGTATGATGACTGGATAGTGGGACATCTCTTCTATTTTAAAAGAAAAACATAAAAAATGCAGATAAACGTAATATGTTGTGTAACAGAAATACATTTTTAGCCAAGGTAGCAGTGTCTTTCAGTGTCGGTCTGTCCGTCACTCCACCACTTTGGTCCTAAAATACCACAACAACCATTGGATCGATAGCCGTAAAACTTACTACAGATGTCATCGGTTCCTGAGGGGACAGCTTGTAAAACCCCTGATTGCCTGACATTCTTTATACCCTAAGTTGTTTCGAGCACCAGGTTTGTGAAGCAAACTCCTTGAACAAACACTCACATGTGTGTAGGTGTGTGTGTGCATGCACTGCCTGCTGAGGTAAGCAGGTGTCAGTCCGTCCTGACTGGTGTGTGTTTCAGGGGAGTTGAGGTGGGCCAGTTGGTTGCCAGGGAACCAAGTTTGGGTGTCGCTCATGTTACACAGATCTCTGTGTCTCCGGTCGTTTTCTCTGTCTCTCTCTGTGTCCTGGACAGGAACCGTCTCTCCATCCCCAACTATTGGATGCTGTCTTGAGGACTTATCAAAGACATTTTTATTGAAAACATCTTTCTAGACACACTCATCGCCTACGCTTCCCAGCTGTCCTCTGTGGCTGTCAGGATGCAGCAGTTGGTATTGAAGGTCCTGTGTTCCACACTGCTGCTTCTAGCTGGGGTGCCCTATGTGTACTCACAGTCAGGTAAGGGGAGCATCCACATTTTACAATACCCTTAATTTAGGATTGTTATCTTGTTAGAAACCTGTTGGTGTCTTCCTACTTTTTGCATCTTTCCTCAATTCCACAGAGCCGGATTTGAGTCTTTCCACCATCCTTTCTCTCCTCTAACTTACTGAGAACGTGTTTTTTCTCCAGTATTTTGCACAAACTGACAAGAAGAGAAAGTGTGAGAGGTGGATGAGAATCTAAAATCCTTCCTTTGGCACGACTTCTGTTTTTTCCTACTCAGTTTTGTCTATTCTGACACCGTCCAGACTGTCCCACCAGTTTTCTTGCAGAAATTATGGTTTTAACATTTCTTTCTCTGTGGGAAGATAATTGTGCATCGGCCAATCACTTGGCAATGACTGACACTTCCAATTGACTGCCAGTTATTTCTCCTCCTCAGATTGTTCCCAAGCGGAGTCATGTGACTTGTGCGTTGGAGACTCCATGCTCAACCTGACAGGCTGCGTCTGGAGGCTTTGTCCAGATGGTGACACACACACACACACACACACACACACACACACACACACACACACACACACGTACACACACACACACACACACACACACACACACACACACACACACACACACACACACACACACACACACACACACACACACACACACACGCCGACCTGTGACCTCTGATAGTAATTAGTAATTCAATCATCATGGCTACTGTAACATAAGCCTCCCCGGTTTGTACACGATGACTGAATTATTTAGTATGCTGGGAATGCGTGCATGACACACACACAAACTAAACTGCCTGTACTTTCTGTCTCAGGTAATGATACGGGGGTGTGTCTGACTGATGAGGGCGACTCAGCAGACACCTCCATGAACTGCAGCTGGACCAGAGTGTCCGAACTGTGCACAGGTATCAAACAGCTCCCCCTGACACTGACACAAATCGCAGATCATCTCCCTGCATCATCTCTAACCCTCGTCTCGTTTGCACGTTCCATTTCCCAGTTGTAGAGACGGTGGCTGAGGGAGGAGGCGAAGGTGACTCAGGTAAATCATATCCGCTCCACTCCAGCATCACCTCCCTCCCCCTCCCCTGCCTTCTGCGTCAGACATTTATTCCCAGAAGGGGCAGAGTAAAATGTTCCCCTGATGCCATTCATAAACTCACTCACTCCTTCCCACCAGTCAAGTGCTTTCTCAGAACCGCACACTGATTGTTCCTCTCCCTCCCTTCCTTTCTTGCAATTTCCCCTATTAAACCCATGAACCCATTAAGTCTGCCCTCTGTCTGCAGGTGATGGCAGTAACTCGTCTCCAGAGTTCTCCCAGGCCAAGTTTGACATGTCCAGTTTCATCGGCGGCATCATCCTGGTGCTGTGCCTGCAGGCGGGCGGCTTCTTCGCCATGCGTTTCCTCAAATCCAAAGAGCAGAGCAACTATGACCCCATGTGAGTACGTGCATTTAGGTGCCAGAGGGCAGAGAATTCAACTACGTGAGTGTAAATCTCTGTGTGCAGTGATGATGTGTTGGTGCAGCAGCAGCCTCCAGTGGCAGGAGTGACCCATAGCACCCAATAGATGAATCACCTTCAACATCTCTGAATGTATTTTGATTTTCATCACTAACCTCCTCCGTCCATATCAAATTCTGTCTGTCTTCACACAGAGAGCAGCCACAGTGAAGTCAAGACGTGTGAAGGACGAGCAGATGAGTGTGCAGGACGTCAGAGCAGTGACTCATCGACTTGTGACTCCGAGATATTTTTTCTCTCTCTCCTCCTCAGCCCGTCATTTTCAGTGTGGTCCCCATGTGTACCCCTGGGGGATGGGTGTGTTTATAAGAGGCTAATTTGTTCCTCAGATTGCCGCGTTGTGTAACGAGTGTGTGCATGTGTTCACTGTGTATAGCACCGCAAGTAGTCGTACAGTAAGACAAATGGGAAACAAATGGGCTCTGATTGTTGCAGCGAATTAGCTCTGCAATCGAAACCCAACATTAATCTTCACAGAAACTAATTTAACAAGTTAAGAGTTTGTCCTCTTACAAAACAACAAGGCTGTATCAAATGTCTCAACTGTGTAAACAGTACAGTGCAGTAATGGGAAAGGGTGATATGTAGTCAGGAGGTCAGACAAGGTTATCAGAGGCATTTTTAACTTTTCCCAAAATGAGATTGTGGAACTCAATTTTGTCGATGAGTACTAGTCGTGTTTTTCTGAAACCAAAAGTTAGAATATATGCATCTTAGTTTTTTATGTATTAACTTGTAGTGAATGAAATGTTTTGTCTGGGAATGTTTAGGCGACATGAGCATTCAAGGTTTACACTTTCTAACATAACATCTAAGAAGTAGTCCTTCAAACTTGAAAAGCTCTGATCTGACGTTAATACTCCACTACTTTGATTTGTGTGTGTTTTTTGAATTGTCAAGAGCTTTTTTGTAAGTTCATTTTCATGGAGACTTCAGTTTTGATTGCTCTGATTGACGTACCAGCTCTAACCCTTTAATAACAGATCACAGAGATATGATGGGACACTGTTTACTTGTGTAAATAGTGATAATGAAATAATGAAATGTTTGGATTTTTTTGTGATGCCATGAGAATGAAAAAATAAATGAGAATCTCAGTGTGTTTGTGTCATATCTCTTTTCTTGGATGCCAGTGAAGAGTTGGTAACAGAATTTGTACAGTACATTATGTGTTGAGTGCGTATTTGCCTGCACCAGCAGAGCGAGTGAATTGATTTGACTGTAAACTGGGTGTGGCCGCAGACATGTGCAGATAAGACGGACCTATCCATGGATACGTCAGTGTGGATCGCAGCGTGCAGTGGGAACACAGCGATGGCAGAGGCCTTTAGGGGAGCAGCAGGATGGCTGGCTGGATGCACCGCTCGTTGTCAGAGCCAGAACCCACAGGCTTGAATAAGCCCACACAAAAAAAAAGCCTCCCAACTGGGCACACTGTGGCTTCCGTCCAAGTCTGTTGACAAAAGACAGGAATGAATACAAGTCTTTTTTCCTCCACTTGGACCATCCCCCCGCACAAAAACAAGAACAAACACATTTCCAGTGTGAGAAAGGAAAGTCCAGCACCCCCCTCTTCCCCACACGCACACACATTACCACACTCTAAATTGTTGGCTGCTGGCTATCTCCCACTTTAAATCAAGCAGAAAGCTCTGTTTGTGTGTGTAAGCCTCTCTGTGCCTCGTGTGTGTGTGTGTGTGTGTGTGTGTGTACAGAGGACTAGGTGCAGCAGTAGCCTCAGTGTGTGATGCCAAGTGTATGTTTAGCAGGTGTGGACGGCCATAAGCAGGAAAATGACATCCCACCTCCACCCTGCAGTTGGTGGTGAAACATCCGTGTGTGTGTGTACTTATATCTTTATACAGTAAGTGAGCACCATTTTGAGAAAAGACTGGGTGAGGACATTTTGACCAAGGTCTGCTTGAGGGTTGAGACTTGGTTTTAGGGTTAGAACCAGGGGGAAGATAAGGGTTGGGCAGTAAGTTGAGATGGTTAAGGTTATGGGTCAGATGTGAATTGTGGTGAGGTTAAGGGTAAGTATAAGGTTTTGGTGAGGCTGTCCACAATGAATGGAAGTCAATGCAAAGTCCTAATAAAGAGAGTTGGACAAAACACTTGTGCGAATATCAGGTTGTTATGGTGTGTTTATTTAATTATATGACACAGACACACACACACACACACAGACACACAAACACACACACACGCACACACTCACGCAGACTCACTGACTCTAGAGGGCGTGTTCTCTCCGTTTGCTCTGCACACAGACCCAGACACACGCACACAGACTCCCACACACTCACACACACACATCCACTGCACTCAGGACAACTTTTCACCAAACTTTTTCACACATGGAACCAGCAGAAGCTGTCAAGTAAGGTAACAGAGTTTAGTCTGGGTTAAGTGGGTGTGTGTGTGTGCGTGTGTGTGTGAATGTTTGTGACAGAGTGTGTTTTCTTAAGAGAGAAAGTGGCGACAGGTGTCCTCTCTCTCGCGGTGCTCATGATGAGGGAAGTGCTACTCGGGACTATTTTCTCTATCCACACTTCCTGTTAATAATAATAATAACAATAATAATAATAATGATACTACTACTGTTACTACTACTACTAATAATAACGATAATAACAATAATGACCAGACACTTCATCTTTCAGAAATGTAACATAAAGTAATACTGTCTTCTTACCCTGTGTAAACAAGATCAGCAACTTGTTGTGTACATTCTGTGGAAATATGACTCTGCTGTAAGAACATTGTCAGACTATTATTATAAAAATATCATACAGGCTTGCACTATGTCTTCTACTCTGCACTGCAATATATTTTCCGTGTTGGTTTAGGTGTCAGGTTATGAGATCTGAGGTGCACCAGTGTATAATATCCTGTTTGCTTAACTTCAAACCGCTTTGACAGGAAATTCGCTCTGCGCATGTGTTAACTACTCAAACGTAACTAGCCTCCAGGCAGAGGAGAAAACCTTCACACACTCAAAGACATAATAATATATTTATGTAGTGGAGGAGGGAAGTTTGTTCTATAGTATAACACTTTTAAACATTTTCTCAGTATCAGTCCTGGAAATGAGTGTAAAGTGATTGTATCTTGTATCCTATGGTTTTCAGGGATGTTGCAACAGTATAGGCAAAGCAAGTAGTTCCCCGAGACGTAGAGCTGAGGATGGTGGTGGTTCAGCTTGTTTTGGTGTCGTCACCCAGGTTCCATTTGCCTGGTGTGACCCTTTAAAATGCTTCAGGTCGTATTGTATCCTATCGCGTATCCTATCCAATCCTATCGTATCTGTCATGTCGCATTGTGTTGTATTTAATCATATCGTATCTTATCGGATTGTATCTTGTACAGTATCTCATCCAGGGGTGTTGCAACAGTTTAGGCAAAGCAGGAAGTTGCCCAAGGCTCCAAGCTGAGGGGGGTTTGTTTCGGTGTAGGGTCACCAAGGTTCCATTTGCTTGGGGCACCCAAAGTCCCTTGAAATGCTCCTGATCGTATAATACCGTACCGTATCCTATCCTATACTATCCTACTGGTCTTGTTGTATCGTGTTGTATTGCGCTATATCGATTAAAATCCTGTAAAGTCGTGTCCTGCCATATCTTGTTGTGTCGTGCTGTATAGTATCGCATTGTATTGCATCGTAATGTATAAAGTATAAAAAATAGACAACATGCACACTTCTATATTTTGTATTTTGCACTGAATGGATGACAGAGCTGTTATGTTGTGAATGAAAAAGTTATAATTAAAACTTGTTAGATGTTAGTTGTCAGTCTACATTAGAGAGTGTTTAGTGCAGGAAGGGGATGAAAGTCACAGCAGTGGACGGGAATAGCCTGCGTGGACCAGCATGTGTCCTCGCCCGCTGAGCTACCAGAGCCACAGGAGGACACTTGATTTCAAAGGGTGCTGTTTCCTCAAAGTGCACAGCGGTTACCGACCTGGGGCTCAGAATCCCTCTGAGGGGTGTTGAGAGAATACGAAGACAAAACATATGTATTTTTGTCTGACATTTTCTTTTTTCTAAATGTCTCTGATTATTTCTTGTGGGAAAAACTGAAATCTGAGGCCTTAAGATTTATTGAATGATAATGAGAAGGGCAGAAAATCGCTCCTCGGTGTAACTCCTCACAACTCACTGACACATGTAACATCACAACTGCGGTTCAGTGTAGTGCACCACCAATATACTGTCTTCTGAATGAGTCCAAGCAAAGAAGATAAAATGTTTATCTTAAAGTTCATTTAGGGCCCTGCAAGTGTGTAGAGATTAATAGATTTTGTCTCTTTTTGAAAAGATTGTGTTTATGTGCACTTCTCTCAGGGATGGAGGGGGAGCCGGCTGATTCCTCTCTTGACCTGAGCCACCTGACGGACCAGGAGGAGTCACTTGTCCTGCAGGTCTTACAACGGGACGTGGAGCTGCGTGAACGCGACGAAGGACGAGTAAGGTCAGGAGGTGATTGTTTATCTTTTCAGGGGCCACTTCAGTCATGAGCTCAGTACAGAAAGGTGACAACTTGATGGGGAAATAAAAAGAACATACATTTTGATATGAGGCACTAACAAACTATCTCTAGCTTCCACAACAGCTGTGGGGGAAGAAAATACTTCTTTAACAATATATCCCCTCCTCTGGTGCTTTGAGGAGGGGGATGAAAAGCGTTAGAGATGTAAAATGTGCCTTTTCGGTTCAATTGGGTTGATTTCTGTCGACTGTGACGACTACAAGATTCGGCTCATTTCCTACTCATCAAATGATTCATAGCCTCTTTGTGCACTGTTGAAAGGCTTAGTCTGAAGGTGACCCTGTAAAATGGGATAAATCACAGTCAAGTCAGAGAGCACGATGGGATGTTTTAAGAATTACACATCGAAAGAAACATCTGTATTTTCTTATCTTTAATTTGTCACCTCTATGTTGTTCTTACTCAGGACATGACTGTTTACATGATACTGTACTTTAGAAACCTGTTTATCAGACATGTCTTAATACTGCAACATCTCAACTACTTGATGAGGAACCATCTGGACTCTGTTAGATTTATCACTATGTTGCTTCTTCCATTCTGTCGTCAATAATGGAAAATGGTTGTGACAATGTCATTTCTACTCTGATTGTTTTGTTTTACTAACTGCACACTGCAGTTAGTGATGCTATAGTATCCTCAATCCCATCATAACCATATATTTGTATTGGAACTCACCACGTTGGCACATCTCAACATGCTGTTGGCTAGTGGCCTATTTATTTTTAAATCATCAATAAATTGATCACTTTTTCTTATAGATGTATCAATTAATTGTTTGATCTATAAAACATCAGAAGGGATCAGACATGCAGAGAAAACCTCACACTTGAGACCCTGAAACCAAAGAAGTTTAGGCACTTTCAGTTAACTTTCTCGTTTCAGCTTTATAGTCAGGGTGATGAATGTATCAAAAGATTAACAACGTCTAATGCCATCTTGTTCCTGTAAATGCAAACACGGCCTGTCAAATTATCCGTATGTTAATTTGACATGTATTTGTCTTTGACGTGCTGACTGACGTTTGCAGGCAGGAGGTTGTGATTGTGTGCTCTGTTAACGCGGCCCTGTGTCACCTCTGCAGGATCCTCCAGCAGACAGAGACCGACCCGACACGTCTGCGCACACAGTCGGGGGCATGGTTCAGCGAGGAGTGCAGCAAGCGCCATCACAACCGGGCGTCTATCTGCGACCTCGTGCACGCCACCGTACGCCACAAGAAGACTAAGAGCAGAGGTCAGTTTCCAGGTAATGTAGTGCTGCTGTCACCGGCTTGTGAGGCGGTTTATCTGATGTTGCAGGGATATCCCAAATGATGGGTCTGTGGTTGTTGCCATGGTTACAGATGTGCCCCTGAGTGGACTGTTTAATGGAGATGCGACAACACGACTCAACGACTCCTCTCCTGATGCAGAGAGAAGACTGCAGGACAACAAGGCAGAGCATGGAGGGTTAGTGATGACAGAGAAACATCACATAACTTGTTCTGAGCCTTGGGTGAAACTGAATGTCCCCTGTTCTTATTTATGTTCTCAGGAGTCAAGGAACACCTAGGACACAAAGCCCTCTACCACAGGTCTGTGTGTGCATTCATATTTCTAGTTTCCATGCACGGATCTTTTCCCTAAACAATCATCTAAATATGAATAAAACATCTTCAATTCCAGGGTCTCAAGCATAGAAATAGTTCCTTGTCATCCAAAGGTATGAAAGCTTCTATCTCGCAGTCTCTGTACTTACATAACTGTCTCATTGTACTAATATTAACCAATCATTCGTTTCACAGACAGTGAAAGGAGAAGTGCAGACCACTCAGAGGAACCAGAGGTGATTAGAACACATCCACTTTCACAGATTATCGTGACTAAATTAATAGATAAACAGTTTTGAACTGGCCAGTTATTCCCCTTTCTATTCTGATACTCCACCGACACAGAGTCGATATTCTGTATTATTTAAATACATAAATCGATCACATGCGTAGTCAATAGTAAGATATATTAGAGTCTTTAAAGGACACGACATGAGTGCGTCATCTGATGGATGATAAGCAGTGACGTTGTATTTTAGAATCGTGTGTGTGTGTGTGTGTGTGTGTGTGTGTGTGTGTGTGTGTGTGTGTGTGTGTGTGTGTGTGTGTGTGTGTTAAGGATGACTTTGACTGCCACAACGGGGACACAGACTCTCTGAGCAGCAATCTGACAGAGCCAGACCCAGCCTCTCTGAGAACCAGCAGCTCCACCAGCAGCCTTCAATCAGGCTACACTGTAAGCGGGCACGTATGCAGGACACACACACACACACACACACACACACACACACACACACACACACACACACACACACACACACACACACACACACACACACACACACACACACACTCACACTTGATTAATTTGCCATCCAGTCACGTAAGATGACTCAGCTATGACGTAGGTGCTGATCTTTGTCAGCGTGTGTGTGTGTGTGTCTGTGTGTGTGTGTTGCAGCTCAGTGGGAGCATGATGAGTCTGTTCAGCTCAGGAGATTTCGGGATGGTGGAGGTGAGGGGCCGTATCCAGTTCTCATTGGTTTACGAGACGAAGAAGGAGGAGCTGCATGTGAAAGTTCACCGCTGCGAGGACATCGCTTCGGGGCGCAAGAACCGCTCTGACCCGTAAGTGACAGCGCATGCATATACGTGAATATGCATATCGCAGTGGCAACGTTGCAGTCACCATCAGTCATATAATGTGTGTGTGTGTGTGTGTGTGTGTGTTTCACAGATATGTTAAAACCTATCTCTTACCGGACAAGTCGAGTCACAGTAAGAAGAAAACTTCAGTGAAGAAGAAGACACTCAACCCGGTCTATGATCAGACACTCCGAGTGAGACTCTCTCTCATTTCCATGTTACATAAAGTCGCAGCCTCCAGCGGCTGTTTGTCCTTCAGCAGCTGTTTGACCTTCAGCAGCTGTTTGTCCTTCAGCTCTCCTCCACCTGTCCTGCAACATGCACTGCAGCCACTTCTCTAGTTTAGGAGATGTCCTTTCAACAAATGATCAGATTTAAAGTCAATTTCTCGTAGCTTTTTAACTGTTGATAGGTCCCACAATACTTTGTCCTGCCCTTCCATCCTGTTAAGTATCTGTCTGAGTCCAACCATATGATTTCAGTATAAAGTGAGGATTGGGGAGCTGCGGAGTCGGACCCTGAACCTGTCGGTGTGGCATGCCGAGGCCCTCGGGAGGAACGTGTTCCTGGGTGAGGTGGAGGTGGCTCTGGATCTCTGGGACTGGACCTGCACACAGCCACTGTGGCAGGACCTGCAGCCACGGGTAGGGACCAGAAGCTATAAATGACTCGCAAATACACACCCATGTAGTCACATAAGTTAGCATGTGTGATTTAATGCTCCCAGACTAATATTTACCAAAAGAAATATGATGCCTGCGTGTACATTTGCTTGTTTGTCGGTATAGCAGCACTTTTGGCAGCTTTGTGAAAGATGAGGAATACAAGGAGGAGCCTCTTGTGTCTGGGAGAGCTGAAGGGAGAGGAAGACACACTGTGAATATAAACTAAGGTTTTATGTAACCTTAATCTTTTACTGCTTCCACACTTCTGTGTGCCCTCCTTTTCCTCCTTTGTCTTTTCCTCTTCCTCTCGCGTTTCTCTCCTGTCATCACAGGTTAATTTGAATCTCGACTCCATCAGCAGTCGTGGGACCATCATGCTCTCTATTAAGTTCGTCCCAGACAAATCCGAGGGTGAGCAGGACGCATACATCATGGATGCACAATATGTCCCACCTTAATATCGCAATCAAGTCAGCTTGATATGTTTTCTGTGTGTGTGTGTGTGTGTGTGTGTGTGTGTGTGTGTGTGTGTGTGTGTGTGTGTGTGTGTGTGTGTGTGTGTGTGTGTGTGTGTGTGTGTGTGTGTGTGTGTGTGTGTGTGTGTGCGTGTGTGTGTGTGTTAAGGTAATGGTCTTCCCCTGACAGGAGAACTTTACATCTGGATCCGGGAGGCTCAAGGCCTTCTAACCAACAAAGGAAGCGCTATAGACTCATTCGTTAGAAGGTGTGTCAGCTCGGCATCGTAATTGCTGATGTTTTGTCATTGATTATCAACTCAAATTATCAAAATTCAGCAAGTAACCAAAGAAGATTTTTACTGTTTCAATATAAGGTTTGAAGTACACTGAAGTTAGTTTACTTCCCGACCAACTGTTTAAACATGACCATATTTTAAACGACTCTCAGGAAACAGCTGATATACCATGGCCGTGATCTTTTCAAAATAAAAACCAAAATTTAGTTTAAAAAAAAAAACTTAATGTTGTGCTCTGTATTGTACTGTGTGTGATTTACCCCCAAAAAGTAACACAAAAATCGAAAACAAAATGCATATTGTTCATTCTGTCTTGGATTATGGAATTAACATAATGCATAACAGTGTTTCAGTTTCAAATTACAAAAACACTGACTGTCAATGCATTTCTCATCCTCATTTTTAAACCCACAATTTAAAAACTCAAATAATCCGTTTGTTTCACAATTCACCACCATTCTTAATCGTATCATATTTTAAAATCCCACAAGCTACATACTCCCGGATGCGAGCAGACAAAGTGGTCAGAAGACGCGTGTGGTGAAGCACTCCATCAGCCCCACCTACAACCACACCATGGTGTACGATGGCTTCCACTCCAGCGACCTGAGAGAGGCCTGCGCCGAGCTGATGGTCTGGCAGCGCGAAGGGTTAAAGAGGAACATCTTGGGAGGGATTCGTCTGAGCTGTGGAACCGGTGAGAGTCTCTACGCTGTTCGTTTTAACACTTTTATTAGGGCCAGAGCACCTCCGGTGGGAGGCCCTATTGTATTTCGAAGGATTTGTATTTCCCTGTTGGGGCTTTTTCAGGGCCTAGACATGCTCAAATTGTTACCAAAGTTTGCAAGGAATTCAAAACCCCAAAAAGTAATTGTTTTCTGGAGTAATTTGAAATGGGCGTGGAAAAATGGCTCAACAGCGCCATCTAAGGAAAAGCCCCTCAGTTAGCTTTCACCGATCTCCACAAAAATCGTAGCCCAGGTGTATCATGACCAGACAAACAAAAAAGGTCAGAGGTGCAATTGGAAAAAAGCAACAGGAAGCCCGCCATTTTGACTTTAGTGGCCATATTGGCCATTTTCCACATTTATACTTTGATGTACTTGTCCCAGGGCTTTCATCAGATCAACTTCATATGGAGATGCGTGTCATCACAACAAGATGGAGATGAAAACTACCTCAAAGATCGATTTTTCGTCACACGGTGTGACCGTGGCGTGGCGTCAAAGTTTGATTACACGCCATCAAAACACGAGGTTCTGTATCTCGGACATATTTGGTCCAATCGAGTCCAAACTAGACATGTAAGACAAGAGTCCCGGCCTAATGACATCTACACAGAAATTATGACTTCAAATCACTTGATGTAATGACAACATCGTTACTTTACGTTACTTTACGTTACTTTACGTTACTTTACGTTACTTTTCGTTACTTTGTAAATTTTCATTACTTTGAGTTACTTTTTACTTTAATTACTTTTCGTTACTTTGTTACTTTTCGTTACTTTTCGTTACTTTGTTACTTTTCGTTACTTCGTTACTTTAGTTACTTTTTAGTTACTTTCGTACTTTTAGTTACTTTTTAGTTACTTTTGTACTTTTAGTTACTTTTTAGTTACTTTCGTACTTTTAGTTACTTTTTAGTTACTTTTGTACTTTTAGTTACTTTTGTACTTTTAGTTACTTTTAGTTACTTTCGTACTTTTAGTTACTTTTGGTTACTTTTCTACTTTTAGTTACTTTTAGTTACTTTCGTACTTTTAGTTACTTTTGTACTTTTAGTTACTTTTTAGTTACTTTCGTACTTTTAGTTACTTTTAGTTACTTTTGTACTTTTGTATACTTTTAGTTACTTTGTACTTTTAGTTACTTTTAGTTACTTTTGTACTTTTAGTTACTTTTTAGTACTTTGTACTTTTAGTTACTTTCTTTTAGTTACTTTTAGTTACTTTTGTACTTTTAGTTACTTTTTAGTTACTTTCGTACTTTTAGTTACTTTTTAGTTACTTTTGTACTTTTAGTTACTTTTTAGTTACTTTCGTACTTTTAGTTACTTTTTAGTTACTTTTGTACTTTTAGTTACTTTTGTCATCGAGGTTATGGCGAAAGACAAATTCACCTTCACATCCTGACATTTTGATATGTGACATCTTTGGTGATATAAACTGTTTGCGTTTCAAACTAATAGCTGCTTTTGCTGCTGTAAATTTAAAACACATCAAAAACTCTTTCCAGCTTAGTACTTTTCTAACAAGTAGGAGCCCACAGTAATTTAGAATATCATAATTAGTATAGGTTTACAAGTAGAGGCTGAAACAGTTGGCATGAGAAAGCAGTAAACCTTAATTTTTTATGATCAACTTAGTGAACGACTTCATCAAATCAACAGAGGTGCTTGTACTGCAGATACACAGGAGTTTCTATCAATCACCTGCATGTCTTTGTGTTTTTCCGGCATCATAATTATGCATCCGTGAAAAATGGGCGACTGATTACAGAGACCCCTTCCTGTTTTAGTGACAGATAGTATCGTTAGGAAGGGAACCACCACTCTTTTCACCTGCAGTGGTGTGTAGGAGTGGAAATGGTGACAGTATTATTTAGTCCAGTGCCTCACATTGCTTTGCATTCTGTTCACTTGGCATTTCAGGCATTTCAGAGGGTCATGTTATCAGAGAGAGGTCATTTCTAGGTCTATTTTCTCAGTGTGACATGCACGGTTCACAGCTAAATAGTAATTGAAAATCATCTTTTGCCACAGTTTCATTGTCTGTATCTGTCGAATATGTCACAAACATAAATATACAAACAAAGTAAGAGCAGCATTTCTGTTGACTGAATCCGTTCATTTGTTTTAACAAGGTTTTTATTGTTATTTCAGGACGGGAAGATGCACAGCTTTATATTTATATTTAGTGTCCTGGCATTTAGAACATTCACATTAGAGTAAAATTTAAAGATCGGTACAAAGTATAGATGAATATATTGGTCCAACCCGGTTCTGTATGGACAGTGTCCATCGTCCAGATTCTGTCCTTCGCCTTCCCAGGCTGAATTTTAAGCACAACAGGCGTTTGGAGAAGTCACATCCATCATTCTCAAAGCTGTGACCACCACGTAGCGATCAAAGTGGTTTTACATCCGAAATAAGCACAACATCCATAAACACTAAATAACAGTAATCGCAATAATGCACAACGTTAGCTAACAACCGAGTTAATAATGAATGAGATGTTGTTTTTGTTTTGAACGGCAGGTCAGAGTTATAGCGAGGACGTCAGCTGGATGGACTCCACTGAACAGGAGGTCACCGTGTGGACATCCATGATTGAAAACCCAAACCACTGGGTCGACGCGACGCTACCGATCAGGACTAACCTCGCCCACCGGTCTGAGTGACTCAGTGACGCACACTGATGCACAAAACACACATTGACATGCAAAAAACGGTCGGACTGGAAGAACTCTCAGCACAAAAGCACATTTAACCTCTTTGTCACAATGATACACACATACACTTGGTTATTTCTACACACACATGGAGACAGTAGCGGTGCAATATTGTGAATTAATGGCGTCGATCAGAAATACCCAAACTGTCTTCGTTTCAAATGTCTTATTTGTATATTTTTTCCCTATTTGACAAAAGGGCATTTGTAATAGTGCTCTGATTTACTTACTTATAATATATTAAGGTGAAATTATGTTTAGAAAAATGTTTAATGTTTAGAATCAAATGACCACAGGCTAATTTACTGTTATTGTTTGATATTTATTTCTAGTCTTATCTCAACCCTTTCAATCACTTCCGAATACCTGTGTGTCAGATGGCACTAATAGCACTAATCCCTGATCTCTTTCACTCTGAGGAACTGTGAGGATTCATATGTTTGGGTGTCATCACTATAACTGGATGTGATGGAAAAATCCATTAGCTTTTCATTTTAATGGAGTCGCTGACTACCACCTTGTGGTCAGACCTTGTAAGTATTCTATGTAATTCATTAAGCAAATTAGAGAGAGAGAAAAAAGGTCAAGAACACAAAAAAAGAAAAAGAGAATATCATGTAATTTGTCCATTCTTTGTTTCCATCTTCCACTTCACTCATCAAAAGAAAGTAGAGGATCATTAGTGCACCATTTATCGTAAGAGCCAGAACTCCTGTCCGGCAGAGGGTGTTATTTGGTTTCTAAATAAAGTCTTACTAATGCTTAATGTGTTTGTGTCTTGTAAGTCATGAATCTATTTTAATGTAAGGTCACATCAGCTGACCATTTGCAATGCTGTGCTTATTCAAAGTAACACCCATTCAATATTCTATGTGAAATGCTCTGAATTCACTGGATATATTACTGAGTCTTGAGTCATTTCCCCCCAGATGTGTTTATTATGTTTATTGCATCACCAACTTGAAAAACATGAATCACAATATTTCATTCAAAAAATTGTTTTAATGATGATGAATTTGGAGTTTCTTAGGATTCATCTGGCTCCAGTTGGCAGCTGCCCACTTTGCCCATTCAGTGTTTTGGTTTTATAGGTTTATACAACCTGACGCCAAGAGCAATGAGTCACAGTGTGTGTTTTTTTATAAATTTTTAATAATCACACTAAACAAAAATTACAGAACTCGTCTTGTAATCATCATAGACCGTTAAAAATGAAAAATTTAAGGCGAATAACAGGAAAAGGGTAAAAAGCAAAACAATAGGAAACAATTAAAGGCAAGTTCATGCAGCGATAGAGCACAGATATAGAAATAAAACATTTTACAGATGAGAAAAGAGGAAAAGCTAGATAAAATAAAACATAATAAAATGATAAAAAATATACCATAACTAGGAGAAAGCACTAAAAACATTATGTACACCGTTTGCATAGCACCTGCTCGTTGTTTCCGTTGTTGCCATGGTGACCTCGTGTGTCAACAACACAGCCTTCAGAGGAGCCACAGACTGAAAATATAAACTCTGGATCTCACGTGTCCTGAACTTTCAGCTCCTGAACATGTCAAAGATGTCTGCCATGAAGAGAAAGTCGCTCCACACTGTTTAAACAAGTGCAACACTGTGATTGTTTAAATTATCCTGAGAGCTAAAGCTCCCACTGGGACACTTAATTTATTTGTACACTGAAAAATTCTATAAAATAAAAGACATTTTGAATGTTTGTCATCAAAAGCAACATTTTTTTTAATTTTTCAACTTTTATTTTTCAGTATAAATAACAGTTTGCTTCAATATCAGTACATTTCACTTTATTTTAACAGGGTAAGCCAGCCTGTATCAATATTGCTGTCCATGCAGCGTTGTCAGTTAACTGAATTCATACAAATACTGAAGACATGAGAATAAAACCAGTAGCTGTTTGTTGTGTACAGCTTCGTTTGTCATTTGTCTAGTATATGCACTGATGCTTTTACACCATAGAAGTTGAAGGAGTAACAATAAGTCTATTTTAAATGTTCTTATGGATGTTAGTGTATTTAACTAAGAGTCCTTGGACAATGCCTATGAGATCCCGTCATAAGGAAAACATTTGGGCCAAAGTCAACTTATAAAATTATGATAACAACCTATGATAGTAAATAAAACTATATGCAATGGAAAAGTAAAATTGTGTGAGTCTCTCTTTGCTGTCTTGTAACACAAAAAGCACTGAATACAAAGATGTATTTTCAGCCTAGAGAGAACATAAATATAAATACTACAAACGTTGTTCCTTTGAGGTATTTACATCTACTTTGGTACAGTTGTAGTCAATAAATTGCGACATGAGCAGTGGCATCTCTGTGCATCATTGCTATCACAGAGTTATTCACCATCTTATGTAGGTAAGACAGTCTTTGAGTTCTTACCTATCCATAGACACCAATGTCCTGCATATGGATCCTGTGGAGCCTTTCTTGATTCATTTTGAGTCCAACCCCCAAGAGCTAACAAACTATCTAATAAACTATCATAAACCTGTATATATGCCATTAAATAAATCACAAACAGCCACGGACAGTGCGGCAGCAGTGACAGCTGCCTCCAAACAGTGTGGCATCAAAGGCAGCTGTCTCTAAACAGTGTGGCGTCAAACTGCCTTTACACTCAGTGGCAGTTTCTGTTGCCGCCCGAAGTCCCTATTTGAGTTTCCGCTGCCACGATTTGAGTTTGCCCTTACTGTCGTCCTGTTTCCAAACATGTCACATATATCTGCCATGAAGAGAAAGGCGATCCATGCTCTAGCAGAAACTCTGTCTAAACAAGTGGAGCACTGTGAGTACAAACATCTGTCTGATTAGCTCAGGGTAGGCTAGGCTAACCTAAGCTAAGCCATGGTTTCCGTTACACGCTGCTACTGTGATTGTTTAAATGACCCTGAGAATTTAAGCTAATTCTATAGATGGCAGGTGAAAAGTGATCCATTATTGTTTTGGTCGCAGTCAGTGAGACAGAGGTGGAGGGTCTGATCAGACTGTACCATGAGCTGCTGGGGGAGTCCGCCGCTCAGGGCAGAGCAGTCACAGGTCTGGACAGAAACAGGTTCAGGACTTTACTGTACAACAAATTCGGGATGACTGATGACCTGATCATGGACAGAGGTATTCTGTGTGATACTATTTATATTTGTATATTTGCTTGTGCCAGATTAATAGCTAATGCCTGAGTTTCCTTGAAATAACAAGATTTCAATAGTTCATGTTTTGAATATTACTATTTATTTTTGTAAACTTTACTCTTCAT
Source organism: Hippoglossus stenolepis (assembly GCF_022539355.2). Taxonomy (NCBI): domain Eukaryota; kingdom Metazoa; phylum Chordata; class Actinopteri; order Pleuronectiformes; family Pleuronectidae; genus Hippoglossus; species Hippoglossus stenolepis. Next base: position 11,382,883 of record NC_061499.1, read on the forward strand.
TTTTCCTTTGACTGTTTGAAGACTTTTGCATGCTCAAGTTACCTGCTATCATCCTAATAAAAGTCTAAAGCTTTTGTTAGCTTAGCATTTAGAAATAACTGCAGCTGACCACTCTCTATTTTACCTATAATATGTACCAAACTACTGAGATACTTCTTAGAGGATTTGGAAATGAATTTAAGTGAATTTATGGACCTGTGAAATAAAGCATTGCCCAAGAATAACCTGCAGCATTTTGGACGCAGAGCGCAGTGGCTGTTTGATGACCTGAGTATGTTCTGCATATCACTGATTATCTGTCCTGCAGTCTTCAGGACATTTGACAAAGACAACGACAGCTTCGTGAATGAGAAAGAGTGGATCGAAGGACTTTGCATTTTCCTCCGAGGGACCTTGGATGAAAAAATTAAATGTAAGCTGTCAGACTCCCACATATAAAAATCAATCTCAAGTTGTTATCCAGGTAATAACTCTTCTCTTTATGCAGACTGCTTCAATGTGTACGACTTGAACAGTGACAACTACATCTCAAGGGAGAAAATGTTTCATATGCTGAAGGACAGCCTCATCAGGCAGCCCTCAGAGGAGGACCCAGACGAGGGAGTCAAGGAGCTGGTGGAGATGACACTCAAGAAGATGGTGAGGGGATACGGTTACAGCTCTGTCCCTATAACGTCATGTTATATTGGTGTAATGTGTTAAGTTACTTCTGCAGAAAGCAACAACTCAAACCTCAAAACTAGCTTGAACTATTTTATAGGAACACAAGTCATTTTATTCTCAGTTCTCTCATTTATTCTGTTCAATTTATTATCACTGATTTGGAAGATGGCAGTGTGCACAGACACAGAGGCTTTACTCTCTCTGGATGTGTTTTAGACCAGAGAGGTCCTTAGAAACTTGCACTTCCAGACTGTTAACAAGCTTTTATGCAAGTGCCATTGGAGAACTTAACCAAGTGCAATAATATCAAACAGTGCTAAATTATCATGTGCAATTTATTCCATTTATTGCCAGTTTTTTTATATTCATTTACTAGACTGTCATGTTTCTACTTGTCTATATATTATCTTTTATACCACTGGGACACTTAATTTCTTTGTAAACTGTGAAATGACAATAAAGGTATTTTTGTTTAACACTTTGTTTACCTATGACTTCATGCTAAAAAGGCTGCTGTGAAAAAACTCTATTGTCATTTTTTTTTCTATGGGCAGGACTATGACCACGATGGGCGGTTGTCATTTGACGACTTTAATAAGGCAGTGAAGGAAGAGAACCTGTTACTTGAAGCTTTTGGAACCTGCCTCCCTGACGCTACGGTAAGAAGGAATTAAAGGATGGTGAGAAATGTATTAACGAACATATTTTAAGTCAGAAGCTCTTAATCTTACTTTCTGTTTTTCTTCCTTTCCAGAGTATTGAGAAATTTGAGCATGAAGTATTTCAGAAACAAATGAAACCATGAAGAAATCATATTCATGTTGGATTTTCAGATGTGGATTTTTTTATAAAAAACTATATCGCTGTTTGCATTGACATGAAAAATGTTTCAATAAAAAACTGTTGCCACAAGAAACCGAGCTGGTACAATCAAATCCGACGACGGGGTTTCATCTTTTTCTTCACTGGTTTGACGTCAAGAACTGATTCCACCTGAGAAAGGTGACAGGGATTTGAACTGGTCTGAATTAGGAAATCTAGACTATGTTGAAGAAATAATGTCGTTTGGATCAGTTCAGATTATAGGTTACCTGTTTCATTGTGTTCCTGATGAGGCTGACTGTTGTGTTCAATGACTCATCCTCCATGTCCAGTTTAGGTGGTTCAGGTAGCTTTGGCCCAATCGAAGGCTCATTTTCCCCAGAAACCTCAGCCTGTGTTTGCCTTGCAGCCTCATGTATTTTGTGCTTCCTGACCGTTAAAAATGAAAAATTGAAGGCGAAAAATATGAAATGGGTTAAAAGCAAAACAATAAGAAACAATTAAAAGCAAGTTCAGGCATCGATAGAGCACAGATATCGAAATAAAACATTTTACAGATTAGAAAAGATGAAAAACTAGATAATATAAAACATAATAAAATTGTAAAAAATAGACCAGAAGTAGGAGAAAGCACAACTATAAAAATGTGTCTTTAAGAGAGTGTCTAAATGTAAAACATTATGATATAAGAAGAGACTTAAGATAAAATATGTTTCAGAACTAAAACATGAACTATAGAAATCTTGTTATTTCAAGGAAAGTCAGGTATTAGGTAGTATGATATAAATTATGAAAAGGCTATTTCTGTATTGTTCCACATTTATTTATTTCTACATTTACGTGTTGATGTATTCATACTTACATCACTTTTGTCCCTCATAGTTTGTAACTGTGTGGTCATTGATCATCATATTCCATACACCGCTTACTGCGTATCACTATCGTTGCATAGCGCCTGTTCGTTGTCTACGTTGTTGCCATGGTGACCTCGTGTGTCAACAACACAGCCTTCGGAGGAGCCACAGACTGAAAATAAAAAGTCTGGATCTCACGTGTCCTGAACTTTCAGCTCCTGAACATGTCACAGATGACTGCTATGAAGAGAAAGTCGCTCCAAACTCTGGCTGAAACTCTGTCTAAACAAGTGCAACACTGTGAGTACAGACATCTGTCTAATTAACGAACTAACTAGGCTAAGCTAAGCTACAGTTTCCGTTACACGCTGCTAATGTGATTGTTTAAATGAGCCTGAGAGCTAAAGCTAATGCTATCGATGGCAGGTGAAAAGTGATCCACTACTGTTTTGGTCGCAGTCAGTAAGACAGAGGTGGAGGGTCTGATCGGACTGTACCATGAGCTGCTGGGGGAGTCCGCCGCTCAGGGCAGAGGAGTCACAGGTCTGGACAGAAGCAGGTTCAGGACTTTACTGTACAACATGTTCGGGATGACTGACGACATGATCATGGACGGAGGTATTCTGTGTAATACTATATATTTATATTTGTTCATGTGCTTGTGCCAGATTAATACCTAATCCCTGAGTTTCCTTGAAAAAACAAGATTTCTATAGTTCATGTTTTAGTTCTGAAAAATATTTTATCTTAAGTCTCTTCTTAAAACTTATTTTTATCAAAGTATTTTACAAATGATTGACAATGGCTCTTATTTCCGCTGACCAGTCCTATTATTGTAAACTTTACTCTTCATTTTTCCTTTGAATGTTTGAAGACTTTTGCATGCTCAAGTTACCTGCTATCATCCTAATAAAAGTCTCAAGCTTTTGTTAGCTTAGCATTTAGAAATAACTGCAGCTAACCACTCTCTATTTTACCTATAATATGTACAAAACTACTGAGATACTTCTTAGAGGATTTGGAAATTAATTTAAATGAATTTATGGACCTGTGAAATAAAGCATTGCCCAAGATTCACTAATAACCTGCAGCATTTTGGACGCAGAGCGCAGTGGCTGTTTGATGACCTGAGTATGTTCTGCATATCACTGATTATCTGTCCTGCAGTCTTCAGGACATTTGACAAAGACAACGACAGCTTCGTGAATGAGAAAGAGTGGATCGAAGGACTTTGCATTTTCCTCCGAGGGACCTTGGATGAAAAAATTAAATGTAAGCTGTCAGACTGCCACATATAAAAATCAGTCTCAAGTTATTATCCAGGTAATAACTCTTCTCTTTATGCAGACTGCTTCAATGTGTACGACTTGAACAGTGACAACTACATCTCAAGGGAGGAAATGTTTCAAATGCTGAAGGACAGCCTCATCAGGCAGCCCTCAGAGGAGGACCCAGACGAGGGAGTCAAGGAGCTGGTGGAGATGACACTCAAGAAGATGGTGAGGGGATACGGTTACAGCTCTGACCCTATAACATCATGTTATATTGGTGTAACAACTTAAACCTCAAAACTAGTTTGAACTATTTGTTTTTTAATTTTTTCTATGGGCAGGACTATGACCACGACGGGCGGTTGTCATTTGACGACTTTAAGAAGGCAGTCAAGGAAGAGAACCTGTTACTTGAAGCTTTTGGAACCTGCCTCCCTGACGCTACGGTAAGAAGGAATAAAAGGATGATGAGAAATGTATTAACGGACATTTTTTAAGTGAGAAGTTCTTAATCTTACTTTCTGTTTCTCTTCCTTTCCAGAATATTGAGAAATTTGAGCAGCAAGTATTTCAGAAACAAGTGAAACCATGACGAAATCACATTCATGTTGGATTTTCAGATGTATATTTTTTAATAAAAAACTATATCGCTGTTTGCATTGACATGAAATATTTTTAAATAAAAAACTGTTGCAACAAGAAACCGAGCTGGTGCGATCAAATCCGACGACGGGGTTTCATCTTTTTCTTCACTGGTTTGACGTCAGGAACTGAATCCACCTGAGAGAGATGACAAAGATTTTAACTGGACTGAATTAGGAAATCTAGACTATGTTGAAGAAATGATGTCGTTTGGATCAGTTCAGATTATAGGTTACCTGTTTCATTGTGGTTCTGATGAGGCTGACTGTTGTGTTCAATGACTCATCCTCCATGTCCAGTTTAGGTGGTTCAGGTAGCTTTGGCCCAATCAAAGGCTCATTTTCCCCAGAAACATCGGCCTGTGTTTGGCTTTCAGCCTCTTGTATTTTGCGTTTCCTGTTCTCCAGGTGTGTGGTCCTCGGGACAAATCTGACTGCAGGAGCCTGTTTTGGAGTCAGTCTGTGTTCTGTGTCTCTTTCTCTGTCTGAAGAGGTTTGACCGAAACTTAAACCCTGCGCCGGCTGCTGTCTCGTGTCGATTATGGCATTATGTAATGTCCCCATTTTATCTTCTGTTTGTACTGTCCCATGTTGATTTTTATGTCCATAATAATGACTTTCCTGAGGAGGTAATGGCAGTAAGTGAAAGCCTGAATAATGGTTAAACTTTAAATTCTCTCCTGTATTATCATTGTTAGGCCTTCGATCGTGTCTGGGGATGATCTTCTCTGATGTGGTGGCTGTTCTTGATGTCGTGGGCTCCTCCTTTTCTGCCTCCTTCTGTTCCTTTTCTCTCACTTTAAAATTAAAAGGGAAAAAAACACAAACATAATATTGAGGTAATATAATATATTGGTAATTCCAGCTATAATACAACAATAAAATACCAATAAAGAGCAATTTTGTTTCCTTTGGAATATGAAATAATAGAGCGGGAACATTTGAAATGTACCAGTGTATTGAAAGATAAGTTTAAACTCTAAAATATAAAATCTAATATATATACATACTTCTGTATTTATTCTTCTAAAATATCTTGTGTTAACTTATTTCTATTATTATTTAGTAAGTCCATAATTGATGTTAAAGTATACCTTTATTCTGAGCAGCCCTTGTTATATATCTCCTTCGGTCCTGCAGTTTAAACCTGGTGTCTTCCACACTCTCATATTCTGGGACGTAGCACACATGGAGCAAACCACCATAGAAACTCTTCTCATCCATGTGTCGTTTGGCTGCTCTGAAAAAAAAAAAAAAAGAAGGTTATTCGAAAAAAAGAAAAAGAAATTGCATTTCTATTCCACTTTGCCAGTACAGTATAATGATAAAAGGGTTGAGTCGGATCCTGAACCTGGCACTGGTGAGTTTCTGGAACTTGACCAGGTAGACCTCCGTGAACTCCTCAGCAGGGTACTCGTCCAGGGGCCTGTACTCCTCCACAGCTCCGTACAGGGCACATCGCTGGATCAGCTCCGGCATCACTCCGATGGCGGGGACTCCTTGGACCATCAGGTATCGGGACTCTAAATTGATGGTGTACACCTGATGATGATACACAAGACAAGTTATCACACTATGCCATGTCATCAAAACACCTGGCTGAGGTCTCTATGATTGCCCAGTAATGAAGGGGATAAAGACGTTTTATTCTTTGAGCAACTGATTTTATAATGTGGGAACTTCCACATCCACAAGAAGAGATGGACAGACTTTTCTATCAAGAGCTGCATCAATATGGCACCAAGAGGAAAATAAGAAGGTAATTAACAATAACGTTGTTTGGAAAAGATACATGATTCTGGAAGTTTGAATTTTTACTCACTATATTGATTGTCATTTACTCATTTTGTATTTCCTTACTCATCCCCTCACTCTTCTTCATGGTGACATGCAGACAGTGGGGGTCACCATGAACGAGAGTGAGGTGAAATATCTGTGTCACCTCTCAAGGATGAATACATTTATATTTATATTTAGTATGATCTTTGATTTAATCTGGGTTTTCACAAACGACAGAGCACATAATCACAGTGTAGCTCGGGTGTCTCTGATCTTTAAGACCCAGTGTTTTCCTTGCTGACATTTTCTTACCTTTACCGCTTTGTCGTTTCTTCCCTCTCGGTACTTGGGTCTAGAAATACAAACTTTCCTCTGTTCGTGATGTTTATAAACCTCCGGAGAGTCCCAACAGCCTGAACTGCTTCCTGATGATGCCGCCATGTTTCTAGGAAACCCAATTCCGTTCGGCACACTTCAAAATAAGAGCGCCTTCTCAATCACCTACCCCTTGCCTTCAATGCGTACCGGCGTGAAATATCTTATTTTGAAAAGGAATGTGGCTCATTATCATCTGCTTTGGTCTGGCTGGGCCGAGTCAGAGACATCGATCGAGCATGAACTTGTTGCACTTCTCACGTTAGCAGTGGAACCTGTCCGGCTGTCACACAGCTGCTCAGGCGATGCGGACATCATGTTTACTAACCAGGGCATTCAACCGGTGACTGTTGTTTTTAACAACGCAAAGAACTGCTTCCTTCACCTCCCACCGAGGCTGATATCCCATCTGTCCCTGAACGAGGTAGGCGAGCTCTTAGCTAGCTCCACAGCAGTGTCCTCCAGGAAGTTCTGTCTTGGTTAAACAAACAAACAACGTTCAAGCCAACAATATGTCAGCGACAGTAGTGTGACTTGTGTGTGTGTGTGTGTGTGTGTGTGTGTGTGTGTGTGTGTGTGTGTGTGTGTGTGTGTGTGTGTGTGTTGTGTGTGTGTGTGTTGTTCGTTTCCTTTGTTTTTAAACGTACTTAAATTTACTGTCAATTACTTTTTAACAATCTAGTTAGAGTCATCTCTCACTGACTGCTTTACAATAGTATTCTATTATATGTATAGAGCATTACATTCATTATATTAACCTGCTCCTTAGCTTTAATTAAATTATTTTTTAAAAAGATGCACAAGGAGTTTTTGGTGAGACATTTCAGGCTCCATTATATTGACCCTGCGACCTCAGACTATACATTAATTATATACATCATACATTAAAGATAAACAAGTTTATATTAAAAAGGAATTAAGTAAAAATTGAATGTCACATTATGAGTTTGTTATCATCATTATACTATGTAATATCTAATTTTATTATAATACTTATTGGTATTATACTATTTGCAGTGTGGCTACATGTACTTTGTGTTTGGGGGCAATAGAAAAGCGATGGACTTATGAAAGATGCCAGTTGTGTGGTTGTTGTATTTTCACTGTTGGTTTCCATTTTGATACGAATGTTTAGTAGTAGTTCTCCTGCAGTCTCACTTGGTGGTGACAAAGCTCTGCATCAGACACAGGGCAGCAGGAGACCTGGTGGATGCCAATACATTCTTGCAAATGACCGCATTGTCTTGTATTCTGTTCTGTTCTGGTCATCAGCATCTTTTTAAAACCTATAATGAATCCTATCTTTCAGTTTACCGTTGTCTGACATTCTTTCAAAGAGCATTCATGAAGTAGCTCCCATGATATTTGTACAAACTGCTTATTTCTCCGTTTGGCTATTTGGCAATTACATGGGGAATCCTCCAGTCATATAGTTCAGGACATCATTGCACAGTAATAAAACCTGCATAGCTTTGTCAATGATTGTTTTTTAGACATTAGATTGTACTACATAAAAAATGAAGATGTACAGTACAAATGTACTTTGTCTGTGTTTCAGAACCAAGCTTTGGAGTTGTCCTGGGACCATGGGTCACCACTCTACCTCAGTTGGACACTAAACAGAACCTCCTCCAGCTATGACAGCCATGAAGTGGAGCTGTGTCGGCAACTGGGAGAAAAGTTGGGGCTGAAAGATGGAGAGCAGGTAGTTCTCTGAAAAGAGGAATTTGTACACATTTTCTACACATCCAGACTGTCTTTACTTTAAAGTAATTGTCAATTGGTGACTATGGACTTTGTGTTTATATTATCTGGTTGTGCGGTTTCTCTCAGGGCTTCCTGAAACCATGTCACCAGGTCTCATCGGTGCATCAAGTATTTGTGGAGCCTCTTTCATCTGATGACTGGGAGATCCTGGTGGGTGAAAATAGTGATTTACAGTAATGTGGAATCTTATGTTTTTATACAGGGTTGGGACCCTAAATCACTTTAAGGAGCACTCGTGTAGCGTTGCCTTTCTCTGTTTTACACCTCCAGGAGCTTCACAGTGCTGCACTGGAGCAGCAGCTGTTAGATCAGATCAGAGTGGTGTTCCAAGATGCTGTCTTTCCTGTGTGGGTGGACAGCCACACAGTCATCTACATCCGAATAGGTCAGAGTTAATACAACAATTATCTTTTGTCTGTTTAATGTTTCTTGATTTATCCAAAATTCAGATATTCATGAGAAGAAACATGGGCTTTGATAAATGCATGAGCAAAAATATAAAGTTTCATCTTTTGATAATCCTAAAATAATGCAGCTAAGGTTTTAGTGTGTAATGGTGACTTTCTAAAGAACTTGTTCAGCTCTGTCGTGGTCATATCCACGGACAGCATTCATTAACACAATTTGATTTGCCTCTTAATCTTTGCAGCATCACTTTCGCCATCTGTGCCCTATGGTCGCCTGGAGCAGTTCACAGAACTAGTTGTGTCTCCGAAGAGCCGTGCTGGGATTAGTGACCTCAGTAGTTCTCCAGTGAGGAGCAGTGTGGAATCGAGTCTTCAAATAGAGAACACTGATCTCTATTCATCCTCCTCTGGACAGTCTTTAGAAAATAATGCTCTTGTCCCTCAAAGCCACCAGTGGGGGGGCATAGCTGACCTGAGGAGCCTCCTGCGCTATATGATAAAGGGCACTTATGACCCGATTAAAGAGCCACCACCGGTCCCTGGCATCCCTGCTATCTTTACTGACTCTATCTACAGAGTATGTGGTGCACCTCCCGACTCCCTTTGCACCATTAGCCACGCTGCAACCAGTGTTATTCATTTATTTCCATCGAGGCATGGACTAAATGATGGATTCATTGGAGGTCAGTCTCTAGTGACATACGGTCTGCTCTCCAAAGTTCCTGCCCCTAAAGAAACAAGGGCCAGAGTCAAGCAGGCCATGGAGAAAAAGAAGAACACACGAGTTACTAAGGTTGATGCCTCTACGGAGGGGGGTGAGGACATGAAAGAAGAAGAGGTCATGGTGGTCCGGGTGGTATACCATTGTGATGAGAAACTATACGGCAAACAAAGCAGTCTCAGAAAGGGAGAGATCCATAGTGGAAGAGTATGGGTAAGTTTCAACAACGTAACTGCTGCTTCCATTCAAGCACCAGTTATCAATGGCACTTTTTACTTTGAAGTGGCTGCTGCCTTATAAATTTTCATTACTTATATTTTTTCAGATCCCACAGCCCCTGGCTGTCAGCCTGAATATCAGCCCACATTCAGTGGTTCGAATTAAGCCTGTAAAATCAAGTATCAAAGTGGCCTCTGCTATTCGTCTACAGCCTCTGACACCACTGGTGAGTGCTGGAGTATTTATCTGCAGCTACATTTGGGTGTGAAATATCAAGCAAGCACATATTTCATTTGTTCAAAGCTGCATAAAATTGAATCTTCCTCCTTCCCTATGTTTTGATGATCTCTGACATTTACCCCTCAGCCTGAGGAGGACGATGAGGCGATCCAGACAGCTTTCCTCGGTTGGCTGCACACTCAGAGTCATGAACCTTTAGCCTGTCTGACTGCACGGTCTGGCACCGTCCTCCTACATGGAACTGATGGTGATTCATTTCTACTCTTCCTGTAAAAGCTTTTCAGATATGCATTTACTAATTCCATAGACAAATCTGCACAATGTTTGTAATTATCTTCCCAAAATATCAATCAGGATAAAATCATAATGCACAGTTAAACTACAGTACATTCAGCTGCAATAATATGTCACTGTTCTCCCCCTTATTTCTCATTTACAGCAAAGTTAGAGTTCGCTTTAACTGTACTGAAACCAGAAGCAGCAAGTGATCCTCCTGACCAGCTGTTTTTACTGGCACACACTGTCATTCAGAAGGAACACATACAGGTATTTACATGCACATGTTGTGTTCAGCACATCAATAGTCCAATGCAATGCAAGTTTTTCTTTGCATAATGCCACGTACATGATGATAAAACAAAGTCTGGTGTTGTACACTGTGCATCACATCCAGGTACACAGAGAGTCAGTGACCATGCCAGCTGTGAAAGCTGAAGCTGAAACACCAAACCCGGCGCTTCCCTCCCTCAGTGTCCTCGGGTAAGTCTGCAACTATTTCTGAGCCTGTGTATGATTTAAACAAGGACCTTCTCCAGGATTAATTTCTCTTTACATCTCTCACTCCTTCGTCTTTCTCCAGTGGGATAGATGAGCTTAGTACGACTGGATTCGAGTTCATCTCCTGTTGCCTTCTGGGTAGTCCCCTTTCACGAGAGCTTGGTACCACTGGTCAGGGTCTCCAAGGAGGAGCTCTACTCATCACTGGTGCTAAGGTATTGCTTTACATAACAATAATGAAAATATTTAAATACTGTTGCTGACAACACTACACTGTATTACATTTTACAGAGTGAATTTAGGTCTAAAGGGAATTTGAAGAACTATATATAGTTGTTGTTGCTCTCCTTACAGGGAAGTGGGAAGAGCACTCTTTCCCAAGCCCTCTGCAGAAAAGCTAGAGAAGATTTGGATGCCCATGTGGAGGTGGTGGACTGCAGAAAGCTACAAGGTCAATACTTTATGTAAACACTTGATAAAGAAGATGATGTCTGTTTGTTCCAAAAACATTATTTAAGAGAAGCCATCGTGAATGAACACATTTTTGTTTTTAGGCAAAAGGGCAGAAAGTGTGAGACAGATGCTGCAGGAGATTTTTGAACAGGCAGAGTGGAAGCAGCCTTCAGTTGTTCTTCTTGATGACCTGGATCAAGTAACAGGGGCACCAACCTCACCAGAACACGAGCACGGCCCTGAGGCGCTGCTGCAACAGCACATTGCTCAGAGTAAACTATACATCTTTCATTTGTATGTGTGTCTGGGGGATTTCTTGTCATACTGTATGATCACAGACGGTATTGATAAATATTCCTGGCCTGGATATGAATTCTTCTTGTCTCTTTGTGGCTGTAGGTCTAAAGGATGTGGTGGATGAGGTGGTGGTTCACTCCAGCCTGGTGTGTCTGATCATCACCAGCCAGAGTGAGCACTCTCTCCACCCCTCGCTGACCGAAGTGCACGGGTCCCACTTCATCCAGAGATTTGTAAACATCCAGCCACCAGACCAGGTTATTACACACGTACGCACTCACAGACATAGACTGATAAATGTTAAAAGGTCAGAAAGAACAGTTTGTGTGTTGTTGTTTTCAGGCACAGAGAGCAGAGGTCCTGCGGCGTCTCATCCTCAGAAGGTCCGGTCTGTCCGAGGAGACCTTACAGATTCTTGACCTGGGGGCTGTTGCCAAGGAGACGGAGGGTTACGCACCTCAAGACTTGGCACTGCTGTTAGAGCGAGCTGTCCATGCTAACACAGTACAAAGCGGACACAGTGATCAAGGTAAGACACTAAAATCAATATATAATAAAGTCTTGTGTGGTCGTTCTTAAGCAAAAGCTAGTTTATTGTGCCGCTTTCACATTATTTGTCGGTGCTCTGCATTTCTCAGGTGTGTTTCTATCGTGGAGTGACTTTGCACAGGCTCTGAAAGGGTTCACGCCTCCCTCGCTGTGGGGGGCAGACCTCCACATCCCAAGTGGAACTGGGCTGGAGAGGGTGGGAGGGCTGAGAGAGGTGCGGCAGCAGCTCATGGACACAATACTGCTCCCTGCCAAGGTCAGTATCAGAGCAGCCAATCGAATCAGCCAGTCGAATGAATGGAAGCTTCACTTTATCAAACAGGATAAATAGACTTAATGAAATGAAATTGCAAAAGTTAATGTGATGACAATTTATTTTTCATTCAGCACCATAAATGTTACTGATTGTTTTAGATAAACAATTAAAAGTCTCAACATAAATGAGAGTTGCAGCAGATAGGATGAAAATAAACACATTCATTTAAATTAACTGATGCTAATTTATTTAAGTGATTTATTTATGTCATTATCTTATTCAGATTATGTTTAATTTCAATTTATCAGTTTTATTTCTGCCTTTCTTTTACACTAGAACAATAATTGTTTCAACAAACGTTCTATCAACGTGTATGATAGAAAAGATTAAAATGATTCATGTGTTTCTCTTTAGCAAATAAGGCAGAGTTTAGTCTTTATTAATGGATTCCAAAAATTAAAGGATAATTTATTACCTAGTTTCAATTTAATTTTCCACCTTTCACATGAGCCACTGTAGTAATCCCAGTTGGGATTTCTAGGAGTTTATTTGATCTATTTTAATATTTGATGCCGCCGTCCATGATGTTCTTTATGAGTGTGAAATTAATTTATTTCACAGTTATTTCAAGTTAGTGATGAAAATGTCACGGTGTTGTTCACAGCACCCTGGGAAACAAATCCTGTTTAACCCTGATGCAAAGTATTATTAGGACTCGAGCACTGACAGTGCAAAGGCACTATTGTTTTTATTTTCTGAGTAAACCATAGCCATTATTTTTAATGTTTTATAGTTTTAGGCAAGACACTGCAATTTTAATTTAGAAAGCACCTTCTTACACAGCGATAGTTTCAAGATGTGTTTTTTACATTGCAGTAGATGTTCAGATGTCTTTATTGCAGCTCAACAGAAAAAATAATCAAAGTATAAATTTCAACGTCATTGATTAATTGTACAATAAATGACTGTGGGTCTTTGATGTGTTACAGTATCCCATCCTCTTCTCCAATCTTCCTATCCGCCATTGCTCAGGAATATTGTTGTATGGAGCTCCTGGTACAGGGAAAACCCTGCTGGCCAGGGCTGTGGCCAAAGACAGTGGTATGAACTTCATCAGCATCAAGGTAAGCCGGACTTCAGCTCAGACAGTCAAACAGAAGACTGTGTTTTTTCTGTTAGAGAAGCAACACATATCTTCAGTAACACAGGATATTAACGTCTCTGCAGGGACCTGAACTTCTGAGTAAGTACATCGGAGCCAGTGAGCAGGGAGTCCGGGATGTTTTCCAGAGGTTAGTGAACGTTTACGCTCCTCCCAACACCACACTGACCCTCTATTATAAATCCCATTGCCAGTTATAATGAGCAACATCAAATATGTATAGTAATCATAAGCCCTGGTAACAACCCATTCATAAAATTGGAATAATTGACTTCCCATCTTCCTAACTGCTGCTCATTCTGTCTGTTCCAGGGCACAAGCAGCCAAGCCGTGCATCCTGTTCTTCGATGAGTTTGACTCTTTGGCCCCCAGGAGGGGCCACGACAGCACAGGAGTAACCGACCGTGTGGTGAACCAGCTCCTCACCCAGCTGGATGGGGTGGAGGGACTCCAGGGTCAGTCATACAGCAATACATTACGTGTTCTGCATAATGACATCCAATTTAGCAGTTTTCAGAATATACTGATGTATTCTGTTCTGCTGGAGGGTTTTTAAAGAAATTGCCGAAACGTTTAAGTGAAAAACTGTGATGCAATAATTACTTTTTGTCCTTTTACGAGGGTTGTGTACTGCACTATTTCTTGTTTGGAAGCGATTGTAGCCCAAAAAGTTTTCACGGATTGCCAAGAAACCTCATATTGACTAAAACGCTCAATGGAATAGTCTACATACGCCTCAATTATAGCAGTATGACATTAAGTGTAAATTAGTGAGCTTAGATGGATTACCTTTCCCTCTTCTCCCCCCTTTATGCTAAGCTAAGCTAACAAACTCCTGGCTCCAGCTTCATATTTAACACACAGATACAAGAGTGGTAATCATTTTCTCATCAAACACGTCTGTGAGAAAGCAAATAGGTCTATTTCCTGAAATGAAACTATTCCTTCAAATCAAATAAATGAAAATCTTTTATGTTTGTTTTTGTAGGTGTGTATGTGCTTGCAGCCTCCAGCCGCCCAGATCTGATCGACCCAGCCGTGCTGAGACCTGGACGACTGGACAAGTCCCTTTACTGCCCCCCTCCTGACCTGGTCTGTTGAATTAGAATGATGACTAGCAATATCGCTGCACCATTAAACTCAGTTCATGGGCAGATCATCCAGCTATTACTAATCCAGTTATTGACAAACTCCTCACCCCTTGTGTTGTATCTCCAGGAGTCTCGTGTGGAGATCCTCAGGGCTCTGAGTAGTGGTGTTCCCCTGGCGGCTGATGTGGACCTGGAGCAGCTGGCAGCCCTGACAGAGCAGTTCACAGGGGCAGACCTGAAGGCCCTGCTCTACAACGCACAGCTGGAGGCCATCCACAACAGCCTGGGCACCAGCACACCGAATGTAAGTCTATTATATTTTCATTATGCAGCCACTGAGGAGTTTATAGTGTTGGGTTGCCTTGGGCCACAGTAAAACAGGAAGGCAGGAAACTGTTGTCTAGTCCACTTTCAAATTGTTTATGATTCAGTTGAAGCAGCCCGGCAGGTTTTTGTCCCTCGAGGCTAATTAAACAAGGAGTTTAGTATGCAACTCAGCGCATGTCAGTTGCTCTACTTATCACTCCATTATTAGTTTGGAGTATAGTTCAAATAATTCCCAACTGTGGTGCCATGGGTGTGATTAAATTACTTAAACAACAAAGGCTGTCAGTATCTTGAACTGCAGAAACACAGTGAAGTTACGTCTCTCATTCATATGTGTTTGGAGACTACACAAGCTTGTGTACTTGTGTATCTAAACTCAAACCCTCTGTTTCTGTGTGACAATCAGGAGCTGACCTGCGGCTCAGACAGCGACATGAGTCTGTCCTCCATGATCTTCCCAAACAACATCAGCGGCTCCGATGATTCGGTCGGGGAGGGAGACCCAGCCGCGGGTTTGGACCAGTCCATGGTTCTGCTGGAGCCCGATGAGCTCCACGTAGAAAACGAACACCATCGCAGCAACATCTGGAGACTCTACTTTGGAAGCTCCGACGAGTCAGAGTTGGGGAATTCACCGATTTCAGGACTGGTGAGCAGTGCTGTCAAGATACATACAGCAGTACATTAAATAGTAGAAACGGACAAAACATCCATTCTGCTCGTTTGAGCTCATATCCTGAAGGGCCTTAACTCAGCATCATCAGGTCAGCCCTTGAACTTCAGTCACACTTGTGGGATGGCACTACTTTGTTTTTTAAATGCTTACTCTGATTCTTTATTTATTTGGACAGATTACTTTCAATGTTTACACACTGTTGTGTATTTGTATTGTATTATTATGTTGCTGGGATCCCACCAGGGCAAATTCAAATCAATGTTTCATTGAAATTGCAATAAATTATTTAACCTTGAATAAGTAATATCCTAAACATCCTGCAGCAAATTCCTGTGGGTAAATCTTGATTTAACAAAGGATGATTATAAACAAGGTTTTTTAATTTAACCACAACATTTTA
The DNA here is from genome assembly GCF_022539355.2 of Hippoglossus stenolepis. Lineage (NCBI taxonomy): Eukaryota > Metazoa > Chordata > Actinopteri > Pleuronectiformes > Pleuronectidae > Hippoglossus > Hippoglossus stenolepis. The sequence continues at coordinate 11,398,630 of NC_061499.1, forward strand.
AAATATTGCAGAAATGCTGCAAGCCAAACACAAAGTGTTAGAACTGAACTGTTAGAAACGTCCGTTTGTTGTCCCAAATGCAGTGATGCCATTCAGTGTTTTAGAAACATCTATTTCCTCACATAACTTTTGTGCCTGTCCATTTTCTCTCTCCTGCCTCTCTTGACAGAACTCCCAGTGCGTCTCTGGACCCAGCTCCATGACCCAGGAGTGTGTAGGGGCATCAGCTCGTGACCCCAGCGGCTCTCTCCCTCCTGCCTACATGTCCTCCCTCCAGAGGGGATACGAAGAGCTGAGCCCGGAGCAGTTGGAGCGCCTACAACAAGACGTCAACAGCATCAAGAACAACTACAGGAGAGCCAATGTAAGTGACGACAACAGACAGGAAGATGTTAAATGCTCCTAATTCCTATACGGCTCCACTCAATACTACAGTCTTTAATACCAAGTTTCATTTTATTATCCAGTTTGAATTACCTTTCTATTTCATTTGACATTTATTTTATTTTATTGCTAGTTTATACTATTCTATACTCCTATTTATGGCTAGTGTCCAACCAAGAGTTGTTAAACTGCTTATTTATGCCGCTGTGTGCATGATTACTCTTGAGTGTTGCATTTGTGTGTGTCTGTGAAGGAGGAGGGTCCCCGGGTCCCTTCAGCCTCCACCCAGCCGGGCCTGTTGCTGTGTCAGGCTCATATGAACTCTGCCCTGGCTGCGACCAGACCGTCTCTCAGCAAGTCCGACTGGAACAGATACACAAAACTGTGAGTATCACGACACCAGAGACGATCACACTGATGTTGACAGATGATGAAACCATAGTAACCGAGACAGTTTGCTCTGCACAAAGCAAAGACGTCATTTTAAAGTTGTCCATTTATTTTGGAAAGAATTTAAATGTAGTTTCAAAACTGTAGCCAAGTCACAGCAAGATGAATATTAATCAGTAATACTATTCTTCCCACTATATTCAGCATGTTTTATGAAGTCAAATGACTGCAAATGAATTGCATTTTTAACTATTTATAGCTGCGGACTCATCTCATGTGTCAAATGAATGAATAGATAACTGTTTAATGCTGAAAACAAAACAAACACCACAGGTCATTCCTTGTGATCCATCAGTTGAAGTTGGTTGATAGTGTTTTATGATTATTATGATTTTAATTTATCAAAACAATATTTTTGGAAATTATTCTTTCTTTCTTTTTTTAAGGTATGAAAACTTTGGCGGTTCAGGAGACGGAAAATCTCTTCACTCCGTCACATTTAAACCTGGACAACGTGTAACTTTAGCTTGAACAAACAAATTCATTTGACTCTCTCTTTGACTTAATTCCTTATTAATTTTTTTATTAAAGTGGAGTTAAGCAGTTTCAGGGCTTTAAAGACAATGTAAATTAAAACAATTAATATATGTATTTTTTTCTACTTGAATGAGACATTTAATTGTAATTAAATGTAATTACTGTACATATGTACGATGGCATTATTAAATACAGAGTTTTTGACACTGCAGATTTTGCTGTTATTATTGTGTGAAGTGATTGTGAACTGTTTTCATTATTTTCTGTTTACTGTGTCGCCCTCTGGTGGTTATAAAGTCTTTTTAAACTCTTGTTGACTCAATAGTTCTGGTTAAAACTTTTTAGGGAGTTTTAAAAATGATCTAGATGTGTTTTTGAAATTATGTCAAACAAATGTTTGATCTGCTAACAAGGATTAGAATTGTATCATGTGGATTATTAAAGGCACAGGTTACAGATGGGTGGAGTTATGATGGAAATTATATATTGTCACCAATCTTCAGTAACTAAAGAGAATGATGTATAGGTAAGTTAACTCTCTCGGTGTAACATTACAGGAGAGTCAGGGGAAAAGTAGTGGCAGTAAAGCCTAACAAACTGCTTACATCCACAGATATCAGTTCCCTAAATATGATTTTTTCATCAAAACCCATTAATCATTCTTTGGAAAATTGTTGAAAATGTCAAAAAAAAAACATCATCTATCTCACCATGTTAAAGAAATGCTGAAAAAATACCTGGATTTGCACCTTTAGCCAGATTCGTTTTGTGGAAATCCATTCAGTTGTTTATTACAAACAAACATGCGCAGGGAAAACATCACGTCCTTGGCGGAGGTTTTAATAATAACTAATAGGCAAATATCCAAAGTAAAGATATTACGAACACAGAGTAACGAGAGGGTCTTCATCTATTTAATCAGCTTCACAGTGACATTAAGGAGGATGTGCTTGAAGTATTGAGATGAAGTGCAGTCATGGCGATAGTAAAGAAAGAAATGAATTCTAATCTTCCTGTATTAAAACCCCTAGGGTTATTAGCGAGTGTGCTAAATGTAATAACTGGAGAGATATTTTCTCCTTCACACGCGGTGATTTAAAGTTGAATTTAGTAAACAAGGCACAAACCACTGTCTGTAATAGTCACAGTCGCTGGGCACATGAGTTGTGGTTACGGCCCATGAGGCTGAATAACAATTAGCAGCACTTGTCAGCAGTGTGAGGTCCAGGAATTAGCACATTAAAATGTCAGAAAGTGTTTTTTTTATTCTGCTTTTACTTTCCCCTCCTGACTGGTTTTAAACACTTGGAGCTGAAACTTTCTGCAGGTTCTGTCACTTCTTCACTGAAAGGCTCCCAGGGCACGCGCAACATCTGAGAGTCTTACCTGAGATTGCAACAGTCGTCTTCATCCCATTCCATTCCGTGGCAGTGTGTCGTCTTGACAATATTTCCCTATTTGAAGCACTATGCCAGCTGTCATCCTACACACAATGGCAGCGGCAGGTTCTGCAGATGGTAAATATAGACAGAGCTGCATTTGGCTCGCCTTTAAGTCCTGTGTCAATCCCACACAGTGCAGCTTGGAAGAGAACAGTCCAAGGAGAGACTTTTCTCTCGCTCTCTCACTTTCTCCTGCAGACCTGTGCAGGATGAGAAAAGGAAATGAGGAGGAGAAGAGAAAAGAAAGAGAATCAAAAACTGACAGGAGAAGAACCCATTAGAAATTTGTGCAGATCTAAATAAAAAATCTGGAGCTAGTGAATTGAAATGTGGTTTGAAAAGGGGACTGCTGGGCCTTGGAGGTATCTGTCTACTGAGTGGCCTTTTTCATTTGGTGTCTCCTTGCATGGGGCCGGCTGCAAGGGAAATCCAACAGATTCAGGTTGTGCATCAGACGTCCCCTGTGGTCTTCAGTGCATCATTATCCATTGTTCGTTTCCCCCCCGTCTTCTCTGTCACAGCCCGACACTGTCAAACATGGTGACATTCTAAAAAAGAAGCAAACCTCCAGGTCCAAAAAAGAGACACCTGAGGTAAATACTCAGCTCATTTGTTGTCACATCAAAAGTGTCTCCTCTTCTTCTTCATCACGTTCCCCTCACGCCTCAGTGGTGCTCCAGCCCTTCAAAGCCACACTGAGTGATCCCATTTTACAGCAAAGAACCCGTCCATTTCCCAACATCAAGAGGCGCCAACCTTCACCAGACTGAGATCCCGGGCGACGCAGAGCGGAACAAAAGACTTGAAGCACATGAAGTCTTTACTTGCTGAGAGGGTTTTTCACCGGAATAGAACAAAAGATGATGATGTGTGTGTGTTCAAGTGGGAACAGAGGGAAAGATGGGGGTGTTTATGGGATGTAAAGAGAACATCAAAAACCCAAAACGTCGAGGTAGGGTTTGAATAAAAGGCACATGTTAAAGAAACAAGTGAGAGGCAGAGATGACGGGTGGCCGCGGGACAGTTTTCGCTCTGTTAGCTTTTGTTTCTTCTTGACAGATGTGTTTCCTGACACACAGGGATAAAGTAAAGCAGCTAAGAAATACTGACACCATTATTCTTTATTCTAACTAGTTCTGGATGAGGAATTTTACCAGCGAGTTTTCGCAATGAACATTTTTTTACATCAGATTCAAACTTTGATGAGGAGAGAATTTGTATTATTTATTGTGCCAGGGGACTTTGGTCTCCAAGTTCAAGATTTAAAAAATAGACATTTATCTGCAAAACCAGTGATATGACTGAAAGCTCCAGAAAACTAAAAGACCAACCATTTGACAATTCAACAACAAATTTGAGCCTCGGAATATTTCTCTTGTTAGTGCGTACGTGTGAAACAAATACATTAGATTTTTCCAGTCATACAGAGTGATTGCATCATGACAGATGACTCCTCCTGCAGCCGATTAGAAATGCATTTGTGCTGCTACACCTGTGTAATGCCTGTAAACGCTGACTGATCGCAGCAGTCTGTGAACACCTCTTCAATCAATCACCACACAAACACCAGTGAAGATAAAACTTTCAGATTGAGATAACTGGGATTAAAGGCGACTGCTGGGGTGAACATAAAAATCTATTTCAGAGTCGTATCCGTGCGGTTTATCAGAGTCACAGTTGCCCACTCTGCCGTGACCATCTTTGTCTGGGTTAATGAAATCATTTCGCTCTGCTCATCCTGAACCCGGGGCCTCAGGAGCCGCAGCTGGAGGAGCCGGAGCGGCCGCTGCATGGAAATGTACCAACTGTGAGGTTACGGTTACAGGGCAGTCGAAGCTTTTTGCAACTGTGACAACACTTGTTTTATTCACAATAGCTGCAAGGCTCTATGTTGGTCAGTTGATTAATTTCAAGTATTTCTGGATGGATTACAGTTGCAGAGTCCCCAGATGATGAATCCTACTGAATTTGGTGACACTCAGACTTTCCATCTAGCATCCATGAAGTCAACTCGTTTGGTTTTTAGTGAATCGATGGACTGTCATGAAATTAGTTTCTACTATTCAAGGTGCCCAGAGAGTGAACCCTAACAACTTTTTAGATTTGTGACAATTTTGACATATGTGGTCAAGTGAAATTACAATTCAATGATTACTGGACTGGAATAAAATGACGCTCTTAACGTTCACTCTACAGCGCCATCATGAGGTGAAATTTTGCTTTGTTTAACCCTTTGGTTTAAGTGTTACTGAGCCTAATAACATCCGCACAGAGCTGCAGGTATGACTGTGCACTGTTGGTTTTAAGATGTATTCACCGAATTACCATTGAAATGTGGGAGAATAAATCCCATTAATATCCTCTACAACAGTTCCTACATGAAAATTACATGAGATATTAAATTTACATTTGCACGGTGGATACAAAGTAAGGGAATCTCACACCTGCTGAATATTGAAAGGGCTGTTCCGAGCATATTCTTTATTTAATCTGGATGGAAAATGATTCAAATATTTACATATCTGTGGTCTATTTAGATTTAAACCGTTAATAATCAATAGTGCGGACGTGTCCATCACACTGATGCACTCAGCACCAGCCGGTCTGTTTCACGCTGCCTGAAGATTTCTGCCCTCAGGTCAGGTGAATAATATATGGGTCTGTTCCTCCAGTCATCAATAAAATCAGTGTAGCACAGCTCGTCTCTGCGCCTGCTGATGCATCCACATTGGACAAATGTCTCCAGTAATGAGGGACCAGCAGAGAACAAGCTGAGAAAACACGTCAATATAAATGATGAGCAGGAAAAACTTAGAGCTGCTCTCACACATAGTTTTTTTTGTCTCTGCCTGTTGAGCAGATAGTCTGGCACCATTGGATTTGTGATTTACGTGACTAAGACGACAGATTGTCAATAATGGCCTTTGGGAACAGCTGAACGATGGCAGGACATTTGACAATAAAAGATGAGGCAAGTACAAGGCCAGTCTCTTTGTTTGTGATGGTTTCAGCCTTTGTCTTGTCCTACTTTCGAGACATTTTGGACAAAAGTTGAAGACCTTTCAAAAGGTCCTGAACCTCCTCAACTTAAGTCTGACGCTACTAAAGAAGAAGCAACGAAAACCCACTCAAGATCTAGTCCAGCTTTGAGGGAGGTTAAAGGATATTTTGATTATGCTCACATCACAGTGGTGAAAAATGTCCTGAGCAGCCCACAGACCTCACTCTCAGTGGGCTTGACTCCTGACGAGTCTCTACGCCTTTCCAACTTGTCTGAGAAGCTTTTGTGGAAGAGTTTGAGCCCATATAATCACTTCTATAGACTTAATTGGATTTGATGAGTGTGTCCTGCTGAACGAGAAGAGGAGCTGCACCCTGCTGGCTGCAGCCCTCAGGCTGCTGTCACACACTCGCTCAGCATGAAGTCTCCGAGAACTTGTAATGAGGCCGGCCAAGTCCTTTTCTCTGATGTCTCTCGCACACGCGCACACATGCACACACATGAACGCACACGCACGCACATGCACACGAACACACACACAGTCCATCCTTCTTATTTCCTAAATTCTTTCATCTTTTAACTATTCATGATTAGTTTATTTAGTCTGTTTAGATAGTGTATGATTTAATTTCTTAGCATCGATTCTTAATTATCTACCTCATTGTTTTTGTGATTCGAGTGAAGTGGCTACGCTACGATTTCCCTTTGGGATCAAATCTATGTATCCTATGTATCTTGAGTACATTAAAATAGCCACTTTGCATTGCACTAAAGCTTTGCTAGAATATTTTCTCCAGCAGAAATTTCACCTACTTTCAACACACACCTAAAGGATCATATCTAAGATTATAAAAATATACAAGGAGGTATTTTTTCTAACAAGTCTCTTTTTTCCTTACTCTGTAAAATTGCCTTAAGGTACCCAGTTGGGTACCTTGAAAAGCCCTGTATAAATTCAAGTTATTGCTATTAATATTAACACTATTTAAATCTGAGTACATAGTGGATGTTAGATACATAAAGAATATAATAGGATGAATCTGAAGTTTAAGTTTCACATGGTTGAGGATAGAAAATGATGTTGATATGTATTAATTGTGAGTTGCACTAGTGTTTTCTTAATATAAAGTGTATGTGATGTGGTATACTGTATTTTGTTTATAACGAAAATTAATAATATTAATTTCTATATAATTGAAGGATTTAGTTTATGGTTTATGTTATTTTGCTCAGAATGTTTCTGTCCCTCCTTTAAACAAACCCCTGCTCCCCTTGTCCCTCTCCATTGTTTTCTCTCTTTCTAACAAGCGGCTAATAGAGTCTCATCAGGCCCATCGGCTCCAGTGAATAACTCAGTCCACAGACTGGCTCTTCTCGGCCCATAACCCACCGCAGCTTCTCCTCCCTGGAGGGGAACCATTTAAATGTGACTGTTCAACTATCTGCAAGCTGTGTGGGAGCGAGACACGCGGCTAACTGAATAAAAGAAGGGAAGTTTCCTTGTTTTGCCCAAGAGAGTGTGAGACAGATGCTGTTCGGCACTGACTTACATTTCTAATGAGCACATGGGGGCATCATCAGTATACATTAGTGAGAGAACGATTCTTCCCCAGAAGACGGAGCCCAGTGGAGGTCCTGGGCCTGGTGGCAGATAGAGCCGTCAAGCAGGAAATGGTGTCACACACGGTGGAGTGTAGGGAACTGCTACGACCTGTGTGTGGTGAAATAAATATCCTGTGACAGTCAGGCATGTAATGGGAAAACTCAGGAAGCAAATCCAGGGAAACACACACACACACACACACACACACACACACACGAAAACTGAGATAAACTCTGCAGCTCGAAAACAAAGGCAGATTCTTGTTCACTCTGGGTCATAAAGCTCGATACAGTTTGCAGGTTTTTTTCCGCAAAAATATTTAAAGATGATGCAGAGACGGATCTGAGAACAATTTAAGTCAGGTGTTCAAATTCTCCTCCATCTACTGCAATGTAGAGCTGTTACCATTTCAAATGGCATTTTCAGCCTAACCTAAGAGGAATAGAGCCATTTCTGTTGAGATTATTCAGCTCTAATAGTAGGATGACATTTGAGCTTGAAGCTAAAATACTTAAAGTGTTTGCTCTCAGAGATTTAAGAGACTCTTAGCGTACACCAGGGTATATCTTTATGGAGATGACAGGTCTAAAAAGTGATTCAGCAGAGGCGGGCGAGGATTTTTCAACGCATGCACTTGTTTTTTCTGGCCAGATCTTTCTGTTGTTTGGCTGCAGCAGCGGCTCACAGGACACCTGCAGCCTGCAAGAGCTGGACAGATGGAGAGGAAGCAGGAGTTTCTGCAGGAGGAAATGGTGGGAGCAGGAACTGTGCACAAAAGCTCCCCGCCCATCCAACCATGAGGTGTGTGTGATGTGGAGCACATAATTTCAACATGTGCCATAGGATTGTGTGTGTTCCTCCACAGTCTGTGAGTCAGTGAAAGGACACGTGCTGCTGACATTTAAAATCAAAAAACATAAAAGAGCCAGTATCCTTACATTTGTTTTAATATTTAGTTTTTCTTATACTTTTCAATGTAATTTCAAATTCTATTTTTAGTTTAGTCATATGTTCTGTTCAAGATTAGAGTTTAGAGTACAATCACTTCAGCCTTACTTTTAGGTTTTGTGTTGTATTTATCCAATTTGATGTGGTTATTCCTGTAGTATTCTTTATTTTAACCTCCGTCAATATAAGTTATAAGTTAAGTTAAAAGTTAGACATGTTAAGATAGGATTTACCGTTATTGATCCTCCATAGAGGAAATTCACAATCGACACAGCAGCGCAAGGAAGTAGCAGCGCAGGGGGAAAATATAGAAAGAATAAAAAATATGAATAAAAAATAAGAAAAGTAGAAATAATAAAATACATAAAGCTGTTTTTCAAAATGTGCAACCTAAAGAGACGGTTTTGCAGTTTTACAATTCTTATAATATACAGTGAACAAAATGTGCTGCGGTTCTTGCTTGACATATGGATCCTAGCGTTTGACAGTGGGTGCTGTGGCGTTCTGATTCCACCTCTGTTGGTTGGTTAGATGTTTGTTTATCAGCAGGATTTCACAAAAACGACTTAACAGATTTCCACAGAACTTGGTGGAACAATGGGACATGGGCCAGAAAGGATTTTTTGTTCTCAATTCCCTTAACATTGCGAGACAGGGTGTCCAGGTTTCCTGGGGAATGAAGCGTGAAATCAAGCACATTTAGGGAACTGATGAGTGTGCAATGTGGTGCAGCTTGATTGAATTTGAGGGGACTGTTGGGCCTTGGCGGAGTAAGTGCACCACTGAGTGCCTTTCTTGTTAGATTTAATTTAATGTTGGAGGCAAGATGGAGCCTATAACACCTAAAGGCTTTTTCTAGCCTAGTTTTGGTCTCGGGCAACACCTTGGAGCTGAATGTGCACATCTTAGAATTCATGTTGGAAAGACAGAGTGTACTTTGTACTTGTTGGTTGTGAATACTGTGAAACTTTAGTTTAGTTTTTTAAGGTCAGGCTGATTGGAGACTTTAAATTGACTGTAGGTGTGAATGTGAGAGGGAAAGATTGTTGTCTCAAAAGGATAAGTGGTGTAGATGATGGATGGATGTATAGTTTATTATGATTACATGATGGATTAAAGTGTTTCCAAAGTCACATGTTTAAAGGGACCATCTGTGCACACAAGTCTACTGTAATGATGACTCAGCACAAATTAAAACTTTTTTTGTGTAAGTTGTTGACACTGAAAATTGTTGTGGGCTTTCGCATTTTTTAAAAACAATCAAGATTAACCTTTCACTTCCATGTGAAAAACACTTGATCCTGTATGTGCATGTGCTTCATGAATGATGACAGGAAATGGAAAAAAGTGCTTACAGTTCTTAAATCTTTAATGTAAACAGCAGTTTTGAGGGGCTCTGAAAAATCCTAAAGAAAAAAACAAACATCTGAAAGTATTAAATAGGAAGGGGAAAATATATAACTCATACTAGAAATAAAATCCATGATCTGTTTTTTAAATTAAAAAATACATAGACTTTCAATTTAGTGGCCATACAGTCCCGAACACACGCATGAAAAAGACTTCCCTTAACCGAATACAAACATCCTCAACTTGGCAGTTTCACAATTTTAAAAATCACTAAATTATGACCATCTTACAAATGATAAACAAAAATAAGCTCAAATATTGCTTAGGAATGTTGTGTACAGCAGTTGTTACAACGAGAGAGACTCAAATGAGGGATAGACGAGTGTGTGTTTGTGTGTGTGTCTCACAATGGAAGTGCTTTTATGGTCGTTTCTGGCAAAGCCACTGTGTAGGTGTGTACAATATATGCAATAAGCAGCGGTGGGATAATAACATCACATTAGGATATTCAAGAAAAGAGGCTTTTCATTTAATGTGGTGCAGTGCCTGGATTTTGAGGAGTAACTTATCCTAACAGTCTTCAGTATATGTGTAGCAGGACAGAGCGGATATAAGAGAGTATTTCTCCGAAGTGTTCGTCTTAAAATGTACTTCATCCTTCCGTTCAGCCTCGTGGAAAACATGTAGCTGCCACAAATACTGTAAGTGAGAGCGTGACGGGAAAATACTGCTGGGAAACTGACGACAAAACACAAAACTCCCCCCGTGTCCCTCCCTGCTCCTGAACCACACGGCCTCCATCCCTCCCCACACAAAAGCCCTGAGGAAAATCAATAAAATAATCATAAACATGGACGACAAGGAAGGCGGAATCAAAAAGGAACTTCTAAGCATTTGTCTACAAGTTCTTCAAGCAAGACGACAGCGGGCAGCTCAGCCGAGGAGGAGAAGAAGAAGTGAAACCTTCAGAAATGTCAGACACGGGAGGAGAGCAGAGGAAGAAGATGCAGGACGACCAATGACAGGCCAAACCAAATACTTCCTGGTTTCTCATCTCCACGGCAACCCGATGACTCCTCATTAGCCCCGAGTCCCTCCAGTGCACTATCCATATGCACCATTATCTCTGTTATAGAGGTCAAGCGAGAAGCAAGAGGAAAATAGTTCAATAAATCCTATTTCTTTCAATCACAGTTCTTTTCTTTTTTTCTTTTTTACATCATATGGTTTTATTCATTTTTGTTCCAGTTTATAAGAAAAGGGGGATTGGTCCAGTGGGTACAGTAGGTGCTGGGTGGGTCTGGGTTGGGTCTCGTACGGGTGGTGGTCTAGTTACAGTCATATACAAAGTCATAGTTGCTAGGTTCTTTGGGAATCGGGGGCGGGGCCTCTGGAATCTGGATGTTCTCTAGATCCAAGAGGCGGAGCTTCATCTCCATGGAGAGCAGGGTGTCCATGTCCGATTTGGTGTAATCGCTGGTCATCTCCTTCCCGAGGAGGGCGTTTAGACCGTCTGTCCACACGCAGTACTGCAGAGACACAGTCACACAACACATAACACACATCAGCACCGACAGAAACAAACTAAGTTCTTCTGAAACTCCTCAAACTATAATTATACATGAAACGTTCCCAAACCTGCTTTAGAGACATGCAGGCAAAAAAGGAACTGAAGCACCGAGGGAGAAAAGACTTTGTTCACTGTGACTCAGGAGAAATAGAGCAGGGACACCTTCTTCTCTCATGTCCTGATTACAAACTTCTATTCTATTTCAAAAATATCTAAAAAAAAAAAAAAAAGTTTCTGAATACAAGCGCAAAGAAAATCTCCTGAGTCATCTTCAGAGGAACTCACACAAAAGGTTCACTTTTAATTTTGCCAACTTGTCAAAGATTTTAGTTATCAGTTATTATTGGTATAAACCGATGTGTGAGGGCAAAGTGGTAAATCAGTCAGTAAACTCTGTTTCATTGCATTAATGTTATGATGCTTCAATTTGCTGGTGAGCTAAATATCTTATCCATCAAACAAATTAATATTATATCCACAGTTCTCCGTTATTTTCCTAAATATTTACCATATTGTGATACACATTGATGTTACAATATAAATTCACACATATGATAGAGTATTATATCCATATGGCAACTGCAAGTCTTATCTCTCTGAATGCTGACAATTAAAATAAAACAGTTTTTTATTAACACGTAGGAACTTTTACATAGATTAAACTACATGCCCAGTGTTCATGGCATGTTTCTATACAAGGCCGGCTTGTCTTATAGGTTGATTTATTGTTGGCTTAAAACGTGAGACCTTATATTTTGTATGTTGTAAGTAACTTCTGAAATATTTGACCACAATGATACAACTTTTACATAAAAGGTTCCTTTGGGTTTGTATCAGTCTTGTGCATGAATACCACATTACGTGTTTTTCATGTTGTTTTGCTGACCAACCATCAGCTCTGTACAAGGTGCATCATCCTCCGTCCTTAACCCTCGAAGAGAGCGAGGACAAAATACAAGAAAGAATCTTAGAAACCTTGGGGAGAGTCGCAAATGAGGGATGCGTCTCCCCGAACGACAGGAGTGAGCCATGAAGGCGATGAAAACGAAGACTGCTCGCAAGTTAAGTTGACGATGACAATGCAATATTCATTATGATAGAATACATTTACATATCTTTGAAAGTAAACGCATTCTACTCATTTGTGAGACCTCAACAATGCACATAGTGTTTGGTGAGTAACATTGAATGTAAACCTGACAGTAAGTCTTGAATGAGTTCAAGTTTCAATTACACATCTCTGGTTGTCAGTATTATGGATTTTGTACATTTAGCTTTATCTAATCTTAATTTAGTGCTTGTTTTTTGGATCATATTTATTCTTTGATCATATGTGCATGTGTACATTGTGCCAATAAAGTTCGTGGACATTAACTACCAGAGAAAGTGTTCACTGTGCATGTTGCATATGAGCCACCTGAAAATGCTGTGGTGATCAGTTCCAGTACATATCACTTGCATATAGGTTTTACTCGCATATTCTCTGTGCAATCACGCCGGTTCATTCTGTGTGAAACTGTCAACGACCGCAGGGCCGGACAGCGCTGCCTTACCTCGTGCTTGTCAGGAGCGATAAAGTTTAAATACTCGTCGGACTCGTAGAGGACAGAGAAGGCCAGCTCCAACACCTCCTGGGGAGAGGAAAGTGAGGGAGGCAGGGAGGGAGAGAGAGAAAATGGTGCAACGACAGCAGGAGATGCAGATAGTGAGTGTGAGGAGAGAAGAAGAGAAGGGAGAACAGGTGAGATTTGCATCGTAACACAACCTCCCTCTGCTCCTCATGTCTCATCTCCATCTGTTACATCAGCTGCACATCCGGTAACTCAAAGAGAGAGAGAGACACACCTTTGGATACCAGATATTAAATATGACATTATTTTAGGTACATTCCCTCCAAATCCACTTCGGTCTCACTGGGGGAAATAAAATGGATGCAGTGCGAGCACAGATCGGGGACACAGAGATCCAGATTTGTATACATGAAAGCAATTCATTAAATGTGTGCTGGCAATCTGCGTGAAATTAGGGTCTGATTTAGTACGGCAGAAGGCAATTACACAATCTGGGCGCGCGACCTAGACACGTTTAATGAGGCAGCCCTTAAAAGAGGCAGCTCAGTGGTGGGATTTGTCTCAGATCAGGAGGATCGGAAAAGAGAAACGTGGAGTGATGCTGATTGGAAGTATTTATCACGAAAGTAATGTGGGATCAAAGCATTCAATGAAGGAAGAATAATTAAATTTAAGAAGAACTTAGGTATTTGAGCATGTTCTACTAATCTACTAGTCTTAGAGTATTATAGTCCTATCACTTGTCATTTGAATGATGTGAACTGTTCTGTTCTTATTGCCTCAGCGTTCTGTAAAAGATACAAAATGTCCCGACGATCCATTTGTGGTGAAAAAGTGTTGAACAGAGCAACCGACTGACACTGATACTCCAAGTTGGTTATTGTTAAACTGATGCAGCTTAAGTCTGCATAGAAGCTCAAGCTAACTCCAACCAATACCAACTTTTTCACATGAGTATAATCCCCACATTGCATCGATGGGTTTGTTTGCAGCACAAGTCTATGACCAGAAGGACTTTTCTCATTTTTTGGTGTAATAAAAAAGACATTGAGTTTATTTGTTAATGCTCTTTTTTAAAGTGATTTCTTCTGCACCTGCTCTTTAGATTGCCACACAGACCTGAGCCGCTGTCAATTTAATGAACATTCGTAAACACGGCAGAGCGTGCGATCATCCACACTTATCATATATCCACCAGTCGTTTGCGTGATCCTCCCATTTGAAAACGCACATAAAGCAGAAAAGGGCTTTGCTTCAGTAATGGGATGCGGAGTGCGACGCAGACGACAGGCGAACTGCTCTTCCAGGTCGCTGCACCTGTTCTCTAAACCACACGCATTACTTGAGGCCCAGGCGGCGTCTGAAACGAGGGAAATGTGGCTCCGAGTACATATGGCCCTATCTATGGTATAATTGCAAAAAAAACATAATAACGACAGAGATCAGAGTGCTGCGACACATTTGGGAGGAGATGGGAGACGGAAGTTTGTCTGAAAAACACAGATGGTGCACAAGCCAGCTCTGCTCGGACGCCCGCAGGGGTGACTTTGGGCTGGCCTTGTAACAGTGAGTAATGAAATGTGGCCGTGCTCTCATTCACACGGCTGGGACAGGCCCGCTCGACGGCCAGCAGATCCCCCTGGTCATTCTTCTCGACCTGCGCTTATCGACAAGGTAATAAAAGAGACAAAGCAGGGAGGAGGCATGCTACTTTGTCTTCATGGCTATTTATCCAGGATCCAATATATCACAGTCCCATGGGTGGGAGGGTGATTGAAGGTTTGGAGAGGCAAAGTGCCCAAGAGGAAGAGCCGATGTGTACACAGACGCGGACAAGATGCCTCTCTCATCCTGGTTAAGATACCGCTGTGTTAATCTCAAATTTAAGCAGCGCAAAGAAGAGATGTCAGCGTGTCCCGGCAGCTCTTTGGTGATTTGCGTCAGCGGCTAAAGGACGATTCTGTGATTTATTTCTAAACAACGCCACCGATTGCTACGTCTTTCAACTCAGAGCCCAGAGACACAAGTTGTTGTGTTATTTCCCAAAGCAAAAGGATGTAACTGACATATTGTTATGCAACTCTAATGCAGACATATACACACTCTCCCGCCTGGATACACACACACACCCCACAGACACACACACAAATGTACACACACCTTGTTTTGCTTCAGGGCTCCCTTCTCCTTCATGTGAGGACAGTCCTTGCCGGTGATAACAGCTTTGATATCAGCCACAGGCACTGCAGAGAGGACAGAAGTGAGTTCACCATAACAACAACAAGAACGACAACATCGCCGTGACAACTGTTTCACCCCAGGTGGACGTCTGTTTTATTCAAGTATTCAAACTTAAAAGCCTCCTCAGTTCTGTCACTGTGAGTGTTAACGGTGACTCTTGGTGTCAGTGGTGGTTGCGTGTCACTACCCATACTGTGTTTATACCTTCAGTAGTATATACACCATAGATAGACTGTATATAAAGATGGACGATGTGTCTCCACTTCATCCCAGAATTAATCATGATGTTTCACCTTGTTTTTAAAGCATCACATAACTTATTGTATATATTATTGTGTATTTTTCAACAATTGAAAATGCATCAGTGTGATAAGAACTAACGTAATTGACAGACACTGTCTTTGAGAAAAATGTATTTGAAGTTTAGTTTGGCCCATGTCCCATCCACTAACAAGGAGGAGGAAGGGTTTATAACCTGCCACTAGGGGGCAGATTAAGACACGTTGGCTTCACTTTTGGGAACAGTTGTCATCCATCTTAATATACAGTCTATGTTAAACACATATTGTAATAAATATAATGGGCTGCACATCAGCACTGCTAAAGACAATGATGTCACTCAACACTCACGTTTGTCCTGTAAAGAGTCGTGGGGCACCTCGCCCTGGGGACTCTCCTCCAGATCTCCATAGTGCAGGACTTTATGATTCGGAGACAGACGGCAATACCAAAATTTATCTGGAAGAAAAGGTCAGGAGAGAAGAGCAAAGGGAAGAGAGGAGACGGATTTAGAAGAGTTATCATATAACTCGCTGGTGGAGGACTTCATACGAGGTTGGATGACTCGTCAACAGTAGAGGAAAGTATCTTGCTCCAAATAAATTCAGTCACAAAAAAACGGAAAAGGAAAACGGCCTTGAGGGAAATCCACAGATGGGCTGCAGTGCGTGAGGGAGGGCAACAAAACAGACAGTTGGCCTTCATCATTTTAACAATGATTCAACAACAACAACACACACTCGAGTAAAGATCAGGAAACAACTTCCAGGGCTTTGTCTGGGAAAGCTTAAACCTCGACTCTGACTTGATTTATTTTAAAAACTAAAAACTAAATTCAAATATGTAGCAGAGACATGAGACACAAAATGTTAACTCTGTCGACAGGAAGCAACAACTATGGCTGACATCATTTAAAACCCTCACAGCTCTTATAAATAAAATGCTGTTTACAAGAAGTTAAATGAATGAACTAATTTAGAATCCTGTTAATGAATCTTTCCTATTCCCAGAGAATCCTAAAATGATGTTCTGTGAGTGCAGAAGTATTAAACAGGCAGACAAAAAAATGTGTATTTTGCATTTGGTTTTTAAAAGAATGATTTAGAAAACTATTTTGAGTGTGTGTGAAAGTGTGAATAATGTTTTTCTTTACATTTTCCTTTGTATAGGCCAGCGAATACAGTTTATAAGCATTTTAGTTCTACTGCAGCCTTATTCAGTCCCTATATAATGCAAACCCTGTTTAGACTTTGTTTACACTGATGTAACTTGTACTTATCAATGTGTGATGACTGAGTAAGAAATCGATCAATCAGACCTTGACTAGAATCATTTGTATATGACGTCATAAAACAAGTGAGTACTTTTTATTGTTGAGACAGATTCACTCTGGTTTTTCACTTTAAATATCTTCATCATCACTTTAATGGTCTTATTTTGTTAAAGGTGAAATTTAACTGAAGTAAGACATTGTTTCTAGACTACGAAGACATATCAGTACTTTTCTCTGGGCTGCTATCATGACTAATCCTCCAGCAGTGTGAGGTCTGTATCTACCAGCTGTGTCTATGAAGCTGCCTCATGCGGCCGACCCCCTGCTCTTTAGGGGGTTCCCTGCCAAGGTGGGCACGGAGCTGAGCTGGCAGTGACTGGGGAGGTCTGGCTGGCGTGCTGCAGGGGCGGCACAGTCCAAACCCTAATTGCTGAAAACAGACAGTTGTTGTTGCCAGGCTGGTGCAGAGCGGCATCAGTCCACGGGGAGCAGATAGAGATGTGAGTTGCGGCTGTGAGGGGGGTGGGGCACACGATCAGCTGCTCAGCTCAACTCATCGCTTGTGCTGTTGTGCGTCTGAATCCAAGCGCATATGTTCATTTTTAATTCTTGTATCGTTTGAAACTATAATCATCTTAATTTGAATCAAACTCCAGTGAACTTCAAAGTTTACTTTTGCAGTAGTGCAGCATTTACACAACGCACACTTCCCTGAGCCCTAAATGGTGACACCTAACAGTACTCCTCTGCACTTAAAGAAGACTGTGCAGGTAGCACTCCGTCTTCCAAATATCAAAGCACCAATCAACCTGAGCTTTTAGAGAGAAGCCCTCCCTTGTAATGGCCGGACTGGCACTTTGAGAGAAGAGTCTTCTGCAGCGAAGTCAGCTAAATTAATATTGGATGTCGGTGCTCGAGTCCCTGCAGGGTGGAGGACTTTGAAATAGGTGTAGGAGACACTGAGGGAAGAGAGAGGGAGCGGGAAGGGGGGGTGAAAGTGAAAAAAGATGGGTCCAAACGCATAACAGCAGATAGAGAGTTGTCATATGATAGTGTATGAAAACCGTGAATGTTCTGAGGAATGTAATTTGAAAGACAAGAGGAAAAAGAGACAAGGATGGTGGAGTTCATACCTCCACCAAGGCCCAATCAGTCCCCTTAAGAAACCACATTTAAATCCATCAATCTTGTTAAAAACAAACGGACAGGGTGAAAGCAAAACCTTCATGGCGGATGAAACAAACCAAGGTTCAGCTCGAATGCAACACCCTTGTCTTGATTTAACTTCTCATTTCATGCGAGCAGGAACTTGCTATAGGGGCTCTTTTATTCACGTCCAGCCTAAAAGACCAAGTGCTCTTCACGCTGTCAATGCACGGACATACTGTCAGTACCAGCAGGAGAACGACTGCTCAGAGAGCAGAGGAGAAGCGAGATCAGAGTGGGGGAGGTAGATAAAGGTCAGGCATGTGAAGCTGGTACACATCAGTACATGCAGGAGGGAGAGAGATACAAAGCAAAACGGTACAAAAAATAAATAAATAAAAAAAAGAGGTGAGGAGCAGCAGAGATAGGGAAGGAGTTGCAAACGAGTGATGTGAAGAAACAGCATGTCCTTGAGTTTGAGTGTCCTCAGAGGGAAAAGGCGGCTGCAGCGAGCTCGTAGCAGGCGGCAGACAGCTCCCCCACAGTCAGCGTTCTGTAGCAGCAGATTAAAGCCAGTGTAACCCTACAGGCGATTGTTCCAAAAATAAATCCAGCGAGGCTCATGAACTGCTTTATATACCGTGTGTGGGTCTGCTGTTCCTGAACGGCTTAATAGTTGTGTCTCTGTGTTTGGCATGCGTGTGTGGCCGCATGTGAACGTGCGCACGCCTTTGACTTCATCTGGATGACAGCTGCCAAGACGAATCGTGATCAGGATTTAAAATGTCAGAACACGTTGATGTAAGACAGAACCCCCCCCGCCCCCACCACCAGGTTTTATTCTCTATTTGATTTGAGTTATTGGAAAGAACAGTTCCTGCAGGGAGGCAGACGACTGAGAGGTTATGTTTTCACCCCTGTTTGTTTGTTTGTAAGCAAGATGACGCAAAAACTACTCGATGGATTACCACGAGACTTTGTAGAAGGACGAGATGTGAGTCAGGGAAGAATCCATTAAGTTTTCGTGTGGATCCAGCAATTTTATTTTCAACATGTTCACAGTTTCAGGTGTGCAATTTGGTGCAGCTTGAGGGGCCTGTCGGTCCTTGGCGGAGGTATACGATCTACTGAGTCCCATTCTAGTTATTTAATACACTCATACGTGTAAAAAGTGGGGGTGAAGAGAAGTGGAAGAGGCAGGAAGGAGGATTGAAGAGGTCAGGTCTCAATCCTTTTTGACTGAAGTGCAGTGTAAATGCTGTCACTGCTACTCCTCTCCTCCCTCCTCTCTCGCTTCTCTCTCCTGGCAGCGAGCGTGAGACACAATACTAGGCTGAATGAACAGGCGCTCCTCTGAGCTGGCTGCTGTGTTTTCCCTCTGTGTCCCCCTCCCTCCCTCCCTCCCTCCCTCCTCTATATGTGTCACGAGGAAGAAATACATAAATATTTCCACTGAATTAAAGCTGCAGCAGGTGAGATCGATAGAAACAGAGTTGATTGTTGAGTCTCATCCACAGAACATGAAAGAGATACTGCACACTTAAAATCAGTTTTTTGAGCTGTAAGCTAAATTATGTGACTGTTCCTAGATGAAATACATGGTTTTAATATCACATGTATTGCCAAATTTATAAACAAAAATCTACATTTATGGGTTGAACACAGCTCAAACCTTCTTGGACCTTGGAAGGCCAATGCTTACGAAGATTTCCACCGTTTGGTATGTCTCTACGAAATGACACGATTGACACAGCGTGGCACCGTCGACTAAACAGACACCATCAATGAATTTAAATGTGAGCCTCTAAGATATCTACCGTGGCGAAAACGGATTTGTGTCAAGTCAAGTTACACAACTTTCCACCAAGAGAAGGTGTAGAGAGCAACTAGAGTTCAACACAGTCTACTCTTTTGTCATTCTTTCATTTCTTTTCTCAAAGCATTCTCTAGAATCTGTCAAATGCAAAGTACCAATGTGTCTATGCTTCTCTTCGCTTTGCATTTCTTTTCATGTCATATATCTGTGTTTGCAGGGGCGAGAGTAGAGAAGACGACGCGATTGTGCATCTGGACACAGAAAGATAAACTGTATGTTCTAATGTACGTGCTCAAATAATAGTGGCAGCATGTCTCTCTATGTCTGCGCCTGAAAGCCTGAGAGAGCCAGAAAAGCAGTGTGAGGAAATCATGACAGCAGCTTCAAAGATCTCCTATGATATTATTATCTCCTGTGAGCTTTTGATAAGGCAAAGGGAATACGGCAGTGCGAGGAGGGGCAGCTGGGAGGGATGAAGAGGAGACAGACAGAGGGAGACGAGGAGGAAGAAGAGAGGACACAGCAGACGGAGATATGGATTTCAATGCCTGTGATCTGTGGGTGAAGGTGGTGTCACATCAGGGGCGTGTACATGATGAGTGTGTGTCTCACCTTGCCTCCTGCGACTACTGATTTTCCTGAAGCAGGTTCCGTCACACAACCTGTTGAGCCTCTGCTGTTTGATCAGCTCCATGATCTCTGGCTGGATCTTCTCCCTCAGGTCCCTGCGGAGAAACACAACACCGCGTTATTGGTTTAAGAGAATTATCTTAAATTTTGTAAACCGTACCCTCCCACTGTGGCGAGCAGTCAACAACAGTTAGCTACACGACTGCTCTGAGGACTGGAAGTGAATTCCATTACAGTTACCCTAGTTTTCTGGCAGCGAGTAAAATCCATCTGATAGCGAGTGTCAGGAGGGCGCGGAGGAAAAGAAACACACTCGCACACATGGACGCACACATACAGGGAACACACTCAGAAATGTGTCATACAGCGTCTCAGCAGGCTGATCAGTGGAAATCTGTGCTGCTCCGGCTCCTGATTAGATCTCTCATTTATTCATGCATCTACATGCATGTGTGTCTCTGTTGCATATGAATGTGAAGCGCACAACACTAGTCAGCATGAATTATGGATATTATCTACCAGCAGTGCTGCTCCACATCTTCTTCTTCCATCAAACTTGGGTCATTTCTCCTCCAATTTACTTATCATTCTTTACTCTACTGGAAATATGCAGGACAACTGCCTCGAATATCCAACATGGTACCCAAGGAAGTAAAAAAGATATATTTCAGGGGCCATAAGAAAACTCTCACATATGATGAGGTTACTTAAACATCCAGCTGGGCACTCAAATAACTCAACATTACATTAAAGGTACTTTAAGTAACCATTCTTTAGGATGAGGTTCCTGGAAGAAATGTCCATAACCTCTTAGCTCCTGCAGGAGCCTCTGCACAACACAGTGGGTTCCTTCCATAGGCTGTATATAAAGATGGACAACAACTGCTCCCCAAAAGTGAAGCCAAAGTGTTTTAATCGCCCCCTAGCGGCAGGATAAAGTGTAGCTCATAAACCCCACCTCCTCTGTGTTAGTAGATGGGACATGGACCAAACTAAAAAGTTAAAGGACATGCTAAGGTAGGTCTAATCACACTGATGTTTGTCCAAGTGTGCATTTTTCTGGCGTGTTTGGTTTTAGTTCATAATTTTATTCTATATAGCAGTTTCCTGTGCTAGAGCTCAGTTCCTTAAAAAGGGTTCTTTAAGAACCCTGGATTTTCAGTCTCATCCACACCCCTTCCCTTCATCTGTCTCTGCGCTCGCCCTCCCGCTCCGTGCGTCTGCCTCATCGCTGACTCCAGTCATTACATTGATCTGTGGTTGAACATTCACCCTGACATCTCTAAAGAAACAGTGAGTGGGGAGGGCGTGGCTCATCGCCCGAAGGATGGATGTTGATAATCGCTCGACTTTGCCGCCTCACATATCATCACTCTGACTTTTAGTCTTAAGACTTTCAGAGGGTCCCGCTGCTCTGTCTTCTTAGTAGCTCCAGTTTCCATTTAAACTAATTCTTCACAGCACATGCAGAAAGTCACAGACAGATGAATTAAAGGGCTGAGGTGTTGCACTGGTAAAAGAAGCACTCTGGTTGGTATCAGGTGTTAAAGTGAGGAAGGTAGTGAAGCACTAAAACCCATTTAAAACCTTGTGGAAATGTACAGTACCTTAAAAGTACATCAGTAAAATACCGCCGAGCACTGCCGGAAGAGGGAATCAATAATGAATTAAGTTAAACCACTTTTCATCCTAATTTTCTGGGGGCTGCATTAAAATTAAGTCAAGTATTAACATTTTCTCAATGTGTATCCTCAGCAGTTCTGACCTAATGGAGGATTTTCACCTCAGCACAGGAGGTTATGTTCTCATCTGCATTTGTTTGTTAGTGAGCAGGATTACACAAAAACTGCTGGAGGGATTTCCACAAAACTCGGTTTGAGCATCATTGAATTTAAAGGGGACTGTTGGGCCTACTGAGTTTAAAAGCAAGTCATTTTGTATTTTCTTTTTGACAAATCAATTATATGTTTATAAACTGTCCAATTATTGAAAAGTGACCATCACAGTTCCCAAAAAACAAAGTTCAGATTGCACTGCGTTCAATGTAAAAAGATATAAAACATAGAGAAGCAGCAAATCTGTACATTGAAGGAGTTGGAACAAACAAATATTTGAAAGGTTTTTCTTGTTAATAGTCCAATAGTTCATCAGGGCCTTTTCAAACATTTTCACAGTTTTCCCAGGGAAAAAAAAATCCGTCACATTAAGGGGAACTGATATATGAGTGTGTGAAATTTGGTGCAGTTTGATTGAATTTAAGGACTATTGGGCCTTGGTGGCCTAGTTATTTATGTGATGGTGATTTGAGCTTTTGTTGTAAGCAACTTCGAATAAATAAAAAAGACTTAGGGTAAGTGTTTGTGGGTTAGTGTTTAATTATATTAAAACACCTCCAACTCAGGGCCACCAGGAGTCAAAAGGACCGTTAATATATTCTCAGCTCAGAGACACAACCCTGCTCTGAAGCTGTAACGGCTCCTCTTCACCTTCTCCTGATCTCTGAAGCCGTTCCCGACTTTAATTGGCTGCAGAAAATTGGCAGCAATTGTAGCAGGTAATACAGAGCGCCTTTAAATCTGCAGCCTGACATGCTGTGCTCATTAGGCTTACAAGTCATGACTGCTCTGTATTGATTAGAGGAAAATTCCATCCCCGGGTCGTCTCCCACTGCTGAGGAGAGACTCATCGGTCTGTGATGCTCGGTGCTTTCCGACAGTGAAATGTTCAAAAGGACTTTTTTCATTTCAGCATCAGATTAGATTTCAATCTGGGTGTGAACGTGCTGAATTCAGCTGTACTCTTATTGTCTCATAGTTTTTAAAGGAAAGAGTTAATTGAAGTCATTGAGGGTTTTATAGAATACAAATTTGATCAAACGCGCATTTCACACACTCATAGATATCAGTTCCCTTCATTTCATCAATATCCAAGAATTATTACCTGGAAAATCAGTGAAAATGTCAACAAACGTGCTATCTAACTATGTTAAAGAAAATTTATATATATTCGAATTCGCGTCAAAATCTATTAGTTTCTTCCCTGACCTATACCACATCCTTTCGCCAAGTTTTGGGGAAATACATCCAGCAGTTCTTGTGTAATTCTGCTAATTAACAGACAGACAAACAGAGAGGAATGAAAACGTAACCTCCTGGCGAAGGTACAACACCTTGAATTAAAAACTACATTATCGTTTATTTTTCTTTTCTTTTTTAACATGTCCACTACTTTTACTACAGTTTTCCATTATTTCCTTCCCTTTTCGTTAGCTCTCATTATTGGGAATAATCGACTGCAAAAGTTTGGTCTGTACCCTTTCAGTATTGATTTAATAAGCCCTTGGCTCAGCATTGATTAATTCTCAAAGGGACAAGCTCTTTATGTGCAACAATTTTTCAATAGTGCTTGCTACTCCATTAAATACAGGCAAGACAAAAACAATGTTCCCCATTACAGAGCCTGTATCCATGATCAGTCAGTGAATGATCTATTGCAGTGGCTCTCCATGCTTAATGAGCTGCAGGGCTGTTAATGGAGTATTCACTGGGAATGCCATTTGCAGACAATTTGAATTTAATGCATATTTTCAATCACGGGAAGAAAAGCACAGGTGCAGCCTGCATAAGGCCGGTAGCTGACATTTGGGAGACAAATGGAACGAGGAATGAAAAGGATGAAATTACAAGCATATTAATGACCGTGCCTCTTTTTGTAAACGCAAATGATATCCTGGTTTCAGTCTTCAGACCTGATCAGCTGAATGAGAGGGAAAGATGCAAATAATAGCTGAAATATCACAAAACCAGTTTCTCCAGCTGTTCAGAAAATGTATTTCATTGTGTTCAGGGAAACTTGTCCTCTAAAGCTCAGAACCACAGTGAGCATGAAGGAAATTATATCGAAAATACTAATCAGATTTAGATTTTGTAACCATCTAGGCTCCACAACTTGCTCCTGTGGGACACCTCAGGCTACAAGTAAAAACCTGAATGTGTCCAGACACATTTGTGGATTTTACACCATGACCTCAGGCTACTGGCTACTGGCTGGTTGACTCACAGGATCGGGCGGGACTGGAAATCTTCCTGATTCATTCTCTCGGACTGGCGTATCTTCAGGATCTCTGTGTAGCTCAGATTCTGCAGGCGACTCTTGAACTGGTCCAGGGAATTAGGCTTGAGAGTGAGCGCTCGCATGATCTGCTCCCTCACCACCTGCATTACCTGCAGAGGAGAACAGAGACACAGAGGATGAGTTAGAGGAGTCTTTGGATCACGCAGAGATGTTAAAAGTACAGTCATGAAGTTAAAAGTAACACCCTCTCTCTCTATATTTTGGGGTCTTGGAAGCATAAAAGCTTCTGTTCCGTTCCAGACAGGATTAATGATGGGATTTTCCTTTTTTTTTTTCAGAACCAGAGCCTTAAGAGGAAAAGAGCAAAGCAGAATAATTCATCAGTGGCTCCTCAACTGTTCGCCCCAGTATCAAGCGTCAGTGAAATGCATGACAGAACTTTCCTATAATACCCCGGCGAGCTAATACCATTAGTCTGGCTGCAGAAGCACGACATGAGCGATGTTCCGAGTCATCAATCCCACTCAAGGGCTCTTTGTGATCAACGGAGTTAACAATACAATGAGAAAGCGCTCCGCAACAACACATAAAAACACATCATGCGTATCCAGATCAATTAGCCCGGTGCATATGCATTACAGTCAGGAGGTAATTAAAGTCTACACACACTCTCTCCTCAGTTGGACACATACACACACACACACACACACACACACACACACACACACACACACACACACACACACACACACACACACACACTAAGAGGATAGAAATAATTAACTATATCAATCCCGTCAATTAACACGGACCATAAACTGCAAAATGCATCATCTCAGTGAAAAAAGATGAAAAATGACACATTTTCTGTCATTTGAAGCATCAGTTAGCACAGAGCAGCTTCTCCAGTTAAGTAGAAATGGATATTTAGGTGTAATAAATTGTGACTTTCTTTCACCCTGAATGAGACCAAAACCTGGGCCCAAACAAATCAAGGGTCCAGACAAAAAGCTACTTAAACTTATAACCTCCACCAAGGACGTTATGTGTTTATCATGTTTGTTTAAAGGTTAGAAGAATTACACAAAACCTACTCATCCAATTTCCATGAAATTTTGTGTAGGGTTGGGTCACAAACAATTTTTGTTTCCCACTTTATTTGACATAGTGCGTTGGCTGAGGTGTGTGTTTTCTTTAAGATGTGAAATGGAATCAAAGCCGGGTTTGAGATACTTTACATCAGCACTACATTGGTTTTATAGTTAATAAAGGAGTGATTCTTTATACGTATGCGGGTACAAGAAAAAAAACAACCACTCACACTTCAGCATGTGTAATAGCTCCTGACCTTATATCTGCGATGACAGCTGCTCCCATTTAGCTATGGACTCTGACAAGTGATTTGCATTTTGCATTGTCAGGACAGGACAAATATAACTCAGACAGATTCTTTATTTGTGAGGGTATCCGATTTAACTAACAAGAGACTTGACTGAGAGCAGACGTGCTTCAAACAGACCGAAACAGCCCCTGAAAACTGCGTTTTTCTTGTAAAAAACTGGGGCCAGTTTACAGAGCCTGTAAATCCTGCAAACATTATATCTGATATTTGCCTATAAGAATAAACTAGACTTGGCTTCTACACATTTCTTCTGTCGAGCTGAGCGCTGGCTGCAGACCGGGTGGTGGCAGACGTGACGAGCAGCCCTGACAGTGGATCAGCCTTGTTAGCGGCTGCCTCTGGGTCTGCGAATGCTGATTCACTGGATGAGATGATACTGAGGTGACAGAGAGAAATAGACCGCCCCCCCCCCCTCTCTGTTCCTTCTAAGTTTGCTCTGTTGAATTTGCTCTCTGCTTGCCTTGTTGATCAAATGCCCAAAGACTTGCAAGTATTTCCAGCCTCTGCAAACTCACTCTCTCACAGTTCAATGACTATTATATTAAGAGACAACAGGGATGTGTTTCGTGTTTGTCTATTTACACATGAGCAGAAAACTTCCCTTATAATTGGTCGGTTCCCCTGTTCTGTACAATTCAGTTTCATTTCCTCAGCTTTTACAAACGTGCCAAAACCCAGTGAGCCAAGATCCCAAATAAAGTCTTATGTAATATTGTTCTTGTGTGTGTGTGTGTTTGTGTGTTTGCTGCAAGATGATTACTCATCAACTCGCAAACCTCTGGACACTCACAAGTCAGACTAAAGCCAGAGGCTGAGAGCATTAAAGATAGAAGCGGTTGAAAATGAAACATCTCCAGCACAAACCTCGACCCAGCACTAAGAATGCAGAAAAACTCACGACAACACAGGCGATCAAAGATGACCCTGTTAAATCAGTGTTGGATTTTCTGTGTTTGAATGTATAAAGAAGTGGTCGAGCCTCTGAGCTCTTTTAAGGGAAGTTGCTGCCGAACAGCGAGAGCAGAACAAGGATCTGATTATGCTAATAGGTTATGATACTAATAATAAGAATAAGAAAAAAAAGGCCATTTTTACAAATGATTTAATTTAAATCAAGGGATTAGCTTTAGACACACAAATATGTTCAAAACCAGCAATCAAAGTGTATTTTATTTAAACAAATGACATTTGACCTTGGAAAATAAACACATGCTCAAACTAGAATGGCAGTTATAGAGCGCATCCTCCCGCCAAGGCCCAAGAATTCCCTTCAAGTCAATCAAACGGCACCAAATTGCACAAACTCATAGATATCAATTCCCTGAACACAAAACACCTCTCGTTTGACAAGTTCTTCCTTGGCCCATGTACGACCCTTCCACAAAGTTTTGTGGAAATCCAATTTCTGAGTAATCCTACCAAACCAGCGGAAAACATAACCCTCCTGGGTGGAGGTACAAAGTGGCAACTGCAGAAAAGAGGTTTGTCAGGTCAAATATCGGTTTATTTAGCATCAATGTAAATGTGTCTAAGCTCTGATTCAGGAGTTGCTGAGAGCGACGGTGCAGTTGAGCTCTGAAATACATTTTTGTGAGTCCAGATGAGGATCTTGTGTAACCCTGATATACTTACAAAGCTCAGACACAGAGCCAGACCAGTGCACATAATGTCTTCTCTAATCTGATCCCCATCAAACAGGTATTAAGGCTGATACAGAACATTAGGGACTGAGCACAAGTACCAGTGCGGATCAGGATTTCAGTTCAGAAGCACTGTTCTGTTCTGACATAAAGTCTCTGAAAGCAGATGTTTAACCTCATTATCATTCTCAAAATAACCCTGATAGCATCGTAGAAGACATAATGAGATACAAAGACATGAGACGAGGGGGGGGAAGGAGGGATGTCCACCACTGCTGCAGTTTAACGTCTGACGAGACAATCAGAGAAAAAGCAGAATCATGATTTCTTCATGAAGACGATCCCTTTTACTTTGTTCCTGCACTCACGGATCTTCATCGTGTTCCAGCAGCACAACAGAGGAATAAGAATGCAGCCTCTAGAGGGCGTGGGTCAACACTTTCCCTCCCTACCAGTCAAGACTTGCTCTGGGTCGAGTGGCCAGAGACTCTGAGGTGAGATGCAGGCTTGTTGAAGCCGGTAATGAAAAGGAGGGGTTTGCTTTTCTGTTCGTGTTTGTCTTTTCCATTGGTTCATACATACACACAGACCAGGGCATTCATTCAAACGTGGGGGTAAAAAAATTCATATTCGACATGTAATGACCCGGTCAAATTCCAAATATTCAGTCTAGAAGCAGATCATTCAGACAGTCTGAAGTAGTTTGTGTTGTGCTCCTCCAGCAGAGGGCGCTCACTATCGGTTTGACCTATTGTGTGCCCTCTTGACTTAAAGGTTCAGTGTGTAGAATTTAGTGACATCTAGAGGTGATGTTGCATATTGCAGCTTAATACCCCTCACCTCACCCTCCCCTTCCAAACATGAAGGAGAACCTGTGGTAACCTTCAGTTGTTATAAAAAACTCAAATAGTGTCTAGTTTGTCCAGTTTGGGCTACTGTAAAAAACATGGCAGCCTCCATAGAGAGGTCCCACTCCAGATGTAAATATAAAGTATTTAAATATAAAGGGCCCATTCTAATAAATAGATCCCTCTCACCTAAATCTAAGAGGAGGGAGGGGTGTATTCAAATATATTAGAGCGAATTAAGCGTCATGTCAAATTCGTTCAAACTTGATTTTTGTAAAAACTGACAGCCCTTATACAGACAGACATCCATTCCTTCCTCAGCTGTAACGACTAAGGACATATTTATCTAGACGCTCACCGCTGACTCTATACAAGGCCGTTTTCCGTTCTCTGTCCTTGTCTGCGCCTCTCTGGATCCTCGAATTCATATTTTCCATGGGGAGAAACAGGTGTCCGCCTAACAGCAGATTTACAACCCCCGGGGACTGAACTTTCAGCCGCAGCCTCCCCGAGCTCCTGCTCCTCCCCTTGAGCTGAAAAACATCCAGATGAATGGAAGAAGCCGCGGCTTGCAATCCAGCGGGGAGAGATTCATCACTCCTGTCCTGTCCACTACTTTTAATCACAGCTTCACCCAGTCACCGATCATAAATTTTCACACACACACATCCCCTCGCTTATAATCCTGATAATTAAGCTTCAAATCAATTTAGTTTCCCATTAAGATAACAAATGGTCTGTCAGAGCTTCTCGAAGGAGCATTATTCCCTTAAGAAGCTATTTAAAAATTACACGGCACTAAAAACAAGGGTTGAGCTTTGACGACCTCAGTTTTCCCTGTAATGTAGAGCAGATTTTAAACAACAAACAAACGCTCTCCTATTTAACAAAGGCATCTCTCTCATTGGTCACCTGCAGTTTCACTCCCAACCTGATCCTGGTCTCCGGAGAGCGACTGACGCTCAGCCCCGGTGTTTCAGCAGAGCCCGTCCCGGGGGAATGTTCATTAATATGCCTTGTTTGCAGTCATGTCTCTGGCAGGAAAACAGTCCTGTTGGCCCATGTGGCTGCACTCATGCTAATTAACACTGCGAATATTCATCACATTTAAAACGAACACATGGTCCTTTCACAGCAGGGTGGGCAGTGGAGGGGGCCATGATGAATATTTTATCCTCATTCGTCTTTTTCATGTGCTGATTGCTCAGAGAGCACCTTGGCAGAGGTGAGATGTCGTCAGCACCGAAACAAACTTTCTCACTCTCTCTCAGGATAAATTTAGGTTCCGGTTTGCCCCGGCGTCACCTTAGCTACACTCTGAATGATCTACGCGAACAACTCTTTGTCTTGTGCTCTTCTCGTTGATCCGAGATTGATCGCTTCTATCTTGTCCACCTTTTATTTCAGCCTCTTTCCCGCGCACGCTCCCTAATCTCTCCAAGACAACAGGCCATCATTCTTTCCTGCAGCTCCTTCGCAGGGGGAAGTTAGGAGGCAGAGCGAGTGTCGGGAAAAAGTAATTAAAACGCTGTCCCATGAGCCATCTAGTGCACGTAATGAAGAGATGGCCGCACCGACTCGTCAGACACACTCCCTCATCCTCCTCTTCCTTTCACTTTCTCCTCAAACGGGACAGCCGGGCAGTTCCTTTCTCCTGGCGTCGCCTTACCATCCATCATTGACAACGTGTCAGCCATAACAAATTGCCGTGCCCTTCTCGGCGACCAATCGACTGTCGCCACCGCTCCATTTACCTAAGAGGATGGTAATGACATCATTTACCAGCTGCCAGTCAAACGCTCATCTGCCACTCAAAAGCCAGCCGGAGAAATCTGGGGACTGTGCTGCGGAGGATCTTTGGTGGGTAAATGATAAGGGTGTAATCACAGAGTAATGACTTTGGTGATATTCGCTGAAAGCAATCAAAAAGTCAATCTCACGTGGTGATGACGGGTGTGTCGTCGAAGTGAGTAGACAAAACATGCCTGCTTGCAGACATAGAAACAATAACACACATAAGCAACACACACACACACACAAACACACACACGCTCTCCTGTCCGAAGCCTCCTTTTTCAAAAATCCAGACAAAAGGAAAATACAGGGAATCCATTTCTGTGCTATTGAAATGGTAATTATATGTTTCCTCCTCGCCACAACGTCCCACATTCAATTAATAATTATCTTCTTCAAATTTTATGTCATTAAAAAATAAAAAAAGGAAATCACGCCTGTGTCTTATCACGCGGCACAGACTGAGACGAGGCTGCTACATGTTGAATTAAATTTAGAAGCTGATGATCAAAATGAATGGGGTAAAAACAAGTGTATTTGGAAGCTGACAGGACTGAAAAAAACGAGACAAATTTGCTGTTGGAGATTTATGACTTCACTTGTCACCTGTAAATTGCTATTAAAGCCGTCGAATTAACAAACAACTGTGATTTCAACCTTGAGTACAGTGTTGTCGACTCAAGATCAAATCAAGTATTAAGTTAAAAAGGACTCAAAAGCTATGGAGACAGAATGTATCAGTTCCTTCTGGTTTCCTTTTTTCGTGACACTAATCTATTCCAACCATGCCAACTGTGCTGGTTTTTGCCATCCATCACCCCCTGGTCTGTGCAAGAGGAACGTGTGAGGAGGCACAATAAGAAGCAGAGCTCCGTCTGACAGGTGTCAGACAGCACACACACACACACACACACACACCGCAGCCTCGCTTTGGTCACAACACAGTGTCGTGCTTCAAACGCTTCCCACTGGTTTGGACAACAACAACAACAAAAAGCTTGAGCTGGAACAACAGTGCGACCTGCTGCTGTGCATGTCAGCTGTCGTGGGCGTCATAGATGTGATGGTTGCGAAAAAAGAAACTCAGATGAGATGACGCTAAACCAACGACATGGGGGGGAAATATCAGTGTAGATGGTGACACATGCCTTCAACATGGATCAGTATATGGATAGTGTAGACAATAAGTGTTTACATTCCTCAGTAACACTGAGGCGATTCGTTTATTAGGTAGATCCATCGCGGGACGAGCTGGAGCCAATCCCAGCTGACATTGGGCGAGAGGCAGGGTGCGCCCCAGAGAACTGCGGGGTCAACACATAGAGACAAACATCCATTCACACTCACATTCACACCTATGGTCAATCTAGAGTCAAAAATCCACCCGACACCAATCTTTCGACTGTGGGAGGAAGGCGAACTACCTAGAGAACGTGAAAACTCAAGGAACCAGGAACCTTCTTGCTGTGAGGTGTCAGTGCCTAGTAAGCAACTAGCATCAGGCTTTTGTCTGCAATGGAAATGGTCAAACAGCTCCGCAGTGGACACGGCTCCGATCGGCAGCGATGGAAACATGACACCCAGGTGAACACACTGATTTGGAAAGACAGAGAGATGAGAGAGCGCCTCAGTTTTCCGTGCGTTCCTGGCGTCGAACCTGACGTCTTAGCAGAACATTAATCTGCAAACAATATCTCAAACAAATCATATATATATATTGGGGAAATATACTTTTGGCTGAAGTTTTAATAATTATGCTCTTATAGTTTGTCAGCATTCTGCCAATGTAATTCAATGTCAAATATGGTTAAGACTGGCTGATGTGCATATTGATGTTAATGCCGAGTACAAAGAAGGTGAAGAGCCATGAATTCTGCACAACAGCCAGATTCCCAGATTACATTCAGTATATTCAGCTTTTGTACGTTAAGACTCTTTTGACAACGCTGTCACGGCTCAGTGTTGAGTCGGCTAAGAGCAAGTGGTGAGGCGCCACTTTCATCCATTAAAATTTCAATTATGTATCTACCCTCCACAGCTCCGACGTAAGGAGTCACTGTATCTGGATATTTCAATTAAATAAAATAGAGCGGTGAATGTAACTAAGAAAGTGCTGTGAAACGCAGCTCTTTTCTCTCTGAGTGAAAGCCTCGGGGACCTGTTTAACAGCATTACTGCGCTACAAAGAACAGCACACACTGCACTGTAGGCAAGCAAGATACACACGCACTCAATGTACATACTCATCCTTCAAATACACTAATTTGTTCTTCTTACACATGCATTATGCAGAACGAACAAGCGCCAACACACACCAAACAAAACTACTATTGACTATTCCATGTAAATTCCCACGTACACACACAAATCCCATCTGGAGCATCCTTCCATCAATCCTCCTCTTCGCTCTGCATGAGTGATGCAGATCAATGCCAGCTGTTGCTGCTAAGTGTTGTTGTTGCCACACTTGGAGAGCTAGCACTGCACGGCCAAGCAAAATGTCACAGGAGCTCTTTCCCCAACAACAACCCGCTCCACCTGAGGTGCAGTGCGGCCTATATGGAAGACCGGAGTGCAAAGCCACCTGGGAAATCTCCATTTAGGGTGAGTCTATCAGGACCCGCTGATTAAAGCCAAGTGGTGACCTTGGTTTGTGCAAAGCAGCACATTAATGACTGTTTTATTGTGACACAGTTGCTGCAGCGGGAAAAAAAGAACATTCTATATTAATTGTCTCGGGAGGAATGAGCAAATTGGTTGTGATTAAACATCTATTCAAGGGCATCAAAACAGGTATTATTACATTATATGAAATAACTGTCACCAGGGAGCAGCAGCATCCTGGTGGTTTCAGATGATGCATCATCGCTGGGTGGAAAAACTATCTGAGGAGTCACTTTTTAATGCATTTTTATATGTGTTTCAAGTTTCCCTGGGAAACTAATTCATTCAGGTTCTCCATAAAAAATGCAAACATCATCCATTTAGGTCAGTTGCAGCAAAAATTTTTGCTTGACATAGCACAGAGCGAGGCCATTCTGCTTATACAGAGAGCTGCAGCGTTTTCCAGCAGGTTTCGCTGCAAATACATCGATTCTCACAGCGTGCAGTGGGATTCAGGGACTGTTCTGTCTGAGCCAACTGGGACTTGAGTAAGAATCTCAAACTATAAAATATCAAGCAGGATGAGGAAACCAGATAAAAACAACAATAATTCTTCAGTAATACTTCAGATTATTCCGGTGTACTCCTCAGCATCCTACATTGTTAGCAGTTTTGCAAAATGATGTGTAGCTCTTGATTCTGCACACTATTTGCTCTAAAGTGTTAATGGCTTATAGACCCTGGGGCCATGGCCAATATTTTTGGGGCTCCCAGTGTAGACAGATATCCAGGCCAAGACTCTGTCTTCCGTTCACCGTACACTGTTTACTGTCCAACTAGTTTCTTTAATCACACTGGTCGAATATTTCTCCACACAAAACACAAACAGTTTTAGGTCCAGGCGACATTTTGACTAGTCTCTATTAACAGCTGTCAATGGCCGATAGACGATGCATTTCACTCAATCTGCTCCAACTCGTTTGCTCTCCACACAAATGTACCTGCGGGCAACCAAAGCCTGCTCAAACATGATTGGTCAAACTGAAAACAGTAATTAATGTGAGTGTGAATTTGACGCAGCCTTCCCCTTCTTTTCGTTGTTGGTAGAAGAAGTTCTTACTAATACACGTGTGTGTTTGTTTCCCTTCCTGATACGCAACATCACCCAAACTCAAAGATACATCCAAAACAGATTATTGTATGAAACCATTTCCCAGCATGCATCCACAATAGGTCACACCCACACACAAGAGCCTTTGTGGAGACAAAAGAGTCTAAAATACATATTGTGAACTGTGCAAAAAAAAAAAGGATCTCACACACACACACACGCGCGCGCGCACGCACGCACGCACGCACACATGCCTTCAGAAATGCCCGCTTATTTATAAACAAAGAAACAGACCTAGATAAATTAATAGATAGACAAATAACTCAATTAAAAAGAGAAAATTAGAGCTTACTCGTCTTTCCCCTGCTGATTTCTAGGGAGCTGCTGTGGCGATGAGACAACAGCATCATTATCTTGATCCACAACAAAAGCAAAATGTTAGCTCTGCATCTCTGCTCGTGCGACTCTGATGGTTTGACGCTAATGGCTGACGATCTCCCTGGTCTGATTAGTAAGCGTGGCTTTGCCGTTGGCAGTGTGAGCGGGCCAACGCTGCCTGAGATCAGAGATCCCCCCTTTAGGGCACACACAGAAACACACACTCATGAAAAAAACAAAGAGGTCCCTGCACAGACACAAAGCTTGGCATCCACCCCTCTGCTCTTGCTAAACACTTGCATACAAACAACATACAGGCAAAAGCAACACACACGTGGAACATGTGCATGCTCCCACAGTGCTGGTACACATGTGTAGAAACACAACAAGGTTTTGCTTTATGTAAAAACATAAAGCAAAACCTCGTTGAGGGAGTGGGAGGGTGAGGCAGCCAGGCAGAGAGATATAAATAGCCTGTCTGAATTCAACAATAGAGGTGGAGGGGGGTCGAGAGACACGAATGAGGAGGTGGAAAAAGAGAGAGAGAGAGCAGGAGGGAGAAAGAGAGAGACAAAAAAGACGAGATATAATGGACTATGGGGATGGGAAGAGGTGTGGAAAGATCTGGGCAGTGGGAGAGGTACATAAAACCAGTACGGAATAAAAACAAAAACTGCGGGTCTCAAGGAGAGGAGTGGGGGATGGTGTACGGAGTCCTGATACGTGTCATACATGTGCCTTTCCATGCAAAGCAGGCCAGCAGCCGTCACGGTTGTTGGCATATGGCGGCGTGTGCAGCGCTTTCACTGTCCTAAGCTGCTTCCTGGAATCCAACCCGCGGCATCCACCCAAAAACCCTTTTGGCACCCGCTTGCATTCGTTTTTGTCACATCACTTGCGACTGGACGCACCAGCACCCATTTCATTAATCATGTATGCGTGCATGTTAACCTTCTGGCAAAGTGGGAGAACGGCCCAGATGCTAAAGAGCAGCGCTGGAAATCATTTGCATTGATTTGCATTAAGTTTCCTTAATTGATTTGCAAAGAATGGCCTTGAATGAAAAAAGCTGAAATGAAGACTAAACGCCAAATCTAAATAGTAAATAAATATAACATAATATAATATAATATCGTGAGGGTTGATGAGAGGGTCACACAGCTTCAGTTCTGAGAATTACCCTGTGAATAATCCCACATGGGACAAGTTAGTCTTCAACATGGCTGAACAAAGCAGATTATCTACTCTCCTGTTTCACCCTGGTCTGAGCAAAAACGTCAAACACCAATAAAAAAGCGTTTGCTTTACATGTGTGCTTGTCTCATTTAGCTGAAGTGCTCGTCAAGAGTGACTCACAAGGTTCAAGGGTTCTTGCTTTTTTTACACAACACGTGAATAGAAACGTTTTTTTGTGTGATTGTGATAATGAACCTGGCTCACCATTTGGGGGACACTTTCATTAAAATGTGACTTCCCCCTTAGCTCTGAGCTTAACTCCAACTACTCCATAATAGAGGTGAAGATCTTATCCCCTCCAGGATCCCCTGGAGCAGGCATTAGTGTGGTGGAGGACCATGGAGGTCCCGATGCGCACCACTTTAAGCCATCAGCTACAGGCCCAGTAATGCCTGAAGCCGGAGCTCCAGGACCCGAGCATGAGGTCTCGTGAAAAATGCAGATCGCAAAAGAAGAAGAGGGGTCGCTATCAAGGGACATGCTGCCATCTAAAACCATTGTTGAGGTATGAGGGTCTGAGGGAAAAGGACACAGTCCGGTGGAGCTGCTACAGCCGTCGAAAGCACAGGTGTGAACCATTGCACCATAGATGACTTTTGATCAGGAAGAAGTATATTTGAAAATGAGCGTGATGACACTGGTACTGAGGAGGAATGCAGCGTAAAAAGGTCCCCTTGCGTTGGCCTCGCAAGTTCAGAATGATTTTAAATAGTAGGGGCTGCGTTGATCCATTTCCACCCCATGACATGCCAAAACTCAATATGAGCACCAGCGTTGATGCGTTTCATCACAGTACAGTCACATAATTTGGTTTCAGCTCAAAAGGCATGTTTTACTGTGCGGTGCAGAGCTGCAAATAAAGTTTCACAGTTGATAAAAGACATCATTTGACATTTTGGAGAAATAGGCTCATTCACTTTCTTGTTGAGAACGATGAGACTGATATCACTTCATTCAGTATCTATTCATCTCTTGAATATGAAACTGAATCCAAGAGAATTAAAGCAGCCAGACTGGCCCTGACCCAGGCAAAACTACTGTGAATCAATTTCAGAAATAGTTTTTTGTAAGAAATAAACAAACAAAAAGAGGAAGAGAAGATACAACATTTTAATGTGAACTTTAAAAATGTTGGTAGGTTTATTTCCACATCTGCTATTTTCTCCTCTTATATTTATACTAAGCTACGATAACCTTCACCTGGTTTGTTTGTAAACAAGATTACACAAAAACAACTTCGTGGATTTCCAGTTAACTTGGTGGAAAGGTGCACTATGGGTCAGGAAGGAACCCATTTGATCTGGATCAAGGAATTTCTTTTCAACATTCTCGTTAATTTCTCAGGAAATAATTCATGGCCTTGGCAATGATAATAATGCATTTGACTGAGTCCAAGTTCTAGTTTGTTAATTATTATTTGTTTATAATTTGTCAGTAAATACTGAAAGACCATCGCGATTCTCAAAACTCAGATTGCACTGTGTTCAAATTGAATTGATATAAAACATAGAAAAGCAGCTTCATAAATATTTACTAATTCATCAATAATCAATAATCAAAACTAATAAACTGAAGAATTCAGCACATGTTAAAATAGAAGGTTACCTGGTCAAAGAGTATAAAAGGACACTGGCTGGATATTGATATACAGTGAATTGACCAAAACAAATGAAATCAGGTACTGGCAGGATTTCACAGAGTCCTGTTGTACAGTGTGGGGCTGACCTCGCTCTAATCCTGTGTCAGACCCCTTTGGCTAAAACACTGGTTGAAGCTCATCCAGGACTGACACGCACGCACACGTGCACGCACGCACAGACACACACACACACACACACACACACACAGTGTGGAGTGTAGAGGAGCCGTAGTAGTGGCATTGAATTCCTCTGGTGACAAATGGTGGGTGTTGGTGATGTGAAATAATCCCATTCACAACAACAAAGCCCAACCCCCCACCCCACACACACACACACACGCACACGCACACGCGCACACGCACACACACACACAGATTGTACACTGGAATACAGATGATGCCTGTGTGTGATGGGGGTAGGTGAACAGAGGATGTGTGTATGCATGCATGTAGTTGTGGGGGTAATCTAGCAGATTATGCGTGTGTGCGTGCATGTGTGTGTTAATGAAAAGACTGTGATGTGGATCCTTGTCTAACCTGCTTACGCCTCGTCGAGTCTGCATGGCCCCATCTGTCCCTTCCCTTTCTCTTCTGCTCTACTCCTGTCTCATCCTCTCCATCTCTCCCTACCTTTTTCATCCTCACTCCATCCTCTCCTGCTCCCCTGCAGCCAGGCAACAACACAAGCGCTCCCCTCTTCCTCCCTTACTACCACCGACCCTCGCTCCATCCACCCATCCATGCTTACTCCTCGAAAACCACTCTCTCCTTCTCATACTCATTTTGCATTCTTGGTACTTACACGTCACCTCCATGTTTCCCAGTGTGGTGTGATACTCTCCACAGTGACTGATGAATCCTCGTGCTTTGGCCAGAGGAGTGTCCAATGGGAGACAGGGGCGGCTGGAAGGGTGGATGGAGGGAGCAGATGGCTCCTTGGAAGAGCGGTGCAAATTATTGTGGACAGTTAGCGTCAGTGTTAGCCACAATAAGGGAAGAGCCGTCTGTCAACACAGTTTGTGCACCTCTTCCTTTAGTTTCCTCTCTTCTTTCCTGGCTTGGTGGTTTGGTCCTTCAGTTTTCCTGCTTGAATTTTTCTTTCAGCGTATTGTGTTCAAATAACAACACTCCCTGCTTCTTCTCAGACAAACTCTTCTTATCTACCCTCCACTACGATATTTCTGTCTGCCTCCCTCCCTCCCCCTGTGACTCTAAGAGCATCAGCCAGGCTGCTCAGCTTCTCTTATGTTGATCTCCGGGCTTATGCCCTGATTGGACACACGCCATGATCAGAGACGCCAATGGTGGCGCAGCAAGTGGATCACATGATAAGTGTGTGCATATGTGTGGGAGAGAGAGATTTAGATGGAGGGGGAGGAGGGAAGGATGACAGAAGAGGTGGAGAAGAAGGAGGAGGGGTATTTTTGAGTGGCTGTAAGCCGCTACATTGTTTTTTCATTTTTTTTATTGAGAGAGAGAGAGAGAGAGAGAGAGAGAGAGAGAGAGAGAGAGAGAGAGAGAGATGAAGGCTTCTGTTTTCCTCCTGTGGGGAGGAAGAGAAGGAGGAGAAGCTCTCGCCGCAGATGTTTGGATGAAGAGACAGGCAGCCGTACAAGATAGAGCCTCTGATAGACTGATGCGCACGTAAACACGAGCGTGCCCACATGCTGCGGAGAAGTGGCTCCATCACACAGAAACAGAACCAGAGTATGGTGCGGCGAAGCAGCGGTAATTGGACAGGAGTTGCTATGGAAACAGGGGAAACGGTTGCTTGACGGCCGGCATTGTGCCCTGGGAGCATCACACTTGCCTCCATTAAACACACACTCATACAGTATACAGATTATGTACAAACAGCACACACACACACACACAGACACACCTCGTTCTTTACAACCATGTCTTTTACTAAACACATTTAGGAAACATAAAGGACAGAGTGTATGGTGGCTTTACCTGTGTGTGTGTGTGTGTGTGTGTGTGTGTGTGTGTGTGTGTGTGTGTGTGTGTGTGTGTGTGTGTGTGTGTGTGTGTGTGTGTGTGTGTGTGTGTGTGTGTGTGTGTGTGTGTGTGTGTGTGCAGGCTTAAGAGCTTTATTGCTTGAGATTCATTTAAGCCTTTGTCAAAATGACCATGTTTTCATGTAAGACCCGGTGTGTGTGTGTGTGCGTGTCTTTGTGTACATACAAGGCAGATGTTCAGTCAGCCGTGAAGAGCCAGCCAATGAGAAAGCCATCAGCGTCTAAGAAGTGTGCACACGCGGGCCACAGCGTCGTGTCACGTCGTGCACACCCAAACATTAATACAACCTGAACAAGGTCTTTGAGTATTCCACACCTCAGAGAGGTCTGTGCTTTTTGTATCTGGCAGCGACCGCAGGAGCTGCAGGAAAATCACAGCCGTGCACTATCTGGGTTTTGAAGTGGACGGCTTCAGAATTATCCTTGACACAGCTCATTATCCTCCCACACATCTTAAAGAGGATATATCCTCATTTACTGAATGCACAGGCACTGAATGGCAACACACATAATAGCTCCAGAGCCGACTAGTCCTTTCACAGCTCAGCCAGGATTTCTTTGATAAAAAAGATAAATCTGTCACATTGTGCTGTTGACATTTCTCTGTCGAGCTGAATGTTAATGCAGAGAAAAATCTCTCAAGATCGTGTGTGTTTAAAAAACTGAAGCATATTTGTGCAAACTATCTTTTCCCACTGGTGATTAACAAACTCTTAAAGACCAAGGCCTTGTGTACACGACTGCTGATATATTTTTGAACAGATCGCCCCCCCCCTCATTTAAATAAGAAATTATCTGTCCTCATGACCTTCGATTCAAAATATCTCCATCCAGACGAGAACACAAAAACGACGACAAACGTCCCAACAAACATGCTGGGCCAGTAGGTGGCGATAAAGCCTACATCAACGACCCATCAAATACCACAGATGTACGCCGTAGTCCGAGTAATATTGGGCGGGGAATTAGCTGCAAACTTTGAATTAGACCTAGCAGTGCTAACCAAACAGAGAAACCGGTTTATAGCCGCCATTGTTTTTGTTGGTTCTGGCAACAAAGTAAGCTGTGATGTCATCGTTTCTAAAATGCTCCGTTTAACATGAACACACCGGTACACAGAAACTGGAGCCGTTCAAAATCTGCACTTTGGAAAATTTGAGTGACTTAATGTTGACAAGAGGCCCAAACGCAGAGGAAACATCAGCAAGAGTGTGGACGGGACGTGAGTCTCTTTGAGGAAGCCATAAAAACAGACTATACAACACCAGTGTCCGATTACATGACAGATTGCCTCAACTAGAAACTTCCACAGTGCCTTCAGTTGGTGGCAGTTAATTAATTAGATCGCTGCACTTGAAAATCAGCGGCAGAGAGATGTGTTACTGCACATATTTCTGAACCAAACCTCTTGCCATTATGATTATGTCATTCATCATAATAAATATGTGCATTCAAATCACTAATCTTATTACCATTCCTTTAACATTCCTCCGAACTTACAAACATGTTCTTACTTTTAAAATTCTCTCACCCAAAAACAATTCTTTTGTTTCTTTCCTGTTCTCATAAAGACATGATATAATAAAAATACAAGATAACTAACCCAGTGCATATGGTGGAATATATTGCATATACAATGCATTTGGCAATTAGGCCCTGGGTTGTCGCAGTGACCAGAGTGATATCATGGGTCAGAGATGTGTGTTTGCTACTGCTGGCAGAAAAAAACATTGTTTACAATTCTAAAAGAGTTCGGACTAAATTATTCATGACTGCATCATTCTCTGCCTCCTAATGTACCAACTCAAGTAAAGGATGTGTGAGTGGCCGCTCTGTATCGCTCTGTATTCACTCAGCCTTGCCCACCTTTCAGTAACTGGGAATCTGAACAAATCCCCCTCCTCATTACAGCCCACACATCGTTTTCCATTTCACATGTTGTAGCGCGAAAGCTAAAGATGCTTTAATCTGATCTCATTTGACTTTCAATGTTTTTGTTTTGTATTCTCCTACAACCTAAATTTGATTACTAGCTTTATTGACTATGTGAAGCACTTAAAACTCATATCCTTCTTATTAATATTAAAATTGAACATACTAATGCTCAGGATTTAATGGGATCTATGTCAAGCTCTTCCTTGGTGTATTTTTCCACCTCTCCATTGTTAAGATGTTTTATTTAATGGGATTTCTAGTCAGGGGCTGTTTCAGCTACAAACAAACAACTCTGTGTCGTGTTGACAGAATTAGGTAGAAAATGACAACTTTCCGACATCATCACAGGGGCCGACGTCTCCAGAGTGTTTCCAAGTTCATAGCAGTTACTAACGGAGCCTCTGCGTTTGAGGCAGGGAGCGCAGAGCTCAGCGCGCAACATTTAGCTGATAGGAAGCCCGAGAGACCAAACAGTCTTACAATCGACAAGCTGCTGCTGAATTTCAAACTCCTGAGGTACCGTGTGATGAAAGAGGAGGTTGGGGAGGAAGGAGGGGAGAAGGAAGGGAAGCATCATCTATCCCGGCCCGATCGAAATTGACTCTCGCCCTTTGAGGGGGGGGTGTGAAGGACGGGATTGGGTAATAGGATTGCTCGCTATAGGGGAGGTGTTTGTACACTATGTGAGTTTTGTTCTCACCCCCCCGAGGCTGAATTTTAAGTGGAGCTGAACATGAGAGGAGGTAGTCATTCTAAGCTTATTAGAGATGGTCTCATCACTCCTGGTACATCGGCCATTATGTAAACTCCAACTTTTGGGACCTTTAATTTAACATTTAAATCATCAGACTAATTGATGTACATGACAAATCTCCTGTGTCACAATGGAAATGGAAAAAAAACAACAAAATAAAATGGAAAACCATTGCAACAGTTCTAAAGAATAATCTAGCCATTATCTCATCATCATCCTTTTAAATGCAGGTGATGTCCACCAAAACA
Organism: Hippoglossus stenolepis; assembly: GCF_022539355.2. Classification (NCBI taxonomy): domain Eukaryota; kingdom Metazoa; phylum Chordata; class Actinopteri; order Pleuronectiformes; family Pleuronectidae; genus Hippoglossus; species Hippoglossus stenolepis. Next base: position 11,440,495 of record NC_061499.1, read on the forward strand.
CAGGATCTGTATCTCCAACTGCAGTGACTCACAGTCCTATAATGTCTCCTTCCAACAATTCACAAACAACAATGAAACTTTCAGTCGTTTCAAACTAAGAAATCGTTTGTGTTTCCCAGAAGCAAAACATCAAGGGTTACTTGAGGGACATTAAAACATCACAGCCGTTGCTCCAAAAGCTGAGCAACTTAAAAAATCAGTCAGACTCATCTTCATCACACTGAGGTTTTCCTTCATTTAACTCTCACAGAAGACGATGCAACTCAACCATCACCAAAATCACTCCATTCACAAACAAAAACAAGAAGTGCCAACTCTTCAACATTTATCTGTGGGATGCTGGAGGCTGAATCACAGTGTCGCCTTCATGTAGCACAGTTTGTGTCCATTCACAGTAGAGAGAGACCTCTTGGACCAAGAGGACTGTACCTGCAGAGCAAACGCAGAATGACAGATTGGCTCACTTGTGTGTGTGAGGCACTTTTCCAATGCTGATCAAAGCCTGTAAATATGAGTAAAGGCCTGGACCATAACAAATAACTGTGTCAGCAGCGACTTGAAGCCCACAGTGGTCTGTTTGATGTTTGATTCCATAAAATAATCATAATTAGTTTAACAAAGCAGGGAACAGCCACAGTGTCTGTTGACTGCTACAACTGATGCCCAACTGAATCCACAACACACAATATCTGTCATAAACACCCCATTACTATCACCACTACACACACACACACACACACACACACACACACACACACACACACACACACACACACACACACACACACACACACACACACACACACACACACACACACACACACACACACACACACACACACACACACACGTTTTCCTTTGTGAGGCGAGTCAACGTTAGCCAGGAAGTTTTTCATCTTCATCCAGACTCCAATGAGCTCCAAATGAAGACATAGGAGCCTAATCAGCGGCTCAGCCAATGGAGGCAGCTAATGTTTCATCTCAGGGGGGAAAAAAACAATGTACGAAAATATTGTAACTCGAAAAAAAGTCCATAAGATGAGCGTGAGCAGTTCCCCCTGTCAATGGGCGCCCTTTCAAAGGAAACACCTAAAGCATGTTCATCTGTTATGAGGTATATAACTGTATATATTGTGCTGCTTCCAACCAATGATTACTACACAAATACAACATCAATATGAAAAAGCAGCTGCCAGTTTCACAATTGGAAACTTTTGTTTAAATGTTTCTGTCACCCGTTTCCAGCTGTGAGGAGTCCATCAGCATCACATTATGTCACAGCACTCAATCATACGAACATATAAATATATATGTAACTATCATGTATTCTTTAAACTGTCACATTGCCAGTGTGAATGCTCTCCAAACTCAAACCTAGTTACAATTAGATCGTAGTAGGTAGGATGAATGGAACTGGGACACAGTGATGGTTTTTATTCAGCGGACCCTCCCACCTCCCAAACACACACACACATGCATCAAACGTACCTTGTTGAAGTCTTCACTTGTGGCTCTCATCTCCTTCCAGGTCTTGTTGAGCAGCTGGATGGAGATGCAGAAGAATTCCTCAAAGGAGCGGTCGTGGGTGAAGAACATGGGGTGGAAGTCGTGGCAGTTTTCACTGGCTGTGGACACAAGAGAGATGCACCGTCACCTCCAGTAGCAGTTTCAGCACAAAAATTCCAGTGCTTATTTAACACTAATGTAAAGTTGTTTACAAAGTAATAATAGTTAAGCTTCTATGTACACAGAGTGAAACTTGGTTCTAGTCCAGAACCTAATGCCATATCTCAATACGTTCAGATTAAGTACAATTTGGAAAAACAATCTAATCCCGTTATCATCAATATTCTTGTGTTTTCGCTGCCTTTAAAGTAACTCCATTTCCCATAAACCCAAGAGATTCATGGGCTAAATGTCACAGCTTGACATAGAGTCCACGAGTTAGTCAAGGGGTTTCAGTCAGTTCTGCAATAACTGAAGAACTTGGAAGACTGAACTTTGCAGGAGTTTATAGACAACAGAGATCACAACTGGAGTGAGATTTATGGATGTGTTATACCACCTGAGTCAGAGTTGAGTAAAACTAATCCAAATACCAGATCACGACTCCTAACCTCTACAAGGACAGCAACAGATCTGCCAGTTGACCAGAAAAGGTCCATTTACTTTTCCACCCTGTTTAATGACCCATGCCATATGGTGGCGTTGAAATTTACAAATCTGTAATTGGGCCTGAAGGAAGGTGGCCCCAAGCCTGGACCTGAACACCTGACTAATGCTCAATTCTAAAAGTGAACCACGCACACACACACACACGCACACACACACACACACACACACACACACACACACACACACACACACACACACACACACACACACACACACACACACACACACACACACACACACACACACACACACACACAGCTACTGCAAGAAAATATCACTTAGCCAGAAAATGTTACAGAGAAAGTCATCAAATAACTGCTGCTGAAAGGTTCTGGATTACATTTAAAGTGGTAAATGGATTTGAAGATCATACAAGATCATTCTGACACATAAGCGTCGATGAATAAATCATCCGTCGGCGAAGGCAAGACTCTTATTCAAAATAACTCATTTATTCAGATAACAAAGTAATATGAGATTAGAGAGACTGTTCATGGGAGATAATCTAATTGGCCTGGGAGGGATTCTCTGATTATACATTACAGACGTGGCAGGAAGTTAATGCGTTTATAGGCCATTTCATAGACACAACCACTGTGAATGAGATATCGTTCCCCAACGAAGCACGGCTCTGTGTAATTGAAAATTTAGCTCCTCATCAACTTCAAAAACTAAATATTCCTTGGAGATAAATTGTGACCAGCGAACACTGTTCTAACTGGATTAAGTTGTGATTTTTCATTTTCCGGAGCCAGAGGTGGTTTATTTTATTTATTAGCAGCGTAACCGAGGCATTTCAGTCCCCGCTATTTGCGCGAGGGTGTGTTTGGAAAATCCGAACGAGAGGGAAGAGGACCAGACAGAGCTCTCGAGTGCCCAAACCACATTAACCAGGAGATACAATCACAAGGCTTGACAGTCACTTGAACTAAATTTGTCCCCCTCTCGTCTTGCCGAGACGAGAGGCCGTCTTGCGCCAAAGGTTGGTTCAATTAAAGAGTTTCCACACGCAGCGGCGGGGGCAGCGGCTCACCACGAGCAGCCATGAAATTGGATGGAAGGGGGTCAGGCAGCAATTGAAACTTCACAGTGTAATGAGTGATGGCCGGAGGCGACCTGAGCCGTGATTTGGAGCGATGGATGGGAGATTAAGGGGGCGGGCGAGGTGGAGAAATCCAGGGGGGATGTGCTACCAGTGCCGGCAGTCAATCAGGAAACTAATGGAGGTGAGCCAAAACAGATGCTGACTGGCTGCTTAGTCAACAGTAAACTGCGCTCAGGGACAGAAGAAGGGGGGAAAAAAGCAGGAGAGAGACGAAAAAAGGGCAAATTAAAGAAAAAACTTCCTCAGTCAAATACCCTTTCTGGCCGACTTGCAAAACTTCTCGTTAGGGTTGAAGTTTGTCGTGACCTCTGAGATAAATGGACTGTTTACTGACAGTGCCCTGAGGTGGCAAGGTGAGTGGAATTACATGTCAAGGCTTATATGGGAGATACGGTCAGTGAGCAATCTCATGTGGCTTGAACAGATATTTCTCCATCCGGAGGTTCCGCGAGGCACATGCTGAGTTGTGGACAGTTTTATTAAACTCTCGCAGGAACCAGCAGGACGTGAAGAGGCACAACAATGAGACAAAACATCATTATCACGTGTTGACGCTCAAAACTGCTGGTCAAACTTCTGCAATCGCCAATTTTTCCATCTGGTTTTTGAATGGTACATAATTCACCGTTTGTGGTTCTGAAATCAAATCGTGGAATAAACTAGACTTACTGTCCTGCGGTTGCATGCCTCCACCAACCAGTGCAGACTGGCCCATAGGAGGTCACGGTGACATCTAATCAGTTCAACACTGACTTCAAAATTTAAAGAAATTCCCTGAAGGCCGACTTGAGATGTCCCATTCAAGAGGCCAGAAATATGTCTAGTGAGACCACCATGACCTTGAACTTTAACCTTTGACCAACCAAACCTAATCAGTTCATTTGTGAGTCTAAAGCACATTTTCCACTGGTCAAAAAACCCCACAAACATCTGGCTTTCCTCTGCAATAGGAAAGGGATACATTCGGCCACCGTCTGTCGCTGGAACAGAGGCATAATAAATCATATACACGTCACACTTGAGATGTTTTCTCTACAATGGAAATCAAATATTGTTCAGAAGGTTCCTCCTAATGGTGCTGCAATAATACTGTTCCCATCAACGTACTGTGTTGCACTTTGATTTCGCTTTCTGTCCAGTTCATCCCAAACCTGCTCCATGGGGTTTAAGTCCGGAGACTGCGCTGCTCTACAAACATGTGAAACCACTTCTTCCTCTCATGTTTTAGTCTCAATAGAAACAGGGAAAATATGGGTTTTTTAAAACCTTTGTGCGGTTCACAAACAGTGTTGTGTATTCTAATACTCTTTCCGCAAACTTACCCCAATGGTTCCAGAGTGTGGATCACTGAATATTTCATCAAACAAACATAATTCACCCACGCTGAGGAAATAATTTAAGAGGGGAAATCTGGGCGCAGCTGCTCTGCATCTTCTTTTGCAGACTCCACCGATGAAAACACATCAGCAGTACACTGGTTGTAGTATTTTTATCGATGGGAAACTGTAGTCTTAAACATACAGTGTAGCCTGTTTTCTATTGATTTTTTAAAAACCCCACCACTCAAGATTTCGTGACACGTAGATGTTTCACTTTTACCCTTAGGGGTGTGTGTAAAAGAAGCTACGATTTTGACTGAATGTGGATGTAAACGCTCTGGAAGTCAGCACTTTAACTTTATAGTTACACAGAAATACGGAGCCAGAACAACACCATCTTAACAGACCGCACTAGACTTCATTGGGCCTTGAGGAAACACCAACTGTTTGAATGTGTCCTACTATATAGCTCTCTCAAAATAAAAAGTCCACATATGGGGGAACAAAAAAATCAACAACTTCTTTTGCAGAGGCTGCAGCTTCTTTCCAGCTGGCTGGAATGTCACAGCTGAATCTTCCTCAACAATTCACAAATGCACTTAAAATGATCTGCCTGAGGAGAGATGGCACTAAGTGAGTGCAAAGTCATGTTGCTGTGATTAGGTAACTATTGCTTTAAGGCTTACAAGCCTTGGATTTTAACCAGAGCAATGCTTCAGCATCATCATGACTGACACGGAGGCTGCAATGATAAAACTAAACACAACGAAATTCTGTAACATCCAAAACACTGAGTGACGTGGCTTTGTGGCTGGATTGACTGCATACTGCCGATCGTATTGAAGGAAGAAAAAAAGAAAAAGAGGAAAATCCCAATTCTCTGCCACTCTTGCCCTAAATCGTTAGACTGCACGTGACCTTAATCTGAGTGTGACTGCAGCAAAATGTGTGTGTGTCACATTCAAGACTACTGATGCATGCATGTGAATGACAATGCAGACACAGAAATAAAAAATGTATGCATGTATGTATGTATGTATGTATACTATAAAAACAACAATAAACTTAAAATGCAACAGATCAATTATTGACTCTTTTTATCAAACACTATTAGTACTACTACTACTACGAAGTACTAAGAAGTGATGAGTGAGGGAATCAAGCAGTGATGACCTATAGAGTCAAGTATTGTAGCTGTTTTTCCCCTCATGAGTTTAGCTGTATGATACCAACACTAGCTATTGAAAACCGCATCTGCCGACACCCGTGTTTCATAAACAGCTACCAAACCTGCGGCTACGCAACTCGTGAAGTAGGCTCCTAATTGGTTGAAGCAAGTTACGTAAAACCTCTTTTCATTCCTTCCACCTGAGATACAGCCGTCTCCCACAGGCAGGCTGACGTGGTCATCGAGATGGGCTGGACAACTGGACACATCGAGTGCCCGCGGAGTCTGACACTTTTTGATGGATGAGTCACACAGCCTGGGGCATGCACACAGACACACATGTACACACACATGTACACACACACTGAATTCTGTTTGGAGCTGGATGACACGCCACAGAGCAGCGGGGTAGATATGAACTCTCTCTCAGTTTAAATCACAATTTATGACGCTTTTCGGCCGAGCATATGGGTCCAGAGGAAAAAAATTTAGACGGATGGAAAATGGGCTGCGATCACTTTTCTTTGCCCACAATGGTTTTCTTCCATCTGCACAGCCAGATGTTGGGTCCCTGCACCACCCATGAACTAGGTAACACGACACTGCGATGACCAGTTTACGCTGTGCTGGACCATATGTCTGCACGGACCTCATGAATCTTTAAAATTGATAAACAGAAAAGATTTCAGGGTACATCTGGTTATGTGACACATAGGTGAAAAAAAATACATCTATGTTCTACTTCACTACAACTTCCCTTGGACATGGCAGGGAGTCAGTGTTTTACAGACAGACATTTTAGAGTGAAGGCTTTTTAGTGTCACAATAGGGCTGAACCTAGTGTTTTATTTCATCATCTCTTAGATTTATCTATTGAAAATGTCAAAATATCGTAAAAAAAATGCTGATTGTCACATGTGAGATTCTGGAACTAGCAGAAGTTTGACTTTTCTTGCTTGATAATGATCAATATAAGAAAATGTTAATATTGTTCATTGCAACATCATTTCCCCCCCCCCATTCTCTTTAACATGGTAAGGTCTTTTAAAAAAAATATTTTCATCAATTTCCTCGGAGAAAAAGTCATGGATCTTGACAAAAAAGAAAAGAAAAGCATCTATTATTTACTGAACTGATCCCTAACCCTGACCCTGATCTGAGTGTGTGGAATTTCCTGCAGCTTGATTGAATCTAAGGGGACTGTTGGCAGAGGTATTCGCCAATCTTGTTATTTCTACATGTGGAGTCAGTACTCATGGGCCAGTTTACACCCGTCTTTGGACCCTTCATTTTCTATCTTAATTACACCTGCAAACTTTTGCAAAGTTATGTAGTTATTGACATGTGTATGTATTTATTTTCAATGGAGAAAACATCAAGAGAGAAATGTCCAATATTCATATCTGGGAATTACAACTGGGAGGCTAACGTGATGGTCTCTCTGCCTCGGTGGCTCATGCTTTTCATCAGAACCACATGACATGAATGCGTCATGAGCTCTGTAGGCCGAGTGTCGTTCCAAGTCATTGGTTTCAGACAAATTAGACACATCGGTGCAGTGATGCTCCACAACATCACACTATATCATCATAAAGACAAAAATGACTCAGAGGCTGCAGACACTTCTCCTCTCCTGTCATTTCTCTCCCCATCCGCCCGTCCACCGGGACGTGTGCGTGTTCGAGCTGAGGTCAGGGGTCACGGCAATTTCCCCCGCAGTGGATATGTGACTTTGTTTGTGTGTATGTGTGTGTGTATGCAAGCCTGTGCCTGAGTGTGGGACAGCTGTCGCCTGTCATGCTCCAACCACAGTCCGTTCAACGTGAGACCTCCGGGGGCTTGGTGACGTCAACTCAAGGGCTAATTACTCAACTGGCCACCACTCACATGACTCCTGGGCACGACAGAGGTGACTAAGCATGTGTGTGTCTGAAAGTGTTTGTGTCTGCAGCTGTGTGTCCGTTTGTGCCTCTTCTCTGTATGTGTGAGCGAGACGTGGGGCTGAATGCCACCCTGACACCTGTCAAGGTCCAGTGTGTATTTGTTTGCGTGTGTGCATAAAGTGAAACAACCCTCAGAATCACCTTGCAGCTATGCCACATGATGAATACACAGTGAAAGGTGTCATCCTCAGTCTAATTACAATACCAGCATGCCCTGATGTCCAACTGTGACGTGGGTGTGTGTGTGCGTGTGTGTGTTTCGACTATTTTGGGAAAGAGAACATTTTGTTTAAGACTTTAGGTTTAGAATTAAGTTAAAGTTTGGGTAAGGAGATAAGGGAGGCAGTACGTCAATAAGTGTCCTCACAATAATAAAAGTGCAAGTGCAAGTGCAAGTGTGTGTTTTTCCTGTGAGCTGTGTCAGCACCATCTTTGCGTTACAGTCACTGCTGGATGATTTAGCAGGCTGACTGTGTTATCATGCTGCAGCAAAAACACCACAGCATCAATGCACTTGCAATGCAAACTATGCCTCTTCCACATACAGGTATGCCGTCGTGTCATTTATTTATGATTCCACTTCATTTTGAGGAGTGTAAGAGGAACTTGGACTGGACAATGATGCAAACAGGGAAAAGTCAAAGCCTTATTTCCCTCTGCGGCTTCTAATTACATAACTAAACCATTTTAGCATGCAGAGTACCCCACGATGGTCAAGATGCATTAGAGGACAGAGGGGGAGCAGCAGATGGAGGGAGGAGAAAATGAGACAAAGAGGGAGGCATGTGGAGAATCCATCAGCGCTCTGTGCCGAGACACGACGCCAGCAAATTTAGCATCTGCTTTCACGGACACCTCAGATTCTCACAAATACAATCTGAGGCTTACGTAACCACACGTCTAGCTGTGAGTTTTCTATTGAGTCAGAGCTGCCCCTGGACGCATGTATCAAATACCACATCTTAAACTAAAATACACTTCATGGCGGTTTCTTCTGAAGGAAAGACTCGCTGTGAGTCATCGTTACTCAAACAAACACACAATCTGTCGGGAGTTTGCACAGATTCAGAATCATTTCATCGTAGCAAAACAAAAGAAAACTCTCCAGCTCACATGCACATACTGTGTTTGCTCATACACACAGGCACAGCTTATATGTGAAAAATCATAATTATACTTCTAAAAATAGGCAGATTTAAGGGCTTTATCACAAAGTGCATGTGAGAAAGTATCAGAGAGTGGTGGATAAACTGCAGCCAAACTGTGCATATTAGTAGACAGGTCTATTCTACCACTGCACACTTTGCATCGGTAGATATTATTAAACTATTCAGTCTCGTTGGAAGAGCCAAAGCTTAATTGTTGCTAATTGACTGGTTTGAAACGAGTTATCAATAGAATCCCTATGGAGTTTGGTTTTACTCTCACAATCACCTCGTGTTCTTCAAGTGTTTAAAATGTTGTATATGTATAAATGTTGTCCTGTCAGACTTCACCCTACTGGTACTAAGGGGTCTTTGGGGGAAAAAATAACCAAAATAAAGTTTGAGGGTGTAAATGATGCAGACATGTTGGTGAGAGCTTGACGGTAAATTACATCCAAGGAGCTCCAAGTACAAGTGAAAGTAAAACGAGTGTGGCAGCAGTGTCATTAGGTGGGTTGTGTTTCATCCATCGTATCACTTCAGTCCACTGAGGGTTGCTGCGAAGTGACAGGGGGCAGTCGGAGAAACTTCAAGGATGCTAAAGAGTTGAGATTACGGAGCGGCCATCTGTCAAGTGTGTTGTTATTTGTGCTCTTCGATTTAAAAAACCCTCCACTGATGTATGCCTGAGGCTACCGAGTGGAAAAACCCTGCAGAAGGCTCGCCCTCTTGAACACAAGGCTGCAACTGACAACTGTGTGAAGTGGCTGCTGCTGACCGCCAAATAGATGCTTGCGTCCCGACTTGAGGGATACTTGGGATTCTACACTTCGCTCATGATTTATGGAGGGAGGCCTATGGGGGGGGATTAGCAGCTACAACCTGGTCAACAAGTCATTTCACATTGGGTCAGTTTCCGAGTCAGCTAACACTGCTGTTGCTAATGTATGAACATAAATTCTCATCCCACCTGATACCTCTGCTGTGGCAGCAACTGTCCACTGAACGCAAACATATAATGGAGTATTTCATTTAATTTAAATATCTTTTCCTATGGAAGGTTAATTAAGCCCTTACTTACTTAAGGAAAGTGGATGTTAAGTTTTTTTGTTACAGCTGATTTTGATTGAATTCATACTGGTCACTCCTTTTTACAGTGTGGGAAAAAAAAGTATAAAAACCTATATAAAAAGTCAAATAAATATATGTAAGGTAAATCCAAAATTGTGCTGATATAATGTTGTTGGTTTTACCGGGGACACAGTGGGTAACTCAGGATTGGCATTACAGTGGGAGGTGTTCAGGTAATGAGTATGGATGACTCAGAATCACCTGCTGGGTTTGGACGTACTGTGCACGCACACACACACACGCATCATAAAATAACAGCAGTGCTTGCATACAGTAAGATACAGTGCCAGTGTGATTACCCTCCCTTGTAGCTCACACAAAAGATTTTTGCTGTTTTTCCAGCACATCCTAAATTTAACATTTACCTTGCAGATGTGACAGTTCTTTGCAGAAACTGTAGTATTTTTCACCACCGCTTAAAGTCAAAGAGAAGATTTATTAAGAGCATTATCAGGGGAATAAAGCGGAGCAGTTGCACCCTCCTCTTCAGGTCGGGAGGTTTTGCGGTTATTTGTTTTGTCTTGAAAAAGTACAAGAAAAATATAGAAGAAACAGAAAAGCTGGCTTAAGATTGTGGCTAACAATTTTCTTCCTTTGTCTGGTAATAGTAGTTGGCCTGGCACAAACTACATCCAGTCCAGTCCAGCTGGACATTTTTATTGTATGTAATTTTATACCCTTATATCTTGTGACTCATCTTCCTACTATCGAATATCAATAAAGGGCATTTCTCCCCAAAACTACCCTGTACATCGAAAAAATAGATTTAATTAAATACTACACAAATACCTATAAAGAAACCTTAATATATATTTTCTGATTCATATAACATAGTGACTAAAAAGAAAGATACAATCTATACTACTGTCCTTGAGAGGAGACAAAAAGAAAATCAATCCTTTTTTCCACATGATGTATTGTGACAGAACTGTCCATGGTGCTGAACGTGGCCTTTTGTTCTGACCTGGGCTGATCGCGCAGTAATGGAAGAGACGGTTACAAATATATGTGACCGTCAGTCTGGAGGCTGCACAGACCTTATTTCACGTATGAGTCCACCAACATGTGTGTGTCCGCTCACAGACCTGCCCGGCTCGCCATCTCAGCCACGAGACGCCACGCCACGAATCACCGAGCGGGGCCATTACTCCCAACGACCGGTCCTTTCTAAATAACTTCATAAATATTCCATGCGCCGGCTCAAAGAGGAGAGTCAGAAAAAGTCATGGTTGGCGCCTCGTCGACGCAGATTCCATTAAGCCCCGTGTTTCAGCAGAAACACGGTGGGATAATTAATCTTTTAGGATCTAAAGCAGGGCAACAACAAGTGCAGGAGCGGGAGAGAGAAACAGAAAGGTTATGAATTAATGGAAGAAGGGGAGCGGAGAGAGTGACACCTGGATAGTGGCATGAATTATGTAGGATCTGGCAGCGCTGACAGATGATTCAACCAAACAAGCTGCCTTACCTCCTTCCTCAAGAGGAAATCTGCATAGAAATATTTCAACAATGAAACGTCTGAAAATGGGGAAGATGAATTAGAATGGGAGAAAATCGGTTGACCTGAAAGTGCAACTGCCACTGCAATGCTTGCCTGTTGTTTGTGAAAATGTCAAATGCTCTTTGTATTGTGGTTTAAAAGCATGAAAGCACGAGGAACGAATACGAGTGTGAGAGGGACAGATGTTCCTTAGACCCGCAGAGAGTAAATAAAAGCCCTGAACGAAAGAATGAGGAGTGAGAAAAATTAGGCAAGAAGAGCTTGAGGAGATGAGATGGGGGAAGAAAAGGCAACTTCAGCCGAGCCGAGGGGAACCGACGATTCCTTGGTGTTTTAACCTCATGAGAAAACAAGAAGAGAGTGTCCGGACCCTGCCGGAGCCAAACTGACATTTCACATCGAGCAAATGAGCCACCAAGACATCACCGCCGTCACAATTAATCCGCTGTCTCTTTCTTCTGCCCTTGTGCACAGAGGGGTGTGAAGCAGAGATTGGAAAAAATGTGAGAAAAAAAGAAAGAAGAAGAAGCGGCTGAAATTAAGTCTTTTTTTCTGCACCAGGGGTTTTTGGATTGGATTTATAGACACGGAATTTAAAAGACAACCATGACTTTTAAATGGAGAATCACATTTCTCTGGTGATCTGGTTGGCTCTGATGAAGTTTTCTGGAGCGGCTCTGGGTCTTGGTTTTTCTCAGCACTATGAAAGATTTAGTGAGTAGCCTACAGCTCCACTGACAGCTGTATCACCTTGTTCTTACAGGCTCTGCATATGTCCCGCTGCGCTGAGGCCTATGTGCAGTATGCAGGGTTATACACGAGGAGTAAGATGATGTCAGACGATGTGTAAACAAACAAAAAGTGTGAAGCCAAGCTAGCAGCTCTGTGAGGCTGTGACCACAGGAGGTAGTGGGGGTCCTGGATTTGGAAATGAAACAATCATGTGAGGATTTAAATTAGTGTTAGATTGTGTCACAAGACTAAAAAAAGGTGTTGTTTTTTTATATTTACGTGGGTATGCCCTGGTGCTACTATGATGTTGCGTCGCTTTAAATGTTAGAGCTGCAAGGAATTGTGGGACAGCAGTTTCTCCTTTCCTAATGGTCCACTGTTCCCTATACTAAAGGAGATACTTCTGAATCATTGCACTCAGTTAGAAACTTTTCTAAAATAGACAAATAGGCCATTCGCCTGCATCCTATGACTCATCCTCAAAAGGTTCAAAGTGATGAACTGACTGACCGACCAACATTTCCAATCCAAAGAAAACACACACATAAAAAAAGAGAGACAGAAAAATTCTGTCGCTCTTCTTCTTCTCGCGTTTGGCTCATGCAGACTTGTTTTCCCCGCAGTCTGAGAACTGGTGCACTCGAGAAAAATAACCTGCTTGAAATGTCATTGTTACATGTCAAGTTATTGGCAAAATAATGTACCACAGTTTCTAATATTACTCCGACTCAAATACCACGCTATCCAAACCGATAAAACATTACGGAGGCACAGACAGCCACTCCAACATCCTCATTAGTGTCAGGTATTTCATTGTTTCTCTGTGGAAAGGTCAACGCGAATAATGACAGTCGGTGCAGAGCTCAGACTCATTTCTCTCCCAGCCTTCCTCTGGGAAATGCACACTCATGCCCCTTGCATCGCACACGACACACGCACACGCACACACACACACACACACACACACACACACACACACACACACACTTCCCTCTAATGACCAGCCGTTACCCACGAAGCATTTACAACACCTGCCAGGCCCATGTTACATTCATCCTCCTCATACATTCATTAGTGTGTGTTAATATACACAGGGCTAATGGGGTGTGTATGAAAATGCACTTAGCCCTCGACAAGAGAAAACGCAGTGCAGATTATGACTACTCTGGGACACATGAGGATAAGATGCATATAATGCTCCGAGTGTGAGTCTGTGCAAATATTTACTAGGGTCTGGACAAAGACAGATGGGAGCATGAAGATTTGGGACAACGTCAGTGTGTGTGTGTGTGTAGAAATATATATATTTATATCTTAACATGTTGTCTTTCCTCTCCCCAGTTTCCTCCAAGGGAATTCGTTTTATTCCCTTTACATCTATTTCTTCTTACGGCGTGCCCACAGAAGACCTACTTATGTTTACGGGAATCCAGTCACGTCTGAAGCAGGTGTAGCTGCCATTATTGTGGCAGCAGACAGCATCTATGGGCAGATAGGTCAGGTGCTGCAGCGTATAGGTTCACCTTACCAATTCTTATCTGTTGTTCCGTTTTACACATTCACACATAAACAGTATAACACGTCATAAATATTAATAGTAGCCTCAGTCTCCGGGGCTGACAGTAACGGTAAAGAGGATATTATACAGCCACTGGGAACAGAGAGGCCCAGAGCTACGAGTCAAGGTCACCACCATAATACAACCCCAGCTTTCAGGCCTGCAGGGAAATCTTAGCGCCATAACATAAGAGTATCTTCACCGGTGTAAAAATAGCAGAAATAAATATTTGCTAAAGTAGAGTAGAAAATGTTGAGCAGATTTTTTTAGGTTGGGTTGCACATTCAGATCCTTTGATTAAGTTTCATGAAATCGTGCACTCTCCCCAGTCTCTCAGAAACAATCTTATTCATGATGATACCCTGGCATTCATCCCGGGGATTTAGCTCTATTGCATAAGCCTTCAACTACACGCTGAGGAAAAGCCATAGAGATACAGATGTTTTCCCCTGTTTTGGGACAGTTGTGGTTGCTTAAATCAGCTTATTGACATGAATGAGGTCAGGGGACATATCGGAATACTAAAGGGAAGCAATTTTAGTCTGTTAAGAGCGAAGGTCAAGAGGGCGTGTGCAGTGGTTCATATTTGGATAAAAACTAATGAGATCCACTGAATCAAAGCCCTGAGACATGCTGCCCAGAAAAAAATCTCAGGCATAAGTAGATGCTCACACAAACACTTAGAACCAGGATGAACCAGGTCACTGAGTCTACATCCACACAACTACGTTTTCATTTAAAATGGTGTTTACAAACTAAAATGATTTTCACATCTGTTTTAATGCCTGTCCATACTGACACCTGAAAACACATATCACGTGGTAACCCACGTAAACTGGGCCATTAGCAGGGACAACAGGGTCAGAAACACTTGTAATTGATTATCCATGTTGTGTTCTACACTGGTAGCTGAAGCTAATGAAGATTGTTTTCTCCCTTTCTGCCCTTCCAGACTAAACACAGCGCAGGGCTTTTCAAACTAAAATGGGGCCAGCAGCGTTTCCAAACTTTGGAGTAGAGTGGATGCCGGGTGAGCATACGTAGCAGAGATGATGCTTTTTGAAACAAAAACATAGTGATGTGAATGTAGCATGGAAGAAGTCAAGCAAAGAACTCAGTGTGTGTGTGTGTGTTAAATTAGGTTGTGTAATACCACAGGAGACATGACCTGTCTCCTCACCTGAACTAAGACCCTCCACTCATCCACCCCAGTTTTTCAGGGTCAGAGCATGTTTGTCAGGTAACAATGTGACTGTAACTAAACACTGCACGCAGCATCTTTCCGCTTAAAACTAAATATCTGTGTCCATTTGTCTTTGCTGAGTGTGAGCTGAGAATTTGATTAGGACGGAGGGGGAGGTGGAGGCATTTTGCATTTGAGCAAAGTCTGGCAGAGATAAGAGAATATTAAAAAAAGGAGAGGGACATTATAATATGCTTGGAAATGTTAAAAAAATATGACTGCACCTTCTTATCTTGTATTTACACTGAGGCCGGGACTTTACCGTTAAACACAGAGGAGAGAATCTGGGTGAATTTCTTTAAATAATATTCAAAGACCGAGAAACAGCAGTGGACACTGGTCTTCAAATAAAGTCCAACACTGCAATTTACAAACAAGAGTGGAGAACCCTGCAATGCGGCCGAGTCTAAATCCTCTGTGGAGAAAACCGACACAGGCAGATGAAAAGGGCAAGTGGTTTTAAAAGTGAGCTAAACATGCCCTCTCCCTCGCTCGGGGCACATCAATTCGGAGTGGAAGCGGGCAGAGCTTCTCTGTCTCCGTGAAGTGCGCCCCCCAGAGGCAGTATATTAGCCTGAGAGGGGCTAAATGGATTGAGGTGCATCACTAAATAATGAACTCCCAGCAGCACAATTACTGAGCATAATGGTTGCTTTCATCTTAGTGGGAAGGGGAGGATGTGTACGCAAAAGGCAAACAAATCCAGACGCACGTGCTCAAGTACATACATTCATCTCTGTGGGTAAAGCAGTGTTTTGGGGGTGTGTGCTAATGTCGACTTACGGAGCTCGCCCACTTTGAGAATCTCACAGAGCATCTTCGTCAGCTCGATGCTGCTGCGGCCGAACGGACACTCGTGCTTGTCTTCTCGGCTGCTGTTCTCCAGCACAATCTAAAAACACAAAGAATCAATGAGTCAGGACGAGAAACATCAGGAGAAGATCTTCTCAGGGGTAAATGAAGAGTATGTGATTTTACACTCACTTCTTACAGTCCAATCATTTCATCATATAACTAGAATTAACAGCATTTTGAAGAATTTCCCTACAGGCAGACTTTAGATATTATTTTCAACAGGCAAAAACATGTTTTGTGAGGCCATCATTACTTTGACCGTTGACGACCCAAATCGAATTAGTTAATCTGTGAGTCTACGTTTGCGCCAAATTTGAAAGGATTCTTTTGAGGCGTTTTAAGATAACATATTCACAAGGTAAGGTCACAGTGACCTTGACCTTTGATGACCAAATTCTAATCAAAACATTCTTGAGTCCAACTGAATGTTTGGACCAAATTTGAAGAAATTCCCCCAAGGCGTTCTTGAAATATCACGTTCAAAAGGCCACTGGCTGTCGCCGTGCAGACGTGCGCATTCTCAGTGTGTTTTGCTTTTACGTTTGCATCAATTTACAGAACAACACTAGCTCACAAGGTCATTTTGCCATCAACAATTCCATTATGGTTGACTCTATTAGTCATTATCTGACCTCATCTGACCCTCACAGCTATCTGATTGGAAGGCAAAACACATAAATGAAATCTCTACAGCAAAAGAAATCAGCCTAATTATGGAGAAGTCTGCAGCGCTCCCTAAATGAGGCTATCAAGGTCCCAATCATTCTCGCCGGTGACAGTTTAATTTGGGAAAAAGGAGGCTCTGCTTTCTCCCTCTGGTCGGCTGAGTCGGCTCTGCTCAAACATCTCTTTTCTCAGGTCCAGAGACAGAGTTACTCACCAACATAATGCCAGAGCGCACACACAGACACACAGTCATTATTAATCTTGGCCTCACGCAGTTTTACTGGGGAAAATAACTTGTGGGGTATCGATGAGACTGTGGCGAGTCTGGATTGAACTTTCAAAGCATCTGTTACTTTCTTCCTCTATAAAAAGAATGAATATAAAGCATGAACCACTTACAAATTAATAAATGATGTGTTCTGCAGTTGGATGGGTGTGGGGGTATTATAATAACAATAATAATAATAATATTAACAACAACAATATAGTACCTTATAAACAATTCTATGTAAACGGGATGAAACATCACTATTGACAGTTAAGACTGACTAGCGATTGGTCGAGCATGCTACCATGGACATGACAGGGGCACTTAAGGGGCCAATAAGATTCCCGCTGCCCTCCCCCTGGCCCCGCCCCTGGTGCCTGGGATATTTTGGCTTCACTTCTTGATGGTGGGAGCAAGTGGAGATGTGTCGTCCATCGTTATGTTCAGTCTATGCTAACATCCTATTAAAGACAGCAGCTGAGGTCAATCACAAGTCTATTAACCAAAGCAATCCTGCTGACTGTCAGTGTAAAAATGACTGACTGACACTGGAAGGAATTAAATCAGTTCTGTTGTCTGGGCTGAGCAACCTCATGAAATTCAATTTTTGCTGAAAGAAAATTTGTGTTTGAGCCAAAAAACTAGACACAAGCGAAGGAGCCGGAGGGAAGGAAGTTTGTGAGGAGGCGGAGGTGACGAGGAGAAATGATAAAAAATGACGGAGCAGTGTGTGTGTGTCAGTGTGTGTGTTGGTGTGTCTACATGGGGCATAACCGCACATGAAAGTGTGTGAGCATTCTTACCCTGATGTAGGCGTCCTGGTGATGTCTGGCAAAGTACAGCATGTTATCCAGAGCCAGCATGCCTGGAGGGATCTGGGTGAAATCCACAGCTGGATTCACATGGTTCTGAGAGAAAGACAGAGAGAGAGACAGAGGGGGAGACATTCACTCGAACACGATACTACAATATATTTTTTTAAAGCTTTAGTCTTTTGGGAATCATCGGAAGAACATTCTTTTTTTCCTCATCTGTCATCGGAGTGAAACATGTGCGTGATTTTATTTTCATAAAAATGATTGAATTACGAAACAAGTTTATTATTATTATGGTCAGAAAAATGTGAAGTGTACTGTAAATGATTTATGGCTCTCTCTCACACACACACGCACACACTTATTTTATACTATGGGATATACAGATACAGACTGCCTACGTTGTCCTTATTCCACCTTCAGTTAACAGCATGGATATATTTGCACACACATCACTCTGAAGTGGATCTTGAGAGTAAAAGGTGAGACGGGATGTTGAAAAGGAAAAGCGAGAGGAAGAGGAGGAAGAGGAGGGAGCAGAGGATGAAAAGAGGACTGGAGGATCTGGCTCATCAGTTTAGTAACTCTGCCTGACATGAAGCGGACTTAGAGGCTCCAAACGGAAACAGACAAATACTTTCACTCTCATATGGACCCATGAAAGATATTCCAGCGTGTGCAGCAATCCCCACTTAAAACACCTAAAGGCACTAAAAGGAAAATCAATTATTTTCGCAGTGATAAGGTCTTTCAGGATGATGCCAAATTAAGGCTTGCAGATGAGTGTGTATACACTATGTGTGTGTGTGTGTGTGTGTGTGTGTGTGTGTGTGTGCTGTCTAGCATGAAAAGCAGACTAAGGAGGATTTTAGGGTTGTTCTCTACACTGGTGGAGACAAGGCCGTCCAATTGTCCTTATCTTAACTGAACACACTGCAGTGGGAGTGTGGATGGGAAGAGCCCTGAGACAACTGTGAGCTCACACCAAGCCAGTTTAGTTGTTATGCTACAGTTAGACCACACACACACACACACACACACACACACACACACACACACACACACACACACACACACACACACACACACACACACACACACACACACACACACACACACACACACACACACACACACACACACACACACACACGTCTCTATGGTCCCCACAATTGATGAGTGACAGAATATTTAAGCCCGAGGGAGAAACACAATGGATAAAAGGAAACTACGGTTAAACACGCACATGCACGCACACACACATGTACACACACTTGAACATTTATGTCCAATTATCAGTCTCCCTTGTGGTCAGACAGTGTTTGTTTTCAGACATGATCTCACTCTTGAGTCCTGTGTGTGTGTGTGTGTTCAGTATCAGTAGTTTGAGGTTTTCTCAAACACATACTTACAATAAAGCCGAGCTTCTTGTAGTCGCGGGTGTACATGGACTTGCGCTTCTCGATGCTGCCACTGTTGTTGGGCTCACACTCCACGTCGAAGGCAATTCTCCGCAGCTCAAAGATGATGTCCCTCTGAGCCTGCACACGCAGAGAAGAATATTAAAGTGCTGCTCATAAATCTATCCGTCTTTTCAGCCTTTCAACATGTTGTAATTTAGGAATCAGTCTCATCTCCACTGTCTGGGGTCTTGCAGTGCCCGAGGCTGTCTGGCCGGCAGCCATGTCTCTCAACTGTTTAAATTCCTTAGCCAAACCTATAGTAACGTTTTTTATTTCTTTGGAATCTGGCCGGATCAGGCGCAAACTGCCCACAAGCTGTTGAATAAAAGATTAATGATTGTTTACTCCTGGCAGCTGTAGCATGCTCGCCTGTCCTGCTGGGGGATCCCTCTGTGAGAAACACTTTTTTCTTTTTGGAAATTGTTCTTCGTATACCTGCAGTTTTTTTTGTAATAAAGTTACTTGTGCTGTGTTTGGCTGCACTAGGTTGGACAAACGTGTCCTGAATACTTATCATTCTGACATTCGTACTTTTGATTTTGAAAAGACTGGTGGTATTCTTGAGTAAGAAAATCCCATGAAAAGATAAAAAAACAACAGTAAATTGATCCTAATAACAAGAATTTATTTATGTAGCCAAAGCCTGATATACCTCTATTGTACCCCATCTACTGATATGAATATAGTGAATATATACACTGCTACTAACATTTTGTAGGTTCAATATGTTTATTTGTTTGCCGATAAAATATAATGAGAAAAGTACAAAAACTTTTACTTAAGTGCATTTATGTTTACATTTTATGTAATAAAGATTTCGAATTTTCTATCTTTATTTTCTATATATTTCATCCACAGCATTGTATTGTAAATATCTTTATATATTGTGTAATCATATGAACTTCCATTACAGAATTCACTCCACCATATCTGTGAAATGACATTCCCCTCTTTACCCTTCCAGCATTCACTCATTTCTCCACACCAACTTGTGTCTGCACTGTTCCCAGTCCCCACCTGGTCCTGGGGATCCATCTTTGTCATCATGCGGTCCTCCAGCAGGTTGAAGGTGAGCACCTGCAGCACATACAGCTGGTGGGCCATCTCATCGTTGATGGGCGTGGGGCTCCGGATCACGTTCTGCACGGTGTGAAGGACAAAGAGAGGAGGGGAGAGGAGGCGGGACGGGAGAATGTAAGACAGAGGTGTCGGATGTGCAAAAGAGAAGGTGAAGGAGAGAGGACGGGTTTTAAGGTCGGAGAGGCGAGACATGGATTTTGGAGGAAGACGGTGAGAGATAACAAAGAAGAATAAGAGGATTTGGGAGTGAATAATGAGGATTAGGAAGCCCAAGTCAGATGACGGAAGAGGAGAGGGAGACATGAGATTTAACACGAGGGAGAGGATGAAGGAGGGAAAAGAGAACAGGTGTGAGAAAGAGAGAACAGGAGATAATAAGCAGGGAGGTGAGACAGAGGCAGGAGTGGCAGGTTTCATTTTCCTCTCTGATATCACACTGGTGCAGAAGCATAAAACCAGAGGAAGAGAGACAAAGACAAACACAGAGAGACAGAGACAAACACAGTGAGACAAAGGGAGAGAGACAGAGAGACGAAGATAAAAAGAGAGAGAGGGACAAAGAGAGCGAGACAGACAGAGAGAGAGAGACATAGATAAACAGAGAGAGACGGACAGAGACAAAGATAAACAGAGAGAGTGGGACAGAGATAGCAAGACAGACAGAGACAAACACGTAGAGAGAGACAAACAGAGAGAGAGAGCGACAAAGATAAACAGAGAGAGATGGACAGAGAGAGTGAGACAGACAGAGAGAGAGAGACAGAGAGACAAATATAATCACAGAGAGAGACGGACAGAGAGACAAAGATATACAGAGAGAGAGGGAGACAGACAGAGAGACAAACAGAGAGAAAGATAGAGACACAAATATATAACACAGGGAGAGACAGACAGACAGCAACAAACACAGAGACAGCAGCAGGGAGAGGCCTGGTTCAGACCAGGTATGAACATCAGTCCTGAGAGATTGGATTATAAGTGGTTCTTGTGAAGTTGGTCTGTTCACACCTGGCATTAGAATGTGTCCTGAATGAGTCTCCTGTGACCACTCGGGATCTGAACTCACTTCGCCGCTTTAAACAAATCCACATATAGACGCTGAGAAGCATAAAAATGAATTTGATTCATTGTGAAACTGTGGTGTGTCAGAGGAGTAGGTGCTGCTTAAGATGTGGCCCGGGACACATTGGTGTTCATACAGCGACAAGGATGTGGCCCGGGACGCGGCCCAGCCCCCCCACGAATAAGGTCTGAGTGATTGGATCTCAGGACGTATTTAGGTGCGTTCAAACCTGTACTCAGTGCTGATCATCTCGGATGTTAATACCAGGTCTGAAAGGCATCAGAAAGACAACAGACTTACACTGGAGAGGAAGAGAAGTTATTACACTTACACTGAGAATGATGGAGCGCAGCTGTTTCTGGGCAAGGATATGGGCCATCTCCTATAGAGGGAGAAAGAAAAGGGGGAGAAAAGAATACAAATTCACATAAAGATAAATAAATATATATATTTAGCTGGAGAGTGAGAGAGGAGGGAGGGGGAATGGTGAGAAACAACAATACATCAGCAATAAATGTCTTTTCTGGGGTTCTCTATGTAAAAAAAAAAAAAGAATATGGGCAAAAAACCAAAATAAAGTATTCACGGCACACGGCTGAGTCTGCAGTGACAGGTCATGAAATAATAAGGAAGCCATCCCAAAGGAGAACTTAATCTTAAAAAGAGGGAGGGGGGGGGGGGTTACTTAATGCACTAACTACATGTCATCTACAGTGCAAACTACAAAGTATGCTAATCAAGGGTGCACTTACTGTCAGGGGACAATTTAGGATGTCCACAATGTGCTCATCAAACTACCATATCGTGTGCAGTGAGGAAACAAAGTCAGAGACAGAGAGACAGAGAGGGTGAGTGAATGAATGTGGAAAAAAGAAAGAACGAGTCTGACAGGAGGTAAAAAAAAAACTAGTATTTGTCAGCGGTGCAGCTTTTGGGAGGAAGGAAGGAGGGTGGGGGTGAAGGGGCAACCGAGTCAGCAGAAAAGTGAGAGACTGGGGGACCATAATAATTAGCTGAAACGACGGGGTATCACAAACACCGAACACACACACTGTCATCTCTCTGAGAACTAAGATGGTGTCACTCGCTTCTGGGACCTTAAAGCGGAATTCCGGTATTTTCTTTTCAACCTGAGTTCTATGTTTATAAATGTGGGTGTGTTTATGCTATTTTCAGGAAAAAACTTTCCGGAATCTGTCCAGTAGATGGCCTCCGCTGGTAGCCAGGACATGATGGCAGTAACTGCAATGTAATCTTATGGGGCAACTGCGACAGTGCATGAAACATCCACAAATTGTGTTGCGAGACATGTGTTATGTTGTCAGACTCTTAGCAAAGACCCACAATAACAACTTGAGCCGTTTTTTGGTGAAAAAAATACTTCAAATGGATATTTCCTGGACTTTCGCAGTTGCCCAGTAAGATTGCATTGTGGCCACTGCTGGTCGAATCCGAAAGTCTTTGTAAGTTCCTTTCATTTACACACACACACACACACACACACACACACACACACACACACACACACACACACACACACACACACACACACACACACACACACACACACACACACACACACACACACACACACACACACACACACGTATTACCACAGGGCTGCAGAATGAAATATACCAGAATTCCCATTTAAAATGTGGCATCTGTAAACTGTCTCTTTGTAAAAAAAAACATGACATGATCAGCATCTCATTGTAAAACTGCCTCCCTGCAGAAACAGAATAAGCTGTTGTTATAGCTTTTAAACATTTGACCAAAACCCCTGCACCCGAGAAAGACATTTTTCACCTGTCACATAAAACAACCCGATAAAGTTTAATCCAGCCAATCTCATGAATCTGATCTGACCTCTGTCAAATTGTTAATTTTGTCTCAGTAAAAATAAACACTGCAACTTCTGAGTATGTGTTAAATTTGTATGCAGTCGTGCATTGTCGCTTATTTCTGCATAACATGTCTTTGCAGCTTTGTATGCTGCATGGGACGAATACTGTGGGTTGGCCCATTCATTATTAATGCCGAGGCACATCCCCGGACCCGACGGTGCCGAGGCAAGGAATCATGTGATTAGCTACAGGGCATGTGACATCGGTGAGGGAGCGGCAGAGAGAGAGAGAGAGAGAGAGAGAGGAAGGGGAGATGAGTGGAGGAATGAGAGCATGGTGGAGCTAAAACATCACTTCTGCAGAGGGGAGAGGAAAGAAAGATGAGTGGTGCTTTTATCGGTACTTCACTGCTAGATGTTACTGTTGCACTACACTGCGAGTGTGTTACTGACACTGACACTGAGACACACACACACACACACACACACACACACACACACACACCCACACACACACACACACACACGCACACACACACGCACACACACGGTACTCTGTAACAGTACAAAACGCTGATGACAAAGTGATGTACAGCTCGCTGCATCATGAAATGACACACACAGTCAGTAAAGTGTGAGAATGGTGCATGTGCACACTGGGGTCTCACCTGTCTCTTCTCCTCAGGAGCTTTGAGGAACAGAGCGTTGATGACAGCGATGGTGTAGGTCTGTATGTCCTGATCAGTCCTGTAATTAAACAGCAGCACAATTAGGGAATATTAATTAAGGAAACAAGCAATTCATTATTGTCAGCACAAGTGGTTTCAAATGCACTCATCACTGTGTGAATGACGCTGATAAATTACAATAAATGAATCAACTTCACGCAGTCTACCGATCCACCCTCTTACCCCTGAAGATGTGGGATGAGCTGTCCGATGGTGATCTCCTGTGCCACCTTGTGGTACAGATCCTGACTGTTGAGCACCATGGACTCCAGGATGGCCAGGGAGCGCTGCAGCACGGCCGTGTCCATCGCCGACTTGTTCACGTAGCCGGCAATCTGCAGAAGGGACGGTGCAGGAGAGGTGAAGGGAGACGGCAGAGGGGTCTGAATCATTTATCAGCAGTAATGCTTTGGAGACACAGAGATGCGACAGGGGACAGATCAAATGCTTTTGGAGCCTGGAAATGCACATTTAAAATTAATTGTGGATTTGTGTTTGTAGCATGTTCTGAATTCTGAGGTGAAAACGAGGCTTGGTAATAAAACAATATCAATTATCATCGCAATATAGACTAGAAATAATACAGACATCCATTTATCGTGACAATTATCGATAGCGCCGGATATGAACATTTTAATCGCGATATATTGCTTGGCCTCATCGTGCAGCCCTAAACAACCATGCAAAGCTAAACAAATTCAACTGTAATGGGTTATGTGTTGTGCATTATTAATTTGAGATAATATGACTGAAAGAGCTTTATCAAGCTGATGGGTTGTAAAGATCACTTCAACTGTGTTAATATACAGCAGATGCCTCTATTGTCAGTTATACACCGATGTTACAATTACACACGTACACACCTTAAGATGTAACGAGACCAGGGAGCTTTTATCATAGACAGCATCAAAACCAATATGTGTGTGTTAAATCATTTCCATCCAATATAGTGTAATTGAACAGCAGCATTATGTCCGTCTCGAACCCCAGCCCTGTTACTGAATGAGTCATTTCCCTGGCTGACCTTCTTGATGAAGGCCACAGAGAAAGTGTCCCAGGAGACGATGCCATGGTCCATCAGCTCCACAAAGGCCGTCAGAGTGAAGGACAGCAGGTCGCCAAAACTATGAGACGATACAGGGACACACACAAACACACAAACCATAGGAAACTTCTCTCTAGCAGATGGCCTGGAGCAGTGTATAGCAGCAAAGCCCAGATGGCTGGGAACATAACGAGGAATGAGCGATCAGCGAGAGACAAAGAGAGAGGTGGTGGAGAGGAAGAGGAGAGAGGACAAAAACAACAGAAGTTCAAGGCTGCGACCAGGCTCGCTGAAGAGAAAGAAAACCAAACAGACAGGGAGAGAGCAAGAAAATGGGGGGAGAAGGTTTGCGATGCAGCGCAGACAGACTGTCCTCATGGAAACAGCAGGAGCCATCAGGGGGCCAGCAGGAGCCGGGCAGCACAGTGTGGCGTTCAATCAGGACCAGAAAGCTACATTATAGAATGAAGTCATGCAGTTACACAAATACAAGGAGAAATAAATCACGCTGCAGGAGTCGCAGGAGGCCAAAGCAGGGAACACATTATTAAATGTCTGTTACATCCAAGACATATTACAGCGGGAAGTACTTAATGAAAAATGTAGGAGCCGTAATCAAATATAAAAAAAAGTTTTCACTGGCAGACAAGTCATGTTAAAAATCAAAAAGTTTAAGTTATTCTTGCTGACGTGTTGAAAACTGCTCAGTTAATACAAGTTTGATGTATGACTTGATGGATTGGTTTTACAACACTGACCTCTACTGCTCAAATTTGGTATTGCAGAACTGTGCTGCATATTCCCTACATGTGTTCAACTTGTGCTGAAGTGTGCATGTGTTCAAGATTGTTTTATATTTTCACTGTTTTAGTTGAATGTACAAATTGCTATAATCTAACAACAACTGTGCTTCTTAAAATTTTTTTTTCTTAATTCAGAGTATTGCCACATATGGATCGACAGAGAGCATCATGGGTAAGTGTGCCACGTGGCAGGAGATTAGTGAACAGTCAAATGGACAATTAGTAACCGACAGCTGAAGGACGAAGAGGCTTTTGCAGATGGCACTGGGCACTGAGGTGACATACTGTGGTTACACTACTGGACGCTACATGAAAGAGCAGAACACTGATATTAGTGGATAGATCATTAAAGGCAGATGGAAAGAAGAGAACCTTGATGGTTTGCTGATGTTCCGTCAGCTCATTATGATGAAGAGGGAAAAACTGTCTCACAGTGAGCCCCACAGAAAAATCCCCTCAACCCCCCGAGCACCGCGTTGTAAAGAAAACCAAGATTTATTTCACTGTAAGCATTGACTTACACTAGAAGTAATGCTAAATGTTAACTTGTACTTGCAAAAACATAATTTCATCGACTTCAATGAGTTTTCTTAATTTAGTAGATTTTAAAAAAATCAATAAATCTTAGTCTTCTTTCAGTTTAGTCGAATATTAAAGAAGTCGACTGATTCTGTTGCTCAAAACCACATGCAAAAAAAACAAACAAGTGCCACACAGATTCTGGCATTGGAGCCTTTAAGTGGCTGTGTTATACATGTATAAATAATTTCCCATAAGGTAGTGGGGCCAGAGTCTTAATCATGCAGACTCGGTCAGCAGGTTAGGAAGAGCAGAGAGCCAATGACGTTACCCGGCTGGAGGGTTGGGGTATGGGGGAGCCTGCCATGGCTTCATAATCTTCTGTAGTTTCTGATAGCGCCTGAAAAGATTCGAAAAACTTTGGCGTCACAGTTGGGAAACAAAACAACCAACAACCTTTAGGTGTCAGCACAGAGCAGGGAACAACACACATCACAGCCGGTTGACAAGGTAAAAGAGAAATTTCATCTCACATCATAAATACGTTATTTCTTATTGTACAAATAAGACACATATTTTACTTTCATACACTGACTTATAGTAAACACCTTGAACCAGCGAGTCTACCCAGATGCTGAGAGCACGCCAAGCAGAAACAGATGAAGAAGCAGTTTGCTGCGAACCTTAATTTCACATTGAAGCTTAGGTGGAGACGAAAATGCACAGAAATTATATTCAATACTTCAAATGTCTTGATGTGACAACAGGTTCTGTAACCTTTCTGCTTGCTGATATGGTTTTATATATCATGGATGAAATGCTGCACTAATTAAATCACACACAAATAAAAAGAGACAATGCTGAAACAAAGATGAACAAAGACGTGTCAGAATGAGTGTCCCTGTCACTCTGCTTAGCCCACGGAACAGACAGCTTTCACGTGCAGGGACTAATTGATGAACACAGCTGAAATTGTCTAACCCGGCAGAAATGTGCAGAAACGTTTCTCAAAGCCTCAGAATTTTATAAAAGCATTTTTTTCTGTGAATTTTCTAATCTAAATTACGTTGACATCCACAGTATTGATGTGACGGCAGAACTCACAGCAGAGATAAAAATCTCAAAACCTTGGCAATTACAACCAAAATGAACTGCGTGGTTTGATATCACTATGTCAGTGAGACAATGTGCTTCTTCTTTCCCTTTAAAACAAGACATAAAATGCGTCTTCCCGTTATTTATCTCGAAAATAAAAACACTTAATGAGATGGTTGAGTGTGCTGCTGGCCCGGAGACTAAGGGCCCGGTCACACATACATAAATATTTCAACGGTGAACCTTCACCTCACTTCCAATCAGTGCGAGACTTCCTGTGTGCATGACCACACTCTTATACTTCTGTTAGAATGGAAAGAACAACTTCCTCCAACTTTTGATCAATGGATTAGAGATGTTCTGAATCATTCTCCCTTGACAAAATTATATATGCTGTGTGTGCGCTCAACTTGTTCACTGTTTGGTAACCTCTTCTGGAAATTTTTAATTTATAGATACAACTCCCCTCCCTGCATATTTATTTATTTATTCATTCATTCATTCATTCATTCATTTATTCATTTATTTATTTCCTTGTTATTTGTGTTCGTTGTGTCACTTGTTATAGTTATCATTAAACCTATGTTCTGACATGTCATATTGTAAATTGGTAATAGCTCAAGAGGTTAAGGTTACTTGTGGGATGTGTATTTTGTAAATGTATCATTTCATATAGCTGAAGCTACACGGGGCATTCTCAACAGTTGTTCCATATTTAAGTCAGTAGAGGGCGATATCTGCCTTCGCCCTGTGGAGCTGGTGTGGGCAGGAAACGCAGAACTGAGTTCCACATGAATACAGCCCAGCATCTCTGGCAGAGGCTTTGAATCACAGCGACGCTCTGCCCCCGAGAGTCGTCAGCACCGAGCCCCTTGAACAGTTACAGCTCACCAGGTTGGTTGTCAGGCAAACTAATGAGGTGTGTGTGTGTGTGTGTGTGTGTGTGTGTGTATGTGTCAGACACTGATATCTCCATCACAACACACACAACCACACACACACACACACACACACACACATACTTGTGCACCTACGCACGGACACACACTTTTAAGCTCTCCACCCCTGAATAACTGATGCAAAGGCAATTTACATAAATCCACATTTAACGAAAGAGCCGAGAGGAGTCAACACCTGTGCTGCTGGGATGGCACCTCACTGGGAGTTCAAACTGGGTCAAATATCTGCTCATCTGTTACATGCAGAGACAGAGAAGAGGCTTAAATGACTCGCTTCAAGATTGTAGAAGTGAGCGTTGTGCTAGAGGTGTTGTCTGATAATACAGAAACATCAGACGTGGTTTCTGCTGAGCAAGAGATTTTAAATACCTGGGGGGCACGTGAAACTTTATAGGAGACGCAGAATAAGACAGTGTGCACGTTAAGTCTATCGATGTGTGGCTGTGTAAAGTGTTTTTGGTTTTCTTACTGACCCCTTGACCTTGTGTCAGTGTGTGGTTTTTGGAGCAAAGTTGTTATGCAAATGACTCTTCAATCCATATTTTCTTTCACCGGGAAAAAGGATGAATAATGAGAATTGCATGAGGCAGAAAACACGAGCGACCCGGGCGGCTGGCGGCTGCTGCCCTCCCTGCCAGTTTGAACCGTGTGTGAGCATGTGCGCGTGTGTTGTGTTGTATGTGTGTGTGCGCTTTTTTTACACTCCCACAGCAGCTCTCATCTGGGTTTTGACTCTGGCTGGCCGGCACCTTGCATTCACACAGAATGCTCCTGGCACACACACACACACAAGCATTCATGCACAAACACACACACTTCCCCCTGGCATCATGGCTGAGAAATTCCACCTCAGCGAAAAATGTCCTCGCTGTAACCTTCGGTTGAGACGGTCTCTAGGGACCTCCACCCCCGTCAACACACACATAGATGCGCACACACACACACACACACACACACACACACAGACACTGAACAGACAGAGACCAGTGCAGAGCTCTCTTCTCAGTTGACTGTAATATCACTGTCACGGTCAACAAAGAAGACGAGCAGTAGCCCTTGGGCATGTTCTACATCTATAATAAAAGCTAGTTCTTCTCCTTTGGGCTGTCATACTCACGGATGACACCTTTAGTGTGATAGAGGGTTTAAAAGGTATAAGTGTGGATCCACTGTAGCTGTGGCGCAGACGCATTAAACTGTCCAGTCACACACATTCTACATGGAGACAGAACAATCTGTGGTTGGTTGGGTCAAGCTACTTCTGTTTTATTGGACAAATTGTTCCTGACATATTTTGACAGGAAACTGAATACTTTAAAAATAAAAGTCTTTCACTATCAAATATTCAGTTACTTTTCCTGAGTTATTAAAAAAGTCATTACATTGTTAATGTGAAAGTGGAGAATAATGACCATGATTGGACATTTCTATACAACGGTGACGTGACGTCACGACGAGTCCCGATCACACGACACCAAGTTTTGTATTGTGAACTGAATTGATCTAATGACTTTGAAAGTCTGACCTTGGCATAAGAAACATGAAGAATTTTAGAACATGAAAAATCACTAGACTGAACTTCAGAATGCAAAGTGCAACGACCACAGAATCTGGTCAAAGCTCAATCTACAGAGATGGAGACGAGAGGAGATGGACGGACAGTTGACTTACTCAGTCCCACTCTCCACCATCAGTGTGAGCAGGGAGATGCCGTCCAGGTTGATGAACTCCTGGGCGAAGGTGATGTCACGGGACGCGTTGGCCAGGTCCTTCAGAGACTCCAGCTTGGCGTCCATGCTGGACGACTGGATCCGCTCATGGAGCTGGACAGCTGTCTGGTACTGGAGAGGAAGGACCCATAAGAACTGTATCTTTGTCGGTGCATTCACCCTGAAAGTAGTTTCATATAAAAGGAATAGAACTTACAGGAGAGGTGGTCAAGCGCAGGATTGAGCCGTTCTTGATGTCATTGCGATTCTGTGGAGGATTATGAAGATAAAAGCATAAGTAAGAAAGGACGTTTTTAAGGAATATATTTGACAGTCTGGAGGAAAAGCACAAAAGCAAACCTTTTCTGTGATGTAAAAATTTGTTGCGTCAGCGATCTGCAGAGCAAAGTTTTCATGGTTCCCCAAGGACCACCTAAAAGCCATTGGATAGAGAGAAAACATTTCATTGCTTGTGGAAACGTCTTCTGTAAAATACAGCTAGCAAGATTAAAGCACAGATAAGAGACGGAGAGTGACTTTTGCAGGAAGTATTATTCTTTAATTAATGTACACACACACACACACACACACACACACACACACACACACACACACACACACACACACACACACACACACACACACACACACACACACACACACACACACACACGAAACAGAAAATGCAGACTCACCCTTCACACACTTCTTTAATGATGGCTGAGAGAGGCTTTTTCTGTGGAGAAAGGCAAACCTGCATTTAGTCCAGGGTCCAAAGTCGAGTTCCTAAAACAACAGTCAACTCAAGAGTGAGCTGCAATCATTTTATATTACTGGACTGGCACAATGAGGCACTGTTCTGCAGGAGCCTGTATTTATCTTACTGTACAACTGCTGATGTGGAAGCACTGACCGTGTCTGTCGCACCATTTCATTCACTGTTACTGTTCGTGGAGCGGTTTCTGCATCGGTTACACTGATATTCTGTGGTGGAAGCGGAACTTTTGTTTATAGCATTTATTTTTATATAGTAATATATCGTTAATCTTACTCTGCACCACTACATTTGCATAGAATATATGCAGTTTATAAGATTTGATGCATTTTACTGTATAAACTACCTTGCAGTAGGGTTAGGTATCGTAATGATACCAAAAATATTTCAATATAATATTTTACTATTTATTTCACTTAACAGTATATAGGAAACAAGCTCAGTGTTTAATAACTAAAATGAAATAAAAAGTTTCCCAATTTAAATTAGAAAATATGTCACTAAATGATCACATAAGTGGATGAACCAATTTGCCAATTAAAAGCCCAACACTTGATATTTATTACTCTAAAGTATTGACATTGGATTACAAGCCCAAACTCAACAGAAACATTAACTGTCTATAACACTTAAATGATGTTGCAGTGTTAATGCATTAATAAAAATAGTCTGTCGTGAATTCTCAACATAATGCTCCATTTTCCTTTGACTCTAAAATACATCTTGCTTTACAAGTCTGTGCTTTTGCTTGTGGGAAATTCTGAATGAAGGACATTGATATTTTTCTTTAAAGGGGCTCTCCTACCTATTTTAAATATGAAGGTCAGTTTGCTCAGACAGTGAATATTCTGGCTGTGAAAACAATGGGAACATGTCTACTGGGGCTTTGGAGGAAGATTCCCAATGTGAGGAGTTTAGGCGTTAACACATGAGGCAGGAAGGGCCTGACGAATGTGTTTTAGTTGCCTTATCGGACATAAACAAATGCATTTAAATGCATTTTTGCAGCTAGAACCATGACAGAGACCACTATCCTGATCTCTGCTGCTCCAAACCACTAATGAGGAGTATCCATTTGAAGTATAGTTGTTTTTAAGCTCTAAAAAAAAAAAACTGTTCATTCACCAGTGTTGCTCCATTTACTGGCTCAGGAGTCCTATCCACAAGTCCAGTTAAGAGCCGGACTGAACCCCACAGTCTTTTCATAGCACACAGGCACCAGCATGTGCATAAAACCACACAGTTCGAACGCTGCACATGCACAGACAGCAATTTGGCGAGCAACTGTAACATTGTACAGAGCATTGCGGTTTATATGACGGCTCTCTATCACTACTTTCCTGCAGGCAGAGCAGAAGAGAGAGAGAAGCTGCTTCAAAGAGCACAAGCTGTGGTGATGAGGATTTACAGAGCGAAGTGATGGTGGCAGGATGGGGGTGTTGTATGACAGGGAGGGAAAGACAGGGGGTGACAGAGAAGGAAAGTGGGCTGATATGAGAACAAAAGAGGGAACAAAAGATGAAACAGTGAAAAAATAAAGAAAATGACATAAGATGAAAGAGAAACAACAGCGCAAACAGGGCGAGGAAGAGTGGAGGATAATAGTGGGAGGGGGCAGGAGAGCGGAGAACAAAGAGAAAGAGGAGTGGAGGAAAATGAGGAACTTGAAAAATGTGTGTATGTATATATAATGTGCGAAACAACATTTTTGAGTTTCAAAAAGACATTCAAGGGCATTTGCAAAGGTAAAATTCTGTAGTCAAAATTAAAAAACAGACCCGAAATGGAAAAAATATGATATGATATTACAATATATATGAAAAAAGTATTGATTCAGAATCACACACGATCTTACAAACATTCAAGAGCCTGAATACCGCTCGAAAAATCCAGGATTTAACTCTAAATGTTAGATATTTCTTTCCTTCGTTTTCATGAGGAAACTATTAATATTCTCAACCTATCAAAGAAGCAGTTAAAGCTCTGCAATATCTTAAAAGGATATGAAAGTGCCGGGTGCCTTGCTCTGAGCAGTTCCTCCTCTCATCAAAGCTTCATCCACTTTGGACATGTATTATTAATAAACTAATACATTTAAACATGTGGAGCTTTAACTAATAATATAAAAAAGGTAATAATCTTTTACCACATGTGCAAAGTTTTGTTTAAGTTGTGATATTTTCTGCTCCCTTAATTCTGCCATTTAATCAGCTGCTTTAGATCTAATATAAAAGGGAAAAAAAGGTAAATATAAGTTGAAGTTTTCTGAAAGAAACAAGTGCAAACCTTGGGTCTTTTTTTTCATTATAAACCAATTGAATTTCTGTTTTTGTGGTATTATTATTCCATTAAGTGCTCCACTTGAGAGAAGTGGTTTTTTCCCCTTGCAAATAGTTGGTTTGATTTAATTTTTTTAAAGATGGTTACTTACTTCTGAATTATGCTTATAGAGCCAGATTTTGCTTGTTTTACCCGAATCAAACTCGCTTATACATGATTCCAATTAAAGACATGTACACCTCGGTACTACAGACAAAGTTAAGATGAGCTGGTGAACACAGTGGAGCATTTATCAGACATAGAGCCAGATATTAACCTCAGGGGGGAGTAACGGACTAATATCAACATGGATAGAAATGTAATCAAGCAACGTTCTGTTTGTTCAGTTTGCTTTATCAAAGAATCATCTCAAAAGTTGATAATATGTCAGTGTTGCATTTACAGCTTGTTTCCACGGCTGCATCTAAGAATGTGTTTGTAATAGACCATAGTCAGATATCTCTAGAACCATTTAAGTGTATAATGACAATTCCATCTACAGCCTAACTGCTGCTTTACAATAGACCTTCAGTTTGATTCCTGTTTGTTTCTGCTGAAATCCTCATGCTCCTTTGAAAATCTTTTTTCTCGACGAGCAAACATGTCTCTCATCACTCACACTCACACACACACACACACACACACACACACACACACACACACACACACACAATGCCCTCCCCTGTTATTGCATTTCTGACAACCAACAACACTAAAGTGCTTATTGAAATTGTCTGCACTCGTACCAATTTACACACCACACTGCACAGATCTTGTACTTGTGTGCCTATAAGGCACCGAGGATGTTTGGAAAGAGAGAAATCGGCGTGAGATTTATGCAGATACACAAACACAGAGGGAAACAGCTGCATCTTAACACAACGTGGCAGAGGAACGCACGCACAAAAATACACACACAGATACCCATGTACAAATGGGCACAAGTACACATATACACAGCTGTCAGCACACAAGCACACACACACGTTAATAGTAACAAGTATGCATGTTGCCACACAAACACACCCACACACCCTCGTAAACAAACAAAAAATACACACACACGCTTTCTCTGGGTCTCAAGACAGCGAGAGCAGCCGAAGCCCACTCCCCATCGCATGACTCAGACAGCCATATGCTGCTGCAGGGCCTATTGTACAGAGGAGATGAAGAGGGAGGAAGAGGGAGGAGGAGGAGGAGGAGGTGGGGATTTGACGGTGGAGGACAAGAGAGGAGGAGGAGGCACAGGGCAAGTTTCACGGATACAACAAAAGACGGGGAGGAGGAGTGAGAGGGGGAGAACGAGAGCGAAAGCAAAGAGGGCAAAGGAGGAGGAGGCGACAGATAGGAGAAACAAGAGGAAGATGACAGGATGAGGTGAGACAATTAGAGAAGAGCGGAGGAAGGAGAGGAGGAGAGGAGGAGGAGAGGTGGTTTTAAAGAAGTGAAGACGTTTTACTATTCAGATGGCAGATAGACACATTAAATACACAAACTACATAACTAAATCTACACTCCAGTGTTTACAGAAAAACCCAGAAGCACATGTACTCTGGTGTTCAATGTTTCATTCAGTGGTTCATCCATTGAGAAGGGCAATCATGGCTCCAGTTGCCACGGTGACTCATAGATTGTACAATCATTAGTCCATCCATGAGTCACACACACACACTATCAAACTACGCAACAGTAAACAGATTATCTCACACACACACACACACACACACACACACACACACACACACACACACACACACACACACACACACACACACACACACACACACACACACACACACACACACACACACACACACACACACACACACACACACACGAGGCCGGCTCGTCACTGTTTGGGCTAATTCTTTTTTTATTAGCATGTCATCCAGTGTTTGTTAGACCCAGACGTTCGCTGACCCACAGTTAGCACCTTTTTCTGTGGATTCATATTGATCTGACACGCACTGTTCTCTCTTCTAAAAGATTCCCCGATCGGGGAATCAGCACAGTGTTACTCGCCCGGCCCCGTACCTTTACAAACAGGAGGGTGTCTGTGTGACCTATGATGTAGTTGTTTCGGAAGAGAGAGGGGGCGTGAATGTGTTAGAAGCGTGACGACACCTCCTTTACACCAGTATAAGTGGGTATATGCAGGTTTTTTAAATGCGGGTAAAGATGCAAAAAATTGCCACGATTGACTCATTTCTCAAAATAGAGGTATTTTGTTTTTCCTGGTGTGTCCGGGAAAAAAGTGCACTCTCACCTCAAATTAGCGCATTCACCTGGGTGTCATGTTTCCATCGATGCCAACTGGAGCCGATAAAAACCTTCTGTCTACTGCAGATTCTGACCCGGGAGTGAACGCCGATTGAATCCATTCACATTGCAAACAACAACCAGATGAGAGCAGGTGTTGGGGAGTTTTCTGACCAGTGTTAAAGGGGCTTTAGAAGAACGTGTACGTGCAGAGTGAACGACAACTGTCAGTCCCGTGGAAAGAACGTGGTCTTTCCTTCCTGAGAGTTTTCTGAACTCAGCATCGGGAAATCCAGAGGCCTCCTTACTACGGTTTAGAGCCGCGAAGCTGGACACTATTGATAAATAATACCATAAATTTTCCACTGAAGTTGAAAATCTGATATTCATGTCATGCATTTTGATCATGAATTACAGCAAACATATTGTGTAAATTACTGGAATATGTTAGAGATTTGTTATGCTGCCCTGAGGTAGTTTGATGGGATTTAATCAAATCCAGCACTGAATTCCTTATCGAATCTAATTGTGTTTTGCTGTCACCATTTCCATGAAACCGAAGTCATTACAAGAGTGAGTTTAGATCTGTGACCTACATAAAAACACCACAGTTTTTAATGTTCACAGCCTTTAGCTAGAAGAGAGACACAGTAATGTTTGTCATACATGTGCCAATAATAACACTTGTTTTTGTTTTGTCCTCAGAGACCTACCTGGTCTATCTCCATGAGCTTGGGGAAAGCCCCCGGCCACTCAATGGCCACCTTGACGATGTCTGCCGGTGGCGGCATGGCTGCCGGGGTGGGGGGTGGGAGGCGGTGAACGTCTCGCTGCCTCACACCTCTGTCACCACCACTGGAGGAGGCTCATCCAAACCTGCAGGACAGGAGTGAAGGGAAAAGGAGGATGGACAGAGGAATGAAAGGGGAAAACGGGGGAGAAAAATGGAAGAGACATTAGTAAAGATCTGGGTCTTTGCTTCCTCTAAAAATTTAAAGAACATTATTCAAGACTAAAGCGAAAAGGTGAAAAGGGGGGGCAGAGCTGAGTTCTGCACAGCTCTCGGGGGGGACTGCTAATAAACTACTGATAACTCCAGCAGAAACTAAAGTGAGCAGCTCAAACCAATTATTCACCCCCATATATCATTTAAGGGTTTAGAGGAAATGAGTCAACCTACTTACACTGGTTTACTGTTATTTATAGAGATGTACACTCTGCACTCATATCTTTTCACACCTCAAAAATATCTGAGGTCAGGCTACAATGCCAAATGTCTGTATACCCACTGCTGATAACCACAGCAATCGCCCACAGCTCAAACACTCTCTCCTGTTGACCTTAAAAACTTAGCTCTTCATGCAAATTCCAGCGAACACCACTCATACAAGCTAAAGTGGAGATACTGTTTATTTTGGGTATTTGTTCACTAAGATCAATTGTATTTGCAGCCGTGGCCCAATTTAATTTGCGGTTGTTGAAACACACAGAGCATTTGCACGTGCTGCTGGGCCAGATAATTCAATAATTTGATTCAAATTGAAGATTATCTGCTAATGAGGTCACAGCAGGTAAGTGGGTTGATGGAAAGTCATTATGTTTTTAAGAATGCACGCTGTTCAGTCGGGTTCAGTCATTTACATGCAGTCGCAAATCACACAAATCACCCAGCAGCGTCTTCCTACAACTTCAAAAGTACAGACTCTCTGGTTCAAAGTTGTTTTCGGACGAGTTGTAACGTTTGAACACATAAAGCAGCCCTCTCTCGTTCATGAGACGTAGCAGCACTTACGCCACAATAGCAGGTGAGCATGCAAGATACAGCAGCAGTAGCTTTAGCCGTCAGTCCAGAGAATTTCCCTCTAAATAAAGCGGCTTTCCACATTAAGGTCAGTTTATCCATCACGAGGAACACAAACATCCATCAAAACACAAAATGTGAATCTGAATTATTTTAATCGAATCTGAGGAAATCAGTCAATGACATCACCCTGGTATTTATGGCTTTAATTTGGAGATAAATTACTGTGTGTGCATCCGAAGGTCTAAGGTCTTTTAACTTTTTCTTTTGCCATTACTTCGAAATGATGTATCATTTTATTTTCCGTGTCCGCTTTCAAATGACATAGTATTATTTACTTCTTGTCTTTGAGGTTTTGTATCCTTGTTTATTTGTCCTCTTCATGAAGAATGGCTGTTTTAGCACTAATATCAAAGCACTAATTTTATTTTATAGCCACAGATTTCCTTATGAATTTTAATATTTGAACAAGTTGGACATCCACTGTCCTTTATCCTCAGCTATAGGGTGAGGAAAAAATACCCCCAAAAAAGACTTTTAACCAGGAAAAGTGGAATAGATGCTGCATGTAACAGAGCACATCAACAAACTAAAAAATATTCGCAACATAAGTACCTAAAACTGTCGTTTTCTATTTCTTTTAATGAGATACACACAACTGAAGCACTCAAAAGACCCTGAATCTGTATTTGCAACCACATGCACCGTGGTTCATACAGATAGCAACGAGTTCTGTAGCACTCAAGCCTCTTTCATGTGAACACACACACAAACACACCCACACCCACACCCACACACACACACACAGGTAACTACACTGAGCTGAGCTTGTAATCCTGGGTGGCTCCTCCCTGGCTTCTGTGCTTCTGTGCAGAGGAGTCCTGAGAGAGCACAAAAAAAGCAACAGAGGAACAGGCAGCTGGATTGACCTGAAACCCTGTGGCTTTCTGAGATAAGCCAACTGGATGTTGTGGAGAAAAACTACCAAATCAGAGTTCTTCTAACCCACAAAGGCGGGTATCTGGTTAAAGGCACCTTTGTGTGCCTGCAGGGGTCTAATGAAACCCACCACTGCACAGTTATGAAGTGGAAAATGTAGCATCAATGGCCCCGAAACTGACTGAGGGAGGCATCAATAATTTACCATTCCAGTCTAGAAATCTTGGATCATCTTAATTCCTGGTGAAGAAGCCTGTTTACATATTTATTCTCAATCCATAATGCAACAACACCGGCTCAGACTAATTCCTGGGGGACAAGTATTGAGGGAAAAAAACGTGTGTCGATATATACAGCATGTAGAGAGAGTAGTGAGTCATTTAATGTGTGTGTGTGTGTGTGTGTGTGTGTGTGTGTGTGTGTGTGTGTGTGGACAAACAGTGTGCAGACATAGTTACTGTGTGATTGTGTTTGATGAGCAGGTATTAAGTTAATGATACTGTAGTATATGTAATGAGAATAGCCTGGCGTTATATGTGTGTATGTGTGTGTGAGTCACCCCATAATAATCCACATAGCCTTTATTCAAGGGCCCGTTGCCATGGCAGCCGCTGCATCAAAAGCTGGAGATGTGGATGCATCCCTCTGTCTCCCTCTCTCTCTCCTAAGTGCGTGTCATAGTCAAGTCACGTTTGTCACAACTCCACAGAAATGACTCAATCCAACCCGTCTGCTTTGAATTTCAATAGTGAAACATGAACGAGTGTTTTCATTGAGGATTATAGTGCTTTAGTAACATATGTTAAATACTTTCTGAGGCACTTCAGTGCATCTCTGTCCCCCTCCTCTGTAACCTCACGCAGAGGGGGAGGAAACGCTCATGGTGGTGAATGAGATGTGGAGAAAACACTAAGACAGATAAACAAAGCTACATGAGCACAATCCTGCAAACATTACAATTAATGAAACAAACGTGTATCGTTTAAAGAATAACAGCAGCAGCATCCTGTTTAATCCCTGTTGGGATAATAATGTGCCTCACAAACACAACCCTTATAATAGTCATCTACTGCGTGTACAGATTTTAATCCTCTAGCTACAGTTAGAAAGAATCGACTGTACACAAAGATGGACGACGCGTCTCCATTTCCTCCCACTATCCAGAAATCCAGCCGTACGCTGCCATCTTGTGCATTTAGAACCGGAGCAGAGTCTGAGCAGGAGCATCATATCATAGGATGAAGCCGCAGTAGCGAAGTCCTGTCAATACATAAGCTCGACCAATCGAGAGACACGTTACTCCATTTTTATAGCCTCAAATAACTATTTAAACCAAACTTACTTAAGAATCTGCGTGATAAGAACTACATGAAATGACAAAAAACACTTGTGAGAAAAATGTGTCTATTTTGACTTTTTAGTTTGGCCCATGTACCATCCAATAACATGGAGGAGGTGGGATTTATGACCTATACTGCAGCCAGCCACCAGGTGGCGAATTGCTGGTCACAATTCTTTAAAGAAACAATTTAAGGATCCTGTTTAAATGTTTATGTAATGCATTGATGTGGAAAATATAGAAATATAGGCAAATATCATTATTGAATTGATCAAATTCTTAATTAAAATCGACAACCCAACTTCTGACTGGTTCAACTTTGACCCTCCGTTCTTAATTTTAGTTTTTGTGCACACAAACAGTTTCCCTGCCACTGAGGGATTATTCCTAACATTTCAGACGACTTACTTTCAGCTTTATCTCTAAATAATGTGGTTCTGATAATCTGACAAAACCAATTTGTTTAATATATCTGTCTAATGGCTTGTTTATCTGGCCCAGTCTGCTTTTGTGATTAGCGATGTTTCAATATTCCCGTATCTCAGTAATTTATTTGGTGAAAACAATGCAAACAGAGAGAAGCAGAAAATAATGACACAAATTGTAATAAACAGGAATTATCCCTTACAATGGAGAGAGGAAAGTTAATCTGTGTGTGAAGTCACTGTCCTTTTGACTAAGGGTTTGTGTTTTCCAGTAACGACAGTGTGTGTGTGTGTGTCTGTGTGCGTATTCCGAGCACCTTGTCATCATCTTCTGAGAACTATATGACTCAGAGATGGACGGCCTTGAAGCTTATTGATTGGACTGAGACACACACACGCACGCACACACGCACACACCCACCACCGTAAATCCCTTGAAAATGGTCTCAAACATAATTGAGAGACACAGCGGTTTAACACACCGCCATGAGCAGCACTCATTGGATCAACATGTTTTTCCTGCAGTCGACACACGCTTGCAACAACAGACTTTCTCAGGTGTGAGGTTTGTCTCCATGCATCCTCCACATGTCATCAGTGAGTGTTTACTACGGTCTGCGTATCAATCTGTCGCTCTGGCATCTCATCGCAGCCTCCTCACACTGTAAATGGAACCTTGTTATCGAGCTCGCTGCTGTCAGAACTCATCACGTCAGAGCAGGTGATTTGCTGCAACCTGGTTCAGCGTGAGTGCGAGTGAGCGGTGGGTTTATTTTTCCCTCTGCCAGAGGGTTAAACAGGCCAACGGGACACAGACCTCACTCCATCTCTTTCCATTTCCAGGAGAACGCTCCTGTCAGTTTTTTCAGGATGGGACCTCGCTTCCTTCCTCTCCTCTTTTACTCGTGCATTTATTTTATCTGACATCTTCTGCTTCCATCAATCTCTCCTCTCTTTCTCCACAGAACATATTATCTTTCCAGATTATGATGAAAAAGAACATTAACCAGTTGCTCCACACTATGTCCAATCATTGGTTTAACAGGCATTTAAGATCCCGCTGCTGGTGTAATTGCCCTTTTGCACTTTACGCAATAACATGTTGCCAAAACCATCAAACCACTCGTTTAACTGGATCTAGCGGATCAGCAAGGTTGTAATTGTTCAATGTGTCTTCAAACACCTGCTGTAACCAGAGAGATATGTGCCGCTGCAGGGTATAGTTTTAGTTACAATAGCCCATAATTCTAACGGATTAACTGCAAAAGAGTGGACATAAACTAAATCTCATGTTACGCTCAGAAACCTGCGACCTGATCCGCTGCCAGAGGTCGAAATCTAAGACCAAAAACATCAATAAACAGGGGAGAGGGGGAAAGAGGAGAGGAAACACAGAGGGGGAGGGAGGGGTGGAGAGAAGTCCTGTGATTTGTTGGGCAGCAGAAGAAGAGGAGTGCTGGGTTTCACCTCAATAATTCATGATGAGTAATCTGAGGGTCACATCATCTGTGGAGGGTGGAGGGAGGAGGGGGGGGGGGAACACAGGTGATGCAGTGATGAAGGTGAGAAATGAAAGAGGAAGGTTGAGAAGAAGGTTAAAGTGAAATAATGACATTAGAAGTAGATTAAAGTAAAGGGTTATGTGATGAAGGAAAAGTGCAACTAAAAATGCAACAAAGGATAATGAAGAGGGCGGCACTGTGGTGCAGTGGTTTGCACTGTCGCCCTCACAGCAAGAATGTTCTGGGTTTGAATCCCATTTTCTTCCATGTGGAATTTTCATTAACTCTGTCTTCTCATGGACTCACATGTATGCGTTGGAAGCGTCAACAGAAAAACTGCTCATTCACTTTGAATGGGACGAAAGCACCAATCGCATCATGTTCAAACACCCAAGCTCAGGCTCCAGCCAATCAAATCACGTAGATGTGCAGATCCATAGGCAGCTGGCTAACCTGGTGTGTGTTCATGTGGTTGTGGATTTTATTTCCCCATGTACTTTTCTTTAGCATTGTATTGATAGCTAGCATGACACATTAGTTTGAAAGCCGACTTTGTGTGTCCCGAGCATGATACTGTGAACGGCCCCAAGCGGCGAACACGGCCACCGTCAGGCGCTGACGCAACACAAACGTGCAAGTACAGCGACAGTCCAAAATTGGAAAGTCTAACTCTCTGTGTGTTGGCCCCTGCGACATGCTGGCCTGTCACCCAATGTCTGCTGGGATTGGCTCCAGCCCCCTCACAAAGTTAAAAGAATAAACGACATAGATAAGGACGGATAATGAGGAGGAAGAGAGTTTGAGAGATATGAGGGGGAATCAAAACAGAGGCTGTGAAGAAAGACGAAGATGAAAGGGCAAAAGTAAGAGGGTTGGAAGTGAGATGAAGAATGACTTTTCCAGAGCTATACATGTAAGTAATAAGCAAGTAATGGTTTGAGAAAATAACTCAAATCATTATTTTCTACACCTGCACCCTTCATATAATTTGCCTCATCTTATTTCCAGCTGCTAATGAATCTATCAACACCACCTTCTAATGGGAACCGCGCGAAAATAATTTTAATTGTATCGTCCCTGCAAAATGAAAAAAAGGAAGTTGTCTATTTGCTTTTTTTTAAAAAGGATTTTAACACTTTGAAGTTCTTTTAATTAAAGCTACAGCTGATAGAGCGATAGAGAGGGGGGTGGGGTGGGGGAGACAAACAGAGTCAGGGCATGAATATCAAGGGGAACGTGATCTAAAGTAAAGTGCAGCCTCTCCCACTCTGCTCCTCCTGGGACCTTTTAGCAGGAACCCTGATGGTGGGAGAGAACATGAGGCAGCAGTTTTTACAATGTCAACCCTGATGAACCTCAGGCTTATAAAGGAAAGTCTTTGTTGGCACATTCACTAAATTGTCGGTGTTTAAATTTTAGGAGATGACCTCAGGCATTTGCATTTAATTACCGCTTCATTTGAAGCAGTCTGCCTGGCCTGAAACGTACGACACACCACGTCTAGTTCAGACACTGTGATCCTCCAGAACCTCTCCACCCGTAGATTACATGATGAAATCACTCCACTAATGCAGTTTAATACAAATGACGAGTGTGATTAAGGAGAATCTATTGGCACAAATGGATTATAATATTCATAACCGAGTTTTTATTTGTGTATAATCACCTGAACATTATCCGTACAACAATACTACGTTTTCGCGTAAAATCTGTGTTTTCCAACTAAAACTCTTTCTGTCCACAAAAGCATTTTGGCTCAGTATCAGTTTTAACCCCCGTCCATACCAACACGCCTGAAAATGCACATCATGTGACCACCCATGTACACTGAGTATGCACGAGCCCATCTACACTTGCTGGAATTGCTGGAATAATATCTGGTCTCCTACACACATAAGCAGCTGTATCATTGTAAAATGCAGAATTTAACCGCACAGCAGTTGTCAACAGGGTCAGCAAGGCTTGTAATTGATTATCCATGCTGCATTATACACTGGTGGGTATGCGACAGAAGCCTGATGAATCAGTGAAGGCAAACGTTGTGACCGAAACGGTTGTGAGTGTCTACATCATTGTGTCCAAACCTCTCAGTTTCTACCCGTCCAAACTAAAACAAACCCTGGAGTTCTCAAACTAAAACGGGGACAGCAGTGTTTCGAACCTTTAGTGTAATGTGGACACCGGGCGTATCTGTAGCAGAGTTGGTGCATTTTCAAATTAAATGTAGTAGTGTGGATGTAGCAGAATCCTGGTGTTTTCATATCCTTAGAATAAGCTTCTGCAGTGGCCCAGAACACGGAAGCTAAACACTGGCTCTTCAGAGGGCCTGTGCCTTTTTATTAAGGCCACAGTAGTTTCTCCTACACCAGGGGTATAATACAATTATAGTTTAACAGAACTTATTGTTAGTTTTCACATTAAATTGAAAGGGGATACTAAATAAGTACTCAAATGAAAAATACGTGTTTTTTTTCCTCATGTCAAAAAACCTAAAAGACTACAAAAAGATTTTTTTATACAAATGTGCATCTTAGGTATTAGTTTGCAATATGCAACTTCACAGCTAGATGCCACTTTTTGACAGGGTCACTTCACAAGTGGAAGTGCAGAAATCTGAGAGCGTAACAGCAAACAGAAGAAGAGCCTGAGTGTGAGAAGTAGGACTGAAATTGAAGCACAGGTTGTTCATATCTGAGACAAACCATTTTGAGCAGGAAATCTGACTATTTGAGAGAAAGGGCAGGGTTTTGAGGGAAAGCACTACAACATCTCAACATGAAATGCTCCTTAAATGAGAAACTGTGCTCTTGAATAAAAATAGGAGAGAAACTCCATACCTATACAGGCGTATATGCAGACATCTGCGTGTGGGTGTGTCTGTATTAAACCTATGCACAGGGTGAATTTCAAAAGGACCCATTCTGGCTCTTCACCCGATGCCTCTACAAAGGGCCCGCCTCGCCACGGGGGCCCTGGTATGTGTAAGAGAGTGCGTGTGAATCTGTGTGTGTGTGTGATCCTTTATCTGAGAGCTGAGACAAAAGACCACTGACAGGGTGCAGAGAACCACGAGTTATTGTTGCTCCGAGCGTGACGCCTTCACACACCTACACACCCACACACGCACACACACACACACACACACACACACACACACACACACACACACACACACACACACGAGCCACAAGGTGGTCATGTTACAGCCTAGAGGAGAGGTGTGTGTATGACAGAGACACACAGAGCTCACACACTCCAAGTTCATATAGAACAGTGGTTCTATACTTGTATGATTCTATACTTTCTCTTTCTTTTATAGTTTCTTGTGTTTATATTATATTTTTTACTCGTGTGTTTCACTATTCCCTTTTTGCTGCTGTAGCACAATCAATTTCCCCATAGATTGTAGATAAAC
The DNA here is from genome assembly GCF_022539355.2 of Hippoglossus stenolepis. Classification (NCBI taxonomy): domain Eukaryota; kingdom Metazoa; phylum Chordata; class Actinopteri; order Pleuronectiformes; family Pleuronectidae; genus Hippoglossus; species Hippoglossus stenolepis. The sequence goes on from NC_061499.1 coordinate 11,485,203, forward strand.
TTATCTTATCTAACTAGTTTTTATGCACTCTTGAATCACGACAACATCCCCCAGGTGTTATATCTGACTTTCAAAATTACCTACTGCCAATGAGATTATGTTTTCATCTGCGTTTGTTTGTTATTTAGCAGGATTATGCAAAAACTAACAGAGAGATTGCAATGAAACTTGGTAAAAGGATGTGGGTCAAGGGAGAACGCATAACATTTTAGTGCGGATCTGGATCTGTGGGTGGATCCAGGAATTTCTTTTCACATTTTTTTAACATTGTGAGATCAGGTGGTTTTTTTTTCCATTTTGCTTAATCTCTCAGAGAATAATTCATGGAGAAAAAAAACAGACTTGTTTAGGGGACTGTTATTTGTGTGTCTGTGCAATTTGGTGCAGATCGAAACAAAAATCAGGATCTGCTTTCACAAGGGGACCGTTGGGCCTTGGTGGAGGTATGTGCTCTACTGAGTATCGTTCTAGTTTAATATTAACTTCCATCTCATCACAAGGTTTGTTGCTCTTTTCAACCCTGAAACTGCAGAAGTATCTACAAGGTGCACAAGTGCTACTCATAGAGAATAATAACACAAAAACACACCAGTCTCAAGACAAAAAACAAAAAGACAGAAGGAGAGGATGAAAATGCTTCTGTGTTATGCCCAGTTCCCCAACACACACACACACACGCACCCACAGGAAACTGCTGGCTCGAAGACAAAGGGCTGACAAAACAGCTACAAATAAAGGAGGAAGACAAAAGGAAAAGGGGGAAGGCTGAGGTCAGGGTTTAGAAATATGTCTTCAGCACTCAACCAAGGCAGGAACTCTGAGAGCCTCAAGATGCAACAATATACACAAAAACAAGAAAGAAAAACGAGATCACAGAATGGAATCACAAAGCACCAGATACTTTTCATGAACTCAGTACGACACCCTCTAAAGTTGTGAGTTCTCTCTGTGTGATTCATGCTGGGCCGCTCAGCAGGCCTCGCTCTCTGTGACAAAGCCGCCCTAGTTCTCGCTGCACCTCTGTAACCAGGATATCCTGTCGAACGTTGACACCAGCGGCTGGTGACATGTCTCTACATCAGCAGACATCCGACCTCCCGCACAGGCGCGAGCCCTTTAGAAGCACATGTACAGGGGGATCTACTATGTGTGTGTCCTTGCATCAGAATCTGCACACACAGGGAAACGGGTGAAGCATGGAGCTACAGCAAATTGCAGAACGAGGCACAAGCCTGAGCCTAAATAGTGAGTTTCAAGCAGAGCAGCAATTTGTGGTGAATAAGTGAGTCAGGAACGTATAGAGGTACTTGGATGGCATTCTGCAAACGTTTGGAGACAAGGACACGAGAAAACCCCCACAAAAGCAGACATTCGCCAGAGGAAGAAAAAAACAAGGCAAAATTAGGGCTACAGGCGCACAGCTAATCCATAATGTGGATTATGAAAGAACCTTCGTACTGCCAAGTAATTACTTTCCAACACAGCCGATTCATCAGCTGTGTAAGTATGCTCTCTTTATCCTTTTCAGAATCATAAACTACTGACACCACATTTCCATCCCATCAAAACCACGAGGCCACAACGCTCAAGTGTCTTAAAAACATATATCCTCGCGATGACATTTCCATTCTTTTCTGGTTAAATATGGAAAAAAACTGTCCAGTCTCGCGTCGGCCAAGAAGCATGTAGAGTATAAAACAAGACGTGTATTACTCCAGACTGTAAACATCGAACCACAATGTTCATGCCCACTGGTGACAAAGAGGAGGCAGGAGAGTGCACGGAGCCTCACCCTGAGGCCTACTGCATCCTGTGGGGCACGAAGAAAGAGTAACAAAAAAAAGACTCACCCGAAAACCTTGTGTTTTCTCTCCCAATCAATGAGTTTCTTGTGCCAATAACTTTCTTGACCACTCAAGTTTAGTCTGAGTTCACTGCCTGTAGGTGAAATCTCTTCAGCATCATAAGCTACAGACAAATACCTCGCGACTGTCAGTGCACCGCCTCGCCTCAGGCAAAACAACGACCAAGAGAGTGCCGAGAGAGACAGGCTGAAGGAGGAAGTAGGCGTTTGTCGAGAAAAGAGGAAACGGGTCTGCGAGTGAGAAGAAAGCGGCAAAATTCAAAGCTAAGATGACAAGTGCGCGGGAAGACGTTGCTGGAGTCTAAGGTTTAAGGTATACATGTGAAGAAAGATAAAGTAAACAAATCAACGCTGTCAATAAAAAAATAATTGGCAGTTAAATCTCATATGGGCTCCATGTTCTCCATCCTCTGCGTTAGTCCTGCAGCCGATTTCAGACATGATTTTCTAAAAATGTTAGGAACATTTTGACTGGACATTTTCCTGCTGTATGCTCACATGGGCTCACGCAAAAATGTTGAGTTAGTCGAGAAAAACTGACTCTGACATTTGCATTCTCACATAGAGTCCCTCTGTAATAATTTCAGGAAAATGTCCAGATTTCAGTTTAAGCATAAAGACAAAAGGTAGGAATCAACTTGCTCAAAAGTACAAAAGTAAACAAACCAAGATATACTGCTACTGAGCTTTAGAAATGCTGGTGGGAGGATTTTATTACCTTCAACAAGAGCTTGTCTCACTGTTTCTTTCTAATTTTCAATCATTACGCTAATCACCCCTTGGCTGCTGCAGCCTCAGATTTGCTGGACAGCGTCATTTCAGTCCTGCAATACATAATTGGATTTTCCCAAAAATGTTAAACTACTGATTTAATGATTTACAGTGAAAATAATGCCACCCGTGTGTCACGCCCGGGCCACAGTGTTAGCGTGTGCAGCTGTAACGCTGATCTGCTGCGTCTCGCGAGCGTCTGTTGTTTACACAGGGAGCGTGTCAGCTGCATATTTGCTGCAGAGCTGCTATGTGAAGCCTACGTACTCAACTGAATGCCAGGACACTACAGTATGAAGCCATTTACGTCCTCTCCTACTATAATCACAATAACAACAAAAAAACCTTGTTAAAACAAATTAATGGATTCAGTCAACAGAAACGCTAGAGTAATTTTACTTTGAAACACTTACAGGAAGTGTTGCGAATATTTATGTGCCGTGCGGTACGCAGAGAAAATGGGCACGACTCAGTGCTGTGTGGCGGCTCTAACCTGATAACATGGGCGCAGTAATAAAAAGCCAGATTATGCCCGATGCACATTGGACCCTGTCGCAGCCAGTGTGGCCCGGACATTAATCAGTGTGCCACAAGAGTCACAGCAGACTACGAAGCTCCAAGACATCCAGCAAAGAAAGTGCTAAAGGGAGGACTTGTTCAAGAATACACACATTAGCCTGACGTTTTGTCACTACCACAGACAAGTTAGACTCAGTGATGCATGTAATACTGTTGTCTGGAGGTGATTACCACTTTCACTTCCACCCCTATAACGCCACACAGTCACTGCTGATGCAACAAATCTAGGAGTCTACAACAAGCACCAGCAGAGTGACTCACATGATTTGAAAAAAAATAGAGCACTGATCATGACCTAAGAGGCCAAAGGCTCAAATGAGACATTTACTTGTTGGAGCCGGGCAATGACATCTTCGTTTCAGAGCCTGAGAGGCTCCAAGTGTAGTGTCACACAAAAACAGATGTTTACTCCACCCAGGCTGAGGTCAGCTCTGCTTCATACGAGCCTCGTAAATGCAAACGTCCCAGACTTTTAGTTCCGACTCAGAGTCCCAGAGGGCCTCAGAAAAACAAGTAACCAAGTAACACAAACACTCCAAGGCAGCAACACCAGTGTAAAGAAAACAAGCAAATAGAAACATATCATAAACCAAATGAGTCGTTGGAAAGACGACTGTGAGGCGAGATACTCACGTTTCGTCATTCCATTGAAGCCGAAACCTGAATGCCACTGAGATCTGAGGAAGTGAAAAAGTTCAGAGGACCTCTATCACTAATGACTCCTTGCTACACAAAGAAAAATATTTGCGTGAGCTCCACACAACTGCCTGTCAGAGCCAAGAGCGCTGAGTCAGAGAGCTCACCGGGGACTCCACGTCAAAGCTTCAATAATCTATCCAAACTATCTCAGCTCCCTCGAGGACATCCCGGGTCTGTATACGCCTTCAGCCTGACTGACCCTTCGCTCAGGATGCTGCACCATGTCTGTCGTCATTTCAGATTTCCCCCAGGTCAACCCCCAGGTCAACCCCCGCTCCTCCTTCACTCCCTCTCCAGACAACTAGCGCCAAGATTCAGAACTTGTATGTTTGGGTACAACACTATTGGACTCTCTTAGAGCAGTCCAGAAATATTTTTCATATACAGACAAAAGACCCACCAAGCTCTAGACATTTTCCGACATGAACTTTATATGTGAAAGGCAAACTCCAAATTTTCCTGACACCTACCATGATCATGATCAGACTTGTGGGATAAGTCAACACTCCCCCCCAGCCCTTGTTCATGGCACAAATCCAGGTAGAAGGATTTCACCAGTTTGCCTTTCACATATAAAGAACGCAGCCGGGTCAGACGCATTCGCAATTACAAGATAATGTCCGGGACATTCAGACGAGTAGTGGCATGACTGCTATCAGCCAGTTTCAAAAACTAAAATCGATGAGTGTGTGTTGAGAACAGATTATCAAGTCTCTTCTGGAAAAGCTAAAACGCACATTGCAAGCATGAGATGCTCTGTTTACACGGTGTTTGCCATTTGTTCGGGTTTTTACAAACTCCATCAGCGGATCTGAAAAACATCTTCTCAGGAGCCAAAGATTGTCTGGGTGATAAACTGACTACAGCTGCTTTTCCCGATGTATGTTGTTCCAATCAGAAGCTATTCAGCCTTATTATGCAAGACTGGCTGTGCTGAAGCAATGTTTGAAAGAAAAACATGAGGCATAATTACGAGAATTTCAAAATCAGATATCATTGACGGGCAAATCAGGGAATCGTATATGCTACCGGGATTTAGAGGTAACTGTTTTATTTATAAGACATGAAAAATGTCAATATATGCGTAAGTAGCAGTGTACATAAATGTATATAGAATAAAATGTAGGGTGTTGTATGCTGTAAAGGTTTAGAGAAATAAAAATATGGAACACAAAAAAACCCAAAAACCTGAAATATGTTATCGTATTGACTCATTCCAACTATTTTTAAATATTAAACTAAAAGTTACCGTATGTTACATTTTTGTTATTGAAAAACATGTCTTAACACATATCTGTAAGTGGAGTAGTGCAGATACCTTTCCTTCTTAATTCTTCTAAAGCAAGTCTTATCCAACGAACCAATCGGAGATGGCCTAAGTGAGGGGTGGGAGCTCGCAGCTGTCAATCAATATGTGAACATGCTTCTAGTCATCTTCTCCTCTCACACCGAGGCTTCAGGCTAATATTAGCTGCTTTAAAATGTTGATTTAGCAGGTTAAGAAAAACTCCTGATTTCTGCATTAGCTGAGAAAGCAAAAACATGGAGGGAGCGGAAGTGTTCTGAGGAGAAATGGGCTTTTGAGTCTCATTCTAGATTTTTAAATCCTAATCAGGAGTTAATTAATCACTGGAACAAAAGCCTGACTAGTCGTGAAAATAAAGGTTTCTCATTCTGGTTTGTACTATTCAAGAGTCAGCTGCAGTTCTGACCCCGGCCCACATTACTACTGTTTGCTGGCTCTGGATAAGAGAAAAACTACATCCAAATTTGGATTTTGAATAATGTCAGAGGGCGATTGATGTCATTCGGCCGATTAGTGTTTCATAACCCCCTCGTTCCAATTTCTTTCCTAAAACAAGAACTGAAATGTGCACATTCCCACAGTCAGCTTGCAGAGGAGGGTGTAAGTCAAAGATAATTCTGCACCTCAGGGGATCATCTATTATTCAAAACCACATTTAAATTTATTCCACTTGAAGAGCAGTAGCATGCCTTACTTGTAATCATCAAACTGAGGCGCTTATGATCCATGCATTTCCACATTCACTCCAGTGGTTTGAGCAGACAACGGAAATCTAGGCCATGTTTTTATCTTCCGAACTGCACCTCGTCTTTCTAAACAACACATCATGTATACCGGTGTATGATCACTCAGAATATCCTGCACAAAATAAACCAAAACGACCTGTAGCTGGTTGTAATAAGCTACCATTCAGTACTGCCTTTATGAATGTGATTTAAACACAAGCTATTAGCCTGCTGCAGATATACAAAGTTCCAGTATTCCCACATTGAACAGGACAGATTTCCTACTCATTAGAGGCTAATGAGGAGGTCTGCAGCGGACATGATTTACAGGTGGGCAACCTGTAATAAAATTATCACGGGTCATATGTAATTAAGACCAATCCCATGGGCGGACGATCTCCAGTGAATTACAGCTCAGAGTCCAGATCATCCTCATCATCATCAACAACAAACCCCCCCCCCCCAGCTATACATGCGCTGGTTTGCAAAGCATAGAAACAAACAGAGATTGAGAGGCCATCGCAAATGAAGCATTGTGAGAACTCGACCGCAGAGATAGGATGTGTAAATGTGACGTGACATTATCTCTCGTCTGTATCATCTGCACACAAACACGCAGACAGTTAAAAATCTGATTTCTCCTGGGAAACTGAAGTCGACGTCGCACTTTTCAGCATCCCCAGTCCTGCAGAGAGGACCACAGAGGCAAAGGTACACTAGCTGCTGTAGCTGCAGCAGCTACTTAATTGGACCACTCCTGAGCCCATCTCACTGCAGGAGATGTCAGGTAGAGCGACACTGTTAATCGGGTCTGAAGCTGCCTACAGGTTGTGCAGGTATCCTCGAATTATCATCCTGGAAAGTTAAAGATTATAATATCAATAACAATAATAATAAGTACCTGCTCAGACAGGCTGATGCGCCTGTCTGAGCAGGCTGATGTTACGTCTTTGCTTCTCCCACTCATTTTCTATAACACACATTTAATTGGATATTGACTGAACCTGAGACAAAAAAAAGCCATTGTACGTTTACCCATGCGGAGATTTTCCTGCTTTAATAAGAGTCCATAATAAGTTTGGACGTTTTATGCTTTTGTTTTCTTCGACTACAATGATCCATGGTGTTCATTATATAAACCTCACTGTATCTGTGCACAGCCACAGTCAGAGAAGCACCAGTCATTTTTTGTTTCCACCCCCCCCAACAACTGTTTACACCTTGGATTACAGATTAAACAAGATCCAACCATGGGATGTTTAGACTTTTAATATAATGCAGAGCTAAACACCTGCCAGCCATAGCTTCATATTTATCATGCAAATAGTAAAAGCGGTTTGTTCTACAAACAAGTTCTAAAAACTGTTCTTTCTAAGTAAACATGATGAGATAGAAAATACTGAATAGATGTACGCAAACACATAGTGTTAAAAAGTCAGAGAAAACACAACACTGATCATAAACACAGGTGGAATGTTTTGTGTTTTAAAGCCTGTTGCCATTATCTCATTATCTCGAAATCGTGTCTGATTATGACTGAATTCATTGTGTTTGTTTCCACGTAATTAAAATGCAGACAAACAAGGTGACACATTGTTCCCATATGAGGTTCATCACTGATCACATCCAACTCGTGATATGATATTCTGGGATGTCCAAGTGCTTATGACACATTATCTGCACCATTAAAATACCCCAGTGTGTATATTTTCATCCCGTGCACTTAAAGGCTTGTGTATTCAAGAGCATTATGTAAGGTGATGATTGCACATGTTGTTTTTTTTTTCCTCCATCGCCCGGCTAACTGAAACACAATAGGCTACGTGCACCTTTCACACACACAATCTCCTTTCTCTTTAGATATAAAAATAACATGCCATCCTCCCACGTTACATAACTCTACCAGTCAGCATCAAGGTCTGTAGTGAGAGCTTCACAACAGAGGAGAGGCAAAACAATTAGGTGTTTACCCTGCAAGCCTTTTTACTGACAATTAGGGCAAGTGTGTGTGTTTGAGTGCAAGGGTGTGTACTGGCACATATATCTTTGTGAGGACCATTTTGAGCGAGGACCTCATGGAGTGAGGACATTTTGGCCGATCCTCACTTTCTGAGACACCTTCAAAAAGGCCGGTGGGTCAAAGGGACAGTTAAAACTGGGTCTAGGTGTTGAGTTAGATTTGTGTTAGGGTAAGAGTAAAGGTGAATTAAAAAGTTTCTGTGTCCGCTACGGTTCTTGTGACGTAAATGTCATCATCCATCCATGTCTGCAAGGATATGCGGACACCCGTGTGCAGCCAAAAATGCTGACTGTACAGATCAACTGTGCATGCAACTCCTGGAATGGAATGTGGGATCAGGTCATATACGTAGAACGCCAGAGTGATGCGGACCCTCATTTTAGTATGAATGGAACCGTGGGCTTGTATGTGTGTGACCCGAACGAGTATGCAACTCACAGCTGTTACGAAACGTGGACAGTATGGTCAACCCTAAATAGTTAGGGTTAGGCATTTAGTGTCGCTGGCTAAGGTTATAGAATAGGGTCAAATAACCTACTAACACCCACCAACCTCTGGCTCGACTGAAATGGGAATGGATACAATCGGCATTCACTCCCAGGTCAGAGGACTAAGTCAGTCATGCAGCGGCCGCCGCTCCGATTGGCAGAGATGGAGACACGACACCTGGGTGAACACGCTTATGGCAAGACAGCGAGCTGAGAGACGTCAAACATGATGCACCGGGAAAAAGGCAGAAAGGCAAACTCCTCTACTGTCAATGGGGAAGGAGTTAATCGCCTTTAATTAGCAGGTTTACCCGCATTTACAAAACCTGCGTACACCTGCTAATTTTGGTGTAAAAGAGGTATAAGATCGAAGTCCAAGAGTATACGTGTGTGAACTTCTGACTTTCGTCCTTACAACTTCAAAGGGCTCTTTGATGGTTATGGCTTTGTTGTAGGGTGGGCGTTAGAATTCGGTTTAGGTTAATTAGGCTGGGTAGGGGTTGGCCTTTGAGTTGCGATTGTTAAAATTAGAATAAGTGGCTAGAGAACACATTATGTCAACGAGTGTCGTTACAAAGCCAGTATAGCCAGTATGTGAGTGCGTGTGCGAGAGACGGCAGGAGAGAGAGAGAGAGAGAGAGAGAGAGGCAGAGGGAGCCCACAGGCTTAGTGAGTCACTAACAGTGTGACCTTCTGCTCTCAGGCTTCGCAGCCCTGTCGGAAACAGCCTATACAGGTCAAACACCCACTCTCCGCGGTGTATTTATTCCAAACTGACACGTACAGTATAGGAGGACTAAATTATAGAAATACTGTCTGCTCCAATCTTTCTAAAGTTGATCCAGACCTTGGGAATTTCTGCAGCAGCTGGAAACATTAACATTGCAGGAGCTGCTGGATTCGAGCAATCAGTGAACCGTGTTGTGTGCATGCTGACTTGTGCAATTAGCAAATAAGACATCAGCAGCTATTGTAGTGGTGAGCAGGCTGAGATCTTTAGGAATAGGGATTTACTGCATAATGAATACAGCCCGAGTTGCTATGAAAGACACGGCACCGTCACAATTTTCCTCCTAAGAAAATGTCTGCACACTCCATCACGTTTTCACCAGAACGCTTTAGGACCCCAGATTAAATTCTGAGGCTGATAACAGTGGTTTCTAAACCTTAAATTACCTCAGCTTTACCGAGGGGAAAGATGCGGGCAGGGGAGATAAAAATGTCAGCGATGCTATGTGAGCTCTCTGCAGACTCCACAGTGGCTGGTCTGGCTGCAGGCCCGTGGGGTCTTTGGCGTAATCAACTTACATAGCTGGACCGTCGGGATGAAGCTGGAAAGACGAGCCTGGGTATTTGAAAGGAGCAGACTGGAGTCAGTGCTGCTCATGAACAGCAGCGGCGTATGGATATAATCATCGTGCGGACGACCATGGAAGCAGTTATTTCGGTGTACATTTACACTGGTAATATGTTGATTTTAAAAAGACATTTCTCATAAATCATTATTGAAACAGAAAAGCTAATGACAGGGTTTCAGCTAACAACAGGGAAAACAAATTACAAGAGGCTCATGTCTGAGTCCTTGTCATACATCAAACTAAACTTTTGGAAAAAAATATTTCTGCCGAGAGTCTGATGAAAAGATTCATAGATCTTTCATATCTGTTTGTTCACTGCCTAGCATGTTAAATCTAATTTATTTAATCCCAACAACAACAAAAAAACAGAGTGAGACAAGTTGCCAGGCAACCAGTGGAGAGAAAGAAGTCATTGCACCAAACCAAAGTAGTCTGACTCATAACCTTTCATAAATCCACAACTTGTTCTTTTTACACTTTGGTCTATATACGACTTGAGCAAAACAATCTCTCTCGTAATATTGCCACATTGGGAAATAGAACAAATTTAATTTAAAAAAAATGTTTTAATCAAAAGCAAAGTTGAAATTGTTCTGATATCATGAAATATACAACTTTTGCAAAAAAAACAAACAAAAAAACTCAAAGAAGTCAAATGAAATGCGACAAAAGCGAGGCTTGTTTCCAAAGACACAACAGTTTGTGATGTAAAGAGACATCAAAGTGTGACTCTTCAAAAGCAGCAAAGAGTTTTGGGAGAGGAGCGGGGGATGGTTTGACCAGAGGAACACAGACCCTCCCCTCCATCCCTCCCTCGATCACTGCAGACAATGATTGGAGCCTCTGGGGCAACGCTGCAAGGAATGAGCCATCCTGAAAAAGTTCACTGGACCCATATCTGTCCAGTTTCTATGTGTGTGTGTGTGTGTGTGAGGGATGGGGGGGTGTATAGAGGGCATGGGTTGCGACCACACAAAAACCCTGCCAGGCCACGTGAGTGAGGCGGGGATGAATGGTGCTTTTTGGTTGGTCGGTGGGGGAAGTCATGGAAACAGGTCTATAGTCCCATTGTCTGACTGTGACGCCTGTATGCATGTTTGTGTTGCTGTGTGTGTGTGTGTGCGTGTGTGTGTGTGTGTGTGTGTGTGTGTGTGTTGCAGGAGGCGTCGTTGCATCAGTAGGGACCAGCGCAGCATTCTTCATTCACAAGCAGAAAAAGAAAAAAACCCGCCTCCATCATAAAGTGACCTTGACTACTCCAGCCGATCACAGAGCGCATCCGAGCATCTCCATCACACCCCCTCTCCTTCCAAGTGGGCGCATTTTCAGAGAAGGCAAGCAAGCAAGCACATAAACATAAACCGCCTATCGTCTATAAAAACACTGACACAGTTATAAACCGGGGGCTGCCACTGAAAAAACTAAACAAAACAGACATTACATTATAACCGGTTTCCACATTGTGTAACTAATCAAACCATGTAACTGCAGGGCAAATCAATAACTCTTCTCCTACACAGCAACAGGACAGCCGGGTTTCATCCACCACATACCTGCTGCCACTCTACCTCATACAAACTCCGATACTGATATAAAAAATAACCCTTACAAAAGCAGAAGTCGGAAAAAAAATCAAGTTTTAAAAGAGAACTTATTTTTAAATCTATCCTCATTCCCTATGTCAATCAGTTCAGTTGTGTGACGCTCAAGTGAGTTTCAGTTCTACTAAAAGTTCAGCCAAATCGAAAAGACAAAAAAAGCCACTTCCTCAAAGTGCTAAATTTACACCCGAGACATCAGATGGAAATGTACCAGACAAAAGGTTATTATGGAAACGATGGGCACACAACCACAAGCGGGTACGCCGGCAAAAGACAACAGACGTTAAACTGCCTTTTATATTCTCCTCTGTGGGGCGTCTCATTCATAAAACACAGACAGCGGTTATCACAACGCAGCTAAACGGATACTAAACTCTTGAGGGATCTTCCAACGCTCAACTGGATTAGAGCCGTTCATGAGGAAGATAGTGTTGGTGTACGGCCACTGTGTGCCAATTGAAAAGCATGGCAGGTGCAGCGGGAAGTCACTTCCACACACACACACAAACCCAAGAAAAGACCCGTGCACTCTGCCGACCAAGCATGAGGCGTGTTTAAGTCCCAGAATAAAGCTGCGGCGATTATGCAAGAACAATACTGTAGCTAAAGGCTTAGTTTCACTCGTTTTAGAGAGAAAGGAGAACTTTACTGCCCCACAGCTTTGGCAGGATGACAGAATATGGTAATTACTCCGAGTGTAAGGCTTCGTGTGTTGCGGTGTCTTATTAAACATCCTTCTCTATGAAATTAACACATGACACATACAAATTCTCTTTCATATAAAGTTTACTTGGAGCTTTCGTTCAACTGAGATTAAAACTGGGCATTAATACCACAACGTTCCATAAGTGGAGAAAAAACAAGTGCATCCACTGTATGAGTGCTTCCAAGAAAAGAAATTGAATTTGTTATTACACTTTACTGTGAGGTATTAAAACATGAAGCCTAAGGCACACTTGATGCTCCAGCCGTCACCGATGGTTGTTGCGAGGGCTGCAGCCTCTCGCCCCCGCACACACGTCTTAAGACTAAAAATACTCTGCTTGGGATAAAAATCTGCTTCTGTTACGTTTTCCCCCCCCAAAATGATAAAAAATACACCCATTTAAAAAAGAAAAATGACTTTCTCTCCCTCATTTAAAATTTAGTATCTATGAATTCTCTGCGGATGTGTAATAGAGGTTTCAAGTTTGCACATCACTCTTGTGTAACATGCATAAATGTGTTCAAACAAGTTGTACTGTCATAGCATCATGTTGATACATCTATGAACATCATTCTGCATGATGCTAAATGTTGAAGTGATGTAACAATAAGAAAACTTATTGAGTGGAGGACGACTTTAAATTTAACTGAGAGAAAGTTAAATAAACAACACATTTGGTTTTATTTTTAAAGAGAAATGTTTTGGAAACTACTAATGTGTATATTGAAAAAACATATAATCCATTTGATTTCGATCCACAATCCATTATGACCTTTTAAACAAAAACTTTCACGATACACTGAGCATGTTCATTTCACTGCCCACTGCAAAAGCCATTACAGTTATGAATCCAGTGTTAGTGGGGTTTTAAACTAAAAGGTTAGTGGTACGCTGATGACTCGTCAGCTTTTTTTCAGGCCTGCTCTGTTACATTATAGCAGCTTAACTCGCTCTGTGCACAGTGCTGGCAGGGCTGCCATGTGCTCCACAGAGTTTAATGGGATTCGAAGGACTGGGCATCGCGGGTCAGGGAACTTCCTTTGCAAATGGAGTGCTGAGCCACCAAGACCAGGCTTTTTCCTTTGCTCAGTCTTTAGATAAACAAACAGAACCAGGGTTTCTTGCAGACAGTTTTCATATCAAGGGGGACGCCTACAGACGTACACACTGGAAGACAGTGTATGTTCTACAAAGTCTTTGTATTTTCCCATGAAACTCTCCGTTTCTGGGACTTTTGATGGTGTGGATATGGCCAACAAAGTATGACGAGGCCTACACCAAACCACCCTGCATTTACAGTACATCTGCATACCAGTGTCAGGGCTTAGACAACAATTGGTGTCATAATAGCCTCCGTCAAGTAAGTTATGTAATTTTTTTAATTGCCGCTCGTCTGTGTATCTCTGCAGGATTATTAAAAAAATACTGACCTGATTTCCATTTAATTTTGAGGAGGGGTGGGGCATGACCCAAGGAAGAACCCATTTCATAAGTGGGTGACTCCAGGACTTTTGAGGAGGTTCATCTAGTCAGGATGCCTCCTGGGTGCCTTCTGTTGGAGGTTTACCAACCTGCAGGAGACCCCAGAACTCGCTGGAGGGATTACACCTCCCATCTAGCCAGGGAATGCCCTGTATCCCCCAGGAAGAGCTGGAGAGCGTAGCTGGGCAAAGGGACGTTTGGACGCCTGCTACCTCTGTGACCCCAGCCCGGATAAGCAGAAGACAATGGATGGATGGATCCAGGACTTTCTTTAACATAGGGCCTTAAAGTTCAAGACAGTCCTGGGTAAATGTTTCTTGTTTTTCAGCTTTTTTAATTTAAAATTTGTCTTTATCTCTCTCAAATGCACATTACTTTCATTTTTGCTACTGACCATTCTGCCTGTGAAACCCTCTTTCCTATGGTGCAACATTGTGATGCTTATTAGGAGCGCCTGGTTTGATGCAACAGAGCTCCCAGCTGCTTTCTGCAAACCGCACACAATCAAAAAACGAAACCACATCAAGGCAAGATAAGAAAGAGAAACAAACCATTAATGCTCGAGAAACAGTAATAGCAGTATCTCGGCCAAGTCCAGGCTGAACTCTCAGCTGATGTATTGCTGAAGTGAGCAGCTGATGCCGACAGATCTGATACTGGGACTGAGATGGTGCCAGACTCTCTACCTTTCAACTGAGATTAATTAGAAAAGCGTACCTGGTATTTGTGGGAAGATGAAAAAAACGAGGACAGAAGTAGTCTACTTAATGGGAACCATTGGCTACTCTTTTAGAGCAATTCATCCAAAATACTTTTTGTATTTTTTAATAGGTGGCTTGTGCACAGAGTTGAAAAACTGGAAGGAATGTAAACTACATACAATATATGCTCGTCCTACTCATCCCCACTACCCCTTAGCCCTGCAGGTCTTTTCACTTTGTCACATCGCTTGTGGAATAACACAACAAAGTACAGTGTGTGACATTTCTGTGCTAACAATAATTTGGTCCGCCGCGAACCGCTGCAGCAGTGCTTTACACGTCATATACATCTCTTAATGGAAACACGGCCTCCACTTAGCTAAATTCAATAGCTCAGAGGATTACCATCTCCACTGGAGCATGTAATAACCAAAAGGTCATATCATCATCATCATAACTCAACAAACCATAATCTGCCGCTGCCTCTTTAATGGCTTTTAAAGTGTGTCAAGGCCCGAGTCGCAGCCACCAGTAACGTTTTTTAATGAACACGCCCGCCTCTAAAAGTGCCAGTCTGCCAGTCACGCTGCCCGGTTCTGAATACCGTGACACTCCATCCCCTGTTGGGTTTGCGTTAGCCTAGATCGAGATGTGCGAGGAGCCGGAGAACATTTGGGATTGATTTGTGGCTATTTATACTTGTCCTACTTGAACTAAATGGTTCAGATAGTCAGAGGAAGAAGTCAGGCTGAAAAGGCTTATTGAACTCTTAAAAAAAAAAAAAGAGAAGAAAAATCATTGGAAGGCTAAATGGTGGTGGAAGAGTGAACACTTCAGTGTAGAGCTTTCAGGGGAAAAACACCTTTTAATAGAAGAGGGGAATAAGCGATTACGTCCTCCAACTTGTCGTACATTGAAAAGGCTGATGGCATTCTGAGGAGGATGACTATTAACGTGCTGCAGATAATAAATACCCATGTGAACACCGGTACCAGACAGGTTTAATAACAGAAAATAGTATAAGGGGTCTCAAATGACCTTACACATCGATGAATTCGACGCACAGAGTAGCAGCATTTCCTCCAGAGCAAAGATTACTCGTCTTATTAAACCATAACTCAGGAGAGAACTTGGGCCCTCAACAACACTCATTACCTAAGCATATAGCAAACTGGCTGGCGCTACAATTAGGTTTGCACTGATGACTATCATCACAAAGCGTAATAAGCGCTTATACGGGAGCACTGGCATTATGGGAGATGGTTCTGGGTCTCTCTCGTGGAAATCTCCTGCTGCCGTTGCCAGATCTCGGTGGAAGAGAGTCACGCAAACACACACAGACACACGAGCTGTGGAGTGGAGAGAAGGCCGATGTAAAAGCTCGACTGTGTATCTGGTCTGGGTGCTGTGAAAGGATTCAGTCACAGATCGGCCATCGACTCGCTGTGACTGGCACAAGTGAGTGGGAACAAAGGAGTCACTGTGGCTGTCACACACACTCATCGTTACACTCACCCTTTGCTCTGCCAGCTGTCTCTCCGTTCCCTCCCACAGCAGCCCCGCCACCCCACCCTCCGTCCCCCCAGCTGTGGCTTTACATCAAGCAACCCTCAATCCACACACACACTGTACATTGCAAAGACACCCACCACCATCACACATGTCCTGGTGTGGCGTAAGGACCGGGCCTCCCCAAAAACACTCTCTTCCTCCCTGCTGGGTGCTCTTTGTGTGTCCGCCACACTCGCTGACTTACTGCACCGTTGAAGGCACTGTGTTATTCACTAACCACTAACAGCTCATCAGCATCACACCGCTGCACACAGCCTCAACGCAAGAGCTCGCGCTCGCTACGAATAACAAAACTTGGGCAGATTTTCTAAAACATTTTCCACATTTTTTGTCTCGCAGATGCTTGTTATTGTTCTTCTGCTCTTGCTCCGAGACTCTGCCCAAGCTCCACTTCATGCGTGCCACACCCTTCCACCACAATGTCCTCCCCTCTTTCCCGACAGTTGCCCCCGTGCCCCCAGTCTCTGGGCTCACCCTTTCATTTGCTAACCTCTAAGCTCTGCCCTCAGCCTCTCACTCTCCGCTGCCCTCCTATTATTTATTTATCCCCCGCACGTCTTTCTTTTTCGCAAACCATATGCTTCACCCAGGCCCTCCCCTCGCTGCGTTTACCCACTGACGGGCCCTCGCCCTGCCTCGCCTGGTCAGTCACAAGCCACCGCTGATGCCAGCTCAGCCTCCACGCAAGCAATGTGGTGGCTGCCGCTGCTTCAGCTCTTTCATCCCTCCTGCACGCCCAGCCCGAGCCCCGTAAAGCCATTCATTGGGGTTTTGCTCTCGGCTGCCTTATTATTGTCATGTTACAGTACAACTGCAGGGAGGGGCTTCACTTGTGGAGAGGGGCCAGTGACGAGGGCTGAGATGAGGCTCCAGTTCGGCTATTTATGGACTAGGGACATAGGATAGAAAGAACTTGAGTTTTTTCCTTTTATGGGTTAATTGAATGTAACTAGAATTTATGTGAAACAGAGAAAAGACAGAGGAGAGGAGAGGGGGGAGAAAGAGGGAAAGAAAAACATCAGTGGAGGGCATTCCTCCGGCCAGGCTTTCATTGCTGTGGGTACGATGTCATTGAAATGATGTAATTGGTGCACAGCAGCGGCCATACATCTATTCACAGAGTACATGGAAACAGACATCCGACTCGACATGTTTCACTTGTCAGTCGGCCCTGTAATTGATACAAACATTAACGACAAACCGCATTACATCAAGCTGTGGGCTTGTGCCTGCATTTCTTGACATTTCTCTTCACACTTTCTGTCAACAGGAGACGGATCAATTCCCCTGCAGGTATCGGCAGGAAGTGGCTCAGCTTCAGCGCCACTCATGAAACTTCTACTTCTCTGTATGTGACAAACTTTTGTCACACTGTTCTGTCTCCAGTAGCTCTTCCATTATTGTAAAACATGTCATTGGTATTTCCTGTGCCTTTCTTCCGCAGAACCGTCCGGTCTGGAAAATGCAGCCAGACAAGTCGGACACACACAAAAATACAAGCACAGAGTGTTAAGCTTCCCCTTCAGACAACAAAAGAACAGACACAGCAACAAGCCCCACAGGCAACATTAAACCCAGCTAGTCTGCCACTACAATACCGCTCTTCTCTCAATAGACTGCCACACTGAGCCCAGCTAAGCCGAGCCGTGTTATTCCTCCGTTTTTAGGATAGCTGGGAGTAAGATAAGGCCCGGGCCCACTGAGGAGGCCGAACATTCACAGGAAGTGGGAAAACACTGATCTGTGGCCAGCATAGGGTGACGCGAGGTAAGGCAGGTGGTTTACAGATGGTGAATCTGCTCCGGCAGCAAACGGCAACAGAATCCAGAGCTCATCACAAAGGCTCGACAAGACACTCCTCGATGTTTGTCCGCAGATGGCCGACAAAACCGGAATTATAGACAAAACAACTTTGCTGGCAGGAATGCATAAACTTAGATAAGCACAAAACAGGAACAACTAGAATGGGACTCGGGAGAACACATGTCGCCGGGGCAACAGTTCACTTAAATCCAATCAAGATGCACAAAGATTCACACACTCCTTGATATCAGATCCCTAAATGAAAATGTTACAGGAAGAAAAGAAAATCCTGGATCCGCCCCCTGATCCTTATCCACACCATTATTTATCGGGATCTTCTCTCCTGACCCACACTGCATCCTTCTACCAAGTTGTGGGGAAATCTGTTGGATTGTTATTTTGTTATCTCGCTTACAATCAAAGAAACATACAAAACCAACCAACAAACAAACGCAGAGGGCTGAAAACCTCAACTCCTCAATGGCGGTAACAACAGTCAAACGGCCGTCCTACAGTCATCCCAGCAGATAGATAACACCACTACCTTTTACCACAGTTAAAAAGTATTGTTTTGGATTGAGCCTCATAGGCTGCTCTAATTACTCAGCTCCCCCTCATAAGGCACAAAATAGACAAATAAAAAGGTTTGATGATGATGCATCTGCTTGTGTATATTTATGCACGTCCATTAATTCTTGTCTGATGTGCTTAATAAGCCGAACAGCCAGGGAAATTAACAAAACCAAACATAAAACCTCAAATGTCCCCTCGAACAATCATTATGGACAGAAAATAAAGGATTGGATGGAGGGCGAGCTGAAACACCGCGCCCCTTTGCACACAATGAAGAAAATACAAACCCTTCCACGAGCTCTACGGGTTAAGCCGCTCAAAGAGATTCACCTGCTGACCTTGTTGTTCTTTGACGGCATCAACAGGCTCTGGTATGAGCCTAAAAGACGTCCTCATCATGCAGCGGTTGCTCTCCAGGCCACAGATCACTTTTACTTGTTGCCATTAGGTGATGAAAGGCAGCATCGGGGTGTGAGGGTGAATATGGTTTGTTTTCACTGGCTGGTTAAAGAGCCAACAAAAACTCGCCTCGGCCCGCTACTGAGCAGCAGGAGCAGAGACGAAGACTGGAGCTTTGGGCAAGTCGATCTTTTCCAGATGCCCTGGTGAACGCTGCTGCTGCTGCTGCTGCTGGTCAACATGTGGGCAGCGAGGGTCAGAAACTGGGCTATGAGCTCTTGCAGGACGGTGAAGGATCGCGGAGGAGGCAGAAGCGGAGATAGAGGAAGGAGAACGCAATGAAATGATAAATGAAGGGAAAGCGGCTATAAAGTCTTACAGCAGAAAGATGAAGAGCTAAAGTAAGACGGAGAGAGAGAGAGAGAGAGAGAGAGAGAGAGAGAGAGAGAGAGAGAGAGAGAGAGAGAGAGGGGGGATATCAAAGTGTCTTGTTTCACGAATGTCCTTCTGTGTTTTGATTTATTCAGAGACTCCGAGGCGGCAGCACACCTCTAATCCTTGCAGTTCCCAAGCCGCAGCGAGCGAGCGAGCGAGCTGGTGACCTTGGCATGTTAAAGAGGGGCCATCCACTCCTCCTCAGTCTCCTCTCTCTCTCTCTCTAGAGGTAGCCTCGACTCTTCTAATGGAAAACACCGCCGCGCCACATTGACATCGCAGGGGCCGCTGTCGTGACAGAATGGGTTCAAATCCTTAAATCTCGGCCCATACATTAATTATGCAACGCGTTTAGCTTCGTGTTATTCCACCTCTCTCTTTCGTTTCTGCTCAAGTACTCCTCACAGAAATCAGCTGAAGTGAAGAAGCTTGCTGGAGCCCTGTACACAAACAAGTGGGGGGGGGGGGACGCAAAGGGAATTACTTTCTATAAAAAGGTGTCTACATGGTTTTGTAGTGACACCTGAGGCAACAGCACCATCAAATACATCAGAGATTACACACTGATGCTTTTTTACTGTGTCTTCTGAGAACAGAATTGATGCTTCGCCTCAAGGGAGACCAGGTCTTAACAGAGTTGTTTTCTAATCAAGACATAAATCAGCGAAAACGGAGACCCTGATACATATTAGTTGTTTAAATTGATTCTTAAAAACTGAGAAAGAGGAGAGCATGGTGACACAAGGAACAGATGTTGACAAGTAGCACAGTCAGACTGAGAATGAGACGATAGGTTTCCAAGAAACACAACATCCTCGTCCCCTCCCACATCCAGCAAGACAACAGGCTACTTTCACCTCCAGTCCACCTCACTGAGCCTCCAGTCAGTCGTACGTCCTGTCCACCGTCATCACGAAACCGTGTCAACAAGATCCTCTGCTGCTTTCAGGCATGCACCGAGCTACGGACACTTTCAGGAACAAATTCGGTCTGTGACACGTGACAGATGCAGAATTGAAAGAAAAGAAAACTAATACAATGCAAAGCAAAGCAATATACGTAGAAAACGCCAGCGAAATTGTCCAATTAAAAAGATGACAAGATTCAAGAGCTTTTGGTGATAAGAGCCGACGCCAGTGTCTCTTTGCCATAAACAAAAACACATGATCTCCGCAGCAGAATTTACACATCATGTTGCTGGAATGATGCTCAAAATGTTCGTGTTATTGTTAAGACACGTGACTTGGAAAAGCTCCTGCTGCGTTCTTCACGTGTTAAAAGGCAAACTGTGGCTGAGTGGACCCTGGCTTTAACATGTAACTAATAGCTCACACAGACGCAGGCGGAGAGCCAAACCAAAACCTTATCCCTAACACATGACCTGGGAAATTATATTTTACCTCATTGGGCTGGGGTTTTGGTCCCCATGAGGTTTTAATGCTGGAAAAAGTCCTGACGAGGTTACAAAAACAAGCACACACACACACACACACACAGTCAGACCTTTTCGTTATGTAAGAATTTACCCTGACTCTTGAGCATCTAACCTCAGAGATTTCATTGACATAAGCTACGTTCTCAGTGAAAACGTGAGTACGCAGGAACGTGGTACATTTTGTCAAATAACGTTACTTGAGCTAAGACAACACCTGTAGAAAAAGTGTGAGGCTCATGTTTGCTACTAATTGTCTCAGTTTCGATGAAAACAAATCAACCTGGTTGTGTTTTATTACACTGAACGTGTTGTTCTTGGGTTTTCAGTTTCAATTCCTTGCTCTTAACATTATGAATTGTCCAATTCCTTCACGCAGTCTGCAGCATTTACAGAAAGAGCATATAAAAGGGCTAAAAAAGGTCAGCTAAAGAGCCCTTGAGGAACTAAATCCTCCTCTAGAACAGCTCAGAAAGTGTTATACAACATATGCAGACCTCTTCGTGTGAAACTGGTGGAGTTCCCCTTTATTGGGTTTAACTCACTTACAAGATAAAGGTAAAACAAATCTGCCAGAAGTTGTTAGTTCTTATAATGTGAAGACGCCTGTGACCTTTATCTGCACTCGCCACCACCTCCTTTAAAGTGCAGAGTTAAGCAGAGCAGTAAATCTAATTTCCTAATTTGGTTTCTTCTGTGGGGTTTTTCCACCTGCGTATCCTGCAGCAGATGTGCAGGTCTTTTCTGTTCTATTCACAAAACACACATTCTGTGACATTTGAATGTTTTTTCTCTCCTCAGCAAGCAAGCATCGGACGTCACGGCACAAACGCTCCAGGACATCTCCAGCCTGGTGCCCTTATAAACCTACACACATCGTCTGGGTTGCACACACACACACACACACACACACACACACACACACACACACACACACACACACACACACACACACACACACACACACACACACACACACACACACACACACACACACACACACACACACACACACACACACACACACACAAAATTCATAAACTTCCCCCTCGACTCCTTCCATGGATCTAACATCAAACAGAAAACTCATTACCACATCAGACAAAAAAGTTGAACTGATGGTTCATCATATCAAAAGTCAAGTGTATTCTTTGGGGAGAGCAGTGCAGGAAACTAGGGCACATCCACACTGCACTTCGCTGAACCGACATGGGTTCACGCTCGAACCTCTGAGCCAATACAAGCCATTGAGATCATGGAGGGGAATCAGCAGTGATCCATGTACTGTATGTGGTACATCAGTCGGTTCACCACCAGATCATGTTTTTATCGAAAACTATGGCACGTTCTCGCCGCCAAGGTCGTAAATTCCCCTTATTTAACCACATTTAAATTTACTAGAACCATATTTTTTTATTTGATCCCCACCAAATCGCTCCCACTGATTAATATCAGTGCCCTAAATATGCCTGATTGTTTAAATCAAGATCCATGAATTATTCTGTGAGAAATCAAGGATAAAATTGAAAAACATCCTATTTCACAATGTTCGAGGGAACGGAAAACTAAATTCCTGGACCAGTGTCCTGGTTGAGATCCACACCAAACTTGAATGGGTTCTTCCTTGACCTATACCGCATCCTTACACTATGTGTTGTGGTCATACAAACAAACAAACCAACAAACAGACAACCGTGAAAACATAACTTCTTTGGTGGAGGTAGATCTTGACGGATTGACAGATGAAGGGATGCACGGATCATAGAGTGATGGACGGACAAGGGAGCATGACAGCAGCTCTCCATATGTGGACAGCAACAAAGATCAAGTGATGACCCGCACTGTTGCACGACATCGAAAGTACTGAGAGACGCACAGACATGCACACAAACGCACACAGATGTACACGCAAAGCTATGGGGAGAAGCTATAATTAGGTTACAGCTGAATAAAACCCTGTGTTTAGCACCTGGGTCATACTGACGCACCAGCAAGCAGCTACTGTGAGAACGATGCAGACGAGCCTCGGAGGGAAATAAAAACTGACACAGCAACACAGCACTGAAAATCTGCAAATCTCTGCAACACTCGTGCATACTTGGCATAAATCGTACCCTCTGTGATGTTAACACTCGTGACACATTTGCACAATCCCACTACAGCAGCTGCATACAGTGCCGAACACCCACTGCACAAATGGGCATGGCTTTGAAAAGTACCCGACTCTGAAATGTGAGGCCAGCTCGAGCCTCTCGCACAGCTGGAGTGGGGGCATTATACTGGGCAGAGTGAGGGACTATCTCACCATTTATCACACTGGGTCAGTAGGCTCAGAGGCTGAGAGGCTCTTAGCTGAGAGAGATGCTAAATACCACACAGAGACTCACATGGCGGAAGAGGGAGCGCTAACCTCTCGCGCTGTGTTTACAGAGCTCTGCAGCAGTGCCACAGCTGGAACGCAGCGAGCAGAGCGAGCACACGGAGCGAGCCGTATCACTTTCTGGGTCATCTAGGGCTGCTTCACTCCACATGAAGTCTAGACTTGGACTTAAAATACATGCCCGCGGATGCTCGCCGCATAAACTGATTCATATTCTAAGAATGGGTGGACTCATGTGCCCTGTGAACAAAAACATATAGTTATAGAAGTGCGGGGTCAAAGGTCACGATGCGTTTGTGAGCGTATTCCCTTACGTACCTGCTGAGAGATCACAGGTCGCCGTGAAACAAAAAGTTTCTCCATCGCTTTTTTCTACTTATTGCATTATTCTTCACAAGTCAAAGAGCTGCTTGGCGCCGAATTTAGCCCGGAGGCAGTAGACTCAGTAGACTAAAGAGCAGAACGTGACAGCGGCGCCTACGAGTTCGCTTCTCACCCACCTGTGTTTGTCTGGCACCTTCCCATTGCACCTTCAGTGCCTTACAGCTGTTTTAATTAACTTCGTACCACAGGGAGCAATTGTGCAGGGGGCAACATTCGTCTCATTTGGAACCGCAAATTAATCCGACCCCGAGCAACATAAGGACAGACGTACCAGTGTGTGGCGCGAGCGAGAATACCGGTTCTTTAAAAATGGCAAGGTGATTGTTCCTATGAGCATTATCAATGGCAAGCGGTAGAGGAGGAGGGAGGGGGGGGGTGTTAATGTCAAAATCCAGGGCTTTTTAGTGGGAGAGGAAATGTGGGAAATTAGTTCATTAAGATGGACAGATAGCTTGCTGTGCATACATCGCGGAGAAATCAATTTACATACCTCCGATTCCCTCGGGGAGCAAGAAAGGGAGTGAGGAAAAAGACGGGGGGGTGGGGGTGTGGTGGGGGGGCAAGCAGTGTGAGCAAATGAGACGGGGAGGCAAAACGAGAGAGAGAAAGCAAGCGTAAGAGAATAAGCTTGTGAGAGAAAGAGGGGAGGGAGGGAGGGAGGGAGGGAGCTCTGACAGACGAGATGAGAGACGAACGCGGCTCAGAAACTGGCAACGGCTGCACTTCTGGAGGTGGTGCGGAGATGCCAAACAGTAGGCCGTGTCAAACAGGTGCACGCCAGCATCCAGGATGTGATGCAACTCATTAAAAACGAGGGCGTACACGCATCTTCTCCCGGAAACTACTCTTGGACGGTGTCTACCTCTGCCGCTTTTTCATCTATCTTGATTTCCTGGATAATGTTTCGGTATTTCAAAAACAAAAAGACACCTGTTTAATTCCATCTGTTTATTTGGCTTTGACTTACGGTGCAAAATAGGGCTGCCATAGCTTTTCCTTCACTGCTGTGCTGCAGCACGTTTCCGTCGCTTGTTTTTTAAGACTCTACTGGGATAAATATTCGGCTGAGCAAGTTAACAAGAAAATGAGGTTTGCTCGCTGTGACTAATAAAACTGTGTGTGTGAATTCCTGTTGACATAAACAGTGGGTCCCTCAGGTGCCCGTTAAACTGAACTATGCTTCTGGCATGCTTCACCTCTGACCTCGACGAGCTAGTGGCCAAAGCTGAAGAACGCAGGCTGATTATCACATACCAGTTTAATGGGAGAGTAACTTAAGTTAGTGGTTTGTTCCAAAGTACGAGATGAACATTTTTGTTCCTTGACGGCTCAAGCTTTGCCAGAACTGAATCTAAAACCAAACATCAATCTCGACGCCACAGTCGACCGCAGTCTCACAGCAAAGTATTCTGCAGGAGACACAGAGGCTATTTCCTCACAGTTTATTCAAATATCTCAGTTTAAGGGCGTTTCAGTGAAAGAATCTTGGATTTGACACTTTATCCTCGTGGAGAACTTCAACAGGGAAGAACCAAACTGTCACAGAACACCACTCAGTGTCACGTCTGCCTGTCTGTGTCTGACACATGGCTGCATATGTCCCTGCGTCTAGGTCATGTTTGCCCGTGTTTGTTGTCAAGTTGACACAACATGCGGCTCCATCACAACAGGAACGTCTCCGGTGGCTAACCATGCATATAAATGGGCCCTCGACCTCACAGAAGCCGCCTGGAGGGGCAGGGGTGGGGGGGTGGGGACGAGAGAGAGGAGACGACAGCGTAGCCCCTGGACCGCCCCACGACTGATGTGAGGAGGAGAGCTGAGGCACGCCGTGTGTGCCAGAGGCAGCTGCTGCCGCCGTGCTCCATTGCTGGCTGCAGAGTGATCAGGGAATAGGGAGCAGAGGTTCCCGAAGGAGGGTCCATGGACCCCCAGAGGCCCTTTAAAAAAGGTCCAGTGTGGGGCCGTCGTTTCAGTTTCTCATGTAGAGCAAACCAACCATTTCTATAAAACATACACCCACAACCAGGCGTATAGAGACGTACAGGCTCAGGCTTTGAATGAATTGAATTATTCTGCGAAGCCCCAACTGTTGAACTGCAAAGAAAACACGCTGACTGTGGTGGATATGTGGCTTCACATGTGAATCCATGCGATACATCTTAGAATTGTCTCTCCTTTTCCTTTCTGGATTTTCAGTCAAACATCTTAAGGGTTCTGGGTTCAAAGCCGACGACTGACCAGGGCATTGCTGAGTTTGCCTGTTATATCAACCCCCGATACGCTGGCTTTATCTGTCTATAGGGTGAACCTCGCCTCTTGCCCAATGGGAGTGGCCCCACCATCCCCATGACCAAGGGTAAGCAGTAGATAGATGATGGATGGAGGCACTTCTACTTGGAGTGGCTACATTTCCAACCATTTACTTATAACTTATAACAATTGATATTAACTTCACTTCTCACTTGTTCACTAGTCTTCATGTTACCTCAACGGTTGAGGCTCAACCACAGCATGACCACAACTAGTCTTGTCACAGCTAGTAAGTTACTGGGGCAACAAATATCCCAAAATCCACCACTGTTCCAATCTGTAAGCCCATTTGCATGATTCTTCTTCAGAGGTAGCCCCTGGGGTAAAAGCACTTAGGTTAGGAAATGTAAAAAAGTAGAACCTTTCTTGGGAATTCTGTTTAAAGCAAAAAGAAAAGGTGAAGATACTTCCAGAGGTCTAATATTGTTCGTACCTGAGAGTCAGAGGGTTGTGCATCAGTCAGCAGGACAGCAAAACAGAGACACTGAATTATTATACTCCTAAGAGAAAATATAATCTTAGTCTCATCCCAAAATACATATGCAACCTGTATTGAAATTTACAATTAGCCATTACTTCATTTTCAGGGGTACAATTTTACAAATGCACATGAACTAGGCTGCATGAAACCTTTTTGAGGAGCCCTGATGCACTGGTTTGAATGAAAAATGAAAATAAAAGTACTGGACCACAGAAAAGTGAATGGACAGTAATGTTAGGAGGCAGAGTGGAGCTGCTAGAAGATCATACATCTTTATTTTTCATCTACTGGAAGACAGCAAGGAGATTCAACACGCATCAAAGAGAATATAATAACTTCCACTAGTTTCAAACACAAACCCCCTGATGCACTGGTTCAAAAATATGATGTATCTTCATAGATTTGTTTTTCTGGAAGACAGTTTAGAGCTTTAACGTGCGTCAGAGTCTATCTAGCTGCAGAAAATAACAACTTTGTTTAACAAGTCTCAAACCCAAAAGGTCAAAATTGGCCATTGCTTCATTTGCGGGGACAAACTCTATCGAATGCACTAGAGGTTGCATGAACATTTTCTGGGGATCCCCGATGCACTGGTTTGCAAAAGAACTAAAGATATGTAGTGGACCACAGAAAACTACACGTACATGTTATTCTAGGAGGCTGAGCTTGCACCTTCATAACTGTGGTTAACTAGTCTCAAACAGCTGTATGTGTGTATGAGACTTAGAATGAGCCAATCCTTCATTTTCCGGGATATAATGGACATAAACTTGAGGCTGCATTTGAGGACACCTGATGCTAAATCAAAAGACAAGTATGATCACACATCTTCATATCTTTGTTTTTCATCTTCTGGAAGACAGCAAATAGAACACTAAATCAGAGTCTGTCTAGCTGTCTAGAAAATAATAAATTTGGTATAGTCTCAAATCCAAAAGTCAAAATTGGCCATTGCTTCATTTCCAGGGGTAAAATGGATCGAAAGAACATGGACTAGAGGTTGCATGAAAACTTTTTTGGGGACCCTGACATACTGGTTTGTATATACACAACAAGAAAATCACAGTGAATGGACTGTAATGTTAGGATGAGCTTCCAGATGACTCTTCATATCTTTGTTTTTCATCTTCTGGAATAGAGTCTGTCCATCTTTCTCTCTCTACCTCCTCTCCTCTTCTAACCCCAGGCCCACGGTGTGGCCACAAAACGCTGGGGCTGGAGTTCACGTTAAAGCAGCTCTTTAATTATAGGAGGAGAGAGGGGGACAAGGAGGGGATGTAAATAGATGAATATATAAACGCACCACTTCTTTTTTTTCTTGCATCAAGCACAACAACAGCATGCAGTGAACCAACAAGCCTGTGGAAGCAGCCTGCAGCAGCCCCTCAGCTTCTTCTTCTTCTTCTGCTGCACACACACACACACACGCACACACACACACGCACACACACACACAACTTGCAAGCTCGAAAAGCAGACCCCACCCCCCCCCCCAATGAAGTAACAGACGTTTTCACTGCAAATCCACGCGTGTGCATGTCAGGAGAGGACCAGCGCCCAAATCATCCACTTCGCAAAGTAGCAGAAAAAGACGAGGCGGTGGTGGAGAGAGGAGGAAACACGCAGCTGTGTGTGTGTAGCTGTGTGTGTGTGTGTGTGTGCGTGCGTGGCTACAGAGGAAACACTGGGGATCACTGAGGCAAAGCACAGCGAGTCCCCAAAAACACACACACACACACAGACAGACACACGCACACGCGCGCGCACACACAACCGTGAATCCTCCACATGAGCTGAAACACCCCGAGCAACAACATCCCTGCAGGAGAAATAACATGCGGACACAAACCTGGAGAGGCGAGGACACTTCTGCCACTGACGCGCGGAGGTCCGGAGTTTCTGTCTGTCTGTGTGTGTGTGTGTGTGTGTGTTGTAAGAGAGAGAGAGAGTGTGTGTGAGTGTGTGTCACTCAGCGGTGTTTTCTCTCTCTCCCTCGCTCTCTCGCTCTCTCTCTCTCTCTCTCTCTCCTCGCTGGTGGAGATAGCGCTGATGTTTCCACTTCCTCTTTTCTTCTGCCGTCTGCTGGCTGCTGCCTCTGTGGTGCCACACCGAGGACGCATGGCTGATGACTGGGAGGGCGCAGAGCGGCACCATGGAAACGTGTGTGTGTGCGTGAGGAGATCACGGTCTCTAAATCGAAATGTGTCAACGAGCATCTGACTTACACAGTCAACCAAGATCTCCCCAAACTTTACTAATATCATGATTGCATTTAATTTATACGTGGATTGGATGTGACCAAAGATAGTAAAAGTTTCTGTGACCCTGTATTAAAGTTAGTGACCTGTTATTGTTTATTTTAAAACCTAATTAACCTAATATGCTTTTATGTATTTTATGTTTTTACTTTATTTTTATTTTATGAATTCTATCTTGCTGCATTTTATGTATGAAATATCCCATATGGATCATCATAAAAATAGTTATTATTATTATTGATTTACTCCAAAGCTTTTAAACGTCTTTTCAAAATCTCACAATACAACAGTATTTTTTTCTTCTTTGTTTTCTTTTTAGAAGAAGAAGAGAGAGGAGATAGAGAAAAAAGATTTGTTTAAAAACTGTAGAAGTTCTAACTGGAGATAAAAGAAACTAGTGGCCAAAAGCCTTTTAACCAAATATTGAAACGCAATTTAAAAGTTACATAAATGTGTACTCAATATATAGCTCTTAGTAACTTCTAATGGTTATTACAAAATGTTGATATCACAAAGTATATGTTCTGTATTGCATGTAAAGAACAGGTGTAAGTAAAGAAAAAACAATAGATTTTTTGATGAATGCCTTTAATCAATTCAGTAAAATGCTTTTTAAAACAACTGGGCACTGAGCTCCCCTAGTGGATAGCACCATTGCCCACACTGTCTCAACCAATGTAGATTGATGCATAAAAGGGATTTATGATAAAATATCTCTGAGCAAAATAACAAACAAATAAACAATCAAGGATGAGCAGCTTTCTCCGATGGCTGCCTCCAATCTTGCAGGAGGCAAAGGAACAGGAACAGTGATTTCAATAATTCATGGTTATTGAACTGTCTCGGCCCTACACACAAACACACACACACACACACACGGACACAGACACACACACGGACACAGACACACACACACACACAGTCTGTAGGAACTAATTATGTCTGTCTACTGTTGCCTTATGTTGGGAACCATTTTAACGTAGCTCAGCACAACACAACGCTGCAGCTTCATTAGATTTCACTTATAAAGAACAGACTATAGGACGACATCACATACGACAGCAGCTCTGAGCCACATGAGGCCTCCTCCCTTTAATTTTGTCAGTGATTCCCGGCTGTTTCTGATATCAAACCCAGAGTGTGTGTGTGTGTGTGTGTGTGCGTTTGACGGTGAAAGAGAGAGAGAGAATAGTGTACAGCAGACAGTCCTGCAGCTCATCCATGTCTCCACTCAGCAGGAGCAGCAGGAGGAGGATTAATACAGGAGCCCCTGTCCGTCCCAATAAATAATCTGGAGCGGCACATCCAACAGACAGCTCCCTTCCTCTCTCCCTCTGTGAAAAACACAGGATACACAGCCCTGACGGTTTAAATGACTGTTTGTGTACCCGACTAAATTATTAATTTGACTTTGTAAGTGGGCTGTGAGGACAAACAGGATGGGGACAAAAATAACAGAAAACAAACTGATTTTTTCATTGCAGTGTGATAATTGAATGGAGCAGCTGTAGAAGAGACTTGGGTCAAATAATATTCTTGACTTGAACCCATGTTGATGGCATCAGTTTCATGTGGTTTTATGTGAGACCCCATTTTACTGCTTAATCCTTATTTCTAATTGTTCCTCTTCTTATTAGAGAAAACCAGCAAAACAACTCGTTTATTCCGCAGTTTTATTGTTGTCACCGAGTAACGGTGACTCTTGCGTCCGTGGCTCCAGCGTCGAGGCGACATCAGAGCTCTCACAGACCATGTAATCCTTTCATATGAGACAGCAAAGAGAGAGTGCAGTGGGTTTGTTAAGCCAGGCCATATGGCATCATGCAGGCTCACAATGCTGCACGATGTTCTTCTGCATCCAACAGAATTCAGTTGTTTCTTGTTTCGCATCACGCAAGGTCAAACCTTAGATCGGGTTCCTTTTTACGTGTGCACAACACTTGTTTCCTTTACCTGCTTGCGTAACCCATTTGAATTTGGACACATCCTGTTTCTCAACCTCTGGCTGAACCACTTGCACATCTGGTGTGAAGATGATACCACACAACCAGAATAGAAACACTGCACTGCATTAGCAGGCCTCCTCCTCCCAGTGCAGTTTCAGTCTACAGACCTTTTTCTTTCCCGGATTCATATGAGGTCCCTCTGACCTTTGACCACTGAAATCTAATCATATAATCTTTGAGTCCAAGTGTCAGCTGATGAACATTTGAAGAAATTTCCTAAAGGCAGATTTGAGATGTTCAAGAGGACAAAACCTTCTTTGTGAGGCCACTGTGAACTTGACCTTTGACCCCCCCCCCATATCTTATCAGTCTCTGAGTCTGTGAACATTTGTGCAAAATTTCAAAGGGTTCTCTCAAAGCGTTCTCAAGATATCGTGTTCACAAAGCCAAAAATGTGCTTTATGAGACCGCAGTGACCTTGACCACCAATATCCAATCAGCCTAAACATTTGGACTAAATTTAAGGAAATTCCTTCAAGACGTTCTTGAGGTATTTCGTTCACAGAAATGAGACGCGCCTTTCTCATTTGGCAAACATCATTCACAAAATTAAGAGCAGTCCTCTGGTTTTAAGAGATTTAAATATCAAAGTTATCTGCACACACGTTGATCCTCCGCTACTATCGGCACAATCAGTCTGGAACTTACTGTGACCTGTCCCTTGTCCAGGAAGACAGAGTGCTTCAATAAAGACTGAGCTGAACAAACTGTCTGTACGTGGCACAGCCTCCCTCTGAGCTGCTCCTGTGACTGGATCTCATCTGGGAGATTCATTGTTCTACTCAGACAGAGAGAGAGAGAGAGAGAGAGAGAGAGAGAGAGAGAGACATGTCAACGTGGAACAGACGGTCTCAATAGAGCCGGTCCAAGCTGCAGATAAAGGATGGGCAGAGCTGCCAAAACAAGGAGAAAGAGGAGAGAGGGATGAGAGAATGAAGAAAACGATGCTCTCCATCAGAACTATAATGCTTCCACGGCTGTGTAATCTGTCACTCTCTGATGGAATTGTAATTGCTACACAAACACACACTCCCCACAGCGTTTTGAGCAGCTCAGGAAGCCTAAGACGCAAATCTAAATGGATATCTAGTTTGCTTTTTCCCTGTGGGTCTACTGTAATTGTCTCTCTATCAGGGTCATTAGGAAGAGGGAATGTTTCTGGTTCATTTCCGCAGGGACTCTCCTCGTGACGGAGAGCGGCACCACCCTTCCTCAAATGTGAGCTGAAGATCAAGCTTTTGTGTGAAGTGGCTGCTGGTCTCGGCCAAATTTTTAATGTAAGAGAGGCCGGAGAACACGATCTGATGTGTGCATGTTAAAGACTGTGAAAGGAGAGTCACAGAAGTGTCCTCCGGCTGCTGACGGGACAAGATGAAAAGGAAAAATGTTATTCGTTCACTTTGGGAAGGTCAACCCGGGGCTAAGCTGTGTACTTTTTAATGCTCAGGCTTATTGTGTGCGGAGCTTTGCCGCACTATCCTCTCAAGATCTCGTTGTCACCGACATGAAAACCGGCGTCATGCCCATTAAGTCAGGGCCAATATGATAAACAGCTTTGTTTTTGTAGCCCAGAGTTGGATAAACAACGGAGAAGAAAAAATAGCCGTCTTTATTCTCAGAATCAGGGAACACATTCACAAACATTCCTTCCCCATCTCTGTGGCTTTTCAGAAAGAAAAAAAAAAAAAAAGCAAATAAGCATATTCCAACCTCAAATTATTCCAAATATTTATGTCCAGTCACAGACATTCAAACATTCTGGCTTGTGGGCAAACAAACTCGAACTGTACTCCAATTCCGTTTTTTTCCACCTCACTGTGTTAAATATACTCTACAATCAAAGTATTTGACACCAGCGAGGGATAAAAAAAAAAAAAATAGAAATCTCTTAATGACAAACTGTTTGCTGACATGCGACTGTGTCTTATTAAGCCCCATTAAAGAACATTAACTCTTACACCAGAGGGCTCAATTCATATCACTGTAGATTCATTACCCACACAGTTCATTCTTTTGACACACATATGCACAGAGGCACACATACACACACACGGAAACTGAAGCAGCTACTCCATATGACCCGCTGCTGTATGATCTAACATGACACGAGAGTATGCGAATGCAAGTCGTCACCCTGGAGCAAATCAGACGGCTGGGGAAAGTCATGCGCGGTGGATAATACGGTTTCAGAGTTTTCTCCCTGCAGAGAAAAGGCTTCAGGACGTCTCCAGAGAGCAGCTCGTACTCTGCAGTACACGCTTCACTACCGTGCAACATCTACCTCCGCTGCTACTTCACTCACAGGCTCTACTTTTAAAACAAGTAATTCATGAGCACTCTAATAACACTTAATCTGAAACGTCACTGGTTTTCGAAGACTTGTGCTTTCGCTTGCTCTTTCTCTTCTTCTTGTCTTTCTTCTTTTTGTCCTTCCCCTTATTCCGCTTCTTGCTGCGATGGTCATCAGAGGAGGACGAGGAAGAGGAAGAGGAGGAGGAGGAGGAGGAAGAGGAGGAGGAGGAGGAGGAGGAGGAGCTGTCTGTATCGGAGGAGGAAGAGGAGGAGGAGGAGGAGGAGGTGGTGTCCTGGAGCAGCTGCTGCAGCTGCTGGATCCTGGAAACAGGAAGGACATGGGAGGAGAGGAGGAGAGATTAGTAGTGCAGGAGGACAAAAAAAAAAAAAAAAAAGAAAATCACACAACTGATGCAGACTCGGATTCCCGGGGTTTGGCAAGCATGTCGAGTGTCCTTGAGCAAGTCATCGTCTTTGTCCCGGTGCCGACGTTTTCCGGACTGTGTGACACATGTCTACTTATGTCATGTATCTCCAATAACAGTGCGTGTCAGCTCTGCAGGTGTGGAGGCTTTTCAGAACACACGGGGATAAGGAGGTCATCCTGTCACTTAAATATGAGGCCGGAGCTCAGATGGGTTTATTCAATTTTTGTTCCAACACTTATTAACAAAGAAGGAGCAACCATTGCTGCACGTTACTTAAACCTTAACAAAAGGAGGCAGCTAAACAGCCACATTAGGATCCTACTTCAATCCCTGATACTAATGTTTTCCAGAAAATCCGCAGTAAGGGTAGTTACAAGACTTCAGCTGCTCCCTAACTAGGTCAGATGAATGAACATATCTACTTGTCAAAGCCAAATGCGGTTTATAATGGAGGACTGAAACATCACTACAATGGGGACGAGGCACCACAAGGAAGAAATAAAGAAATAAAGAGCTGCTGTTGGAGTACATGCCCTTTAATTATTTTAGACAAGTGAGCTCCAACATCTCAGAAAAGTCAAATTTTTGGAGACATTCAGAAACTTTACTATTCAGCCCTGAACCGTCCAGGCCTCATTACAGTGGGTGAGATCACACGGAGCAGAGTGATCATCTGAACGCCTGGGACGTCACACTACTCCTCAAAGTGTCCTCAAAGTGAAGTACATCATAAAAGCACTCTGTGACATACAGCTCCGGCTTTTTCAAGACAAATCTCGTCTTTCAGCTTAAAGGCTTTTGTTTCCTCGAATGAACTTTTTGAATAAAAGTTAAAATTCCTGTGTAGTGTCGGCGCTCAGTCTGATAGCTTCAGCGGGCATCAGATTCACAGAAAAAATGGAGTAACATCTCTAATGTCTGACACAACTACCCAGTGTTTCCCATATATGAAAATATGTGAAAGTAAAATTTAAATATAAAGAACTAGAATGAAGTTGTTTGCCTTCTTATTGTGGTTTAAATCCATGACTGTCCAGACTTGTAAGATGGTCAATAAAGACTTTACAGGAATTTGATCAAAGGTATTTACTGCATTTTGTCATAATTACTATACGAGTTATGGCCAAAAACATGTTTTGCGAGGTCACAGTGACATTTAACCTTTAATCACCAAATTCTAACAGGATCCTCCTTGAATACAAGTGTCCCAGATGTAGACAAATACCCTCAACAACAACAAATAATGGAACAGATGCTAGATCCTAATGACCTTGACATTTGACTGCCAATATCTAACCAGTTCATCCTCGAGTCCAAGTGAATGCTTGAGTCAAATTTGAAGAAAGTCTCTCATGGTCTTCCTGAGACGATTAAGCTTCTAAGCCACAGCCGTCGCCTGCACAGAAGCTTAAAAATGCCTAAAATATTTCATGCAATATAAGCCATTGAGGAGGCGCACTGACGACTGGCCATCAAATATTTTTCATCAATGAGCCCTTTGTGATAAGCTGCCATCTCAAGCAATACTTCAAACCCAATGTAAATTGGAGAAATTGGAACACAAGGCAGGGGTCGGTATGATTCACTTCCATCTCAAGGAGACTGAGGTTTATATAACCCTTGCATTCATTCATGAAATCACACATAAGCTGTGAATGTGGCTGCCCTGCATGTGAACACACACACACACACCTAGCAATGAGCCCTCACCACGAACAGACCTCGAATTCAAACATCCTGGTGTCAAACACTATTTGCTAGAAACTGGCACAGAGACCAGGCCACCAGGAGGGAATTTTCCAAATTCAGGGAAATGACAGAAAAGAGCGTAAACACTTAAGAACGCTTACACACACAAAAAAAAGGAAGAATGTATGTACCTGGTTTCTTTTTCATTCCTTTTGTTTTCCCGAATGATGTCGTACATTGGGTCTTCATGGGCCTGAAAGAATAAAACACAAATCGGTCATTAGCTATGAAGAAAGGAAATGAAAATCATATCAAGTTACAAGAGTTTTAAACACTCACGTTGGATCAAGGAAATTATCTCAACACATGACCATTGCTTTGATTTTAATGTCATGTCAGCACTTTTAAAAACCTCCCTGTCACTATATAAGCTGGGCAAATGTGAAACAGTTGCATTTATGGTAATCATTGCAGAGGCTTTGTGCTCCTGCAGTGAGCATTGTTCCATTTCAGGCCCATTGGAACAGGCTGTGCCCACATGTTCCTCAGTATAAACTAAAAGTTCCCCAACACTGTCGTTAACCTCCACCCGGGTCAGGACTCATGTCTCACCTCGCAATACCCAATACAATAATTGTGTCTAAATAACTATAAGTGGGCCATTTTCGTGAAGAGCGAGCGAACTCACCACTCTGAACTGCTCCAGTTTCTGGTTGCCTTTGATGAAGAAAGGACACTCCTTGTCTCCTGTCCTGTGACCGTAACGCTTGCACCTCCAGCCTGAGAAAAAACGCAGCGAATATCAATGTGTCTACCCAAAGAAAATAGGATAACTGACATGTCAGGTTCAAGGCTGCAGGTTTATATGCTATTGACTGTACTAGCTCATTCTGAATCTTTGAGTTAAATCTCATGGCCTTCTTTAGCAAACATAGTATAAACAGTTTGACAAATTAACTTATACAACAAACACAACCATACCGTAAGTAACCGTAACACCAGCAAACCTTTAGCTGAAAAGGAAAAAGCGCTGGAAAAAAGCCAGTTAGTGAACCTAATGTTACGGTCATATGTTTTTTCAGGATTCTTATTGAGCTGCAGTTTCTTTCTAATCAACACAAAAATATTCCTTCTGAGTTTTTCTTTCGTTAGCGTGATTCTTAATCTCAACCGAATTCTCTTGGAGTAACACACTCAAACATTCTGCTCATGTAGAGAGATGCGTTGCAAAATTGTACAAATCAATATCAAGGACCGACCATCTCTAATTCAGAGTGTTCACTGAAAAGAGCTTAGGTTTCACAGTGGTTCAATGTTCTACACTTGGAGTGGAGCTGCCATGAACTACTTGAGGGTCTTTGCTGAGTGAGACCACACAAATTATGTTTATCCTGCAAAAGTAGCTGCGTGTGAAACCTTTTACTCAGTTCTTTTATGCACCTTTCATTTACATTGAGGTCTTAAAAACGTTCCTTTAAACAGGATGACATATTCAAACATTCCCCCAAAGGATGGCAGAGCGACTCATGCTCGGATTATGCAGAACAAATGCCAGCTTGTGGACAGGCCTGGTGTGTGTGTGTGTGTGTGTGTGTGTGTGTGTGTGTGTGTGTGTGTGTGTGTGTGTGTGTGTGTGTGACTTCTCAAGTCCCTGGCTGTTCACACTGTATGAAAATGAGTGGGACGAAGGAATGAATGGACGCTGACTATAATGACAGTCTTTGACCAAAAGGGACAGAAGGTGGTCCCCACAGCACCATTATTAATCTGTAGTCCGTCATCAAGTCCGCTGCCCACTCATGATGGTGGTTTACTCTCACCTACACTTCTTGAGCTATAAATGATACTTTTATGCTTTTATTACAACTAATAATAGTCTTTATATAAACACAGGATACCCCCCCACACAGTCTGCTAACTGATCAGCGAGCTCCTGTTTATTCGCTCTTGCAGATGGTTGGTCACCTGCCATTCAGACTAATGTCCATCTGTCCTGAAACCTGTTGGCAGGTCTGATACTATGACGGACAGACGAGCGCCCAATAGGAGCAACTGAAGCGTTATTGTCAACAATGAAGTTGGAAACAAAAGTTTTTTTGTATCTGTTATGGAGACTGTAATAAACACATTACATTTCCTGTAAAACAAGAACAAGCAACTGCACGCCTGCCGACTGTTTACATTTGTCTGTTGCTCTGCGCTACATGACGTTTTGTTGCTCTGTTCTGCGACCGCTGGACCCATTTGCTTAGTCTAGTGTCCTTGTGATGCCAGGCTACTTTCAAGAGGTTTCAAAAATAATTTAAAGAACCTGTGTGTAGGATTTAGCGGCAGCTAGTGGTGAGGACACCGATGCAACCAGCTGAAAACCCCTCATCTGTTCCTATGATGGCTGTCAGGTAAAATAAAAGGTGAGGGGTATTCAGCTGCAACATGACACTTCACCACTAGATGTCAATAAATCCTACACACTGAGCCTTTAAGGCCTTGAGTTATTAATTTCCTGCAAATATAAGACAACTCCCAAATTTGCATGAACTTCAGTTGTCTCACTTCAGACAACTGAGAAATCCAGTTCAGGACTGAATCGAACAGAACGTCTGATGACGAGGTTTGTGTGTATGTGCGTGTAAGAGCGTGCAACAGAAATAGAGTTTGCTGAATGTGTTGACGCTGAGCATTCTTCTACTATGAAGAAAGATTGAAATCGTTATATGGTTGTCAGTGTTGATATTGTGGCCACAGATAAATCAACGTATGGCCACTGAGAAGAGTACAAATATATTTAAGTCATTATGAAACGGCAGCGTGTCGGAGGACTTCAGCTGAGTGGGCGATCCTTCATATGTGGCTCAGGACACATTAGTGAAAGGAATGTGGCAACACGTGTACGAGACCACGTACCAAAGTGGCCTGAGTGATCGGACCCGTTCAGGAGGGGTCAGATCTGTGCCTAGTGCTGATCTCTGTACTCACACTGCATCACCTTCACCTCCTTCCCCAGAGGCATCCACAGACCCCTGGTGGGGGCGCTTGCCAGGAAGGTCCTGGCGTCTTCATTTCCTGGCTCAGCAGGAATACAGTCCTCTGGCTTCTCATCGTTCTCCTGCAACAGAGACAACTGACTGACATGTGGCCATGAAGTGTTTCCACTGAGTTCCACCCAATCTGTGATTCCCACGTCATCCCCACGTCCGTCAGCTGCTGTGTCAACGTTACCTTTATGAGTCCTGGAGGAGGTTTCTCGTAGCTGCAAGGAGAAAAGTTGATTGTTACTCACAGACACATTCATTTTAAACTTACCTGTGACAGTAACACGGTAGATGAATCAGCTTTACACATGGAAAAGGACTTTGGGGTCAAATGATCCTGGACGTGAGACACTAACAGTTACAAAGATTGAAGTCACATATTTATAATTCATGTACAAGTTGACAGGCCGGAGCGGAGACACTCTGACTGACACTACTCACAATGTCTCCACGTGCTTCAGCTTCTGGACTTCTTGGTTGAGCTTTTTCGTGTGTGTCTTGAGTTTCTCCAGATCCTGTTTGGAGGACTTGTGTCTCTTGTGCTCTCGTCTGTCCTCCTTCTCTCTCGCTCGCTTCCTATCCGACATCGTCTCGATATCGACGAACCGTTCGCCCGGAAAACCATTCACTTAGAAATAAAGCTGCATGTGGGGATCATGGTTTCTATTTACGACTCGGTAAGGAACCCTGGCTAACATGCTAACCAGCGGCTAACTAGCAAACATTGCTGTAGTGCTGCTGCTGCTGCTGTACTTCCTGTGCAGCCGGGTTGGTTAGTTAAAGTCCAGCGCCACCTGCAGGACAAGGACAGTAACACACAATGTGCTGTAACACCGTCGACTGGATTTTGGTTATGTTAATTATTATATCTTTATATATTTAATATTATTTTATTAAATATAGTTATATTTAGTTAACTATATATATATATATATAAAGCATCTTGGGCATTTATAATAAGATAATAATAAGGAAACAATACTGTCAATTATCAGTCAAAAGAAGCTATATTAAAACATAGAATATAGAAATAATAAAATAACAAAAAACACATTTACAAGTACTTGTATATATATGTATGTATGTATTATTAGGTCAATCAAAAATAAAAAGACAGTTCAGACCATAACACCAGTAAAAGCACATTAATAAAAATACATTTTCAAGAGCCATTTAAAAGAGTGTCAGGAAGTCTGACCACCTCACAGAAAAGACACCGCCACCCTTGGTCCTCAGCCTATAGCTTGTGGAAAAGCGAGCAAATCCTTGGATGAGGGCCTCAGGTTGCCCACCAGATATACTGTATTTTCTTATGCCAAACATCTTTCTTTGTATTATCTTCTGGTATCTCAAATTATTGTTTCTCAGTTGTGGGTTGGGCATGTAAACTGAAGATCAGCTTTACTAATCCCTGCAGCTATGTTCATGGGTAGTTTATATGCATAACTGCATAGATATGGATATGAAATCTGCAGTAACATAGCTGTAAGTTTAAAGCACTTGTATCAGAGATTCACATGAAGTAAAGAAGAAAACAGTTGAACGGACTGAAAAGATTTTATTTGAGAGAATCAGGATGTAGTTGGAATACAAATGTGAAGTATTTCAGGAC
This sequence comes from Hippoglossus stenolepis, assembly GCF_022539355.2. Taxonomy (NCBI): domain Eukaryota; kingdom Metazoa; phylum Chordata; class Actinopteri; order Pleuronectiformes; family Pleuronectidae; genus Hippoglossus; species Hippoglossus stenolepis. The sequence goes on from NC_061499.1 coordinate 11,524,592, forward strand.
CTAAACATACTGTACACCGAACAGCCAATGGACAACAGGTAGGAAATCAGGCAGTACAAAAATGCAGTAGATATACATGTTTCTGCTCTTAACAAAAGACAAATACATATTCAGAAAGAAAACAGAATGACGAAATGTCAATAAGTCTTGTGTGTACAGGTTCAGGCAGATGAGCCTAAATAATGTAAACAACAACTGGTGAGTCCCATTTGATGATTACAAATATCTTCACTGGTGACTTGCACAGTCTAAATATCTTTTTTTGCATGTACAAAAATGCAACAGCATTTACAACATAATTACAGAATATCTGTGAAATCGGTCATGTTTAGCCAGCGGCATCAAAATACAGACTCAGCGTCTTATTAAGAGTAAAAATAAACCAAGTAAATACATTCAAATACAAAAGTTTTCAAATCAAGTAGTATGAATACCAAATACTCTTATGTTACATAAAGGTATAATTGTGACTTTAGAAAAGAAAATCCAAAATGGAGGAGGATATTGGCATGTAAACCAGCTCAACATGCCACACAGGCCACCACAGAGCAAAGAAATGTTTCCTGTGATGTTTCAGCCTTTTGATAAATCCTGAAAAAAATCCTCAGACCTTCCACTTAAAGAAAAAGGGGATCATAAGAGGCGTGTGCTAAATTAGAGAAAAGAAGCACGCTGCTCTGATAGGCTCAGCAGAGGATACAATAACGCTGATTTACAGTTGAAATAACCGGCCCCCCCGTGCTGCCACTTTCTGCATTCACTTGATTCCACAAGCGCCATTCCACACAGCCCATTAATAGTTGTGTGTCGGTGGGCAAACTGGGACTTTTCCCACACGGGCTCGGAAACCAAAGTTACTCCTTTTAGTTGCCCCTCAGTTACAAAACAGGTCCAAGCACTTAGTACGTAAGAGATACTCAAAGTGAGGACAGAAAATCTTTCAAGCCGCCCTTCTTGCTGCTCTTGCTGTCCTCGCGCAGGAGAATCTTGCTGAGACGCTGGACGACCCAGTTTTTGGATTTGGAGGGAGGCTTGGAAGCAGATGAGCCCGACCCTGAAGCGTTGGAGGAGGTGGACGACCTGGGGAGGGAGAGAGAGAGAGAGTGGAAGGGAGGAAGAAGAGGTGAGGGAGAGGAAGGAATGATTAACATAACGTAACTTGAGATTTTGTTGGTTGGCAGAAAATACTAAAAGTGTCCCGTCAACAAGTACATGATCTGGCGAGCGTGAATACCAGCACGTAGCACCTGTACGGTTGCTGCCGCTCTCTAAATGCTGAATAAATAGAAACCTAATCATTCAAACGCTGACACATCATCCTCATGGACGTCTGTGACTCCGACCAAGTTAAGTCCAGGATGGTTATATCTCAAATTCTAGCTCAGGAGATATTAATACCAGCGATCTGAAATAACTCACCTAGGTGTGTGAGCAGGTGTCTTGTCTTTGCTAGCAGTTTTAGGGGTAGTCATGTTGGACCTGCTGGTGGACTGTGGAGTCCGGTGTTTGCTGGCGCTCCCCGGGGTGCTGTGGGTCTTAGCGATGGTGGCTATGAAGTCCCGGTTCATTCCTTTGTGTCTGGATGTCTTGTTACAGGTGTTACAGGTGGCCATCTGGAATAAGGAGAGGAAAAGAGAATAACGATTATATAAATTCCTCTGATACATAATTAGGTTTTGAGGTGAAAGCAAACAAGATATTCCAAGTGAGATACTTAAAAATAATACATATTTTGTAAAAGGGCCTTGAAACTACCCGCATGAAAATCTAGGAGAGGAGTTGAATCTTTCGTCATTCCAACCATTACTTTCCCTCAAACCCAGTATCACTACAGCTGCTGGACTTTCCCTGAGAAGCACACACACTTTCTGCTGCTCCTATGTCCTCACACACACACACACACACACACACACACACACACACACACACACACACACACACACACACACACACACACACACACACACACACACACACACACACACACACACACACACACACACACACACACACACACACACACACACACACACACACACACACACACACACACACAGCTGAGGAGGAAGAGTTCACAATAGAGTCCAAGAAAAATATCCATGGCGGGACATGGGTCACTCAACAGCTGGGACTCTTCCCATTGGCCCTGCCAAACATCCCTGAGATTATCTTACGTTTGAATGTTTGCATACATATGAAAATAACTGGATTAGTTAAAGCGGGAGGGGGTGAAACTTTAACTTTAGCCAATGGGAGGGCAGGGAAGAGCTGTTGCCATGCAGCTCCGCCTATTCAGGGTATGGATGCTATGGGAGCCGTCAGTCAGCTTTTGCAGTTAACCTCTTTGAACCCAGTTTTTAACCAGGATCATTTAGTCACAGCTGAGTTTTGTCAGTTGAAGCTTTACAGCACCCCCCCATGACAAACCACAAAACTATTTCCTGACACATATTACACTCCGCATGCAAAGGGGAAATAATGAGTCCCTATATAAAGACACTGTTTGGATTTATGTGGCATAACTTCTGCCTCCCGCTGTCCTGTACCAATACACATGTACAGTATCGCAAGTAACTACACTGACTGGGACAAGCCACACTTTTGAACCACGTTATGTTGTGATCTAAATAAAGCACAAATCCATATCCACTTTCTGTGTAAATCCCCCAACTGGTAAATTAAATAGTTATCGTTACAGTCACTCTTTTACATTTACAGAATTTGGCAGATGCTTCTATGGAAATGCTGACCAGTGTTCACACGTGAGACTCCATCATTAGATCAAGTGACAGTAACTATTTGGAATCAGTCCCATCATCCCAGCGATGAGCCGACTCTATGCATGAAACAAATCACAGGCACTAAGTTTTTACTCTAGAAGTAAACTTTCCTCACTGTAGAAAATGCAGTACAAAGTATAACGTGGTACTAAGTGTTGATTAACTCTTTCTCTAACATTCCTTGTGACTGTAATTTACTGGAGCCCCATCAACGACAAAAGCCATGCAGAGTTGCACAAGCTAAGAAGTGGTCTAAACAGACAGTGCAGAGATCAGCAGGTCTGAGATGAGCTGTTGACAGTCAAGAATGCTGATGAGGTGGAAAACTCACCGATACGAACGCGGCCATTTCAGGTTCTGACAGGTGTCTGCTGGAGAGTGCTGGAGAGTTGGGTTTCTCGAGGGTCTGAGGTCCTCTGTCTCTCTAAGTGACCGTGTGTGAAGTGTTTACTCCAGCAGCCCCACACGTCCAGCTTTATACAGACCCAGCCCAGCAGTTGACCCACCCATCTTTGCATAGGGGTGTGGCTGAGAGCAGGACTGACCAATGCACTGACTCATCTGTGGCACAGCCAGCACTCCACCGTTGCTCTTCAACAGTGACACTTTAACGCTGGACTCATCCAAACACGTCCACGTTTGCAAATTGAAATTGCAAACGAAAACCAGAACTTGATCTTAACATCCAAACACGGAAAGGTACGGCTGAAGGTTGGGTTAGAAATCCTTTGAGATAAACATTTTATTTTTTCCTCGTATTATATCATGATATAGTTTGTGTAAAATTTGTACCCAAACTTTCCTTGTTCAAATCAATGGGACCAAAGTCAACGAGAATAGATCACAATACTGAATTATTGATGAGCTCAGCGCAGCACACACGCTAAACACTGGAGGACAAGCTGCAGGAAAATACGGTTTTAGTCATGACTTGTGTTACATGAAGTAATTTCCCCATATTGTGAAGATATCAATATAACATAGGCAGGTCTGCAAATTTAAGATTTGCGTGTTGATATTATTGTTATTGATTTACTTATTATTGATAATTTAAAAAGCCCTAATCATTTCCAAATGAACACAGGAAGGTGATCGACAGTCTCACCAGCAAATCAACTACTCAGTGGAAAAGGTTTGCATTTTATGTTTCTGTTTTTTGTTTCCTGAGTTATTATGATCATATAACTGGTTTAAAATTATTTCTTTCTAGTTGCCCAATAGGAAAGTCTCTATTTCAGTGGATGAAGCTTCACCCTAAAAAAATTTAAATAGTAAAAGCCTTTGAATCAACTAGAATTACCTGCCACACCTTATGATAATAATCGCTGAATAAAAATAAGTTGTAACAGATACATTAAGACGGATGTTATCCATAAGGCTGTTCAAACTTATTATTCAGGAACATTCAAATGTTCTTAGTGTCTTCAGCTTTAAAATGCACTAATATTACAAAGACGTGGGCCAGGATGTTTTACTTTTTGATCATAAGGAGGAATTTCAGAGAAACAGTAGTCGTCGTCTATAATGAGTAGAAAGTCACTCCACCCAAAGATGTGGAAAATATCTATCATACTTAAGTATCCTCAAGCCCAAGACTGATCTTCTAATGTTTCTAGAGTGTTCCAGCACTCTCATTACTCTGATTAACACTACACAGCCTTCACAGACTGGAGAAGACCCAATATGGGGATTATTTAGCAATTAGGAGATTTATGTTTTAAAAAAGACTGATCGTAAGCGTAAAGTATTTCTTTAACACTTCTTGTTTACAACTTAACGAATGATATTAAAATAACATTTGAAATAGATGGAAACAAGTGACTTTTTAAAATAAAAAAGTGCCCACTTCGGAAAATGATTGGCACTGATGGAGAAGATAATATTTATAGATGAACAGCTAAAATAAATAACTCACCTTCTATTAAGATTTTAAAGTTTAACACTGGAGTCCTGCTTAAAAAACTAACAAATGAAGGCAGATGAAAACCTAACCTTGTTAGCAGAGGTAATAAAAAATACGTTAACACATATTTCTAAAAGAGAATCATTTTTAAGTCTACACATCTAAAACATATTTGATGTCTTCTCTGCATGTAACAACATGAACAGTGTAGATACACTTGTTATGTAATTTAATGATGCAGATCCAGTGATGCTTTGTAAACAAGATTACAAACCACATTCCTGTTCACATTATATCTATAATCCACCTCCAAGTAATTTGACATTGTTGTTATGAGCAGTCTTGTTTTATTACCACTGTATTTGTATTATTGATGTTTTTAGTCTTGCCAGTACTTCATTCTGTTATTTCCTGCTACAACCAACCAATTTCCTCCTGCAGATCATTAAAGCTTAATTTGATCAAATCCAAACTGGATGCTGCTGCCAAAAACATTGTAAATATTTGTTCACACGTTATAAACAGTGCTATGATTCCAGTTGTAGCAGTGCTGTAAGTCAAGGAGAAAAAAACCATGGTGGCACAACAAGAGGGTTGGGTTGTTAGTGAGGTGGATCACACACAGACAGACAGACGTTGTTTACAGATAGAATGACCTGATGCTGTTTATCCTCTTGTTACCACGAGTGACCCCACTATCATCAGCTGGCCCTTATACGAGAGACTTTATCAAAAGTAACTTTACTTAGCCAAGGTGTGTGTGTGTACACGTTAAAGCATAGTGGACAGACTAAAGGACTTGGTCAAACAGTATAAAACACAAAGTCAACAATCCGACACTGTCCTCTCCTAAAAAACACGTATGGTATGGCTGCTATAGTAACGAGATTCATTATAACCTGAAAGGAAATCCCCATCCATCACGTGTACTCGTTTAAATCACGCTAATCCTCAGACATGTAGCGTCTGCACGTGAGCTGATGCCACAGAGAGATTTCACTTCCTTATCTTGGGCTGTTGACCCTGGCAGCAGACAGACCCACACAGTGACCGATCAAGCATATGGCAACGGCAAGTTGAATTTCTGTTTTTAAAAGTGCCGATATGGTCAGAGGAAGAATACAAGTGTTTTGGTTACAATAATAAACTGCAGAAAAAAACTGGATTTCCACAGAAAAGCAGTTTAAAGTCAGACATTTCAAGGCTTTCCTACAAAAATATGATTCAAGCAACGATTTCAAAACAGATGCTGACAAGTCTAAAAGGAGTTCCAGGGCCTCGGGCTCCTGATGTCAAGAGCCTGGTCACCCTTAGTTACCAGCCTTGATTGAGACGTCTTTTACACCATTACGCCGAAAAATTTAGAAACTCCAAGTTACCACCACTGCCGATTTGAGCAGCAGCGGATCAAAATCCATGTCTACTGCAGAGCCATTCGACCGTGGAGTTAGTGCAGATTGTGTCCATTTCCATCGCAGACAAATGCCAGATGTTGATGGATGTTAGTGCGTTTTTTAGACCCGTGGAAAAGTGGCTTTAGGAACTACCAGCAGGAAGATTAATAATAACAACTTGCAGCATAGGGAGTTAGTAGCTCGGGCCAGGTGTGCCGTGCTGAGCTGTAAAAGTTTTAAAAAGAATCTTAAAATCGATCCTAAATATAACAGACTGCCAATGGAGGGAGGCAAGAATAGGAGAGATATGTGCCCTGTGCCTGAGGATCGTTAATGTGAGCGGCAGAGCTCTGCACTGTGGCTGAAGCAGAGACACTGAGGATTGACTGCTACACGTAAAAAATTAAAAAGTTCATCGCTGGAGTCCAGGCGTGAGAAGACACGCTTTTCTGGGTCAAGAGAAAATCATTTGCTGATTTGATTTAGATAGTGATTGGTGAATCTTGTATTGCTTTCAACTATATACAAATATATTCTCACACTGGCGCAGCATTGACCTTTCATCATACGCCCATCCAATCAGTAACAGAAGCCTGGATTCATGTCACGTGCATGTTCAACATGAAACATGAACCGATGCTGACAGTCACTTAACCTTGGTTTTATATATCAACCATGTTTTGTGTCATCACCTACAATTCATCCTCATCACAAATCCTGAAAACAGACAACCTGTAATCATTATATACCTTGATAAGCAGCAGCTCCTTTGTTCCATGATGAAGACAGAATAAACAGATCTGCACATTCTCACGACGTCCGTGCAGCGGAGGAATGAAAAGCAGCCGGGGCTCAACCACATGCTGACAAATCACCAGTCGCTCTTTGATTTAAGAGCTTTGACATGCATCCAATCGCAGTTTGCATGAATGTACAGGAATAATGGTATGAGCTTTAATTCATCAAAGTGAGAATCTGTTGCAGGCCTGTGACATATACATTTCTTATGAGAAACATACATTTCTGCAGCCATGTGACATTGCTACTGATAAATATAATATTGGTTCGGAGATTTAAAAGGTGCATTTCATGTGAAAATGTGCCACACAAACGCAGACACAGCAACGCAGGCGGACCCACATAAATCAATTCTGCAGATGGACCCTTACGTCTATTAATAACCCCTGTGCCATAAATACCTCTCTTCCTTTCGCTCTCTGCTTCCAGAGGTTAGCTTGGGTGGATTAGTTTGACCTTGGCCGTACGATACCACCCAGCAGGAGGAAGATGAGAAGAAGTGTGCGGTCAAATGTGAGGGAAGATGAATATAAGCCTGACAAAAGTTTGTAAATGTTTTAAAAATGTTTGCGTGTGAATGCCTGAGCATCTGCACGCACTGTGTGTGAAAGTCATTTGAGAACACATCAATATAACACAATAGAGCTGAAAGCAGAAGAGCAGTTGGCGGATCAATACGAGGCAAGCGGCCTGAACTTTCCTCTAACCACGGCCTTGCACTGTGATGACGCTGGCAGCCACTTAGTCACCGAGTCTGGAGGCAGGCTGCCCAGTGAATACACACAGACACCTGATATGAATGCAGAGCCACTACACACTGCCATTTTGAAAAAATTTCATATCTGTTTTCTCCCTCTCTCTCTCCCTGCCGTTACTGGTGCCGGGGATAAAGGTCACATTTTATCCTGCATCACACCAGCACGTTTACCTGGAAAACAAATAAAAGCACAGGCTGGATGTCAAGATTGTAACTGGTGATTTATCCCATAGCCCTCAACAAGCAGGTTTTACCCAGTTAACCTGATTAGATCTCAAAAATAATGTTACTTGTGATGCTTTGGATCGTTATCAAAGGATGTATATCTGAGCTCTGTGAAGTCCCAACAAAAAAAACAATAAAGTTCTTTCAGATATAACATTAAAAATGTCCTCAGATGGACTGAAAGGACAAACGCTGCTTGAAATCACCCAGATATCATCAGTGGAAACTATCCAGAGTAAACTGTGAGGGTAGGGTTTAAATTTAGAAAGTTAGCTCTGCTTAACGGCCTGGAGTATTATTCATCTATGACATTTCAAACTGCAAATGTTGTAATTTCAAACTGCAAATGTTGTAATTTGTTATAAGCAGAGAGTCATTAATGTTGTTACTAAGCAGAACACAGACACACATTCCTGAACATTTACAGTTAATGCCCTAACTTCCATTTGGAAAATAACTTTGACAGTCAGCTCATGTGGCAGTTTGCGGTTGACATTTAAACGCAACAATGGCTTAGAGTCAGATTTGGATTTAAAGATTCCTCTCTGGTAAGTAATGGCACATGTGCGGCTTTAAAACAGATTTGTGATGAATGTCAATAATGTGCACATGTGCTGACAGCATCAGTTTAGGTGCAACATACTGTAAACGCTGGGGAGCGAGGACCCGAAAACAAACTTATTTAAGTTTACAGTTAAATCTACAGTAGGGTTTGCCATGCATGCACGAGAATGGACGTTTAATAGAGCTGAGGAAGCTAAATGAAGCGGGGCACAGATGCTAATTGAGAGATGACATGCTGTTATGGTATGGCATCAGGTTCTCTTTATGGGGTTTATGTGCTTATGTGCTCGTGAGCTGGGCTACAAACATGACAGCGGGGAGCTGAAACTTCCTCTGATCCAAGCCCAAGGATCATTGTGTCAGAAAACAAATATGCATACATTCTGAATGGGTGTATTGGCTCATCAAGTTTCCCAACGGATATCGATGTGTTAATATGGATGTTAACATTCTTAAAATACAGTGCACACTTCGCTAAATCCCAGACGTGAGTGACTGTTCCCACTTCCCGGCGACGCTCCTCTGTTTGTAAAAAAGAAAAAAAGCCAGAGGCCAGCAACCACATTTCATCCTGGCCTTTCTCAACCCCAACACATCCCACTCTTGTCATCCCGTCACTTGCTGCCCCCGTGAGGTGTCAAACCCCCTGATGGAGCTGTTGCTGCTCCCTGAGAGCAAACAGGCGAAGCACCAACCAGACATCGCTGTCTCCTCTTTCCTGTCATCTCCTCAGGAGAAACATTCTCCAGCTATATTAGTCCAGTAAAGATAAATATGACAGAGGGATGTGGTGAAGAGAAGGCCAAGAATGGAAGGAAGAGATAGATGAGCAAAAAACAAGGGGGGGGCGGTCACGTAGATGAGTTGAGGTAAAAAGAAGGACTGGGATTGGAGCACACAAGGAAAAACCAGTAGGGAATGAGAGGTGGTCAGTGAGGTCAAGCAGAAATGGTGACATAAATTACAAAGAGAACCTGAACTAACGTCAGAAAGAAATGGTCCTTCTGGGAAAAGGGAAGCGAATTTTCCAATCAATTATGTTCTGTCACTTTGTTTTTCCGTGTCTCGTTCATCTTTTATTCTGAAAAACAAGTGGATTTTTCAGAAAATGGCAACGCGACGAGCAGATTCAGTGAACGAACATATGCATTTGTCCACTAGTGAAATATATCAAGTAGAGACTTTCCATTTACTTGTTACTGTTGAATATTGAACACAAAGTCACCCACAAAATATCCTGAATAAACGTAAAGCTAGAACTATACTTTCTTCTTGTACTAAACAAGTGTGCTGGGAAATATAAATCTAGTCTTGGGGAGGGAGGAAAGGAAGAATGAAGAAGGTGGAGAGTGCACCATCCTTCGCTCCATTTAGGGTCTCTGCCTCTCTTGTGTGGGCTACAATCCAACTTATTTCCATAACCACTGCTAAATAACCAGGCACACGCACAAACATACCTGATTTATCGTACCTCTAAGTTATAAGTGCCAAGAGCTGAGGACAACATATCGTGCACGGGCATCCACCCTGAGGGCAGCGCATACATACATCATAAACAGAGAGCAATATGATGTGGAGTGAGGGGGATTTACACCCTGGAGTAGACATGTGTGTGAGTGTGAATATACATCTGCTGTCGTGTTTCTGTCTGGCGTTTGTTTTTAATGCGTTTATTTGACTTGTGACAGGCACATATTTCAAGTTATATGCACACATCTACTGTAGATACAGTGGGTTACAAAGGATCAGTAAAGGAAATGAATTATAGTGGTATGCAGGGTGGGAATCGCAGGGGTAACTCGGGGGTAAAAACAGCCGACTCACAAGCAAACGTGGATCTCTGCATCTCATTTTAAATAAACAAATCCGTCTCACGCCGTACACACTGCACCTGAATGTGACAATAAATTTATACGGCTGTGTTTTTTTTCTTTTTTCCCTCTGATAACCCCTTTGCTTCTTTCCGTGTTTTTCACGTGACTGACAGTAAGATGCACACACAGACTGTGTACACAACACAGAGTGTTGTGTACACAGTCATAACACTCAGCTAGAACACAATCAAAATCCACAACGATAAACTGGTGACATAAAACAAAAGCTTCATGGTCACTATGACATAATGTTTTTATACAGCAGCATCTTCTGAAAGTGTGAACTAGCACAACGATAAAAAAAAAATTCTTCGGAATCTCCTGTTCTCCAGAGAACGACCCCACACTTTCCTCCTTACAGAGTCGAGTGGATGCTAATCTCTGTTTTCCTGCTCTCGGTCTGAGCCCCTCTCTCTGGCACAGTGCCGTGCTCTGTTTATCAGCATGGAGCCGGGCAGGCAAAAGGAAGGGAAGCGGTCAACATCCCTCCTCTTATCTCTCCGCTCCACCGCTCTGCGTTTGGGGGTATCGCCCCTTCTGCCGAGCACAGGTGTGTGCCGTCACGCATACGTGTCTTGACATGTTGCCCCTTGAACCCCCAGTATATGACAGACGGGTGAATGTGAAAACAGAGGGTAAAAATACCTTGGCGGACGTGCTCAGGGTGTCTTGGTTTACTAAGAATTCACGTGACGAACAAGCATCAACATACTTCATCTGGACCAAAACACTGCTGACAAATGAGTAGGTGCAAGGGTGCAGAGTCACAGCTGAGAGAGAGAGAGAGAGAGAGAGAGAGAGAGAGAGGGGGAGGCTGCAGCTATTTACAAATCCATCATTAACTCTGTGTGTAAAGTTCTTCCTGAGTTCCGAGAAGTGATTTACCACTCCAGCTGCAGCATTTCAATGGAACCTGTCTGTTAGTTAAGACCTTAGTACTGTGTGTGTCGGTAGCTTTTCATCATCTGAAGCACCGTCTAATAAGAAAGTGCTGTAACATCAGATGCTTTAACATAATAACCAAAATTAACAGTCTCAGGAGGCTAAAGTCCACCAGTTTATTGGTATACGCCTCTGACATGACATAAATAAATCATATATTTGTTTATGTTGGCACTAGTTCTATTAGATAGCTTTTTAACAGTTACACCTGGAAGTTGGCGGGTCACAACATTTTCACTTACTAAACATTATGCAACCAGATTAAGGTCTGGATTTAATACACCTGGAGTAACTGATTGAGATTTTGAGGACTATCGATTGGACGGTTTCCTTCTAAAAGTCTCTTGCACCATGACACCTCACATCATTATCAAAAAGGTCAGACATCTGCTGTGAGCAGACTTCCCGATTACATCATGTTGCAGAAAATCCATGTTGATGCTCATGTAGGTTGAGATTCAGTTTTTATTGTTGAGATGGTGGCTGAGACAATTTCTGTATGCAAAACGATCATCAGGGGCTGTGTGAGTAAAGATTTCTTATATGGTTCACTATGTCGTCAATTCTACCTGAATTGACTTTCAGCTTCTGACAGCTATGCTCTAAATATTTGCCTGGTTGAGAAATAGTTGTCATGGTTTTCTTAATTCTATGGGGTTTCAACAAAGGAAACAAGCCTGGACATGACGTTCTCAATGCCCTGACTGACTTCTGTGTTGTTCATCCAGTGCTGAAATGTTATAATGGCCCACTATGATTTCATGACCACCTCCATCACGCGAAAATTCTCTCAAACCACTTTCTCCAGATGGCTTCTCTATCAGACCCTGGACCTGACCTTCACCACAACCCACAGAATGTGAACAGCAAGGGGCACACAGCACGGCTGCATACAAAAATGATACAAGATGACAACTTTTCTCTTTCAGTACATCACTTGACCTCTCCTGTTCCCCTGTCTTATCCACAGTAGCTGTATTTTTATCTCTATTTATTTTGTTTCAAGTGTCTGTGTGCCTAATGTCTCTCACTACCTTTTTTTATTCCGGCTTCCTCTCTCCATCTCCATCTTCTCCCTCAGAGGACACTGTTACATAGCAGAGTGGGCACAGAGCGCCCTGCACAGCGAGTACCTGCATACTAAACAAACCCGAACAGATTTTAATGAGGCAGCAGCACTTTGACTGGAGCTGCTCTTCATTAGGCCGATGTCAGATCACCAGGGGGGCTCTTCAGTGGTTCTCTCTTACCACTGCTCTTTTAGGGGAGAGACAACACCACAAGCTCCAACGCCACAATCTCCAGCGTCAGTTTCCTGGTCTCAAAGGGTTTATCAGTGGGGTGGGTGGGTGCTGGCCATAAACGTTCCATTTGTCCCCCACTGGTGCTTTCCATTAACAGGACAGACAAAAAGAACCACTACAACGATTTTAAGGTGGAAATAATGAAACCAGATCCTTTCTGTGAATTAACCCTTTCTTGTGGCCGCACAACAACGGCCACAAGAAATAGATTAAGAGACAAAAAGTGCATAGTTTACAATAAATAATAACGTGTACAAAATTTGCCTCCTTCATAGGTCAAAGGTCAACAACTGCTACAGACTTTGCAACAAGTCCGATGTTTGCTTATGCAAGGGCTTTGATTCCAGGTATATCACATAAACCGCACAATTATCAGCAAAATATGTTTTGTAAATATGTAATAATTCGGGACATAATAAACACAAATTGCTAAAAGGTAATTACAAACTGTTACTTTACAGTTATTCTCCAGATATTAGTCCTAAATACCAAATGGCATTTTACCCAAAACGACAACTCAAGTCAGGCTGTAAAAACTACTGCACCATCCATACTTCCACTTAGTTCAACACCACTACAGCAGAGGACAATGGATCAGGCACATAACCCCGGTGTTTTGACAACAAGCTGCAGGACAACATAATGCATGACTGGGTCTGTGGGGGTGTATTGTTTTGTTCTCTCACCAGAACTGAGGAGGACTTTTGGAAGCGGCGCAGCAGATGTTTCTGTGCCAGGCTGAGATGCTTCCCCTTGGCGTGTCTGCGCAGGACGCTCCACACCCGTGCTGATGGCCGTTGCTTCGGCCGCAGCCGGACCCGGTGATTGTCGGGCTGCAGCCACTGATAACAGTGCGAACACACCGAGGTGCTCTGCAACGGGCAAGTGGATTTCTTCTTCACTGATGCTACGAGGAGGGAGAGATTTTTTTTTACAAAACCAACAGACAAACTAATCTTGACACAGTCAGGTCTATTTTTTTAAGATAAGATAAAACAGAAGTTTATTTTTCCCAAAGTAAATTCTGAGCCAGATATTGCTCCAAACTAACAAAACAATTAAGTATATTAATATTAAGTGTAAGAGGAGTCAATGGAGGACCAGAACCTAAATATATAACAATACTAGTGAGAAAAGATGCATAAATGTAAAAGAATGAACTAAAATTTAAAAAGTAGTGTTGAAATGACAAATGAAAAGTAATATTGCAAATGGTATTAATATAATACCGTACATGAAATAATTAAAGCAACATTGCACATAATTACGAGTGTAAATAGCACATGATACTGAAGGACTGATATGGTACAGGATATTGAGCAGTCATATTGTACATGTTGAAAGATAATATTGCATGTGGTATTGGTATCACTGTTTTCAGTGTGTGTGTTTGCAAAAAAAGCAAAGAGACAAAGAGGTATGTGTTAGAAACTTGTAGTTAGAAGATCAATGTTGAGATTTGAGCAGCTGCATTGACATTCTGTGCTGAAACATCAATATAACATCCTATTTTTCTCCACATTGCAATATATCTGTCAGTCCCAAACTAGATTCTGGATATTCTCTCACCATCCAAACATCATAAATCAAATTATCATGCTCCTCTCTTAGAGATCAGATATTGTGTTATTTGGAGAAAAGCCCGAAGAGTCTTACTAAACGGAACCACTACCCATTGATGTGGTTTTAGCTGGCGTGTGTGCGCGTGCATGTGGTGTGTGTGTTTATGATTGTGTGTTTTATCCCACCAGGCTGTCACACACAGCTGGCTGACTCTGTATCTTTGGCTGTGGGTTTTGTGAGTTTGTATCAACCTTGACAAGGTCCTTCTTACTACTGCTGTATGTGACTGTAACACTCATAGACCATCAGTGAGGAAAGCAAAAACTGCTTTGTTTTAACTTACCCTTGGTATTTGCTTTCACAGACCCCTGCCTGGGGAAGAAGAGAGGGGACAAGATCAGACACTTGAGAGTAAGAGTGAAATTTGTAACAGGATTAATATAAAATAAGATTTTAATAATTAAATGCACAGTATGTAACTTTGGCCACTAGGGGTCTATAAATCAAGACAATAACAGAAGATTTAGTTTGATGACAGAGTCTGATGTCTTTACCACCATTGCCAATGAAACTCTACCTGACGGGACTCAGGCACAAATAATGTTCATGGATGAGGTAATGTGTTAATGTTTTATTCAAGTTACGCAGCAAATGGCAATGAATCACCATGATCCATTACAAGTGACAAATACCAAACAGTGGAAGGCAAGAATAGTCAACTGGCTAACTGGCAGGCAGAATGTTTTTCCTTCGTCAAATGTCGTTTGCCCCAGACGTTAAAGCAGAGACTTGCAAAGCCACTAACTTCCAGTTACTTTGAGTAAAACTGGGGATTCATCTGGGTTTGAACATTGTTGGAAACATTTGGGATGATCTAAGTACACAAGTCAACTAAATATATAACATATATAGTTGTTTTTAAACATTTTAATGAGGTATTTTTACATTTTAAGTTGTTAAATCTTTGCTTCAATAGATAGAGTTTGTTGTTGTTTTGCTCTAAAATCTTAAGTAAACTGATTCGGAAAGAATGTTGTCAGACACAACAACTGTTAAACCACATCCATGGAAATAAAACCTTAACATAACCAAAACACCAATTTATTCAAACAGGAAATTGGAATGGACAGCCCATCCCATTATGTGTGGTGGAAAACAAAATAGGTCCAAACAATATATGGAAAATCCTCCGCCTCTACCCCCTCCTGCTGCAGGGCTGCCTCTGCCACTGCTAAAATTAGCTTTGGGATTAAATCGATAAGGGGAAATGTGTTGTCCGGCGGCAACCCGTGTGACAAAGTCTGAATGGGGCTGGATGTTTGTGGAGGAAAGAGTTGGGAGGGGTGAGGTAATCTGGAGTCGACCCACTGGCTGCTGCTGTTGCTGCAGCAGCGGTTGTTGTCACTTTTCCACTTGTACTCTCGGCCATCCCGTATGTGATTTAATAATCAGTGACTGGATTAAACTGTCAGATTATATAGAAGCCCTGTCAGAAAATGCTGGATATGAAGAGGAGCCTGTGCGGGGCCGGTGTGATGGATTGTGACTGTGCAGGACTGATAATGACTCGTGGATGTTGGGCAATTGTCCATTTTTCTTTGTTATCCTGAGACATTTTCAACATTCTTAGTTGGCGGAAAAATTGTGTGTAGAAAGTTTTGAACACATTTCCATCTCTTGACACCACTGACAGAAACATTTCGACAACATGAAACACATTTTTCATTCCTTTGCAATACTAGAAAAAAAGGAAATCCTCCAAAACTCTGAACAGACGGCTGATGGCTCGAGTGTGGAGAAGTTGAATTCTTGAGGGGTGTGATCACTGCTTCCTTGATGAGCTCGCTCTCAGAAACCGTACACCACAAAGACCTCTTCCACCGCACTAATCTTATTAACATACTTGACATGCATCTCCTTTTAAGTGCACACTTAGTTGTGGCGATGAACTCTGTGGGCTCTACACATGGACCGCTGACAACAGGGGGGGTGCAATACAAAAAACTCCAGAAGATGCAGAAGGGTGGAGGGTAGCGGGGGGGGGGCATTATGATATTATGTGTTGGCTACAGTGTGATAATGTGATTAGAGACAGAAGTGCTGGCTGAGGCAAAGTGAACAAAATTAAACGCATTATGGACGTTTTATTGCCTCCATCGGGGGAAAACCGCCTTCACTGTGACTAATGGACATGTAGACACAGCGGCCTGGCAATCAGTGACCACTCTAAACACCGCATCAGTCTACGGCACAGAGTGGGGGGTGTCCCGTTTATCAATCGGATGTGACAGAGAAAGAATCCAGCAGGTGCCTCCCGGTCTGGGGCACACTTGGGGCGGCGGACTCTTGCTGAGAGAGTGACGAGTGGAGAGATACAGGATGAGGGGAGATGAGGGGCAGAGGCAGACCAATATGGATTTTGGAGGGCTGATCACGAAACCGCTATTAGGGAGTAAAACATTTCCGATACCGTTATATCAGCCAATATTTAAAAAAAATGGGCAATCAACTAAGATGTCATTATCGAACCTGTATGACATAGGATTTTAATTAAGGTTTGATATTTTTCAGTTTAACAATAAACTTTATGACTATAAATAAAAAGAAAGCACAACAGCAAACAAATATATAGAGTGTGAATTAAAACATTTTTTTTAGGTAAAATGCAAACATAGACGCGCATCTTTTCTGCATTGTTTATTCTGTGAAACAAAAGCTTTCTACATATTTCTGCAAATATAAATGTTTAAAACCAATGTCTGTGAAAGGCTCACATCGGCTGTTTTTTTTATTTTTAATAAGAGAGATTAAAAAAGGACTCAAAAGGTGGTGATTGTGGAAGATAAAATGTAGACGCTGTCAGATTATAGTAATGAAATAATGGAAAAAATGGCTAAACTAATTAATCAACTGGCAACTATTTTCATAACAGATTAATCACTTTGTTCAGTTTTTCTCAGAAAAACTGCTCAACAATCACAGGTTCCAGCTTCTCAAATTTGAGGATTTGATGCATCACTTTGAAATATACAATAACTAGAATGGCACTCAGCGAATACCTCAGCCAAAGCCCAACAGTCCCCTTAAATTCAATCAAGCTGCACCAAATTTCACACACTATATCTGTCCCCTAAATATGCCTGATTTATTTAATCAAGATCCATGAGGTATTCCCTGGGAACATGATCAAAATATTGAAAAAATGCCAATATTCCCAAAATAATGGCAAAAAAATGGATTATCAGTGATATCGGTGTAAAAAACACATTGTCCCTGAATAAAGAGCTGAACAAAAGCGCCGTGGCATATTCAAAAGTCATCCTGACACTGTTTGTCCAGCAGACATCCTGCATATTTTGGTTATCAGCACACTCAGTCAGGCTCCAGTTACTGGACACGCAACTATGATTGTGAACTTACTGGCAATGTGAGCCACATGCTGCCACAATAATAAAAAAGGGATGTCATCTTAAAAACAAGGACACAAAACACACAGACACACACCCACACACACAAGCCCAACCCTCGCACACACATCCATATAGAATAAATAAACATATCAAATATATTGTCAATAAAAACATAAAATCGAGGCAGTTGCACTGGTGATGGGAACAAACACACAGACACAGTCATCAGACAGAAGGAGAGGACGGTAACACGACCCCCAACAAATATGTGGAGTAGCGTGAATGAGTATATGACACACACCCACGACACAAACACTCAGTGACGCATTGGGCCGACGCCATTGGGCCGACGCCATAACTGGAGAGTGTCCACTGGGGTTCAACAGGACCCAAAAAAACAACAACAACACACACTGATCACATGTGCCAGCAGCTGTTTGAGTGGATGCTCACCAACGTTTCTATTTCCCCTCGGTTAACTCTGGGACTGTGTATTCAAGACCTCGATCTGAAACATTAATTCTTCAAGGTAATTTCCTCCATAGCATGACTTGCCCTCAGTATCATCACTTTGGCTTCATTAGCCTGTCACACTGAGTGTTAATCTTGGATGTGGCCGCTAATCGTGTTCTCTCTGCCAGGCCCTTTGGCACGACACCAGGCAGGTCTTACAGCCCAAACATTTAAATTTGTGTGTTACTCGGAGGACAGATGGTCAGAGTCGAATATGGTGGAAATGCTCGCAGCTCAGTGTAGCCAGGGAATCTGGGGAACAGATCAATGTATTAAAGGAGCAGTGGGCTCACACACAAATCCGTAAAATGACCCTGAGTCGGGTTTCACTATTAAAACCTGTGTTTTTGTTTCCATTCATGGGTCTGCCCGCAAATTTCCTGGCTCAGGTGAAAGAGAAAACCAGCGGGAGGATACGTGGACGTGGCAGGCGCCCAACGCAAACATGGACCACGAGAGTCTGTGCACACACTCACATGCTCACGCAGGCACGCATACACAAACCACTGTTACACCTGTTAAATGCATTAATATCAATACAAATTATTCGAAAGAAAATTTGAGCACCCACTGTACCTGTAAATGTGCACGGTCCACGTGCACACACATAAATTATTTCCCTTTCTTTCTTTCTCTTGGGAGGATTTTTCCTCAGCTTTCACTTTCCACACAATACGACAATCACCACAGTGATTTTTGGCACAAGCAACAAAACCAAAGCAGTGGACTGCAAACGATGACGTACATTAGAAACCTGCATTAATCACTATTGTATTTATTCTAATAAGAATGAAAACACAGGAGGCTAATTGGATGAAGAGAGTTGCTATGAATGGAAATACTTGGTGCTCTGGGTCCTTCAGAATAGAGGAAAAAAGGATTACACACTATTCGTTCCTCTTCCAATTTGTCTTCTTCATGCGACTCTCATTTCTTATTTGTTCGGAGGCTGCTGTGACCTCACGGGTGAAACCTGCTTCACTCTGCAGCGACACGAGACTGAATGACAGCGGCTCTTTCAGATGCCACACGGACTCTCCCACTACACCAGCACATGAGCGGCACAGAAATAGCAGCACACTACACTGCAGTGGGTGATGATGCCACCACATCCTCATCCTGTCTTTAAAGAGAAGGACCAGAAAGGTCATACAAAATCTTGAACGGAAATTGATTTTGTTCTGTTTTTTGTGTGTGTTGTTTAACATCAAGCACAATGATAAACCAAGCTGTGGATGTGGATCGGTCACTAATGATCTGTCAACACCTGAGGAGGGAGTAACACAAACACATCCTTTCAAGTGCAAATTTACACAAGCAGTGAAAACATCAGCGTGAAACCTAATAAAACCCTTATTCCGTTTTGAAATGCACATGAATATGGTAAAATGAGCAACACATAAATGACCACAGCCAATTTCCAGTGGTTCAGTTTTCAAATAGCAATCACAGCAGAGACTTAATTATCATGTCTGCAAAGTATTGTGATTTTTGTGTATTTCTATTTTTATAAATCCACATTTTATATTGATGTTTTTAATCTTTATTTATAATATTTTGCCCTATAAAAGCGGAGTCAAAATTTCAAACAAGACCCCAGTAAGTAAAAGAGAAATAAAGTAAAATCATTATTTCCCACTGTCTCTCTGTTATTGGTCTATAAATGTTATGGTCTTGACCTTATAATGTTTATGGCTTAAAATGGAACTGAATTTAATACCTTTTATTTTAGTTCATAATTTTTTTGCCATGGATTTTGTGAAGCACCTTGTAGCCTTGTCTAGATAAGTGCTAAACTAATAAAGTAATTATTATTATTATTAATAATATTAATAATAATAATAATAATACACTAGTTAATTTTCATTTGGGCCACTGGAAGGTTGGACAACACTTGGAACAAACTAATGTTACAGAGTAAAAACATTAGTATAAGTTATATAACCTCATAAACACACTCAAATAAACACGTGTCATTTCCCGGACAGGAAGTCACCCGTTAACACTGGTCGAGCGCTTCCCCCTAGCGTCTAGACGCCGCTACTACAACAATACAGGAGACAGCGTAAGGACTTGGATGCGCTGGTGAGATTCATGAAGGGTATTTAAGAAAGTTTCTTACAGGTAGAACCGCGAGAGCTCCGGACATGTTTCCTTAAACAGCAGAGACGCGTGCAGCAGGAAGTTGGCGGATGTTTCGCTGAGGAGAGTTTTCATTTCCCATCTGTTTCCTGCTGTGACGTAGGGAAACTCGGCAGTTAAAATGTCTTCCTCCACAGAAAGTTGTAAACGGAGGTTAAAGAAGCTTCCGCACACGATATCAGAGCCGGAGGAACCAGGAAGTGTGTGAATTTAAGTCTAGATTCATACTAACGTGGTATGTGTGTGTGTGTGTTGGGCTGCGACACCACAGACATCCACGTTGAGTCGCGAGGTTGTGACGTGTCCCGCGATGCATTGTGGGAAACTGAGTCACATACAAAATTGGTTGGTTGGGCACCACTTGTTTTATTGTCTTCTACTTAGCTGTTAGTGCCAAAAACAGTCTAAAGGCAAAAATAGAATAACAATAACATTGAGCTGAAATAAATTAAATGAAATTAACTGAATTATATTTATTCAGGATAATAAATCTGATTTTAAATGAACTTTTAAGAAGCTTATTTATTAATCAGGTGTCAGGGATTACACAGGAGACAAAGGTGTAAAGAGTCATAACACCTAAATAATCGGACACTTTATCACTATATATTTAAGTTATTAATTATAGAGGAATAGTTCAATGCAGCTCATGTAAATGCCCAGATAGTTATTATTGAATGTCGTCATTCCTTAGATCTTATTGGATATTTAGAATTACCAATGATAGACGCCAGCGGGGGCCCATTGACATCATGAATGCTTTATCCTGCATGCGCACTGACACACCAGGTCTCCTGAGCCCCAGACACGCATGACATCCGACAAAGAGTCGATGGCCTGAGTCTGTAAAACTCCTGCCTGATCCTGTGAAGTGATTGCATCGGGTCTGGATGGGGGTTGAGCAGAGAGAGCGTGAGCCCCAATGTGAAATTGGATCTTTTAGAAGAAGGAGCAGCAGCAGCAGTGAGGACGAGCCATTTACTGAGTGCGCACCGACGGGTGAGCCTCAGCCGGTCCCCTCTGGTGTGCGGATATCAAGAGCGGCCACCCATTCAGTCACGAGCCTGGTGGGTAGAGAGACGTGAAGTGACAACGGAGAGATTTTTTTTTTATTCACAGAAGAGAAGATTTCACTCAGCATCAGCAGCGACGGACCTCCTGCTCTGCTCCCAGCGTCGGACCGGTGCATTTTACGCGCAGCTTTTCCCGGAATCTGACAGTAGGTTTTCAAGCCTTTCATATTATAACAAATGCTACGATTTTAGCCAGTTGCAGACAATTTAATGGTGTCATAGCTTATTGTAATTCACAGTGATCCCACGTGTGGCTGAGTTAAAGAGAGAAATAGGCTGTAATGCCGTCCTTTGTTTGGATAACTGGTCATTTCCATCATGCAGGCAAATTTTCCTTTTGGAACTTAGACATAGAAAGTACAAATAATAGATAAGGGATAAGAATCACACGAATTCAACACAAATAGAACAAATAGATGTTTATGGGCAAATGTTTTGCTGCGCAAAAGTGTGAGGTCTTCTACTGCGGTTGACATTCTGTCTGTGATGCGTGTGTGTGTGTCCGTGCATGGAGGGGGGGCGGCCACCAGACACTGAGGAGATATTAAATCACTGGGTCGGTACAGGGCGCACAGACACTGATGGAGTGAGCCGAAGTGTGAGGGATTGCTCCGCACTTTGTCCGCGAGTAAACCTTCACTTTATCCGCCGCTGTCAGGCGCACCGCTCTCCAACGCAAGATTCAAATAGCCGAGCGGTGCAGCGAGAGTGTAGTCTGCGGATAAACGGATTTCCCCTCACTGCCAGGACCAAATTGACTCTCGATTCCAAGAAAGAGCCAGAGAGACTGACATGCAGGCAGGGAGGCGGGGGAGGATGATATGGTGCCACCACATCCTCATCCTGTCTTTAAAGAGAAGGACCAGAAAGGTAGGAAGCTTCTTTTTCACTGATTCTGTGGTCTGACTAAATAAAGTGGCATAAATTAATATTACAACTGCGCACGATGAGGCATAAATTCAGCCTTAATGAGCTAAGACTTGTCAAAGACTTCTCTGATCTGCACAGTTATAAATGAACCTCATTTTCTTACAGGGCACAGGGAAGCAGGAGCCTGTATGGAGATCAATCACGTAACTACCAGGCAGTATTGGATTGCTAGTAAATCTTTGAAGTTTGCCTGGAAGTGAGATGACATTCATTTCCATACAGTAACATTAGACTGCTTTGTACACTAAATCAGTTTTACCAGAGGGAAATTAAAACCCCCAAACTGTCTCATGAGCTCGGCTGACTCACATGATGGAACCTGCAGCCCTGGCAGTGTTAATGCACAGCTCACTGGGCCACACAGGACCACTGTGCTTTGGATGAGACATCAGGTCTGGTCCTTGCGAGACTCTTCCGTCAGCTTTAGAGGACCTCGCAGGGGAGCAGAGACATCCCAGAATCCCACAGTGTCCTGTCAGCATCTGCAGGGAAAAGCCAATCCCAGCAGCAGAGGCATCCATTGAGCCAGCGATCACTTCTGAAACGCAACACCAACTCCAATGGTGCTGAGAAAGCTCAGGAGAGAAGGCGCAATGTGCTTGTGCTGCTGAATGTGTGTCTCATACAGTCAGACTGTGTGTGTGTGCATCTTTGTGATGACTTCCCCGCAGTCGTGGAGCTTTAAAAACTCAAAGGGCTAACACTTCAATCAGTATTCTCCCGTGCAGTGATGTTAACTGCAGATTTGCATTTGTGTGCAGCTGTTATCTGAGGTCAGTCTCCTGCAGAACACCCTGACTTTACACATCTCCAGCAGGAACACTGCTGAGTCCAACAGTCTACACCCAGTAATGTGTGTAATTATCCTCTTAGATTAATAATTAATAGATTATAATATAAGGTTGCTCAGTGGTTCAGGTTTTATGCTGTGTGCTGATAACTGCCTGCCTTTGTTTTAGTCTTTTGGGCATGAACATCTTTTTAATCCTGAGTTTTCTTCCTACCTTTCAGCAGCAGCCACCTCAGTCTTTCCTCCTCACAGTGCCAACATGCATAATGCCCACTTTACCCAGACATGTGTTTCTTAATAGTTATTTCTCAGTAAAGCGTTTTTCTTTTCAATGCATCATTTATTATTCTCCTCAAGCTCCCCCACCGTCATACATTTATCACAGGCATTCTTAGAATTACAGCATTGGATGAATAGTCTGATGCAGTAAAGAGTAAAGACACGACCAAGGTCACAGCATCACTTACGCGCAAAAAACATTTTGTGTGTGTGCTGGTTGGAAGTTGTCTTCCCCTCCCCAGGAACCATCACACACTCCCAGAGACAACACTTCAAGGACAACAGCACTCACCTCCCACTTCATTAAAATCAGTCGTCTGACGAGCCTTGCTTATTTCACAAAGCCACTCGCTGAGGAAAATAGATTTTTTTGTGTTCAACATTTGAAGTGATTACACCCTCCATGGAGATTAATTGTGAAGAGAGCTGAGTCACTCAACTGTTACTGGAAGCTGCGCATGCAGAGGCCAAGAGACTTTCTCGCTTGCGCTCTTTTCAACAAAACCTCCTCGGATGCACTGTACTTTTCAACGGAGGAACATGTGCACACTCAAAAGGAGGTGATCTGGTTATTTGACCTTGATACATATTCTTCCTTGAACACAGTTTTTTTAAAAGAATGCCTCAGAGCAAAAATTATTTATAAATCTCAGTAGAGATTTGTAAAGCGGACCCAGTGGAGTCTATTTTAAGGCAATGAGAGCGCAGGTCTCCCAACGAGGCGGAGTGTGAATGTGTGTGGGCTTGTACAGTTGTGTGTGGACATATGTTCTGTACATGCACTGACTGCTATCTGCGCTTGTTTAGCAGGGCTGCTGGTCCCAGACTGCTTTTCTACACATCATCAGACTGAGTAGAACAAACAAGTCAGGTCTACAAACAGGGTTTGTTTGGATCAGGATGATCCCGGCATCCAGAGGCCGAGAGAACAGTGGCTCATTCAGGAGACACCAAGGGAGAGGACCCAGCGGAGGGACTGAGGTCTCTGTACAAGCTTGTCTATCCCTGGAGAATAACAAGGAGAGGAATCGCGAGGAATAGCAAAGCCTACTTCCATTATGTGCCGTTCATAATAAAATCATAGAGGGTTAGCGTTCAAAGACGTGACCTGAAAAGCACTGAAAGCCTCCACTTATGTACATCACTTTAACAGTGAAGTGAACAGAGTGAGCCTCTACGCACTCAGTTCAGGTCACTGTTAGTTGTCAGCTGGATCAGAAGGCTTTTAAGAAGTTAAGAGTTAAGTCAAAGACCGTGGAGCCAAATCTTGGTGGTGTAAATTAAAGTGCCTGTTTGTTTCTTAACTCCCTGTGGCCTTGATTAAAATGAATGGGCACGCAGCCCAACACCCAAATTGGCTGCCAGACGAGACCTTTCTTTTCCCCCTCTTAAGTCAAGTCAGCTTACTGAGTGAAGCACAGACAAACAACCTCCAGCATATACAGGCAGATTTAATATACGGGTAAACAAACACATGCAAATTAATGCACGGCTGTGCACATTAAGTTGTATACTTTTATTGCTGTATCGCTATGGATGGACCCAGTGATGCCTTTCGCCCGGCGAAAGAGTATTTTGGGTTTGCATCTGTATTTGTACACATACTGTAGACTCTCTCATTATAAACTAATGGCACCTTTAAATCCTATCAAGCAGCATCAAATTTCACACTCTCACATATCAGTTCATAAAAACCAATCAACAAACTGGACTGGCACTCAGCAGAGCGCATACCTCTGCCAAGGCCCAACAGACTTAAATTCCATCAAGCGGCACCAAATTTCACACACTCAAAGATATATATATATACTCAAAGATATAAGCTCAATAAATATGCCTGATTCATTCCTGGGAAAATGGTGAAAATGTCCCCCAAAAAACGCCATATCTCGCAATGTTAAAGAAAATGATAAAACATTTCCTGGATCTGCCCCATAATCTGAATTCACACTAGAATTTGATGATTCTTTCCTAAACCATACTACATCCAAGGATGTAGTATGGTTTAGGAAAGGAAAGTTTTTAGAAAATCTGTCCTGTAGTTTTTCTGTGATCCTGCTCACAAACGATCCAACCAACAAACGAAGGCATTAGGGTACTAATGCATCTAAATTTCAGAAAAATTGGGGGCACGTTAGGAGCACCGCAATATGTCAAATCTGGCATCGGGTATGCTCATTTCGTTCTGTTCACTCAAACTTTCCCTCATGAAGTTTGTTTCCTCATGGTTCCTCTCCAGCAGCCTCCATATCACACACTAATCAGTCACACCACCGCTACGCTGGCGCAATGCACCATTGGGTCAAACTGTCTATTGTGTGGGTCTTTGAATAGAGGGGGGGTCTTTTCAAACGATAAGGTTTTGGTAATGGGATACATATCCATTGCGCTCTGTGTGATCATTGTCCCTGATTATGGAGGTTGAACAGGACTTGTTACTCAACATCAATATTTCAATTACAAGTCCCATTAATTGCGAGCTGCATCAGCAGCATTTTCATCCGGCAAAGTTATTTCAGCTCTGTCAAAAACCCATTGTTCCTGTGGAAATGGAAGGTCGATTCACATAAACAATTAAACGTAGAATGTGGGTGGCCTCTTTTTCACCACGGCACAGTTGCCTTGAGCAGTGCCATCCGTTATTACATGGCGTCTTTGTCAAATGTCCTAAAATGAAGGAAGGGATGCACCGCGGCTTTCATTACAAAAGGAGCCAATGCTCGGTGATGCATTGTGCTCTAGATGTGGGAGATCAGCTTTTCCTGAACAGCATACTTCAAAATCTTACCTTTTTAAAGTTTCCAAAGACCCCGAACCTGTTCGAAATACTTTTATATTTCTTTTTTTCTAAATATGTTTTCTTTTTTTATTCATAATAGGAACAAGGGTTAAGGTAGGACACTACAGCTGAAATAATATATTCTAAAAAATGTTTGAACTAACTCCTGTGGTACTTATAATAAGACAGATATTTTTGTCATTTTTATGTTTAAATATGCAAATAAAGTTTTATATAAATAAGCTATTAATGATATGGACTATCCCTTCTGTTAGTAAAAACTCATTTTGAGAAAACACCCTTTTAGAATATGTATTTGAACAGAAATGTACATCTAAATAGACCAAGTGCAGTAAAACAAACAGCTAAATGTGTATGTTGGATGTTTGCTTTCCACTTGTCTGAGAGAAGACACTGCAGGGAAGCAAAACACCTTTTAAATTGACCAGCTCATGAAAATACAATTGAGTTTGGCCCCTGGCTCTCCACTTCTTTCTATTTTTTTCCCGCTCGCTTTGTCCTTCAGCTCCTTTCATCTGTCCTCTGACTTCATATCCCTGCAGTCTCAAATCTAGGTTGGACCAGTTTCAATACAGAGACCAGGCAACAGAAAGATACTCGTGTAATTGCCTAACCACCACGCAGAAAAAAGCAGAAGTCTGGTTTTACCAGAGAGGCTGATGTCAGCGTCTGTTTGAAAGGGACTGGCAGGTTGAAGAATGAGCCTGACAGGAAGACACCACAACAGAAAGTTAGCGTAAATGTCACAGAAAAGGGAAAAGCGGCTGTTGATTATTTTTGTTGTTCCGTCTGCACATATGTCTGTGGAACCGTGACATTTTCAGACCGACCTGCATCTTAGAGTTCACTCAGTTTTGACCTTTTGATGCCTGTAACGTGGCAGACTCCCCGAGAGAGACGAGCAGAAAACGAAATACCAGAGGCTTGGGGTCGGTTTGGGAATTGATTGAATGCCTCTTCTTCTTTGGTGACAAACTGCTTCCCAATAGGCAGCTTACGCACCAGTTTGCTTGCACATATTTCTAATTTCCACCCCAACAGATCTTAATTCTTTCATTTATTCCCAATGACATGCCTCAATTCCACCAAAGGGCTTCTATAAACTGCAGACGGATCTTTTTCTGCCGACCTGTAGCACTCGTAGTCATTAACCTCCTTGTCAGGCAATTTGGGCCAGAGGAGGTTTTTCTCTGGATGTGGAACATGACGTAGGTATGAGATGTAGCCGGGAAAAGCCAACCGTCCGCTTCACAAGGTGATTTAAGGCGATTTTCATTGGCCAGGTGATAAATGAGATGCCTGTGGAGGTGCATTGCCCTTTTGGTGCTCTCTCTCACTCTCATTCACTCTCCATTAGTATTTTCCTTCATTCTATTACCCGTCTCGTTCGTTTTCCTCCCCGAGCTGCTCGTCGTCTCATTCTCCCGTCCCGCCGCTCCCTGTCCCTCTCTTCCTTCCATTTTTGTGCCATCCGCTCGCTCTGTCTCTCACACAGAATCTATTGTAATTCACTTTATCTTCTCCCCCCTTTTGTCACCCCACATTTCCTTCCTCTCTGTCTCCCTCCTCACAGTGGATCAGCTGTTGCCGGCCTGAGCTGAAGGTGACCTCTCTGGCTGGGCCAAGGGCTGCAACACAGGACATGGGTCCTGCTCTCCTCCCCGCTCGTGTCTTGTGTTGCAGCCAGTGGAGCTGCCTGTCTGTACCTCTGCGAGTCTGTCTGCGCTCCCACAACAGACGGATCCTACCAAGCACGGACCCGTTGACCCTGCTCCTCACTTCACAACTGGCTTGTGCCTCGTCACTGTCATTTTCAGTGTTGTTTTCAAAATCAATATATATCCTGTCTCACAGTTAAAAGGCAATAAAGTACTTAAAAATAAAAAAATGCTATCCCTGTTGTATTTGTACTGATAACAGTGGGATTCAAGGATTGTTTGTTATGCTGTACAATGGGATATGCTCTGTGTCGCCAAGTTTAGATTCAGTACTTGTTTCAGGTCATGTCCTATCAAGTGCAGAGCTGCAGCCTCCAGAGAGCAGCTCCCTGAAGGCATTTGCACTGTGACATTTAAAGCAAAGTTAGCACCATTTCACATTACTATTCTGTTGAAACAACAAACACCGGCCCAAGCCAAATAGCTTTTTAATGGGACTTGTCTTGCATCAAATATAGCAGTACTCCTGACTTTCCCAGGGAGCAAACATCATCGAGAAGCAATAGCTCCTGACAAGGTCAACAGTGATGTACCTCTGGGTGAGGCAGGCGGGCAGGTGGAGGGTGAGGAGACATGCACTGGCTGTCTGAACCTATTTAAAGGCTTCATTGTCTTCTCTGCAGGTTGCATCAACTGCATAGATGGAGAGATTAAGAGAGTAACAGGACATAGACTCTGGCTGCATCCATGCTACTTCATTTTTGTTTGAGAATTGTGTTTTCAAACTAAAACGACCTCTGTCCACAGGAACGTTTTGGCTCTGTATCTGTTATAATCTCCGTCCATAGTCACTTGCCTGAAAACACACATCACTTGACTATACTCATTTACACTTGGCATGCTGGACCCAGAATTGCTAATGCATTGCAGGGTTTATACATTTTCAAATGAAAATGTAGTAATGTGGATGTAGCCTCTGTCTTAGTTCACATCTCAATAACAAAGGGAGGGATGAGGGAAGGAGAAGGTTTGAGACAACGCAATACTTCCTGCTGCCAGATGTGGCCAATCACTTTATATTGACACCCCAATGACTCAGATATGGTCCGATATCAATGTGTTAGGGGGGAGTGCTTGTTTTCAGTTTGTGTGGATCATTGTTATAATTGTGTGTGTGTGTGCTACAGTGTTGACAATATACAGCCATTTTCTAGCAGGGGGTGTCACTTGATTGGAATGTAAATCCAGGTGCGGACGCTTGCTGTTTTCAATCTCCCCCGACCGCGGACTGTTTACCAGAGGGATTGAAAGGAGGCGGTGTGCTGAATGCTCTGTGAGCTGCTGTCGGCTGGCTGTGTTTACCCCATGTGGGTGCAGATGTCTCAGAGACAATATTTACCATCACACAGCCCCGAGCTCTGCCAAATACTATTGTGACATACCTCCTGGAATGTTCCTTGACCTGATTTTCATGAAACACGTGGAATAACTGTGAAACCACATGTTATTATTGGTGTGCGTCTTTCTGGGGGCTCTGCAAACTTAACACAAAACATCTTCAGGTTAACTTTTTTCAGTTCAAAATTTCCTCTTCCACATTTGGGGGATCTGTTTTTGGAAAATACTTTACTTGGATTTCTTGCCTAAATCAGTCTCAGCTGTCAATCATCATGTTTCACCTCGTTATTATAGCATCAAATAACTAAATAAAATCAAACTTACCTGGACAAGAAAAATAAAACATAGGCTATTTGACGGGTACTTTTTAGTTTGGTCAATGTCCCATTCACTAACATTGGAGGCAAGGTTTATGTCCTATACTGCAGCCAAGATGATTTATGCTTCACTTTTGGGTAGCTGTCATGTCGTCCATCTTTATATACAGTCTATAGTCCAAAGGCAACAGAATCCATCTGCCAGCTCTAAAGAAAATTATAAAACTGCACTTTGTGTTAAATGTGCATTTTACTGCAGGTTAAGGGCCGAAGTCTTTCTTGGTTTCTTGTTACCTTTGTAAGTACCTCTTTAGGTCTTTATGCTAAGCTAAGCTATCCAGCTCATGCACTAAATTCTAGTGCCATACAGAGATGGTTTGTTACCTAAGGGGGCGGTTTCCCCCTGATTCTGAACTAAAATGTGGAAATATTCCTTTACATACATCGTGATTATGTTACCTTTGCCTGCTTTAATCCCTTAATACTGTATATTCCCTCCCTAGCTTTGCTGTCCGTAAGGAACCATTTATACCTTAAAACCCCCACGCAAACAAAAGTCCAACCTCTGTACAGCACTTAATTAGCTAAATGAAACATTTGCATTTCGCACCAAGAAAAGGAGACTAAGTGAGATCTAACAGATTGCTGGGTCTTAACAAGGATTTGCTGTGCCGCATATTTTTCCACACCAGCGCACTTTGTGTCTGCAATCAGCAGTTACAGACAGACAGAGAGAGAGAGAGATCTCCCTTGCTGCTGCAGATTAAACTCACCCCCCTAACACCCCAGTATAGATATGGAAAGGCTACAGCAGCAATATCAAGCCAAGGAGTTGATTCAGTTCACAGCGAGGGAGATGAAGAGCAGGTGAAGGCAGGGAGGGAGCAGGAGGGAGCCGAGAGCAAAGTCCCTTTCGTTGCAGGTGTCTTGTCACTTTGCTTTAGATCAGATGTGTGCGCTTCGCGTGACGTGAAGGGCTAAGTGTCACGCCACCGGGTTAAAAGATGTCCGTTTGATGATGACATGTGGTGAAATTTAGTCAGAGATACGGAAATAAGATTAGGAAAAGGGTTATATCTGTTAAATCACACGTTACACTGCATTTCCAAGCAAATAAACCATTGTTTATGTGCAGTCATGGAGTGCAGGTATATAGACAAAGGAATAAATGATTATATGGCTGGATGGTCGTATCCATCGCAGCTTCTTTAATGTAGTCAAAGACAGAGCCTCGACACCAAGGCCTCGTAAAGTCAGGCTCGCTCACTGTGATTAAAGATTACCAATATACATCAGACTCATTTATGAGATGGAGGATGTGGCTGCGCGATCAATTCCTCAGTCAACTCCAGGGACTGTGGATCCGATCACATCTCACAAGGTCATTTGTGTTTTGATGCTTATTATAAAGGGCGGCATGGCGTAAGCTTTGTGCAGTAAAAGACGAGAAAAGATGCAGGAGAAATGGGAAGAGTGTCTTTCATTAATTAGATCATTATTGTGCCACTTGGCGAAAAGTTAAGAACCAGAAGTACCCGACTCCTTCCAAGGACCGCAAGCGTTCAGAACTGGCTCACTCTACCAGCACTCCCAGGGGAAATGACTGAGCAACTTAGAAATGATAAGAGGCTCTAAAGAGAGACCGGAGAGAGCATGGAAAAGAGGGAAGAGGAACTGAAGTAATAAAGTGGGGAAGTTAGAGATGATAGAAAAGGGATGAAGAGATTGGCAGCTGGGGGAGATAAAGACAGACTGCGGGGGAATGTACGGGGGAACGTACGGGAAGGGAAGAGAATGACAAAAGAATGAGAAGCAGCAGCAGCCTCAGATAAGTGGTGAAAGGGACGGAGCTGTAGAGAGAGTGGAGAACAGACTGACTGAGGGCTGATTTATTAAAACTGATCGAGGTGGCACCGTGGAGACAGCTGCCACTTTCCACCAAGTTCCAGACAAGGCGAGTGACACTGACACATCAGGTAATAGAAATAAAAAACTTTGTTTGTCAAAGAAAGTTCTGCAAAAAAGTGTTTGGTAATCTGCTGAGGTTGTACGTGCCCTGGAAAACCCTGAAAATCTAAAATACATTATAAATATGCCAGTGGTGTGGCATGGTGTGCCAATTGCCAGTGCACAAATAAAAAGAGTGATAGTCCCCATGTACCTTTTCTGTTTTTTGTCTCTCTCCTATTTTCTTGTAGGTTTGTTTACCAACTGCAGAGAATACGCAGACAAAAATAAAACCCCAGTGTGTGCAACAACCATAGACTATAAAGAGGCAAGGACACAATCCCAGGCACTCTGGAATGGAAAAAGCAGTTTGAGTTGAATAGGAGACATTTTCATTCTCTGTCAACACACAAAACAACTGTTAGCAGCGTTACAATGAGTGCCTCTTCAGTTGTGTGGTGCAGGTATCGTTCCCATGAATGGACCAACAAAATAAAAACACAACTCGTAATTTCTGGCATAGTAGAGTATAAGGGCAAGGTTTAGGAAACAAAAAGCAAATTTTGAATTAAATGAACATATTGTTATTAGGATATTGTGTTTAGACAAATAGTAGAGGGGGCAAAAGATGTTTTAAGAACAAAGCATGTTCTTTTCAGTGTATCTAAATCTGAAGAGGTAATGAGGATCATCTGTTGAGGTCCCAGGCACACTTGTTTTTATAAATACATTATTAATCTTTTCTATGCATCAATGTAAACTGTAAAAGTCTATATAAAAAATTCCATCAAAAAAGCACTAATGTGTTGATGTTTAAATTTTTTATAAAAATCATATATAGTTCAATATTGTTTTTATGTAGCCAACTGTTCTATTTATGTCACATTTGAAACCCTCATGCCTGTGTTCTAGTTAGGGCCCGAGCACCGAACAGTAGGAGCCAGTGGGAGGCCCTATTGAACACAGGCATGAGGGCCTGTTATCGTGTAGCCAACTGTTCCTATGATGTCACATTTGAAGTCCGAGACAGGGAGAAGACAACAGCTCCAAGAAACATCAAGACTATTAGAAGACAACGGATCATTTTTCTCTACAACACTTACCCTGTACCTGTGTTCAGCCAAGATGAAGAAGGGACACAACTTAAGAAACGAGGTAAGATTTTCTAACCAGGAGACACTTTTAGTGTTACACATATTCAGACCACCTTACATTTTATTTCATTATTTCATGTTTTGTCTGTGAATTTTCAATAAACCCGTCACATGAGTCTCTGTGGATATTGTGCAGCTTCTGTTTAGGATAATTCACTTTCACTTTAGTGTTGAGATACTGTACTTAAGAGAAATGCAGAAACAGCATTTAAATTAACTCGTAAAAATTTCATGTGATGATCAATGTTTTAAGAGATAATGAACGGATGGATGAGAAATCGTCTGAATTGATGAAAGTGATGTAACTGTTAAAGTTAAATTCAGCAGTGTGAATCATTAGAGATGAAGATGAAGATGAAAGACCTCTTGTCTTTTTCTGTGTATCCAAACTTATGATGGGACTGTGTATTTACCTGTTATATGTATGTTTGTGTCTTTCAGTCCGTTGTACATCATGTGGAATCTCCCACCAAAACGATTGAGTTCCTCCGTGGAGAGATCAAGGAAATGGAATTTGAGGGAATGGAGCTAGCTCAGGAAAATGCGGCACTGAAGTGCATGATGTCCGGAAATGATGCTAGGTGGAAGAGGGACAAACAGGCCATGCAGGATCAGATTGATTCCGCCAAACAGGGGCTGGCCTTTGACTCTGGAAGAGCCATGCAGACAGAGTTGGAGGACGAGCTCAAGGAGTTGAAGCTGGTGTTGAAGGACAAAGAAAAGTGCATCTACAAATTGAGTTCCCGTCCTAGAAACGATCAGATCGAGAGGGTGAAAAGGGAGCTGAGCGACAAGTGCAACCAGGTCAAGGCGATGGAGCTTTCCTTTGACAAGAAGATGAAGCACATCATCGCTGAAAAAGATGCAGTTATTGCCAATGTCACAAATGTAAATGTGGCACTTGGACATCAAAACCTGGAGCTCGTGGCCAAGCTCAGAGGCATCCAGAGAGAGGTCCACCCCATCCAGAATGAGTGGAAGATAAAAGCCAACGCTCTGGAGGATAGTCTCAAAGCTGAGCAGGCAGAGAAGAAGGCCTGCTATGAGAAGATAAAGAAGCTGGAGAAGTTTCAGGTTATCTTTGGTATAAGGGAGTCATCACATGTTAACTGACATGCAACCTTAGTTTATATGATCCCCCTTCATCCACCAGTGTCTTTTGTTTAGTCAAATTTAAGGTCATTTCTCAATAAGCATTTGATTTTATCTGCCTTATGCTCATATTGTCCCTGTATATCGATGTGTGTGTGTGTCTGTGGCTCCTCGCACTGGGGCAATGTCCTTGAAAGGATCATTGATTTGATGGACAGATTCAGATCCCAGATTTCCTGTAAACTCGCCGAGCCGTGGCGCAGGAACAGGCAGGCAGGCATTTGTGCGATGCCCCTGGAAGCGCATGTAATCTGCTGGGATGCGACTTTGATAACGCGAACGTCAACATGCAAACAGCAGTGATTTCTGTCTCGGCCCTGTTTCTAGGCCTCGCTTCGTACTCCGCCTGCCCACCAGATGTCCCTGGGCTTTTTACCTTTTCGCCATATTTTCCACTTCCCTGCTTGCTTACAAACATATTTCTCTTTTCTCTCACCTGCTCCCCAGTATTTATACCGACCCATTTTTCCCAGGCTGATTGCTAAAATCTCTGTTTGTTTCCCTTCGTGGTGTGGACTCCTCTTCCTGCTACCTGTACGTGGTCACCTGTTGTCTGCACCTGCCAGCCTGTCCATACGAGTGTCTGTAAACTTGGTCCTCATGAAATCATCTATTTACTTTTCTCATTGGCTGTTTGTCTGGCCTTGAGTCCTCTCCGCCTGCAACTCCGACCACCTGCCGTGACAAAGCCTCAGTTGCCCGATGGCCCGCAGTTTTGGGGGAATGTGCTCGTAATTTTAATGAAATAAATAAAAACCATTGTCTGTCTTTTTGGTGTCTTATTCAAAACAGAATGGCATCGGTCGATGGAGAGAAAGGCGATCCGAGAGAAATGGCCTCTCTCATCCACTGTGTTGGATTGGGTGATCGTTTTTTCTCCATGTCAGCTCCCACGAGAATGTCTGTGGCAGCTCAAGGTGTGTGTGTGTGTGTGTGTGTGTGTGTGTGTGTGTGTGTGTGTGTGTGTGTGTGTGTGTGTGTGTGTGTGTGTGTGTGTGTGTGTGTGTGTGTGTGTGTGTGTGTGTGAAGCTAGACAGAGGCGGATAAGGAGACCCAGAAATGACGGACTTTGATTCAAAGGAAATAGCTTTTCTATTAGTGATCGAAAGAGACTCAAAAAAGAAACAAATTGAAAGTTATTGTTGGGAGGAAGGCAGGGAGAGTCAAGGATGTAGAAGAAATAGTGCAGATCATAACAAGGAAATTGTGCCTAAGAAATAGGCGAAGGAATGGAAGAGCGGCCTGACTGCGATGGAGTGAGATAATTAAGTAGAGGAGAAAAAGCTGCTGAAGGAGAAAGAGGAATGAAAAACAGACCCAAAGTTCCGGAGGGATAGAGAGAGAAGGACAGGACAGAGGAGGAGAAACAGAGAACAGAAATAGAGGGATACAAGCTTCAAAAGATGAGGAATGAAACTCTAGTTGACAGCAGATAGGGGCCAGTTATGATGAGTGTCCCTCTCTCGCTGTCCTCAGTGGAAGTACGGCCCAGTGCTGAGTTATCAGCCGCTCAGGTCCCCCACACACAAGGTGACCTTCTGTGAATCAGCCGGTCGGTGGCGGCGAGCTGCAGACTGTGGACGGTGACAGGTGTTCACTTACAGCCCCCCAGCTCCCAGCGGCACGCAGTCATTACGGTTTATACATTCATTCTGAACACAAACCTTTAAAGGGTACAGAAGGGCCCCCCCCCACAGGGCGGACACAAGTCGAGCTCATACATTTATGCTCACTCCTTGCTTGCTTTCAAAATACGCTGCCATGTGCATTCAAAAAGGCAAATCACAGCAGATGTGACAAGGAGCGTGCACGTGTCGACACCCTGTCAGAATCACTCGCAAATGATGCGGGGCCAATTATGTGGGTGTTTCTTAAAGGGACAGAGCTGTAAAAAATGGGCTCCGAAGACAAAGACTTCAAGTGATGAATTGCTGCATTTCCAGAACGCCTGGGATAATGTGTTTTCAGCAGAGCCTGCTTTCCCAGTGAAAGAGATAACGATTGTAATATATCAGTGAAATGTGAATTTAATGTGGTCAGGTTAGAGGAGATGCGGAGGGTGAGAGTGCGGGGTTTTCTTTTAATTTGCCGTCAAGATGCAGTTTTCCGTCTCATTACCGACATATTTTTGGTTTATCTGCGTGAAAATGTTATCCTCACAATACTTCTACTTTGCAAGACTTGAACGCATCCTGATGGAAATAAGACCACAGCGTCTCTAAGAGGAGTGACGGGGTGTGATCATTTCCGGAACCTCTAAATCTAAACTTGATTCTCACATAGCAAAATTGTTCAAATTTGGCCCACATTGTCATCTGGACAACATACTATGTGATGGCACTTAGGCGGTCCGCTCCTGTTTGCCAGATCTGTGCCACAAGTAAGCCATAGCAATACCGCATGTCAACCAAAGGTGGTCTGAATTTGTTTTGTGCTATTTGACCATATTCACCATTTACCACATGGGCCACTCAAGGTTTACACCTTGCCTGATCATTGCATGGTTGCCAAAAAAGGCCCACATTTGTTTTGGGATTTATGGCAAAAACATTTGCTATTTTACAAGTGGTCCACTTTAGGCTCACATCCATTTTGTCCATGCCACATCAAGGCCAGAACATCCGGAGGCTATCTTGGTATCAAGCTGCAGTGTGATGGATCTCACAACGAAAAGAAAATGGAACATATAAAGCATCCTCAGTCATGCACAGGCTCTTTGCCAGTCACTCATTCGGGAGCAGGACTTTGGTGCAGCAGCTGCTGAAGATGTTATTTGCCGGTGGAGCTGGGTGGGGATGTTTTTACGAGACCATGCGACCATGAAAGCACCACTGTGTGGAAACGGCTCCGAACGACTGTATTGTCCCAGGGCTTTTGATTAATGTGAGCGGTGCCAGACAAACAATTCAAGCAGTGTTATCAGGAGCGAACAGAGTGAGACAAGGGGCCCCTGAGCTCAACAACAGGGGCCTCGTGAGTGAGTCCCCCAGGCCAGCAGGATTGATAGCGTCTGATGTCGGATATTGTTTCTGTTTACCTGTTGGTGTGTGTGTGTGTGTGTGTGTGTGTGTGTGTGCTGTCAGCTGGGGAGAAGGGAATTGTTTCTGTGTTTACCCCGTGATTGAAAATCTCTCTTCCACTGCACTTAACTGCTGATTGGTCTGACCTTGCCGATACAATCCATCTGTATTGGCGGCAACTTCTGAGAGAGAACTCTCATCACGCTGCATTGCACAGCTCAACCGATTTATGATGTAAATACAGTCGGATAAGAGCAGAAACTTGTTTGCCTGATGTGGGAGTTCCTTTGAGGACAAATGGGATCATTATTTTAAATCTCGACAAGACAATGAGTTTTTTTTATCTTCCGTAGCTGTTTGATGTTTCCCTGTGATGTTTTATTTGACGACTTGCTTCTAATCACAAAGATCATTCCGTTTCCCTACGTATAAGGCTGATACATGAACAACACACTCCTCCAGTATCACAGACCCTTCAGGTGTCTGTGATGTCCCAAAAGAAAAAGAGCATGGACAGAAAATATTTTTGATCACAAACGCTGCCTGAAAGAAAACCTCAGCGGCTGTCACTTCCATTTTAAGAAGGGACTAATTATAGCAATTTTAACAGTTGTGCTCGTTTTTTCTGAAGAGATCCTGCTTCAAAAAGAGTAGACCTGGCTCTCTGCCTGCCCCTCAGAACTCTCTTACTCTCTGGCAAAGGAGATTCATTTACACCCTCTTCTCCTCCATCCTCCTTCCCTCTCTCTTTCTCTTTATTCCGTGCCTTTCTTGCCACCCTATCCTTTACCATTGTGAGTCTGATGACAGACAAACAAGTTAGATGCTCACTGGACTGAATGTGATGCGTTGCCTGGACGACTGGAGGACGGGCATTAGGGATTTTGCTGCTGGAGGGGAGATAAGTGAGGAGGTGGTTCTGTGTGTGTGTGTGTGTGTGTGTGTGTGTGTGTGTGTGTGTGTGTGTGTGTGTGTGTGTGTGTGTGTGTGTGTGTGTGTGTGTGTGTGTGTGTGTGTGTGTGTGCTTGTGTGTGTGCACGCGCGCTTGTGCATGTGGGTGTGTCTGTTTCAGACACTCCCATTGGGCCCCCAGGCTGGCAAGGACCGACTGCTGAGTGGGGTGATTGGCACCCCTCCGCTACCACCCCCAAACTTCTCCACTTTGCTTCAAGTCTACTTCAGCTGCATACAAACAAGAGGACGCCGCTTTGTCCTG
Source organism: Hippoglossus stenolepis (assembly GCF_022539355.2). Classification (NCBI taxonomy): domain Eukaryota; kingdom Metazoa; phylum Chordata; class Actinopteri; order Pleuronectiformes; family Pleuronectidae; genus Hippoglossus; species Hippoglossus stenolepis. Next base: position 11,562,495 of record NC_061499.1, read on the forward strand.
CAGCCCTGGTGCGGCCATCTGCCATACACACTTAGAACAAGAACACAAGCACGCACACATTGTTCACTCATCATGCTGACCTTGGCCAATGCATCTTACCAGAAAAGAGAAAAACATGTGTGGTTAACGTTAAACTTTTTCACTGCTTGTAAACGCACAGCTCACGATATATAATATCACATTGTCTCTATGAACAAAACCAAGAACTGCACTGAATGGAACCCATCCATCCATCAATCAATCTATAATCTATATTCACACTCACATTCATTCCTACAGTCAAGAGTACAGTCGGATCATATCTTGTCATTTTGTCAGCTTCCTACTACGAGCAACATGTGTTTAGTTGCATTATTTCATCTTGAAGATTTCTGATTTTGTCTGAGCTCTTCTCAGAGGTACGAGGTGGAAGGGGCTCCGTTTGAAAAGTGTGATGTCACATATTTCTGTCCAGTTAGAATGTCTGAATATTGAAATCAGCATCAGCCCAATCCTGCGATAGGCTGGCGAGCGGTACAGGGTGCATCTCGCCTCTCGCCCAAAGGCCAGCTGGGATTGGCTCCAGCCCTACTGTGTTGGGAAGAGATAGAAATAATGGATGGATGGATGGAATCTGCATCTTATGGGAGTTTTTGAGTTCACTTATTAATTTTTCTTCAGATATATTTGGGACATTTTTGCCCTTAATTATAGGAAAGTGTGAGCATGAAATGTGGAGAGAAAGAGTGGGGAATACATGCAGCAATTTTGTGAACTTTGATTGTGATTGTTGCTTAGTCACTAAGGTAAATACATGTTTTAAAATGAATACTTATTGCTTCAAGTGATCTTTATTGCAAAAACAAATCTCACATATAGCACCACAAGCTGATTGAGACGTCTCCCGCACACATACACAGAAGGAGTCGCTCAGAATCCAAGCACAATGACTGGTTATTCTTCTTTTTCACTGTCTCCATCTCCCTGTGTGTCAGTCAGAACCACTCAGGTCTACACCAACAGACTGCGGACTTGCCAACCTCGAGGGATAAAACGTAAAATATTAACCAGCTCTCCGAGCATAATGATGCGTCTCTGACAGATGCTCTCAGCCATTAGTTTGGGCACACACACACGGTCCAGTGAGTTACAGCTGACTGCTCTAAGTAATAATGTACTGATGTCCATGTTACAGCTCATTCACTCCTATCGTGACCGAGGTTGAAATGCGGAGGCCTAACCTTCAACATGAGAATCACTAATTGATAACCACGTTCGGTCCTTGTAGCTGAAGGTCACTGTGTATTCTGCTCTATGGGGATCTAATAAGCTACGGGAGAGTGTGGGCCAGAATCCATCTCCATTAAATTAAAGGAGCCTGGTCCCCCAGTGTGACCTCTATTCGCCATGATTTATTGCGCGAACAGGCTAAATGAACATCAAGCACAAAGGACGCTCGGCTAATGAAATCATCGGCCCGGCGGTTAAGTCGGTTCAGATGTAAATAGAGCTGTAATTGAATAGAGTTGTAGATAAGTAAAAGACACAGACGGATTTCTCACATTACATCGCTGCTGTGAAGGTAGAAGCGTATTCGCCCGCTGACGAACTCAGCGTGTGTGTGAGCTGCTCTCTGCATCTGATTACAGAGGTTAAACGACGGCTCAATTAAAGTGGCATTCATCAGTAGGAGACAGAAACGTGGGTCACACAAAGTGATGCCTCAAACTTATATTTTTCAGCTCAAGGTATGGACCCATCATCTGGACAATAAGGACCCTGAGCTGGTGTCTACTTAAAGAGGAATGGGGTTTTCATCGATCTAGCCTTTCATTTTGTTATCTTGTGTGCGGGAGAGTTAACTTACAGGGGAGGAACCAGGGCAGAAGGGATTGAACCACCAAGCTATTGGGGCAACTGTGGGTCGAGAGGGTCGTCCACGAACAAGGTCAGTGGTTTGATCCCAGGCTGACAGAGGAACGGCCCTAAATGTCCTTGGGCAAGATACCGAATCCCCAGTTGCCCCTTTTGCCTGTGTGTAACAGTGAATAATAGAAAAAAGTGCTGCATATAAAAGTGTGTGTGAATGGGTGTGTGAATGGGTGAATGCAACTTGCACTTTAAAGCTGAGAGTGGTCGATAAGACTGGACAAGCACTAAGTTAATACAGGCCTTTATTTAAGCTTTTCTATCCCTTTGTATTAGTTCAGGTCTAGCCGGCTTAGGATTAATTGTTATTTCCATTAACGTGGTGAGCCATTACATCTATGTAAAGAGTAATTAAACGGGGCGTTTTACATGCAGTCACTAGATGGTGCTCTTTGCTTGAACTGCTTCATCTGATCCTGCTGCCTATGTGGCACCAGGTCAAACACTCACTGATGGCTGCTCTTCAAAAACGCTCTACTCATGTTCTTCAAATCCGTCAAATGAGAGAGATCTCAATCATACGCTCTGCAGCCACTGAGCTGCACTGAGTCCAAGTGCAGATCATTGTAAAAAGCAGTGAAATAAAACGCATCTACAGACTCATTTTAAAGAGTTATAGACACTGGAACTGCTCTGGATTTAAATAAAACAAATTAAGAATAAGGCAACTTTTTTGTTTTGGCACAACTTGGTAAGAAAGAATCCTGGGTTACCCTTCGGCTCTAACACAAATCCACATGTGGGTTAGAAAAACTGTTGCTTTTAATGCATAAGCAAATCTGCTGTTCCTCCATGATGGGAAAAATAAAACAGTTCTTCATTCTTAAAGGGTTTTGACAATAATGTGAGAACGATGTCACGTTAGAAAACCAATAAATGCTTTTGAATCAGGGAAAGGTTGAAACGCAAAGACTTACAAGAGCCCTCCTTGTAGCCATGAAAGCCCCCAGATCCCTATCATGGAAATGGGACCCTCTTCAGTTCCGGATGAAAGCACATCAGCCTCATAGAGAGAGGTGTCAATTGGTTTAAACTGGGGAGAAGAAAAGGAGAAGGAGAGAGAGAGAGAGAGAGAGGGAGGGAGGGGATAAAAGATGTTGGCGAGTGACCAAGTGGTGCAGGTGCCAGCCTAACAACAGGCCGCATGAACGCAATGCACACTCTGGGGATGAGCGGGGTCCGGCCTGAGCAGGACCTGAAGACTCTGGGAAAACAAACCCAGCATATAATGGCAAACACAGAGGGAAAGGCTGCATGTGCGTGTGTGTGTGTGTGTAAATATATGTGTGAGTGTGTGTGTGTGTGTGTGTGTGTGTGTGTGTGTGTGTGTGTGTGTGTGTGTGTGTGTGTGTGTGTGTGCCACATTGTCCATTCATGCAGCGGTCGAATAGATCCTTTCATCATCCCTGTGAACATCAAGACACTTTGTGACTTTCAATTCTCTCAAATCGAACCTGAGCTCAAGTAAAGCCATAAACACACTCCAATAAATCTTTTATTCGAAAAGACTTCAAAATCTGAAACTCATCCACACATGCCTCATTCAACACGTCCCAAAAAAAATCTGTCGTCTTGAAAATGAAATAAGAAATGTCTCAAGCTTCATTTGTCAGATGAATTGTGAGAATTATTGAAAATGTTGTATGTTGGCAGTCCACGTGTCTTTACAGGGCGGACACAGTGTCTTTGAATAACTACAGACCAAAGGTCACTTAGTTCATGTTGTCAGCTCTGATAGGAGAGGCCGGGTGTTTTAGTAGCTGTGGAGTTTCAAAAATAACTTCAGACAAGTTCATGATTATGATCATAACACATTATTTTAAATCAAACCAGACCACAGACACTCACAGTCTCCTTCTACAACTGTGGATATCCCGAATATTTTAGTTTTTGTTCATTTTAAACTTATCAGAATCTCCCCTCTGTCAGTTTTCATGTTCCACTTCAACACTTCAGAGGTAAAGTTAATGTTGGTCTTTAAGAACACTGTGATGGAATAAGCCGTTAAAACCAGTTACAGGGTCAATTACCATATTACAGATGGGGGCAGATCGCAGGAGGAACAAATTACAGCTCAGAGGCCAGAAGAGAGAGTCAAGCTGACTGCGGAGGATCACTCACAAACGGAAGTACAGTGCAGTTGAGTTTATTTCCTCTTTGTTTCTCTTATAGTAACTTTTAAAAATAATTTTCCTGTAAAACACAAACTTCCTAATCTTCTAAAAAATAAACGGATACAATTAAAATTAAAATTAACAATTAATTGTAATAACCGAGACGTCAGTTTAATTAAGAAAGAGCATTAGTCAGCTAATGTAAATGACACAGGGCTTTTAATTTGTAATATTGGCCATCAAATAATGTTAGCAATAAAGCTTCTGCATGCATGAATTGGAATAATAAATTAATATGATAAATTAATAAAATAAAATAAATTGATAAAATCTTTAAAAAAGCTAAGCTACAAAACAATAATTATAATAATTCGTAGTAGTAGTAGTAGTTACAATTTCTACTTTGTCGCCTTTTATTCTTTGTCGGGCTTTTATTATGAAAGGCTGTACCGGAACCTGTGTAGTTTCCCCTGGTTCCCTTGATGCGGAGCCCAACGTGGAGGAGGAGGAGGAGGAGGAGGAGGAAGATGTGGGGACGCTGACATCTGCAAGCCAGAGGTTTGGAGAGGAGGACGAACCGCAGCCCGGCTGACGAACAGCGGCCCCAGAGACCTCAGACACTGGCCGAGGCATGTAACTTCTCCCGGAGGTAAAGTCTTCGCTAACACGAACGAGCTAACGCCACCATTTTTTAACGCCAGTCACAGAGAAACGAGCTTAAGTTGCCGCCACGCCGCGTTACCACGTCGCGTCCAATGTCGAGCAGTCACTTCGCGTTTCCGACTCGTCACCAGGGAAGTGAACCGGTGTTTGACAGCGACGCAAACATCCGCGCATGGTGGAGGAAGACGTTGTCCAGACGCTCGTGTAAAGTTTGAGATCTGTTGCGTTAATGTGAGGATTCGAAGCGACGCTCGTTGGGGGATCAAGATGTCACCGTCTCTGCAGGAGTCACTGTGATCTGATGGAGTTTGACAGATGAGGAGACCTGTTGCTGTGGGGGTGGTGTTGTTGTTTGATTTCCCCCCCCGCGCAAAAAAGTTTTAGTTCATTAGAGAGAAAGCGACAGAAAGAGATGGATTCAAGGTTTTGTGTTTGTCACATGCACAGAGATAAAAGTTGTAAAACGTGCAGTGAAATGTCCATGTCAACTTTATTTATGTAGCACATTTAAAACAACTTGGGAAAAGTTATAACAAGAAAACAGCAATACGTAATATAGCATAATACTAAAGAAAATAAAATAACAATCTGCTGGGATAACAACGCTCTCAACTCCAGAAGAAGGCCTGAAGAGATGTGTCTTTAACTAAAGTAAATAAAGGATTAATAGTGCAAGAAGAAGAATCCCCAGATAAATTCAAATATTAAAGTTAACCCCAGAATATTACAAACAAGTGGGACGTACATTTCATCAGCTGTGTGGAAAACACCAGGTTTTACCTTTACTTTCATGTGAAGCAGAAAAAAAAAGACGAGCAGCATTAGTTTTTTTACATTTCAAATCTCTATTCAACATCATGGCCTGGCTCCTCCTAGAGCTGGGCGATAAGGCCGTGTGTTATTTCAAGATCAAAATGTGGATTTCAGTCAATATTTATATCATCAGGATAAATGTCACATTATTATTTCTCTTTTCTTTAAATTCTTTAAGTCTTAAACGCTTCTTTATGAGCAGAGAATGACAAACACTATAAATCTGAGAAAGAACATTAAAACGTATATATAGTTATGTCTCCTCACCATGTCTTCACACTGCATAAGCAATGTATGCTATATATAGATTTGTATTGCCATTGATTATAATTAGATTGCGATGATTCCTATATGTAAGTCCTATTAATTTTTTTCCCCATATATATCATAGTGGCAAACTCAATATATTTCTGAAACATAACATTTTAATAATCCCTCTGTAATATCAGATTTCTGGTAATGGTGGTGAAACTCTTAAAATGACCCCAGAAAAACCCAGGACTCGAGTTCAGATCATGTTCTTCGGTGGTTTCACTTCTTGAGAAACCAGTTGTCCTATCTGGCAACGTTAAAGTGATTAAAAAAAAAATGTCTGGATCTGCACCCAAATTAAATAGGTTCTTTCCTGACACATACCACATCCTTCCACCAGGTTTCGGGGGAAATTCGTTCATTTAGAAATTTGTGTAATCTTGCTTACAAACAAACTTACCAAAAAATTCTAATCATCACAGAGCTGTTAGTGTTGTAGAAGAATGTCAGCGATCCAGTCTCTCCAGGTCGTTTACGTTCTGAAAAGAGTCAGCTGGTTAATGGTGAAAACTCACTTTACTTGTTTGAAGCTGCAGCTTGTGTAACCTGCTCCACGCTTACAGTTATTTGTCCTCCTCTCTTGACCGGCTGATGAGGAAATGAGCCATGTATTGTTGTGTGTGCAGTGCACACTGTTCATTCCAGTCTAACCATGGAGAGCAATTTTCTTCCTCCTGTGCCACCTCAGTGCTGAGGATCAAGTGACGCACAGCATCATCGTTGATCATGTCAGGGTGACGTGGAGAGACACGCACAGCAGATTGCAGCTGGGGAAGCAAAAGCAAATCTTATCCCCTCGCCTTCTTTGTCGTCTTTTTTTTATTTCGTTTGTCAGCCAAAAAAGTGGGGCAGGATTTAAGCTGCATCTCAGCCCCCCCACCCCCATGTCCCCTGCTGCTCGTTCCAAACGGCTTCCTAGTAAGGCTATCAGATTCAGAGAGAGAGGAAGGTGTGATGGTAAACCAGTAAAAGGGGGTTTTGTCTCCAGGCGTCTCCATTTTGTAACCTCAGGACTCCCTTCAGTCTTCTGGCTAGAGCCCAGACTGGAGTGAAAGGGCTGTGCTGCTCCTGCTGCTGCCGCTGCTTTGAAGGACTCTCGGTGGAGATTGCGTTCCCTCAGACTTAGTACTACACACACACGGGCTCTGCTAATGCACTAATGCTGTTTTCTGTTTTGTTGTCTGTTCTCAGCAGCAGCAAAATCAAATTGTTCCCAGAATTAACCGTTTTTTGCAGAAGAGGGAAATAACCATAATTGGGCTCTGATGTGAGGAAGTGGAAGGACTGCATGTGTGTGTGTCTGCCTGCGTCAGTGCTGCTGCTAAGCCTGTCTGGAACTAGTGTAAATGGCACTCTGCTCTAATATTTATGTGCCACAATTATGTGATTACATTCACTTCAGTGTCAATAAAGCAAAGTGCTCTGTTTTTACTGCAGCCCTCTTTCGAATTCTGACACGCTACGTCGACCTGTCAGCCATGAATAACTAAATTGCTTACCGTGTGTATCCACAAACCTCGGCTAATCCTGTTTTAAGTCAAAAAGGGATCTGTCCTTGTGCAAATATTCCACAATGGTCTTTGGTTAATCTCTATTTTTGGCTCAGTGGAAAACAATGGAAATCCTAAAATAAGGAAGCCTTCAAAAGGGCCTGATTCATAATGTGAATCCCAACAAAAGGCTTCCTGAGACTTGACTCATTACTGTTTTTTTGTAACTACGCATTGGCTTTGATGTAGAGGAGTTGTGCAAGAGCCGAGCTTGCTATAGAACATTATGCTAAATTGATAAAAATACATTTTGGCATTATGTGATGGGACAAAGCTTGACTGAAAACACGCTACATCACGTCTGATTGTTCCACTCAATATTTTAGACGTAGCTAAAACTAGTACTTCTAAGGGGGAACAAAAACATCTGATATGAGCTTTTGTATGCAGGACTTGAGGCCTCCAAAGTTTTCGCAGTGAGGATGCTGACACGACTGATCAGAAACCACACGTGACATTTAAAAGTCTGCCACAGCTCGGCAGCACCGTCTGGGTGGAACTGCTCCTTATTGAAGTCTCGCTGTGACGCCGTGTGACTAAAACCGCAGCGTCGTGATGAAGTTAAGGGTTAACACAGCTCTCATCGGAGGGCATCACAGACTCAATTTATTCAGCACATTACTGCACTGAAAGCCATAATTTGGCCTCTTGCATCTATGCATTTTGAATGTAATGAGGATCTTAATGCAGCCCTGCATGCGATTTATGTTTATGATGTCGGTGTTGATTATTGCTGGCCTGGTCAAACTGGAGCTGTGTCCTCAGGGCACTTGTTTATATGGGGTCCAACTCTTTCTTTCTGTAGCTAGTGTTAAGTTGGATGACAGGTTTATCAAGTTAATCAGGTTTACTCGCCTTGTTCTGATTGTAGGAGGTTACTCTTGCAGCTCTCCTTTTGTGATAGTTACTGGATTTGATTGGATGGACAATCTCTCAATTCAGCCTTCAAGGGATTATCTTCCAATTTGGTACAAATTTTCAGTTGAGGATGAACTGATTCGATTTTGGTGGTCAATCGTCAAAGTTTAAGAGCACCTTGACCTCACAAAACATATTCTTTAACCTTGTGAAGGCGAATTCTCATGAACAGCTCCAGGGAATCCTTTCAGATTTGGTACAAACGTTCGCTTGGACACAAAGATGAACTGATTAGATACATGTGGTCAAAAGTCAAAGGTCACAGCAACCTCGAATAGAAAAAAAAAAAGGAGATTGAAACTGCACTGGTGGGTGGAGGCATACATTTGCAGGGCAGTCTAGTTTGTCTTGTAAGGCCTACACTTGTGTTTCTGTGTCTTACATGTGATTATAAAAAATCAGTTTTTTTGTCTAACCCACTGTCTTTTTCTGTTCTCCAGAGGCTTGTGTCCTGCAGGGCACGCTGACACTCCGCCAGTCACGGTGCCTCCCTGGGACTCTCCGTCATGAGGGGCCGTTGTTCTCGAAAATTACGATTGCTGGCCAAGGCCGGCTTCCTGCTCTGGCTACTGTGGCTGGGCTACGTTTTGTTGGCACCCTCCTCTTCCCCCCCCCCCTCTTCGGATCAAGAGGAGGACGAGGAGCACAAACTTGCAGTACGACAGCTCGCCATAGAGGAGAGCAGGAATGATGGGCAGCTGGCGAGGCCTCTCTACATTAAGTCGGCACCCGACAGCAATGCGCCAGGGGAGTGGGGCCGGGCCACACACCTCACCCTCAGTGCTGAAGAAAAGAAACAGGAGCAGGACTCTGTCGAGAGCTACGCTATCAATATCTATGTCAGTGACAAGATTTCCCTCCATCGGCATATCCAGGACCAAAGGATGAATGAGTGAGTAGAAGGAAAACTGGATCCTTAAAATAAGTGACCACCTAATGAATAATAGGCTGCGATGGTCAGTTGACTAAAATTGTTTTTCAGCACATCAGTTTTTTTTTTATTGCCCGCTGTTTTCTTTGAGGCTTCAGCCAAAACATATATGTATCTCTGGCCCCGCACGCTGCATGGAGCTGATAGCTGTGCTGCAGCTGTGTCGGGGATAAATGACTCAATAGAGATTAAGTTGAGCTCTTTACTGGAATCAGTTTTCCAATGACAGTCCGAAACAAAGATGAAGGCTCATGATGCATTGCGCGGCTTATTGAAGTCGGTGTAAGCAGCTCTGTGCCTGAATGGATTTATTTCCACCCAGAGTTGTTGCCTGTGATGAGACACAGAGTATGATGTCTTTTTTATTAGTAGGTCTTCATGTCTCACTGGCTCTCGTCCTAATGAAACCCAGATGTGGTTTCTGTCAGTGTGGTGAGAACCATCATTTGTGTGTGTAACGACCATGTGTTTGTTTTATGCGCTGTGGAGTGTAACAGGGAAGCATCGCTTTCTCTTTAAGCAGTGGATTTATGATCACATCCATGAACAACCCTTAGGAAGACATTAAGAAAGCCATGATAACATGTTTTAAATTGACTTTAACCTACTGACACAAAATAAATGGATGAAAAATGAATCTGATGCGATACCAGAAAAGAAGAAAATATTGTTTTTTGCAACACGGCTGCATATTCAGAGATAGACCGATAAGACGCCTTGATGTTCTCACTACGCTGAGGAATCTGCCTGGAAGGTGGAAAGTCAAACCCTGTGCTTATCCAAAGATAACGTAAATATCAGGCTGCAGCATAATGGAATTATGGTATTCTGTGATTTGACAGAATCATTCCTCCATGCAGACTACCGCTCACTGTGTGACGGAGCATGATGGGTCGTGCAATGACACAGTGTCATTTTTTGACAAGTGCATATTTTTCTCCTTTCCCTTTTGGAGTTTCACCGGCTGTGATCTTGACATAAGTGCTAATGTGACCTTTCAACCACGGAGCAGCAAAGGCTCCAACAGGTGGATCCTTCTCAGGCCAACCTATCCCAGGGTTTATTTCTCAGCAATGTTTTTCAAAGCAATGAGACGTCTGATGCTTAGACCTTTAAAAATAAATGTAGGGATTCAACTCAACTAACCAGCTAATGGTACACATCTTAAAATAATAAAAGGCATTCAAACTTGCTCATCGTGTCCAAACTGCAGCTCTGTTGCTCAGTGACAGCCCACAAATTGGGACCCAGCAGCAATTAGGAGCATGTCAGGGGGCGTCAAGGAAGTCATGTCCTTCACTGTCTTTGTGCTCACGTCGTGATGCAGGTGCATGACACAAGACACAGTGGTGCGCTGCGCTGCAGATCTTACCCAGTCTTTTAAAACATTTTTTTGTAGTTATACACATGCAGCTGTGATATGAGTGACTGTCATCCAACATAGCAACTCGCAGTGAGTCATTACGGGCTGTTCTACATGGTGGAGACATGGTTAGGTTTGTTGGTTACAGCCTTCACAGACATTAGTTTTTGGATGTGGAAGCATCTTCCTGTTGTCAGGCTGACCCGAGTGCACCAGTGTTTCTGTTTGGCTTTATACCTAGCAACAATGTAAGCAAACGTGTGTGCGCTTACTTCATAATAACATCAGTTTCCTCTCGAGAGCAGGTTTTTGTGGCAGAGTCACTGTGGACTGCTTCTTTCCACCATGAAACGCAGTAAACACAAGAGCTGTTGACAGCAAGAAAAATGGCTTGTTTGATTGGTTATGACGAATTGCGGGGCGTTGCGTATTTGTTGTAATACCAACAAACTTCCAACTGTGTCATAGTTGTGGTTTGAGCCTCCGGCTGCAAAACATCCAGAAGTCATTCAGCTTGTGCCAGCGTTCACACACTCAGTGTTTAACACACTGATTCACAAAAACACAGCCTAGAGAAAGGGGAAAAAAAACTTTGCCATCTCTCCTTTCCTCGCTTTGTTCTCATTCCATCAAATCATTTCTTTACAGTTTTTCCAGTTTTAATTTTCCCCTTCCCTTCCCATCTGTTCTGCTCTTTTCTTTTTCTTCTGTTTGCCTAAGTTTCTGTCGTCGCTCCCAGAGCACTGCTGTGGTATGTTGCTCATTGGTGCGATACCCTCCCTACCCCCATCCATATTTCTGTGGCTCTTTATCGTTTTAATGACTGCCATCTGGATTAAGACCAGACACCTCCTTTCGCCTCAGTAGTTGCTCAGGTTTTTCCGGCCATATGCACAAATAATCTTTGCCTGGCTTTGAGTCTTTTCTGTGAGCTATATTTGTTTCCTCACTTTTTCTTCGTTTAAGTAGATCTGTACCCTACATGTGTACTTTTTCTCATGCAAACCCTGTCTCTCCCTCCTCCTAACCCCACCCCCACAAACATACCTCAGATGCCGCACTAAGAAGTTTGACCACCGTCGCTTGCCCACCACCTCTGTGATCATCGCCTTCTACAACGAGGCCTGGTCCACCCTGCTGAGGACCATCCACAGCGTGCTGGAGACCGTGCCCGCCATCCTGTTGAAAGAGATCATTCTCATCGATGACTACAGTGACCGAGGTTTGACACTCGGCAAGAATATATAAACCAATGTGTTATTATTCTCTGTTAAAAGCAAACCTGACAGAAGAGGAAACAAACTTAAAAGCGCAGAAACAAAAGAGAACATGGCCTTTAGCAAAGAAACCAAACCTCAGATTTTGTGGCTTGGACAGTGAACAAAGTTAAGTAGGACTCTGCTATAAATAGAAAAATAAATTCTATTTATTGAGCAGTTAATTTGTAGTGCCCCTTGATGTCCTTTGGAAAACATTCCAAGAAACTAGTTAGGACACATTCCTTTAATTATTAGACAAACTGATGAGTAACAGCACGTACTGGAGACGGTTGGCTTTTTATTTTTTTATTAAAAGGTCATCAAAATACATGGATTTTTAGTAAAAAAAAAGGCGACAATCAGTATTAGAAATAAGTAAGTTTAGGCCAAGCAATAATTAAAAAAATTGCTTGTTTTTCTCACTGTGTGTGTGTGTGTGTGCGCGCGCCTATCTATAGTTATGAGGGTCAACTTTGGTTCAATACCATCATTGTGTGTGTGAGAGAGAATTTGAAATGTCATTCTTGAGTCTGAAATGTTTCTGCTCAGTGTCGGCACCTTTATTACAAAAGTTTGACCTTTGGAATAGTAATAGTAAAAGTCTTGACTCATAGGTCCACTCACTAGCTCTTTGTGAACTTTTTGCATCTTACCATCCTGTCGGCAAATGGGACGTCATCTTATTTCTGTTAACACCCAGAGCGATACGACTTTGTCTCAGAAACTGTCCGTCCATCTTAATGGAACTAGTGTTCAGTCCCAGCTTGTCTCGTCTGTGTGTGTATCGGAGACATTACACCATAACGATGACTTCAGTGAGCGCTGAGCTGCCATGACATCATTTCCTCTCCTCTAACCACCGCGACCAAATGGAATGTTGGAAATGCCACCAACCAGAAGGGTTACAGCAGACAGACAGCGACTGGAGGACAGACAGCTCTCCCATGCTTCCAAGCTGGTAGAACAGGGTCTGACATACCAAGCCTCGTTTTGACCTCTGTCGTCCTTCAGATGATGAAAGATGTGTTACCATGACTCATCTGACAGTGGGGTTTAGGTAACAATGAAATGAATCCATTCATCAGCAAAGGTTTTAGTGTGAGCAAATGATTAGAGATGCATTAATCAATATTTTTACTGGCACTGAATCAAATCCCTCAACTCACATTTCCTGAAATCACAGAAACATTAACTTGACTCTTCAGCCTCTGAGCCTCTTTTCACTTGTCTAACTAAATAAGCTCAGATTTCTTTTGTTGTTGTTGTTGTTTTCACTCCCTACATTCAACAACCTACCTGACAAACACACCCAACATACCTGCTTGACTCGAAAATGGGTTTCAGTGATGCAGCTTTCCTCCATTGTGCATTCCATGCCTGTCTGGATGCTTCGTTTCAATTTGACGTGCGAGTGTTTGTCACAGAGCGTGTGAGAGCTCACGTAACAGTGCTGTTAACAGATTTAAATATTTGTGACTGCTGGATTTGGAATCAACTTGTTTCTGTGTTTTTCTGCCCTCTAGTGGCCAAACATAATTTAAAGCAGCTTTAAAGTTAAATGTGGGAAGAGGAAATAACAAAGCTAAATGTTGCAAATCATAACATTGTGTGTATGTGTTTTTTATTATTATGAAAAATAGCATACCTGAAATCCCAACTCGCCGATTACATCAGTGATCTGAACCGCGTGCGGCTCATCCGGACCAACAAAAGAGAAGGGCTGGTCCGGGCACGTCTCATCGGCGCCACCTACGCCACGGGTGATGTACTGACATTTCTCGATTGCCATTGTGAGTGCGTCCCTGGCTGGATTGAGCCTCTCCTGGAAAGGTGGGTTGACCAGATCAGTCAGAACACGACAAACACCAGGAAAGCAAGACTAAAAAGACTATATCAGAGTTTGGTGTTTGAGTCTGTTCTCTCTGTGCTGTGTTAAGGATCGGCGAGAATGCCAGCACCATTGTGTGCCCTGTGATCGACACCATTGACTGGAACACGTTTGAGTTCTACATGCAAACAGACGAGCCAATGATTGGAGGATTTGACTGGAGACTCACCTTTCAGTGGCACTCGGTCCCTGAAGTGGAACGCAAGAGGCGCAACTCTCGCATTGACCCCATCAGGTGATGGTTGGATACTTCAGACAGGTTCTTACACACTTTTTGAAGATTTTGGCCTTTAATTTCCTTAAATTTCTTCCAGATCCCCAACAATGGCAGGTGGATTATTCGCCGTGAGCAAGGCTTACTTTGAGTACCTGGGCACATATGACATGGGCATGGAGGTGTGGGGAGGCGAAAACCTGGAGCTCTCCTTCAGAGTGAGTTCAGTTTTCCGTCAGTGAGGACCGCAGGACATGTAGTAATTTACAACCAGAGTGTGGTTTTTAAAGATGTTGGGAAAGAGTGACTAGTCTAACCAAAAATCTACCAAAACCTCTTACAGACCGACCATCAGTTCACTCTGCTTTTCTTTTTTTTTTACTGTAGTATGAAAAGAAAACAGAAAGATCGATAAATTAGTTTTTTTGGCATCTCATTACCAAAGGGAATCTTTAGTTCATAGTGTTTGCACCTGATCATTTGTTGTGTCCAGCTAACAAGCTCACAGTCAGTGGGTGGATGATGAGAGAGAGACACTTGTCAGTGTCAGATCTCAGTCGGCCATGACATCTGAAACTGCGCCCTCCTATTGGCTGATCCCTTGTTGAGACGTTGGTGTTGCTTTTCACTTGTTTGCGTCAATCAAATTGGCACAGATTATAGTCTATGTGTGAGTTTGCAGCAAGAGCATGCATCAGCGTGTGCGTGTGCGTGAGCGTGTGCGTGTGTGTGTGGCTGCAGTGTGAGGGTGGATGGGCTGTTCCCTGAGGGGTGTGTGGACATAAAAATGCCTCCCACTGGGACTTTTTACATGAATAATTAATGTTTAGTGGATTTGGTTTAGAGTCTGTTTTGTTGGCGAGTGAAATGCCTGAATTAAAATGTAAGCGACTGTCATGGTAATGGCTGTGGATATATGACAATGATTTTTGCCCTGTGTAACTGGAACGAGGCTCAGCCAAGTATTAAGAAATACCTAAATAACAAACTTTCATTATGTAAGGGTGTTGCTTGCTTATTTTACAAGGTGTGAGAACAAGCAATTACACAATGCAAATTGATGCCATAAATCAGCCGCATTCACTTGAAGTTGTATGACTCACGACTAAAAGGGAGGGATTTACACGGTGAGATTGAAGCGCAGTCGGCTTTGTCCGTTATTTAAAGAGGATTTCTAACACAGCATCAGTCGACACAAATATTATAATTTTATTCAGATTAAGGTTTGTAATCTCCTTAAAGGAAGGATTTATGCTTCTTTAGGTACAAACAAAAATATGATAAAAGTATAATTTACACGAGGACAGATCCCCAGACCGACTTATATCTAATAACGTCTATTTGAAAAAGTTAGTATTGGCAACTTACAAGTGATCTACCAGTTTATTTGCATGTAAGTCAATGATTGTAGTTGAATGACGGACAAAGTCATAAACACCTGCAGTAAAGTGAGTAAGTGCCTAAGTTCAGCACTTCAACATGTGGTGAATAATTGAAAAGTTAGCAGGTTAATGATAAACATATTGATGCAGCTACTGGTCCTCTGATCATAGTGTTTGTATATATGTGCATATGTATAGATATATTTATGTATAAAATGGCCAGGAATATTAATAAAAGCATCACATTCGTGTTTATATCATGTGTTTTATTCCCTCAGGTGTGGCAGTGTGGGGGCAGCCTGGAGATTCACCCGTGCTCTCACGTGGGCCATGTTTTCCCCAAAAAGGCCCCTTATGCTCGGCCCAACTTCCTCCAGAATACTGTGCGAGCCGCAGAGGTTTGGATGGACTCTTATAAACAACACTTCTACAACAGGAATCCACCAGCCAAAAAGGTAGGACACAAATCAGCTGAACCATGTTTCTAAACATTTTGCTGATGTGTTGCTGGTTGGGATGCTGATCTTAGGATAGTACATTTACCAGCACTGAGCTCTGTCTTAGTTGTAAACTAAAGCCTTTCAGACATGCACTGAAGTCCGCACAAGACAACAAGATTCGAGAGCTTTTGACGATAAGGGCAGTCACCGGTTGATGTGCAATAAACAAAAGCACGTGGCTGCAATCTTCATATGTGAAATGCAAATTCCACAAAATGTGCGGACCCAGTTCATGTCTGAAAAATAGCTTTACTCTGCCTCTTACATGCTTGTTTTTCATCCAGCTGGTGTCGAACCAAAGCCTTTCAGTGATGAAATTCTCCTCCAAGCAGTAGCATGTTAATATGCTGCAAAGAGCGACTTACCTTTTGATGTTAGATGTTTCATAGGACACGATTCACCTGTCAGCATATGATTAAACGCTGCCTTTATGCCTGGATCAGGTGTATGTGTGAGTGTGTGTGTCGTTCCTATCAGGTTCTGAGTGTTTGAGCATCATCAAATATTCATGTATCTCAGTTTCACCTATCTGAAAAAAACTACATTATTAATGTCAGGGATCTTTGATCAAACAATAAATTACTTGGTCAGGGGGAGATTGAACACAGCACTGCCAGACAACATCACCAGCTCCTCATCTACGAGTCTGCTGTCATCATATGTGACTGCAGAGCTGCAGGCAGGATTATTGATTTGGTTTTATACATAATTATTTTTCATTAAGTGCAATTAGTCACATATATTGATTTGATGTTTTTTACAGTGTTCAAATGTACCAGCGGCCACTTTTTATATCCTGGATTTGGAGATTTATTATGAAATAGATTTAATTAAGAGTTTTCATAAAAGGTTATTAAAATAATAGTGATTTGTTTATTGGAGAATTTCTCTGCATTAAGGTCTTAGCTCACCAAGTCTGTATTTTTCGTCCGAAATTGACACACGTTAAAAAAATACATATGACTTTATAATGTATGTGGGTGTGCGAAGACCTTTGGTCTGATCTAGAAAGACTGTCTGGAGCTGAGTTTGGGACTGAAACAATAAATAGTAAATGCACTCATTTACAAAACTGTGACTCATCCTATTCACTCAATAATGGCACCGCAATCGGGGCCATTAGGGCCTTAGTGTCTTGCCCAAGGACACTTAAACATGTGGAGCCTGTGATTGAACCATCAACCTGTTCTACCTGCAGAGCCATAGTCGCTCGTGTTCCTTGAGACCCTGTGTGTATGTCCCACCCTCAGGCGGTGCAGAGTTCTCCACCTCAGCAAACACAGTTATCTAAAATGTTCAAGTATGCACAATAGGTGTAACCGATCCAGCCCGTTGCACGTCCTTGTTATGTCATGCCAATCGTATAGGATTTGGCAGTCATATCCAGGATGTAGATATTTGCTTTCAGTACAAGTGATATTTAATCATTATAATCTAAAAACAAATAGTGTGTGTGTAATGAGCGAAGTGGAAAGACCGATGGTGATGATGTGATGTTGTCAGGGCACTGAGGTGGGTCCGTTTCCACTCACTTCTCTGGAAAGAGGACTTATAGATTGTGCTCATTTCACAGGAAAACTACGGGGACATCTCAGGGCGGCTGCTGCTGAGGGGGAGGCTGAAGTGCAACAGTTTTGACTGGTACCTGAAGAACATCTACCCTGACCTACATGTGCCTGAGGACAGGGAGGGCTGGCACGGGGCTGTGAGTGTCTGCTGTCCATATCTGTTATATGAACAAACCTCAGCATCAGTGTTTAATCTTTTCTGATCTAAGATTCTAAAGTCACAAAAGCTCTTTTTAGACATGAACGGAGAAAGTCCAGAAAATTGGGTCTGGGATTTTCCCTTTTTCACATACGAAGAACACAGTAGGACAGTGTCCCGGTCAGACACGCTCACAACTAGAGGAAAATATCTGGAACATTCAGACAAGAGGTGGCGTCTCAGTAGAGCGTGCAGGAGGAAGGACATGACGTATACATTCCGCTGCATAAATCACACGTTTGTGTTTACAGCATATCGACACCGCCGTCTGTCCATAATGCCCAAAGCTCTCGAATCTTGTTGTCTTTCCGAGAGGACATCTTCGTCAGTCTCTTCTACGTGTATGACACCTCTTTTTCATCCTTAGATATTTGTTTTCTTCCAGTTTCGTGTCCGTCCCATGTTAGAAACGTCATCACTTCACTCACTCGCTCACTGTGAATTTTCGGGACATTTCCCTCAATTTCCCTTCCAATTTCTGGACTTTAGCGCATGTCTGAAAGCAGCACAAGAGAGAGCTGTGTCTTTCTTCCTCAATTCTGTCTATTTTGAGACTAAAACCGGGTGTGAGGTGGGGACATGATGTGGGAAAACCCTGTTGATCGTGAGAAGGCTTGACTAAGACAAACAAAAGGCTTTAAATCCCTTTTTGGATGGCGCTCAAGACCATTACAATCCAAACACCTGGTGGAATATATCATCCACCACAATGTAGGAACAAGAAAAAAAAGAAAATCCCTGAAAGAATTCTCAGGCCAGAATGGGCAAAGAAAATCCACCATCTTATCATGTTGCCACATTGACACCTGTGTAAATATTTACAGCATGAACACAATGACATAACTTGAAAATATAGCTTTCTGTAAAGGTAGACATTTGGGGTTTTGATATGAAAGCAGGGAAAAAGACCAAATTGCTCATCAATATCATATTGATTTCTTAATAGAGGTGTGTTGATGTGGAAAATAAGCAAACAACAGCGCAAAGTCGAGTGTGTTTCTTGCCATTTAATCAGACGACTTAATCTATCTGCATCAGTGGTGCTGCTCTGTGTGTGACCTGCCTGTCGAGAATAAAACCAACCCAGAGCAGCGTCATCAAGCGATCAATGAAGTGCAGCCTTTCAATTTTCATAGATATTTCTTTGCTCTGCTCTTACCAGGTGCGTAGTTTAGGGATAAACTCTGAGTGTCTGGACTACAACTCTCCAGAACACAATCCCACCGGCGCCCACCTCTCTCTGTTCGGCTGCCACGGCCAGGGAGGCAACCAGGTACGTTGAGCATTTCACACCTCGTTTGTTCTGTCTTCGTCCATCTCTCTCAGGCACATATTCTCCCTTGTCACAATCTCGCAACCTCCCCCGGCCTTGTGGGAGATGTAATTTAAAATGTCAGCGATTTCTGATAACCCCTAAAACGAGCGGCCACAGTTGATTCACACCAGAAAAATCCTCCCTGCTGCCACGAGCAGCCTGACTTGAATGTAATGAAGGGGAAATACAAAGATTGGTATTGCATCCACATATAAAGGGTTTCCACAGGGTTTTAGACGGTCTCAAATTTGATCATCTGAATTTTAGGCTTTAAAAAGTATGTTAAATAAAGACGATAAAATAATACATACTTGGTCTTAAATACATTTAGGTAGGTCTTAATTATGTTAACATTCAGTTAACGCTACTTCTGTCCCTCTTTAAAATTTGTTTTTTAAGAGAAATGTTATGGCAGCATGCATAGTTTGTGATGTCTCTGTGTCTTTCTCAGTGATATTAGCGCGTTGTAATAAAACGCAGGTCAGATGTCATCTCAGTGCACTCAGCTTGGCTGTGGAAAAGACTATGAATACATACTGTCTGTAATTCATAAGATAACATTTCGTAACGTTTCTGGGGTTATTCTCTACGAGGCTACTTCACCTGATCTTTAGTGAAGGGGAAGTGGAAGTAATTTTGAGAGATGGTTGTTCTTACATATTTACAGAGCCCCTAAAGATAAGATAAGATAATGACCCTATGGGAAAAAGTTAGAGAATTTCATAATATTACATTCATATACAGGTGAGGTTTCTCCATCAAGGTGTCTGCTGGCATCTGAAGTTGTAAAAGACACATGATATGATCTTGTAAATATCTCATTCACACAAGTTGCATCTTGTGTGCAAAGTATTTTAAAAGATACACCTTTTGGAACTTAAAAGTCCCCGTACATATCTGTGATACTTGACATTAAATTTAAATAGTCTTAAATTTAACTTCTTGAAACCTTCAGAAACCAACACTGGAATCACTGATGCTCTTTAACTGAACGCCTGCCAGCTGCAGTGATGGATGGTTGAGCAGGCAGCAGATTATTTGTCTGTGATGATGTATATTTAATGTTGGCAATAGGCAGAGCTTCTTTCTGAGAATCCCCGACCTGCTTGATATCTATGATTACCCCACTGACGCATCATGTGTCCCCTGCCACAAAAAAAGCACCATGTGTGACTGAAAATCAATGTTTGAATGTCTCCCACACGGAAACCCAAACCTGAGGGCCCTGCACTGCCTCCCTCCTGCTCCCTCTTCCCTGGCCCACATAACAACCCGCGTTCCATTTTGAAAGATACATGAGCCTGGCCGGCCGAATGAATGGCACAGCCGCGGGTAAATAAGTTTCAAGCCAGACACGGGGCCTCGAGTGAGTCTTTTATTAGAAACAACCATTAAGGGCCCCGATGCACCTGAAAGATGTATGAGATGAGAAGGATGGGGAAGAATGAAGATTGATTACCTGACCCTCCGTTTAATGGCTAGCCCAGGGATTGTTGCATCTTTTGTCCCAGTGGACCAGCTGTTGAAATGACACCAGCGGAGGGGAGGGGAGGGGTTGGGTCTGAGTCGATTGAGTGTGCCAAGACCCCATCTTTACTGATGAGATCCCTCGGCACCAACACAGACACGGCACGCAACGATGCCAGAGCCAGGACCTGATCCCACAGCAGAGGAAGAGAAAAACATCCTGTAATCCCAGATGAAAAAAAACAAAACATGCCAACCTGCACAATTGTTCTCGTTGGAATGTTTTCTGAGTAAAGAGAGATTAAGGTAGAGGGAGAGAGAGGTGGTGAAAAAACTGGCATGGAGGCAGAACATTGTTTTTCATCTCTTTGTCACCACTGCTTTTCCTGTTGGGTTGTTTTCCTAGGAAATGTCCAAATACAATGAAATCCAGAGCAGATAGTCGCATAACCAGGTCTTTCTTCTTCTCCAGTACTTTGAGTACACATCTCAGAAGGAGATCCGCTTCAACTCGGTGACAGAGCTGTGCGCCGAAGTGCCCGAGGGACAGACCTCCCTCGGGATGAGGCACTGTCCTCGTGATGGGGAGCTGAAGCCTCCCAGCATCACCTGGGAGTTCAGAAAGGTAAGCTGTGCTCACAAGCCGTTTTCAGACATGAACACTGAAGAATGTCCACAGAATTGGGAGCAGGAGATTCTCTCTGCTCAGACACGTTCATGGAGTTCAGTGCATGTCTGAAAGCAGCTTTACACACACAAAGACGCCGTCTCTCACTCAACCGATAGAACTCATTGGACACTCATTTCCACCTCTCACCCTGACAGGACGGGACCATCTACCACCCTCATTCCGACACATGTGTGACAACTTACCGCACGTCAGAGGGCCGTGGAGACATCCAGATGAAGAGCTGCAACCCAGCAGACCAGAACCAGCAGTGGAAGTTTGAGTGGTAGACGGCGACAGGGCAGCAGAAAACCTCAAGTGACCTTCTTTGACCATAGTGCAATTACTACAGTGGACGTCTTCTCCGCTGCTCCCAGCTCTCCAGGGCTGCACGCCATTTGAATGGGGATAACGAGCGAATGCAGAACGGTGAAAAGTCACTTTAAGCCAATGATTTCACCCGATTCAGAGCTTTTATACCCGTGTGAATGACTGAACAGGTGCAGATTGTGGTGGAGCGATGGAGAATGTGGGTCTTTTTAAGGAGGCCAGCAGAACATGACTTAAGCTTTTGAGTAGCTTTCATTCAAGTGCCTCTGCAACCAAAATGGAATCCAGCGCACACTTAAAAGTGTCGCGCTCGTCTTGTTTGCAACAACTTGAAAGCAGTGAAACTGGTTCGACTGTCCAGCACATGAAGAAGTGCCTTCCAGCGATATTCAAGATATTGAATATTGAATATTGATATTGATGTTCCCTTTGAAAACTAGATGCAAAAAAAGATGCAGAATCATGCTGCACTATAAAACGTTAAATTAATGTGCAATGAATTATTGTTAAATGCTTGTTTCTTCAGTTGTAAAGAAATAGCCAATTAAAAAATGAGCTGCTCCAAAAGAGAGAAGGAAAAAAAAGAAGCAGAAGTCTTGCCAGGAATGTCAGGTCAGCGGCAGCGTTACATGCCGCATCATGTGAGAGGAAAACAGCGAGGGAGTGTTGTGGTCACACTACACTGCTCCTCAATTCTATCTCTCACCCGTGGAGCCAGTTTCATGCAAGAATGCTGCCTGAACAAGACTTGAAGCGTTCATTAAGCAATTTGCACAAAGCGCAATTTGCCCCCGAGGGCTCAGCTAGTTGACGGGAATGTTGTTAGTCTATTCCTCCCTGTTGTGTAAACTGAAGACGACCCTCTGAACTCGTCTGTCAATGTGCCTTAGAGAGGCCGCGATCCCATTAGGAGAACCTGTCCGTGCCGAAATGAAACGTGCCAGTGGGCGTCAAATGTACTCCGAGCATTTTAAATGCTTAAAATCGGAACCATCACTGGCTTGCTGCACTTGATGCCTTAAAGGAAGCACCTGTTTAATTTAATCTTTTAACTTGGCGTGTTTGTTTGGACTCCTGTGTGTGTAAACTGTACTTGAAATGTCACCAGAAACACACTCCTGTTTGGTGTTTTTCTTCTATTCCACTTTTTTCTAATGAAGATCTCGTCAGTGTTTCCACTGGGATGTACGGACATAGAGATGAGGCGTGTTCTGGTTGAATAGCAGCTCTATTTGCCGACGACTGCTTATCGCCGAGCAACATTTGGTCTCTGTTGAATTCATGAATACGAGGTTATTCAGACCGGTCAATGGAAACAGTGGGTAAACATGTAAGATGGCTGTTGTGTTGTGTTGCCTTTGTAAATAAGGTTTGAAATAAGGGACCAAAGGGCGCTGTGGTAAAGCACCTCTAAAACTACTGATGATGCAAAAACAATGATGATTACTTGACACAAGGAGGAGGGGGGCTGACATGGGTGGATGATTCAAATGAGATTACAGCTGTGGGACTGGTTTAAAGAATAAAAAAAAAACTAACCACAAATGTCCAGTTGTCTGTTTTTTTTACTGTCGTCTCCACGCACACGGAATATTATTGTTACTCTGGAAGAAATGGGAGAACAAAATCAACAGGTCGTTCAAAAATAGACATAAGCTGTTGTTTTTTTATATCACGTCAACTTAAAAATAAATGTGTTCATTTACTGAGGCCTGCAGCATCTTCTACTCCAGCTTTGATCCTCTCTCCCTTCTGCATTTAGACATGGGTTTACAGCATTCACAGTTATTTGGCGCCATCTACTGCCAGGAAGGCAGATAACACTGACTGATAATGGCCAGTCAGAGTGACTGGGATTATTTTCCATGTTCCAGTTTTTCTGTATTTTGTCCACATTTAGTTCTGAGAAAGATCACTAACATGGTGGAAATGAGACATTTACTCAACACAGCTGTACACAGTGAAAACGCAACTGAACCTAAGAAAGTTAAGACATTTTTAAATTAATGCTTTATATTTTGAAAATTGTTTATGTCAGTCTTTTTGTAGAAGTTTGGGGGATAATAATTTATATAAAAAATGACTGAATTACAGTATAAATCATTTTCAGGGAGGTGTGACAGGTACAAACGTTGTCTACTCACTATCTGATGTCTATGGAGGGATGATGGAGACGGAGAAGGACTGTCTGCTGTTTTGCTGAAATAAGGAACAAAACTATGTTCACTTGAACAAACTGCTTGAATAGACTTGTGCCTGTGGACAAATGCAGTGGAGCAGTACAGGAACCAGTGTTGGTGTTGCACTGGAAGGTCATGAAATCACACAGGAATTTAATGTTTATCCAAGGAAATCCATCGAATAAATTCTACTAATCAAACACAACTATTCAGTCAGGTCAGACTCACTTGTTCTATTTTATTATAATCCTTTTTCCATTCTATTCTTTTAACCTGTATTTATTATTTACTTGGGCTGCTGTAATACCTGAATTTCCCTGTATTGTCAGAATATACAGTGTCGCTCTGAGGAGCATTTCAAAACAAAAGAAGAAGTACGTCTGGTATCAGTTAATATTAATTTGCTTTAGTCCTTGTGTGACTTGCTTAATTAACTTCATTTTCTCCACCCCCTTTATTTAAAGGACCAGTGTCGATCTATTTTAGTGGGAATCTATGGGCAGAAATGAAATAAAAAATTCACAATACGTTTTCTTTTGTGTAAAATCACCTGAAACTACAAATTGTTGCGTTTTCTCAGGCTGAGAATGAGCCATTTGCATCTACATAGCACCCTCTTGTACGGAGTCACCATATTTCACCGCCATGTTTCAACAGTAGCCTAGAATAATCAAGAAACACCGGCTCTAGATGGCGTTTTGCATTCTACTAAACCTGAAAGCCATTGTAGGTTCTCCTACTTGCTTGGGAGGGGAGTGTTGAATGGAGGAGTTTTCTGTTAAACCTGCAACCACGCAACAAGACACCACAAAATCCTACACACTGGTACTTTAATCCTCCCTCCCACTGCACCAAATTATATTTAACCCCTCTCACACATGAAATCTGTGGATGTTATGCTTGTTGCTTCAGAGCTTTCAAACCTACGTCTCTTTAGCCTGTAATAGATTATCATCTCTTACACAACTGAATACTGTACCAGGTGTCATCCTGTTGTGTAACTTGTGTTGTTCACAGGCCTTGTCTGCGTCTTTCGCCCGCCCTCTCAAGATGCACTAGATTAGACCTTTGGCCACTTTCAGAGAGGCTGCATGTGCACTGTTCCTTCCACTCCTCCAAAGGGAATCTCACTGAGTTTGACTTGTTTTGAAGGAAACACACAATCAAGCGGAGTCATAGACCAAAGCTAGAAGTGATAGAACATGAAACGGGCCAGACTGGGTCCACCACTTCCACATTCTGTCGGAGAAGTTTAACAATCGTCCTCATCACATGGGAGAGGTCCCTGACTTTCTTGATAAGCCGGTTTCCAGTTAAAGTACTTTTAACAAAGACACAATAAAAATCAAATAGCATGTTAGTCATGTGTTCTTTTTGTTTGGTGCCAAACTGTTGTGCAGTAACAACAGCCCAAGGTGCATTGTGTTTAATACATTTGCACCATGTATATCTGTTGCATGGAAAATGTCATCCATCAGCCGCTCCTCAATGAAAAACGCCCTCATGCATCAACATTAATATCGTGTCTCATTGTAAGGTGACGGACACGACGCGCCCGGTGGACCGTGGCATATTACAACACTCCGGCTCACTTGTGGCCTTCCCGTGTCTCTTTGTAGTTTTCACAATATGGGCACTCCATCAAACAGTGGGCCACTCAAATTACCTTCTCGCCTTGAAGCGGTCGCCTTAATTATTTAGCATTTTAATTTGCTTAAACATACTTTTTGTGTCAGATTGCATCTTTGGTGTGGAGAGTTTTCATATCGGTTTCATTTGAGTGACACCTGGGTTCATATGAAGTGAGACCACCGAGGTGCATGATCTGAACTTGGGTCCTGGGTCATTTTAAGTGTCCCTCTTATTACCAGAAATAAAGTGATTCAGAGTGATTCTTCATTTATATTATGTTTCAGAAATATATTAACTTTACTGCAAAGATATATGAATAAATACTTTTTAATGGAGCTGGGAGATAAAACAATAATTATCACAGGAAGAAAACTTCAATTTGCATCGATATATTGCTTATGCATTGTGCAAGCATGGTAAGGAGGTAAAATACATGATTAGTTTGAATGTTCTACCTCAGATTTATAAAATGTTTTGTGGTTATTAAAATCTTTGTCATTCTCGGCTCATAAAGAAGAGTTTAAAACCACGACCCTCACTCAAGAAACGCCCTTTAACTTGAAAGAAATAATAATGAGACATTTATTGTGATAATCATCGATATCGATTGATTGAAACGTTTTTATCTTGGTGACATTTTTGGCCATTTTGCCCAGCCCATATTTTAATACAGATTAGTAAAAATACATTAACAATTAATACACACAAAAATAGATCTTGTTTTGTATGAGGACAAATCTAAATCTCACTGAAAGTCATTATTTTCATTCTTGATAAACTATCAGATAAATTATAAGATTTACCTGCTGCTGCTCTGACGTTGAACTTCAAGTCCTTTACAAGAAAGTGAATCCATTACACTTCCGGTATAGCTATTTGGCTTTCAAAAATAAAAGCAAAATTGAAATTGCTGAGGTGAAGTTTTTACACCAGACTGTAAAAAGGTGGTTTTATAGCATTATAGACATACAGGAATTTTACATCTTATGTGTAAATAGTGAAATCAGAGGAACAGGAGAGCCGGATAGGATCTATAATAAAACGTCTTAGTAAACAACAGAGATTGGGGATAACAAAGTCCATGGTTACGGCTCATGTCCCTATAAACAATATTCAAATGTATAAAGAAAAAGACATACATATGTAATAAAACAAAGTCGACTATATGTTTGGGTTAAAGCCATATATATATTATCTTTTCATATATAATAACCAGGGGGCAAAGTTAAGCCACTGAGCACATATCAGACCATATTTACGCCAAATTAACCATTTCTCAACCAATACTATGGTTATTCATTTAATATGATTTTTATAATTTGAACATGTCGCTGTAGGAAAAGTAATAAAATGCATTTTCTTCAGTTTCAGTGTTGTTCATACAGATGTTTACCTTTTGAGAGCCGTGCACCGGAAATGAAGCTGCATTCTGTGTTATCTTGGCATTTTGGTAATGTATAGGTTCGTGGGTCACACTAAGTACTTTAAAGAAATGGCAGCACACAGGTTGTCACTTCTTAATGTCGACGTTAGCTAATCGCGAGCGTGTGTTTTAGTTTAGCTGGAAACTAAACGTGAACGGTGCTTTTGATTTGGCCTGGATTTGTTTCGTCTCCTGTGGGAGGATGCGGGTTAAAGTAGCGGGCTAATCCCGGGAGATAACTAATCCGAGTTAGTTAATCCGTTCACACTTCTCTTCAACGCGGTGTCGAAGTGAAGAAGGGGAGGAGAAGAGGAAGAGGAGGAAAAAGAGGAAGAAGAGGCAGACGAGGAGGAGGAGTGTGCTGCTCCGAAATTCGTCGAGTTAACAAAAAAAAGAGAAAAGAACGAGACATTTCCGCTCCACAGACTGTGGGTGCTCACTTCTCCTACGGAACGCGAACACATCGTTAATGGAGGCTGAAGTTATGCAGAACAAACTTTTGAGAAGTCGGTGAAGGAGCAGGGACGTGAGAGGGTCACCGCAGCAGCAGCAGCAGCGGCAGCACCGGGCACCGGCAGCTCTCTCTCCCCGGGGCATGCAACCTCAACCCGGCTCTACCCCGAGGAAGCGACCGACACGATGACACCCTGCGGAAGAAGGACCCGACCCAAGCTCCTCGTCCTCCTCCTCGGTGTCACTGTAGTGGGCTACCTCATATTATCCAGACCGGACTCCGGGGAGGTGGGCGACACCATCCGGCGAGGGGCCCCCGTGGTGGAGGGGAAGGAGAAGAAGGTGGTGGTGGTGGTGGGGGAGCGGCTGGGGGATGAGGAGCTGAAGAAGCCCGTGTACGAGAAGCCTCCGCTGGACATGGACGGCCCGGGTGAGATGGGCAGAGCTGTCAAACTGAACCTGGACGGAGAGGAGAAGAGAAAAGAGGAGGAGAGTCTGAAAAAGCACCAGATCAACATTTACATCAGTGATAAAGTGTCACTGCACCGCCGGCTGCCGGAGATATGGAACCCACTGTAAGCCCTCTTGTTTCAACACCCTTTATTCACCAGACACGCGATACAAACAGACGTATGACACCAGGAGATGCAACACAAAACGACAGTTAACATAATATGTACATTCAAATCACACCAGCATATGAATTTGGTGCAAACATTCAATGTGTTAACGGCTTTTCTATTACTGTTCTATTTTAAATAGACTGTATTCCTCAATAAATGAGCAAAACAGCATAAACTAACATAATAAACAAAAAGAAATAAACAGATAAACAAAGCAAGGGGTCGTAAACAAATTAGATAGATAGATCATTTATTGACATATCAGATATTAAACTGATAAGAACACATACTACAATTGATCTTTGCCAAAAGGCAGAGAAGCAAAACATAGTGGACAATGAATTGATATAGAGCACTGCTTTCCTTTTAAAAACACAAAAAGAAAGTGGAACCCACTGTAAGTTTTTCTTTTTTAAATAAACTTTATTTGTGAACAAATCATTAAAATAACATACAGCACACACAAACTAATACAACCAACTGAAATAAGCAGATATACAAGGCCAGGGGTCATAAACAAAGTCTCACATTAAATTATATTAATATTAACTTGGTGCAAAGTTTGAATGTTGTAACAGCAGTTCTATTACTGGACATAGGCAATTACCTCTCCTTCCCCTTTCATAATGCAAATACCAGGTGGAACACAGTGTCATTAAAGGTGGAGCTGTGCCAACACAAACTGTCATCATCACCGTGAAATGGTGTCGAGAGGAAAGTTCAAACTCAACGATATTAACTGCCTCAGAGACGCTGTAGCTGCTGAACGAGTGCAAGTCATTTACTGTTGGGGACGGGAGATTTACTGTCAGCTTTAGGACTTTGAGCAAAGAAACATATCATCGAATATATTTAGACATTTGTTCCGTGTTCAAGCACATTGCGTTCTTCGGAAAAGCTTGGAAAATAAAACTTCTTAACAAATTCTCTACTGTTAGTGACTACTGACAGGACAGGGATATTTCCAGGGCCAATCAGGTTTCAGGTGGGGCCAGTGCCACACCCTTGGCCGTGCCCCTGCTAGCAATAATGACAAAAATTCAATATATGTCGATGTAATACTTGTGCATTGTGTAGCGCATAACTGATCCACCTCAGATTTGTAAAAAGATGTTCTGTTTATCGAGTGTTTGTCATTCTCTGTCCATGAGGAAGAGTTCAAAACCACAACCTTCAGTTAAAAGAAACATTAATGTGACATTTATTCCGACAGTCATCGATATGGACTGATGCCAACATTTGTACATTGATCACATTTTTGTTCTCACCGCCCAGCCCTGGTAACTGACGTTTCCAAACTTGAAAGTCTCTCTGTTGTGCTTCCTTCTTCTAGGTCATCCAGGGGTATTTTTAATCAGCACTCAATCTTAAGCTCCCAGCTCTTGGCATTATGTCAGTATGCAGTCTTAACCCTGTTACCCAGTTACCTCCACTGTCATACTCCTTCAATTCAATTCAGTTTTATTTGTGTGGGCAGTCATCTGCCTAGACCGGTAGGGGTGAGAGGAGAAAAATAGGGGGAGAGAAGAGAGGTGGGTGGATGGGGGGGGTCCAGGGACAGTTTTGTAACTGTCATATGTAACCCTCCTCTCTTCTGTCAGACTAGTAGAGCGCATACTTCTGCCGAGTTCCAACAGTCTCCTTAAATTCAATCAAGCTTCACCAATTTCCTTACACTCATAGATATCATTTCCCTAAAAATGCCAGATTTGATATTTACTAGATACATAAATTATTCTCTGGGCAAAGGATGAAATGTTGACAAACTTCCTATCTCGCAATGTTCGTGAAAGTGTGAACTTACGTAATCTTGCTAAGTAACAAACAAAGAAACATACAGTGGTGAAACTATAACCTCCTTCTCCTAACACCCGAGTTCTCCCTGTTCAGGTGCAGGGACCTGAAGTATGATTACCGCACCCTGCCAACGACCTCGGTGGTGATCGCCTTCTACAACGAGGCCTGGTCCACCCTGCTGAGGACAGTCCACAGCGTGCTGGAGACGTCCCCCGACATCCTGCTGAAAGAGTTGGTGCTGGTGGACGACTACAGCGAAAAAGGTACGTGCGCGGGATAGACTGTGACAGACCGACTGACAAGGCAGACAGGCAGGGAGGCTGACGGAGCAGATGTCGGGGGGGAGACACACACGGAGGCGCACAGACAGGAGACGGCCTGACTTGTCCGTCAGACATGTAGGAAATTAGGCAATCCAAAATGGGACATAGGAAAGAAGTGACAGGTAGTGAAACTAAGATGTGGATAAAGGGTAATCTAATACTGTGCACACTGAGATAGTCTCACAGACGTCAGTGTCACATATCAGGGCCCTTTTTTATCATCTATACAAACAGAAGTATGTTTACATCAGTGTATTTAAATTTGTACTCAGTCAACAGATTAAGGAGTAGCTCATGGAATTTATATATGAAACAATGCCTGCCCCTCCCAATGATCGAACACTGCCCACATATGCAGGGTGTGTTTGCTTTCTTTGTTTGTCTCATTCATTTAACGTGATAAGAGATTTTGAGAAACCATTGCTCTCAGTACAAACACACACATATAGAAAACAGCACATGTTTCAGATGTCTTATTTGAGGTTTTTTTGTTTCTTTGTTTCTATTTCCCTGAAGCTCACCTGAAGGAGCCGTTGGAAAAGTACATCTCAGGTTTGAGGAAGGTGCGTCTGATCCGCGCCACCAAGAGGGAGGGGTTGGTGCGGGCCCGGTTGCTAGGGGCATCCATTACCACGGGTGATGTGCTGACCTACCTGGACTGCCACTGCGAGTGTCACGTGGGCTGGTTAGAGCCCCTGCTCCAAAGGTGAGGAGAACCCTCAGCGGAGAAGAAAAGCAACGACTCTTGTTTCTCACATATCAGGAAATTGTCACCTTGTGGTTCGACCGACTGTGGTTCTTGCCCAGCTGGAGTGTGTCACGAGTGAAACACTAAATCTCTACCAGCCAGCTACAGGAGAGCTGTAGCTGACTTAAGACTCAGCATGATCAGTCGCCGCTCGGACATTTGAGAGGACGACTTCTCCCACTGTCAACAGCTTTTCTCTCCTTTCTCCACAAGGATCAAAGAGGAGCCGTCAGCTGTGGTGTGTCCTGTCATTGACGTGATCGACTGGAACAACTTCCAGTATCTTGGCAACCCCGGCGAACCTCAGATTGGGGGGTTTGATTGGCGGTTGGTCTTCACCTGGCACACTGTCCCAGAGTCTGAGCAGAAACGCCGTAGCTCACCCACTGATGTCATCAGGTGCAGCACATGTATTATAGCATAACTTTGCACAGGGTTAGGCTTCTAGCACGACTGCCAGCTGGTGCTACACCTCACACTGAGATCATCAGATTAGTTATTATTTATATACAGAAGGAGAGCTATTGTCAGAATGTTTTCTTTTCTCCTCAGGTCTCCAACAATGGCAGGCGGTCTGTTTGCTGTGAGCAAGAAGTACTTCCAATACCTGGGAACGTATGACACAGGGATGGAGGTGTGGGGAGGAGAGAACCTGGAGTTTTCCTTCAGGGTAAGAAATCATTTTCTATATATCCACACACATAGGATCTAATAAAAACACTAAATCAGTTTTCCTTCATTGTCTGGAGTGTCCTTTGGATCAAATGCGACACCTAGTGGTAGAATTCTGCACATTGGTCTGGTCTAGTGTTTGGCTTAACCACAAACGCGTTTGTGGTTGGGTTGGGTTGGGTTGGTGCAAAAATGTCCAAACAGTTTAATATGTTTCCAACTCATTTAACAAGGGCGTACTTTGTGTTGCCTGTTTGAAATGATTCATGGCTGTGACGCTCACTCAATCCTCAGGGCGTTGTTGTTGATGTCTTTTAGATTTGGCAGTGTGGGGGAACCCTGGAGGTCCACCCATGCTCCCACGTGGGCCACGTGTTCCCTAAAAAGGCCCCGTACTCACGGAGCAAAGCTCTGGCAAACAGTGTGAGAGCTGCCGAGGTCTGGCTGGACAATTTCAAAGAAGTCTACTACCATCGAAGTCCCCACGCACGACTGGTGAGTCAGATGGTGCCATTGATGTCAAAAACAACCATTCTGGCATTTCTAATAGATAGTGATGTGTTTTCTTTGTGAAAGCTTTGTGTATTTTTTTTTGTAGCTGCATCCATCTGTTTGATTAATGACTCAATTTCACAAGTGACACATTCTCAGTCCTCCACACACATGTATGGAATTACATGAACTCCTTTCTCTCTCAGACTGCACACACACAAATACAAACACACTGCACTACAGCTGTGGCGTAAAAGCTCCCCTGATTAAGTGACACTTGGGATACATGAGCAGCTGACACCCAAGGTGACAGGGGTGGCAGGGCGTTCCGGTGTGTGATTACCACCTTTCCATGTCACTCAGTGCCAGCGGGTGTCACCCACCTGTCCTTGATAAGGGGCGACAGCGGTGCTAACCCGCGGGGTGCCCTGCCTTCGCATGTGTGCGTGTGTGACAGTGCAGTTAAACACCGATCAGGTGGCGCTCATCTCTCTGAGAGGAGGCAGCCTCTCCAAACCTTTGGCGTGATTAAAAACCACTGCTTGACTACAACAGCATACACATGTGCACATAAACACTGTGATGTTTTAACAGTTTTCATTTTCTGCTATTTCTGTTGAAGCGTATTCAGAGATAAATAATCACCATTCGTCCTGAATTCATTCCCAACCTGCAGTGTAGATAACTGAGTCAGTTTAATGGTAACATGTCCTTGCAGTCTGATACAGGTAATTCCTGTTTCATCCCTCCCCAGGGCTTAACAAACTAAACAGTGTGTTGGGGTTTGATGAATGTTGACAAGTGAGCTTAACAACTCTTTACTGAATAAGTAATGAGGAAAAATAAACTAAATTGAAAATGCAGCAGTGTCATTTTCAGGGATGATTCAGGCAGAAGAGTGGATCCTGAAATATCTATAAACGTGTCTCTGTGGTTTTCCCACTGACTCCTCCTCTGCCCCTCGTGTACATCAGTTTAGCCCCTAGTGCCTCAGTTTAGTTTTTCAGTGACCTCTTGCTGACCAATATACTGGATAGTCAAATGACAATCCAGTATATTGGTCAGTAAGTCACCCTCACATCACAGTGTTTAAATAGTTTCTGTATTGGTCCTTCATTTTCCCCTCACTGGCCTGATACACTGTAGTGCCCCCCCCCCCAGGTCCTCATTGTCCTCTTATGATCCAAAGTTCTTCTTCGCATTGACGAGAGACTTTCTCCTTCGGGAAACTCTCTTGACCAAACACATTGATGAAAGGCCAATTAGAGCCGCGCTGAGGCAAACCACCGTCATCCAGCCTCGTCCTGCGGCGCCGCCTCCCAGCAGGAGAGGTTTTTCGGCGAGCACATGCTCACCGGTTAATGAGCATGTTGATCACTGTGTGTCCTGAATGTGTACTGTATGCATGAAGGTCTTTGTTTTCATTATATATACAGGTTCATCCACCTGCACTTGTTTGACTAGAATGTAGGAGAGGTTTGCTGTTAGGAGCTCTGTTAGAGGGTGTGTTATTTGTGATGTATTGCAAACATGCAGAGTTATGGAACAGCTATAGGTGGTGCTATTGTGCTACAGAGATGCTGTGAACACATCCGATGACAATGCGGCTGTCTGAGCGTGCACACATCAGGTCTTTTTTTTTTATACTGACTGATACATAACATGATGTAATATCCTCATTACAGCTCTTCTTGATATTGTTTTGAGTCTCAGCGTGTTAAGGCATAAAGGTTGAATGACAATAATGATGCAGAACTATCGTTTGTGTTCTTTTGTCTCCAGGAGGCCTATGGTGACGTGACCGAGCGGCGGATGCTCAGAGAGAGGCTTGGCTGTAAGAACTTCAGGTGGTATCTGGATAACATTTACCCCGATATTCACATCCCAGAGGATCGACCAGGCATGTTTGGAATGGTGAGAACACAGCGGTCGCCAGGCTGAAAGTAAAGAATGAATTTACCAATTATCACCTCTTCGATTGCCTTCAATCCAGCTGAGCGGTCGGGACCAGAGATGTAACAACAAATGCATTGAAAATGTGATATTTCCTCTCCACCTCAGCCCTGTACGAGCCGTTGTAAGCTGTATACCAGAAATACGTAACGATATATCTGCTTTTGATTATTGCAGCTTAAAAACCGAGGCAAATCCAACTGCTTTGACTACAATCCTCTAGATGAAAACGTCGTGGTGGGCCAGAGAGTCATCATGTACGAGTGTCACGGCATGGGTCAGAACCAGGTACTGTGTGTTAGTCTTTCAGGCTGCAGACCACACCATGTCACTTCAGTCTAGTGTAATCAGCATGAAATGTTTTCATATTAACTTTTGAAATGTTGATCCTCTTTATCTCAACTGTGCTTGAGAACGAGTCTTTTATATTTGGTGGCTGGTGTTTTTATGTGACCTAGAAAACAATGCATATATATGGCTAAACACCCAATGTGATGAACGCCAAGACTTTCAATGGTTTAAGAGTGCCATTCAAGTTTTGTTTAATGTCACTGATATGGATCGTTTATCAAAACAACATTTTCTATAGTTTTTAGGTTTAGATTTATATAGATTTTAATTCAGTTTGATTTTAATTCAACTAAAATCTTTCCTGTATTACTACCTTCAATGATTTGCAGTTGATTCATTAGAAAGATATGGATCTTCACAAGAAAGATATTGATCTTCAAGAGTCACCGGGCCCAGTTGTGAGCCTCATTCCGATTCATCCCTTCCACTTCCTTCTCCTTAGCTCCCTTCTAAACTTGCACTCTTTAATTTCTGCTCTCTTGTAATTTAATTTGTCATTCTCTTCCTCCCTATTTTCTATCTGCCCAACAAAGCAGTCATCACGGTCTTAAATGTCTGCTCAGTCTCCCTCAAAGCAGAGATACAACCCTCTTTTTTTCACAGCACATCAAGGGTTTGTAGCTGTGTTTTCTTACAAATGTGGGAATAGTGGAGTAGCTCCTCCTGTCCCAAGCTGAAAAATGATGTGTTGGCCTTGTTGATACAAAGAAAAATGTAGCTCCCAACACCTTTATCCTCTGTGGTTGTCAGTAGTGTAGGAAACACTGTGGAATTTTCCATTGTTATGCCAGCAGCCCTCTGTGGACACACACCGATGTTGTCTGTAGCAAGCAGGCTCTGCAGGGCTGGTGCTGTCTGCCTCGTGAGGGCGAGCTCTGCATGTTGGAATCACACTTAGTCCACACTTTCCTTCAGAGTCTGTGTGGCTATATGTGTGTGTATGTATATATATATATATATATATATATATATATATACAGTATGTGTGTTTTAAAAGAAACATTCACATAAGTAAATGTTTTTTCTTGCTGTGTGTATATATATATATATATATATATATATATATATATATATATATATATATATATAGTCTCCCCATGAGCCACATATATACAGCACATGCATATGTATGTATGTACAGATTCTCTTATAACTGACTTATTGCAAAAACATAATGCAGCTTGTTTTCATCAGCTGGGGTGAAGAAAAAAACTTTTAGACCTTTTTATTGATTAAGTATCATAGATGATAAACAATGATTCCTGTAAGATGTCAGGATTATACGGAGTTTCTAATTTGACAGATAAGACGTATTAACGATAAGAACAACATGAGCCAACCCGCACTTCCCTCCACTCTGAACCAACCTCCACCTCCCACTGGCTCTGGGAGGTGGAGGATATTACTTGACAAAGGAAGAGAGGGAGGTGGGGGGTCATTGTCAAGTTGGTATTATATTCAGATACTCAAGAAAGGGCTTGGAGTGCAAATCTAATCTTTACCTCCTTGTTGAACCAACTTTCCTGTGAAGAGGGAAGAGCATGCTCCGACTTAGATTTCTTTAATTTCAAGTGAGATTTAAAACAAATGAAATGTTTCCATTTATCTTTTATTCGACATTACACCATTTGATTTTTAGACTGAAACCCGGCTGTCTCATCTCTTCCCGCAGTTCTTTGAAATGTCCGAAGCTGGCGAGATCCGCTACAACACAAGGGAGCCTGTTGGATGCGTCCAAGGTGACAACATCAGCACCTACCTGACTCTCCAGCCGTGCAGAAAACGAGGCCAACCGCTTCCTGTAGATCAGAAATTCGTCCTCCGAGAGGTAATGAGTGTATTATCTGTTCATTATGTCTGTGTTTAGAAATCCACATTTAAGCACAGAGTGGTGAGAGAGGACGTAGGACGGTGGAGGATGGGATGAGGTTTTGAGACACTTTCTGTCAGCGGAAGAGATGTTTCCGTGGTGATCTGTGTTTAATGTCTCTCAACAAACAACGTCTCCCATGGCTGGCGTCTCGATCCATCCGTGAGAAAAGAAATGCAGTACTGTGTGTTGAACACTAGGGGCAAAATCTGTACATGAAACAGAATTATGGACCCGAAACCAAACTGTGTGGAAATAAGGTGCTTTTTGGTTTTGTTTTGAGTTTTCTAACTTTTTGTTAATCGTCCCACGTTATTTTACTATTTTCCTACATGAATTTCGACTCCCAGAGAGAATTAAAACTCACAAACACTGACTCCCTCGTTCTCCGAATCCACACCATCCCATCATTCCAAACCCGTCCTCGTCCTGATTTCTCTTGCTCTTGAAAATTTTGTTTAGTTCATGAATAATTTCGGGAATCTCACAGTTGAATAGATTTTTTGGCAACATATATTATACACTGTATGTATAATTGATGAGAAAACACTGTACAATCAGCGGATTTATTTCATGTACAATTTATCCTTTAATAATAGAAATATTTTGTGCTTTATTCCAGTGTTTAAACTGAGAGAATTGACTCATGAGGCCCCTGAAAGGCCCAAAATCAAATTCATTCCTTAGTCACGTCAGGGACATCCCTGCACGGCTCCACAGATGTTGCGTGTCAGCCTGGGCGATACTAAACTGTAAATCACAGAGCAAAGCCAAGCTGGGCGTCCACACAGCGCGGGGGGACGTTGTTTAGCATGTATTCGAAACCATCGTCAGTAGCTAAAACACTATCTAAATGTAAATGGAGTCAGGAAAGACTGAATGGATGTAACAGTGAGGCAGAAGAGTGAGGAGAGAAGGGAACAATAAAGGGAGGGAGGAGAGAGGGTTAAGCAAACAAACGGAAAAAGCGGATGAATACATGGGAAGATCGATCGGGGCAAAAACAAAACAAAAGCAAACAAATATGTCAGGATGAAAAAGCACAGCCACACATTGAGAAGACACTGAAGATTTCACGAGAGATTTTGGTGATAAGGGCCGACACCGGTGTTGATCGGGTGTAAACAAAAAACACGTGATCTCCGCAGCGGAATTGATACATTACATCCTGCCGGAACGCTCCGGGGATTTCTGTGTTGCTGTGAAAGCGTCTGAGCGGCGAATCTCCGGCTGCGTTGTTCATGTGTGAAAGTGAAAATCCAGATCGAATTCTACAGACATCATACGTAGTTCATAACTGTGCAGTGCTATTTTCCACATGCGCGGATCCGCTCATTTTTTGTAACGGGCTCTTCCCCGACCCATTACATCGTTGTACCCAGTTTCATGGTAATCCGTCAAGTAGTCTTTTCGTAATCCCGCTAACTAACAGACCGACAAACAAGACGAAAACATTACCTCCTTGGAAGAGGTGACACACATAACCGAGCAGCAGCTATATGTGTTCTCTATGTATTTATAGTAGCATTCGTTATTGTAGTTAGTTATAATATTTCTTATCTACTTTACCATTTGAGTGATCAAACAGAAAGTAACTATTTTGTTTTTAGTGCTATAATCATACACTTCTTTATTCATACTCTGGCTGTTTGCTGTCTTCAGGACGGGAGTCTGTACCACGAGGAGAGCCAGAAGTGCGTGCAGGCGGTAGACAAGACGGACAACGGGAAACCGGCCCCCTCGCTGCAGCCCTGCTCGGGCAGCCCCCACCAGCAGTGGTTCTTTCAGGAGAGAGTTTAATGTAACGGCCAATATCCTGAGGAGGGATATCAGTGGAGTGAATTACTGAATGTTTTCCTCATATGTGTGCCTTGCCCTGAAAGGAGCCCAAAGGAGGAAGCATCGGAGCTTCCTTCAAACATCAACCTATGCATATTTTTCTGCCGGCTGGATTGAATTGGTCCTTGGGAAATTATTTTGATAAGTACTTTCCTTCTGAAGCACTTTTGTAAATATATATATGGGAATATTTGTTTTCTTGGATGCTGTTGCTGGGAGACAGGAGTCTACTGGAATATGAGGGGTTTTTTTGTGTCAATGGGATGTTTGAGAATCGGTGATAAGCTGTGCAACACAATGACACCACAGAATGACATTAATTTAGCAGACATGGACAAACACTGTGCTTCCATCAGAAAGGAAAAAGAAAACCTGCTTAATACCTCTGTCCTCACACCCATGAGTTAGTGGCTGGCATTACAGGGATTTTCAGAGTCCGCATCCTGAGGCATCTTCTCCTGTAGAGGGGGCCAATGCACTTTGCTGCACTTTCCTCTCTCCCTGCTGTCCTTTCTATTTGTCAAGAGAAAAGTGGGACAAATCTTCAGGTATTTTAGGAACCTTTTCAGGACATTTTGAGTGCTTGCTACTCTTCCATACAGGTGGCGTAGAAGCATTATGCAAGTGCTTAAACTCTTACACTTAACACCAAACTACTGATAACAGGAGAAACTCAATTCTTCCTCTTTTTCTGCTTCTGCTGAGGTATTCTTGAAATGCAAATTTTTACCGAGGGGAAAAGGACATGGGTCGTCGGTCAGACCTTTGTAGTC
The DNA here is from genome assembly GCF_022539355.2 of Hippoglossus stenolepis. Lineage (NCBI taxonomy): Eukaryota > Metazoa > Chordata > Actinopteri > Pleuronectiformes > Pleuronectidae > Hippoglossus > Hippoglossus stenolepis. Next base: position 11,600,985 of record NC_061499.1, read on the forward strand.
ATTCGTTTTAAAGACAGGGTACTTGCTTCTGCAGCTTCAGAATTCATAGCCATATTTTAGGGATTTAATTCATGTGGTGTCAACTATGTTTTAAATAATGTATTTGGTAGATGAGACTTTGTTATTCCGTAGCTTCGCTGCAGACATTTCTCGACTTTAGTGATGAATACGTGGGAAGATTTTAATTTAATGAGTGCAGATGCTGTTCATCCTCATCCTTCTTGTCCACTTGGAACCCATTGAAAGTGCCTGACGTTAAAAGCTTATAATTTGATTTTAAGACATCCCTCTAGTTGAATAGCTCTTGAGCTGAATGTATTATTTTGTCACACGATGAGACAAAGCGCAGTAGTTACAGTTGTGACTTTCAAGGCGTTCCCTTGAGCAAATGCATATTACTCTGGTGCTGATTCGTGCTCGCAGACTGTGTTTCCATTCATCAGAATTAGACAACTATAGATCCCCCGGTTCGGAGCTGCGGTCACTCCTGCGACTGTCCCACAGGCCGTGCAGAGGGAATAAGGGAAACGCAGCCGAGGAGTACACGGTTGTCGGCGGCGTCTCCAGAGTGCTGGGATGGCAGATGGCTTTTCTGATTGATTTTCTGGTCCTCTCCCAATTCTTTATCACCACCTCTCCCTCTCCCTGTCGGAGGTGTGCGGCGCAGGACTTATCTTTTGGACTCCTGCCAGCCGAATCCTCCTCCTCCTCCTCAGAGAGAGAGCGAGAGAGAGAGAGAGGGAGCACTTGTATACTCGCAGGCTTGAGGTTTGATTTATGAACGGTAGTCATCAAGTGTACAGTTTTTGACAGCAAACGCAGATAATGGAGGAGGCTGAATGAAGCAATTTGTGACCTCTTCCTTACATTAACCTTCAGAGGATGTCGGCTCATCAGTCTCATGGGATCTCTGTTAGGAATGGATGTTACGGGATGATCGGATAGATTTTTTTGCTATTGATTTGGAATGCACGCTCACAATAAGATAAATGGGAGATGGGGGAAAAGATGATTTTCCCAGTACTGCAACTGGGAGTTGAGTACAATCAGAATCCCTCCCTTTGCTAAGTACAATAAATGTAGAGTCATATATTATTGTGAAGTGTATGCTGAGTTGTTGCAGGAACATGTCAACACTCACAAGTCTAAAGGGACAGTAGAACATGTGCGTTACTTACCACTCTGACTTTTATTGCAGTGTGAAACAGTATCATGAGGTAAAAACACTGAGTAGGATGAGGGCAGAGAATAAGTCCCTGAGGATAAAGTGGTCCATGGCTCTGGCTTTTGCTGGCATCATAAGTGGTTTATGATTTTGGAGGCAATGCTTGGTAATATATGGAATGGACCAAAAGACCAGTAGGAAGATTATGGTCAGCTCCACAAAGGGAGGGGAAGAGGCATCTGTCTCAGGACTGCGGGTAAGGCTAAAAGGGGCCCGACTGTGCGTGGTGGCAGTGCTTGATCTCGGTCTTAATAGGAGAGCACCATATGCCCGGGGAAAGTCTTAATAACCGGTTGTTTGAAACGATTTCCAAGCTGTGCATGGTCCCTGGCAATCCTACACTCTCTCTCTATCTCTCTCTCTGTCTGTGGCTTAGCTTTCCTTGTTTTAAGACGTGAGGAAAGCTGCTTCAGTCAATGTCATGCGGAGAGATCAGTTTCACCAGGACCAAGTGAAATAGCTCTTTTAATACAGCGCTCATGCTTTATGTATTGAACACTTAGGAAGTGACAGCGTTTCCATCTTCTTCAGCTTGTGTCTTTACCCTGCGAGCGCAGCATAAATATTCCATCCCATTATTTTAAAAAAGGAGTTATTTATTGCTCCGCGTGGCCATCTGTTATTCCAGACATGTCCTACATACGGGAGGGGGGCAATTTTATTGTATGCTAATTTGATATTGTACACACAGCTGCAGTAAAATTGGTAGTTGCCAGTCGGAGATCGTATCTCTCTGGCAGGTCATATTGTGATTTTTATGTCAACCAATACTTAGTCGTAAAAGGGTGGTGATATTCCAGGGATCTGACGGAGCACTTGAACTAGTAAAGTGGCTGATTGTACTGTCACACTACACGAATGGACCAAGCAGGGCTTGTTTTACAACTGCATGTACATCCTCTGTTCAAAATCCCCAGTGGTGACAGTTTTTATATGATGTAAGTGGTAATAATGCACAAATACTGATGCTGGAATTCAACACCATGTCCGGTGTATCGATGCTGTTAATAACTCCAGTGGCCTTATATTGTTATTTGGAAAGTGAAGGATTTGATTCGCATTATTTTTGTATTTTTTTGGATCCAATAAAAGGGCCGTATCTGATGTCAATGTACTTCTTTAATTGTGGGTCAAAAAAAGTAAACACATAAGCAATGTTGAATGTTGTATTACCTGGGTGTCCTCATTGTGTTCTTTGTTTTTTAATGTTCCGTTTTATTTCTTTTAAAATGTGCATCAACGTTAGAAACACAGCAGAGTTTGCTCGAAATTCTTGTGATCTCAGTCTGCACCACCTGTGGCTCCATGAAGATGGTATCATCCACATTTAACTGTGATGGAGACATGAATGAAAAAAAAACCTGAAGGGAAATATGTAAAGAAAAAGAGAGAGATCTTCCGACCACATCTGATTGGTTTGATTCCCGGCTGCTGAGTGAAATGTCCTCCCTGTGTGAAGTCGCTCCGTTTCCCGTGGTGTTGACGCTCTGCCCTGAACACTCACTCACTGATGATGCTCTGCTGTTTGTTTCATTGGACATACCCGGTGTGGACTGTGTCTTTAAATCAAAGCCATGAAAATGTAGTACATGTTATATGGATATTTGGGTTTTGCCATCTTTATATAACATGCGGAAGAACTAGAAAAGGAAAAATTCCACACTGCCATAAATAAAAGGAATATCTGTGCCCCTCTGAAATCACCACATGAGACAAGCGAGTTTCTGTCTTGCTCCGGATGACATGCTCCGATGGAAAATCTCCACATTCTGACAGACGCTGCCCCGACACACAGCGGCTTCCTAGGAAAGTGAGGAGCAGTGATACAGAAGGCGGTGAGGCTGCTGTCTCTAGCGCGGCCTCTCCCTTATCTTTTAGCTGCATCCCTCTGAAACTAGGGCTATGAAATATCTTGAACGCGTCCACAGAAACGGCGTCTTTGATTCTGGTCTGCGTGTGACGTATAGACCCAGTTTTTCCTCTGGTGTGGCATACACGCTGCTCTAAGGTCTCTCACAGCCCATATGTGTCTTTAATGATAATGCAAAACAAGACTCCCCATGGTGCAAGTCTTTGGAGATGCTGCTGCTTCAGTTGTCAGGGAGTGAGAGGAAACCACACACGCACACACGCACACACTCAACGATAAGACGAGATTTCCATACTCCATGTTGCTTGGGTTTATGTAATCCCCAATACCCAGAACAGCTCAGGAGCAGTGGCTGTTGGCTGCATACATTAGATGACACACTTTCACTTTCAGGAGGGACTCCAGACGGTGCAGCAAACATGTGAGGCCTAGATACAGAGATAGCAATGCATTTCATATGCACCACCACCACCACCCTGCATCCGAGGAGGGGGATCGTACAGCGGAGAGAGCGGCAAGACTTCGATGGACTCTCTCACTCGGCAAACTTGTTTAAATAACCACAACCGACTCTTCTACAGTTCATCAGTTATGTCTGAGAAACATTACAGGGCTATTTGCTGGATCGTGTGTACCATTTCCATTTTGGCTCATCAATTTCGTGGAAATCTGTTTTTTTTCTAGCACGCTAAAGACAAACAGTAATTAACCTTGGCTGTTTTCAACACAACAGACGCTCAGGATTGTAAACACAGGCAACATCGAATGGGTTTAGCAGGGAAGATTTAAGGTGTTTATCGGCCTAAAAAAATATGCATTTGTAGAACACTGAGTAACGCTCGAGCACGTCAAGCATGGGAGGAATCATTTGTTTCAAATGATGCACTCAGAGTTTCTCCAAATACTTCAGGGACCAGTTTCCCAGACGTGCCTCGACTTAAATCCTTTTTCTGCTGAAAGCCTTCTTCAGCGTCGGACCAAGCTCTTCTAATCCATGTCTGTGAAACCAGCCAATGCAGCACCAAAGGCAGATTGATTGTTGCTCGCTTGCCTTGAGCTACCCACTGTGCTTTTTAGTTTGTTTTCTCAGCAGAGTTGGACCTCACCAGGATCTCACACGAGGAACAACGGGTTCTGAAACATGACGCAGGCGAGAACCTCAAGGATCTGCGCTCGTCACCTTTTGCGGAGCGGGAATTCCAATCCTCAACTCACACACAGCTTGACACGGCACTGTGAATGAACCGATGATTTAATTCAAAAGTCTCATGACCCCTATCCTCATTCTGAGCAGTTTAAACATAAGTGTGAATCATTAGAACAAGGAGATGAGAATCTGTATTATTCAAGCGACTGTGGATAATATCTCACCCTTTTCAATTACTTCCACAGTCAGAAGTGTCGCTGCAAATTAGTGGCCCGTAGTTTTGTAAATGACATCAGTGGACCGGTCCTTGATAATGAGTCACTCGTCACTTGCTCAGACTTGCTGCTCAGACGATTCTGACTATCGGTGCTGTGTCGCAGGGCGGTGAATACGACAGACATCAGGTGGATTCTCATTATCCATTACTACCCAAAATAAAAGCTGTGTCCTGAACATATTTCCTTTTTAAAAACATCAAAATGACATAGATTAAACATGTTCGGCATTTCGTTTTTGGGTTGTCTGTCTTTCCTGATCAAACACTTTGAGGAAATTTCTTCCAATTTGGCACAAATATTCAGTTGGACTCAAAGATGAACTGATTAGATTTTGGTGGTGAAGGGTCAAGTTCATTTGTTTTGCCTTGTGAACGTTTTATCTCAGGAACATCTCCAGGGAATCCTTTCAAATTTGGTAAAAATGTTCACTCAGACTCAAAGATGAACTGATAAGAAATTGGAGGTCAGAAGTCAAGGTGGCCTCACTAATTTTAGCGTCTTGAACATGATGCCTCAAGTCTGCCTTTGTGGAATTTATAATCAAAGATAAACCAATTCGATTTCAGTGGTCAAAGATCAAAGGTCCCGGTGATCTCATATGAGTCTGGAAAAGCACTGTATGTAGACTAAAACTGGACTGGTTGGTGAAGGCACACAAACACAAACTTAATTTTCATTAACTCACCAAAACCTTGAAAACCTCTGTTTTTGAGCAGCATTTTCTGACTTGTCGTTCCCACCTGTTAATGTTGTAATACATCAGAGTCGAAGAATGCAAATCGTGTGTAATACTTCTGGCGACGCTGCCGACAGAGTTAATTATGAGGAGCATTTCCATGGTGAGGGAGAGGAGCAGGAGTCACAGCGCATATCACACTTGTCTGCTGAGAACTGGAGTCTGTCACTCTTTCCTCTCCCACAGCAAATGGACATGGCAGAGCCCGGAAATACGAGTATGTGTCATCTATAATGTAGATGACAGGGATCGGGGCTATAAATAGGAATCAAGGTAACAGTTTGTGCGATTGTGACTTGATTTACGAGCATTTGTTAGATTCATGTTTAAGTTTGACTCTTCGGGCAGATTGATCCGCTCTCCACTGAGTATTCTTTCCCTGTCAGATGTGATGTTGAAACCTGTCTCGGAGTAAATCATATTTGGCAAAGATTATACATCCGGCTGAAGAGAACACCAGAGTCACAGTGATTCACACCCGGGCAGACTGTGATTTTTCACAGGCTCCCCCGACATAGCCTACAGAACATTGACAGAATACCTCTTTGATATGTTCCTACTAGATAAAATGCTTCCACAGGCGATTAACCATTCCACCCCTCTCCCATTCATTTCACTTCATCAGATTACTTGATTGCTTGCCAAATGGACGGCCTATCCCCCTGGGGGAAACACAGGCGTAGGCTGCGTATGTTTCCTTTGGACAAAATCCTTTTATTTTTCCATGAATGTTGTCGTCATTCAATCAACCTTAGTTCGGATCAGTCAAGTGTTCCTCACAGATATTGTTAAACCTTTCCAGCACATGTTTTATTTTATGGTTCACCCAGTTGTAGAGTTGACATAATGTATTCGCAAAAATGCACAGTGGCCCTGAGAGCTCAGTGCACTGTAACTAAAGATAAAACATGCAAATAGATATGACACAAGCAAGTGGACACATGCGAGGCAAATAGGAAATAAGCTGCAAATACTCACAATACAACAGAAGACGTTTCCAGGGGACGCGGAAAAAGTAACAAACACGATTGAGACGCGCTTGTCGTTGCTGTGGTTTGTGACTCGTGAAGTTACAAGTTGAAGATCCCTCAATGTTGTTGGAAAATGAGATAAAAGCCCATTTTAACATTGTTATCGCATGATGCTGATATTTTTTGCAGATATTAACTTAGTGTTATGTGTTAGCCTCACGCTCATTATTAGCCAGCAGATTCAAGTAATGCATGACCTTAGCCTGCTTCTCAAACAATTAAATCTATTTCGTCAGATTATTTGAATTAGCAGGCTAAAGTGTCCCAGCTGTATTCATTAGTTGTGTTGTGAGTGTATGCAGTGCATTTTCTATTTGCGGTGCATGTGTTGTTAAATTGATGAAGATCACAAGGTCTCCATTTGCATGTGTTTTCTTAAATTGTTGTTCGTTAAGGACTCAGGGCCACAATAGAAATGATATTTTACAAATAGTATTAAACAGGGAACCACTTTTCCGTTACACTCTCGGAGATTTTCTCTTGAATTCAGGTTTTTCAGCACAAACCCGATTTGTCCATCCCTGCAGCGGCTCACCTGAGCTGAACCTTCTGGCTAAAAGCCTTTTTATGTCACTGTAGACTTCCTGAGGTACAGTGGAGGAATTATTTTCCTACACTTTATGAGACGAGTCAGTGGGGGTGTTGTTTATAGACACATCAGAGATTTAATTTGAGCCGCTCATAAACGGCTGAGTGAGATCTTGCTGTCTGATGCTGTTTTCTCATCACTCCCAGGAGGAGAAATAAATCCTACACCTTGATGTGCTCCCGATCCGGAGCGCTAAAGACGTCAACATAGCTTTTCATAGTGTTTGATTAAATTAAAGTCGGCCTTCTCTTGAGGGGCTTTCTCACTTAAGGGGGGTAGCGATGCAGGTCAAATGAACAGATCCCTCGCTGTCTGGGTGTAGTCGAGTGTGAATTAGACGCCTCATCACTTTGCAGCGGCAGCAGCAGCCTGTGTTAATAGTGATGGTCCTCCACATGTACAATATGCACACATGAGGATGCATGACTGTGCTGCCTGCGCACCTAACTCCAGAAGGCTGGTGTTTAGGTTTCATTTTACTCTCCAGTGTGTCACCGCACATATTCTGAATTAAAATCCACTTTTTATACATGATTTTCCTTGCCAGGGAATTAATTACTGTATTAATCTTATCTGTTGGTGCAGAGGCAGTGGATAAGAAACTGGTGAGAGGGGGGGGTAGCAGGAAGCAGTCGAGCTCCGAGCTCAAGCATCTGAGAACTGGCTAATGTTATTTTAAAAGAGAGGCAGTCGCCTGCTTAAGAGTTAGCAGTCGGCAAGTCTAGCAAAAAAAATAAATAGGAAAGAGAAATTCCTGCCTGTGCATAATTCATTAGTGATGATGATGATGTGCTTGGTCAGACAGACAACCAACTGATTGATGCAGCATACACATGGTGTTAATCATCTAAGTCATTGAGCTGATGGCTTATTTAGAGTTGATAAAGTCTTTTCATTAGAGGAGGTCTGTCAGTGTGGTGAACCTCCCACTTGTTTTTATCGCGACCACTCGTTTTACTTCCTAAATTCATCATGTCCGTACGGTGAGCTGAGCATAAATACTGACCGAAATACATCAGCACCTCCAAGGCTCATTCATGAAAAACATAGAGCGTAAATATGGCATGACAGGTCCAAGCTGTTACTGTTGCACTTATCTCTAGGATAGACCATAATAAAGAGTTTTACTTCCCGAAAATGAAGCACTATACCTTTAAGAATTAATCCTTAAACTCACATTTTAGTGTAGGTCACCATTGGATAAAGGATGTTGTATGGAAGAGATAATAGTGGTATTACGGCCAACAAGAGTTAAGCAGTTTTCTGAAATGTAACGCACTGAGCGATGAGAGAAAAGGTTAACTTTGTGTTTCCCCCTACACAAGCAGCAGGGTACTCCTCTGCTCCTCTGCTGCCTCCTCTGGTGCGTGGTGCCAGCCGAGTCGGGCAGCGGATCACTGTGGGTGCAGAGTTCCACTGAATGCCAGCGCACGGGTGGTGGGGCGGGGTGGGGGTTGTTCCGGCAGTGAGCCAAGTCACTGACCTTTGCAGCGTGCCGATCGATAAGGCTCAACATCGCAGGGCTCCGGAAATCTCTCAGCGGAGAGACAAGGAGCAGAGGAGTCCCACTGTCAGATGATGCGCTAATTGCTCTTGTTTTCTAACCTCAGGGGTGAGACTCAGCCTTCCTGCCCCTGGGCCCTTCTGCAGAGGGGGCCATGGGGCTAGTTGCTGTACATAAAGTTGCATATACATGTGTGTATGTGTATAATTATATATGAGAATATTGTATATTATTAATTGTTTTAGCCTTCGAGCCCACCACAGGTTGATCAGACCAAAGGTGTGTGTCTCTATCATTTTCAGGCCCAGTTGCGATCATTGGCTGCAGCGTTCTCCAATCCGTGAGGTTTCTTTTATGATCAGGCGCAGGACTTGCCCGTGGATTCCCAGTTTTCTAAGCAACCTGATTTTGGATCCTGCAATGAAACATATACATAATACCAGGTCACAAAAGCCTAACGAAGGATTAGAGACACATGTTCTTTATCTACGATTAAAATGAAATGTGTCACATAATGGTATGTTATAAAATTAATTGCATTCATCATTGTCTCAGATGGCCTTGCACTCCTATACTGATACAGAAAAAGAAAGTGAAAACATAACCCTGCCGGGATAAGAACATCTGCCGCACGCACAAAAAAAATGCATAGGACAGCTTTCTTTTCTCCCCGGAGTACTAAACTACAAGTGCTCACACCGCTCGGTAGAAAGGCCCAGTTCTTTGAGTAATAGCGCACCACAGTGACAGGTGAGCAATGCTCAGCAGGTCGCGGTACACACGGTACATGTAGGACTGCGCTCGTTGTGCCTGCTTGCTGATAATGAGCCTGCAGACATGTTGAGGAGTGGCAGCGAGCAGGGCCGACTCCTCTTACCACCTAACTCTGCTTTCATCGCCATGCTTTCATCAAGCTCAAGTGCCACAGCTATTAGACCTCTGTGCGATGTTGAAGGGGGGGGGGAGCTGAATGTGCCAGCACGGTTGGCTAGGTTACTTCGAAACTGCTTCCCACAGCCACTCTTTGATTAACTCCTCCAAGTTATGATTAGCCTAAAGCATTTTGATTTTGAATCGTCCCGCATGAATACATTTTAGTTTTGTGTTGCTTTGCCTCAAACATCTATCAAATGCGCAGGAACAGAAACAATCCAATTTACAGACACTGAATTGATTTACTTCAGTAGCTCTGAATCAAACAACATGAGGAGACTTCACAGGAAAATGCTTCTCCTTTCACCCTCCCACACGTGTGCAACCTTAACTGTAGTTTCAAAGGTTTTTTAATGGACGTATTGTTCAAGCAAGTGGAATTCACTCATGGATAAGACACATTTCTACCTCCTCTCCATTTCCTTTCATTGGACTAACTTACTCTTTTACTTAACTGTTTTATCCTACTGTTTTATCCTTATCATCACTCCATTGTGCCTCCTGATTTTTGCATTCAACATGCACAGTCTTGCAGAGCCTCCGAGCAGCTCATCCCATCCATTGCTGGTGTCTGCACATCTTCCGCTGGATGCCAGAGTGTTATATTAGTCCTGATGAGTGTCGGCGCAGTGGCAGGTACAGTATGTAGCTTTCTTTCTCTACCAGCACGCTGTCACAAAGCAAACACACAGCAAAAGACATGGAAACACAGCGTATTGAGCGGAAGCAGCCCGAGGCACGATACGGGGCTCCTGCCAGAGTGGAGCCGGTGAGTGAGTGGCAGGTGGCCTGGCCCCGGGGACTCCTAATGAAGAGAGTGTGCCTGCCTGCTTATCGATCCCCCCACATCAGCTGATCTGATGCTTGGCTGACTGGAAGACCAGAGGGTGGTGGGCAGGGGGAGCTTAATGGACACCTGAGGCACACACACACACACACACACACACACACACACACACACACACACACACACACACACACACACACACACACACACACACACACACACACACACACACACACACACACACACACACACACAGGAAATGGAAACCTGCTCAACAGGTGTGTGTATGCTCGCATGGGAATAGAAGCAAGGGAGGTAGAAGGTTTTCCACTACAGGGAGGGTCAGTGGTTTGATCCCTGGTCTATATTCTGAGGTGTCCTTGGGCAAGATACTGAACCCCAAATTGACGGCTGTGCTGACATTTATTATGTTGTGTGATAGAAAGAGCTACTTATTGAGGTGCAGCATTATTGTGGCTTGCTTTGAGTGGCAAATAAGGCTGGAAAAGCACTATATACAGTCCATTTACCATATATATATATACTTATATATCAATCTGAGTCGGATGTCTTTGACGTTGAACCTCTTTCCTGTCTTTTGTTGAACTGTTGTACCGCAGCAGAAGAAAGGCAAGGTAGAAGAGACGACAGCTGCCCGCCTGTCAAACTGTAATGCAGCATTTCAGCACCACTGTCCAGCATAATCTATTCATACACACACACACACACACACACACACACACACACACACACACACACACACACACACACACACACACACACACACACACCTCTGCCATCACAGATGCTCCTTCAAGCTCATTATTTCTGGGACTGTCGGCTTATGGCTTGTTGTGTTGGCTGGGTAATGCATCTTAAGCCCAGCTATCAAATATGAATGAAGCGCTGGCTTCCTCATCTATCTTTCATGGCTTTCATTTGTTAAGCTATTTGCCTGCAAAAATATTTTTGGATGTTCCCTCACTGTTGTGAATACTGTGCTCAAGCAGCAGCAGCACCAGGTCTATTATAAAACCGAACATGGCGTTCTGTTTTGAGCGAACGTTATTGTTTGAGGGGGTGGCGTTGGTTAAATATATGTGTGTGAATGGGACCTTTTGTAATCATAAATGATATTAGAACGTTTCATTTCATGGTTTTTGTGACAACATGATTGAGCCTGTGTAATGTGCAAAACATAGCTGTGTTGCGTTTATCTATGTGTGTGTGCTTGTCCTTTTTAATTACGGTCAGTGTTTGTACATGTCTGTGTGTGTGTGTGTGTGTGTGTGTGTGTGTGTGTTGTGTGTGTGTGTGTGTGTGTGTGTGTGTGTGTGTGTGTGTGTTGAAATCCCAAGTACCTGGTTGTGTGTGTATCCATGTGTTTGTCGGTTTTCACTTGCGTCGAGCTCTCATTTCACATTTAAAGCTGTCCCCTCAAACTTAATATCGAGTTTAAAGTGAGTACAAGCTGTATATTTTGTAACATTACACATCACACCTATTTTATTGTTCTCAGACTGAATGTGTCGCACAAACTATTTTGGTCCAATCACGACCGAGTGATCACGCCTGCAGTAAAAGCCAGGCTAACTTAATTAGCTCCAGATGGATAACTACCCTGAGACTTCAGACCCCCCAAGGGCACATTCAAGTGGGAACATTCTGAGTCCCCCCTTCCCCAAAAACAAAACAAAACAAAAAAACAAGGTAAGAGCCGAACCGTGGATTTGGAAACTTATTACACAACCCTCACGGTACAAAGGAGATGGAATATGAACATATACAGTGAACATTTAGCATGTTTGCATACATTTTATAGGAGAATATTACGCTCTATGTACTACAGTATGTAAATGGCCTGACATGTCAATATGCGCATGCCAGAACACCTTTATTAAAAGAATTATAGTATGTATGTCAATCTAAAATGTGAACTGAGGAAAATGTTCAAGGTGATTATATGAGCGTTTAAACATGGGGCTTTCACACAGGTAAGAATTGTTTTGGTTTGTGTGAACAGCTAACACGGATAAAGAACAAAACTCAGGTGGGTATAAAAACTGAAAATGCTGTGTTGGTCCATGAATCAGATTCATATTCACTGTTTAAAAAAACTTCAATTTTTGGTGTGATTCTCGGAGGCCTGGGAGAAAGTCCTTCTTCATATCATGGCGACTGTCCTGGATTTAAGAAAACACACGCCACTCTTGAGGCCACGCAGGGTTTCTGCAAATGTGCACGTGAACTTGACACGGCACTCCGCAGTTCGCATTTCTGAGCCATTAGGATAAAGCCGGCAGCATTGCACAAGCAATCACTGATCAATACACATGGAGCTCAGCGAGGCGGACATCTCCTGTGTCCATTAGCACAATCACCGGTGAAAGGATATACAAACTACAGTATATCCCCAAGTGCTCTTCATTCGCTCCATGGAGCCATCTTTATCACGGAGGAGCTGCACCAATCAGCTCATATATATATATATATATGTATATAAATCATCCAGCGGCTCTTAAGACCTCTTAAGAGTGCGCATCTCTTTGTGCTTCTGGATGGAGAGGGCTTGTGTATAATTAATGCTGCTGGGGTTAGCTGAGGTGGGAGGTTTTGGAAAACCTCCGTCCACTCGTTCCATCTCCGAGCACATGCACTCTGGGCAAGCACATGCACATGCATCAAGGTCTGACATTAACTAGATCCAGAGGTATTCCCGGGGATTAGTTTTCCTGTGTCGCTCTTTTGTTCAGCCTATTCCTCATCGCTCTGTCTAATTTACCCTCAATTCCTCCTTTGAACTAACTGGACTCTCTCTTCCTTTTTCCTCCATCCCCCTTTCTCTCACCTGAAAGAGTCTCTGTTTTATCATCTCACTTTTGAGTGACAAATCTTACTGAGACTGTGTGTAGGAGAATGGCCGTGCATGTGTTGAGCGCCAAGTCTGACAACTGGCTGTGTGCGCATGTGCTTGTCTGTGTACTTGTGCTTGCTTGAGTCTGTATGTATCGCCTCGTACCCACTAATTAGAATGACAATATTTATTAATAGTTTGGGGCTGATGTGTGATAGCGTGACTCTAGCTTCCCCACTCGCTGGTTTACCCTGCACTCCTGCCTCCCCAGGCCCTAATTATTGAGCTGATGATCTGACGTCCGACCACTGAAACGGAGACGACACATTGACATATTGTCACTTCCGACTTTAGCCTGCACGTCTTTAAACCTGAGGTTATGCTGTATGGCCGCAGACTTGTTCCATCTTGTCCGTCTACCTTTAAGCATGTCTGAAAACTGTGTGGAGTCGAGATTATATAACAACAGATCCCAGATCCCCCAGCCTCGGATTATGCTCAGAATTATACAAGTCAAGAGAAATTAATCAATCTCTGATAATAATTACACAAAAGCAGACGTGAGTTGTCTTGAATTAATTCCTCTAAAGCTATGCTATGTTGAAAATGTTCCACATGTTGTTATAGTGTGTATTTTTTCTTCTGGGGTATGGAGACTTTTGACATGCATGCAAAACAAAGTCCAGTTTGTGGGTCTATTTTTTATCCATATTCCCTTTCAGAGTCAAGATATTTTTGTCTAAAGACACAAATCCTGGATCAAACTAGCCTGTAGGATATATGTAATGTTTTCTCTCAATTCAGTTGTTTATCATTACACAGTACACAATATTTTGAATAAAACATCTATCACATCAATCTGTTTTGTTCTTCACACACATTGTCAACAATTCTCTTTCCTAATCTCATTGTATTCAACCTACAGGCACGTGGGACTGCTGTGGGAATGATCAGCCCTGCTATAAAGCAGTTATGCTCTGGATGACGTTGGAAACATTCATTGTGAGTGTGATTATGTAAGACGCAGTTCTTGCTATTACTAGGACTTGACAGTAATCAAAATAGTGTCCTCCCACAGCACAGCCGCAACTGAAGCTCTTTTGAAGGCAGTGGCCTACTTTACACCGTCTCCTCTCACATTCTTGATTTAATTTCAGAATGGAATAAGAGAGGTTGTGATAACCTCTTCATGGCAGGAAAAATGCAACAAATGTAGCATGGCCGTTCAAGATTATTTTTCTCGGGTGCACAGCGGAGGACATCCTTTAAATCGGAAACGTGCTGTGTGCATATTCTGTCCGTTCTGACACGACATTGAGCCGGGAAACACTGAGCACACCCTGCTGTGGTGCTGTCAGTGGAGTAGCTGATTATATTTTCTGTCTGTCGAAACACACTAGCCACAGTTTGTGCTTCTCATGTTGTTGCATTTTACACTTTCGCAATGATGATTACACACAAGTCACAGAGCTCAACATCTTTCTCAGGGTGGCTGTGGCTCAGGAGATTGGCCCAGAAGGCTGGTGGTTCGATCCCCTGCTGCTGCAGTTTGCATTCTGATGCGTCTTTGGGCAAAATGCTGAGTCCCAAATTGTCAATGACAGCTGTTCCAACAGTGTATGACGGATGTTAGATAGAACAAATAGCTGCATAACGACGCAGTGTGGATTAATGTAACTTGTTGTGCTTTAAGTGGTTGATAAGACTGGGAAAAGTGCTATATATATAAAGTCCATTTACCATCTTAGTGATGAATACCAGTCATGTGTTGAACATTTTCAGATTCCCCAAATACTTTTCTTGCGATAAACGTCATTTCCTAAAAGCATCTCCTCTATTTTTACTGCATATTCAAATAAGATAACTCTTTTCAATAAAACACCTCAAATGTTGCAAACTGAAAAATCTCTTTACGAGTATTTAAGCAGCTGAATTCCAGATTGACAACTTGTGTGTTCAATGTTTGTTTTTTTTTGTGTGTGTTTTGTATTATATATCCTATATTTTCCTGTTGTTGTTAAGCCTTTTGATTGTGATACGTGTCATTATGATTATGACGTGCCTTATTGTTTGTAATATAGATAGATAGATAGATAGATAGATAGATAGATAGATAGACAGATAGATAGATGGATTTATAAATATATAGATAGATAGATACTTTATTGATCTCGAGGGAAATTTCTGATTTGAATAACAAAACAAAAATCTTTGTTGTGGAAAACACAATGCGTCAGGTCGCAAGGCGCAGTTAAGTGTCGCAAACTGTCGCAACGCGGTGAAAAGTTACCGTGCGTGTGTGCCAGCTGCGGACTAACGAGTTCCAGGTGGATGCTACACGGAGGAGGAGCGTCAGCAGAGTCCGGACATGTCGTCTCAGAAGCGGTAAGTGTTTTCAAACGACCCGCTGATTTATCTTTGACAGCTTAGATGTGATATGAGCAAACTGAGGGAACTTTAACACTGGACAGGTCACAGTAGCATTAGTTAAATAGTTTGTTAACTAGCTTGCTATGCTAAATAGCGAATGGTAACTGCCAAGCTAGTCAAACCTGCCACAGGTGTATCAATCAGCTAGCTGCTTGTTGCCATAGCAACCTGCTGATGACGCGTGGATATCATATCGGCCAACTAATGTGATTAAATATGATCTGTGTTGCTTTTGTCACTTCAATATTATTTATCATAGAGATAAGATCACTGCCAGTGTATCGGGGGTATCAGCAGCACCCCGACCATTAGCTTCCACCCACCTTTAACCCCAAAACAGTGCAGGAGAAGGCTATTAATTATGCAGAACTGCGACCTCTTTTTCTTTGTGAACGTTGGTGTAGTTTGATGTTTGTTGATGCCCGATTTAAAATTCTAATTGGTGTGAAAATAAAGGTCATCGTCAGTGTTTGATCATGTTATTGACAAAAGATGATGGCCCTGTGGATGGTGAGATAAGCTAAGATAATCCTTTATCAGACCCACAAAGGGGAAATTTGCAGTGTTACAGCAGCAAGATAAAAAAATAGGCATCAGTTAGTAAATATAAGTAGCATGCAATACCTAAGTGTAAGGATAATAATACTTCAGTGTAAGGACATATAGAAAATATAGAAAAATATGAATGGAATAAAAATGTACAGTGAATGGATTGCACATGAACCATTGCATTGCACAGACAGAATAATTATTGCACAGTTATGTGAGCTGAACCAGAGTTAATGTCCATAATGGGTGCGTGTATTTCTACTGGGAGCATAACTGGTTCTTACAGTTGGTGTAAAGCAAAGTATGACCAAAACCACTGCATTAGCATTATCAGAGGTACCCCACCTAAACCTTCACCAAACTATAAGCTGTGCCTCAATTCAGGGGCTGCATCCTTCAGAGGCTACTTTTGAAGACCGATTGAAGACATTTTGGCGTGTCCAACTTCAGCTTGTATAGACTGGGCTAGATTGACATCCCCCTCACCACCAATTAGGGTGAAACAAGTTGAACAATCCTGGGCTGGAGGACATTTTGACATCTTACAATAAGCAACACTCTGGCACAAAACAACTAACCTCTTTTAGCTGGTTCAGCTTCAAGGTAACGTGCCAGCTCACTGTCAAGCCCTACTGAATAGAACACAGCCTTTTTTCATTTTACAGTAGCACCTGTGCTTTTCTTACTAAGTCAAAATGTCTGCTGGGGTCTGGTGACATCACCTAATCTTTTTTCGTACCTCTGTCCACCTGTTCTCAACCTGAGCCAAGTCCAATCTGCCAGAATAAGTGAAAACACTTGTGCAGGGCCATTAACCCTTCATTGTGAGTGTGTAGGGAGGCTGTGGTCTGTTGCTTGTCCACTTATGTTTTGTACTGTTTAAATTCACTCAGTCTTGTATTTGCAGACAGCCTGTGGATGGCGAACTGACAGAGATAGGAGGAACTTCACTGCTGTCTTCAACATTTCAAGGTGAATTCCTCTTAGTGAATATATTATTGAAGTTACTAAAGAGTCTATATGCCTTGAACCTAATCTGCCTTGTGCTGCTATGCGAGATGTAAAATAACACATTCCATAGCATCACCATGACTTCTGCTAGTACTTTGTACTATGCAGGAGTGCATGTTACTATCCCATTAATTCTAGCTGTGCCAGCTTTCAACTTAACACAAAAATGGCTCATGAGGCTAATGGAGGAAAATATATACTCATAGCCATAGTCTATGTCAGATAATTCTCATCTCATTATGTGGTGCAATATTTGGATTTCTAAAATTGTTGCATTAGTCTGAATTTACAGCAATGACTGTATCTGCCACTTGTACTGATTCAAGAGGGCCATATGATGTCAACTTGTGTGCAGATTTTATTCTATTTAAGTGTGGTCTGTTGGCATTTGAAAGCCGATTAAAAAATTTCAAAACCTGTTTGTCCATAAAATGACATAAATCAGTTGTGTTCTGCTTATACAAGTCTTTATATCTACAGTATTTCTTATCTTTCTGCCAAATTGATGAGCAGTAAACTTCTCACCACTCTTCTCCAGAGACTGTCACATGGCATATCTCACTAAACGAGTTGCACAAAGTTCTTCAGATCACAACTTAAAAAAAAAAAATCTCGTTCGGTTCCAAGCACTCCAACAAAGCCAAATGTGACTCATCCCTCTTCTTTATCCCAAGGGGAAAATTCTAGTTGACAGACTGCAGTGTTTTCATGTTTTCTAAGCTCATAAAACATGCATTCGCCACTGCCATGCCTGGAACACGCCCTGTTGAAGAATAGCTCCTCAACTTGTTTGTATGCATGGAATTCACAGGACTGTGACTCCATATTTTCAAACCAATTATTCAAATAGCTGCCACTGTAACTGGCTGGGCAAGCATGTCGAGAACAAGGGAGAGGAGCATCTCAGAGATTCATAATACAATGTTTTCTGCTATATAGTGGAATTACTTGTCTGCACCATTTGGAGATAACGTTGTCCTTGGCTTGGAGTTTTGAGATCAGTCATGTGTGAGATGACTGAAGTATGTTGATCTGGGATAAATGAAAGTCTGGCTTTTACTTCTAGTTCATATGTCTGTGCGCTTAGAGGATCACAGGGAAGCAGTTTTAATGTTCAAGGATGTGGAATGTGATCTCACATAAAACTCAGCCTTGATAGATATAAACATAACTCATCATAATGTCCAGTTGTGGCTTAATGGTGAATTAGTTGCCAGGTATATAAATGAACTGACATCTACTCCTTTCCTTAACCAGCAACTGAGGGTGTGATCGAGTTTAGCTTTTGGGAAAAAAACTATTACCGAATGAGTTGGCATGAAAGTGAAATGAAGTCGATTAAGTTTCCATCAGGCGATTCCGTTATCTGCTCATTCTGGAAGCAACTCACAAAATCTCCACTTGGATATTACGTCCGTGAGCACAACCATCTGAGCTATGAAATATGAGAGCATCATAAATATCATCTTTCATTCATCTGGTGCTGAATACCTGGCATTTAAAATTCATAGAGCATGTTGTAGCGTATTGTCGGAGTTTGGGTGAGGGATGTCCTCAGGCAACCCCATTAATCTTTATTAAAGAGCCATCTCTCTCTCGCTCTCTCTTGCTCTCTCTCTGGATTGGATGCATTTGCTTTTGAATGTCAGGTGTTTGACAGTACAGTGGCAAACGCTTCAAACTTGGTTATTCTTTAGTTTGTTTGTTATTGTTTTCCAGAAGCATCAGCACCACAAGAGAAAAGGATTTGATTTGGTCAAATAAACACATTCGCTCCACCTAAAAAGCTGATTTCTAAGTGAGCAGGGTCATTGAATCTGCTGCCATATTAGAACATTTCATCACTGATTGCTCAAGTAGCAACATCTGCATAATTATTTTTAACTGTGCGCCCTTCATACCATACAAATATGTTCCAATTAGTGGTGATATATTGGCTTGACATCTCGTTTAGTGTGGACGGGCAGATTGCAGAGCCGTGATTGAAAGCTTATTGAATGATTCATAATCTGGAATGAAATGGACATTTTCATTTGGGTGTGTGCAGCGATCATTAGGAGGACACGCAGCATTTCTGCACAAGTAACAAAAGCTAAAGTGTGGAGTTGTTGTTTGATTGTACCTGGAAATGTGTGTTGTTACTGTTTTTATATAAACCGTGTGCGAATTGAGGAACAAATTTTCACAGCCCTTCATTGCCAGTTAAATCTGAGTTTCTCCACCTAGTCGTCAAAGCGTTTATCTTGTTGTTGGATGCAGCGTTTGTATTCTACCTAATATTTCTAGTTTGCTGCTGTCTGGGTACTGGAGGAAGGTTTTGAGCAGGGAGGGATGTTGTCTGTTGCGAAACAAACAGATGGGACGACGACTTGACCTACTTCTTCATCTGGACCACTCTGAATAGAAAAGAAGAATGACTACGGAGAGAGGAGAGTGAAAACCACACGATGTGATGAGTTTGTGTGGATGAATAGAGTGTATAGAACACATTTTTTTCTTTTTGATTCATATCACAGCATTTTGTTAACTACATTTCCCTGTGTTGTGTATGTGCACTTTCAAACTTTCTTTCCCTGTCTTCCTCGGCCACTTATTCATGTTTTATATAAATTAGGAACCAGATATACACAGGTCAAAACCAATCAACCAGAAAAAAACAAAACTCCAACCCTATTGAGTTGCTTATGGAGTAGTAGCACAGGATGTATGTGCTTGTCAGAGAGAGGAAGAGAGAGACCTACGTATTCCAGCAATCCTCGAGGGCTTGCTAGTTCCTTTGTGTGTTGTGAGCATGGAGCTGTTGGGCATTGTGATAAATGACCTGTGTTTTAAGAAGTCAGGAAGGTCAGCCCTGCCATATCAACCACGGCAGCCTTATGTATTAAAGCCCTAATGAGGAGTAAGGAAATTGGTTTGTATTGTAAGAGGGGTAGAAATTGTACAGAGATTAAGAGGAGTTACTTCGAAAAGTTTCCTTATAATGTCCTTTTCCTGAGAGCAATGTTAATATAGAAGGAAATGAAATGTTTGCAGATGGTGTATTTCATAGTGCTTATGCCGGTATTATACTTTGTATGTCTTTGTACTTTGGACATCAATTTCTTAACTTCATGGTGTGGGAAATGTGAGGAGATGCAGCCACAGTTCACACACATTTGTTGATGTGGTTATCATAACTAGTCGATACTTGGACTATGTATAATATTCAACCATATCCTTAATTGAAAAAAAACACACTTTCTTATGCGTTTATTTTCAAGGGGTGTAATGATTCTGAACCTGAGATAAAACCAAAATAAAAATGTCCAAAATGTGAAATGCAGGATGACAAAAAGGGAAACCCCATCCCGGTCTCATCACTGTAACACACAATAACTCATGTAAAACATTTAATATTCTGTTTAAAGTTAGGGTAAGCTTTATATTTTATAAATATTACGTATTACTCTTTTTTTGTTGTTTTCCAGCTGCATGTTTCATGTAACTATTTTGGTTCAATCCTGATGGACCAGCTGAAAAAGCTCAAAGTGGACATTTACCTTGAGATTTCAGTCACCCTGGAAACCTTGAAGTCAGTTGGGTGAAAACATTTCGGGTCCCCCCCTTCAAAAGAAAATAGGTATGAACCGAATCGCGGCTTAAAACAATTAAGGATATGGAGAATCCTTCAGACCCTTACTATCAAAGCACTTTTTCAAACAACCCGCCTTGATGCTGATTGTAATTTTGCATGTGATATAATTGCGTAGGTCAAACTATACGTGCCTCTGTTTTGAAATACAGTTGCAGCTGATGGCTTGAAATGCTTTCATATTTTTCCCACATGTGGAGAACTGTTACCCCCTGGCAGCATATTCTGTTCTCTTCCCACGCCTCTTTAACAATACCATGAATTGTGCTGCAAACTATTGCAATAATTGCCTGTTTTTTTGGCCCACTGTGCCACAGGAGACACTAATCCTTGTACACAGAAACATGAATAAAGCTGTGTTTAGCCTGCCCCTAGGGAAGAACAGGTAATAGGCTAATGGTACACTATACAGCATGAATGAATCACCGACTACCCCCCTGAAACCTAACAAAGTCTGTCCCTACAAGTAAGACATATATGGGGTTCCCTATGATGTAATGTTCCAGCAATGCTGGTGAATTAGTTACCAGGAACACATGTCAATAATTAAGAGGAAGGTATTGTTTTTTAATCGTAGAAGGCCATGTTGCAAAAATGAGTACAGGCTCCAACAAGTACAAGTAAAACAAATGATTACTGGGTTAGGCTGGTTAAGGGCATGATTAAAACTGTGTACTGTACACATGAAGAGGGGACCGATTCTACAATTCTGTTAGAGAGTTCAGGACCATGGACAGGGCAGGGGCTCTTCAGCTGGGACACATCGCTGTCTGTGGTGCTGAAATTCTGCTGAGCTGATTCTGCTTGTTTCCCAAGAATCACGATTATTAATGTGGACAGAGTTAAACCGGTAATGCTAATGGTCTTTTGTATGCATCCTCAACTGGTTCCAATGACTGGATAAAGTCCCCTTTACTGTGAAAATGAACATTTCCTGGTATACCCCTTTAACTTCAGTCTTTTAGCCCATTTTACCTGGCTGCTTGCTACATAACACAGTGTGAGACACGCCACTAAATCAAAGCATATATTAAAAAATTCTCTTTTCATCCTCAGGTTGAGATGCACAAAGAACCAACTATTATGTCTTATGACCCTTAAGTATATTTGAGGGTACAGCCACATAGCCCAGCTGCTGGCACGTGGGAACAATCCCCATTTATAATGAGTCCAAAAGAAAATATAGCTCGATTAAGTAATTTTATGTTCGATTGTTATGTGACGTGCAACGTAACACCGCTCTATGCATCCCTATACATTTTAACTAGCCAGCTCTATGCATGTCTGAAACGTTGTCTGCCTCCAACATAAAAGCCCAGTAAATCACCCTCTGCTGTCAAGCCACTGATGAGTTTGCCCTGCACAAAGCCTATGCAGCTTTTCCACCAGGCTGTTGTATACCCCTTCCCCTTCCCTCCCCCATCCCTCCCTCCCTTCCTCTCCTCCTCCACATCCAGTGCTCCCTCTTGCGCGCACGGTGAGCAGCAGCAGCAGTGGCTTCAGCGCTTGTCTGACGCACCATCGGAGATGCGCATCTGAGTCCCATCGGCTGTCAAGGAAGACTCAGTCGACATCTTCCCGTAGGACCTCTGCGGCCAAGCTTTCACCGTCATCTAGCTCTGTGTGTTTTTGGTCTCTTTTCCCCATCCCGTCGTCGTAATTTGTCAGATTTCGGCGCTGCGTTTGGCAGGGATGCCCGCAGTTGACATCTCTTGGCTGGGAATTTACTTCGGAGGTGATTTTGTATCCGCAACAACTGTCAGCGTGTGATAGATCTCTGTCTACACCTGGGGAGGTAATCTCCATGATTTTGGGGCCATTCTTCAGGACATTCTTGTGCTTGTAAGATAAGTGCTTGAAATTAAAGGTGAGCAGAGGCGCTGAATCAGAGAGCTGTTTGACAGGAGATCGTTTGGATGACGGACACCGAGAGGCAAGAGCTCTCCCTCTGCAACGCCAGTCTCTGCGTCCTTGGAATATTCTCACACAGGAGGCACCGTTACTGAGTAGAAATATTTTCAGTTTGCAGTCATAGTCCACACAGGACGAGTTCGCCCACTGCAGGGGCTGTCGCGGCTTTCGCGTCTGCTCTGTTTCGAAATACGGTTTCCTTGACGGGCGGGCGTCTGAGCATCCCGGACGAGCCCGGGTTTGCGATGCCCAAGCAGTGAGCGAGAGCACGGCGGGATCTCATCTGGTCACCCTGCACGGTAGCATGGCCCCAGCCCGGAGGGACTGCAGCGGCTGGGAGATGCTCCTCCCGACGGGATGCCTGCTCCTCTCTGTCTTGCTGTTTCACCCAGCCCTGGCCAAGGTGTGCAACGACCGCACCAAACACGGACAGGACAACAGCTGGTTCGCCAGGGACGGGGAAAACTTGCCCATCATGGTCCTTATGCCCATGAACGAGTCGGCCCTGATGAGCGGCATCAGCCAGGGCATCGAGCCGGCGGTCCAGCTGGCCATCCAGCACATACGGGAGTCCAGGAAGTACTCGTTCTCGCTCATCACCAAAATCTACGACACCGAGGTAAACACGCAGACTGAACCAAACAGCTATAGCCTATACGGCGTGTGTGCATGTGTATGTGTGCACGCGTGTATACATGCGCGCAATTGGCCCCGCAGCGCACCACACTGTGCGTCCAAGGGGGAAACGGTGGACCCTGCCTTATGTTTGGTGTCTGCACAGCCTCGTTGTAGATGAGCTGGTTCTCACTGCGCTAAAGTCAACTGCTGTCGCCTGTTCTCCTGAATGACAGCGCGGTGTTGGTGCGGGGGTCTCTGATCGCCCACAGCGCATTTACATGCATCAGAAGAGACACTGCAACTCCTGGGCACCGCGGAGCCTCACATCACACTCCTGGTCTCCTTGTAGTGGTCGTTTTAATGGTTTACCGCAGTCCCATGATGAAGCGGGTTGACCATGATGTCTGATAATACACGTGTCATCCATCACCTCTACCTGGTTGGATTTTAACTGTTAGTGTATTTTGTGATCATCACCAGACCAGATGTGTGTTCTATTAAAGCTGAGTCCGTGCAGCAAAGCTTTTTCAGTCACGAATCCGGTGCATCTTTTAACGATTTAAGGGCTGGTTCCCTGCGTGCCTGAAGATGGCGGTAATTGGATGTAGAGTTGTTCCGTCTCCTCGCATCTTTGGAAGGAAGTGTTCGAGTTCCAAATTAAGATCTGTACATTCCGTAATAACAATCAAAGCTACCTCTCCAGCTGAAGTCCTCTTGAAGTTTAGTCATGATTACATATCTGCAATCTTTTACAATATAGGCGTGTTCACCATATTATGTTTGCACTTGAATTATGTGACTCATTCAGCAGTTTTTCATAGTGGCCTTACTGGCTTCAGTGATGAGGACACATCAGTTTAAAGCTGAATAATGTAACATTGGATACATTATAATCTGTTCTGTTGATCTAGGTTTGTCTTATTAAATCTTCTCATGGTAACTCCTGTCCCTCGTGCGTTAAATCGTTGGAATTCGTTTGGTTTTCACTGTCCAGCACTTGTTCAGAGTCCTGTATGTGCACAGGTGCATCTGTGTGAAAGAGCATTCAAATCTCTGCTGACAGAGGTAAGCCCTCACAGGCAGCATGCGCTCAGACCATGAGATTAATATGCTATGTGAGAGTTATGATTTTCCCCCTTCTATTCCCTGGGAGGGAAAGATGAGCTGGAAGCAGGAGGTCAGTAGGCCAGCCTGACATCCGCTCACTGGGAAACGTCGGATAGGGAAGCCAGCTTTCTAATACTGGCAATCAATGGGAACAGTGTTATTTGATGATTTTGTGGGCAAAGGCTAAACTTAATTACATCATGGCACTGCCAATCCTATGGTATTTGACATTTGTTTTGTAAATTGTTACATTGTAGCTAACAACCCAGGGTCCGATCATGTAAAAAATTGTAATACTCCATGTCAGTCGGTAAGAGATATATGTTCAGCACTTGTTATTTTTCCGTATTCTTCTAGTGGGGGACCATATAAAACATTTTTATCACTTGATTTATGTTATCAATGAAGAACTTTGACCAGATTTTAGTAACTAAGGAAAAGCACCCTGCCATTAACCTAAAGAGTATATTTACAAACTGCAAACCATCTGGCACAGGCTGACACGGTTAACATCATCAGTTGACCACAGAGAGCAGTGTGAAGTGCAATTGGAAATACCTATGTTACTGCAACAGAATTTTTGTTCTCTATATATTTACAGAGAATACTAAAGGAAAAGGCAGGAGACCTTTAAACATGATTTCAATAACATGTGAGAAGCTGTATTTGTTTGTTTATATCAGCTGGAGTGGGCTGAAGTGTAGAGACTGTCTCAACACTCTTGGGCATTTAGAGATTGACGAACTTTGCCCCGGGGCAGGGTTATTGTAGTGTCGACTAAATTGGTTTTGGAGCCTCTGACATGTTTATAGGAGCAATAATATAAAGATAGTGATGGTCGCTCATTATACATTTGCCATATAATCTCTTACTCGCACATGAAAAAAAAGAGTCCCTAACACACACATACACACATGCACACAGCTTCCCCACATACCACATGCTTATGTCAGAAAACAATACATGCATCAGTGCGTTCGTTTGCAGCTAGCAGCAGGCCAAGTGTGTGTCTTTGTGGTCGTCGTACACGTGTGTGTGTGTGTGTGTTTGTGTGGGCACTGGGATTTAGCCTGGCAGATGTAAGTAATCAGTCCCAGAGCAGAGGCTCTTTATCCCTTTATCCCCTGTTGGTGGAGCCATGGGTAGACTGAGCAGGCCCAGTCCATTCCCTGGTGGTGTGGTGCTGGGCGGTGGTGCTGATGATGTGGATGGTGAGGCACTTGGGGGCTGTCCCACTGTAAAAGGCCTCAGAGCTGAGGCTGTGTTGCTAGATTGAGGCGGTAAGAGGACTGAGGAAGCAGTTGCTGGAAGTAGAGCAGATGTCCTGATGTGGACTGCATGATGCTCTAATGGGAGATGGTGTGAAACTGGTCGGAACAGGCTGAGGAAGATGTTGCAGCTATGTACGCATTTTTATCAGGCTGAGGCAACTGCAGAATACATTTTTGCTTTGAAACCCGAGCGTTGCAGGTAGAAAAGAAGCAAGATGGATTATATCAACCGGGAGGCTTAGTGCCAGAGCCAGAGTTGGTCCTCCAGTGCCGTTCTAGATGTGTGAGTGTGGGTTTTAGTGTAACTGAGGACTGATACTGTAACTCTGCAGGCTTAGAGGATCAAAGCTTTGGAGAGGACGGGAAGCACTGGAAGAGGATGGAAGGGAGACTTTGGGCAGTGAGCGCATTCTAGGCTAAGCTACGCTAGTTCACGGGTTTATAGGATGTGTGACGGGCCCTTAAGAGGGGCCACTCAGAATAGTGAAATGTGGTAGGCTAAGTTTTTGAATTCATTGCTATCTTGTGTTAAGCTATGGCCAGTCATATCATACAATGAATATAAATGTAAACCTCACAAATCAAAAAGGCAAAGGTTGCTGTTATATACAATTGGACTGTAATGTTTCAAACATTTGTGGGAGAAATAAGAAATAGGATTTTAGAAACAAATAAAGTTCATATACTCTTCATCCCAGAAAGGAACATTAGTCCTCTGTGCAGTTTGTATTGTACAGCAGTTATTCTGCAAATGCTGGGACGAAGGCACAAGGACTGTTTTAGGATATTGAGAAACATTTGTGAAACAGGCTTGCTGTGTCACACACTGAGGGGAATTGGGAGAGAAGAGGACAATGAAAGTCACAATACTTTCATTATAGTCCTCTGAGAATAATGAGAGATTTGCAGTTTCACAGAATAAGGCAGTCACTTAAGTTTGAACAAATGAGAACTAGCACCTAATTCTTTCAGACCAACTTAAAAGCCAACCCACATAGCCCGGATCGAGGAATTGACATGGTTGCTTTAATTTGTAGTGCGTCCGCTGCCTCACTCTAGGGACGAGCTAACAGCTCACATCAGATCTTATTGTTGGGGTAGTGTTACTGCAGCCCAGTTTTGAGAAGTCAGCAAACGGCCTCACCTTTAGGCCTCTCCACAAACGTTCTACCTATGGTGTCAAAAACAAAAGAATAAGCTCCCATACACTACATCTCAGGTGGTTCAGTGCCATGATCCCCTCAGCATGGCTCACCACCTCCGTTTGGCATTAACAAACAGAACAACAGCTCTGTCACACAGTGACAGTGCAGTTTACAGACACCCCTCGGAGAAGAAAGCCCAGCCTTTTGCATTTATATGCTGTGAATTTTAAAATTCGGTAAGAACATGGCGGACTGAATAATTCATTTTTTTGCCCACGTTTGAACAGTTGTTCGAACTGTGAATAAAAAGTGACAGCCCCACCACCCGTGCATTTGCGGTGATCCAAACCTTTTGTTGTCAGTTGTTGAATGGAACATTTATTTTTGATAGCATGTGATAACATAAAGCATAAAAAAGGACATGATAATGTTGTGGCTGATGCTCTTTCTCAAGCTTTTCCTTCTCTTTTCAAAGTAAAGATTAATAAACACCGTGTGTGTGTTTTTCATGGTTGGGGGTGTTACATACCCCCATAGGTTATGGTGTAACCGATAACACGTGTCAGCATGTGTTGTGTTGCTGCTTAGACTCTTTGTGCCGCAACTCTACTTCCTCCTCCTCCCTTGTGTTATTGGTGGATTGGTGAATAGGGACCTACAGGCACATCCATCTGGGGGTCTGGGGGTACATACCGGCTGACGAGCTGTATGTCTAGGCCCTTTGGCCATTTTTGTGTATTGTGAGCTATCGAGTCAGTCCATAGCTCTTGTGTAGGTTTCTAAGGTCTGAAAAGGCATAATTTAGCTGTTAAATGTCAGTTGATCATTTTAAATCACAGTTTCTCTTTATGTTTTGTATTTTAATTTGCGTAACATTCCTCTTTGTCCTTGTTTTTTAGTTTGTGTTGATTTGTGAGTTGGGTTCAGGATTTTATGACTCCATTCTCCCCGTGACCTTTGGGTCATCACATCAGAGGTGGATAGTGTCATCTAAGGAAACAAGCAATTTGATATCAACCATTGGAAACTTCACTTCTGTGATCTTTCGAACAAATGCAGAGATATTCTGTTGGAAGAAATCTTGAATAAATGTACTTTAAGAGAATGTGCTCCTTTGCTATCATGTTTCCTGTATTCTCGCAGTCAGAAGAGTGAACACATGTATTTTAAAGGAAAATCAATAAAACCACAAAGACACAGAGTCTACAGCTGGAGATGTGGATCTTGGTCAGGTGCAGTGCATCAGATACAGTATGTAGATGGGTATTTATAGTATATGATTTTGCACTACTATGAGCCTCCTGAGACTACGTTAGCACTGACCTATGTTCAGATACTGCACAGAAATATGTACAGTATAAACTGTTTTTTCCCCTTTCTCCCCTCAGAGGACAAGATGCAACATGTCACATTTGTGCGCATGTTGGCGAGCCTGAAACCACCGTATACAGTGCACTCGTTCACAGGAGGAAGTGCACTCCTCTAAGCATATGTGAGGCATTCTGTCATTTTGTCAGAAGAAGTTAGTTTTTCTGTGAAAAGGGATTTCCGTAATGGAGGTCAGGGTCCCATTAAGCATAGGTCCTAAGTCAAGGCAAGCTGGTTCAGGGCTGTTGGTTTTTCAGGGTTTTGGAGATGTGGTTTCTATAGCATTTATCTATATGGATGACATTTATAACACATGCACAAAGACGCACACAAACACACACCGAGTCACCGACCCTCAGAGTTGAACACATACTCTATATATGGAACCATGCAAGCACCAGCATGTGTGCAAGTCACTATCTCTTTATAAGTACACACACACACACACACACACACACACACACACACACACACACACACACACACACACACACACACAATTACACCTCTGATCTCCAGTGTAAAATCCTCCTTTTTTAGGGCAGGGTCTCATATTGTTTACAACATATTATCTAAATATCTGACATCTTTTCAACACTGTAGCAGTGACCCAGGCTGAGCGGGTCAACACATTGTACCTGTCACTGTTAAAAGAAGAGGCTGGATATTCAGGGATAGTAGAGGAAGGCAGCCTGTAACAGCCCGGGTACTTTCCAGTCCTACAGAAAGTGCTGAGTGTGGCTGTATTCACTGACCTGACACAGATAGTGGGGATCAATGTTCAGCAGCCCTTCTCAAAAAAACGAACAGGATCTCAGGGGAGAATCAGAGAGAGGCGAGAGAGAGACAGAGATGTGTAGGGATGTGAGATGGAGATCCCGAAATAGGATTATATCATTCTCCGTGCAGGAAAAGGAAATGGCCAGTCTCTTACTTCTTATTGGATCATAATGTAATGCCATTTGCGTTATTTCTCTGAGGCTACATAGTTTAATGGCCATGTGAAAAAAAGAAGCAATTACTGCATGCAATGAGGTATGAGCATTAGGTCGGTTAGAGGCTCCCAAGATTTTGTGTTGTTATACTATTGCAGGTTCAAGAGAGTATTGTTTTAACATCATAATGTTATTTTTGTCCGATTCATTCAAAATTGGAGAAACATGTATCATTGTTTAACACATTAGAGCATTAATTGCGCACTGCATTAATTGCAGTCAGGCTTCCAGTGGCCCGGAGGGCTGATGTAACCAGAAACATGAACTTTCCTGATGAAAGACGCTCGTATCTGCCCTGAAGCCGTCTTTATAACTGATACTCTGAAACACAAGCACACACATAATGTGGCCCATAAATGAACAAACTACATGTGCTGTACTTAAC
The DNA here is from genome assembly GCF_022539355.2 of Hippoglossus stenolepis. Taxonomy (NCBI): domain Eukaryota; kingdom Metazoa; phylum Chordata; class Actinopteri; order Pleuronectiformes; family Pleuronectidae; genus Hippoglossus; species Hippoglossus stenolepis. The sequence continues at coordinate 11,630,360 of NC_061499.1, forward strand.
ATTTACCTGCAAATACACCCCTGCTGGCACAGTTGCTTGAACAGTGCTCCACCCTCTCACCCTTACTGTGGGGATCCAATTGTCATCAATCATTTCAAACATGACATTTTGTACTAAGCATGTTTTTCATTTCTATGCACACTCGTCTTGACCACTATATATGATTCTTGCATTTATCTCTGTTTGCGTAATTTAATTTGATGAAGAAATGGAAATGTATCTCATTACAGTAAGTAAATAGATGATGCATAGACCTGACCACCTGATCACTGTTTCCTGTTTATCCCAGATGTTTGTCCTGCAGAAATATGTCAGTTTTTTTTCTGATCTGCTTCTTCTTACACAACACTAATAACAGAGCAACGTCTTCTTACTAATGTGTTAACCTCACAATACTTTATTTGAAGTGATATTGGTATTCCGAGCATGAAATTCAATAGGAGACTTCAAGTGTGACAAAAACAAATTAGCCTTCTGGCTTTCTCCACAGAACACCTTGATTCGATTACAGCGTGTTGGACTGAATCTCACTTTTTGTGCAAGTATTTTGCTAATTGGTCAGAGCAAGAGAGTGTTTGGCATTATCTCTTGTCCGTGGAGTCACCCTGCAGGGCCCGATGTAGTCGCCCAGTCAAAGGCTAATCACGTGAGAGAGGCGATGGCTGAATTCAGTTTCAAATGCATCTTGAGCGAGTCCCGTTGGTCGCTTTGTAAAACAGCTGGAATGTGTGTTTGTCCACGAGTGCTGCTTAGAGGGTGGGAAAGGATTGGAGATGAGAGGATTGTGTGGGTGGAGGAACTGATGAAAATGTATCAGTGGCTGCTGAATGGGATTCTGGACCCTATCACACACTGATGTTAAAAATCAGAGAATAACACTGGAGCCTCATGTTGAAATTCAAGATAGCAGAATGATGATACTAAGGATGTCATGGTCATTGCTGTCATTTCTCTGTGCTGGTAAATCTGCCTTAGTGTGACTGACAGTAGTCTAATTTAGCTCTTTGAACAAAATAGTAAACAGTCAAGTGCTCCATTGACAGCCTAAACCATTGATTGTATATTTGTTAACTGCTCCCCAAAAGTGAAGCCACCTGGTGGCTTGCTGCAGTATAGGTCATAAATCTTGCCTCCTCCATGTTAGTGCATGGTAGCAGGATTTCTCAAATTAGGTTTTGTCATTTAAGGTAGTTCTTATCACACTGATGTTTGTCTAAGTTACATTTTTTCCGGTAAATATGGTTTTAATTAGTTGTTTGATGCTTTAAAAATGGGGTTAAATGTCAGCTGAGACTCCTGATTGGTCAAACGTGTCTAGAGGGGACCTTGCTACCTGCTACTGCGCGCACTCTGCGTGCAAGATGGCAGTGTTGTATCGGGGATATTTTAGCTTTATTTCTGGATAGTGGGAGGAAGTGGAGATGGGTCGTCCATCTTTATATACATCAACGATCTACACTCATTTAGGACTGTTCTGTCAGCACTATCGTTTAGGTGGTGTTAAATGAATGACTAACTAGTAGAAAGACTATGTACTCCAATGTCAGGAAGAGCAACCGCATCCACAAAAACATGGAATAATAATAATGCAAATAATTAACATGCCACCATAGTTTAATACATTCCAGCATCGTACCTCACCTGAAAAGATTATTACAGTATCTAAAACTCTGCATATGTTGCCCTGAATTCATTTAATCTTAATTACAACCAGGCGACACGGTCCTGTAGTAAAAGCTTTAATGAATTCAGTTTGTGATAATCAATTAGGTTTCAAATGAATTTGTCATTGTCAAATTTTAATCTTCGTTTCTTTGTGCCGTCCTATTGTGTTTTCCCAGCAGATGCCGTGATGAGACATCTGTTGGCTGCTCGTCATCTTTTCCTTTTCTTTTCTCTGTCGAGACGCACAATGATTCCGAAAAAGGTGGTGAACCAGGCATCTGGCTGCCATTAGCATTAAACAAACTGTTACTCTCTGATTCACATGGCTGTATCGCTGTGCTGAGGGAGGCACACCCACAGGGAAATCACCCAGGAGATAGAGACAAGGGTGGTGTTGGTAGGATGAAGAGGTGGGGGAGCCAGAAAATTGGGGACTTGAGGAGGTGGGGAGTCGAGACGTAGAAGTTGAGGAAGCTAAACTGGAGGAAAAAAAGCTTTAGAATAGAGATAGACTGTGCTAGGATGTGGATGAAAATCTCCCATCTATATTCACTGCTGCTGAAAATACTGTTAAGATGGCTGCTGCCATGTTGAGTGCAACGCTTAGGTCTGTCTGTCTGGCTGCTACTGCTGGTGTATCTATAAAGCTGCCATCCCCAGCCAAGCCATTTGCACAGACAATTAACAGAGAATGTTTATCTGCTGCTATAGCTTGTTTTCTGCAAACAGCTGAAAAAGGAATCACTCTTTCTATCCCCCAAATGTGGTTTGAGCTTTAGAATGCTTTCAGTACCTTGGACTCGGTAAAATGGTTTCATAAGGATATATGTGATGTTGCTGTCTGTTTACTGACGTCACTTTTCTGCAGACAAGATGCAGGAGAATATGTGCCCTGCTGCTGCGTGTCTGGGGAATTTCCATCACTAAAAGGCTGCACATACAATATGTGTATGAACAAGAGAGACACACAGAGGCCAAGGAGAGACAGAGGGTGTATGTGTGAGATGGTAAAATGACGTCTCCTCTAATGTTGTTTGACCTTTAACACTTAAACAAAGCCGACGCTGACAAGGTGCTACTATTCCGGATGACCTTTTTTAAAAGAGGTCCTGTTTTCCAATCAATATCGCCCCTTTGTCAGCCATTATTATGCCTTAATCCTTAAAATTTTACCCCCCCCTTTCACTCCATCGCTGTCTATTTCCTTCACACCTCCGCCACCTGACACACACACACACACACACACACACACACACACACACACACACACACACACACACACACACACACACACACACACACACACACACACACACGTTGCACATACACGCTCGCAGGCACCAGGTTCACCTCTGTGCCTCTCTGTCCCTTTTCTGTGAGTGGACAGAAATGAAAGGATTATCATGGAGAGGGTGGGGCATTGTCATTAGAGATTGGACAAATACTCTGTGCATGTTCCTGTCTGTCGCTCTCAAGGGGGCCCAGCTCAGAGCAATAAGCAGAGAGAGTTTGTCCTTGTCAGTCCTGTAATTACATTAAAGCTCATGTAATTCTTGACCAAAAAAAAAAGAGGAGCCGACCATTGTCTGCTTCTTTTGAAGATATGCGTGCGTGTGCACGAGGATGCTCACTTATAAAGAGATAGCGACTCGCATGGTTCCACATGTACAATATGTGTTTGACTCTGAGGGTCGCTGACTTGTGTGTGTGTGTGTGTGTGTGTGTGTGTGTGTGTGTGTGTGTGTGTGTGTGTGTGTGTGTGTGTGTGTGTGTGTGTGTGTGTGTGTGTGTGTGTGTGTGTGTGTGTGTGTGTGTTATCTTGATGCTGGCTTCACACAATGTGTTTGATTATGGCGTGTGTGCGTCCAGTTCCCAGGGGTGAGTGGCAGTTAACACCTATTCCCAGAGGGCGTGTTGGCTGTCATGGCCACAGCTGGGATGTGCAGTGGCTCAGGCAGGTGAAACAGAAGAATAATGGCCTTTCTTATTTAGTCTCTGGCTTTGTCACCATGACATGCACCTACACGTGCAGTCTCTTTTTATTTGATTTTTTTGCAATCTTTTTCTCTCACATCTAACGCTGGTTATGTCGTTTTGATCCAGAGTCTGCGCAGTAGTGATCCTGGTGTGAAGTTGCGGTATCAAGGTCCCAGTGATATCTGTGTTAAACAAATCACGAGTCCGTCTCAGCTGTCAATATAATCACTTCATTTTGATCCATGTCCCATCTACTATCATGGAGAGGGTGAGGTTTAGGACTTGTACTGCAGCCAACCACTAGAGGACGATCGAGATGATTTGGTTTCACTTTTATGAAGCCTTCATGTCGTTCATATAATTTTTAAACATAATTAATGCCATTAAACAATAAAATATTTCGATAGAATATGAACAGATTATAATATTATTGCTGGGTTTAAAGATGAGAACTTCTTAAAATTTCTTCTTTAGAAATTCCTCATCAAAAGTGAGACAGAAATATATAAATATATAAAAATATTTACGTGTACAAATTACATGAATTTAATAATATTCTCAATGATCCGGCACGATCTGTACAGTGTAGACAATGGAAGCAGTTCCAACCATCAAACACTTTCACTCTCCTCGGCTCCACTTTTTGTCTTCCCAGCTTTGATGATTTGCCTCTCTGGGTTTCGTATCAGGTCATTGTCAGTGCTGTTCCTCCGTCCTCAGATGCTCAGCTGAAGGAGCCGCTTATAGAGTCTCAGTCACACCGATAAGGACCTTTCTTGAGCACCTGTCGGAAGCACAGCCTTCACACTTATTATTTTACAGAAACAGACTGCTGCGGATTTAATACATTAAAGCTTCCTTGAGCAATATCTCATGCTTTTGTGCTCATCCAGCTGTAAGGAAACAAACTGTCATTTTGAGTTTTGCTTTTGCTCTCATGGTGTGTGCCATTTAGATTTTGCGGTTGTCAAACAATGTAATCCTCTGTGTGTTTTCCAGTATTTTTCCTGCTTTAACTGACTACCTCCTGACAACAACGATTGTCGTTAAGGTGCAACTGTTGTCATTTGCAGCTGGTAGTGGGTCCGTGTGCTGCAGCTCTTTTCTCCAACAGTCTCTGGATACACATCAGACCTTTGTCCATTAGCGGCCATCGCTTCCCCATCCGTGATTACTGGGGCCTGTGCACAGAAGGCAGTTGGTGAACCCATTGTGTGCCAAGAGCGATAACAAGAGACAGTAGAACCGCAGCTGTAACCTACAGACACACACAGACACACACAGACACACTCTCCCTGCTACACTCCCAAGTGCCCATGCACGGTAGAGGTATAAACATCTGTCATGCCCATCCAGAGCAGGAAATCATGGCACATGCAATCACAAACGCCTGTGCAATGATGATAAGAGATCATTTGCAACGAAGCTCTATCTGCTGAGGCTCAGTCCTAATCTTTGTGCATGTATGTATGCGTGTGCATGTGTGTGTTTTTATAGCTGAATAGTTGGATAATTGGATAGCAAAACAGATTATATTGTGCTTTCTTGCTTTAGATCAGTGGTAGCATGATGCAGGAGTCTATTGCATTTTGTTTGAGTTGTCACTTGTCCCCACTCCATTTGGTAAGCAGACCCCAATCCACAGCCACACACACACACATTCACCTATCCACACACCCTCTCTAAGACCAATGTTGTTTAAATGTCGCTCGTAGCTGCTCTACATCCTGTGATGAAGTAATTTCTCTTTGGTTAATGCATCACTAAACAAACCATGTTAAAGGCTGTAGAGCGGGAATTGTGGCTTTAAAGAGTAGTTAGTCTTACAGGGAATGTGTCAGACTGCGGCTGATAGAGGGGGCGGGGTCCTGATTGGACAGACCTGCGGCCGCCTGTCTGACTAATGAACTGTTACTGTAAGGCAGAAGTCCTTTATTGCCTTCTTTATGGGAGAAGAAGGTGAACTGATGACTTGGCCTCCTTTTTATTAGTCAATTTCTTGCTATGTGTATTTACACACAGACGCATGTGTAGATAAAACACACTCATACACAGTCTGGTTCTCCCTGAAGAACTGTCATCTCTCATGGTTATTCCCAGCTGACTGGATGACCAGGCAACAAACCGCTGAATCAGACTTGTTGCTAAATGGTGTGTTCAAAACTAAGGCTCCCTTGAGATGCAGGGTCAGTGTTTGTGGTCGTTTTATTTTCAATGACATCAGGCCTGGTTAATAGAGTGTGTGATTTGGTATAGTAGCATGCCCAGAAATCTACAAGAATGTTGCTTAAATAAACTTGTTAATATAGATAAATGGCAAAGATCTCATTTCCTGGTGTTTGAATAGATTTGATCCAAGAAAATATAATTTAAAGACTAATTCAGGGATAGGGACTCGACTTTCTCTATCTTCTCCAGCAATCCTGTGAGCTCCATGTCACAAACCACTAGTGATACTCGGTTCTATTATTTCCACCTAGACTTCACATCAATCAGCAGTCTGGAGCCATGTTATTAAAACTCTGTCAGCCCGGGCTCCTGGGCCCATTTTATCAAATTTGCAACATGCAAACTGATATTTGCAATATGCAATCACTTTGACACGTGTCAGAAATAAATTACAATCTCAAGAGGCACAAGGACACAACAGTGTACACACTGAAAGAAGCAATCTGTATTTACAAATTCATTCCTTACCTTTTCAGAGGATGAGTATATTTAATGAAATATTCTCTTTGACCAAGACTACAAGCTCTTTTCTTCCTCTTAATAGTCAAAAACAAAACAAGAAAGTTTATATATGCACTTCAGTAAAAAGTTAGCAAAGTGAGATTTGTATGTATCGACAGTTTATTTGCCTAGTTGAACAACTAATTGTAGAATCATAGTTGACAGTTTATTTTTCAGCGGTTTTGGGACATATATTTGTTTTGACAATGTCTGGGCTTTTTCACCTCGAGAGACACATCAAGTCACATCAAGACGTCAGCACTAAAAACATGAAAGTCTAAAAAGTTTTATCCGACGCGTGCACATGAACCCAAAGCCCATTAACGTCTGTCGCTGTTGCATTTTATTCCTAAAATCTGGAATCTTGATTGGTTGTAATTGACATGTTGAATGATGACTGAGGGGATATATTTAGTAAAATCTAATAATCCTCATCTCAGAGGCATCTGTCTTATCTGGTGATAGCACTATTTGCATGATTAGATGCTTTCACTTCCATTCTGCTTTCTTGCCTCTGTCTAAATACATAACCATCTTTGCCAGAAAGCAGCTCCTCTGTTCATGTCACCCCTCCGTGTATTGATTTCACGGCTAAAAGCAGGGCTATGGCAGAATGCCTGTTTTATTATTAATTTTGGGAAATATCCAAGAACAACTGATGCTTACCCTTTGCTGCTTCTTAAAAATGGACAGCTTGTTGACTGTATGGACCCAGCTGCCCCTGAATTACACTCTGTCAGTTAAAACATATTTCAATTAATCTTTTCATTAGACTTTGATTACCACATTTCCTTTAACCTCACAACTTAAACATAATGTGATGTTTCATGGCCACACTGGGACACTTGGCAAATACACTCTGGGGTTTTTCACCACTTCTGCCAAGAGATACTGGCCGCCACTTCCTCTGTCAGCCATCTTTTATGAAGCCCTTCCATTATGTTTGAAATTCCAAGGTAAAAGACCGTCTAGGGACTGAACGTCACCAGCGTTCAGCCACTTCAACACACTGTACAAGATGGATAAAGCAATTAAATCACCAAGGTAACGCATACACTACACTGAGTTCTTCAGCGACGTGAGACTGACACACAGTTAATCTTCAAAATGGCAGCCATGTTTATTTTACCGTACGGCAAGAACATCCCTGCCATGTATCATCTCTGCTTTTTGCACTCTGATGGTTATTGGGCTTTTTATTGCCTCAGTGGCCTGTGATTGATGTGGCCAATGAACGGGGAGCGCTGGTCGGGTTGATGACACCCCAAGCTGTGAGAAGGAAGGATGCCGATCACGGTAATTCAATAAAGAGCAGTTGGATAGTGAGTGAGATTTCATTATCCCACGTAAAGCAGATAATTCCAAGGGCCATCTGGACAAACGGAGGACATTACTCCGAAGGCGTATTCATATCAACATTTGTATTCACACAGACAGAGCCATCACAACGCTGTGCTGATGTAATTGTAAACAAGCTGTCTATTGGCCAGCATGGTGTTATAGGCTAGCTGTATTTGATTTAATGGACAGGGCATGACAAATGGCCCGCCAACTGTGGCAGCCTTAGTGGTGCTGTCGATTTTAGTGTGGAAAGTTTGCTAGCATTAAGCATCTGCCAATCAAAAAAACAAATGCTAATTTAAAACGTGCCAGGGATTTTAAAGGCTCTTTTAAATGGCAAAAAATTCATGTCCACACCGAGTTACAGCCCATGTTACACTAATTACTACCCTTATTAGTATTCCAGTGGGATATTAGCAATTAGCATAGCGATTTAAAACCATAAGGATCTCCTGTGAGGGGAAAAACAGGACAGAAAAACATAAACGAGGCTAAAATGTATGCTACCTTTTATATGGCTGTGTTGTGTGTGCAATTTCCACCTTTTAGCCTTGGCAGACAAATGTGCAAAGGGTGCTTTGGCAATGCCGCACTGTCTAATGTATGCCATTTGTGTGGAAAGGGGACATCAATTAGAGTCGGCAGTGTGCACACGTTGTGCATTTATTCATGAGGTTGGTAAACCTGTTAATTGTTTGCACCGGAGAAATTCATCATGGATGCTTCCGACTGTTTTAACAAACTCACAACCGACAACCTGGACACTCGTGATCTGTCCCACACGTCATCTTGTAGCCGTGATCACAGAACCTCACACCCACACACAAAGGTAATGCGGACGTGTGTGTGTGTGTGTGTGTGTGTTCAGAGCAGAGACATCCTCTGAACTTAAAAAAGAATAAGACACACAGTCCTGGGGTTGTGTGCATAAATATTTAAAGGTGGCATACTAAACAATTCTCCAGCGCTGACCTGTTGCTGCATGTAGTCTTATTGAATAAATGAGCATGCCTCATATTTACGAGATCACTGCTTTCAAGATGTATGAATAAGAATTATACATGGTCCCTGGCGGTTGTTGGTAGCCTCCCTCTACATAAATATTATCCGTATGCCGCTGCTCTCTGCTCTGTTGACTTGCTCTTACACACTGGGGAGCTTCTATTGATTTCTAAGGCCTTCATGTCGGTTTCTTCGGCTCACTGCAATCACATTTTCAGGAAAGGGGTCTTCTATCCCTCATTGTGTACAACATCCCATCTTTGTCTGGTCGGCGTGTTTCCCAAAGTATTCAGTCATTTGGCGTTTTTCTTGTTATTTATCTGTTTAAGCCCCACGAGGAATTAATGTGGGAGACTGGACCTTTAAGTACTTAAATCGGAAAAAGGAATCGAAAATCACTGTGGATGTAACGCTGTTTAAAACCATTGCTGTATTAAATGATGGTGTCTGCATGTTCCTCTCACCCACTCACACTGTCAGGGGTGTTGCATCGATGGGGGAATCAGTGTTAGCTCGGTTTTTCCTCAAGGCAGAATGTGTGACAACGATGGCAAGGGCACCGCGGGGTCATGACCATTCTTCTTTCTTTGATAGAGGGCAAATGTAAATGTCAGCAACGTCTGAAACAGAAAGGTCTCCTCGTCTGATGTTGCGCAGAATAAGCTGTGACAGATGGAGAAAGCGTTGCGAGCTAGAATTTATGGAGGCAAAGCTGAGAGGGAGAGAACTACTTAAAAGAAAGAGCAGGGGAACAAGGAGTTGTGCGGAAAGGCTAACAGGATTCAACAAATAGAGTATAATGAATATACCATTGATGAGCTAGCTGAGTTATTACCAGGAAAACAGTTGATGTTATATTCAAGTATGTTTTAAAAAATTTGAGAGCTGGCCTAAAAGATTTCATGAGATTTTGAGAAATATTATCTTTTAAGTGAAAATGCTGCAGAAATACCCTGATGCTATTTTCTAAAAGCTGTTGTAGCCATTGATTTCTATCTAGATCTTCTGTTGACTCTATTGATCAGTCACGCTCTGACTTAATATCCGAGTTCAGATGTAACCTATTGTGCATTGAAGTAAAATATTTTCAGGGATCATGGCTTGTAAAAAAAATCCATTTGCTTCATTGGTTTCTGGGCTTTTACAGGCATCTAGAGCTCTACATTTATTTTTCTTCTCGAATATTCCCAACCATGTCTCTCAAATCTCTGTGGGACTACAGCTCACCAGTCTGGAAGTATTAGAAAAGACGGTTTTGGCTGAAGAGTCTTGTCACAGCTTCCTCCCACCACAACAAAGACAGACCAAGAATAATGGTGGTGCATATTTAACTCATTTATTCATGAGGGTAATTGAAATATTAACGCAGCTGGTTAGACGCTGGAGACCGAACGTCTTCAATGTTCAGATCTCGCTCCAGTCACCAAGGAAATTATGTTTTATTTACACATAGATTCCATTTCTCTTGTCATAATCCCTGCACGTCCAACTGAAGTGTGTATCATAAAGGTCCCTGGACACGTTTTCACTTTGTTAGATATGAAAATTTGTAGACTATTTACACGATTGTCCTGTGTGCAAATTAAATAGTCAAAGGGAGCTGGTGTGTTCTTTATCCGAGTACGCCTAAATAATTTAGAGACTAAACAATGGCGAGATTGTGGTGAAAAGAAGAGAGAAAGCTCAGGAGGGATATGGCGAGAAGAGAGGAAAAGATTCATTGTGACGAAGGTAGAGAGAAAAGAGGACAGCGGCTCAGGAAGATGGCGTGTGAGCGATGATGGCTGGAAGTGAGTGGTACCAGCATAACCTGTAATCTTTACTTCATTCCAATGACTTGAGAGTGGTGCTGTAAAAAGGTTTAAATATCTCTGCATCCACAAACAGTTTGATTTGCACACAAAAAGCTTCTCAGGCGCGTGTCTTTATGTTCATGTACCTACACCTCTGCATTCGTATGTGTGTCATTATGTGCACTGATATGTGTCTACGTGTGTCGTATGTGTGGCTTTGTGCATGTTCATGCCTCCCAGATAGTCATTTGGGCTTTCTGGCTGGGGAGCGAGAAGGAACATGACAAGTGTGCCAAGTTTGTTGCGGGGTGTTCTCAGACAGTCGGGGGAAACAGGCCTGCAGAGGATGTGTGTGTGTGTGGGGGATCTGGGAGGCCATGTGCTGCTACTGTCACATGTCGCGCTTGGCACGGTAGCGAGCGAGCGGCAGGCGGGCGAGGAAAACACCACCCACCGGGAACTGTGGGTGTGGGGGTTGGATGAGCAGGATGGCTGCGGAGCTAGAGCTTCTTCCTCAGGGTTTATCAAAGGAAAAAATAAAATGCAGAGAGATAGATCTGCCACAGACAATCAGAGTAGTAGCACACTCTGTTTGTGTGTGACACACTGAGAAGGAAGGATACTGTGTGTTTGCACGTAATTACCTATATAGAAAATGATGGGGAGATTTTTCTGTATTAGAACCCTTCAAATAAGATATTATTTACAATTCTTTGCACTGGATGCACTACTGGGTTTACAGCTGGATCTGAGTTTGTGGTTTCCCAGTCCTTCACTGCAAACCCTGATGTATCTGCAGGTGTTGGTTGTGTACAGTAGGTTGTTGTAATCCTGAAAATGAACAATTGTCAGTCTGAGGTCATGTGTGCTCGTTGGAACAGGTTTTTGTCAAGAACCTCTTGTATTTTACTTTGTCCATTAAAATCAGAACCATGTTGCCAAGTAGGTTTTCAACATACAAGTAATTTGCTTTGGTGTTTGGTTCACAACAAACATAAGATAAAGGAAATAAAAAGAACTGTAAGTACAAGGAGAAACATAGACAGGAACTTAAAGTACATAAATATGCAATATGTATTTTCTAAATGTTTAAAAAAAGTATAAAATATGTACAATATGTGCAGTAATCCCACTTTCATGATCCGTCATTCCATCAATCAAGATCAAGGTACTGACACTCATACGATTCATTTTTGATCCTTTAGGTTCGATTGACAGTAAGAAATATATATATAACAGTCTATATATAACGCCTATATATAAGTCAATATATAGTCTAACCTCGGCTATAAATTTTCTGCAAAATTAAGCAATTATGATTAATTATACATAAACGTGAAGCTGTTTTAGTAATTCTTCAAAGTGAAGCACAGTTCATTGCATTGAACAGTTTTGTCAGTTTAATCATGTTATATATGAATTTGCAGACATTTGAAATATGTATTAATAGTTGAAACAAATGTGTCCTGCTTTGAAACCCACTGTAAATGGTGGGTCCGATTTGACAGGTGTGTGTGTGCGTGTGCGCATTTCTAAACAACGTCCAGTCTCATTTAGATCAAGAGACGTCTCAAGTATGATCAAAAGAAAGCAGACACATCAAGGCCTGTTGTGTCACAGAAAAGAGGGGGAATACATTCAGTATGTAAATGCTTTGTTTCTGCATTTCAGATTTAGCTGAGAATTATTCAAAAAGATTCTATAAATACAGAGCAAGAGAGAGCGGCAGGTGATGCAGAAGGGTTAGCAAAAGAAACATTTAGAAAGGAGAAACCAGAGATTTTTCATTTTAGAGGAAAGTGTGTGTGTGTGTGTGTGTGTGTGTGTGTGTGTGTGTGTGTGTGTGTGTGTGTGTGTGTGTGTGTGTGTGTGTGTGTGTGTGTGTGTGTGTGTGTGTGTGTGTGTGTGTGTGTGTGTGTGTGTGTGTGTGTGTGCTCTCTTGAATGCAGTGTGCAACATATGTCAGTGTGTTCAGTGCACGCACTAATACACAGACAAGCTTTCCCCCCCCCCTATAAACACGCAGACTTGCCACACACACCGCGCGTTTCTTTGAGCACCATGCACCGTTTCCCCATCAGCCTTCATGCCTTCTGTTTGATCCTCAAGGCAACCAGCATTCCACACCCCTGCGCCTGTGGTACGACATCCCTCGTTCCCCTCTTTAATTTTGTCTTCACTTCTCCTTGTCCCCACCACCTCACCCTCTGCTTGGTTGTGATGGATGTCTGCTGTGCTTGGCGCTGCAGCAGCCTGGGGGAAATATCCTGTCACACATCATCATAATGCGCCCAAGGATGCCTGTGTTTAAGCCAGAGACCCTGGTGCTGTCATGTCCCCAGATTATTGTGCAACAGATTGATTAACCCTCGAGTGGAAGCCCCCTCTCTCTTTCGTCACGGTGGCAGGTTGCAACGTGTCTGAGGGGGGTCATTTTACAAATATTTGTCTCTTCTCCCTCATTCCACTATGCATTTAAACCTGTTGCACTGTTGACTAACACACGTCCCAAATCAATGTCTTTAAAGTGAATGTGTCATTTATTCACACGTGTCACAGCTAGAGGGGGGTAACAGCATTGATAGGTTTGCCAGCATAGGTTTGTACATGGTGACAAGTGGACTGTGAAGAAATTCTGTAAACCGTGCATTATTTATTGAGCAATAAATGCTACAATGTGTATGAAAAACATTGTTTATTTAAACTGAGGAATTAATACAAGATCGCTGAATATTTTAAACCTTTTTACCACATTTCTTTTTACAGCGTAGTCACAACACATGCAAATGCGCACAGTGCAAAGGACATTTGGATGAATAAATGACCAGAAATTGACCACATCTGTGATATTTACATAGATTTAAGTCTCAATTTAGCCCTCAAAAATATGAAATTAAATGTAATAATTAAGGATTAACGGTAAAGTATTTGTTTATTCACTGAAAATCATCCAGCACATCCAAAATATTTGAGAATAATGATATTCTAATCATGCTCCGAGGAAGATTTGTTGTTGTTTGTACTTGTGTGCCAGGATTGAAAAAGGGAGGAGGAGAAAAAAAAAGAATTCTTGGATTTAATCTGCTTCTGACTTTCTCTGAACGGAACATTAAACTGCTCGGCAAAGTCTGAGCGAGAGTCACCCCCTATCTAATCTGCTGATTTGGCTCTTGGCGAGATTAACGGTTATGGTTTAGAATGAAAGAGAGAGAGAGAAGAGATGAGACGATGGCAAAAGAGGGGATAGAGACAAGAAGGCAGAGAGAGAGAGGGAAGTGGGAGCAAAGCAGAGTTGATTAGAGATGGAAGAAGAGAGAGAATTGTGCAGAAACAAATCTACTAAACACAAGCTCAGTCTGTCTTTATTGTCAAGATTCCGGAAGTTGTGTGAATTATTTTGCGCAGGGTTTCGAAAATGATGGACGAGCCTCGTGGGTTAGTGGAGGTTACAGTGTCCTGCCCCCTTTTAATGAAAATGTTGAAAACACACAGCTCCCTTTCACACAGCTGAGATATGACTTCATTCTACAGGCTAAAACTGCAGCTTATCTTGTCGTAAGCAGCAGCTTTGCACATTAGAGGGGTGCTGTGGTGCAGCGGTTTGTGCTGAAGGTTGACAAAAGGAGGTGGTGTATTTCAAAATATGCTCTTTTTCCCCCTCTCCTGCCAATCACTGGTTGTTTGTAGCAGTGTGGTGGATGTGGAATTAGGCTACGTCTCATGTAAATAAAATTTGTTGCACGAGCATGTGTGTTGGCATCCTCCTCAGCTACACGTTTATCCTTGGGCCAGTTGTTATTGTGACCTGCTACCCAGTTGATGGAATCCAGTTTTGATGTCTGAACTGAGTCGAGGGGTCGTCGATTAAAACTATAAGTCTTCCTGCTTCATTATTTATCCCACGGAGGCCAAGCAGTTTCAGTCCAGGCACCTTTTTTTAAAGCTTTTAAATCCACACAGAGTGATGAACAACTCTATTTTTCATGGGGATCAGGGGGACTTTCTTTACACAAACATGACATGAAAAGGATATTCTCTGGATTTTCTCCCTCGGGGATCTGAGGCTGTAAGAACCTGCAGTCCAGGGTCTCCCCCTCCCCCATCACCCCCCTCTTCATCGACAGCCCTATTTGTCTTGCCTGGTCAGGCCTATTCTTTGGGCTCACATCTGCCATAAGTACAGTAGTGGTACAGTTTATTTATAGCTTTGATTCAAAGCTCAGTCTTCTGCCTGGCTGGCAGTGCTCGCGTGCTCTACAGAGTAAATATAGCATCTCCTCTGTTTCGCCCTCGCCTCTTTACATCATTTTTTAAAAATCTCTTTATTCTCTTTCTTTGCTTTAACCCAGAGTCGCGCTCTAATACAGACACTTGCATGTGTGTGTGTATACACCCTTAAAAAACATGCACATCTGTACACAATGCACACTCACTTCCCATCCATACCCTGTAGCAGCGCTGATGTCTAATTGGGCTTTCCTTTTATATTTCCTGTCAAATAATACCTTATATACACACAATGTCAGCAGCTCCTCGTGCCTTCACTTGACTTCTTTCATCTAAACCCATGTGTGGGTTTAAAGAACACACAATGTATGTTCTCTCTCCATGCAATATGCTGGATGTGCAAATTGTCACGCATGAGAACATGAATAATGCAAACCTGTAAGTTTTTCTCCCCTATCTCTCTCCAGCATGACTGTTTGAAGCATGATTAATATGAAGTGTTTTAACCTGCAGGGCTGATAGAGGGAAATGCTCTAATGAGCTTGGATTGCTACTAAAGTGTGTGTTTTTGCATGTGCCTTGCAATCATAAAAATGCTCAGTGTGTGTGTGATGTTGTGTATCTTTTTGTGTGAGTGTGTTTTGTCCTAATGTTTATGTGTTTGTGTTTGGAAGACAGTCGAAAATCTTTCCCCTGCAGTGCTTAAACACGACCGTTAATAGGAGGGAGCCCAGCGTGTTTATGCCCAGCGTCAGTCCCAAGTTTCTTTAACTCAGCAGAGGAAGAGAGAAAAGATAGTGAAAGAGGAAAAAAGGTGGTTTCCTCCAGAGATTAAAAAGAGTAAAAGTATAAAGACAGAGAGAGAGTTTAAGAGTACACACACCTGAACCCAGCTGGAGGGCACTTTTGTGGCAGCTGACGCTGCACACATACATACACGCACAAACAGAATCAGATTTAGCCATAAATCCCCTTAAATTCTCCACACACACACACACACACACACACACACACACACACACACACACACACACACACACACAATGCAGCTCCAACCCAGAACAAGCTGGGCCCCGTTCCACACCAGTAGCTAAAAAGACGGGGAGCGCAGCTGACACTTCTGCCGAGGAGAGGAAGAGCAAACGTAGCCAGCTCCCCCTCCTCTCTCCTCTTTCTTGCAAGTGCTGCTGCTGCTTTTATGGCCCAGGCTCCAAAGTCATTTAACATTTCATAGCAGTAATGCTTGGCCCTCTCCTGGGCTGAGAGTCACGGCACTGGTTTATTCATCAGACCTGAGCAACTTAGCAGGAACAGGAGATTTGAGGCCAGAGAGAGATATTGGGTATGGGAGGTATTTGTGGGTCTAGTTATGGCTGTCACGTGCACAAAAAACGCTACTTTGTACTGGTATAGTTGGGAGGAGGAAATAGAGGAAGATGACGTCAGATCATCTTGGCTGCTTTCTTGCGTCACTTATTTGTTTTTAGCCTCTCTCACCTGAATAACCGTATCTTCGTCTTCTCCGTCACCTTCTCGGTCTCTCTCCCTCCTTTTCGCAGTTTCTCTTCTCTGCTCACTAATTAACGCTCCCAAGTTCCTCTCCTTTCTCCCCTCGTTGTTTTTCTCCCCGCCGCCTCTGTCAGGGGGAGTACGGGGAACTAGTGTTTTCTCATTAAGTTGGAAGGAAACTGTGGAGCACAACATTCTAATATCTGCCCAGATGCCCATTAGTCCAGCAGCTTGGCCCAACTGATGGGAACACAGATCAGAGGGCAGACAGTACAAGTCCCCACTGGCTCTGCCTGATCAAACATCCTGTTTCACTAGCGGTGTCGGATCGGGGCAGTCAGTTGGTTGTGACGAGGCCACAAAAAGGCTGCTCCAGAGGGGTTACAGAGAACTGGTGAAGTGTTTTCTGAGCAGGTTGTTAAGTTTACAGACTGGCAGACAGAGCACCCACCCTAAACAAGACATGGCGCTCATTACTGCTGTTATTCCATCATCAAAAAACCAATGTGTTGCTGCAAGATACATTGAGTTTACATTTCCTTCACTTATCATTATACATTTTAACCCCACATAAAGTGTCAAAAATGTGTTAACACATATCAGGCGTCTACTCTTTGTAATTCCTGAAATGTTGATGTTTTTGAAGAACTCGGGGTGTTTACTCTTGACAGCAGAGAGATGAAGGGCAGGAAGCAGGGGGTTGAGAGTGGAGGCAAAAATCAGTGGGAATTGGCAGGGTGAAGTCAGCCAGGACCCCAGAGCTGAGTGATTCACCACCAAATGAGTAAACCACATACACACACAGCCATAATGTGCACTCACACACACGCGCAGATGTGCCAATATAGACAGACAGGTTACGTTTTGGGGATGTCAGGACACATCACTGTCAGAGATCAGTCTCCGTCCTTCTCTGAAAAACAGAGGACGAGTGTAGATGGTCAGTGTCATTCACTGTAGCTTGTTCATTTCTTTTCTGTGCAAAGGGTTCACATGTAGAATGTAATTTTTTGACTAAGTAAAGCGAGGAGTCCATCTTCAACCCTGAAGTTCTGTGCATCCGTGGTCTTATTAGACAGTCTGTGTACATTTCCCGCTGTCAAAATCCAAAGGCCATTCTGCCATAATTAATAGTAACATCTGGATTAAAGACCATGAATCATTTGTCTGTGCTGTAATGCAGAGTGTCGTCTGTGTATATTTTGTGGTATAACTCTCCTAATGTTGAGATTTGGTTTTCATTAAAAAGGTCAGGTGGCATCAGCCTCGGCGTTTGGACCTCACATCCGCACTCAAACGGCCTTTTAAATCACTAAAACAGAGTTTTTTTTAAAATGCCACCCAAAGTTCAGATTTAAAAAAACTCTGGTTTCTGTGTTTCTATTATTATTATATGCAAGGCATTTGGGAAGTGATGACATCACAGCTTACTCTGCGCATGCCCAATGTTGCCTTGGGAAATTCTGTCTGCTTTTGGTTAGCACTGCTAGGTCTAATGAGTAATAAGTTTTATTACTAAATTTGCCCAATATTATTTGGACCACAGTGTGGGTAAGTTTCGGGTAAGTGACAGATTGCTGGTGTTGACTTTATCACCACCTACTGGCCTGGAATGCACGTTTTCTCACCTCGACTGAGATATTTAGTAAAACAAGGTTTTGTAGACTGAGATTTTTTTAAATAACTGAGGCAAACAATTTCGAAAAAATATCCGCTGTCGTTAAGACAAGGCCTTGTATGTTATGTAATAGGAGGCGCAGAGGCCTTTTCTGTTAATGTGCTAATAGACAAAGACCGTCCAACATTAGGCCATTTGTATTTGTGATGATTTGTGAAAGAAGAGCTTGTTATTGATCCTCGTTTCAGTGTGTCTGTTTGTATGGTCTTCCATAGTGAGTCATGCATCTAATTGTACTTCCCCTGACAAAAGTGCTGTGTACAGTTGTCATTTTGACACACAACACACAAACACAGGCTGAGGGATTTCCTGCCATTTTGTAAACCATCTCATACAGTCCTCAACCAAGATGTAATGATTTTACATCAGAGATGCTGTCTGCTTCTCGTGCCACCATGGTCAGTGGGATGGAAGCAATTGGCCCTTGCGTCCAAACCCACTATCATCAGTCCTGTCCTCATCTCTATAAGCTACGTACAGTATTAGACAGCCTCTTCCAGCTTCCCCACACTCATGGTGCATGGTCAGGTCAGATATACTGTACAGAGATGCCTGAGGGTGACTTGGCTCTTCATTGAGACCAGCCCTGGTGACACCAGCTGTCACATTAATGGATTGGCTAAAACATATGTGTGAACTGCATTATATTCACTATATGTAACTTTTCTCTACCTCTCAAGCTTTAGCCCATAGACTGTATATTAAGATGGACGACATGTCTCCTTGTCCTCCCGCTATCGAGAGATGAAGCCAAAATATCCCAGACATGAAGGCCGCCATCTTGTGCATGTGTTGCACGTGTCTGCACAGTGGTGACCAATTGTGAGTCAGTCACAGCTGTCAATCATGGCGCTCCACCCCTGTTCAAACCCAACTTACTGGAAAAATGAGCATTTGAACATACATAAGTTATAAGAGCCACTTTAAATGTCAAACTGTCTTTGAGGAAAAAGGCATTACATGTGTACTTTGCTGCCAGGTTGTGACTCAGGTGCTTTGGCCTCACTTTTGGGGAGCTACCATGTTTTACATTTTTTTGCCTTAGCCATTGTTGTTTTTAAAAGGCAGGAGTTTATAATACACATTCTGAGTAGTGCTAATTCTATCAAGCAAACTGGAGGCTACATTTCCTGTACATGGCCTGGGTTCGCTGGTTAGCGTGCTAACTGTAACAAAAAAGTGATACGAATAGTTACTGCAATGTTACTTCTAGAAAGTGGTAAGTAATCGGCTTTTAATGCCAATGCAAATGTTGCCAATGCAGCAATACAACCCTTTTGATGATAGCTTTAGTAGTCTATTGTTTATCACTTAAAGTTCACCAGTAAACACATGAACAGCCTATCATATAGTTACAATGACGTTCTACTTGTAATTGAATGGTAGTAATTAGCTACCTATGACCGCAGCATTGTTCATGATGAAAAAATAAATGATTGACTTTAGAGAATGAGAGTGACCATATAAAGAACCATCCGTTACCATGGACTACTTTTAGATAAGAAAACCATTGATACAAAATTGTGTGTGTGTGTGTGTGTGTGTGTGTGTGTGTGTGTGTGTGTGTGTGTGTGTGTGTGTGTGTGTGTGTGTGTGTGTGTGTGTGTGTGTGTGTGTGTGTGTGTGTGTGTGTGTGTGTGGTGGGCTGCATGATGATGGTCATACATCTGATTGCAGTTCCACTGAGAGTTTGAATTCTTTTCTGTTTTTTTGCAACACACTCAGTGGGAGAGTGTATGGCACACACTCAACACTGATTTATGATGAATTGGTTCGTTTTATAATATATTGAAATACTGCAACCATGGAGACAATAGCAATCAGGGATTTTGTGCTCATTCATTCACACTCATGATCTCCCTCCACCCCTCGCCAGCCTTTTCTCTCTCTCTCTCTCTCTCGCTCTCTCACTCTTTTTCTCTCTCTCACACACACACACACACACACACACACGAACAAATATGCAGACAAGAGAAGAAGCAGAAGAAGCAGTCAGTGCCCGCTGCGTCAGACAAACATAAATAGACGGCGCTTAACACATGCACAAACACGCATGTTTTTGGAAGTGGTCCAATTCAAATCTGCAAATTCCCTCACATGAGAACCTATCTACCGTACACCGGCATTGCAGCTTACCCCTTCAACAGGTTCTCTGTTGCCATGGCAACGTGCTGCAGGCTGACCGAGCGGGATGAGTGAAAAACCCATTTCCTTGGCGACCAGTGGAGACATTCAGAGACATCAAATGGCTTGCATGTGTGCGCACGTGTGTGTGCAGAGAGTGAATGAGCTGACGTGTGTTTATGTGAGGACGTGTCAAGCTCAGTGTACTCGCCACTCTACTTTGTATCTCCTCATTCCCACCAATGATGAAACGGACTTTGAGTAAGGGGTGGGATGCTCGCCGGTGATTGACGTGGCTCTCTTCTCGGTGTTCACACAAACACAGGCGTATAGTTCTCCTTGTTCCCCCTAATGACTGCAGCCATCATTATCTACCAGCGGTTTGTGGCTGTGTGTGGGAATGTGGAGACATGAAAAGAGAACAGTCTCATGCTCATTCTGCATCTCTGTGGATAAGCTGATATGAGGAGATTCAGAGCGAGAGAGAGAGTCATGAGCCAGTTCCCTCTGCATTCTTCCCTCCCTTGAATCTGCCCACGCGCTGCCTTCCACCCACATCATCGCAGAAGTGATGGAACTTTTTCTACCTCCTCCCTTGCTTGTTTTCTCACTCTCTGCTCTGTTTCTCCCTCCTATTCACATGTTCTCTCCCGTTCTCTGTCACGCTTCCTTCCACAGTTTGTGTCTCCCTTTCCTGTCATTTGTCATTCATCTGAACCCTAACTTCTCCTCTCCGCCATTAGTTCTATATTTATGTCCCTCCATCCCGCCCTCGTACTGTCTTTTCTGATGGAGAGAACATTCTAAGAATTCCTCCGCTCCTGCATGCACACAGGTACCTGCTCTACAGCAAAACTCAGGAGACCGGATTTGAGGTCTGAACAGTTTCTACTATCATTGAAATGTCGCCTGTTAGTCGTCTGTTAGTGAGGCACCTGTCAGGAAATCAAATTTTATTTTTGAAGAAAAGGTGTGAAAGAAGATGCAGATTTTGCATTCATAGAAAGGGATTGATACAGCTAATTATCCAGTTAGAAAAACTTTTTTTTCGGGGGGGAATTGCTCTGAGTCCCTACTACCTTATAAATATATGAAAACACAGTATCAAAGCTCAGCTGTCGATAAAGTAGAGCTCAATTCCAGCATTATTCAGAGGTTCTATTCCACCGTCATTGTTATAGCATCATGTCCTGGGGCAGGTGAATGAGAGGGGAGCAGTTTTATCCGATCACAGCCAGTGGAGGTGCCTCATCAAAGGCCTTCTGGCCTGGCCTGCTCCCCTGGGGCACTGCCATCCTCCAGGAGACACATCAAACACATGAAAGAAGAACATCCAGAGTCACACTCCTTTGCCTCCAAAGCAACAATCCACATTTACCTGACCAGCAGTTAATTTCTGTGGTGCTTACAGGAATTCCCCAACAATTCATTTGGGGTTTTCATTTATTGGATCCACTTTTCAAGCTGCTTGTATGCAGAAAAGCATATTTAAATGTAGCTAAAACTGGAGGGGGATAACACACCTCTTCATTTCAGCAACACAGCAAATTCATACGGACATCTTCTACACTCCGTAACATATTCTACCATATTCTCACCTGCGGTGTGCTTTCCCGCTGTCGGCTGTAGCAGACAACAGTATTCGCTAGGAGGGGGCAGAGATGCAGCCATCTTGGAGGCAGTGATGCATGCCAATGTCTGCCTGATGAGTTCATAGAGGAAGTAGTTCATCTTCCTCCACTGTTATTTTATTCATTACTGCCCATCGGAGAGGAGAACACACACACACACACACACACACACACACAGGCAATCAGGTGGGCAGATAGGCAGAAGAAGACATCTTAATGTAGTGATGTTTGTCCCTATTATCTTCTGTCCTCACTCTTTTATTTTGACTTCTTAAATTTCTATCCATTAGTTTTGTCTTGATCATAGTTATTCTTGTTTATCTACTCTATATAGCCACTGTTTATACGACATGTCACTTAGGCTCATTACAGTTGCCTTAGGCTTTTAAACACGTCTTTAAATAGCATCTCTGAAGCCTTCAGAGGATTCAATGCAGATATAAGAGCCCTGTGCATTCATACCCCTCTGCTCTGTGTTTGTCTTTTGTTTCGTCAATTTGTGATGAACCGCTTTGGCCTACTTGTGGTGGACGCAATTAGGAGAGGACCCTTGGGCAGTCGCTGTTGAGGTTTTCCAGATTTTCTCACTTGAGTAAACAGGACTAGATTTCAAACACACAGAGTAAAAGGTAGCAAAAACAAAAGGGGCAGCAGAGCACTGTGTTCAGGCCTGGAGGTGTAGTCTTTTCAATGTTGCTTCTTTGCCGTTGTATGACACGTTGTGTGTGAGGGGTTGTTGGTTCGCTGGGAAAGAAAAGAAGCCATTGGGCATGGAAGTGTCAAGAGAGAAGGCGAGGAGGAGAAAGAGCGTGGTGTTCTGTAACTGCCTGGTAGCCTATGCTTATCCGAGCTCAGCAACCCTCATTAAGCTCAGCTGCCTGTGCAGTAAAAGTTTGGGAGATTCAGACTGAAGAAGACTCCTCTCCCTCCCCCTGCAGGCCAAAACAACCTCGGAATTATACTAGATCTCCCTGGATTCTTCCTGAGATGGAAATAAGTTTTGATTTGCCTTCCAAGGGGTCTGGCTTGGTGAGGCATAAAACTAGTCAGTGGCTATTTTTTTACGGTGATTGTTTGCAATGTAGATGTTGATGAAGTTAAACGGAAGAAATACGCTCCAATTAAAACAATTATCCATCCTCTGGTTTAGAAAAACAGAGAAATATCTGCAACTTCTTTGTTATCTTGGCCGAGTGGAGTGTAGACCGGAATCTTACCAACATTTAAAAGGAACTTGACTTGATGTGTCTTCTTTGTGTGATGGATGATTTGCTTCCAGACACAAACTGAACCCTGGACATCTTCTTGAGATTTTTCGAAGGGACTGTATGCGAGAACGCAAATGTAAGAGTCAAGTTGCTGTGGAACTTTACCTGCCAGCCCCCTAGTAAAATGTCCGCAAAATGTTGCATGAGTTAATGTGAGAATACAGTGGGAATTTGTAAAAAGAAAAACGGCTTAATTTCCCGAACCATGGAGTTCGGTCTGAATAATTCACTAAGAAAACGTTATTTATATATATAAATATATTTCAGAAATCAAACACGAACTTAATCGATCCACAGCCTGAGCATTTGCAAAGTTGACATTTGAATGATTTTTTGTCTGTGTGTATTAGCTAGATAAAACTGGGGCCTATAGGAAATTACACACTGTTATTGTTTGCTGAAAACAATATCTGCAAATGTCTTTTGTCATAAAGCATCTGTCATATTGCACCAGTTCCCCCTTTCGCCAGTTTGACTTCATATTTCCTGATCCAGTGCTGATACTGAGAGCTCACTGTGAGGTTGTATCGTAACGTGGTAAAAACAATCATATGATTTCTAAATAAAGAATGGCGATGTCATCTAACAGTTAAAATTAGTATGAATGAGAGATCTGATAACATGAACACAGTTTCAGACTGAATGAGTGCGGTGAGGGTAATTCAGTCCAGGACAGTGTATCTCAGTAAGATTAAGCTTTAGTGTAAAACACAAAAGTTGTGGAGTGTGCATTTTAACAAAGCATTTTTGGATGTTGAAATCAATACTCAGGTTGTCCTGGTGGATCCTAAGACCGAGTGAGGGATGAGTGATGAAGAACTGATGCTTTATCGGTTATTTTTTGGGAAATTCTGATTTCCAGAAAGGTCAGCGGTCACGTTCTGCTGCAGCCATTCAGTCTCTGCAGATGCTTTTGTAGGTGGAGCATTGATTTTAGTTTCTTAAAAGCAAAGAAAACCCCCCCACATCGAGTAGGCGTGAATGAACTTCTTGACCCTTGTTCATGATGTGTAGCGACATCTGACCTGACACACAGACTAAATACCAATGCTTGATAGCTATATAAGGAATCAGCTTAGTATAGTAGCATTTTCAGAGAGTGAGACTATGTGAGGTGGACTGTGATGTCAGTGTGTTGTGATCTTCTTCACAGAGGCCACCATGCTTTGCCTTAAGGGACAGTGAATGTTTGTGCTCACTGTCCATCAGTGACACATCAGGAAAGACTGCATGCTTCCCTCTACCCTGTGTCCACACACACACACATTAGCTTCCACCCTCGAACATATACAGACTTTGGGTTGAAACCTGGAGGTGGCTAACACCAGTTGATTTATTTATGAGTTTGAGCTCAATACTGGCTTTAGGCCCATCTTTAAGCCTCTTACAGTCTATGCTCATTGACAGCATTTGTGGTCTTCATTAATATTACATCGCGACATCCTGACAGATATGCATTCCCATAGGACAGCAGCAAAATCATTTCTTCACCAAAATATTCTTAGTAGTTTTATTCTAACTTTGACAGGGAGGCAGTGACTTTTCTCCAGCTGAAATAGTGGCAGGGTTGAGATTTATGTTTTGCTCGAGCGTCAAATAATGCATTTTGAGAGGATGAACTGTATACAAAGCCAAAATGGTTTGGTGGGTGTTAATGTCGCGCTATCTTTGATGTACTCAGTTTTGATCAAAGAGGTCAGGCCTTGCAAAGAAACATCTCGCTCAGGTGACAAAAGAAATAAGTCTCATCTTCAACTGGATCTTAACCAGCACCACACACACAACAAAATCAATGGGGATCATTGTGTTATAAATTACATGGTTGGAAATTAGAATGACTTTGGGGCAAGAGTCTAACATTTCAAACGGAACAGCTGCCAAGCATGAAAGGTCAATTATAAATAGACTGGATATATTGATTATCATTATGTAATGCTCATTCAGAGCTTCTCCTTTATGTGGTTTACATGTAATTTAGAATGGCCACTTTGCTCCCTTTTGAATTATTCAGCCACACAACAGCACCCCCCCCCTCCGCACACACACACACACACCGGAGCTCTGTGATAGGTGATGCAGTCACACAGAGTCACTGGTGATGACTGTCACTTGCGCTCCCTTGGGTGGCTCAGTGGTCAGAGATTGGGATGTAACAGAGGAAGACTATTATTGTGATCTGCTCAATTATTCATCTGTGAATGAACTCAATACCCAGAGTGGAAGAGAGTCGGGTTGACGTGAATTACAGCTGTCATACGCCCAAGCAAACATAACATGTCCATCCGTATTTTGACATGACGCTCTCACCAATTAAACATGAGGATTCAAAGCTTTAATACAAAGACAATTTGTGATGACATTTTGATATCATTTATTTGATACAGGATAATATTACATTCACATTACATTTCAACCACTGCACTGCTCTTTCAAAATCACTGCGAACATTTCCACTCTGCGTCTTGATTGCTCTTCCATTGTCAGGAGCCATGCCAGAGCTTATCTCACCTGTGTTCACTTTGTATACCTCCCCCCATTCCCCTCATCTGACAGTGGAGTAAATCTTTGCAGATACCATCACCAACCAGTAAAGCCTCGCTAGTGGGAACCACCTCATCTTACTGTAGCCAACCTTGAGCCAGACATAAGTCGGAACCCCTCCATTAAGACCAGCAGCTATTCAATCGGTGGAGGCTGGAGACTTCACGAATATTCCCAAAAACGAGGAGCACTCGTGAATGCGAAGAAGTGCCAGAGAAGGCATTTTCATCCCATGTTGTGTTTACATACCAGCAGAACCACCTTTGATGGGATTAGAATCACTAAAGATGTGCTTTTGCTGGCCTGGGAAGCTGCTAGCAAGGAGAATGTGCAGGGATTTATGCATTTTTGATGCAGCGTGGGGAGGAGTGGAACTCTGAAAAGGCTGCATGACCTACTTAGGGAGCCGTGGAATTCAGACGACTCGTCATGCCACAAATCTTTCTCTCACTCTCTGTATGTGTGTGTCAGAGGGATGTATGCAAAGTGTGCTGTCGCGCATGTTCTCTTTTGCCTGCTAGTGTTTGTGTGCGATGGGATGTGACACACACACACACACACACACACACACACACACACACACACACACACACACACACACACACACACACACACACACACACACACACACACACACACACACACACACACACACACACACACACACACATTCAAGTGTTTCCTCTCCTTCGTTTCTCTCTTTACTTTGCATTAGTTCATTGTGCGTCCTACTCCACAGGCTGCATCTTATTCTTAGCCTTCCAGTCTCTTTTATATAAAAGCCTGTGTAATAAAGAGCCTTCTGACAACCCTGCAACATTGTTGGCCACAATCCACTGAGATGGCATCTGGAAGGCTGTAGACATGCCTGCGCACACACACACATTCACTTTTATCCACACAAGCAGTGGGCTAACAACAGTTTTTCCCTCTGTCCCCATCTAAGGGAAAAATGCAATTTTCTTTGCGACATGGCCTTGTACACAAATTAATTTTCCTTTGCAGTCTAGCCCCTTCTCTACCTCCTCTCTCCATCACCCCCCTACACTCTCTCTCTCTCTCTCTCTCTCTCTCTCTCTCTCTCTCTCTCTCTCTCTTTCTCTGTAGCTATGGTAACACAGTGTTGTACGTCAGCTTCTCAAACGAGATGGTATTGTCCGATTGCTCAGGCTGTCACATTCCTCATTCCTGCTCTACTATCACCCTGTATGGTGCTGGAAAAAAGAGACTGAGAGGGGCCAGAGAGGTGCTTTGTTATTGGTCCCAGGTCCTTCCAGTCACCTCAATGCAGACCAGTCAATAGGCGATTCATTTGAAACGACAAGCACCCGCAGTCAATGCCTTCAACTGGTTTATTTGGCCCGGAAATGCTATGTGTGTGCCCGTGTGTGCATGTGTATGTGAATGTGTGTGTGTGGTTATAACTCCTGGTGATTGATGATTGTTTGTGGACACTGTTGGCATGGCCCCCAGCCTGGTTAAATATTCGCTGATTGATGAATCCCAGGGTGTTTAGTGTTGGTGTCTGCTAGCATGTGTGTGTATGCTGGTGGCCGGGGACCTCCCAGTCAATGTGGAGCATGAGTAATGACTGGACCAATGAATAAAGTCCCAAAAATGTGTCAGAGGATTAGGGTCAAGGCAGATCAAATTTGTTTCAGTGGTGAGTTGTATTGTGTAAAACATATTTTAGTTGAACCATTTTCCTGTATTTCTTCAGAATATATCGCACTTACACTCACTGTTCTTATATCATTTAATTTCACTTGGACATCATCATCCATTTACCTTAAACAGCTAATCTGCAATCCGCTGTATTTTTGTATCACTGATTATTTATTCAATTTTCAGCTATTGTTAATAAGTGATAAGCAGGTTTTCTTGCCATGTTGTGTCAGTCCACTCTTTCAAAGCCCCTTCTGAAAAATGATGGTGATATGATTAACTAAGAAATTAATTGGATTGAGCAGAAAAGTGCAACGCTAACATCCAGTGAAGATGAGTTAATGATGTAATGCTTACAGCTATGACCATTAATAACCTTAAACCTCCTGGAGAATGAGAGATCAGAGGGGGGAGGGAAAAGAGAGAGTAGAGATGAACGAGAGGCAGGAAGTGATAGACGGGGGAAAGAGAGCAGTGAATGACCGAGAGAGAAGGGGAAAGGTGCAAATAACCGCAAGACAGAGAAAAGAGTGTGTGTTAGAGAATGAGAGGGGAAGAATGATGATGCTGATGAAATGGAGATAGAAGTAGTGGATGGGGAGAGAGGAGGAGAGGTGAAATGAGAATGAAAGAGGGGTCCTCAATCCAAACAGAGACTAGGCCAGGAATCCTGGGAGGCGGCATTCTGCTGTAAAAAGATTGATGTGGGTGGACAGAAGAATCCCTGGGCTGCAGAGAGGGACTGCCTGAACACACTCACACACACACTCACACACACACTCACACACACACAGCTCCACAGTCCGTCACACACCCTTCCATGAGTCCTGTCCTTCTCGTGTGGAATAGAAACAGGCACCAGACTCCTCTCCGCACTGTCATAACGTTGTCGATA
Source organism: Hippoglossus stenolepis (assembly GCF_022539355.2). NCBI lineage: Eukaryota > Metazoa > Chordata > Actinopteri > Pleuronectiformes > Pleuronectidae > Hippoglossus > Hippoglossus stenolepis. The sequence goes on from NC_061499.1 coordinate 11,658,406, forward strand.
GATGGTCTCTTCATTTGGAGAAGGATCAGTAATCTGCCAGTGTTTGTCCTCTCAGACCCGACTAAATGTCAATAGCAATATCTGCCTTTCCCCACTCTTTAAATGGCCATTATTAGATAACCAATCATAGGAAGGGCTGCGCAGCACATCGCACAGAAAGGAGACGGCAATGTCACCTGCGCACACGCTCCAACGTGACTTGTGTGATGATTGCGGTAGGAAAAGTGCCCTTCCAAATGACAATGTCAAAACGGGTCTAAAATAAACTCCCATTACGTGATACACGTTTGAAATTAATGAAAAACAACACACCGAAGTGATTGGCAGGTAAAGATCCTGTAAAAACAAAGTGTGTGATCGAGTGTCGTGCCTCCTGTTTTGCTTCCTATTATTCAACCATGACCCTCGTCTTTCTTTCACCTTCAGGGAAATGATTTTACTGTACACGTCAAAAGTATAGTTTATCAGTCATGGAGAGTATTACTCTGTAGAAACCGCTATATAATATCAGCTGTCACTGTGGAGGAGATTTGTCAAGTGTGAGGAAATAACCCTCATGATGTCAACAGGGTGATCTTGGCTGAAATAAACAACCATGCAACACTGCAAAAAGTGGCTTAAATTTCATGTATCCTCTAATACAATTCACCTAAGAGGCCGAACACAGATACAATTTAATATTTGCCAAAAATATTGAAAGTAAATACTCAACTGAGGTGACAGACACATTGCAGTACCTTGGACAATCAAAGATCCTCCCATGCGCACACACACACTCTCAAACCAAGCTTCTGCAAAATCATCATTCCTCCCCTCTCAGCTGAGCTGATGCAGGCTATCATGATGTGCGACGTGTATGTTTACACTCTGATATAAAATTTCCTCCTAACCTGAAGATGAGTGATGGTCTCCATTCTTGCAGACAGCATTTTCATGAGGTAAACAGGCTGGAGAGAGCTTATAAAAAGCACAGACTGGGACCTTTAAAAATTAATTCTTAGAAAGCAGAGGTCAGCGATATCCAGCAGAACGTGTATATGGTAAGTATTCTGGAAGAGTTTTCATAAAGGCTGAGACGGAGGGAGGAGGAGATGGAGAGAAGGGATGGTATTGGGTAGAAACCTTCACACAGTTGTTCTCCATAAACCTTTAATATGCCCAATTGACAGAGAATATATGAGGTGTTTTATGTGCTCCCTCATTATTCTGTTTTTATGCTGCCTCAGTTGAGAAAAACTCAATACATAGTCTAACAAACATCATGAAGGGAAGCGTTGTTTCATTTTGAGTTCATTTGGGGTCATTCTGCCAGTGATGAAACAGAAGAACAAAATTAAATGAAGGGTGCCTGCAGGAGTCAAAATCCACTGATGCCTTTCGTAGCCGCAGATATCATGACTCTGTGGGCGAAATACTAACAGACTTGTTCTCTCCCTGCATACAACCAAAACTGACTCTCATCCCTGTGCTGGACTCATTCACTACCCTACCATTAACAAGCATTATCCTCCTTTTCCCTACCTCTTTCTTTCTTTACTGGATTCGTCCAAGGGAGAGCGTGCAGGACCTCCGGGGCCAAGAAACAATTAACTTGATAATGGGTTCTCTTCCTCTATTTCTTCTTCCCACTCTCTGTCCACAACCCCTCTCTGTCGGTCTTTATCAGTTACTAGTTAGCAGATACACCAGCGAGGGCACCTCTGTGGTTACTAAACCCTCTTATTAAAGAAGAAGACGAAGAATATTTAATGATCAAATTCTGTTGTGCAGGTATGAAAACAACCTTTCCTCTTGTCAGGCAAGAGTTATCATTGAAGCTCTTAGCTTTCGGCCATGATGTACATTGACTTCTTTGCTCTACAGTGTGACTTGAATGGAGGAAATAAACTGCAGACTACCTTTAGTTGTTTTTAATGTGGATGGAATTGCCAAATCTCTCAGCACAGATTCAGCCCTAAAGATTGCTCACTTCTCATATTTTGTCAGAAATGGGTCTGGTGGTGTTCTTGTGGTTTTTGCGGTTGAGATAAGAAAACCAAATCAGAGATTAAACTGGCACCGTGATCGACATAATTTTCTGTATAAATTAAAAATAGCTTCGACAGGATGCAAAATTCACTTTCTTGCACTAGTGGAGGACGTACTCAACATTTTGATGAAGTAAAAGTGAAAAAAATAGACAAATGTACTCACGTAAAAGTAAAAGCATCCCATGAACTTTTCTTCTTCAGTAAATGTATGTACTTAGCTTCCTGCTCTGATCGGATCAATTGCCAAATTCCCCTCTTGCCATTGATTACTCTTGAAAATATAAAAAATAATGGTACTGGTACACGGAAGGTGACAGTGGCCCCCTAAAAAGAAAAAGGCTAAAACTAAATCAGAGAATAATAAGGTGAAAATAAATTCAGTTTACCTGGATTCTCCTCTCCGTCCAGCACCTCCTATATTGGAACCCATTGGCTCGTTTCAGTGGGATTACAGTTTGGTTTGGTCCCTCTCACTGGTTAGCTCAACGTGTCCCAGCTGTTGTCAGGCCTCGTCAAAAGCACAACAACCTGTAATAGGCTTAACACAGCATCTGCTTCCTGCTCAGCACAGATTGCTAATAAAGGTGCAATGTGTTTGCTGTGAATTATTTATTTATTTTGTACCACCGGCCAATTTGAGCTTATCTTGGATAGTGAGTGAGCCGATGCGTGTTTATTTGTTTGTGATTGTGTTTTGGCACGCGTTTGCGTAGAAGAATGATAATTTATTTGGTGTCTGTGTGTTCGAGGGTAAGCAGGGCAGGAGTGTGAGTGTGAGTGTGAGTGTGAGAGAGAGAGAGAGAGAGAGAGACCCGAGAGTTGAAAAGGGCGAAAGACACTTGACACCACCGAAGAGGCTTCCATCGTGGTTATCCTGGTGGCCATCTGAGCTCTCCAGAAAGCGAGAGAGATAGAATGAGTGCAATCACAAGAGCCAGACTGGAGGGAGAGATGGAGGGCAAACAGCTATCAGCTTCAGCCGCCCAGTCAGTCTGTCGCAGTGCATTTTATAGGCCAGTCTCTCCCAAGATAAGTGGTGGGTTCCATAGTGTTTTTTTCCTGTGCGTCCCAGGCCTGCATTGCAAGGGGAACAGATTGAGAAAAACAACTCCATCACTCCTTCCTTCTCTCAATTTTACTCCATCCACTCGCACTCAATCAATGTGTACTCTCTTCGGATACTCTGGGGCCGGCTGTCTAAATGTTACGACAAAGCGCCATGGTGCTTGCTGCATACGCAACTGAAGCTTCATCCTCCCCTTCTCTTCCTCCCTGTCTTCTTCTTCCTTTTCAGAGTGTCTCACTTAAATTGTTGGCTATTGCTTTTTTGCATTGGCTCCTTAAGTCTGTAAATTACCTCTCAGCCTTGTCTTTGTGGTCATTTAGAAGGAGAAAGAAAAGGTTTGGTGGGTGATACGTTACACCTCAGTGAGCCTCACAAAGGGTTCACTGATGGGGAACAAATAGCTCGAGCTTCTTGGAGATCTTGTGCCTCTGTCTATAAGGAGGGGAGCAGGTGAGATGAGCCTGCCAGTGATGTGAGAGATGTTTACCAGTGTGGAGCATTGACCTTAATTGACAGACAAATGACCCCAATGAACTCAGGGGAGCTCTCTGTATTAACTTGTTATTGATGTACTATAAAGAAAATCTAAGATAATACAGTTACATCGCCTTTGCACTATATAGTCAAACTTTGTAAATGGCTGGAGGCTGAATCACAGGCACTTAAACCTCCAGTCTTTACTCCTCTTCTGAGAGTAGTTGGTATTGACAGCCATGGCAGAGTTGTAGAGGATTAGTTGGGTTGTACATGGGGAAATAGATAATCTCCTGTAGATCTGACCTATTGGCTGCACCCTGCCATCTCTATAGGGCTTTATAATGCCAAGCATATGTTTTCTCAAACGCTGGATTCAGTTGGGCTCACGCTCCCCCTCCCGGTTTGGGGATGTGGAAGTAATTCACAGTGGAGCGTCTGCTGGGGGCAGATGTAGCTGTTAGAAAAGACCAGCTTTTTCTTTTTTGCAGCTGCTGCACCAGTCGACACATCAGGAAAGTTGTCAACATGCAGGATGGATGTGTACAGGTGCTTTGAAAGCCTGACTCCAGCAGTGACAGTGCAAAAATGCAAATTAATAACTTTGCAGTGTGCACACTTTAAAAGGTTTATACTGATAAATGTGTGTAGCTCTTAGAACTATAATTTAATGTTCTCATTTCTTATTTGTCATACTTGCAGAGGGAAATTACAGAGAGGGATGTTCGGTAGACAAGTACAAGATCTTTTTCTCAATTCCATTTCAACATGTTCTTGTTATGCCTGCGTATCTCAGCAAGTAAAATCTACTGTCGAAAAATGAAATAAAAGGAAAGTTTTTTGATTAATTCTGTTTATTGGAGGGAAAGAAGGGATGCTGTTGCACAAATCAAATTCACACATAGCCAAAAGCAAAATCTATTCACAGTTTTTGCGTAAATGACATCACATTATCTCCTCTCCACGATGTGTCTACACATCTTAACCCATAAAGACACAGATTCTGTGGATTCTCGCACATTTTGTTGTTGATAAACACCTGGGCTACCGGCCTCGTCGTGAATAAACGCAGATTGCTTCTGACATCAGATCAGGCTCTCCCCTCCCCGATCCTCTCTGTTGTTATCTCTCATCTCTCTCTATCCCACACACATGTACGTGTGTGTGTATGTGCATGTGATGTAGTGGGCCTCAGGTTGCTGATTTGGGTGCAGTAATTTGCCATTAGACAAGGGACAGGTGCAGCTGCCTCTGTGTACAGCGCTAACAAGGCATTTCATCATGGTTAGCTCCAGCCTGCTGATCTTATCAGCTCTTTTTCTTGTCACAATATCGCACACACACACACACACACACACACACACACACACACACACACACACACACACACACACACACACACACACACACACACACACACACACACACACACACACATACACAGTAGACACGCCCTACAGGGTCATTCAGCATGCAGTTGTGGTCAAATGGAGGATTTGGGTTCAGACGTCTACGCTTGGTTGGGAATGCAGGTTCATCCTCTGATTAAAACATCAGTTAATTGTGTTAGGGTAAGGGCTTCCATACCTGTAGTTTTAGCTGTTGTTCAGGTTGTTTACTTGTTAATTAACTCCGGCTGTCAAACTTGCAGGAAATAGCCACAAACTTTCATGCAGATTTTGAATGAGTTTAACCCTCAAATGTGCCGCATGCTGACCTTTAAAGATTTACTATTTTCAAAGACATTATAGAATGTTTAGTAAAAGTAGATGAAAATGATCACATGAAATGGGTAAAAAAAGTTATTCCAGGACAACTGTTAGCTCCCAGTTAGTCTAATTGAGTGTGATTCATGTGTAGCACAATAACAGCGAGCTAATGTCATCATGTAATAATAAATCAATGAGGATGAATCTCAGTAGCTTTGTGTAAAGGTCAGAGAAGGAAATGTAACAGAGGCAATGGATTGAGAAGCATTTGGAATAAACTCTTCCTCGGCTAGCTGTCCCATCAGTAATATCCTCTAAATGGTTAGGCTAGTGGTGCAAACTCAGTGTAGTGAAATGTCAAGCCGAGGAAGGGACATTTAGCAAAGATGGAAACGGTTCTGTAGCCTGAATATTGTAACCAGTATCTCTAAATCCAGGGAGTGAAGTACAACTCATTCCAAGAGGTAAGGTATAACTCTTTGGTAAGATGTCCACAGATATTCAGCAGTAGATGATTTGCTTTTCATGAGTTTCCATCTCCAAGTTCTTCCGCCGTCCGCCCTCGGCCCACCAACCCCACCTGCACCACCCCTCATACACACATTTTCCTTGGCCGTCTCCCAAGGCGGTCAAACAGATTACCACGGGCGTTGACTCCATCGATCTGCTCCAAATGGCCTCCAAATGCCAGGAATTAGATTTCAGACTGTAGTATGTCTCGCCGCTCTACTTGCTAGTCAAGTACTGCTATGCCTTCCTCGTTGCACTGTCGTTTCCTCAGAACTTATTCGTGTTTTTTCATGACGGCGACATTTCTCTGCTTATACCTTGTTAGAGCCCATTTCTCTGGGAAAATTGGGATGTGGACCCAAAGCTCTCAGCGACTGCTTGGTAAACCTTGAAAAATACATATTTGTCTCAGTGTTGTTGAATAAGGATATTAACGCGGAAATGAAGAAGGCACAAGATGAAAAACTGTAGCGGCTCATGCACTGGAAGAAAATAACACGAGGAGATGTAAAAAACAGAATTAGATTTGATATTTAATCATACTTTTTCCATAATTGGACTGTAGATAAATCTGCACAGCACTGTGTAGCTGCTGAGCATCATAGAGAGTCAATCTCACGGTCATGAATTACTTCATTGTGGGGTTATAATAGAGGGTGGTTTTATAATACTGGTTGACTTGGCTTTATTAGTGCACGGTTAATGTCAGGCTAATACCTCGTCGCTCCTCTCTTTCTCTCCCTCTATTCAACTGCTCGTTTCCCTCTCTCGCTTTTCTCCCATCATCGCCATCACCATCCCCGTGTCCCTTCACACTTTTTGTGTCCCATTGTATCCCACCGCCCCTCTCACCCTCCATCCCGCTTTGTCTATCTGGTGTTAAGCTTTGCAGCGTCTCCATAGCTGAATAAGTATTGATTAATGTCTGAGTGGTTGTGCTACCTAATGAGAGGCTAAATATAGCCGTCGCTACACTGGCCCGGCACGTGGCTTCCTCCCTCATCTTGCGCGCAAAGTGTGGATAGTCACACTGTTGGCATGACAACACACCAGTCAAGGCCCTGCGAGAAGTCTCAACAGATTGTGTGCATGTGTGCCCGGGAAAGGTATAAGAGAGGATAAATGTAGCCGGGAGGACAAACAGAGAAACGGAGGAAAAAGAAAGACGTAGCTTTGTTTCTTGTAGCTTCACGAGAACATGCTTTGCTTTCTCTCGTTAACTCTTTCGGTTTTCTTTTCTCCAAGAGAAACTCTCGTAAGTTTGGTGATTTTTAGATACTTACTCTGAAGAGACAAAACCATTTGTCGCTGAACTAATTAGTAGATCAACAGTAGAATATTCAACTATTTTGAAAATAATAAATGTGATTTAAGTATTCTTTGGTTTGAACTTTTCCTATTTGAGCATTTGTTGATTTTCTTTGTCTAACGTGATAATAAAGTGAATATCTTTGGCTTTTAAACTGATGATCAGACAAAACTTGAACAATTTGAAGATTCTCCCCTGAGCTTTTGGAACCAATTTTTCTTACAGTTTTATCGACTTACTGAACCCATTCATGTTTAAAGCTTAAAACGAACCCATTTTGAGGACTGATGACACTTAGGAAGGTTTCAAAAATTCCCCAAAATATGGTAACAACTATATATGCCTTAAAATCAACATGTAGACTATCTGTTGTCAGGTTTTACACGTTGTAAAACTGTTTTATTTTTCGCCGACACAATGAGGAACATAACAAATCGTGACAACCTACACTACATTGTCACTCTTCGTAATAAATCTACTTAAGCATGCCACATCACAGAGCTCTTTTGTCCTCATGTTGACAAGTTAAGTTGCCCACATTTCCTTTCTGTTGCATGGTAACCATTTGAGAACCGCACCATCCCACCTTGTTATGGCCAGCTGGAGAGACATGAATGACAAAAGTATGCAAATTAGATATCTTCTTTAATAGCCTGCTGTTTTATTCAGCTGTGTGGCCAGGATAAGGAATCCCCAATGTGTCTAATCACATCTTCTCCCACTCTTTTCACCTGAGGCATATCCGCAATCAAGTCTATTTTTGACTGGCATTACAACATACATTGTTCCTCTCCAGCGTGAATGGACGTGCTCAGGGGAGGAGTGTGTTTTTAAGGGTCTGATGATTTAAATCTTAGCACGTGATTAAATCTGAAGTGTGTGTGGTCCAAAGTGCAATGCAGGAAGACGGCTGTTGCAATTTGTGTTCTTATTTTCAAGTTGTGCAGTTTATACATTCAGGGTTTCTATCGTCAACAGAAAGACAGAAGATGTAAACTTGACGCCATTACACCTACCATGGTCTACACACAGTCCTATAAATCTTTAGTTTAGTGTCATTCCTCCACATTGGATTTTTGTCTGTGCTGTGGAGCCTCTGCTGTTCAGTGGGAAATCTCATTCTGTTGCCAGCTGATGGCTTACAAGGTCAAATGACTCTCCAGATGAAATGGACTGTGTCAGAAGGCAGAAACACACACCACCTGCCATTCAGTCGGTCAGTCCATCCATCCATCCATCCATCTATCAGCTGCACACGGGAGTACATCCTGAATTTATTGGCAATAACAGACAACTGAGGGGGAGAGTGTTTATGATTCGATCACAATATTACAACCTGTGGAAATCGCAGCAAACCCGGTTAGCCAGCTTATGTAGCCATCAAAAGGAACCTACAGTTCTTTTTAAATCTCTTCTCTCATTCCTCTGTCTTTCTCCTTTTCACACACTCTTTTCCTCTGGTTGCTATAGTGATGTGAAATGGCTGCATTCTGCAGCACTGGATCAGAGCGGGGGCCCGCTCCTGCAGCTTGTGAGTTATATAGTTTTCCATGATGGTTTTAAACCATTTAAACACACACACACACACACACACACACACACACACACACACACACACACACACACACACTGCTGCAATTATATCAGCATGTACCACAGCGCTTGGAGTCTAACAAGTAAAATGTTATTTAAATGTCACATCGTTTTTCATAAACAGTATGCATTACTTTAAACCGACACTAGTGAATATGCTGCTTTTGTTGTGCATCGATCACAGTAAGTCGAAGTCTAATGACCAGTAAGTGCAGCAGTTTTTCTTGTACAGTTGGTTAATTATTGACCTGAGACTCACAAATAATGGTTAAGATTTGTCCTAATTGTTTAGAAAAGTCACAAAAGTTATTCTCCTGAACAAAGAATCTAAAGTATCTCTTTAACCCACAGTTTTTTCAGAGGAGCACAAGGTTCTTCATGTCCTTGTCTTGCGTGCCTGCAACACAGTCACCCAAAATAGGCTGGAATATGTAATGCTGCCTTTTAAGGGTCTTTATCTTCCCCTCTGTCTGTTCTTTGTTCCTGTTAGTGTTTTCACAATACCAAAATAATGATTTCAGTTCAATCCCTGCCTAAATATATCAAAACTGATACTGAAAAGATGGTTAAAACTCCTACAACACGAGGAAGAGTAATTGAATAATAGACGGTAGAACATGGAGGAGAGAGAGCCTAATTAATTGCCTTTTTATAATCCAATTTCACAAAATAGAAAGGGAGAGAGTATGTTCCGTTGAGCGCAGACCACCTCCAAGGAGATATTCTGACTCATTTGTATTTAGTTTACTACTGTTGTGTGTTTGAGCTTCATGATGTACAGTTAATGTCATTTATATTTATCTACATTGAAATTGAAATATATATATGATGTTGTGTGTTCAGTTTGGTTTCTTACATTGAGGTGTTTTTGACACTTAATTAATAATGGATCACACTTGTGATGTGTTTGACTTATACTTCATGGCACGATCATGATGTAATAATGTTATTCTTCACATCTGCTACCTCATGTCTGTCAACAAGTTGCTTTGCAAGTTGGAAGTTTTGTGTTCCTTGGTCTGTGTAGGTTTAAAACAGACTGTAGATCTTACAGGCTTTGTGGCGTCTGTGGGTTTGGCATGACTGTCATCTTTATCAATGAAAAATTCCCATATTCTTGCGTCTTCCTTGTCAACAAGCTGTGAATGGTCAGCAAGAGCACTTTCTGTTGTCTCCATGAAAGCAAAGAATGGTTTGCACGCCCACTCCCACTATGCCTGCAGCGAGTGGTGCATACACACTGCCCCGCTGCGCTCTTTGATGCAACTCATAGGAAATACGGCTTTTACTAAAACACTGCCATTCTTAAATTACGGACAGTATGCACTGTATTTAATGGCTGGGTATTGCAATATTTTGTATATCATGCAACGCACTCTCCTATATCCTACACTTCCTTGCTTTTCATGATTTGTTTTATATCTCTACTCTTTCCTCCTTTCTTCTCTCCCTGTTTTACAACAAATAATCCAAATCTTCTCTCTCCTTTCTGTCTCTTCACCTCTGCTCTTCACCTCCACCTTCACCACCTCTCTCTCTGTGTCTGCAGTGTGACAACGCCAAGGGGCTGAGGGCCTTCTTCGACGCCATATGCTACGGTCCCAAGCACCTCATGATCTTCGGCGGTGTCTGCCCCTCTGTGACCTCCATCATTGCGGAGTCTTTGGAGGGTTGGAATCTGGTGCAGGTAGGACACGTGTCACATGTCATTATGTGTGCATGTATGCAAGTGGTGTATTGCCTATATGCATTGTGTTGGTGAACCTGGAATGCTATTGTGCATAGTTTCCAAGTGGTTGAAAAGAGGTTAAATAGACATTAACTCCTGTGTACTTACTTATACATTGTCTAAGGTTTCTTCCTATTTCTTTGTTACAATTAGGATGCCTGAGTTTGCTACTTTCTTAAGTTTCCAAAACTCCCTTAGTTTTCCCTCGTGTTTTGCGCAAATACACCTTGGGATTTCATAAGGGTCACTGTTTCATGTACCACTGATTGCTGGAAATGATTAATTGATATGAGCTAATAATAGTGTTGCTAAGCAAGTGATGTTAATTAGTAATTATTTGTATTTTACCATTAAGTTGCTTGGTAAATGGCATTTTCTGGCGTTAACTTAACAGAGCTTTGGTTGCTTATTTTAGGCATTAAACGCCAGTCATCTTTGCGCCTGGTAACGCTTTGACCCTCCTGATTTATTGCTTGCAGTTTCTTTGACTCTTCACTGTACAGCACTACCAAAGAGAGGAAATGCCTCCTTCCAAAGAATACATTTCATTTGCTGCAGACCCTGTAAAGGTTATCAGGCACAGATAAGGAAGGAGCGAAGCTTGTGCTTGGAAGAGATTGCATAATTCAAGTGGCTTCATTTTGAACTGAATGTCACATTACGTATCGTATTTCTTCCGCTTCCAATTACTGTGAATCTGCTGCTTGTCATGTTTTGATTTTTTCCATGTCTCCTTTTGCTCGCTGTCTTGTCAGGGTCACTCAAGAGAGTGAAAAGATTGGCAGGATGAGGGAATGAAAGGATTTGAAAGTAATCTTTTGTTTCAGTGTTCACTTCCTTTCCATGGTAATGATCTCAGTTGAGAAAGAGAGGCTCGAGTCATAGTTGAATTTTGGCTCCTGAAGTCGTAGTTTGTGTGTGTGTTCCCCTCTATTTATTGGCTTGTTTGGTAGTGATTACCTGTGAGGAGTGCAGTTGCAATCTTCTGCTCTGCAGAACACTCTGCTTAGTACAGTGTGTTCCCCACAGCACTTTACCAACCAGGCTCTTTTTCTATCAATACACAGACCAACACCAACAAACGCACACTGGTCTGATCCCAAATATGTATTGTGTTGCTGCCCGAGTACCAGATGGCAAGTGACTGACGGATAAATGTAAAGATAAATAGCAAAGAAAAAACTTAAAATGAACTGTTTCCAGGATATGCTTAAAGATTACACCCTTGAATTCAGTGCCAAGGGAAACTGTGAGTGCAGTTTCCACAAGCAACTAAATTACTTTCTTTAGACCAGGAGATGTGTAACTGCAAGGCCGTCCAAGTAAAAGCACTCAGCAGCTGTCCAGCACAATGTGGAGACTCTTAACATTTTGAATCAGGATTCCACTCAAGAGCAAAGGTTTGTTGTATCATACAAGACATAATTATTTCCACTTACTTATTATATCATGTTCGTGCACTTCTCTGTGTTATACTCTTGGTTATAGGTGAGGCACAGTATCAGAGCCTGGGGTTAGTTATCATGTACTTTATACGTACGTTATCATCGAGCATCGTGTGTTTGTTTAATGTGTGGACATATGTCGGAACATGTACTGCACATACAACTGTGTGTGTGTGTGTGTGTGTGTGTGTGTGTGTGTGTGTGTGTGTGTGTGTGTGTGTTGAAGTGTTAGATGAAAGACAGACAACTTTCTGCTTTGACAACAGCTGTGATGGGAGCCAGTCAGCCATTGCTTCCAGCTAGGATTATGCTTTTGTCTGAAGGAGAAGGAGATTAAAAAAGAAGAAGACAGGAGCTAAAAAAAGACAGATGTAAGAAAAAGTGAAGGTATAGGGGGAAGGGGAGAGATGAGGAAAGTGTTGAATCTTGCATCCCGCAATGTTTAGCGGGCCATATCAGCGGGAATCTGTTTTTAAAACTGCAAATTCTGTCACCCTGCATATTTATTACCCCAGCCCTGGCATCCCATCTGCAAGAGTTGAGTCGGTGGGGAAGGAAATGGAGAATTTTCCACGGTGATTTTATGGGCCAGGCTTAACAAGCTCATCATTTCCACATCAAAACAGGGAGCTGGCAGATACTATCTACAGTTGAGATAGAGGAGAGAACAACCACTCCTGGAAAAAAGCTTAATCACACAGCCATAAAAATAGCATTCAATCAGTGTTGATCTCTAATGAAGTCAGCTTTGCAAGGCTCAACAAAAATAAACTTCCACTGCGTACTCGCTCATTACACTCCATGCACACACTCATATGCACATACAGCGTTGATATATTCCTTCTAAAATTCAAGAGTCAATATTTTTATATTCCCAACAAGTGGAGTCATGTCCAAACAGAAATTCAGGCAAATACTAACAACATTTTGGAGGAAAATATGCCAGTTGAAGATGGCCAATGGGTTAAGTTTGTGTACTTTGTATAGTGTAGTTTGTGTTTTTTACATCCTGGGAACAACATACAACAGCATTTTTTTAATTTTCAAATAGTGCAAGATGCAACACTGGACAGCAAGGTGGGTTCGAACAGTTTAAAGCTGTAAAACTAAGCTCCAGTAAAGCAATAATTATGAAAGAAATATAGTCAAGATAAAGACTTAAAGAGGGCTGACCTTTCTTTGACATTTTATCCAATATGAATGACTTAATTCATGCAAATATAACTTTTAGTCGGTCAGAGTTTAAAGCCCATATTTGAGAATTGGTATAAACCACTTGATAGTTGACTTCTGACTGAAATATGTTAATTGAAATTCTAATTAGATTTATATAAAGTATGAACTATATATTCAATATATTTCCCAGCTGTTTAAGCTGCTATGTCATTGTGATCAGTTTGCCAGCAGCGCTTCAAGCTTTTAATGCACTGTACATCTGAATTGATCTGTTGTCACACTTTGTCATGAAAGTGATTTGTTGTCCATAACTTCCCTGAGCAGCTCCACTTGGCTCTGTACTCGCAGTCACATTCTGTAATGCAGTGTACTGTACATGTGCTAAAATGACTGCCCAAGCAAATTAAAATGGTGGATAAGAATGCTGCCAGGGCCAATGGACAGATGGCGAGGAGAGGATTGAGGGAACGATGGAGGAATGGCAGAGAGGAGCAGACACACGCACTCTAATGGCATGAAATTGAAATTCAAAGAAACGGGGCAAGACGCAGCTGTGTTTGTGAACTGCCATCAGTCACAAATGCCACTGATTGCTGCGTTTTCATTTCCACAAGACAATGAGTGTTGAAGCCCTTGTCTTAGCAGCCATCTTGCTGTGTGATTAATCTTGTGTTAATCACACACCAAGTATTACATAATCCCAGAAAGCATTTTTTTAAGCTTTTTAAATGCATGGGCACTTTTCTTTACCCTGTTTTCTTAACGTTCCAGAAGTCCATTTGCTCTACACAGCAGTGTTGTCTATTTTCTGCAAATGGCTCATTGAGTGCCAGGAAATAGCCCTAACCCTGGCTCCCATCAGTAGCTGGCCACTTCTCACTCACCAATTAGGCGTGGTGGCACTGTTCATTTTCAGCCACATCGAGTGTGTAATGAAAAATTATGCCTCCCGATCATTTTGCCTCTTGTAATTTGCAAGAGAAGAAGAAGACGAGCGCTTTATTTCTATGAAACAGCCATTTGTAAATGTGGACACTGTGAAGGACACCATTTTTTTGGGTGTTGTCATTATTTTTTTCACAAATATTTAGTTTTCATTTTTGGGTTGGTGAATAAAAATGAGGTGAATATAACTTTCAAAAAGTCTATTGAGGCATGTAGATTCATAAGCTGTGTCTCAATTTAGGGGTCACATCCTTTACAGCTGCATTCGTAGACCGATTGACAGCGGCGCTACTAGACTGTCCCAATTCGAAGGCTCCTGTGTGCTTCCACCACCGAGCATTGGAGGCTCCACCAGGTCGGATCCTTCCCCGACATATCCCATGATTCATTGTGCTTCAATGACTAACTGTTTCCAAGGAGGTAATGGCGGCAAAAAGTTAGGCGAAAACATCAGGATAATTAATTTTTTACTACTAAGTACTCACAGCTTAGACATGTAACCTGGTGTTTTAGTCTCGAGCTCTCAAATCAATCACCAATCCTGTGATTTATTCATTTTCTAGGGACACTGAATAACCAAGTTTATATTTTGGAGGAGGAATAAGTGGATACCCCCCTTTCAAGCTATTATAGTCTAGACCTGGACATAGAGCTAATATCTACCTGTATATGAAGCCCATTTTTCTTCTTCACTTGCTATATTGATCGTCAATGCTTCATTAAACCAGGCAATTTAGGGGCAGGAAAGTTGCCTCCTTTCCAGACCAGCATTCTCTTCTTTATTTTGAAGCCTCCACCAATTCCTTGGGCTCGTCTTTTTTTTATTTCCCCCCATTTTCTTGCTCTCGCTCTCCCTGAGTGCTACACTGGGCGCTTCAATAAAACATGCGATGCCAAGCTCTGCAGTATTCTGCCTCACTTACGTCAAATCCTCCTGTGTTCCGTATCAATATTTCATGACTTTCAAAGTTTAGGCTAAAATCTCAGAGTGCAAGGGCAGGGATGGTGTGAGCATCACAATAGATCATCATAAATCAACACTATGAGGAGAGTTCACGTCTTTGTGCTGCGAGTGTGTGCTGCTTTTGCCTGCTCGTCAACTAAAGGTTATATAAACTGTCCTATAAAGGTTTAATGACAAGCCCAAAACATCCATGTCTATATTTGGTTGTTGTGTGTTTACCTGGTACAAGGTCCAGTCTTGTGGATTAATTTCTGACCTCCTTCTCTGTCTCCATATCTATCTGTCTCTTTTCCCATGAGTGCGACTGTAGGGAGAAAACAGAGCTCCATAGCTGCATTTAGGTCTGATTTTCATACTGTCTCAAAGCCTCTAGGCAACACCCAGAGGAAAAGAGGAGGAAGGGGCGTCCCCCACTCTGTCCCAACCAGTCCAAGCCTGGTGAAACACTTGATGTCACTGTTGCTTTTTGATGGGCAGAGTCTTGCTTCTGCCGTGCAATCCAAGAGGTACCATTTGGAAAGTGAGTGGGAGGACAGCTCAACATTCTTTATATGGGTTGTAAATTACACTCCAGATTTGTTCGGACAGACTGCAGATGAAGTCGAAGAACAAGGCAAGTGTCCACGTTGAAAGAAAAACTAGGTCCAAGACGAATGAGCCTTCTGCACAGACGTGAAAAAAATGGAAAGACTAGCTCTTAATTCCTGTGTTTTCTCATTCAGTCAGAATTTCTCTCTTCTATCGCAGAATGCAAAAAAAGGCTGAAAGAGCCGTAGTAAAATATTAATTATATGCTGCATTGTTCATTAATCTGAATTATTTTGGTCCTGAATGTTGCCTGCACTTGCAGGATGCATCAGCATGTACTGTAAAAGCTGAGCTCACACGTTGTACCTATTTGAAGTGCAGAGCGCACGCCCTGTGACAGGAAACACAGTAATTAGCTAATTAGCAACATTTGTTGAATACAGCTCGCGAACTGGTTCCGACTGTTGGTGTCACATATTGACTAAACATGGTAGTTTATAGATGCTCGATAAGAAAGAGCTTTGACAAAACATTTCTCTGTTTCTTTTCTTCCCAAGGAAGTAGGAACAACAAATGGAAACATGTCTGACACCAAGGTCTATGAGGCACATTCAAAAGGAATACAAGATGAGTACATGCTGAATTCCACCCCTGCATTTGAGTGTTATCATTCCCCCAGTAGTTTTCTGGAGAAGGACAAGTAAAAAGGAAATCAGTGTGTCATACTCGCAGCACTAATGATGGTGCGGGACCTGCCAGCCACCAGCAACAATAAACACATTAGACACATGAATGGTTTAAGCTTGTTTTTGATGTTTCACACAGTTTTTTTTAATCTTACACACCTACCTTGTGGAGATGGTACGGTGCCATTATTTTTTGTTGTGCCCCCCAATCCTGGTTCTCTTCCAGTTTTTATCTTTGCTCTTTTGGGGATCCAAGGCTTTGAATTTCCTTATTTAGGTCATTGAGTCCATAGCACTTTGATGAGCTAGCTAGTATAACCAGAAAGATCCTATGATAAACTTTTGTTATGAAGCTAATCTAATTAAAAAAAACATTGTTTTTACCTTAAAGTAAAGTTCAGATGCATGTTGAGGTTGATTTGTCTTTACTTTGGGAGTCCGACAGATATCCTCTTAATTTGACTCATGCTACTAGGCAGACCTTTTTGCACTGAAGAAGAACTAAAAAGAGATGGTAAGAAAAAAGATGTAAGGGAGCAGGAATGAGAAATTAGTTGGAGGCAAACTGGAGAGAATAAAGGGGAACCAACCGGGAGAAGATGAGGGGAAAACAGACAAATATAATTTAAGGAATAGCAGGAGGCTGCATTTAATGATTGAGAAAGTCAGACTGCACATGTCAGCTCCAGGGTGTCGAGATACGATTAATTTTACAATGCAAGCAAATAAAGGATCACAGCTAAGAGTCCAAAGAAGAGAAAAACAAAACCTGTCAGTATGAAATATATCAGTGTTACCCAGCCTTTTTTTGGCCTCCAACTTCAAAGCGAGTCAAAGCAATGTTGACGTGTTATTGTCATCATATGACTACTGCTTATGACCAGTTTGACGTAAATATTTGTCTACAGGAATTCAAATTAATTCACTAATTAAATCACAAGTAAGCTATTTAACTATTTAAGAAAAATGACAGGAGTTACAGAAGGTTTTGAGAAAATACACAAAGCTTGGTACTGATTTTTCATTCTGAAGTGATTACATTTCAATGGTCAATTGTAAAGGACACAGTCACCTTATATGTAGAAACGTGTACTCAGAAACTGCACTGGTTGGTTGAGGTATAAAAACGCAGTTCGGTAATTCTAGTTAATTAAAATTTCCATTAAATTTGGAAGGAATGGACATTGGCCAAAGAAGAACCCATGAAATTTTGGCATGGTTCCGGACAAAAGGGCTGAGCCAGAATTATATTTCTCTGTCTTTAACATTGCAAGTGTTTTTGACATGTGGCCCAATTTCCCAGGGAATAATTCATGGATCTTGATGAAAGAAAAAACGTAGGGGACTGATTTTATATGAGTGTGTGCAATGTGGTGCAGCTTGCCTGACTTTACGGGGACTGTTGGTCCATGGCAGAGGTATATGCCCTCCTTGTGCTATTCTAGCTTTGATAGTTTCTTCTTTTTTTGAGGTTTTCTTGACGCAGATTGACTCTGACATTGACGGATTGGCTGAGAGACGAAGTTCTGAGGCGCAGTTAACTAATAGGCTGTGAAGTGAGATTCAAGCAAGTTAATTCTCTCTCGATTATTTAGATGTTAATGTCTTGTCACATCACTTCTTTTTTGAATTTTGACCGAATGAGCTTCACCTTATCTTTACCACAGCACCACGTTCCCACTGAGCTTTTACAAAACTCTGAAAGACTCCTCTTTTCAACTCCTCACCTCCGTCTCCTCTGATTTATTCCCCCAGTATATGGATGTTTTATTATCACAGGGCTAAGAACCTCATCGACCCCAAAAAATCTGTGTCGGAACTTGGCTTCTATGAGGCCAGCGTTAGGAGGATCCCTCGTATCAATATCAAAAACAAGGGCGGACTCGCCGAGCAAATAGACGTCAAAAAGGACCCAGCTCCATTACAAACCATTAAAACCATAACGGCTGCTTGGAAAGAGTGAAGCAGAGAGGATCGATAAAGGGCAGTTTAACTGTCTTACACAGCTCACTAATATCTGAAACATCAACCCCCCTTTAGAGAGAGACAGAGGGAGAGAGCGAGGGAAAGGAGGATGAAGTTTGTGGGGGAGAGAGAGGAAATGGAAAGAGACCGTTGAGGTAATTGCAGACTGCAGAGTGCTTTCCATTCCTCCTGCTGGTCTTCCTTCGCTTAACTCTCCCTGCTGTATAGTGTGCGTTTGCACTAATGACACAACATTTACCTAGTAGATTAGTCCATAGTAGGTTCGTTCAAAGCCAATGTAAACACACATGTTAATACAATTACGGACCAACAAACTGCACCACAGCATCACACACAGCTCCACAGAAATATTGGTTTAATTAGAAAAAAAATCTGTACAGAAAAAATTCCATACAATAATTCAGACTTTTACCATTACAGTAAAATACTATAAAATTGTACTCATGTTTGCAATATTTACCTTAACTATACTAACTACGGACTCGTCTCTCTTGTTCAGTTTACTCAAAAGTGTTTTGTGTTACAAACAACAGATCCAGGCCAGGGAAAAGCTTGCTGATGACTCCACCTCCTTACTTGATTAAATTCCTTTTCCTCTGTGTCACTCTCCTCTGTCTCTCTTTCCTCCCACACGATCCTCTTTCCCTTTATCGGGGCATCAGGATGCGGAAGCGTTAAGCCTCCTTCAGGTTGATACTGAGCTCGATGCTATTTTCATTCCCCGTTGGTGCAGTCATTGAATACCTCTCTCCTTTTTAGTCTGCAGCTGCAAATGGAAATACAGTGTGATCAGTCATGATAAAGGATGGGTATGTGGGTATGAGTAGTACAGTATTTAAAAGCAACATCAGGCTAAATTACAATCCGTTTGCATTCTTACCTAAAGTATATCCAGACGTTTGTATTAGTTACTGCTATTTTTTTCATCAGAAGTATATGTGAATGAATAAATGTGCACATGACATGTGAGGGTTTAATTACAGTAATTGAGAGGAAACAGGTTGTTAGTAAATAATCAAAAATATAAACATAGAATATACACATTCATGGAAATATTCATGAATCAGTGAGCATAGGGGAAATTATTCATTTCCTGCTGCCCAGATGATGTCATTAAGAGATATTAGGGCTCTGTGTTAATCCCCCTCTACTTTGCTTTTTTCTGAACTGTTGCCAGTGAGTAATTTTGAGTTGCTTGTCAAATACTTTTTTCAGAGACGGTGAACAGTAGGCGAACAACTTCTCTCAAATCACAAATCCCGCTGCCAGGTGGTGTTCTCTTTGAACAGCTGTGCTGCTCAGGCTTTGACTCCTACTGACAAACAATTGTTCATACAAGCGCGGATGCAGAAGCAGGGATGTGCATGTTCAGTTTGCATGCAGCCAATCTTTGCACTTACACATGTTTCAATCAGGTCTATCCTCCTCTCCCTCTTTCTCCTGCTCCATCTCTCCTGTAGCGAAGGAGGTTTTCCTTTTCAAAGGGCTGTAGAAACCCTTGGGCTCCCAGAGCAGGAACTGGTATAATTGGCGAAGATGTGGCAAAGCGTTTGGCAAGAGGTAGTCCCATATTCTAATTATGCTGACAGAGAGGGAGGTTTGTAGTGTTTCAGAGCACAGAAAGAAACGACAAGCAACCTACTTTCATGAATAGTCATAAAATTCTGTTGCATTGTGCTACGCTGTTACTGCGACGTTTGTCACAAGATTTATCTTTGTTTTGTAGCTGCAGCATCACATCTACATGTAAATTGGAAACATGATGTGCATTCTGAAAATGACTGAGCAGTTTCTTCTTGTATGGATGTTTTGAAATGTCACCCTTTAGGGTTTATTTATGTTTCCTTAGTGGTGCTATTACACCGTTATAGACCAGGTCCTTTCTTTATGACGCCATCTATCAAATCACATGTACAGCACGTGTACAGCTTACATTAAATATGTGTTCAAAAAAATGGTACCTGTATCTGAAAAAAGCACAAAATGACAGTTCAGTTGAAATTTAACCTATTAACTGTTTAAAGTATTCCTAACTTAAATATACAAATATAAATGAGTGAAAATTCACTTAAATCCCCAAATAATTAAAATCTAACCCAACTACAACAATTTAACACTAAATCACAGTTTCAGTGCTTAATGCAGCAAAAATACTCCAAACTCGCCAAGAATTGTCCCCCCCCCCACCGGGGCCAGGGACATCCACACTGCCAGCCGATGTGGTTGGTATGAGGTCACACAAGTGGTCAAACATGGTGCATACCCCATCCCGCGGTCAGAATCCTTTCACGTGAAATACAGCCACACTTTTGACTGTAGGCTAATGCTACATGCTACCTGAGCTATGTAGAGAGAGTGTAGCTAGCAGAATTGCGTGTATTGTTAACAAGGCATGTGCAGTGATGTTTATGGCAGCTATTTCAGTACAGGCACAGATTCCGTGTTTGAACCGGTGCCTGATTTCAGTACCAAACTCATATCCTGTGTGATATTAATCTGAACATCTAAAAGACTACTACAACACATTGGGATACGGTGAAACACATTCCACCTACAGGACCTTACTTCCCTCAATGCACTGACGATGTGGAATAAAATGTTATAGTTTTGTGTTTGGCAGATGTAGAGTTTATAGATGGTGATAGTCTCCACATCCTATTAAAGTGAACAAGGCTCTGCAGGGAGTATGAAATAGACATGGCAATACAGATGTACTTCAGATATATTCTGAAATTGATTAACTGCTAAGTATTGAACTTTATAGACAGCTGTAAGGACAGAGCACAGAGTTTTTCACCTTGACAGGCAGCACAGAAACTATATGACTCATATCGCTTTGGGTTATGTGAAGTGTGTTTTATATATAGACGTCCTGAGATGCAGGCAGCACAGCATAGCTCTTTTTAAAAATTTAATTCAAACCTTTTAGTGGTCTGCAAGCAGCGGGGCCTGAGAGACAAAACAGATAGAGCAGCACAGCAAGCTCATTAGTACAGAGTGGATTTTGCTTGTCTGTCCTTGAACCACACACACACAACATTTTTGGAGAGAGTTACCTTCACTTACATTTATTTCCTGGAGACACACGAACCATAACCACTGTGCCAACAATCTGCTTTTTCCCCAACTGCACAAACCGACATAATTGCCTGCAATACACTAGTAAATAGAGTATATATACTTTGATCAACTTGCATCATTCCATACAGAATGTCTCAATCTTAGGTGCACGAATACAAACACACACAAACACACACAAATGTGTCTAGACACTGAGCTCCATAGGTTTACAAAAAGGTAAACTGAGGTAGAATATTCTTCAGCCCTGAGCAAAGAATATGCATACTGTCTCACAACAACATGCACACACACAAACACAGACACACACTGACAAGGTAGATGCATTCTCAGCTTGTACCAACCGTTAAATTTATAAATACCCCTGTGGTATTAAAAGCAAGTTTGTGTTTGACTCGCGGACTTCTGGGTATTTCTGTGTCCAAATACATCAGAACTATTTCTCATCATGCTGTTTTCTTTTAACTGCTGCATTTTAGCAGCTAGTGCTGTTCTGTCTATTTTGATAATGTGATTCAGAACTAACTTTAATCCACATCAACATAACCTTTAGTGGATGTATACTATCGGGAACCAAAGGAGATTTCCTTTTTTGCGTACACAGAACAAGTGTAGGACCCGACGGCCCATTTGATCTGTGACATGAAACATTTAACAGGTTTTTTTTTACGGAGAAAACATAACGTAAAGTGGACTGTACAATAAAATGATTGACAGCGTGCTCCTTCTCCGAAACATCTACCTGGAGCATCCTACACCTGACTGCTCAGACAAGCCAGTTGCTAGGTCGATCATTAGTAGTGGTTGCTTTAGAACTTTCAAAACCATTCAAACAAAACACTGAAAATAGAAACTAACTACCAATAACTGTCAATCACACATAACAGTCTGAGATTTAATGGTTGATATCGATGTTCAGGAATGTGGTGAGGCGACAGGTTTTGTTAGGTCCACTAAATACCTGCATCTGTTCATTATCCAGCGCCAGCGTGACATGCAGCAGGTTACTGTTTATGCCCCTGTGTGTGTGTGTGTGTGTGTGTGTGTGTGTGTGTGTGTGTGTGTGTGTGTGTGTGTGTGTGTGTGTGTGTGTGTGTGTGTGTGTGTGTGTGTGTGTGTGTGTGTGTGTGTGTGTGTGTGTGTGTGTGTGTGTGTACAAAATAACTTAACACATGAACTGAAATTCACAAAGCATTGTGGGATTATAATTTGGCTGGGTATCTCCAGATTATTAACATTTGGGAATAAGATGTTCAAGGTCAAAAAAATATTTGCCCAAAACCACATTTTCATAGCTCAACCTATGAGACCTATGATACATTTTCTGTGGTGTCAATAGGACACACACTATATATATACATCTTGAGCTGGAAAAAAAAAATCAGATTTCACAATAGTTGTCTTATCCTATTTGTATATTGTCTTAAATTGTGGTTTCAGATTCCTTTTGCTTCAATTTGAACATACTTTTTTTTTCACTGAAAGCTTCAATTTCAGTCCAATATTTAAAACCATCACCTGCAGTTGAGAGGATGATACTTAATTTCCAGTTCAAAGCTGTCCTGTGGTGCTTTACTGGAGCAGCAGCACTCGTATTTTTGCATAAACTGATGACAGTGCTTTCAAGTCCACTCCGTATGAAATCAGGCATGAAATACAGGTACCGTGGAATTTGATCGCAGTGAAAATCCAGGATTTATTCATCTACCTAAACGTGGATGCAGGGCGAATATTCCTCTCACACACCCACAACACTTGGCTTTTCAAACCACTCCGCCTTGGTTAATCAATCTCCTTGTTCAAACAGGATCTATCCCTGCCAGCTCATCTGGATATGCAGTATGATACAACTCATTCACATATGTAGAGGAAATCGATACAGCGCTTTACATTTCTCGTGAACTGTAATGGATTTCCTTCATTAAATAAAGCAGCTTCTGTTGTGCTTGTGCTCAAGGATCACTGTTGAAGGTTGCAAAAGAAGACGAGAGATCGTGAGATGTGGAATCTTCAATCACCATGTTACCTGATATTTACCGCTCAATAGGTTAACGCCAAGGGGGGTCACCGCTTCCTGTGGCGGAAGGCCGTGCATTTTTAAAGAGAGAGCACAGACTTACCAGTGGGATGCCAGCTGCCACCCTTAGTGTTAGGAAACGCACATAAACACACCACCACTAACCTTTAGTTTCAATAAACACCATTAAATATGAATAAGGACATAATTGAAAGTAACCACTGGCTGTTTTTTTCCCCTCCTACACGCACACACACACACACACACACACACACACACACACACACACACACACACACACACACACACACACACACACTTAAACTTTAGAAACTCCAGAGCCAACTGCACATTATCTGGCTAACTACTCGACCAAAAATAATCTTGACATTTTCTGTGGTGTCATAAGGACACACTGCATAAAATCTCACACAGATTCCAGCCTTTAACTTTGTCTGAAAATGTAAGAACACATGTTTATCAGCAACCTAAACAGTGTTGATTTATGACTCGCCCTGCTTCCCCTCATCCATTTCAGAGTGTTTTTTTTTTTACAGGATGATAAAGTGTGTGAGACTTATCACAGACAACTTGAGATACTTGAATTCATAGAGGCTATCAAAAGACAATAATGTATCACTGGTGAGTGTGAAATATTTATTTGTCCAATCGATCGGTTTCTTGAACAACTCTCCCATCATCCACACCGACCCCCCCCCTCCTTGATCTCTCCAACCTGCCACCGTGGATCCATCAGGCTGAGAGAGAGAGAGATGGAGCAAACATTGAGGCCGCAGTAGATATTTAACTTGGACCGGGTGTTTATCCTGCAGAGGTAAACTTTTATATCAGCCTCTGTTGTGGCATTACTTCCTTTTCCCCCACTGGCAGAGAACAGTGGGTGTAATCAGCTTAATTGGTGTAATTATGGGGTAAGCAGTGAACCCTTGTATGCTCGCCTCTGCTTTTCTAAACGGATATTTACAGATTATAGGGTTAAAGTTTTTTCTCAGCTGCATTTAGCTAAGTCTCCTTGGTCTATGAATAGGGGGACGATAATCTGCAGAACATATTCATAACAATGAACGCAGATTATCCAATCCAATGACAGTCTTTTTGTCTAAGTAATCTCAAATAAAGTCACACCCACAATGAGTAGTTACTAAATAGTGACGTGTTTCTTTTAGGGTGTGTGTCTATTGTAATGTTCTACAGCAATCACACATTTGATTACAGTCAAAACTTGTGTTCATTCATAGAGTGAGTGAATAGTTTTATAAAGTGGCACATAATTTAACAACATTTAGTGGACAGAAAACGTAATCAGGTGCTGGTATGTTTTTTACAAAACAGATATGCTGTAGTAAATTTTTACAATACGAATATATGAGAGGTTTGTTTGTCTATCACAATTTATTAGCTTTTAATCAGTTCATTTAAATGGATGAGTCTCCTTGTGATCTGAAGAACAAGCTTAGAATATACAATATGTAAAAGTCATCTCCCCACCCCGTCCAATGTTCCTCCACATCTTTGGCACAAACTCATTCTGCAGGAGTGCAACACTGTCCTGCAGAAACCAAAGGTTTGAGTGGTGTTCAGTGTTTGGTGTTATCGTGCTCAGGGGTCCTTCATGTTTCTTGATGTCTGACTGCCAGCCCACCTCAGACCCTGGCCATGTCTCCCTCGCAACCCAGGAGATAGAATTTTAAAAATTTACAGTCCTCTTTGAGCTCGCCTTTTGGCCCCTGCAGGTCTCTGGAAATTGAAAAGTCAGAGAGAGTAAGGAAGAGAGCCAAGGTAAGATGGAGGGAGCAAGGCCGTGAAAAACAGTAGGCGAGATTTCTCTGTAGCTGGACAGACTTTGTATTACTCCTATAGCAAGCTCTCTCTCTCTCTCGCTCATACTCTCTTTCTCTCTCTCATACTCCTTGTGTGTGTGTGTGTGTGTGTGTGTATATACATGCACACAGATGCAATCATTGAAAAATTGTACTTGCGTCGAGAGCAGTTCATTGAAATGACCTGTCCCTGTGTTCTCAGACCTCTGTACGGCGTGTTTCACAGCTGAGGCTGTTTCATTGCCACCATTCGCAGAGTAATTGAAAATCCATGGCTGATTGACTCAGACCCTTGGTAATTAATTTTCTTTCAGTTGAAGGGCTGTAAGACCAACAACCACATCTGTGCTCTGTGAGAGTTGCTCTCTCACTTGATTGGTCAGTTGCTCCTCCACCCCTCTGATCCAAAAAGAAATAGCTCAACAACTACCGGTTGGATTGTATTCATATATACAATTATATATAATACATAAATAAACTTTTGGTCATTCGCTGACTTTTTCCAAGAGACACCATGAGGTTTGACATTTGTTGTTTTTAGTGAAACATGTCAACAGTTACTGTTTTGTGCAGACATTCATTTCTCCCAATTAAGAGCTTTTTGGTAGATAGTTTCATTTCCTCACAAAATAAGGGTTTCAACCTTGGCTCCTATCCAGTTCTGTTATTTAGTCCCACTAACTAGTCCTGTTTCAAGTGCCGAACACAGCACCTATTTATTTTTAGAGTCAAGCATCAAGCATGGCTGAAGGACGGGTGATTATATCAGTGTGAGAGTGGAAGTCTATAGCCTCTCTGATAAATACAAAATCATGATAGGGTTTTGAATTCCAATTTATTTGCATGGCTTAGGTCCTAGCAGCTGAGTATTCACATTTTATAGTGAGAGAAGGCCCGCTACAGTTACAGTGTCTAATATGACATTGATGCAGCATGTAGGCCACAGCATTCACCTCTATACCCTCCACTAAACAACATGAAAGGAAAAGGCATCTGTACCTGAAACCAAAGAGGAGTTATAGCAGTGACATCTGAGTGTTGAAGAAAAGAAAGAGCGAGAGAGCCGTAATGGCGTGTCTCACATTGAGGGACCTTGGAGACTGTGTCTTGGAGATGAGTCGCTGATATATACCCAGCACGCCAAGTGTGGGAACAGGCAACATCGACATCCAAGTCACGTTTGTGGCAGAGCGTCGTATGGCACTATAATCATGGTCACACTATAGAACAGAGGGGGAGAGAAAGGCAGAGGTGTGTGCGTGGCGGCTTTACTGAAGGTCCTCCTCCAATCAACCATTCTGTGAGGATAAAAAGGCATTTTCCTGATTAGCTTTGTGTCATGGTTGACATTTGATTGTGTATATTTTCATATGTAGATTTAACAATCATGTTATTTTGTGGGACTATTTTCTGTCATCATTTACAGACCCCGCTGTGAGTTTGTTCATCGCTCAGTGAGTGTTGGGGAAGGCCAGGAAGCATCCCTTTGCACTTGACATGCATTTGAGTACGTAAAGATGAATCTACAGAATACTGTTAAATATATATATATCATTGTCATGCTTTGTGTTGGTATCTTTATGCACATGTGTGACTGTAAATACTTTAATTTGTCACATTTAAAGCACCTACAAGGAGTTTTTAGCTGGTTATTGAACGGTCTTATTTTAATATTGGTGCCTCTTTATGACCTACAACAGCAAATGAGACAATCAGGGAGAAGATTGGCTTTTTTCTATAAACTTTTCTAAATGTCTGTGGTCGGAACGGATTACCTGAGAAGTCAGAGCGACGATTTACGGCGGACTGCTGTATGTAATGGTGTGGTTTGATATTCCAGCCAACTTTAAGTCCCCTATACTTTGAGTCCACAGAGGTGTCAAAATCAACGAAAAGGAAAAGTTCCTTGTCGGAGCTTCAATATAAACTGTTGACAGAAATCACAGGAAACACCAAATTCAAAGAGAAACGTAGACCTTCACTTTTTACTTTAGTGCCCAGTGACTATTTCAGCCTTTGATATAGTGTCAGTGGCTGAGAGAAGGTTTCATCATGTACTCAGAGCACTGTAGCTGTGGAAGTGGTAATATTCTCCCAGAGGAGCAACACTGTTCTGCTGACAGAACAAGGAAACACACACTCACACATACACCTATTTTCAGAAACATACAGCAATCGATAACCTTGTAAATCACTCATGATCAAAACCAACCACCACTGCCAGTTTTTATTCCCAGCTATAATCAGTCACTCAATCATATCAGCTAAAGGAGCCCATTCCGCACCCCACCACGAGTTCCCAGTTGGAGTACCCAACCCTTTGACCTTGTGCTCATAAATCCACCAGGACTTAGCATTTCCCCTATCAGCATGGGCTCAAACTGTTTCAAAGAATGCATTTTGAAATGGCAAGAAAATACCTTTTTTCTTCTTCCAAACTGCCTTTGGCTCAGAGGGGTGGCTCGGGAAGAGTGAGAGCTTTACAAAAAACAAAGCAATTTGCATGGCAAAGAGGTGTTCTGACAAGCGGGGAGGCGGCGGAGTTGTTGCCCGGAGGACTGGACGGCTGTTGAGCAATGGAGGGAAATCTGCTATTCTCTCTGCTCTCTGGTGGAACTGGCAAGTGGAGCCTCCCCTGAGGGTGAGGAAGGTTGCACAGCACTGTAATGCATTTTGTGAATATCAAATAAAGGTACGATTCAGTCAGACAGCAGAGAAAAGGCTGAAATGAAGAAAGAAACTGAGACGAAGGAAGCAGGAGGCGATACCGTGCCAAAGTGAATAGAACTTTCCTTTGCCAAATGTAAAATTCACCTGTGTCCAAAAGCATCTGAATGTGTGAGCGAGGAATTTGATATGCTCTATATCTTCAGTTCAATTCAGAAACAACGTTGTCATTGACGGAACAAAAGTGGAAGTTAACTTCATTTGTCTGCTTCCTCTCAACATCACAGATGCACAGTTTGATGTTTCAGCGAGAAAAATGAGAATCCACAGTATGAAGGATCTGTGAGGATGGATTTTAATAAAAGGTGCTTTGTGAGTTGTGAATGGGTGTGTAGGTGGCGCTGAGGGAGATCAGATGACCACCAGATACCAATGAGTGGTGGAGGATAGAAGGAGAGGAGCAGGGGGTGGATGCTTTCACCGACGCACACTTTTTCTTGTGATCTCTAAAGGTTGACGTTTTAAATAGAACGAGCGTGTTTAATCATTAGGAACATACTGCACATACTTATGGACTAGTTAAGGTGTTGAGTTCAAGTCAGGGATAACACACAAAGCTTTTCACCCAGTACAGACTGACTAATCTGCTGATGATCTGCTGTAAACTCTTTCTGGTTGTTTCATAAAGGCCTTGAAGCTGATACCATCAGCAGTTCTGCACAGTCTCCCCAGTTGATCATTAACAATGTCCCTGAGATGTTTTTTTAGGCTTCTATGTTGGGAAAAACAGGCTTTTTAAGAGCCACTGTATACAGTATCAATATCTGAAGACATGGGCTGAGGAGGATGTGGTGGATGAGATGGAAAGCGAGGTGGAGTAGGTGGAGAGGAATGCAGGAGCTGCTTGCTGTGAGTATGTGTGTGTGTGTGTGTGATAGGCCAGGATTTAACACAAAGTCAATACTACTGCAAAGTGCAATCACAATGTGTTGGCTAAAGCGGATGGCTGCGATCAATGGGACAGCAGGACCAGCCTCTAGCCTTGTGGCCCCAGAAGAGATGTTTTAAGTTAAGTTTGTGCTCATTCTCTTTGTCCCTGTTAATTTCTGTTCTTTCACTACACCTTCATTCAGTCAACCACAGCACACTTGCGTATGTATATAACCTAACCACCTATAATAGCTATATATTGCATGCCCATCCTAAATGAACACAGGCATATACCGTATGGAAGGCCAAAATGTACAAAATAAGTCTTGAACTAACTTACATATATTCAGTATCAGTTGCATTTTTCACATCTGCTGTTCTTTGTATCAGTTTTAGTTGTACTTGTCACTGGTAGAAACTGGCTCGGCCCATCGTGTCCTGACGGCTCGGGTGTTGTGTGGACATGGTAGGAAACAGGGGCATCGGTTTTGCTGTCAGAGGACATGTAATATAATTTTAGGGATAATGATAGAAGTTAACATGGCATATGAACAGAAAATGTGTTTTCATTTTACATCAAAGAAGCATTTGCAGAGGTCAGTGTACTGAAGCTACTGTGGAGTAACACGAGGAGATGGCTGTTCCGATTGTCTACATGTGCACAAAGTGTGCTTCCTTCCCTAAAAAATAAAGCCCTCTGCTGTTCCACTTGACACAACAAAGCATGTTATGTAATTTCTGGATCTAATAAACATAATGCTGCACCAGTTATGAAATCCAGGCAAATGTTTATATTGCCGTTGCATGTAAAAGGTGTATGTGCATGATTTACACTCAAATCTTTGCTCTTTCTCACATTTTGGTTTCACTGCACACTATTTTTCTGTTTTATATAGCTTTCATTTCTGTTTGTCCATTGATTTATGAACTCATCCTTGACACATTTCCTGCCAAGTGATTTCTTTAGTGCTACATGCTTTATTTTTTTATATATTGACTTAATGAAAGAGGCTTAGAGAGTCCAAGAGAGTCAGAAGTCACTACTTCCTCAGTGTTTCTGGAGGGGGTCACAGAGTAGAAGAAAATAAAAGGGTATAATTTACAGCCCCAGCACATGTACATGTATGTCCATGTTATGTGCAGCTTACCCGTTAAAGTGAAGATGGCCACTGATTGAAAAGCAGGCAGGTATCCAGGCTCTCTCTCATTTTCTTCTCGGGGGGGGTGCGGCCCCCTGGCTGAGCAATGCCGCAGGGCACGGCTCCCCACACCAGTTCTGGAGGAATAATCTGTTAGCAATAATCCAACAAGCCCAGGGCGGGTCACATGTTGGAAAAATGAGGGTCGAGTGAAAAATCACATTTGATTATTCAATTCTGTTTCCCCATGGTTTATTCAACCACAGCATTTCTCTGAGCACTTGTGTCCAGCTCACACATTGTGCTGCTTATGAAAGTAAGGCTGGGATGTAAGCAGATTAAAGAGCACGTTGAGTCTTCCTGGTAGCAGTTATATATTTTTTTAAGGGGCTATTTTCACGAATCTGATACACACGTGAATTACTACGTATGTGTGTGTCTCTGTGTGTGTGTGTGTGTGTGTGTGTGTGTGTGTGTGTGTGTGTGTGTGTGTGTGTAATGTAGTGTGGATGCGTGCGTCTCTCACCTTTTGACAGCAGTGAGTCATTAAAGAGTGAGCGCTGACAAGAATAGTTTTCCAGGTGTTAAGAATAATTCCTGAGTGTGCCGTCACATACAGTTTATTTTTGTACTGCAAACGTAACCGCATTTATTTTTTCCACTTCCTGTGTCCTCTGCATATTTCACTCTAAACTCAAATCTTTTAGAAAAACCACTCAAACTCCCATTTTTCCCTCTGTGAAACCAGATATTTTACCTGATTATACTGACTGCATACAGCATATGGTTCCTGTGGGTGTGCATATGAGCAAGAATCTGCCTAAATTACTCATGTCTCATATTCAGCACTAAACATAAAGTTGGGTATAAGACGAATGGAGTCACTAACAAGCCTGTTGTCTAAAAACACTGCCATTTCCCAGTACATCCTAACGCAGTGTGTGGACTAAGCTGGTGATTATGCAGTCCCGGTGGTGCTCACTCATCTCAGATCAAGGGAGTGATAATGCTGCACTTCAGCCCCCTACTACAAAAAGAAGAGAGGTCTACTCTATCCATATTTTCTGATGAATAGAATATGATGGAAGAAGTATGTTTTGTGTGTTCATGGACGGACTGTCCGGTGGAGCGACTGCTAGTTGGAGAAAATGTGTAACATTACCTAATTATAGATAGTCATAATTATATACCTACTGATCGCAGCATATTCATATGTAATATAAATGGAAATAGCAGCCAGCAATGGCGCGACCCCCCGAAGCCTGTGTCCATTTTCTGATGTGTGTGTCTCTATGTAGCAATTCAGGAGATGTAGCTAAAAACAGCAAGTGTGATCCAAAACATTTTATCATCTATATCTTACCACCTATTTGAACCCACAAGAGTTGGGTGCTCCAAACAAGACATCACAACCTTTAATATAAAAGCCAAACACTGTTGGTGACACCTTTGGCTGAATGAATGGAAATTACTTTCCAAAGATAACCCTGTCACTGTCACACACTGTGTACTGTCGCTGTGGTTACAGGAAAGTGACTCCATTTACTTGTTCATATGCACAGGCATCACTTGTCTTGATTTGCAGTGGTACAGTCAAATAAAAAACTAAAGTGCCACCACTCAACATATAGCAACAAGATTTATTGAGTGTTATAATCACATGTATAAATAATGCTTGTCACAAGGGAACACTGGTATGTTAAAGCATTTTATGTCTCCATCTCTCGACTAATATCTCCTGGCTATCTCATCCCTCGCTGTAAGCAGAGGAGAGATAGTCTGCAAATCAAATTAGCTGTCTAATGGAGAAAGATGAAGAAAGAAGGAAAGATGGGAGGAGAGGGTGAGAGAGAGCGGTCGCGATAAATCTGCAGGATTACATTATTGTCTCTTTTTGTGAATGGAGGAGGAGAGGGAGTGATTGAGGGAAATGGGCTTGGTGGTCTGAGTAATATTGACTTCAGGGGAGCTTTTTCAAGGATGTATAACCAATTACGGGGGGCCCTCCCACCACAAACTTCTTTTCAGATTCGGGACAAGTCACTGGAACTCTGGCAGTGCTGCAGTGCTGTATTAGATTCCATGTTGTCGAACCTCCGTAATGGAATCCTCTGCTTGAGCGAACAAGGAATCCTGGTTTTGACGCACAAACATAAGCAGACATACAGCAAATACACACATAGGCACCGACATTGGAACCAGGCAGATAATTGACTTATTAGGGCTAATATATATTCTGTTTATTATTGGTTAGAATATAATAATAAAAACAACAAGGGTATAGAGCAATAATACAGGGATTTAATGATTGGTTTAATGTTTTTGTTTGTTAATATGTTCATCTTAAATCAGTTTTTTAATAAAATAGAAAATGTACAATGAGTGGCCAACATTTACAGTTACAACACTAAAAGGAGTTGGTTAGGGTTTCAAGGGAAATAAAAAACATACAGATGTGAACTTATGGCAAGTTTTGCTACTTACAAACGTAGTTATCACACCCACACAGAAATGTAGCGATACTAAATGAGATTGTTTAATAAGGCACCTGCTTAAGTCAAAGCATTTGGTTTTATTCTTCTGAGGTTTAACTGTTTATCAGCAAACGGCAAGCATCCTCTCCTTTTTCTCTCTCATAGTCTTGTCCTACTTCGTATGAAAACACGATGCTGCCGTCCTTGGTGGCAGGATAAAAGAGAGGATGTACAGGAAAACAGAAAATGACAGAGGGAGACAATGTTGCTCATGAAACCATCTGGGTGTTCCCAGCATCGTCGGCTGTTTTTTCCTCATAGTCCCCTCTCTCTCGCTCTCTCTCTCTCTCTCCATCTCTCTCTGACATGCTACGTCTGTTCTGTACCCATGCTTTATTTATCGCTGCCTTCATTAACAATTTAATTGAAAAGCAAGGGAAAGAGTCACATCAGAATATTATTGGAGCAAATGGGACTGATGGAGTCTCATAAGTATGGACTGTAAATGCTTTCTCCTGCAAAGTGGGGAGGGAGAGAGGGAGGGAGGAAGAGAGAGAGAGAAATGAGACGTCTGCCAACTTAAAAGATAGTAATTTGCAAATGCTTTCTCCAGTGAAATGTTTGCCCACTCACCACATGAAACGCCTGTGTGTGGGCTTCCCCTGCACTTCCCATACATAACCTATTATAGGATGAATATTACACTGTGCAACTTATCGGCTGTTCTGTCAAACATTTTAATACTTTACTGAGCATCAGTAAACATGCGCGCTCCTCCTCAGGGGAAAGATGGGCCACAGATCTTTTTTCCACTAAGCAATTTTCCAGCAGCTTCACCAGTTTTATTTTCTCAGGCTAGAGGATGAAACATTGTGCTAAAGCAGGGACATACAGAATGTGTTTGGACGTGGAATAATGTGTGGGTGTGCACTTGTGTACAAATTTGCAATTGTGAACCATCCTTTTTTTTTCTTAACATCAAGGATTTTAAAAATGTAGGAGGGAGGAGGAAGATATTTTCTGGCCAAAATGTCATAAGGTGTATTAAAAATGCTTAAATAAATTTAAAAAAAGAAAATCACCAAACGGGGCAAGCTGATTCGTGACATTAGCTTGGAGCGGCTGACTAATTTCTTTAAATTCATACCAAAGGTTACTGAGGTGTTAATCTTATCCCAACCTCACGGGAAACATGAATGGTAGCTAGAAAAAGGTTGTATTTTCTTCATTGAGAGAAAGCAGCAGCTGTGGTCAGCTTGATTTACAATGGAAGAAATGTCTCAAACAATACATTCTAAATTATTTTTTGAAATATAATCTATAATCTGTAAAAAATATTAACGGCTTGAACCTCTGTTGAGATAATAGCTCATCCCAGTGGCAATCACGATCTGAAATAAATGCAGCTAAGTGCAGACGACGGTTCTTTGAATAGTTAATTTTTTAAAACATTGTTAAACCCATTAAGACCTAATAAAAACACCCCTAAGGATTGTTTGGAAACAATCACTTAAAACCCCAGACACATCATCATGCTCTGAATCTTCTCTATTGTTATTTTCATCATTAAAACACTGCTGTACTCTGCTTTGATATCGCCCCCTTGCTTAGATCGCCAGCCATTGTCTGACATGCTTCTTAATAACTTGTTTGCAGGCTAAAAGCAGGTTCTCATCGAGCATCCCAAGTGTTGTTATGTTTAGGCTACTAAAAAGTAACATAAACAGGAATTATCCATTCTGCCAACATGTTCAATATGTTGATAGAAAGCTCAATTTGGAGATTATATTTCTTAGAAAGTGTATTTACTGTTCCTTATTGTTTTTAAACTTTTTGTGACTGTGATGATTTGGATGAATTAGATTGAAAGCAACCAAACAACCCAGCAACTGTCATCACAATCAAATTAAAATGTTGCTTAATCCTAATTGGGGCACAGAGACATGCAACACCTTTTTCTAAATGAGGCCCGCCTACTTTAAAGCAATGAAAAGAGCGGCGAAGGAAAAAGAAAATCATAAATCTCACAGATGAAATAACTAAAACTGTCTTTTGCTTTTGTAGAGAACAGTCTGTTCATTCCATCAGTCATAGTGAGAAACTGAAAATAAGTTTTCAGAGTCTTTAAAGGTGACCACAGCAGAAAATTATAAACTTTTTCCAGCTACCTTCAAAGTCCACCGGGGGAGTTTGATGCTCAAAAGATTTCTTAGTATGGTGACATCAACATTTCTTGCAGTGTGTTCACCACAACTTGGCCAAGTAAGCAGAGAAAAATACGACTTCATGCAATGTAATCCCCTCCTTCCCCGAAGGAATCGGTGTATAGAGAGATGGATGGAGAGAGGAGGGAGGGAGAAAAAGAACAATAATGGTCTCTACAGTTCAGCATCTGCTCATAAATCATTCATAGGCAGCCAAGTGGCAGCAGCAGGGTGCACTGTGAGATTTCAGGTTACGGTATCAAATCTCAATTTATAAATAGAATAGTTTTGGAGCTAGGTGGCAGAATACCATCAGTCAAAGGCCCCTGCTCCCAACTCCCCTTGAGCATTCACCGATTTCTCCTAATCTAAGGTTTGTCCAGAATGCACTGATACCATCTACACATAGTATTTGAAGTATAGAATCCTTAAAAGTGTTTTTGGAAATACAGAGACCTCACATGTGATTTAAATTATGAGATAAGAGAAGAAATTCTCATATTTCTCGTGTGTCGTCTCAGGTTGTTTATCCCCATAGTTTTATGAAAATACAGAATGTCATGCATCCTCATGCTCACTCATAAACTCCTCATTTAATATCCGATTCTGTCAATATCACCAGGAAATTCTTTCCCCAGGATCCTGCTCGTGATAGAATGTGTCAGTGCCACTCATCTCCACTGTTCAAGGACAAGCTGTCGACACACAGCCATATGAAGAATGGCAGAGTCCTGTGAGCTTGTCTCATGGCGAAGGTGGTGACGGGCGACGCCTTCTGTTGATTAATACTCCACATCCATCATGCCCAGCACACAGCACACTGTACAGCAAATAGGCTCGTGTGAATTTGGTAGTGTAAGATGGGACAATAGAGGGTGATTATGTTTCCTATCAACTGAAAGCACTCATGTCTATACACTGCACCTTGCAGACCAACTTGACCAATTTGACCAGGATGATTAATGGCTTTCAAGTAGGAGAAGAAACTCTACACCAAAGCACATCTTCTTGAGGAGAAAAAAGCTGTTATAAAAGTGCAGACTGCAGAGATCTGCTGCAGACAGAGTAGAGGTAATATTATTACTGCTACTCTAAGTAATTTTATTGACCTTGCATCAGGAAACATGGAAGCATGCATAGCATACGTAGTACAATAAGCCAGTAGTTTGTCGAAAGTATCAACTGAGTCATAACTGATTGCAGAGATGCATTTTCCCTCTTTCAGTTGACATAATTAAAGAATAAGTGGTATTTTATGTTACCAAACTAA
Organism: Hippoglossus stenolepis; assembly: GCF_022539355.2. Lineage (NCBI taxonomy): Eukaryota > Metazoa > Chordata > Actinopteri > Pleuronectiformes > Pleuronectidae > Hippoglossus > Hippoglossus stenolepis. The sequence goes on from NC_061499.1 coordinate 11,694,176, forward strand.
TGTTTTGTTGCCAAAGTGTGTTTGCATCTATCTAATAAATCCAGGAATCTCCGTCTGTCTGTGGCTCGCATATCTTGAAAACCGTTCATCCTGTCACCTTCACACATGTCATGTGAATTAAGGGCCCAAGAAGGTGCAGTGTCAAGTCTGATGTGATTTGGACATGTGATACATTCACTTTTAGTAACATTTTAATAAACAGATTACCAATTCTGGGTTTGAAAAATTATTATTCGATAGATATTAAAACTTCACAATAGTTTACATACAGTAAACAGTGATGAGTTCATCTTTACCAGTGACGTGTGAACATCTAATGGGCATATCAGGCTCAGCACGTCTCAGCTCTTTTACACATTTGATCTTGTCAGGCAAGCCAAGCACGAAGGTCACCCCTGACCTTAGAGAGTAGAGTCCACAAGCTTACCCCAGCACTCTGCCAGTGTCAGTGATGTACAGTCGCTCTAAGTGGTCAGGTTGAGGGAAGAGCTTAACATCTTAATCTGAGCTCAAACTCCTTTAAACAGCATTAACATGTGAGATGACACCATCAGATTCAGCCAAGGGATGATTAAATGGAGCCCTTTGCGTTAAGGGCGATCCTTGTATTTAGGATTTAGGATTTGTTGATGCTCAACAACGATTTTGATAGATGACTAGAAAGTATTTTAATAGAAGAGGTTACATTTTCTTTTGCTGTCTCCCAATTTTCACTCTTCTTAGGCCTTTCCTGACTTTGTGTGTGTGGTTTTGAAAACTGAAAAAGATCGACCTCAGCAAAGGAAGCATGCGTGGATGAGATGTCTGTGCACGATGGATTGAAATGCCTCTGTCTCCTACTGCGGCGATTCAGCGACAGCGCATGTTTGATTGAATGTTTGCTCGGGTCACTCCAAACGTTGATCACATTGCAGGAGCGGCGCTTCATGCCCGATAACGTCCCAGTCAGTGAGGCAGGTTATAGACATGAGGAGGGACAGACATAACTGCCGAAATAAATGACAGTGTAAGCGGAGAGGATGAAAAGCAGGCCCAAACAATTGACCTGAGATGAGAACGATGTGGTCGGGTGTTGTGCAAGGTCAGCAAAGCGTCAACAGAACATCACTCAGTCTGTGTGTGTGTAGGTGGGTGTGTACATGTTGGCATTACCCACAACATGATTGACATGTTAGAGCAGGCGCTGCAGTAGACTAAAAGCTATAAGAGGAGGCGACGGCCGCATCACTCACCTGGTCAGAGGCCACTTAACGCGCATGGTATGTGGTGATGTGCAGCATCCTGTAACACAATATAGTAAAGTGCTTGTCATTTATACAGATGAGAATGATTTTCAAAGCTGTTGTCATGTTGAAATATATCTGTTTGTTGGTAAGGTTTCTTTTTTCCATTAGTATATTTAATTTAATCCGTGTGATGTTTTCTAAATTCCTTTGTACCCGTATGGCATCGGAGCTGTTGGACCTCGGGTTCTGTATTTTTAGAACAAGGGTAAAAGAATGAAATACTATTCATAACTTATAAAGGCTGCCTCATAGAGTCAGAGATTTGAATCATCAGTGAATCTTCAATCGCAGCATTCTTTTTGCAGAGCTTTGTAAGTCGGCTCTGGCTTTTGTTTGACATCTGGTGTCCGCTAAAAAAAGTTTGTTGCATATTTTGGATCCATTCTTACCGTAGTAAGCTCAGGCTCGGCATGTCTCAGCTATTTTACACATTTGATCATGTCAGGCAAGCGCAGCACGAAGGTCACCCATGACCTCAGAGTAGACCTCCACTTGTAGCACTTAGTTGCTTATGTCACTGAGGAATATATTCCAGCAATTATTACGGTAATGGTTGTTAAATTGTCTCAAGTATTTCTCTGGAATCATCTCGTCCACATCCACTCATATCATCTGTTTACCACAACCACGCACTCAGCCTCCACTTCCTGTCCTCTGGCTTTTGTGTGGACCCAACAGCACAAATACACACACACACACACACACACACACACACACACACACACACACACACACACACGCATGGCTAATGTGCCTCATCTCAAACCGCTCCCAGCTATTTGGGAAAATGAAAAAACAATATCTTAAAATCGATTGTGATGCCCATCTTCAAGTGTTTTCCATGTGTGAAAGCAGGGTCCCACAATTAGCTAATATTTTTGATTATTGAAGTGTGATGGAATCGTACTGTGGTTCTAAGTATTTTAGCAAAATATTAATAAAAAACAACAAATTAGTAAGTTGCATTCTTGCTTTCACAGATTACATTTGTGTTTGATTTATCACAGAGTGGGGGAACACGGTTTTAAATATAATACTGATTTAATTTTAGTCCGTGATTTACACACTTTTTCATGTGATTCATATTTAGTCAATATGTTATTATCTAAAATTTTACACATCACGCTGTGCCCTGTATGTGAGTAGGTCTTTGCAGTCAGACATCGATGACATGCATGTATCAGGCAAAAGAGTTTGAGTGTGGACATGAAGGCACTGTGTTATGTAGCAATATGTGCTCATCACTCTCACATCGAATAAGTAAACTGCAGTGGAGTGGAGTCGATGTCACTGCCCTCCATTTAACCCCAAACTTTAAATTTCCCTGCTTTACTGTTTTCCACCAACACAAGCTTGACTGAACAGTATGATGATCTGGAACAGCAGATATGCATAAATGCTGTAAATGTGCATTATCTGCAGAAGCTCATGCAACCCACACACACACCAACTTCGCTGTACACTATGAAGTCAATAATGGCTATCACATAATTCATGTAATCTTCTCTTCTCCCTTCTTCACGTCTACTGTTTGTCTGCATCACTCCCTCCATTGTCTCTCCACCTCTGGGCCTGTCTCCTTTATCATCTCACTCAGTCCCTCTACCATCTACCTACAACATCCAGCTCTCCTCAGCCTGGTGCTAATGAGTTCTGGATGTGGTCGGTGTGGGGTCCAAAACTTCTCCCTTACCGCTGCCTCTCCAGCTGGGTTCTCCTACGGTGCACCAAATGCCTCTCCTGCATATTGAATCAACCCCGGGACCACCTCCGTGCTTCCTGATCAGTAGCACTACTATTACCGAGCTATTACTCTGCACGGGGTCCCGGGGGGTCTGGCAGGATGGATGGGCTTTGAATCTGTTGTGTTGTGGGCGAAGGTGGAGATAATAGGCATGGGTGGGCTGAGCGTTTGAAGTTCTTTGATACTATCCCTTGTGATTATGAAAGCTTTCTTTTCAGTTTTATAACTTGCTGGAGTCGACTCAAAGCACCTCTCGAAAGTGTGTTATCCTGGGATGCAACCAATCAAGTTGCATGGGTGTAAAATTTATTGTAACCTCTGATTACCCCTTGAAAATATGAACCCAATTGTGATTGGCATTACAGGGAATTCAGATAAATTACTTCTGTCTCTGTTCAAGGATCAATAATGTTGCAAAACATGTCAAATGTTGTAGAATCTTCTGTTTTCTTCTGAGTATTTCTGCCTGTTTCACTTGTATATTGAACGTTCTTGCTGTTGACTTGCCCTCTGTCAAGTCTACCATTGGACTGAACCTCCCTGATGTTGGTGAAGGTAATTAATCACTTTATGTGTGACATTTTTTGACCTTCTAATCCTGTTATATCGACATCGGGATATCGATATAAGTGATTGCTGCACTGCACTTGTATTGCTTCTTTCGTTCTACATCCAAACATTTGAATATTGTTGGAGGGTTTATAAGGTAAAGACTTCAGAATTAGGAAGTCCCAGGAAGAGAGCCGTGTTTAGTTTTGGTTGTGTCGTAGGTTGTCGTTGTGTGGTTGAAACATTGATCACACCTTTTCACAAATTGTGTGGTCTTATCAATATTTGTGCCTGGGCCCTTCATCAAGTGTGACAGCTTGTACTTGGCATTTGATAAATGATAAATGAGGGGGAAAAAAAAGATGTGGAGCAGCATTCATTTTTTGTGACCAGATTTCTTTGGAAGAACATTAGTTAAAATGAGGTTTGTCTGTCGCTCCGTTCACTAATGTGTTTGGAATACATTGGTGATGCAGTCCGGTCTCAAATCTGGTTGCAGATTAATCAGTGATGCGACACGTTTGGTACAATAAACACAAAAGACATGAGCAAAACCCTGTGAGTAAGCTGATACCTTCCATTCACTTTTTTTTTTATCTAGCTTGTCTGTAATAGCCACTCCATTATTCAAAGGCCAACCACACAATTAGCACCAGCAGATCCTATTGCGAAGCAGTCCTGCTAGGACCAATCAATGCTATTACATCCATCAATGTGATTAGACACACTCTTGCCTCTTCCTTATTTCTCTCTTTAAACCGCCTGTGCTCGGACGGTTGTAAGGCTTGTTACCTTTAATACATGCACCATTGATTCCCAATTCCATGCCAAATCAGGCAGGTATATTGCAGGAGATATAAACAAAGGGACATTTCGCTGTGGATGCAGGTAATAAAGGCTGTGACAACTGTATCTTGGTCTTTAGCTGCAGCAATCCCCTGCGGCTGTGTTAGAACGTGATCAGAGAGACAAAACCACCTTTATCTTACCCGGTAAATCACAACACCAACCCCTACATACAAAAAGCATTCATAACCAACTCAAGAATAACCAGTTGGCTTCTATTCAATGGCATCTCAGATCACATAAATACTAATAATGTCTTCACTGGATTGCAATGTTGGTTTGCTTGACATTTGGTTGGTTCACAACTTTGGTCCGAACTAAAATATCTCCAAAACATCAGGATTGATTGCCGTGAATTTTTTTTTACAGACATTCATGGTTCCTGAATGTCATGAAAAACTTAAAACTGATCCTTCTACGTATTGAATAAGTAGTAAACAAGTCACCTTGCTTCCCCACTCGGTCTCTCTGTATTTCTTATTTTCTATTCTGGGCCCCTCTCTCATTTTTTGCCAATGCATAAACTTAAAAAAATTGGTTGTGGCCTGAATAAGCCCAAACGGGGAAGCAGCAAAGCTTGCATACTCCCTTCAAATAGAATGTGATAAGGGACTGTGAGCACAAAATGTCTACATAGATCACCACAGTGATGGTATCAGTGATTCACCTCAAGTCCTCACGAAAAACATTATGTCTCAGCGGGGCCAGACGGATCCTCAGTCATTCTACCAAGAGCCTCGTGACCTTGTAGTGATATGAGAGGGGGGAGCTGCCCAGGGTCCATTGCCACAGATTTAATTACTACTGGAAAAAGGAGGCTGCTGTAGTTTGTGTGTAAGTGCGGTCTGAGTGTGTGAATGCATTTGCTTTAACCTGTGTGTGTGTGTGTGTGTGTGTGTGCGTGTGCGTGTGTGTACGTGCACACCACATGTGTAACTTTGACACTGGTGTAGAGCTCTCCACCAAAGACCATCCTATTTAGGCCGGCCCTTTTTAAAACCCTCTTACATAAGCCACTACTCTCAGATGTGTGATATCGTGGAACTATTTTTGGCTTTTCCTCTGAAAAAAGGACTTTTCAGAGTTAAAGACCAGCCTATTCTTTAAATAATACATTGGGGCTTCCTCTCATCTTGCCTAATATACTGTCCTCACAAAATCATGCCTGTTGTTTCCTTGGATTGCTTTGCAGACTTTGTGAAGTCAAGAGAAAATCATGCATCTTATATCAGTAACGTTATCCCCTTGTATCAGCCTGGCCTGGATTCAGTGGCCAAACAAGATGTTGTTGTTTTTTTGTGTCACTGTCCATGATTTTGCTTTCATATGAAACAGATTAAGAAACTGCTGTACTTGCCTAATATCTAATATATAAAATGAAAAAAGGAATTTTAAGTGTTTATAGCATAAGCTTAAACAGTGAATTTCTCACTGAAACTCCTGCACATTGCTATCACAGAAACATCACAGTTGTATAATCTATTATTTTGGTTTTATGTTTTTAAAGCTTTATCACGGACCTTTAACTGACCTCTCAATCCCCGTAATATCAGAGAGGTCATTGCCTGCATTTGCTCATGACCCTGTGAAATCTACCATTGACTGTTTGCCTCCAGAAGCAAAGCAATCTGAGCACTGAAACACTTTCAGTCCAATTCTGATATAAATTCAGCTTGTGCTGTTTATTGGCCGATATTTTTTTCTGTGATTTTTCTTGGATTCATAGTTTAGACGAAACAAATGAAATTGTGCTATGATGTCTCCTCAAGAAGCAGATTTGAGAAAACTGGCTAAATCGTTTTAGTTTGAGAAAATCACTAGTTCTTGTTAGAGATCCATGAGGCCTTTCAGTGTGTCTGTAGCTAATAGCCTCAGCAAAACGGAGATTATGGCAATTCTGGAAAGACCCGTTGACGCCCTCTGACACTGGTGGGTGAACACGAACCCTTGTGGGTGGGGACCGAAGTCAGTATACTGTGAAATAGCATATATCTGCAATTTGGGTTAATATTATATTGGGATATGGAGACAGGAGACAAAGGACAAAACTTGCTTCACATAAAGAACATTTGATCATCTTTAATGTTGCCAGTTTAAGTGGTCAAATCAAGCTAAACTGCTCTTTCATAGCTGTCATAAAATCTCGCACCAAATACTACATCCTTGTGCTCTCAGTCCTTAAAGTTGTCATATTTCTGTCATTCAAAGTCAGTTACTCTTTTCGATAATGCTACAGTGTCGTTCCAGTAGTGATCAGTTTTCAACAAGTGTACAGAGTTACCAGCAGCCCTGTGATTAGTAAGTGGTTGAGATGTCTCGAAGTGGATAAAGGCTTAATGAGAAGATCACAGTAATCTCTAAAGTTGGGAAGTGCTTGAACTCCTCGAGGCTCTGGTGCACTTTTAGCGAGATCCGCTGGTGTACCTCTTGGTCTCAGGCAGAATTATAATATCCTTCTGTTGATTGCTATCATGAATCACAAATTCTCCTTAATCTCTACAAAGTATGTAATTAACCCTGCACTGATTCATATCGCTCATTAAATTAACACAGATAGGACAGTGAAAATAAAGCACAGTGCCTTATTATCTCGGCTGCTTTAGTACCAAAATGTGCACAACCTTTCAGACCTCTGCTCCTAAAATGATGCATCTTTACAAACATGTCTTCATTTCGAGGCATACAGATTAGTTATAGTTCAACCAGTGTAATACTATGATGCTGCCAGTAACGGTTATTAATGAAGCCATTCAGACTAAATCTTAAAATTTCACATTGAACAGTAAAGTATCAAATCTTTGTCATTTCTGGTACTTGCTGGTTGTTACATTGTACAGACTTGCACATTTTAATCTTAATGCAAAAATTAATTGCAGCTATTTTTTGCCTCTGGAAGAAGTTTAGTGACCCACTGTTGAAAATGTGCAGCAAAGTGGAAGAGAGAGCCAAACTTGATTAGCATAGAAATGACAAATGAAAGGCGGGATGGGTTGGAATGAGGACAACTGTGACTGCTGCTAATGATTATTGGTATAACTGAACAAAACAATACAGGGTGACAGAAGTGCGAGACCCTAAAGGCTAATTTATGCTGCCCTAACATATGAAAAAAGATACAACCGTTTAATACAATGTACATCACTGCCCACGTACTTTACTATGGCGTGGTATACATCCACTAGAGGGTAGCACAGAGGTGAGGAGATTGTTATAACGAACTTCTAAAGAAAGACGCAAAAGCGGCCGCATTGTTAATGGCGCTGGTCTCTGAGGTCTTGTTGTGAGCTCGAACAAACCGGTCCTCTACTTTTCCGTTGTTACAGTCCAACTTGCATTTAATTCCCATCCAATCTTCAAGTTCTGCAATTACCGTGTGTCCTCAGGTGAAGATGCCTGTTTCTTACCAACTCGTCTCTCCTCTCAAAGTTCCACCATTGTTGAAATCTCTTCCTCGTGTCCCAGGTTCATCTCGCTTGAATTATTGGCTACACTGCTCCCCCACGATTTCTGGTGGTACTGCACTGATTTCATCTGTTTCATCTGTACCCATAAGCTTTATTAAGACGTGCACAATGCAGTGTATGGATAGAGGGCTCCGTCTGTTTCCATATACGTATATCTAATGGTCAGCATACATGAGCTCTGGCTCCAACACAAACCTGCTGACACGGCTGCAGGTGGTGCAGCCTGTTGAGCTCGGAACTCACCATTCACACTGTAAACACATGTAAATAACAAGGTTTATATTCCATTTAATGGTTTGGAAATCGTCACATCCAGGTGATGATAGTGTCTGTGTTTGTTCTAGGCAGAGAGAAGGTCTTTAATATATCAATATTATATAGTCACAGCTCTGCACTGGCAGTAAATGATTTAAATCAAAAACCTTATATGCCAGCTGGTACACTGTAAACCAGTACATCAGTACATACTCATACTTTTTCAAACTATATTGCATTCGGTGACGGTTTGTGCATCATATTTAGTTCATTAGCATATTAATGCTCCGGAAAACTTTTCAGAGTTTGCTTCACGCTCCCTTTTCAGTGAACATGAATTGATTTACAGGAGATGTGCTTCAGATTTGCTTAGGTTGCAGTGGTTGAGTGTAATAATAGGTTTGTGTAAAAAAGCAATTAGTGTCACATTTTATTCCTGTGTGTGTGTGTGTGTGTGTGTGTGTGTGTGTGTGTGTGTGTGTGTGTGTGTGTGTGTGTGTGTGTGTGTGTGTGTGTGTGTGTGTGTGTGTGTGTGTGTGTGTGTGTGTGTGTGTGTGTGTGTGCATCTGAGGAACGAAACGCTTTTAACTTACCAATCCAAAGATTAATCATATTGCCAAGTTGTTTTTCTCTTGTCACCAAAATGTATACAAATACACACACAGGGCTCTAATACATACTTATACATACCAAAGCGCGCACACACACACACACACGCACACTAGTTTAAAAGGTTATGCAGACAGGGTTCATCAGTTCCACCCAATATTTACTGATCTATTCATCATTACATTTTGAAGGTGCTGTTTCATTGACATTTGAAGTAATTTGAAAAAGTTGATTTGTTCGAACCATTAGACTATAAATGAGTTTGCGTTTCAGTGTGTGTGTGTGTGTGTGTGTGTGTGTGTGTGTGTGTGTGTGTGTGTGTGTGTGTGTGTGTGTGTGTGTGTGTGTGTGTGTGTGTGTGTGTGTGTGTGTGTGTGTGTGTGTGTGTGTTCGTCACGGATGCACTGCCATGGTTTAATCCATGAAATGACAGAGGCCACTGACCGAAGCAAGGGCAGACCTGAGATCTGTCATCAAGTGCATTAGGTTCAGTAACACAATACTTAACAGTGCAACTCCACCAACGGTTCAAAAGACACAGTCTGACAGTGTGTTGCCAGGTTTATTTGTGACCGTCGTATTTAACCCTAACTGTTAGAATCAGTACTCACTGTATTTCTTCCTCTTTTCTCATTGCAGCTGTCGTTTGCAGCCACGACACCAGTTCTGGCCGACAAGAAAAAATACCCCAACTTCTTCCGCACGGTCCCCTCAGACAACGCCGTGAACCCTGCTGTGGTGAAGTTCCTCAACTTCTACAACTGGACCCGCGTGGGGACGCTAACACAGGACGTTCAGAGATTCTCAGAGGTCAGTTTGTTTCGGTCCCTCTTTGAAGATACATCATTTTAAAACTTTCACTTTTTGAAAGTTGACAAAGAAACCTCGCGTGCTAGACTTAGACAACAAAGTCCAGAATGCACACACTGGACATGAAAATATTAACATCAATAAAACAAATTCTCAAAGTCACTGTGAATGGTGGTCGCACTGATAATTGTTTCATTAAATCATCTTTTCTTTTGTATGTAAACGATGCTATTACTGCTGATTAACCAACAATACACCTAAACTAAATGCATCATTTGTACTAATTTGGTCGAACAGATTGATCTCTTATCACAAAGGCAACTGTGATAATTGCACATTTATAATTGAACTGAACTTAACCTTGAAATTGAATAAATTAATTGTGCATTTCATTACACCTCTGCCTCGCGGTAACGGCAGCCTGAATTACAGGAGGGAAAAGCGCATCGTCTCTTTTTATCTGAAATCTTCTTTATTGCACAAAAATGCATGTATAAAACTTTCACGAGTCGAGACAGTAAACCAGACACACACAAATAAAGCTGCAGCAGCGCAGTTAAAATCCCACTCTGGCCAGTGCACATGTAAATATTTAATAACACGTCTTACTATTATCAGCTTTTAACACACAGACCTGACATTGACCCATGTCCTGAGTATATTTATAGCTGAGTGTACAAGTATTTTTGTACAGGAGATTTTTTGTTCTTACGTTAATCTGGTTTTATTCAATCCAGTGTCGTCTCCCTTATACCTCCCAGCTTTATGAGAAAAACACTTTTTGTTCTGAAGGTGAAGCTTAAAGTCTCACCATAATAAAACACTGAATATTCTATATATTCTCAGTCAAGTGGAGATGCAGTGACTGAGAGCAGCAACAGAACAATGAATTGTTCAGCATTTGTTTTCAATTGTAATTCAGACAATGTCAAAAAGATTTGAGTGCGTGGCAATCAATTTAATTTAAGCTATTCTCCAGTGGTCGATCATTTTCCAACCATGTGATATTCCCTGTTGGATTCTGAAGGAATGATAAAACTGGAGCTTAATTCTACTATTTACACAGTTTGAATGTCTTAAATAATGAAACGATCATTTGCCTCCTCCAAAGAAACTGTTGCTATTTGCTCATGTACCTGAGAAACAGATTAGAGCAGATTTTAGAGTCAAACCTTTGTAATAGAAATTAAGTTTTTGTCATTTTTTTTCCTGCGTTATTTCTTTACTGAATTCAAGCTGGTGTGTAGTTATAGTTATGTGTGTCCCTCTCATTTCATAACATCACCTAGCTTACTGTACATTGCTGGGTGAAGCCATTTTTGCATCTATGATGAGCATTATCTGTGTTGACTCAGCACTTGTAGCCAACTCATGACACTGTCTGCTCTAAAATTTATCTCAAAGCTTGAGGACTTTGAAAGTTTTAGTAAGTTGGATTTTAGCTCAGAAACGCATTTGCATACTTAATGAAAAAGTCTGTTCTATTCATATGAGCATTTTACAGCTTTTTTCTACGAATAAAAATGGTGTTTAATTGGATGAGATTCCCTGTAGTGAGTGAAACATATTTCCTTCTCCAAGAGGATTGAACAAAAATAAAACATACAAATTCATCATGCCTTTGAGTAACAAATGAAACTCATGGCACTAACATCATGTCACGTCAGATGTATTGAAAGCATACATTTGAGAATCATATCGTGAGCTCTTGCCTTGGGGCCCTGGTTGAAAACAATCTGCTCAGCAGCTCGGGTTGGGAGGTGGAGGGGTGTATAAGAAGTCTCACTGCAAATCTCAGTGAGCCTAAATCCCTTTATCTCTCCCCTCCTGAAAGCACCAAGGGGCTTAGGACGGGAGGAAGACGGACGGCCCGATTCAATCAACCTGCCACAAGATTGGCCTCTAATCCTGATTTACAAATATGCAAGCATTGCTTCCGCACTTCAGGATTCGTACAATCCTCTGTCAGGTTCAGAGCACGCTGGGGGTTTTGGCTGCATCGTGAAGTCGCAGCAACGTGCAACAAGTGATGAGACCAGAAGTAGTAAATGCTGTTTTAATGCAACCAAAGAGCAAAACAGTTAAATACATTATGAGTCTATGGAGTGGTCAAACCCATATGGACATATCCTGTGGAGGGATCCTAAAGTGACACTGAAAAATAAAGTTCAAGAAAAAATAGGCATGTTCACTGTACAAATTCAGCAGCTGACGTAAGAGAAGCAATCTCTGAGCCCATCGGCCATCTTCTAACAATGAATGTTCCACTGGGGACAAAGACCAATGTTTTGGGGCTTACAGTGTAGACGGTGGATATCTGGACCAAAAGTCTGTGTTTCGTTCGCTGCACCACGTTCACAGTCCCACTAGTTTCACACATGTCGAACATTTCTCCACACAAAACACAAACAGCCACACTTAATGGTCCTAACGACATTTGGCTTATCTCAATTAACAGCTATCTATGGTTGAGATAGATTTAAAGGCTGATAGCCGATGCATTACGGTCAATGTGTTCCACCTCCTTCGCTCTCCACACAGACTGTTTATCTGCGGGCAACCTACGCCTGCTCAAACATGATTGTTCAAATTAGAAACAGAAACCAGAAAGCTTCCGGCTCCAAAATCTTCTCCCCTTATTTAATGGTTTGAAGAATATTTGTCAGTTACTTAGAATAATTCTGTTTTTATTTATTGTTTTAAGCCAACTGTTATTTTTTTTTAGTGGTTTACATTTCAATAAGAGGCTTTTGAAAATGAATAATACTGAACAGATGGGAAAAAACGGTAGTATATGATCTAAATAATTTATCTGTGATCTGTTATTTATAGATTCGTATTTAGGGACATCACTAACATACACAAATATACAATACTTATACTGGAAGTAGAGCACATTATGCATGTGTGTACACACACTCACTCACATACACACACTTGCATCTGCATAATGAGTACACTATTGACAGTGTTGTCATCCTCACTACCTCCTACATCTCTCTTTGTCTCTCCCTTCTCCCTTCTTTCTCTGTCTCTGACTGGTCCACAGAGCTGTTTCCCAGGGAGACTGCTTGCGAGGTTAATGTTATGTAAGGCTTGTTAAGGATTCAGTCAGTGGCATGCACACACACACACACACACACACACATGCAGTGTGGTGTCCCCTGGGACTGTAACCTGTAAGTGAAAGCCAGGTTCTCACTTCTATTTATAGGCACTATTGAAACACATGAACGTACGCACACAGGGGGTTGTGGTTTACTGGAGTGAGAGATGAGAATAAGTTAAGGCCAGGTATTTGTTAGCATGAAGGTGTCCAAACTGCGCGCGCACACACACATAAACGGCAATCAACATTATTGAGATTGCCAGACAAACAGGACACGCCCAGGAAAGGCCGCCACCATCAGTCAGTCAGATGACAGACCTGACTGAGGACAGGATTAGGACTCTGTCCTCTGCCTGGAACCCTCTGAGCTCAGGTGTTTAATTACACTATGACCACCGATTAAGCTGCAGGAGTTCCTCTCACTGACTCTTCCTCTCTATCGACGGGGGCATGTAAGGCTGCGAGAGGAAGCCAGTTGAGAGCTTGTCATCAGGCTGTGGCACGACCATTTGTCACGCTAGTTTGCCAAAGCACATGACTGGCATTATAGTCTGAACTCTTGGGATTTGCATGGCGATTTGTTTAGCGTACTGTATGAGAGACAGATGTGTGCCGGGGCTCATCGCATTGCCACGTTTGTAAAAGCCAAACTGCAAGAAAATGTAGCTGTCACATTCTTCTTAGTCTGTCTACTTTTAAAACATTGTCAGTGGACACGTAAACGCGTTATGAAAGTGTAGATACTGATGCACAAAGCTCTGACAGACAGATGGAATGATAGAAAGCACCTGCTAACACTCTGGTATGTGCGACACTATTAAACACACACACAGTCACACTCGTCACTGCAAAAGAGGGCTGCACACTGTGAACGTGCCTGGAGATGCTGTGTCTGTAAGTCCCACAGTGTCATAACGGTGTCGTGTGAATCATCAAACACTTCTCACTTACTCTGCATCAGGGCTCTTACTTTAGTCTGCCTGCTGTTGCCTGAAGTTAGATTTTTTTTTGTTTCGTTTTTTTTTTTAAGCTTCATACTAGATTATGATTCGGTTTGGAGAGTCTCGTCTCGCCTCTGTCCAGCAGCGAGTTACTGCAGCGTCCACTCTGCCCTGGAGAAGTAGCTCGGAGGGTAATTTTAAGTTCTTGTCTAGAAGACGTAGCGATGGCTGAAGCTCTTTGCAGGTGACCAGCATCACCACCCACTCCAGGCAGGAAACTGGCTGAAAATAGTCTGACATAAGACAGAATATCTTTGGGTTTTAGATTGATTGGACTATACAGGAAATTTCAAGATGTCGTCTTTTTTTTTTAAATGGTAACGGACAGTTTTCACCATTTTCTGAAATTGAATGATAAATTGAGTGGTTTGATTTATAATGAAAATAATCATTAGTTACAGCCCTAATAGAAATGGTAACAAATGGCAAAAATGTCATACACAGTCCATCAAAGTTGATCAATTTGACTGGTGGTTGAATTAATGAAGGTTAAAGGACCAAAACATTGTTAATAAATGGAGTACAAGGGATTGGCACTCTCTATGCGCCTGTCACAGACTTTTCAAATGAAAGAACTTTTTTGGAAATAAGAAAAATTGAATCAGGGAAAAACTGCACTGCGTATAGATTTGAAAACAATTGACAAATGCAAAACAAATGCAATTTAAGAGTAATAGCTCTGATGACTTAATTTACGTAAGTTATTTGGCTCCAGACCCTCCATGACTATCGTAGGATAAGTATCTTAGATAATGGATGAGTGGATTTAACATCCTGGTCTTTTAGCTTTGATTTATACATTTACAACACCAGAACAAGTAGGCCTCAGTGAAGATAAAATATTGTATATGACCCTGTGCCCTCTGCAGACAACACAAATGCACATTTAATACATAAACCACAGACAGGTTGCTGTTTTGTAGAGTTATCACTGTGCCAGGCTCCAGGATCCAGGCAGTGGAATAAGTGTGGGATGATACCTCATCCTGTCATATTCACTCCAAAGACTTGTTTCCCCAAATCCTCCGCTGGTCAGTTCATCTTTATTCAGTTTGTGGTTCATGATTGGTTTCATGTTTTTTGGGTGCATTTGTTTTGCGTGACAGAAACATTCTGCACATTAATAAAATCCTTTTGTGTTAATTTTCTGATTGAACGCTGTTGCTTTATACACAAATAACTCATTTCATCCAGTGTGTGGGCGTGTGCTTACATGTTTGTATTTGTGTGTGTGTGAGCGTGTGCACATGCTCAGATGTGGAGTTGGATTATTTCTCTTCTGTGTTTGCTGCTGGGGATTCCCAGGCTGCCTCAGACAATGGAGGATGTTTTTGTTACGCAGCAAAGCTGCTAACTATTCCCCTCCTACGATCCCTCAATCCATCTGTCCCCCTCCCTCTCGCTCATGTTATCTGACACACTCAGTCCAGCAGAACACAGATGTATTTGTTGTTTTTCTATCTCAGTGGAGGAAACAGGAAAGATAGCATTGTTTGCATTGTTGTACAGCACACATTTTTCATCTCCATACTGTACGTTTTGTCTGTATGTGATTGTTGCCTGTTATTCTCAGCTACAATCCCTCTCTTGTTCCGGCTAGTTTCCTTTTAGCCTTCAGGCCTTTTAGATCAACGCTCAACTCAACAGGACACTGAAGCTTGTCCAGACCACCAAACCGATTGTTTCTCAAGAGCAAAACCTGGTTGTATTGATCCACTCGGGCCTCCCTGTGTTTTCAGCTCAGCGAGCAGTACATTGGAGGGCCTGTTTGTACAGGAGTGAGTGATGTACACAGTGATTTAGAGCTCCCTCCAGGGTAGCAGACGAGGAGACGATAATGACAGCAGACATTTGGAGACATGAGGGAAACAAAGTTGAAGTCGTTTGGATTTTTTTTCAGTGGCAACAAAATACTTGAAATAGTTGTTTTAACCATTGTAATGCAGTAGCGACGGAACTAAAGGTGGTTGTATTCTCACTCCACTTTGACATGCTGCTATTTGTGAAG
Organism: Hippoglossus stenolepis; assembly: GCF_022539355.2. Classification (NCBI taxonomy): domain Eukaryota; kingdom Metazoa; phylum Chordata; class Actinopteri; order Pleuronectiformes; family Pleuronectidae; genus Hippoglossus; species Hippoglossus stenolepis. The sequence continues at coordinate 11,709,857 of NC_061499.1, forward strand.
TGATACCTGAAACCTTTTCAGTACATTCCACTCTGTGAAGCCATGAAAGGAGGAAGATACAACTTGGGTTTACTCATCTTGGATTTAACGTTTCTAATATTTCAACATTTTAACAGCACAAAAACCTGATTAAAATGTTCATAAAAACTTCTCAAACTTTATATAATCTACTTCTTTACTGTCCATTTAAATATATTTCAGTTGTATTATTCTCAAAATAAGGATAAATGCAACGTTTGCCAGTCTCCATCTTCCACTGGTTTATGAAACTCCTCCAAAATAAAGAAACTTTTCTAAGGGGTGTTTTGATGCCTTTTCTCTATAATGTCAACCTGTCATTATAAATAATATGAATTCAAGCTGACTCAACACTCTGTCAATGAGGAAACTTTCAGACACACTTTTCAGGGTGAAAAGTTTAGGTGGCAGAGCTGCAGTCACTTCTGGGTGTGTATTTAATTCATTCCCAAGGCAGTAACCTAAAGCAATATAGGGTATATACTACGGTACAAACTCTCTCTCACAGACAATTATAGGGCAAACATAAAGGCTTAGGTTCTATATGAGGTCTCTGCCAGCTGAGCGCACACACGCTCTGATGCCTTCACATGCCTCCGTATGCCAAACCCTCAGGCTGGGTTGGAGGGGTTGACGACCGCAGGGCATGGCCGGAGGACATGAGAACAAATTTGGCCAGAGAGTGAGGAGAGGAGATTTCATCGTCGGCATGAAAAACCACATTTTGATTACTTCGACTCAAGCGTAACTGATGATGTTAATAATGGCTGCATTCCATTTCGGTGGTCCTCTGCCAGGGCCCCTGTGTTGTGCATGCTGAAACACTGGCACGTCTTACTGGGAACCATTAAACGGAGCAGAGCCATCATTAATGTTCTCAGCTCCACCTGTACTCTCCCTCCTTTAACAGTTCAAAATGTCTGCTGCGAGAAAATAGCAAGCTTCTTCTAAAATAGTAGTTTAAAGGAGGGAGGGATGAATCATAATGTGTTTGTATTTGTGAGGGGGGGAGGCTGCGTATCACAAACCACCTCAAGCTCGCCATCACAGCGGGAGACCTGCTATGTTCTCGCTATTCTTTGATCCCATTACCCACCATTCGTCTGAATCAATACATCAAGGTAGACGCACAGCTGCTGCACACACATTTACTGGATGTCTGTGTTTGTCAAGCCTCAGATAGTTGACATCATGTGAAGCGAACATTTGCGCTGTCTTGTATCATTCCAAGAAAAAAAGGAAATGCACATGAGTGTTTCAGTTGCACACAGAATGAGAAGCGTGCGTTTGAATCAGTCAGATCAGTTTTTGATGTTTGTCATGTGGAAGCAACTCGCTGCTTGTCTTCAAGGTGCAACGCCTGCGTCTTCACTGCGTTTTCACACATGCTGCAATGTTTGTGCAGTGTGTACAAATATCCAATCGGAAAACTGAAAGTGTCAATATGTTTGGCAATCCATTCTAAAAAAGAACACACTATAGTATGTAAGAGTATGGGCAACTGATATTTATTCATTTATCTAGTAATTCCAGAAGTCTCTGTCTGTATGTGGCTCAGATATCTCTTCAACCGTTCATCTTATCAGCTTCACACTTGGCATGTGTTCTGTCCAGGGCTCAAGGAAGTGCAGTGTCGAATTTGGTGTGAATTTAACCCTAGAATATGTTCAATAGTGATAAAATCTTAATAAACAGGTGACCAGCGCTCTGTAGCAGCAGCGGCTGGGACTCATCAAATTAAGTGATGTTGTCGATCATGACAACGCCTTCACGACAACAATGGATTTGTTTGTTTGTTCTGCGCCAGCCCATTCCAAAGAGAGGTTTAGAACGAGCACTGCACTTAGAGAAGTACTCATGATGTGCTTGTTTGTTGAATCCATTTAAGCATTTGTTTTTTAACAAAATTATGCTTCTTAAGCTTCTTAATTTCAGCTAAGCCAGTACAAATATATATACACTTCTATTCTATTCACCTATTTGCTTTTACTACCACATGGAGCCATTTTGTTTGACAATTCTTAGTCTGCTGATATGTGGAAGAACAGACATGTGTTTCCTCCAATTAACAGCTGGTTTGTCTACTTTAAGCAAACCACAAAGACGTTCTGTAGGTAGATGTCTCTCATGGAGGTTAATGCTCCACCAATCCCACCCTGTGACCCTCCGAACTGACCAATAGTCCAGTAGTAGTTAAGACAAGGCTGTGCCGTCACACTTCTGCTAAGAAATATGAATGGGTTTGGATAATAAATAGAAGGAGCAACTCACATTGTTAATCATCGCCCGTGCTCATGTGTTTCCTCTGTGCTCATGTGTTTCCTTCCTTTCTCTCCTCCGGTTCTCTCAGGTGAGGAACGACCTGACTAATGAGCTGGAGAAGGGAAACATTCAGATCGCAGATACAGAGAGTTTCTCCAACGACCCCTGTGTCAATGTCAAGAAGCTCAAGGTAAGTGATCCAGCTCCGGCACTTTGCAATTCTATCAGTCTAAATGATAAAAAAAATACAATAAGCCAAGGTCAGTCTCATTCAGATAATACTCATTAAATTACGAGGGCCCCATGGATTTTGATTTTAGTCATAATTTATTTTGATATTGTATTTGTGTGTGAGTCGATGCCATTCAAAGCAAATGCTGCAGGATGAATAATTTATCCAAGAATTGCCACTTACTTTGACTAAGCAGAGTAGGGAAATTCTCAATGAGACCAGTGGAGCCCTAATGAGGACACTGTAATGGCTGGGGGGGGTCTGCACAGTGACCTCTAATGACCTGCTCTGACTAATGGATGTTTGATGGGCATTTAAGCATATGAATTCACATACACGCAATGCAAACTGGGTTTCTCGTTTCCCCCTTCCCTTTCCTCTTCTCTCACATGAGACAGAATGTAATAAGACTGTTATCAGGCCGATACTGACACATCAGACTTGTACATCTTCCTGCATACGAGAACCTTTACATTTAAAGAGACTTTGCTAAGATGAAATTTAAAAAATTGTATGAATTTCAGCTGTGAATGCTGTCAAGTCAAGTGTGATGGCTGAATTATCCAAACGATGCATTCAGAGATGCAGTTTTTATATAAAGAGCATTTTTACAAGGAGACCAATATTCCAACTATAAACCTTATTCAAATTATTTTGATTATGATGTTTACATGAGTTGCTAATAGAATACACCATTCACATTCCCGTTAACATGTTACAAAGCCTAGCCCAATTATTACTCACACCGTTATGTCCCACATTATTCCGTCAGATATAAAACCTCAACCTGAAATAGTTTAATGTACGAGGCTATCTTATACCATTTTGGGCTTTCTCTTACTAACTCCTTTTTACTTTCCCCTCTTGTTTACACCCATTCCCCGCTTCTCACCCAATATCCGCTGGGATTGGCTGCAGCTCCCCCTCGATCATCAAAGGAAGTGTTATAGATAATAGATGGATGTTTACACCCAAGGCAGTTTTTAACTGTCGTATTTTGATGGCACAAAATGCTGTTAAAACTCCAATAGGACCTTATAATGCAATTTGTACATGTGTACATGATGTGACATAAGGTTGGAATAGTCCACATGTCTTGAAATGATTATTACTTATTCCAAGTACTTTATTCGGGTTAATATAACAACAAAATGCTGTTTACATGACAGTATCTAATTAAGACTAATGCCTGAAGCCGGTTTATATTGGAATGTTGGTGTCCATGTAAACGTAGTCCGTGTCTCAGTGCTACAGTTAGTCGTAGGACTGATTGTCTGTGTTATACATCTCACACTGAGAGAAAAGTTGCTGGAAGAGGAGATAATGGTGAAGGCTAAATAACAGGTCTGGTTTTGTGATTGCAAGATGTGACTTCTGCAACAGTGAGACGAGGAGAACAGCGAAGGAACAGGAAGATAATCTGTTTCTCCTAAAATATATGTAGAACCCTGCACGTTGAGGGCTGACATTTTAAGCTGACACCATCCCTCCTTGATCAACTCTAAATATGCAAATCACAGAAGCTCAGAAGCTTTTCAGAGCGTTTGGATTGGCTGGGGGTGGGAGGGGCGCACTGTGACACCCATATGGTCCGTTTCTCGCTCATCCAACAACAGCGGTTCGCCGTCTCCCAAAATGTTACAAAATATGATGAGGTAGAGGGTGACACAGATTTACGCTTTTTTGGTACACCATTGTGTGTTCGATTCTGTATGCGTGAGCGTGTGTGGGGGACGGGGGGGGGGGCTATTGCGTCACCGTGTGATCCACAAATAGAGCCCTCACTCGCTTCTGTGATATTTCCTGCTTCTACAGACACACAGCGCTCCTGCAGGGCATCGAAGCAGCCCTCTACATTTCTCTCTCTGCTCTTTCATCATCATCATCATCATCATCATCATCTCTTGTTCTCTGTTTGTCACTGGACAAGATGACAAAATATCAGAGATCAGAAGAAAAAAGGCCTGCGTTCCTTTCCGTTCACACACATACACCCACACTTGCCTTCTATTCTTAGTAGTCAGTACAAATTCTGTCTTTTTCAGTTTGTACATAAAACAACAATGCTAGCAGATACATTTTTGAGACGGACAGTTTAGGAACCACATGAGGAAAAAATAAATAAATTAAAACTCTAAATCAAGACCAGAACACTTTATTATTTATCACAACTTAATTATTGATTATACATTCAGGACTCCTCCCTGATATGATGTCGCAGGAGATGGTCTATGTCTCTTCAGACATGCTGTGCCTCACTAATACAGCACAGGCCCCATCATGCATGTAGTACTGTCAGGTCTACACTCAAACATATGGCAGAATCAAAAAACTAACATTGTTTCCCCCATTTAGCTACACAATAAAAAACAGCTTTGTATTTATGATTCCATCTTGTCTCCTGGGTTGTGAATGTATTTGTGGTGGTATAATTTTATAGGTATAAATTTACACAGAAGCCATTGGATTCATAATTTAACCTTTGATTTATTTTGTATAATTATTTTTCCATTACCTTTGCGTATTGATGCAAAGTGTTAAGCAGAGCACCTACAGTTTATCCACAACCTCTTTTAAAACGCTGCAATAGGTCCTTTATTTTTGACAGGATAATACAAGTAGGGCAGTCAGAGAGTGCACCTCCGCCAAGGCTCACGCCCTGTCTCGTCACATCAAAGCAGTGTTTCCTATTAATTAACTAGACTGTGGTGGCCCATTATCTTCTAATGTGTCCCACCACAGTCTCATAATGAACCAAACAACAAGTTTACACTTCTCATAGTAACATAAGGGAATTGCTCAGTTGCAGTGCTATTCACCGCATGCTCTCTGTTGTGCTCGCCCTATTGCTCATAAAGTTGTTTCACTCAGTGCCAATAGTCCGGCCTTAGAGTTTAAGCTGTAACACAACTCTGTCTGTAAGCAAAACTTAAAAATGTTCTCGTTAATACAGAATAACTGTGTATGCTACACTGCCCTGTGAAGCAGCTTCAGAAAAATGGTGTGCATCGACATTATCTTTATAAGTTTGTCCATTTCATATGCTCTGTTATTGATGATATCACCAGAACAGGGTGGACCACAGTGGTTTTCCGACTTTCTTTTCAAACTGATAAAACACCTCTGCTCGTCTAAATCCCCACATAGGTTCAATTTGTGAGTCCCATGCGTTAGCCGAACACTCAGACCCCCTCAGATCCAGCTAAGCACTAATCCAGACCAAATTCTAGGTCTGAGTTGCCGAACACTTTACAGTCTGTTTTCGAGTTACTTCTACTTTAACGAGAGTTGGGTCTCAAGTTCAGGAATGCTTCAATTGTTTTGTTGCACAATGACCTCATTTTATTGACTTCTATTTTGAAAGCAGCAGCCTGTTAATTCAGTTTCAGATATCAATGCCAGATGTGTAGTCATAATAGCGTGTGTGACATTTATTGCTAGCCCAGGATCAATTAGCGATCAACTGCACACAAACACATATCCTGCGAGCTCACTCGATGCACAGTAATCATCACAAACAGATGCGAGGGGGAGTAATATACCGGCCAGTCTACAAATCACATCTCCCACAAGCTCATAAAAGACGATCATTAGTACAGTGTTTGTGTGTTATAATAAGACAGTGTAGATTGGGCTTATGAGGTTCAATATTATCAAAACAATTATCACATATTAATGATGATAAAGTTACAAACAATCCTAACACGGATGAAAAAAAGTCTGTAAGAACAATTATTATAATTATATAAAAGCTCGAGCAACAAAGGTAATTTGGGGCCCTGTAATGTTTCAGTCTGTCCGCAGTGTACAAACACAACACCCATGTCCTTGCCCACAACTACGCAGTGTTTTCATGTTATTACTCGGCAGGCCAGAATTTATACAGAGGCTATGGTCCCCAGCTATAACTGGAGTCATTTGGGTTAAGTGCCTCTCCTCCAGGGAAGAGCCGGGTTATTGAGTTGCCACTGGCACCCGTGCATGCGCGCATGCACACACAAACACACACATACGCACACACAAACAAAACACGAGTGAAGTTCAGAGTTACCTGCCCCTCCTGCTTATCTACACACATACACATTGTGACGCTGCCACAGCAGTGGGAAAACATGGTATTGGCTATTTTGACTGAGCTGCTTGGCTTTCAATGAGCAGGGATCATTGTGTCAGTGTGTATGTGAGTTGCCATAAGCAGGAGTCTATAGACTGGAGATGGTTTGTGATGAAAGTCACCTTAGAGCTGCTGAAGACTATCCATCCATCTATCTATCAATCTATCCATCCATCCGCACTTGTGTATATGCATTTTTGTTTTGAGTGTTTGTGATCATCTGCTGTTGTGAATAACTTTTGTGTGTAGGCCTGTGCTTTGTGTTTCTACTATACATATGCATTTACACACTGAATGACAGACTGTTGGCCCCAGAGCCTGATCTTTTATCTCCACTGCAATGCAACATGCGGCTCTTCTACGCGGGCAAACTGAATTATTTACCGAGTCAATCAGAAGGCCGTGTGCTCTGAATCCCCATGTAAATGTCTGCTCTCCAGCCTGGTTGGCCAGGACCGCAAGTCTGCCCGCTGACACCAATGTCTCTTTTGTAATGGATCAACTCTTTGCGACTTGATGTAAACCTTGGTCTCTCAGCCACTAAACTGTGTAGCTGCTGATGAAAATACAGCACACACATGTCAGACTATATGTCCGCTTGTCATTAAAGTGAAATGTTGCAGAATATAAGAGTCAGCATCACAAACATGGAAACAGATCCTGGGGCAGATACTTTTTTTTTTTTTTTTTCAAATGACTATTGACTGAAGTGCAGTTCCCTGGTAAAGAGCAGAATACCTCCATTGATAGAAATGTATAGCATTTATTGCATCATTACTGTAAAGCCACGGGGTCACAAAAGTGTGTTATTATAAAAACTGTGCATTGAACCCTTATTCTTTGTAATTTCAGGACAGTGATGTGAGAATCATCATTGGCCAGTTTGACGAGAACTTGGCCGCTAAAGTCTTCTGCTGTGTAAGTCCTCAGTCTACACTCATTCTGATTAAAGGCGTTATATTGAATCAACTTTTCTATTAATCCTCTCTATTAGTGTCATCTGTCTTTATACTGCTTTGTCTGGAGTCTGTCTGGAATTACAATAAACCTGATTTCTAAGAATCTTTCAAAACACTCTTACACCGTTCAAATGAAACAATTGAAGGCAAACAATAGGAAACAAAAGCACCTTTCAATATCACACAGAATTGGAGTTCAAATACAAAAATGTCAATGTTACAAATAAGAAAAGAGTAAAAACAAAAGAAATCAAATATAAAATAATTGAAATAGTTAGATCAGAACTATCTCAAAAGTAAATAAATAAAAATAAAGAGGTGGTATCAGACCCCATGTCCAGAGAAAGCACACCTACAAAAATGTGTGTTAAGGAGTTTGCCAGACGGATCTCTTCAAGCTTCAGGCTTAAACTAATCTTACCCTGGTAGAATTAGGCCCAGGTACATTTCACACCTAAATGTTTGGCTTCACATTACTTCAGATGTTTTGGTCAGGTTTTTTATATTTTACCTTTGGAGCTCAGTGTAAGATTTAACTGTAATTTTCCAAATTTGTTTGGCACTAGATCCACACTATCTGTAACATTGCTTCAACCTATTTTTCCCTCTACATCCCCTCCACAGGCCTATAACTTGAACATGTTCGGCAGTAAATACCAGTGGATTATCCCCGGCTGGTACCAGGGCAACTGGTGGGAGCAGGCCAACAGCACCAACTGCACCACCAAGAAGCTGCTCACAGCCATGGAGGGATACATCAGCGTGGACTTTGAGCCGCTCAGCGCTCGGCAAATCAAGGGCATCTCGGACAGGGTGAGTAATATCACCCACTGTAGTTTAACTCGAACATTTAATTCAAATAAGGAAGAAACATCTCAAATACACTGTGGTATTTATACTATGAGTCTATGGTACGCAATAACAGACTGAGGAGAATAAACTAAGTGCGTGAAACATATACTCTGTTTCTGAAGGTGTTAGTTTCCCCAGTTTTTTCTTTTTTAGACCAGAGATGGTTGTAACAGAAAGTTTTTGTACATTTTTCAATGACTGTAACACACCTTTGGCAACACTAGAAAAAAATCTTGGCCAAAAGACATCTTAGATGCATGTTTCTGAACCAGAGATTTCCAACAAAATCAATCATAGGGTTTGTTTTCACACTGCACTACAAGTAAAGGTGCATTGATCCCCAAAACAGACGTATTTCCAGTAACTGGAATGGAATCTCAAATTGTGTGGAAAATAATTCCTTCCCTTCAGCCAAGTTACGCCAATAGTGATGTATTCGAAACAACTCAACATTAATGTTTTCCTCCAGAAAAAGAACATGTATTTTGGAGGTGCACATTTTCTCAACCTGATTCCCCCTCTTTAATCTTTCTTGCAGACCCCTAAGGAGTACGAGAGGGAGTACAGCCGAGAGCTGCAGCAGAAAGGTGTGGAGGCCAGTAAGTTTCACGGCTTCGCCTACGACGGGATCTGGGTCATTGCAAGAACCTTCACTCGAGTGATGGAGCTGCTGCGGATAAAGCAGCGGCAGAACACCTACCACAACTTCACCGTCGATGACCGCGAAGTGGGAAAGTTGGTGCTGGACGTCATGAACGAGACCAACTTCTTCGGTGTTACGGTAAGATACAAAAAATACATAGCCATCATATTTTAACCATCCAAAGTAGACCCACCACAAGCTTCGAGAGTGTGACAATGTGATATGACCCTGTACAAGCCACAAGTCTGTGTGATATCAACTGACAGATGCAATATCAATGTCTCTAAATAGGGATTACTTGCCGTTATAATGGAAATGTGTACTACTGCAGTTTTTTAGTATGAGGAGCGCTGAAAAGCAGGTCATGTATTAGAGTGTTGTTGTTAGTGATGGCCTCCTTGTGGGTTGAGTAGTTCCTTCACTCTTGTGTTTATGCATATACATCTTTGGTAAAATGTGTGCTGTTTATATGGACTGGGTCAATGTCAGATTAAGGTATTAATTATTACTCCTAAAGGAAGCATGTTTTCAGAGCAGAGGAGGGGGGTCTCATACATCCTGGTCTTTGTATGACGCCTAAAGTGATTGTAATGAGTAGGTGTTGCTACTCGCTCCATTGCATTCAAGATTGATCCTGGTGGTTATGCTAGCTGCAAGCTCTCTCTCTCTCTCTCTGTGTGTGTGTGTGTGTGTGTGTGTGTGTGTGTGTGTGTGTGCGTGCGTGCGTGTGTGTGTGTGCGCGTTCTCACTCTCACTTCCCATTGAGCTATTCGAGGATATCTCTTGTTCCCCTGTAAAGGCCACTCCATTTTTAGAGGATGCCTCGCTGCTCCCAGCCTCGACTGCCATTAAGCATGCAGGCCCCTATTATACAGAGGAACATTACCCATATTATACCATCAACATATCTGTGTTTGCTAATAAATTTACTAAACAATGCAACTGAGGATAAAAAAAGAAACGGCTATACTCAAAATTAACAGTGAAACTGTCAAATGATTTTTGCTCATATTTTGCTTATTCACCAATTCTGAGAAAATAAAGTGCTGGTGCTTCACAACAGACAGACAGCGATACAGAATTATTTACTGTATAGGTGTCAGCAGAATGAGGGAGAAAGAGCAAATAGCCTTGATGAAAATCAGCACAGGCTACTGACTGGAATGATTGCGAGACCCTTGGGAGGCTGATGCCCCTGGAAGTAGTATATTGTATGTGGAATGCAGTTCTCTACCAAATCCTCGGGGTCCTCATTCCTCAGCCCCTTTACTCTCACTTGCCTCAGCACAGACCCACTCAGGGATGCTGATCAGCACCAGGCCGACATTGAGACTTTCCTGAGAAAAGCAGGGGAAGAAAAGCAGTGCATGAATATTGATGACCGTGTTACTATACATTTCTTTTTTTACTCCAGGCACACAAAAGATGTTGAAGTCATCCTGGGCTATGAAGCATCTTGAATAGAAAAGCATTCTTAACCCCCTCCGGTTTATATATGTATTGACTCTTATTGGTTCTACATATGCAGCCATCAGTGCTGGAACAAGGACTCAAATCCTTTTTACGCAAGAATACTTAGTGATATCACGTAATAATACTTGTGTTTTATTGATGAAAAACAAATGATTTGCTGTAGTCGTCCGATGCACTGCTCATTATGAGGTAGGACCCCTTTTAATGTGAATGTAGCACGAAAATTAGAAAGGTTTATCGAATTAAAGAACTTAAGTGAGATGGTGTTACATTGCACTTAAGGACAGCACTTTAATATACTTGGTTACTTATGATATCAAGGAGCCATCATCGAAGTCCCGATTTATGAGTAAGAAAATATCAGCCACTTGAAAATGAATTGAAAATAAATATGATTTAGTTTTATTTATTTGTTAGCCTTTATTTAAACTCTTTAGTCCCATTTAGAAACAGGTACAAATGTAGATTCCAACAATTCCGCACAGAAAGAAAACAGGACTTTTTTCTCTTGTCTTAACAAGAGCTTCAGCTTTTTTGTAAGTGAATATTTTCCTGGTCATCAAGAAGAACCCAAGGTATTTAAAAGTAGATACCAACTCAATTTTGTTCATAAAAAAATGTCCCTGTAAGACATATTCTGCCAAATAATGTTTTAATATGAAATGGACCTGGTTACAGGTCATGTGGAAATCTTCAGAGTAGTCAATCTGCACACAGGGAAAGAAAATACAGAAGATTGTTTTCAGCAGCTAAATCAATTTTTTCTTTTCAGAACCACAATCCTCAGAAGAATTAGAAAAATCTGAGCAATAAATATTGTGTATGTGGTAAACAATCATGTTTGAAGACAACAGCATAGCAATATCATTAAATGCATCTTTGTACCAAGTGATTTGACATCTGTCTTCTCTTATAGCTGGTCTTTTAAGGGATTACATGAAATGAGATCAAACGCGTTCCCTTATGCAACACACACACTAAGCACATAGAAACTTCTGCCCACACATGACGAACAAAGACATAGGAAAGCAATTTCCTTTCCACGCTGCACACGTCTTTCATGCTATTTTCGAAGTCAGATTTCTAAAGCAGCTATTACACAGTTCGCTTGGTTTCCTTGCGAACTGCAATAACTTCTGCTGGGCTTCCAATAAAATTAATCCCTGTTCAAGCACCAGGGAAACCGCAAAATCTTACTGTTTATCCGCGGTTTAAATGTTTTATGTGCATGTGTGCCTGATACACATGCCTCATACTGGAAAATACCATGACTTGAGCCTCGTGTCTTTCCTGATGTCACGATTTTATGCTGTGTGTTTGCTGTGTACACAAACACAAATGTTTTTGTGGGATCACACCAGTTCTGTTCTGTGCTGATCTGAGTCCTGCTGCTGAATCAGCGGTGGAGGCAGCTGGAGCAGCAGGAGAGTGATCATCAAGGGCTCCACAGTATTGATCCGACTGCTGTCAGGGGCTACGGAGAAGGCTGACATTAGCTTGGGAGGGAGGGTTAGAGTGCAGATAGCTGCTACAACCACAGGACGATGTACGCTGGAATTCACCAGGGAGGGCAGGATGGGAAAAGACACAACAGGGTTGTGATTGGGGCATGATACGTGTGTGAGTTTCGGTTTAATTTGCTGTTTTGTCTGTGGTCAGCGGTCACTGTGTTTGTATCAGTATCATTCTGGGTAATGGTGAGTAGCACAGCCTTGGGCTTGACAGTCACCTCAAACAGACTCACTGAGGCGAGACGCAGGGGTAGAGTTGTGTGCATCTGTTTTTTTTATTCTCTGTTAATGTGTATGTACGGTGCGTGTGCACGTGTGTGTACACTCACATCCACTGCTTTCCTATCTCAAACCCCAGAGGATGTAACACCTGCAGTCCACAGAGCGACATCTCATTTGACCCCAGCACCCTTGTCACTGACAGTATTCTCACCTCCACAGACAAAGTGATACCTGGCCGCCTTCCCCATCTCACCTCAGAAAGATACAGTCTCTGACACACACAGACACATACACACGTGTAGACTCAGCGATTGCTCCGCCAGCCAGCACTGAAAACAGGTCTGAACACCCTTTAAATAGAAAAGGGACACCATTCTGTGTCAGCACACTCCGGTGAGGCTGCAGACGAGCGTAGCACAGCCTTTGGGGTAATTTACTTCCCTTTTGGTCAACAGAGGTTAATTTAATCTTTGTACCACCGACATTTATCTCCAATTAAGAATGTCAGCGCCTCTGCTGCCTCTGCATATGTTTGATCTGCTTGGCATGTTCTCCGAACTGTGTTTACACTTGAGAGAACAAATTGGGGCTGTCAAAATAACTACACACCATTTCAATAAGGTTTGCGATTGCTCCACTACTGCTGATGTAAAGGGTAATGATGGTGGCGATGCTAATGCACAGCGAGAGTGCGATGGTGCAGCTACTCTAGAAACCTGGATACAGACACTCACAGTCAGTCAAGGGTTCAAGTCAAGTTCCCTTACTTTCAACCCACAGTTTTTGACCCTGTTCACACACCACCGTTAACTGAACGTAGTACATAAAGAGCTGACCCGGGGTGCACTGCATTGTGGCCTACTTACACTTAAGGCATAATTGCATTGTGTATTGCAGAAGCAGTGTGTGAGGAAAGGAACTTATTAGCGTTCAGACTGACACTGTGGTGTACGAGTCGTAGCAGAGGCGTGTCTCACAACGAGGAAGCTCTGTGCGTACAAACATCACCTGGGACCCATGCATGCACATAGGAATAATACGACAACATATTAAGTGCATACACATAGACACACATGCATATACACATCAAAGATGCCACACAAAGACTGGGATTCAAACAGAGGGGTGGGATCCTGCTCTGCTACTTCAAAGCTTGACATCTTTTTGAGGCAAATCTGGCTCACCAGCTTCCTTCCCTGTATTTCCCCATAAGCTCTCTTTTAAAAATGCAATGCAAATGAACTGCTCTCTATCCATCTATCTATCCATCTATCCATCCATCTATCCATCTATCTATCCATCTATCTCTCTATCTATCCGTCCGTCCGTCCGTCTGTCTGTATGTGTTCATATGTGTAAATGCTTTTGTATTTTGAGTGTTTGTGACTATCTGCTTGTGTGCATACTGTGTGTATGTCTATATATATGTATCTATGTATCTATGCAGAAAAATGAAAATTGTATACCAATGTAAAAAACATCACTTCAATTGTCTTTTCTAAGTCTTTTCAAAATAAAGTTTGAAAAGAACTTCATTTGTGTTTTGACCATTGAAGTGTTTCAACTTGATAAACAGTTTTCTTTTTTCAGTGTATCTATTTACATATCTATCCATTTGTCTACCTGTCTGTCCGTCAATTCAGCTCTTAAATGATTGATCTGCTCTCAGCTGTTTTGTTATCCAGCCAGTAATAAAAATGAGCTCAGTTAAATGTGTAATTAAGAAGCACTGTATGCAGATGATGGGCTGAATGAATTGAACAGTCTTGGAAGAAGAAAAGGGAGAGAGGGCAGTAAGAGGTACATGGAGAAGCAAAATAGAACTAGACAGAGAGAAAAAATGGGACTACGTGGTGGAAGATAAGGCGACACAAGCCGAATTTGATTTGACTATGGCGATGCGATATTGCCAAAAAGTTGAATTGCTTTTTTACTCCCTAGTCTGCGTTTGCCGGCTTGACATTTCTTATCTTGTTGCTATGGAGTGTAAATCAGACTTTGCTTAGTTTTTTTTTTCTTCCCATAATTTATGGGGGTTGTTTGACCGCTGAACACACCCTTTTGGAGAGTAATCAATATCCAGGACTAAGATCTTGAGTAAAATCACTGACCGCTACATGCTGTTCTTAGCCAAATGTGAGTTGCACTTAAAGAATTGCTTCTTAAACGCCGCCTGAGTCCAGATTGTGCCCATGCTAAGTAAGCAAACGCAGTTAAATCAGACAGCTTTGCTGACCCAAAGTTGTTCCAAAGATATTAGCAAATGAATTGGCTGAAAGATAAATTTGTTTACCTCTCTAAATAGATCAATTTCGGGCCACTTCTAATCAAATGAGATGCAGTGTGCAGGAGCGGAGACACTGCTCTCTGCCTGCCAATCCTCCGGTATCAGGAAAGTGCGGTGCATACATTTAATTGGACCAAGCTCCTGTTTTAATCTAATCATATCCACCTTACATCTTATGCTGCATCATCTTTAGAAGAATTACATTTTATTATAACTTTAAATATATACAATATGTATAAGTGGCAGTTTAGAATCCATATTATATTGATTGTGTTTCCTTCTTTTCAGGGTCAAGTCATGTTTCGGAATGGAGAGAGGATGGGCACAATAAAGTTCAACCAGTTTCAAGGTATGTGGGACACTGCTGCTACGATGCTATACTTAAATTAACCAGTTTAATTTTCTTTGCAGCCTTTGTATAAGAGCTTGCATGTTCTCCCAGTGTCTGCATGAGTTTATTCTGATCAGTCTGGCATCCTCCCACAGTCCAAAGACATGAGGAATGGGGGGACATTATCTGGAGACTCTAAATTGCCTGTAGGTGTGAATGTAAACGTGTTGGCTCTGTGATACACTGGCGACCTGTCCAGGGTGCACACGGCCCCTCGCCCAATGTCAGCTGGGATGGCTCCAACCCCCAGTGACCCTCAAAGGATAAGCTGTATAGATAATGGATGGGTGGGTGTGTGCGTGAGGGCTCCTGGTTACATTGTTTGTAAACCTCAACCTTTGCAGCTATTTTGAATGAAAAACCACAAACTTTGTTTTGCTGTATCGATTTATCTTTTGTGCTCACTTCACTCATCCTGTCTTACGCACCTCCTGCCATTCCCACTTGTTCTCCTTCTGACTACAAGCTGAGTTAGGATTGTTGCCAAAAGCTGTCGGACTCCAACCACTCACGTCTGTGTTCAATAAAACCTACAGTTGTTTCAGAAATTGTGCAGGATTCCCGCAGACCTTTTGGGAAGATAATTCCCAAAAGGTTGTCCAGTCAGAAGGCTACTATGGTTGATATGATACCTGTTACCTTTATGGTGTATCCTGTCCAGGAGGCTTTAAGAAAAGCTTTTAGCAGAGTCATACTAACAGGAAGGAGATGCTGAAAGATTTCAGAGTCAAATGCTTTATATGCACATTCTATAGATTTGTACAAAGGGTTGTTTGTCAGAAAAATAAACATGACTCTTTTAGACTATCTTTACCTTGGTGAGAAAACCACACAGGACATTCATAGATGGTGAATATGGTTATATGTAAAACCCTCAGTACTCTCTGTCCTCATAGTGTCATCCTAAGGTTGTTTTTGAGCCAGCAGGGCCTGCTGAGTGTCAGAATAGCCCAGAGATTGCATCTCGATGCAGGGGATTCCCAGCTCCTATACTCCCCAGACTATATGTAGCACACTGCATGGTGCAGCTCAGTCCCGTCTGCCTAACCTTCTTATCTTCCCCCACTGCAGAGGGGCTTCATCCCCTCTGGCTGCTTACATCACTCTCCCTGCGTGCGTGCGTGCGTGCGTAGGCTCATTCACATGCTGATGTGTCTGTCTACCTCTGCTGGTGACTATACTCTACGTATAATGTTACATCTCGGGGTCAGTGGGTTTGACAGAATGGGACCTCACATGATTTATATCATTGTAACTGTTGTTTTATGTTTAATTCCGAGGAAATGTAATGTTACAAATAAGTGTGTAGTATGAAAGTAAGTACAGTGTTATTCATGATGTCTGAAGAAAAATGTACCATTACTACATAACTAACAATCAGGGCAGAGGCTGGTGTCCCAATTGTGTCTCACAAAGTATGTGCACATGTTGATGCACAGCCATTAATTAATCTGAATGAAATGACACAACCATTTTCATCTCAAGAAAAAGCCAAAGGATTTTCCAAAGACCGAACAACAACCCACAACCCTAAACCTAACCCCTGATTTTCTGGTTCCTCAGTTTTAACAACACGTGGTGTAGAAGTGGGACACAGCTACAGCGAGACAGAATCAGGTTCTTCTTAAATATATTTGGTGTCCAGCCAACACAGGAGAAATATCACATCCAGTCCTCAGGTGACCTGTACTGTGAGAACTACTCTGACACTCAGTAGAGCACATACCTCCGCCAAGGCACAACAGTCCCTTTAACTTCAATCAAGCTGCACCAAAATTTACAGCCCCCAGAAAGCCCTATCTCGCAAAGTTAAAAAAATCCTGGATCCACATCCTTCCACCAAGTTTGTAATCTTGCTTACAAGTGATCCAACCAACCAACAAACAAACAAACAAACACACAGGCATGAAAACATAACCTCCTTGGTGGAGGTAGCAATGCAAACAGCAGGAGGATCACTAACATGTGGGGCTGTCATTAAAACTCTCATAGAAATATAGAATCATAGCCACACATCCCTATTAATTAATTTTAACACACTAGTGCCTCCTTCTTTGTGATTGCCAGTCTCTCGGTCTTTTGCCTTTGCACATGTTTCACCCTTTTGACACACCAAGAGTCTCAGCTGGGTGCAGAGGGATGGAGGGACAGCCCCAGCTTGAATATTTCAAAAGGCAGTGATACTCAGCATGACCCTATCATCTGTCCTCCGCCTCTGATCCATCATTTTACCCTGTCAGACGTTCAGGGACCTCAATGGCTCTAATTCCCACTGTCTCTCACAGGGATAAGAGATAGCTCGCTACCAGAGGTCTTGATTGCAGTTGCAGTCACTCTGAGTACAGATTTTAAATCAATGCACTACCAGGCATGGAAGATAAGGAATACATGTATACTGTCTATCAACAAGGTCACTAGATGTGTGTGGGTCAAAGGTAGATTGTTGAGACATATGATAGGATTTAGTCACTACAACACCCCTGGGTTGAGAATTAATATTCTGCTTTCCTGTCATCTTACGCAGGAATTTGAAATAGCAAAAGTCTTCTCACAATATGTTCAACTAAAGTAGCTCACAAGAATATAATTGACTCTCACTGATGTTTTTAAAAGAAGCAGCAAAGGTAAAAAGCACTACGTTAGAGATTTGCTGTTAATGATGTTCTGCAATTACCACTTAAAACGTACAATATGTTACTGTGGACTCGAGGGTTTTCTCAATCAAAACAGTGACAAAACACCTGAGATCGTGGAGCAACTTGGCATCATGGGAGTTGTCCCTACCTCCATTTCTTATCCCATAATCTTCCAATGATGCTTGGTGTGTTTGCGCTTTACTGAGAGAGCTTCGGCGACAGTATGTGCAGCTAACAGCAATGACGAATCATGGTTCCCTAACTGGCTAACTTTGTGTTTTTACTTTGTCATAAGTTTTTTATCCCGGAAGTTATAGCAGAGACGGGCAAAAAATAGAGTGAAGCAAGTATAAATGCCGAAATAAAAGACAACCAAAATGAAACGTCTTTGAATATAAATGTGGATTTCTCTGGGTTTTAAAATTTTTGGAAACATTTTGGATGATGTGAGTGCACAAGTCAACAAAAATATATATACATTTTGAAGAATTGTTACTTATTCAATCTTTTTACGATATTTATTTGAGTTTTTTTAAGCAGTATGTGAGGCTCTGCTCCAATGAGACCGAGTCATCTGTGCTTGAGCTGCAGGTGCATCATGGGAAGAAAAAAGATTCATGTCAAGTGGAGCGGTGTTGAGAAATACACACACTAGCTGCATTGAGAAAGAGGAACAGTATTCACTACAGGAATCTATCAGACACATACAGTTATAGTCCCCTGTGTTTTTTCACCACTAGTGTTGTTGAGTAATGTCTCTACATGAGGGTTTTGTTTATAGCACCTGGGTGACGCAACGGGTGAAACATTTCTGTCTGTGGTTTCACACAATTCCACAGCTAGTAGTAGATGTGAGGAGATGTACTGTAGCCCTGAGGAAGATGTATCTAGCTGGAAAACACTGATGTAAACTATCTGGTTTTAAAATATTCAGTATTGAGCAAGGAAGTGCAATAAACTTGTGTTTTGGTCAGTATCGGTAAAATAACTTTTTTTTCATGACCACAAATTTCACACTGAAATCTCCTTAAATCCTGAGTATTCCTCAATAATATTGAAAATGTACAACAGAACAAGCAACCATCAGTGTTACAGTTTAGAAGAAACAACCAACTGTCCTCAACTTCTAATTCAGATGTTGCTAAATCCTGGTTGATCCATCAAACTACCTGACATTGCTAACAGAGCTCTGCACATTTAAGCCAATGAGAAAAGATGCACATTCCGTTCCTATGTATCTACAACTGCTCTATTATAGCAGAATAATCTTCTTGAATTTATTTTCTTGGTCTTTTTTGCGCATTAAGTTTTTATTAGGAATAAGTTAAAAGTTGACCAACCAAGAACACTTTACCAGTAATAACAGTTTTTTGAACAAAAAGTCCTAAAATGTGACTGCACTGGCTGAACGACAGTTTGAGTTTTTTTAGCAGCCTGCTGCAGCCATCAATATTCCCATTGGGGCTAGAGTGCTGAGATAGTATTTTAGCATCTCAAAAGGGGAGTGCTGATACTCGAGCCCTTCTGCTGTTTAGATCCCGACAAAGGATGTGGTCAAGGGAAACATAGTCATTGATCGTTCAGCACTGAGAAGTTTGAAGAATACAAATCCTGAATGTGTACTCACATGAAATGCACTGTGCGGAAATGGTCACATATAGTGTAACATTTTCAACACTTGCTGATGTTTGATGCCGGAGTTGGAGATCAAGTGAGAGGAGGGGAATGGAAAGGAGATGGGAGAGGAGGAAAGGAAAGGAGAGGGGCGGAGTGTGGTGCCCTGTGATTTTGCAAAACCTGACGTTATCTGTCATTTCCCTTTCGTCAAGGACATTGTTCAATGGGCATATAAGAATAATAACAGGGAGAAGCAGAGCGAGATGTGTGTGCACACCAGAGGAAATTGCAGGTTGTTTGTAGTGTTTACTAAAAAGAAGAATAAAATAAAAGAATAAACAGTAAAGAATAATCTGTCCTCTCCGCCCATCCCCTGCTCTTCTCGTCCCTGGTGTACACTTAAAGTGAGTAATCTTTATGAGGGAAGAAGAGTGAAGGCCCAGGTTTGTTTGACAAGGTCGTGCCTCCTCCAATATTATACCTTCATTGTTTCTAAAAGAGAAAACACTACACTGAAATAGTTGTGTTTGAGCAGAACTCCAGAGAGACTGGTGTTTACAGGCTGGGGCGTTGAGCAGCTTGCAACACCTCCACTGAATTTGGACTATGCTCAATTCAGTGTACAGTAGAATGCAATAAAAAGTAGGTTTGCATTCTTTTGAATCCTTTGAAGATTCTACTTGAAGTGTGAATTTGATTTGTGAACTACATCTGAGTCTTTGCCTGTGATATATCTGCTCCTTATGGTTTCCTTGAAGTAAACTAACCTGTAGTAGAGGAAGGGCAGGTTTATTTATAAAGAACCATTGAGACACAAAGCAATTCAAAGGAAATGCATTCAAAAATAAGACATTTGGGAAGACATTAAAATCCAGTAACACAATCTTACTGTGCACTTACTGAGTGCCTTAGGATTCATCGTTATGGATATTTTGATATATTACTAATGGGTTTTGGAAGACCTCCCTGTGATTTAAAGCTCACTAAGAGTTCGTAGCTCTGTGCCAGACGGTACAACTTAAAGCTGGGACATTCTTCACTGTGTCCAATTACTGTTTGAATTAGATTTACTTGTTCACTCAAAGTAGCATCTGTTACATTTTCTCCAAGTAAGGATCACTGGAGCTACATTTTATAAACCCAGCAAGCTGCTTTGTATCTGTGATCCATTATTTAAGCGTTCCATTGCTGGATTAAGTCGGCTACCTGAAATATTTAATGAAACCTGAAAGTCAGACAGCTCAGAAACTGGGGTAACATTTAGACAGTAGTTGGGCTATTGGTCAAAGATGCCATGTTTAGCCTTGTGACTGATGGCTATGTGGGATCAGTCCACTATGTTCATCCAGACTGAAATATCTCAGCACCTTGACCACAATATTCAAGATTCTCTGGCAACATTACCCAAATGACTTATGGGATCCCCTAACTTTTTCTCTAGTTCCAAAATTAGGTTGGCCTTTGTGTTTCAACCACTGGACGGATTGCCATTAAATATTGTACAGACGCTCATTTTCCAATTATGTTCACTGATGTTGTAATAACTTTAGGAATGCTTTTATTTGTCCATAGAGTTTCACTATGCACTTATTGGGGTGTTGTGTGTTTAGAGTGCATACCTCTGCCAAGGCTAATCTCCAAACAGTGTTCCCCGTTAATTATGTAGACTGTGGCGTATTTTCACTTGTCCTGCCCCAGACATATTTTTTAAACTTTTCTTCATTATATAAGAGATACCTGTATTGGTCTTTTGCTCCATGGCTGCATTGTCTAGCTCTGTGCTGGGTTATTTGCTACATCGTTTTTAGCGTCCACGCAGAAAGTTCAGCTGCAGTTGTGCATGTATCCGCAGACCGCATGCAATGATGTTCTCTCTCTCATACATCTCTCTTTTGTGATTTTTAGTCTGTTTACCTGTAACTCAGAATCAGAATCTGTTGCGCATGCGAGCAATGTTCGTGCATGTGCACCCCCGCTAACCCCATATTGATTGAATTCTGTGGGAAACGCTGAAGAGAGAATGAAACAAAACTCCTGGATTCACCCATATTTAGATCTGCACCAAAATTGTAATGATTCTCTCCTGACCTATACAGCATCCTTCCACTAAGTTTCGTGAAAATCCATGCCGTCGTTTTTGTGTTATCCTGCTAACTAACAGACAGACAAACAAAACAAAAACACGGAGGAAACCAGGGTATTTTTGCAGCAGCAAATGAAAATGTAAAATCATGTACATGTATTTGTGTTAATGTCTACGTACGTGTGTGTTTCATTTAACAGAGGGACATGAAGTGAAGGTGGGGGAGTACAATGCAATCGCTGATGTGCTGGACCTCATCAACAACTCCATAAGGTTCCAAGGTATGTAGATAATAGATATGAGAATATGTCTCTGCATTGACTGTGTGAGCACTGACTAAGAGACGTTATACCCATTGAAGAAGAAGAAACTAGTGCCCTGAAGCATCCGGTGTGTGTCTTTATATATGTTACAGACACATCACCACTCTCCACCTCAGCACTCTCTTAGCTTGCTGACGTGAACCCGACCCCTCGCTCTCGCACACACATACAGACACCACCACCACCATCACTCAGTGTAGAGACTCGCCACTCTTCTTTACCACTCTAAACTGTCGCCTCTCTGCTAAATTATTAACCAGTCAATTTTTCACCCCCCCCCTGTGTTTGCTTGTGTTGACATACTTTGTAATTTGTTCAATCCCCCTGACTATTCTCCCCTTCACCACCCTTGCCCCACACACAGAAACTCCAGGCCGGTACCATCTAAAGCTCTTGTTTCCACATCCCTGACCACAGTAAGAAGATACTTGTGAGATGATGCCATTGCGATCGATTGGCACACAGACAGGGAGAAAAATAGAGCGAGAGATAAGAAAGTGCAGGGTCTGACCACAATAACTTGACTGTGGTGCTTTAAGATACACACTGACGAGTAGGAGATGGGTCTCAAATAACTGCGTGTCTACAGCCGTGTCACTGTTGTGTAGTCTCAGTGCAGAGGGAAGCCTTGCTGGAGAAGATGAAATTGTCCAGAAAACCAGTCAGATAGGATAATATACCATGAAAATAACATTCACTCCAAACATGTTTGAGACTCACACACGTTGATGGATTGTCTAAACTCTATTAACACACTTCCTCTCCTTCTTAGGTGTGGAGCCTCCCAAGGATCAGACGTTCGTGCGTCTGCAGCGTCGCCACATCAACGTGCCCCTGTACAGCATCCTGTCCACCATCACCATACTGGGCATGCTCATGGCCGGGGCATTCTTGTTCTTTAACATCAAAAACCGCAACCACAGGTCGGCATCTGGCGTTGGTGAAGCACCTCATTGAGAGGGAGGGGGATGGATGAAGGCAAATTAAGCAATTGGAGGGGAAATGGATAATATGTACAGTGCAGTGGGAAGGCAAATGAGGGGTTGGTGTTAAAGAGGGATGAATGAAGGACGGGGGGAATCATGAGCAGTGTCGAAATGAAAGAATGATGAAGCATGACAATGAGGATTAACTTTTTTCCATCTGTAGGTACTTTATTATTTCACATTTCACTCTCTGTACTAGAATATCATATTTTTTTATTCTGTCTAGTTTAGTTTGCTCTAACCTTCTGTTCTTCTTCAGACTAATCAAGATGTCCAGTCCTTACATGAACAACCTGATCATCCTCGGGGGCATGCTTTCCTATGCATCCATCTTCCTGTTTGGTCTGGACGGAGGTTTTGTCTCTGACAAAGAGTTTGAGACGCTCTGCACTGTGAGTTCCCTCAGCACCTTTCGCCATATCATTAAAAAAGTTGGGCGTGGACACACATTATGTTCAGGTCCAATAGATACAAATTAATTTTGCTCTTAAACTCATAGATGTAAGCAAAAAAAAAAAAAAAAGCTTTATATTTTGTTTATTTGTAGATAATATTTCTTTCCTATTTTTATTTAGAGGTAGATTTTGTAGTGATATTACCAGCTGCAGTACTCAGTTAAACCATGTACGGAACATACAGTACATGGCATTAACTTCAGGTCGTTATAGCATTTTTCTTACTATATGTATGTAAAATGAGCTAAAATATGGCGAACACTGCAGAAACGCTTACTACGTGAAGTATGTGAAAATACTCTTTCGTGAAAACTGATTGAATCTCTCTCTGGGTCTCTAGCTAGCACAGAGCACATTAAGTGTCTCCCCCCAGGTAGTATTACCGTGTGACGATGTACGTGCTGGATTAATTAAACAGTTTTGATTACAGTGATAGCTGGTTTCCACTGAGATACCCCCTTTCCCAGACACACACACACACACAGCAAGGTAATGTTAGGCAGGGCACGTCTCGAGCTGCCACCACCTGGCTGAAGCTCTGCCGCAGAGTCAAAACAGAGCTTGTCACTTCAGACAAGGTTCTACAGCACAGGCACACAGAGGTTGATCCATTCGCCATCAATCAATATGTGCTAGTCTCCCTGAGAATAGTTGCTGTAATTGTTTAGTTTTTTTTGCTGTCTTTCTTACCCGGCATTGTACTCCTACCTGACTTTATTGCTTTCTAAATATGATAGTGTCACGAGGAGAGAGCCAGGTGTAAATGTGTGTGGAGGTGTGGCTCAGGAGGGGTTCAAACACACAGATAAACACACACTAACAAAATTGTGTATCACACACAAGCATACACACTTTCAGGCTCTGTAGTTATATTAGGATGTTGTCAGCTATATTCACATCCTGAGCTTTTAAAACACTTCAGTAGTGTCCTGAGTTCCAAAGCAGTGAGAGGTCCACACTTTGTTTCTCATTAAGATGAAACGCTCTTAGGAGTGTGACAGCTTCCACGGTCCAGGACGTTCTTCTCCCAGAGCTCAACACTTTGAGATGAAAAAAAACTCAATCCAACAGCCTCATATTTTTAGATGCTTCACAATACTATTTTCAATAAACTTCACAAGAAAAATGCAAATACCCGTCAGATCAGATATTGTTTTGAGCCTTGATCACCACTTAAAGACATGACACGATATTGTGTGTTCCTGTTGTTCTGATAGGTCCGGACATGGATCCTCATTGTCGGATACACCACAGCTTTTGGAGCCATGTTTGCCAAGACCTGGAGGGTGCACGCCATCTTCAAAAATGTGAAGATGAAGAAGAAGGTTGGGAACAAATTTTAAGTATTCAAGTGATTAAAGGGTTATTTATTAGATTGTACAGCAGAGAGAAAAGTCAAATATCTTTTCTCATCAATTTATTTTTAACACAACTTTTCTTGTCACTGGCCAGTATGTACATGTGAATCTTCCTGGTCAAATCCGGATTCTGAACCTTTTATTTTTTATCCCATCATGTCTGTCTGTTAAGCCTTCCACCCATTAACATCTGGGTTTTGCCTGCAATGGGAATGGATACAATCAGCATTCACTCCCAGATCAAATGAGCCTGCAGTAGATTCAGGTTTTTATCGGTTCCAGCTACGACTGGCTGTGATGAACGGGCTGTCTTCTTCTTTATCTTGGCAGTCTACATGCTGGTTCTACACCATTACCAGCACAACATTAAGATGCGCTTTGAACGTCCGGATGTAGGTGCATAAATAGCCATGAGGGTTTTTTGTACTTATTGGTTTTTCACTGCATCGTGAAAGAAACAGCACTGGCAAGACAGCAAGGTTTCCAACGCATACGTGACGGCAAACATGACTCACCAGGGAAAATAAGCAGGAAGGAAAACTCTGCTTCTGGCAATACGAAAGGATGTAATTACAGTTGAAGCGAGTTTACCCATTTAAAAAACCTGCTAATTTTGGTGTAAAAGAGGTATTAGATAGGGGAAATTACCAGTTTATATAACAACAAACATCTGCACTGTAAAATTTAGACCTGATAGTCCTTACCAGGTTGCTTCATGTCTTTTCAAAGCCCAACACTGATGTGTAGGCACTTGTATTCAGACTCACGCTTTCCAACAAACACACTGAAAGACTGGCATACAAATGGCTTTTTAAAACATCTGACAAAATCAGTTTCACTAGCCTAGTTATATAAAGTGGTGCCAAGTTCACAGAGTGTT
Source organism: Hippoglossus stenolepis (assembly GCF_022539355.2). Taxonomy (NCBI): domain Eukaryota; kingdom Metazoa; phylum Chordata; class Actinopteri; order Pleuronectiformes; family Pleuronectidae; genus Hippoglossus; species Hippoglossus stenolepis. The sequence goes on from NC_061499.1 coordinate 11,735,159, forward strand.
GTAACTGTGCTCGGCCTTTTTGTATTTATAGATTTAGCTCTCCCCCTCACTTTGTCTCTCTCTCTCACCCTCTTGCATATTATATTTGAAGAAGTGTGGGTGGCCTCCGAGAGAGAGAAGAAGAGAGAGAGAGAGAGAGAGAGAGAGAGAACCGGAAGAGAGAGAGGAAGGAGGGATGGATCAAAGAGATGGAGAGGTTGGAGGGATGAAGGGAAGTATAGTGGCAGATGGGAGGAAGGAAAAGCAGGGCATATGAAGGGACATGACAAACAATGTGGCACAAATGGCCACGAAAGTAGGTTGGATGCTGAAAAGAAAAAAAGAGAAAGCTGGGAAAAGGAGGACAAAAGATAGATGGAGGTGATGAAAATCCTGATTACAGGTTAAATGATGAAGGATCCATGACCTAGTTCTAATTGAGCTGTTTCCACTGTAATTTTATGGTCAGGTCAACACAAGATCCCTAACCCTGTCAAAATAAAACACACTGGATCTTGGCCTTTCACAGTTTTTTTTGTTCTAATCATTTGAGGAAAACAAAACCCTTTTTCCTCTCAAAGCACAGTAACTTTGCTCCGACCCTTCACAGCCAATTATCTCTGCTCCGTTCACCCTCTCCCAACCTCTTTCCCTTGTGAACAGAGACACAACAGCTGTTTCTTCAGAAGAAGTATTCACCCCGACCGCATACTTCAGCCTTGAAACCTCAAGATGTATTCACTGTCGGTTTAAGGCCTGTCTGTGTGTAGGAAACACACACACACACACACACACACACACACACAGCAGACACATCGCACTTCCTCCACACGGACTGAGTGCAGGTGCTTTGGCTTCAGTAGAGTGATAGCTGCTGTTGGTTCCTTGAAATCTCTGCCAGCCGCTGTCAGGGGAGAGACAAGCTGGAGTGTTAGCCATATTTTCTACAAACGGCCGGGGTGGAAGTGCATCCCTCACTCTTCCACCAACCTGCCCTCCATCTTTTTTCCCCCGCACACTGTGAGCGCACAGATTGTAAATCCTGGGTGTGTTCGATAAGGGTTCCACTTGGTGGGCTGCGGCCGGCACTCCTTCACTCCTTAAAGAGCTCACTGCCAGAGACGGCTTCGGGGGGAGGGCTGCCAATCAATCTCGTCCCTCTCCAAATACACACACACACAAACTCACACACACACACCACAGACACAGATAAACATACACACTTACAAAGGATCAACCCCTCACCCCAGCCACTGGTGACATGTTGCTGGTGACACCAACACACACATGTTGCTGGACACACACACACATGCAATTTTGTTCACATCCATGTGTACATTAACTACTTTTATGATCATTCTGTCCTTCTTTCTCAATCAAATTCACCAAACAAGGACATTAGAACAAACTGATATGTCAGAGAGCCAATAATACTGCAGGAAAGAAAATAGTAGATAACACTTCAGGTAATTGAGACTCATTGTTTGTCTCGCAGACTCAGTTGGCAGAGTAACATCACAGTTGAGCAGATGGTGGCGTACAGCTTTCTCTTTTTTGTTTTGTAACTAAAATATCACACATCTTAAATATCTTTGTTACAACTGTTCACTTGTTGGAATCATTACTAGTTTCATCAACTAGATCTTTTTCGTTTAACATGCATGTATTTTATTTGTTGTCCATGTTGGCATTAAGAAATGTCACTCCTCCTGCCAATATTTGTCCAATGCGAACACCATCAAACGACAGCACATCAAAAAACTAGAATCCCCTCACACATCTCATCCAGAGCCCACAGGTGGAGGAAGAGTGCGAGACCCCTGCGCTGCATTTGGGTGATGTGATACTTTCCAAACACAGCCCTGCCTGTGTTCCCTGACCTTTGCTTTGATCTGCGGTTCCAGACTGTCAAACGCTTTTATAAATAAAGATCACAAACAGGTCACAGCTTTCATCCCTCTAAAGTTCATGGTACAAAAGAGGAGCTTCAGTGGTTGAGCGTTGGCTCTTGTTGGGTAGATCTTTTCCACATTCTCTGGCCTCAAGGTAGCAAATAGCTTGTTGGTGGCACAGTATTGACAGGACTCATTATCCTGGGACAATGCAAAAGAGTGTCAGTATTGAATTCTGAACCAGGTCTTGGACTCACAGTTTGGCTCATTTCCTTTTCTAGTAGGTGGCTAATTGCAACTAAATTCATTGCAATTAGTCCCTGATTAGATTTTAGAATGGATGCAGCAGGGGTCTTGGCACTATGATGGGGACAAGAATCATTTGGTTCACGCGATAACAATGATCACAGAGAAATGTTATTTGAAATGGCTCTACCAACACACACACTGTTACATACCATTAGCAGATGTTGGCAAACACAATTCTCCTCTTTTCTTTCCCCTCCAGATCATAAAGGACCAGAAGTTGTTGATTATCGTTGGCGGGATGTTGCTGATCGACCTATGCATCCTCATTTGCTGGCAGGTTGTGGACCCGCTTAAGAGGACTGTGGAAGAATACAGCTTGGAGGTCAGTGTGCATTTTCAGCTTGATTTTTTTTTTTTATCTTGGTATATCATGATTTACGTCAGCTGGAAGAATCCCAGTGACACAGATTCTTGCTAAAAAAAAATGCCTGTATTTGGAGTTTGGGCAAACAAAATGTCCGCCTTGGGCTGTAGCGCGAGCATCTTTGTTGTGCTCGTTATTTTTGGGTCAGGATGTGAGCCATTGCTGCCTCCTGTGCTCATCCCGTGGCCGGACATTTGCCAGCTTGGATGTGAGACTTTGGCAAGGGCTGTTGGAAAAGAGGCTCTTGGCACCACTTTCGCCTTGCTGGAGAGGCGGCGTGGTGTAGAGTAGAAATGAACTCTGCCTCGCTGCGATTGGATTGAGAAGATTCCGATTTTCTAAGATTGGTACAGGATTAACCTAACAGTGAGCCTAGTTGGCTAAAATGAACATACTGTAGCTTTGGCTTCTGTGGCTGATGGAGTGTGACTAGTGTTCTCAGTAAGGCATGACATATTAGCACATAACTGTCAGTCGTATTAAGGGAATGCAGACTGTGAATCATTGAGGCACAACTGCAAGTTTTTTCTCAAATAATTTAATCATTTTTGCTAGAAGTTGAGTTGTTTTTCCCGCATTTTTCTGTAGTATAAAATATGTTTGCAGAAGTGCCTCACCGTTTGGTTCAACTGTCTTTGTGCTCTTCTTGCCACTAGTGTGTTTAGCAGACCGCTTAAAGACGGTATGCTAAATGCTGGACTCAGGGGGATTTTGAGCTGCATATATTTGAATAGCTTTGAGTCTAATCTTTTTTATTTTTTTTATTTTTTGAGAATATCAACTCATGCTGTTAAATAGATGGTTGAGTGTTCCACTGGTCAAACATAAAAGGGCTGCAGAACTCATTCCTCCATCTATTGAGTTGTTAAAAATATGGGCTTGCATTAATCCAAGGGTGACTAATGTGTTATGGAGCAGGTGCAGTGGATGGGGATACTGTGCAGATGAGATGGGTACTATATTTGTGTATGTCACTGCAGCTGTGGTTTGGGAAATGTGAACATATGACCATCATGTTATTCAAGACTGTCATCTGCTGTCACATTAAGGTCTTTGGTAGGTTTGTTTTCTTGCCTGTTCACTGGGTATTTCCAATTCACTGGATTTGATGGACAAAAATACCAGACCATGCTTTTTACATTAAATGTACAGTATTCCTCCCTTTATGTGCTCACAAATAAGTCAATGGAACAGGAAAGACTATTTTTACTTTACTGTTGCTGCTAACAACTGACAAGCAGGAGCAATTATTCCACTGCAGCTGAGATTAAATCATCTGTCTTTGAAGATCAGAGACCATGGATACTGCTAAGTGGAGATTTTCCCTAATGAGTTCTTTCAAGTCCCCTAGACTTCCGTATGTAGGCTACGAGACTGTTAACTGCCTCCCAAGAGCCTGAAGTCCTTCGACATCGAGGGCATTGGTTGGATCCTCATTGACCCTTCTAATAAACAGAGGTTATCAGAAGGTCACTGCAGTGAAGCAGGGTGTTATCGTGGGTATTTATGGAGACTTCCTTTGATTGTATTGAACGGATGTTGTTTGCTTGTTTGTTGCCAGGGTCCTGCAGGGGAGGGAAGTGTGTCCAACCCTGCCTTGCTCCCAGTTTTGACTCTTTTGTGTCTTCGATTAAATTAAAACTTTGTGAAGAGATAAATAGTGCTTATCTAAGAGGAGTGGGTGCAGGTCAGCCTCTTTAAGTTTTGTATCTGTCGCAGTTCGTGATGAAAATATTCCTGTTGGAGATCTTTGAAGAAATCTTTGCAAGATATTTTGCTAGACCTATTTACATTCTTGTGCTCTTTGTGTCATATTCTTAAGGTATACTTACACATTTATAAAACTCTAGACAAAGCTGTATTTCCTTTGTGATGATAGCCACTTACATATTTAAGCCTGCCTAAAGGGTGTAGCAAAGCCTTGCCTAACATATTCATTTGTGAATGTTGTCAGTGTGTGCAGTCGGGTCCTCGTGGAGTATTCTCAGACTCTAAGCCCCTGGCCAGGGGAGTGTTTTGAATATATTAACTACTCAGTGTAGGAGTCTGCAGCCCCCCTGGGGTTATGGATCTGCATGCCTGGGCTGAGGCAGAGGCCTCTCATGCCTGCCCAGCCTGCCAGATTTCCAGCACCAGCAGCACTGGACCCTTGGGGCTCAGCATGGGTAGAGGCAGCCTGGAGCTTCTCTGCGCCTGGGGCCTCCAGGTTTGACAGGTGGGACCAGAAACCAGAAGGTAACCCACATATCCAGACGGGGTAAGAACACGAGAGAGGCTTGGGAAAGACAGAGTATAGACTAACACTGTATTTAGTGTAATAAACAATCTAAACATAACAATACATTTTAAAGAATAACATAAACTTTTTGTACTACCAGGGACAGAGGAGAGTTTCCAGAACAACGTTATCACTGAAACAAATTACTCCACCTCCTCATTGATTCTAATCAGGCTGCAGCGCAGTAGGGGTCACGACGGATCCACACATAAAACACACATAGAGACATTCAACAAATATGTGGAACCTTTTGCTTCAAGGCAGTGCAACAGATCAGTGGAGCGGGGCTGGATGATATTTCATTTTCTCCCTGCTACCTGTCGCAACATGCCCCAACTAACAGAGCCCCTTGTGTTTTGAACACAGGGCTATTTCAGTCCAAACAACCACTTAGGTTAAAGATGGGGGGCTGTGTGGGGAGGAATGGGAGCATGGTGGATGGTTGGTCATAGGGCTCAGGAGCCATGAGACCTGCTCTGACTGACTAACAGTAATTGGCACAAGGAGAAGGACCATTAGGTGTTCAGTTTTCTGCGAGCCGTCACATCATGCTACACAACCCCCTCCCCTCTGCTGCAACGTCCCTTTGTGCATTGTCTTTTTCATTCTCTCTCTCTCTCTCTCTCTCTCGCTCGCTCGCTCGCTCGCTCTCTTTTCTAGTATCTATTTGAAACTATAATTCTTGTTAAAATGATTTAAATCGATTTATTGGGTTAAATGTCAGATGAACAGTATTGCAGAAGTGTCAAAGATAATACAGTTCAGATACAGACGACAGTTTGTTGTAGGTCCCCAAGTTGGGATGTAAAATTGAATGGAACGTTTTAAATGTTAATAATCAATGAGTAATGGCCTGATTCTGTCCTGCTGGCATCGGGTGGTGTTTCTCGCGGGACATTTATCATGCAGCTACAGAATTCTGCCTCCTCCAACCTTTACATTGTGGATCAGCTCCCTGGGGAAGTCGGTCTGTGGCAGCAGTGTGCAGATGGAGAAACACTTAGGAAACTCGCAGTGTGCTGCCTGAGCCACTTTTTACAGCAGCCTCTGCTAGCCACTCCTCCTTGTGCTGCAGGTCATTTGTTACACTGCGGATGATTATGTTTGTCAGGAGTCACTCAGGGTGGTCATGAAAGAGGAGATGGAGGACTTTGTCAGTATGAGAACACCAAGAATTCCCCATTGGAGTCAGTGAGGATTACAGTTCTAGGGTGCTGCTAATGGAGTTGTCCCTGTACCTCTGTGATTGGTTCTCTCTATGCTTTGTGCAAAGGCAGGAGGGCTGGAGGGGCAGTGTTTCCTGTTGACGGCTGAGGGGTCATCCGGTCAGTGGTGCTGCCTGGATTATGTGGAGAGCTGGGGAGACTGACCTCTCTTTCTCTCTCAGCTCTCTGTCTTTTCAAAATCCCCCCTCCTCCCCCCTTGCATTTTCCCTCACTGTGGAGGATTGGGAGTAACATTGACCTTGGGTTCACAGAGCTGTATCTACCTGCTGTACCCAAGGGTGCGCACTATGACAACATGGTGTTATTGAACCGTCCCAGTGCTTTCTAGTCCACCACTTTTGTTGTTGGATTCATTACACAGGAAGGTTTCCTTCACGACCCAGCCAGCGAAGAAGTGTAGATGCTGTTAACAGAAATGTTCGGGTTTTGTGAAAATACAGTGTTGAGACATTCAGGTATGACCACAAGTGCATATTTGGGAGAAAAACATTATTAAACTGAAGTGTGTTCTCCTGCCTACATCTACATCTTCATATTATAAGTGGATAACAGGCTGTCGTTGAGACTGGATTCAATTATCTTGCTTGTGCTTTATAACCAAGATTTACCCAGCAGAAACATGGACAAAGTCAATCCCCTGCATCACCGGGGGTGAACCCTCTGCTCTGAATCTAGCAAGCTAAGCTTAATGAGCTACCATTAGCAAAACTAGGGCATTCCCCTTTGCATCCTTTATTAGCATTAGCAAGAAGATGAGACGGTGAAGAGGCTGACAAGAGATCCTTCTGGAATGCTTCATAAAACTTGACTGATTTAATACCCTTCAAAATAAAAGTAAAGAACGGCCAGGGATCATGTACAGAGTTAAGTCTCAAAAAGAGACTGACCCCTGAGTCTCATTTTATGGCTGCACCAACCCTGCAGTTTTAATTATATAATGCAGATGATGTGCCACCAGAAATGACTTGTGACCTTGACATTTTCCTCAACCTTTTTCAACCAAGGCTATGATCTCCACTGAACATTAAACACAGCTATCTTAGCTGAATTCAATAAAAATGTGAAGATTAAAAGCAACTTTGCCAAGGTGATAATTGCTGCACCCCCTCTACCCCAGTTATTTAGAGTGGTCTGACCCCTGAGTCATATCAGCATGGGGAATACTGTGCATATCAGTGTCTTTTTTTCCCAGGGAGCACAGTGAGAGCAGGAATAACCGAGGCTGCTCCAGGAACATCCTAAGAATGCTGATAGAGACGTTGGGCTGCAGTGAGCAATTAGACCCATTTTGTGGCTCGTTAATAATTGAGCATTTGTTAATGGCGTAGATGTTTCACCAGAAGGGCAGACTGCCGGTTGCCATCAGATTAAGCCATGCAGTACTGACACATGTTGCAGTGTCAATGCACAAGTGTGTTGAAGCAAGTAGGAGTAGATTGTTCATTTTTGTATTTACACCTTCGTGTGTGTGTGTGCACGCGTGTGTGCACGCGTGTGTGCACGCGTGTGTTTATGCAATGACCTTGTATGTATGTATCAGCCTGTTTTAACTTCATGTGGAATCTATGTACTCACTCATGCATAGATATGATCTTATACGTATGCCTGTGTGTTTACGTACACATTATCGTCCTCTCTTGTGGTCCTGGGCATTGTCTCCTGCATAATGAAGGACAAATTGTCGAGAGAGGATGATTAGCATTCTGGTGGATCCTCCTGCAGACCCCTCTACTTGTGTCTCTCCTCCTGTCTCCTTTTCCCTCCCCTCCCTCCTCTGTCGTTTTTCCCAGCTTGGAAGTGCTGCAAGCATCGGCAGGCGGGCGAGCTGCAAAAGAATATTGCAGTGTGGCATCACCATGGTAACAGCCATGGTTTCTGACATCCATAGCGCAGAGAGCGGCACCGTTGATCCATGAGACAAAAATAGCAATTTTAGGGCACCCACTTCAGTTTGGCATGCTGAGGAGATGTTAATGTTCATGTAGCACTGGGCTATTGAACAACAGTGACAGATTGGAGCAGAAAGGTGTACAGTATATACACATGCACTCTCATGCATGCATATTTCCAGGCAGAAGTTTAGGAATGCTCACAGAGGTTTTTCTCTGCTTCCCTGCCTCTGCTGCCCCCGTCTGTGTGCAGTAAGGCAAGGAGAGAAAGAGAAAGGAAGGTGTTCCTATCGCTGTTCCCAGTGTCATATCACTGCAGTAGCAAGCCAACATACAACGCATTTTATGTGGAAATTAAGCTCAGTGTAAATTCAATCAGGAGACTTATTCATTCACAACTTATTCATTCACAACATCTCTCTCTCTCTCTCTCTCTCTCTCTCTCTCTCTCTCTCTCTCTCTCTCTTACCCTCTTACCCTGGACGAGCTGGATCACAGATCCAGCTCAACCAGGGTAAATGCCTCTGCCTGTGGAAGACTCAGCCACACCATCTGCTTCACCCTTCTGAGGTTTTTGTGGGGACAAAAGGACCAGGAAAGCGGGCTGTTCTAAAGACATCCTAAGGAGAGAAACATCTATTCTCTTTGCTGCTCTCCTGCACAAACCTCTGCTTCCATTCCAGGCCACTTCACTGCAGACAACACTTTGATCACCACCTTGCAGTCCCTGGCTGACTCCATGCAAACCATTGATGCCTGTCTCAAAACCCTAGAAAATGCTTCAACCTTCAGCTTATCTTCAGCAACCATTGCCGCCACCCAAGCCTCCATGATGCAGCCAGCCTTCACCATGCATTCATCAAACAGCGAACTTAACTCCCCGCCCAAGATCTAAATTTCTTCAAGGCAAACACTTTAATTTAGTGAGCCTTGTCCTGCCATCGGCCAAGTGCAATAAACTTCTCTCCACAGGGGGAACTGATCACCACCTTCAAGACTGCAGATCCCCAGTTAAACCGGGATTTATCTATAGGTCAGTTTCTCATTCCTGTGGTGTCGACCATGGTGTAATCTGCTCCGTCTACCCTGAAAGACAGCTGGAACTTGGCTCATATCTAAGCTTGATTAACCCTTAATCTAAAATATGGAAAAAATATATTTCATCAGTATCATAAAGAATTCACCAGCAAAGTCACTCTTTACATTTCCCAGATTTACTGCTGCAACTACTGTGGGAGCACAGGTCACAGGGCCCCCTCGGTCCCACAGTGCCATTAAACACAACCTTCGAGGCCCCTCTGCCTCACAGTCTTTCACTGACAGAAAGGGCTGTCAGCAGTTGCAAAGATACACACCCTTGGTCAGTTTGTCTCGGTGCATCAATCCATCAAGGATCCCTCCATGGAAAGAGGCATGACATGGTTCATAGACATTCTTAACAATCATCCCTCCATACCAATATATGTATAATGTTTAGCAGCAGAATTGTCATCTTTTTATCGTGGTCTTATCGCAAGCCTTTCCTCAGGTATTTAAGTTACATATGTGGTAAAGAATCTTGAGCCTGCAGTTAAAGTACCAGAAACAGCTTCTCAGTTGAAGGATGTAAACAGTAGGCACATTATCAGTCCTCACAAGCCACATAGAAGTAGCAACAAGTAAATATCCAGGGAAGAGGAGACGAGTCTTTGATCCTGTCTGCACCAAGCTTCAGACCCTATCTCTCGAATTAATCCCCTAGAGCCAATGTCAATAATGCTGCTACAGTATATTAATAAAACTAGCAGGAGCATGGGGTTTCCAAACCATGCATTACCAATGCTTTCAAAACTGTCCCCATACACCTGTTCCAGTAGAAAAAAAATGTCAACAGGTGGGTTTCCAATATTACTATGTGGTGTGCCTGAATGAAGCGCTTTGTTGGATCCAGTTTAAACGAATCCGAACGTTCGTGTACTGAAACTATAATGAAATTTGTGCCTTTAAGTTGAAAATATGCTACCAACAACATCCCTAAGCAACAGTTGCTCTTGATCCTTGGCCATTTTAACTTCATCATGCGCGTCATCCCCAGGGACAATCTGGGAGATTGGGCATGGTGTCTCCTGTGCCATATCTGTCTCTTCTCTCTAGATGAAGGGTGGCACTCTTTTTTGTTTTACGATGGGTTGACACATTCCTCTGATTCATGGCAGCGTTTCACAGATTCCACCTCATCTATTGGTTTTGAGGTTTATTTTCAAGTGCAATGGTTTTCAGGGCATTGTCTGCACTATATTAACTTTATCCTGTCAATGTAGCAGTCTATGTCTGGGGCCTGCATTTGAACCTTAATGTATCTTACTAAATACAGTTGGGTGCCATCGTCAATAGACCTGTTTTGATAAAATCCAGCTTGTGATTTTAAACCTCAGCTCCTTCATGGATTGCATTGACCTCTCTTTCCCTGGTTTATGTTCCAGTTTGGTGGTAAAATAACTCATAAAAATCATCTCTAAAGCTTCTCCTGACTGAGCTATTCCTCTTCATGGGTCAATGGTGAGATGATGTTGATTAGCTTGAAAGTGAACCTTCATTATCAGCAGAGAAGAGATGCAGCACTGATCTGACCAGAGGCTAAAGTGCCCTGTTAAATTCTCCATTACAGAAACTCAGATATCGGGTATCCATTTTTACTTTTGCCATTAAACGACATCTTAAGTGGCCCTGCTTACGTTGCATTCCTATTTCTCTTGCTGAGAAGCTGTGAAATGCCGTTTGTTGGAGTGCTGTGCTTAAAATGCTTTGTTATCAATACAATTTCTGAAAAGAGGGAAAAGTCAAATGAAAAGGCCGATTTTTGCATCTGTTTTAATTTCTACTAATATTTTTTGCAGTTTTACCACAACTTTTATATAGCTTTCTTTATTGCTATCCATTTTGCTCTGCCTGTCGTAGTTTTTGGATTCGCCTTCTTATTCTGCCATTAAGAAAACTACTTAAGACTTTGCTTGGCTGGTATTTTAACGGGATGTATTCCATCATAGTGAACATTTTGGCACCATTTCAGTCAAAATCATTGTTTTAAAAAACTCCCCTTAGTGGGTTCATGTGCTACCAAGCAGTGACTAAATTCTCTGAAACAAGCATAGTTGTGTTTCCTTAAATGTCTAAATCCCTGTATGATCTTTGAGAATGCACCTATATGTACACGTATAGATGCATACTCACTTTCCTACAGTGCGGTTTGTCCCCTTCCTCCTGCACTCAGGACGTCCGCTGCAGTTCCAGTCAACTGTTGATTGTGTGAATGCCACCTGAAGGACACAGTGCTCTTGTTTCATTATCAGCCTGCTCTGTGGAAACAGGCAGAAAGGATAGACCTATTTCCATTTCATTTAATCCTGTTGGCTCTTCATTTTCAAAATGGTATTCTTTTGAATATTAAACATACTGTATGTGCTTTTCTTTGGGGAAAAACTACCCAGAAATCAAATGCACCCCAGTCACTTACATTTTTATCTCAGATTCGGACAGTTTAAGTAAGGTCTGAATTGAATTACGCAGAGATTTATCCAGGAGTAATCACATTCCCAGAGAAGGAGACAAAGATTGTGAACCATAAAGTATTTATTCTGTAGAATGAAGAACAATGTCATCGACAGCAGCATTATCTAAGATTGGCTTTGAGGCTCCTTTGTTAGCCTCGGGTAAAGCTCTGGCTGAGATCAATGTCTTTTCAAAGTAAACTGGGTCATTAAGGGATAACCACCAACCACCTAGGCCTTTTCTCATCGACCACCTCTGGAGGGAAGAAGGAAGGGAGGGAGGGAACAAAAGGGAAGGGTACACAGACCTCACACATTCATGATGATTTGTATGACTGCCGAAGCGTCTCAGAGAGAGCCTATCCAAAAATGATGGTTATGCATTATTATGGTTATAGTAATAGTCACTGCATGATTTGCACTATTAGATAGTATCGAGTTCTAGTGTTGTGGTGAATGTAAGACATGTGGCCCTGCTGTAGGTAGATGCATTCTTAACATAATAATATCCATACATATTACACTTCTCGGCTATCACATTTTATTTTCCTTATTTCTACAGTTAGAGTGATGGGTTCAGAGGCTCAAACACCTCTAGCATTGCCTCTGACATTGGCCTGTTATTTAAAGTCCTCCAAGGTATCCTAAGTAAGTGTGTCACAGGTTGTACCTTGGGGATACTTCATTCTGTTTATAGTCCTGCACTGCCACAACCAGAGTCACGACATACCTCCACCTGGATATGAAAAAAACTCACCTCAACCTACATATAGAGTGCTGCATTATGAACTGATGGAAACAGAAGTCAACTTTAGAGAAGAAAACGAAGAAAGAGCTTCCTGGTTCCCAAAACTGGCAAATGTTCACATTTTATTTCAAAGAATGCTGGAGACCTTAAAAATGAGTCATTCACCTCAGTCATTAGATGCAACTTGGGTCGTCTGAAATAAATTCAACACAGAAATGTGCATTTAATGTGCTGGTTTGTGAGAATGGTCTGAGACATTTTTAATGCTAGATCAAACAACGACACAATCAAAGTCAGAACCATAATCAGTGTCAGTGATCAGTGTTTAGTTGCACTTATTTTGCCGTGACCTTACAACTACAGTGATTCAACAGCTTAGCAACAAAGTTGTTGGAAAGTTTGAAATCAGTATTTGTATTGATCGCCTCGGATCTGTTTTCTGAAGGAACCGTGAGGAGGACCTGGATATCTTGCCTAGTCAACAGAGGTTTCAGTTTACACAGGATTTCATCATTTTTGGGGAGAATATTTACCCAGTATGTCTCGTAATTCTTTGGCAATACGCTGGTATTTGTCTTTTTGGGACAACAGTGTAAGCTGACAGCGTTATCAGTGAATCATGCAGGGGAGCACTCTAAGGACTGCCTTAGAGCTCCCGTGTTTGTTGACACTCTAGCTGGTAAATTGGACATGAGGTTGTGCATGGCTGAGTCTGTTCAAGTGAATCTGTCGAAAATGGAATTGGGTAGCAATATTTACCTCTTTTTTACTTTCTCTCCATCTCTATGTGATTATGTGATTTCTCTCTGTCTCTCCTCCTTTCACCTCTCTCCTTCTCTCTTTCTGTTCAACAAAATAAACACAAACACACTAATTTACCCCCAACCTCCACAATCACCTGCACCTCTTTCGCTCTCCTCTCAATTTTTGCCCTGTCATTTTTTCCCTGCACCTTTCCTACTGCTCCCCTGGACTGCAGTTGCTAGGCAACAGCTGATTGAGCATGAGGGGTATGCAATTGACCAATTAGAAATCTTAGGCTTTATTCAGTGTGTAAGTGGGCACTGGATAATGTACTGTATGCATGTATTTGTATGTTATGGGGGGAGGGGGGTTTGCAGCTTTACAAAGCTCCGACCATAGACTGTATGTAAAGATGGACGACAGGACGGCTCCCCAAAAGTGAAGCCAAAGCTTCTCGATCGCCATCTGGTGGGTGGCTGCAGTAAAGGTCATTAATCCTGCCCCCTCCATGTTATCAGATGGGACATGTACCAAACTGGCAGCATTCGTATTTGGGATATTTTGGCTTAATTTCTGGAAAGTAGGGGTAAGTTGAAGAAGCATATATACAGTCTATGGCTCCGACAATAAAAATCATTGGTAAACTTTTCATTTTTACCTGGTGCTGAGTGAAAATGACTAATCTTTTAGTTGCGATACTTCGTATAAGATGTAACAAATTAACTTTATGGGAAGCTTTAATTAAACTTGTTTGTGTGTTTTCTACACGTTCACCATCAGTACGTGTCAGAGATAATTTGTGTGTGTGATTTCTCTCACATACACTCAGCTGTGCTTTCCAGCTTTCCTTAATTCTGTCTATCCTTCCCACTGTCCCATCCCTTCTCACATTTATCTCTTCCTCTCTTCCTCTCTCTCTTTCTCTCTCTCTGTTGCCCTCTCTTTCTCTCTCTCTCTCCCTCTCATATACCAGAGACACCCTCTACCAGTCACACATCCATCAATGTTCCTCCTCCTCTGTTCATCTACAGCCCTGAGGATTCCATTATGGCTCAGCTGCCGACACACACACACACACAGATTTTAGGGATAGGCAGCTCTATCTTGTCTTGCCACGGGCCGAGATATGATTAGTTAGATAGTGATGCAGCTCTTGATGACGGCGGTGACTCAGATTGTGATGATGATGATGATGGTGGTCCCAGAGGCAGTGAGGTGATGACGAGGTGCACTTTCGCACAAATGTTTCTTCACAGTTGTTCGGCCCCTCCATCATTCAGAAAGCTTCTTTTTGTGGATAAGACTTGAGTCAACATCCTGTGACCCCGAGCTCAACCAACGATCCAGTCAGTTCATTCCCAGCAGGAGATTTTCCCTGAGCAACCCTGTAGCTTGTTAGTGATTTGTTTATTTTGTTATGTACTGGCCAATTAGTGGACATGTTTTTTTTTTCACAATAAAAGCGGGATGACGCAAAGGTGCACTGGACTGCTCCCTTCTGAGTCAGAGTAGATGAGTAATGGGCTGTTATAGGGTCAAGTATAATATATGTACAACACAATATGTGCTTAACTTGTTGCTCTTTTACGAGAGATTTTCTCTAGTAATGACTCATATGAGGCAGCTTGAGTGGCACCTTTGTGGCTTCTCAGTACTCCTCATAAACGCTGTATGCTTTGTGCTTTAATAATCACTTGATTTTACTGTTAGACATAATTCTGCATTTAATCTGCATACAACTGGAACATCGGAAGAAATCCTACAGCTATTACTTGACTGAAACTGCCAATTTAATATAATGGGCTACTATAGAAAGCCCATTCGAACATTATTTTAAGTGTGTTTAACTGTTTTTTTCTATGTGCCAAGGACACTGTGAATTTTGCTGGCTATTCCCGCACTAGGCCAAACTAAGAAATGCCGGGGACTGAACCAAGGTGAAGGGTTGCTTTTTTTTTCTATTGCACCATCCTGGAACCTCAGTCATTGTGATGTCTTGACTGACTGGAGTTGACTGACTTGGCCTCAGTTTGTGCCTGAATGTACAATAGGTAAAAGTTCAGCATCTGATGTCCATTATGTGTTGTAGTATTTTTTTAAACAACAATGTCCTTGTCCAAAGTACATTTTGAGAACATTCTTGCGGCCCCCTATTAGAACATTGTACCCAAAGCAACATAAGTGGCACAGTGATATCACTCCTACAGTAACTGGTGTCCCTACATTATCATTATTTTCGATCGTAAATTTCTGACGCCGTAAACTGCTCACTAGTGATGGAACCATAAATAAATTAGCAGCTGTGTGAGATGAAAACTATTATTACAAGATCTGCCGGCAATTATTTTCCCACTCACAGTCCTAATGACTTTTTATGTGAAACCACAAGCTGTTGCACGCACCCACTCTGCACTGACACTGCAGACAGGGAGCCACCTCGGGGAGGCGTCAGTGTGTCAGCTGCACTGCGTCTGGGGAGAGGGGATGCTCAGAGAGGGGTTAATTGTCGATACCACCCAGTTTCACACATTCACGCCAGCAACCGCATGTACACGAGCGCTCCTAGGAGTCAGGTATAGGAGACCACCAAGGTCAGCCAGTGATGGGGAGATGAGAGCACTTTGCCACTGCTTGAACAAAGTACTAGTGCTGCCTCAGCACTCCGAGCCCAGGAATACAAATACATTGAGCTAAGTGAAAGAGTTCTTTTACACAAGACCTTGAGCCTTCTTCAAACTGCCGACTTCACACTAACAGTGTGGAGCACTGATGATAGAAGGACAGGGACAGAGGGATAGCGGACTCAGGGTAACTCAAGGCGATCCGAGAGTGGAATAAAAGAAAGACGAAAACGCAGGGGAAAAGAAAAATATGAGGGTGAAGAAGAGCCTGGAATGATTAATAGAGAGAAGGGTGGCAAAGACGCTATAGGGCGCCAGCATAGGAGGAAGAAGCCGAAATAGTGTGCCATCTATAACTTCGAGCTGCAGACATTACAGGAGATTAAGTTGAAGAGAAGTGACGAGAGGCAGAGTGAAAAGAGAGAAGGGGAGAATAAGGCAAGTCACAGCTTCTTATCGTCACACTGCCAAGAGTGACATTGATTAGCACTTGCCATCGGCAGGGAGGCCGTGAACCAGTCGCAAGGAAGGTCAGATAATTAAACCCAATGCCACTGCAACAAGCTGGCACTGTGCCCGCCCCGATCCCGCCCCTCACTCACTGGAGCCTGATGAGAAAAACTGTTGTTGTGTGTTTGTGGTGTAATGTATGTAGGGTGTGTGCATGGAAATCATACAGAAATAGCTACAAAGAGGACAGTCACTACAGAGTAATGAAAACTTTTAATTTGCTGATGTTGCAGGCATTGCAAATATGAAATAGCATGATTGATGGCAACCAAAGCAGTATGCTTTGTGAAGCATGCTGTTTTAATTGAAGCCATCACTGGCGGTGATGATGCTCTCACTTTTTGGTTCTGTCCGACCACTGGGAAATGTCTGGCTAACGTAACTTTGTCCTCCAAAGAGATACTTTTCCTTTGCACGTTTACAGTTTCCCTCAGTTAGTTGTCACAAGATATTTGTAATAAATAATCTGCCGCTCTCTGCTCTCCATCTGGGATGTGATGTTGTGACAGATGTGTTCTGGCCCATCTAACTGATGTTTTGGTTGTTTGTGTGTGCATGCGAATTTCACCTCTCTCTTAAACGCTGCTGTTCCTATTCCAACCTGTGATTTTTGCTCCTGTCATCAGCAAAGTCGACTCTTCAAAGAGCTCACGGGAGCTTTTTTTTGGCATTGTGAGAGGAGCATGGTGAGATGGGATTTGACCCCAGTGAATTCTCTGCTTACTTTGATCTGAGCATGCATCCTTTTAATAGACCCAAGCCTGCTGTCAGCTTGGCGGTTAAAGCATTAATTTTTGCTTCAGGCATTATTAATAATGCTCTTTAGATAAAAAGGAAGGGATGGTGTAGGTGATGGGAACAAAACATTCAAGGGGGGAAATGGTTCCAATTAAGTGCTAATCTGATGTGAAGTATTCTATGTGGATAACAGCCACACAGGTTACTGTGTTGAGCCGTCAGTATCCTCCTTATAAGGAAATTAAGTCAAATTTATAGTATTAAGATGGCGCTTGAGGGGTATTTCATGGCTGTTAATTGCCTCTTGCCTTCTTTAATATGTCATTGCTGCCAAGAACTCTGCACATACACAGTGCTGTGCATTGCAATTGATGGTTATCATTTTCTGACGTATTAATAAAAAGCTGTCCTTGGGCCTGGTTTCAGCTCTCTCATTTCCCCCCGTCCCCTGTGCCATCCACACACCTCCAGAAATACAAAGAGCAGGGTGAGGTTATGAATGTCCTGGATCAATATGCTCAAAATTGCATCAAAGGAGGGGGGAAATGTAAAGCTATACCCCATCCACTAAGTTTCACTATTACCCCAGGCATCCCATTTTGTCCCTTCTTTTTAAAGTAAATCTTACACCTCTCAAATGTAACTCATATAAAGTGCAGCATAAAAAGAAACTTTAAAACCTAAGCATTGATTTTAATAAATGACCCCCTAAAACCTGAGGGTTTTCTGAACAGCTGACAGAACTGCCAATGTTTGCAAAAACGTAGCCTCTGAAGCAGATAGAGGCATGAAATATAAAATTAAAACTTTTGATAGCTTTAACATTTGGCTTTCATTGTCGATCATTGCATTTTTCCTTAGCTTCGTGAAAATCTTTAGAAAAACCAACAAAGCTGGCAAACTCACTGCGGCCCACCCTGCTCCTCCTCAAACATATCTCTTACTGACCGAGCCTTGGTCAGCAGGTCAACAGGCACATCGCCTGAGTCAGAATCTTTTTCAGTGTTATTTTCATCATTGTTTTATCTACTAGAACACTGCTGTAATCTGTTTCAATATCAGTCCCATCTGTTAAGTCGTCAGCCATTGTCTGAAATGCTACTTCAAATGCTGACAAATTACATTTTTGTAACATTTCACATTAGCATGAAAGCAGTGTTACTTCACATGAAGCGATCTCTGTTAGCATATTAAGAAAATAAGTCCAACATCACTTCATATGAAATTGAATGACGCTTTAATAGGAGCACGGAGGATTTGGGCTTTTGTTTTACCAGATGATCGTCACTTTGGAAAAGAGGAGCAGTAACATATTGACACGCAAACTACAAAAAGCCCCAGAACTAGTAATGGCTGCTGAAAAGTACAGTCATTAATGATGAATTACCTGTCATGTGCGAACGGCTTGTTTATTTCTGTGTTAAATCGTCTGATTGCTTCTCTGTGGCGCATTGCACATTATCAGCTGCAGCGAGGCAGGCGCTCTCTGCGTGAGATCTGAATGGTGAGATGTGTCACCGAGGATTAGTGAGAGAGTGGCGACGCAGAGGAGGTGTTGAGGGCGCCGAAAAAAAGGGAGAGAGAGCAAGAAGAGGTAATGAGAAGAGGTGACGGTGGAGAGAGAGAGAGAGAGAGAGAGAGAGAGAGAGAGAGAGAGAGAGAAATAGCTGGGAGATGATTGGATGGCAGCAAGGAGGTGCTTGGTTGCTGTAAGGGGAATCTGCTGATTCTCTATGACGTGTATGTCAAGCCGTTACTTGTGTATGTTTACAGAAGCGATGTCATTATCTTTCAGGCATGACATCCCTCCCCCCTACATCCACACCCACCCAAGCTCACTGATAGCCATCTGTCCGGTAATTAACCTGACTGACTCACTGTGCAGCATCAGCTGCCTGACTGCCCTTGACCGAATCACTGCATGTGTCTGTGTGTGTGTTTGTGTCTTTGTCCACCTGTCTTTCGTTTTCCTCACCTGTGTCTTAGGCTCAGATCCTTATGAATGGGTCTGTTCTCCAGGCATGACTCTGTGTTCAGGCTCATTACCTCTGACTGTAATGCAGTGATGAAAATGAATTTGCAGTTTGATGTTTGCCGTGCAACTTTACACAACTTGTGAATTTACATTCAATAGTCGTCAGAGGCGGACAGGGACAGCGCAGAGGAGAGAGGAGGGAGGGTCAGATTGACGATAGTTACAGGGAGGAAGATTGTGACGTTTGATCGAGAGCAAAGAAGGTGTGAAACGGGAATACTGAATTGTACCTGACACCACCACTTTGATATTTCATATGAAATAAAGGTGAAAATGCAGACGTATCCTGCCGTGCGTGTGCGTGTCCGTGTGCGTGCGTGCGCGTGCGTGCGTGTGCCTGTGCGTGCGTGTGTGGTTACATCTAACTTGAGAATAAAACATTTTTTATTTTTTATTTAAGTGACCATGATTATTGTTGAAGTAATTTATATTATACAAAACAAATTTTCAAAGTTAATCTATTTTAGAAAGTCTTGGCAGTAAACAGACGAATGGGTGAAGAACGGGTGAAGACAGTGTGTGCGTGCGTGCATGTGCATGATGGAAGACTTGCCCTGCAGTTTCAAAAAAGTCATAAGAGCAGTGCCCCATTCCTCATATAGAGTATTGTGTCTGCAGTGAGATGTCCGGCTGCAAGCACTCATGGAAAACCTACATTTACCCTGTCACTTCATCTTTCTGTATCATTCAATCTATTTATACAGTATATGTCTACTTTTTATACAGCCATCTCTAATGACTTAATAGCCCATGGCAGTTACACATAAACTTGCAGGTATATATGTTTGTAGGTATTTTTACAACTGATGGTTCCTAGGGTAGTGTTTGTGGTTAGCTACCCACACACAGTTTCTGTTTTTACTCTCACCGAATTTATGGCATTTTTGTTCATACGCATGCCCCAAAAACATACACAATTTGAATTCCTTCAAAAGACACACTGCTATTGATTTGTGCTCAGATTAAATGTGCTGCCATGTCCTCAGAATGAGATTCACGTAGCCGCAAGAGCCTGATTGGACCGGGGGATCAATAAGGTGGCAGAGAGATGGAGAGACGAGAGATGAGGGGAGCAAGAAGGAGAGAGAGAGAGACAGATGTGTTCGCGGTTCTTCATTACACCTATAAAAGGGAAAAAATGAGAAGTGGCAGCCAGGGAGTAGTAGCATTCTGTTGCAGTGCAGTCCCAACTTAAACCCTGAAGTACTGTGCATTATTATCTTCCCAGCTTTTGTAATACTGTAAAATGATGAAATAAAATGTGTTAAATCTCATTACTGACATAACGTACAAATAAGCATTGAGAAGGACAGGAGGACAGAGAGCAAAGAAGGGTGAGTGAGTTGATCTGCAATGTGAACTCATATCCTGGCTGTATAAATGCACCTGATACAGAGGAGCAGGAGTGAAAGTGGGACGATGCCAGAGACGCGTCACAGTGAGGGACAGAATGCATCAGAGGGCTCATCTGTCTGAGATAGCTGAGTATAATTAACAAGGCCTTAGTTTTTAATTAATTTGCCTCAATCACCGTTGAAATTCTATTCTTGCATTTTGGACTAAATTTATTCAAGGACATGCGCTCAAACAATCCACACTGTGTACTTTCTCTTTTTTCTTTCCGAGTCCCCCTCTTCTTGGTTTGCTTGCCCAAGTGTTGTTGGTTCTTAATTCCCTTTTCCTTCTTTATTTACCTCCTTTTTTTCATTCGGATAAATTCGGATATGATCTAAGTCCGGCACATCCAATAAATGGTGTCCCGTGTTCCTAACATTATTGTGAGATGTGAATGTGGCAACTCTGCAGTGCCCTCCAATGGTGGGTCTGTGCCCAGGGAGGACGAGGGAGCACCTGGTGATGATGCGATGGCCAAACTCAACCAGCTGAGCCCCGAAAACAACAACCACCATCTGAAAATAATAATAATCCCTCTGTCACACTTCCAGCTCCATGTGGCCGGGACATCGGAGCGAAGATATTACTCTGCTTTGCTGGGGTTTACGCGCCGTATAACCATCTATCCCCCCCTTTATTGGTTGATGCGATATACTGTGGATAGAGAACACTCTGTCTCTGAATACATGGAGTCCACTCCGCCTGTGTTTGTCTCTCTCTCTCTTTTTATTTCTTGATGGGAAATACAGAATGGACATGAGACTAAGCGAGATCACAGCAAGTGGTTTTTAAAGGGACTCCATAGATTTTACACTTGAAATTCAGTTTCATTGTCATGAGTAGAGAAGTTTGCATATCTCATCCTCTCTTGCCTCAGATTAAATAATTCTTTTTTTAAATATGTTGCTTGTGAGTGCCTCATCTTCAAGGATTGTAGTACCAGCTTTCTGCAATGCCACTTCAATCACCATCAAGCTGACAGTCCTATAGTTGTTTTAAAGTGGTTTATTCTTCTGCCCCTCCTGTTACTTCTAATATTGTTCTTGTGTAGCCGTGGCTCCCACATTTCAGTCCATCTCAAATCACTCTTACTAAAATTAGTGAGTAAAATGTTCGAATAACTGATTTATGCAGGAAAAAACAACAAGACACAAAAAGGAAGCTTCTTATTAACAAGAGTTGGCGATGTCACTCGGCTGTCCTCACCGCCACCTCTATTTATCATGCATGAATACCTGAATCCCTGAATTTTGCATGAAGCTCTCACTGTGATGTATCTAGACGGCACGAATCAGAAAGATAATGGCATGCGTAACTGTAAGCACTGGTAAACCTTCCCTTCAAAACAGGCCTGAGAAAATTGACTATAAGATGCGATGCACAGTTGTTTTTTTTGTGCATCAGATAAAAGTGATGTCTGTTGATGGAGAGCATTGAAAACATCTTTGAAAGCTACTGATGCATGTACAAGTGTTCCTGTTAAAGTTGGACCACAATGAGCCACTGTTTATCCTTGTCTTGCGCTTTGAACTCCTTTCTAAATAGTCACTTTCCTGGCATCCTTCTTTCCTTTTAACTGGACCAGAGGGAATGTGGCCATCAGCGGAAAAAGATCCAATGGGCTTGTTTTCTGAGCTGTAGAACAGTTCTATTGGAATGGGGAAGGAATGTGTGTATCCATACTTCAGAGGCCACCACTGAGGTGTGTGTGTGCGTGCATGGTGTATCATCCTTGACAAAGGGAAGAGGGAGCTCCCATCGCTGCTGACTTCACCAATCTCTATCTTGAGGACGGCCTATTTGAAAATGAAACCTCGGAAGTTTTTCTGACAGTTTCATTTTCAGGTGCACTTCAGCAGAATATATATTTATGTGACCTTCGATGTTTTTATGCAATCCATCAGCATCTTTCCTCACAAGTGTGTGTCCTCAGACTGCTCTGGTAAGCCGGGACAGGGTATGTTATTGATATTTTTTGATCTTGTAGTCAGGTCGTCTGTGTTAATTGACCGTTTCCATGCAGGTGGGATCCTCCTTCACAATGAATGGAGGCGCTGCACCATCCCTGGGTGCAACTGGTTGCCGTCCTTGGGGAGGCGGGCAATGACAGTTGAAGTAATTGACTGTTAAGCTCTTATGGATTTACTGCCTGCTGGTGGTGTAGCAGAGGGCTGATCACCCTGTACCACACACACACTGCTTTTTATATGCATTATTCTCTGACACACACATATTGAGCGCACACACACACGCACTGCTTTTTGAGCATTGCGTTAGTTCAGGCAGGACACGAAGTCAAGCTCAGCTCACCGGGCTGCTACAGCAGCTGATCTCAAAGCCAGCCCACATCAGCTGATGGCTCAGCTGACTCTCTTCCACACATTCATTGGCAAAGCTCAGACAAGGCGCCTTATTTAAGCTGCTCCAGTCTGCAACCCAGCTCCACCCTTTTTCATGCTGTGTTGGATTTAGTGTCATTTCTGTTGTCATTGACGCCCGCTCTGTTCCCTTTGGGGGTCGTGCTGACGCTCTCCCTGTCTTAATTTTTCCATGTAGGCAAATGGAAGAACTGAAAGGTGTGCTCTTTCTGTCTTAGGCTTTCGATGTATGGCCATATCCCACCAAACGTAACTTGTGCAGATGCAAATTAAGTTTTCTTTGAGTAAAGTGGTCCCGACTGAATTAGCCAAGTGATCAACACAAGCATTGCAAGGTGTAAATCTGTCCGGCTTACATTAAAGCCTGCCTAACTATGGTTATATTGTACTGTATACAAAGTACATTAAGATATTGTGGAGCTGCGTTTACTGTTACAGGGATGGAATTAGGATGGTGTCTGTGTTGCCGTTTCTCCTCGGGTACCAGTGGCCAACCATAAGGTGTTGTGTTTGTCAGAGCCAAGCTTTAGCTAGGTGGAGAGATGCCCCTGGGAGTGTCTGACTCACCCATGCTTGTGTGGGTATGTGCATGTGTGCGTGTATTTTCCATGCAGAGGGTGTGAGGTGTTGGCAGGGCTGTCATATTAAGCCAATGGCGCTGAACTCATTGTGTCAGCTCCTGCAGGCTGCTATTGATGCTCCTATCATATAACTCTCTCTTCCTTGCCCTCAGTGTGGCACACTGGCCACATTCTTGTCACTACTTGCCCCTGACACATGCATGTGGGCTTGTGGGAGCACTTTTGCAATTGTACCTTTGCAGCTGTGTGCCTGAGTGCATGTTTGTTTGCCTGCCTCCATTTGTGTTTTTACATGAGTGTGTGTGTGTGTGTGCTTCATTCCTGATCTCACAGTGCATCATGGAGCTCTTAGAGAGCACTGCTGCATTTCTGCATCATTACGTGTCTCCCGAAGGTTGAGCAAGAGGCCCAGGGCTGCAGGCGATGGATTTGGACCAGAGAATAGGAACAACAGAGAGAAGATAGGAATGGACTAGGCAACAAAACAAAACAGTGTATTAAGGAGCTGTAAAGAAGCGACCGAGTGAAATGTCGGGCTAACTGAGAGGAAAACCAAGGAAATGGATGAGTAACATGGAGGAACTGTTCAGTTGCAGGTAGACAGAGAAAAAGATGGAAAGTGTGAGAAAGAGAAATGTAAGCTGTGGTGCACTTTAATGTTATAATGTAGTTTATCTAAATTTCATCCCTTATCTTAAAACGACTCCCAGTGAGGTGGAACATTTTTATTAGGTTTAATGTCTGTCCACCTTTATCAAAACAAGTGAGCAGTTAAGGTCGACGAAGGTTTTCCCACTTAACTTGTATCACGATAATATAACTTAATTACAGAAAAAAACATGTGCAGTAATTTGACCTTTTTGAAGTATGGAATATCTTTACAAACAGTTAAGTCCTGTAGCAGAGGTCAGCTAATGGGGGGGCTGCAGAGGGGAAAGTCGAAATATGCTTTCTGCCCCTATTCCCTTCCATACACTATTTAAGCTTGTGAAGCACTGCAGAAAATATCCATTCTAACAAGCGGGGTCTTGGCACAACTTAGCTGGAAGATGACAAGGATCACACATGCGTCAAAGTTAAGGTTTATTTTAACACAATTTAAGTTGAAAATTAAATTTGCGCTTCATTTTAAAATCTTGTTTAATTTAAAGTACTCACAAAGATATCTTGACAAAAATAAATGTATTAGACATACATAGGTAAAACATTGTTGATACAAAAGGTTTTCATCTACTTCATGTCAGAGTCGTGTCAACATCCTGAAAGTGGGTGAAGGTGCATTAGAATCAAGACTATGCCATCTGGCAGATTTTCAAAGTAAAATAAAAGTAGGATTTGAGAGTGTATATGATGAAAAAATAAAATGACTGGTTTAAATTGACAATTTACAGGAAGAGCTAAAGAAATGGATGAAACTGAAATGAACTTGAAACACTGGAAGACTGGAGAGCAGGGGGGGAGGCAGATGATATAATTGTAAATATGACAATAGTATAGAGAGAGAACGAGGGAGATATGTAATAACAAAAAAGAAAGGTTCGGGCTGTAGAAGGCACCACTTCCATTAAAGAAACACAACTTCATCTGCTTAGAGTAGGATGCGAAATTGCGGCCAGGATAAACATTGCCATCTACTCCCTTGGAAAAATAGACGAGCAGCACTCAGAGGTCTGTCGCACTAACACAGAACAGTACACAGTGGTCGCTTGTGAATAACACAGCCAATTAAGCAGCCACAACACAGGGCTCATGGCAACTCGGGGGCCTCAAAGGACTTAATTACTGATCTCGGTTTGCAGGGACAGACGGAAAGGTAGAGCGAAAAAGACACAGAGATGTATTCCTCAAAAGAGGATAGTGTGGTTTCCCTCTTCTGGAAGTACAGGGATTCTAATTACTGTCCATATGCAAATGGATAATCAAATATCATGATGACAGTGGGTTGCCGGAGAATAATGTTGTTAGGTTGTTTGCTTTTTCTAACTGGGAAATGCCTGTTGGGGATTCCCCACTGACCAATTGTCTCCTTCTAAATATAGAATAATATAAACGAGCTTATGCGAAGGCTGGAATCGGTCATTTATCGTCTTCACCCTTATTGTGTTTGATCACTCTTGCATTTGATGTTATGAGGTACTGGAGCGGGAAGTATCTGCAAGCAAATTAATTCATTCTGCCAACATATTACACTCACTCATGGCAGCTTTGAGTACAGTAGGCCTGCTTGTTCAATCAATGTTTAACACGGCAGATAATTTCCGGTAATTTCCTGAGGAAGATATTATATGATATTATAGGATGGTCTTGTATCACACTGTGTAAACAGGCAGGGGGGGGAATCAACGCAGAACAATGGCAATTATTTCCTGGCCACTTTCTGGCACACGTTTGTTTGACAAAGGATGATGGGAAATGTGGTGAAGCAGGTAAAAATGAGAAATGGTTATTGCTGACATAATGAGGCTGGGCTTTTATCTCGGTGTATTGTGGGTTCATAATTGCGACCGCTGGTTCACATAAAGGGCAGTGATACCAAAAGCTGTTCTGGTATTGAACCGAATCAAAAATAATCACCTGGAGGAGAAAAGTGCGGGATGAAATAAGAATGGGTTGAAGAGGACTGTAGCAAGAGGAGCCATTAAATGAGAGGAGGGAAAAGGTCATCAATGAATGTCATCCGCAGCCCTTCAATCGGGAGCCGGAGCAGAAAGTTTGTGATTAAAATGAGGTATATGCTGTTTATCAGCTCTATTGGCAGAGGGCAAAGAGAGGTGTGAGTTTTAGAATCAAATATGAACTGCTTGCGTGTTATACCTTGCAACACTAAGCGTCCATGTGACCTGAATTGGAGTGTTTGTCCTCCTGCGGATGTGGTTTTGAACAACGGGCCTGTCTGGCCAGAATGAGGCCAGATTTAAGCACCAGAAGCTGCTAAAAGAGAGATAGCTGGAAGGGAAATGAGAGTCAGAAAGATAGAGAAAGAAGAGCAGCGATACCTGAGGGTGAGGGGATATGTGAGAGTAACTTGTCATATCTGATGGCTTATCCTCAGTTCTTGGTGCTTCCCATTTGTCACTGAATCAACCAGGATTTATGAGCTTCTTCAAAGCTACAAATCCTTATTATGGCCCTTCAGATAAAGAATGACACCCGGGTGTTAAAGGGAGTGTGTCTGCATTGACGGGATGGTCTGAATTTCCCTGTTTAGTGGGGAGGGGCATGTGTGTGGAAAATGTAGACTGACTTTGAACCGATTGAATTTTGACATGGAGCCAGGATTTATTTTTCCTCATATGCATTTTTTGATATTCTCACCAATTTCCTATAAATTATGGATCTTGAGGAAAGAAATATACATATTCAGGGGACTGATATCCATGACTGTGTTTTTTGGGGGGGGGATTTAAGTGGACTTTGGCAGACTTTGACCTTGGCAGTGGTATGAATAGTTTTGAATAAATCGAGACTAAAGTGAATCTTAAACTATCTACCACAGAAATGTTTATCTTCATAGAAATGCGTATAATACATACATATAATACAAAACTCAGCTGTACAAGTGTAGTGCTAGTAAAACAAATAAAACATCACTAGCAGTCAAATCATTGAAGAGGTGTTTGGTCATTATGATTCCAACAGCTTGATAAAAACCCTGAGCTCTGCTGTATTTCTTCAGACAGATAAAACCCTAGTTGGGCAAAAGAAAGTATCTTGACTGAGACTGTGACAACTGAGCAAAAACCAATTTAGTGAAGTCTGCATGTTAGGCGTTTCTAACAGATGGTGGTTGACACAAGTATGGTCTTGTTCCATTACAAAGCTCTAATGGAGCGTTTCAAACAGAGGGAGAGGAGCTGCAGGATTGTACAGTATGAGGCAAACCATCACAGTATGGAAACCTATTCTACCCCAAATTAAAAGGATGAAACTGCAAATGACCAAAACATGGGCACATTTAGACTAATTGACAGTCTGTGACTTTCATATTCGTACATCCAATGTCATCCATAGCTGTGGAACCCAGAGGAAAAAGTTGCTCTCCACCTTTACTGCAATGTGCCACCCTACCCTCCGAAGAACAGTCCTCCCAGCAGTATCATGCTGTATCTCTGTGCTGTCAGTCCTCCTCCTTACAAATAAACCGCATCCCCTGCACTGTACAAACTATCATAACGATGGAGCCACCTCCCCCACAGCTTCTGTAGCAATGACATAAGGCTGTTACAGTTACACCTAGCATACGGCCCTAAGCTACAGGCAGTGTGCAGATGGGTACTATGATGAAAGCGAGTCTTATAACAGGGAGTTATGTTAAAGAATAGGAGCCATAGAAGCAGTTGCGGGGCTTTACCACAGTATTTGCATATTCTAATGAGCCCAATGTTCAGGGTTAGCTGCTTACACTAATGACGCGTTTAGTTCTTAATAAATCAGTTAAGGCAGCTCCCTGCTGGAGCCTGGGAAGCGTGCATGTGTGTGTGTGTGTTTGACTCTGTGTGTGTGTGTGTGTGTGTGTGTGTGTGTGTGTGTGTGTGTGTGTGTGTGTGTGTGTGTGTGTGTGTGTGTGTGTGTGTGTGTGTGTGTGTGTGTGTGTGTGTGTGTGTGTGTATATCTCACTAACTGCATATTACATTAAAATGCAGCTTTGTGTAGTTGTGTGTGTGCAGTTATGCTGTAATTTTGTGAGAATGTGTAAATGAGTGAATAAGTTTGTGAGCACTTGTCTGTTTCTTAGTGCTTGCTCAAATGTCTTTATGTCTTCTGTGTGTGTGTGTGTGTGCGTGTGCGTGCGTGTCCACTACTTTGAAGTTTCTTTTGAAGTAATGTTACAAGCACCTCGCCGGAAAAAAAGATTTTGTATTTCTCCGTCATGCGCTCCTTTCAATTTAAAAACTTGACCTGCCAACATTTCCTGTGTCTTGTACAGTTTCTTCACATTTCTCCATATTTTTACTGATTGCACTTGAATTGCATCTATCACTCAATCTACATGTAACAGCACTGGAAATAACGACGAAGGTGATCAAAAACACACACAAACTACTCGTGTTTTGTCTTCTCATCCTTATGCCAAACGTGCACAGTTTGTTTCCAGTCCTCGCGTACTGGTAGTTCTCCCAGATATGTGAACAACATGGAATCAGTCCTTTGTCGAAACATTATTGTTTCTTGCAGAGAAGAGAGTAATTTTATCATGCCACTGACAATTTGACCCACTGGTGTTTAGAAGGTCTTTGGGCCATGGTTCTATCATAAGGATTAGTTCTCAAATGGGATTACAGGCTTGTATGAAAAAATGAATAAAAGAGGGGGGGGATGCTCAAACAGGCAAGAGAGAAGAAGTATTTAAATGCAGACAGACACATTCAAGTAAAGAGATCATTTTATCATCATTAGGGAGGAAGGGGAGAGGAGGGGGAGGAATCTGTCTAAAGAGGGATGGAAACTGTATGGTGATGAGTGAATTCTGTTGTTTATTAAAGATTAAAAATGGAAAGATTTAGAAGAGCTTCTATGTGCGGAAGAAAGAACAGAAACAATGTTTTTCATTAGGTTTTATTTTCATGATCTTATCTCAGTGTTTTCTCTTTTCTTTCCGGCTCTGCCTCGTCCTCTCACTCTTAAGTGAGCCAGAATAATATCTGTGAAGATGCACTGGAGTGGAATATCCTGGTCACCCATCCGGTGTGACGAGGACACTACAGTAAAACACACACAGGCGCCCGCGTACACACAAATACACACACACATGTACTGTTATATGGGATGGCGGGAGGGAGACCCACATGGCTTGGAGTGCCAGCGGCGTCTTGTTGCCCTGCCACCATGGCCCTTCTGCATGTAGGTCAACCTCGGCCGGGGGCACACCATTCAACCCCCCACAAACACACACCCTCCTCCCTCAACTCCCCCTCTCACACTCCTCCCTCACTTCCTCCAACTACTGGATTATTTTCTTCCTCTCATTTCTTTTCTCTACAGCACATCCAGTCATTAAGAATAAGAATAGCAAATAATCTGGTTGGCATTACCTGAAAATAGGACAAACACAAAGAGTTTATAGGAAGCACACGAAAAAGCACAGCAATTATTCCAGACAACCAAAGCAAGAACTAAAAGAGTTAGCTAGATTGTGATCAAGGGTTTGTTTATGTCAGGATGAGACATTCGATCTTTATCTTTACAATTAGATTTAAGGTTGATGTCTGGGTCATGGATATGAACTCCTCACCTTCCCCTGTCCAAACAGCTGAACGAATCACCCTCCATGCATTTCTCCTATGTGCTTGTCTAAAGGCCATTACTGCTGTTTTAGAATTTGATAGAAGGCCTGTGGAAACGGTGCTCGCTGCTTTTCAGATGGTTTCCTACAAGTCGCGGTGGCACCAGGATGTTTTTCATCCCTCCCATCTCTTTGCCCTATTATCCTGCCACTCCCCTAATCTCCTATCATGGCTTTTCAACACCTTATTCATTCCGTAAATTCCTCCATATTTATAACTCTGCAAGCTACAGTCGCATCTCCTGGTGTCCCCAATTTGTGGCGTTATGAAACTTTTGGGTCTCTTCCAAAAGCACTTTCAACTAGGAAGATTTTACATAGTGTTATTTTTTGTCAGAACTTTAATTTAGTTTGTTTGAATGACAGTAATTGCTTTAAAACGGCAGAGAAAGGCGGCAAGTGGCACACGAAAAAATGTCTTCATTTGCACATATGAAAACAGTTGGTGCTACAGAGGAAAATGTGTTTGTGTTTGCGACATCTCCATTAGACAACACTGTATCAGTGTGCATCTCCCTGTCTCCGTGCCCAGGCGAACAGTTGGCAGCGCTGCCCTGTGCATCAACCAAACACGACGACACCCACTGACATTTAGCAGATTTCCAATCACTAATCAGAAAATCCAAATTTGTTATGTTTTAGGAAATACACAACATATGATGTTGCTTTCTGTTCTGAGAGAGATTTTAAAATGGCCTCAGCATACATAAATGTAAATCATTTAATCCCTGGAGTCACAACACAGTAATTGTATGCAGTGTTTTTATGATAAAACTTTGACAATCTTCCCAGAGGACAAACACAAATCTATTCTAGACTTTTTTTTTCTGTCGTTCCCATTTTCTCGCCCCCTGGAATTTCCTCTACGACTTTTCCTCTGTCATTTGTGATGCTTTTTTGAAATAAATTTCTGCCATAATCCCAAAGCTCCACCCACAATTTCTCTGTTTCACCATCGTCGAATATCCTGTGTTGTATTTGCAAGTGTGTGATGAAGTGTTTCTGTCAGAGTCTGCCTGATAGCTTTTCTCTGTATACACACACACACACACACACACACACACACACACACACACACACACACACACACACACACACACACACACACACACACACAGACAAAGGTCAGCCACCTTGCATATGTTTGCTCAAAGAATGTGCACGCATTGTCACCCACAGGGACATATTCTCACACACACACGTACACACTCTTCTATCTTAGTGAGGACTCAAATTGACCAAATACATTCCCACGCCTCTTACCCTGACCTCAATCATCGAAACTAAATGCCTAACCCTCATATATGAACTAACATGTATGCATATTCTCTTTTTTGATACCACATCCTGACCCCCTGCCTCGTCCACTTACCCTAACCTTAACTTCTGTGCCTTAATCCTTACCCTAAACCTAAATCTAATTCTAACCCTAGCACTAAAACCAAAAAAGTGAGAACCGACCAAAATGTCCTCACTCTGTAAAGTCTATGCTCAAAATGGTCCTCACAAAGACATACGAAAAAGTACACACACACACACACCTCTGTGTGAAGTAGCTGCAGGTGACAATGAGTGAGCTCTCCATTTCCTCCCTCACTTGTTGGTTTATCTCGACCAGTCCAGAGGCCATCGTGTAGTCAGAGCAAGATCCATATCCAGAAACAAGCCCCGGTAGCTGTGGTTGTGGAGTCAAGGGAAAACAGGCATCTGTAGCACAAATCTTACTGCAATAATTGTCCAAAAGAAAAACATCATACATCTTAAGTTTTTTGAAAGTGTTTCCCTCCAGGCACCCCATGGTTTCTGATTAATTTAGAACAGTATAAAATATCAACTTGTAGAGGCTGGTAGCCATGTTATCCATCACAGCAAACACATCCATGGCTGTAGTTTTAGTTTTGTGTACAGGTTTGTACATTGTTGAATGGTAATACATAGTAACTGCACCCTGTTCATGATCTTTGTTACTTCCTCAAAGAATCAACCCCAGTCGACTAAGTAATCAAACATGGACGTTATTGACAGGAAAATACAGATTGTTATTCGGTTTTTCAGGAGCCAGCTCTCCAGTCACTTTTTATAAATCCTGTGTCGTGAAGGGACTAAAATGAGCGCAGTGAAAGAGGAAAAACAATAATCTTTATTCTGTTCCTACCTTTGTGAACCAAAGAGTGTGTTTCTCTCAACATCCATATTGATCACACAGCAGCTCTGTTTAAAAAAACACATCTGATAGTCAGATATCTGGAGTTTACTGTCCGCTCGTTGCTCATCTTTACCTTTACCTCTCCATCGCTCTTTGTGATGCATTATATTGTAAATATGATCTCACTGTCCCTACTGCTCTCTCCTTATTTCTCCTTTTTAGAATTTATTCCTTCAAGTTATTCTTCTCATGTCTCTTCGAGGAAACCGTATCGACAGCATCTATTTCTCTTACCTCACCGTGTCGTCATTAATACCTCCCTTCCATCTATCCCACTATCCCTTCATTGCTTCATTCATTTCAGCTTCCTTCTTCAAATCCACACTTCTTGCTCCTATCTTCTCTCCATCCCACCCTCCATTTCTTTCTCCCTCTTCCCTCCATCACTCCCTTTATCGCCTCATCTAGCGCCATCTCTCCATAGACAATCTGCCAGTGTGCTGTGCCCGCTCCAGCTCTCCCAGAGTGATCCCGTTAGAGGGCTAATGCTGTGAAAAATGACAGTGAACCGGCACTTTTACTGCCATCACCGCCGCTTTGGGGCTGCCTGCCGCCTACAGCCCTGTTGCCTGGCAACTCCCCAGACAGCTCCCCTTTCCATAATGCGAGAACTCATGTCTGCTATGTTGTGATAGAGCTCAGCGCCTAATAAGCATTATATCTCATTTTGTCTTATCATTTTGTTGTTAGTGACACAAGTTTGCTTGGAGCTTGAATGCAAAGAGCGCTCAAGCAGAATGTGTCTCTCGTACTGAATGAACCAAATGATTTGCAAGAAGTGGAACTTCTTACAGCGGGGTTGTTTCAATAAGAGGTTGATCAAGCAGAAATTGTAAATGTACCGAAATGATGACGATGCAGATGACTCAGTGAGTTTATACAGGAGAGAAGAGCTGATGAGGCGGGCCCATTATGGATTTGTTGGATGCAAACTAACAAACCAACCATCCAAAAAACGGACAGGGCTGAACACATTGCCTCCTTGGTGTAGGTAGAAATCTACTTTTTGGAATATAGAGCTAGATTCTTAATGATACCATGAGAAGAAAGTTGATAGTTTTCTCACAGGCTCCACGAGTGATGGATCGAAGCTGACACTCATCCCCTTCTCTCACAATTGAATCCCCCATTAAATGTCCTCATCAATTTCATTTCAATTCATACTGTAGAGAGACAGAGACTTTGTCTGATCTGACACGAGGAGAAGAATCTCCTCAACAACCTCAAATTGATTCACATTCTGCACACATTTCTCTATACAAAAGAGAATATAACAAAACGCAAAGAAACAGTGTTCGTTTAATTTCTCTCTGAACATGTATTTATTCTTGTGTGATGGTGTTCAATTCAGACTTCTTGAAAGTGCTACAGAAATATTACTAGGTCTGTTTTAAACGAGCTACTGGAGTCCAATGTGACCAGTAGTTTGCAAAGTGATTGTCGTCATTGACACAAAAATAAAATAAAACTATCACTTGAGCAGAGAGGATTTCCTGTCACCGGCTACTGCTCAGAGAATTTGTGAAACAAGGGCATCTCTTATATAACTCCTGATCGTCTCCTCCTCAGTCCCAACACATTACTTAGATTTAAAAAATTGTTTTCAAAGATATTTCTCATGAGGAAATTACCTTTAGGTATATGAGAAAATGTCCTGCTTGAGTCTTTTCTTTTCCTCTACTGTGTTGGCTAATTATGGTTCTCTGTTAAAAAAATGAATAAATAAAAAATAGCCCATCTGTGCGTCATCTCCTGCCCCACTTTTCTGTCTTTCCACCAACGTCACGGCTTTTAAGGCAGAAACTCACTTCTACCAGCTCGTCACTGAAACTTAACAAGGATCTTATACTCTAGTCCGGAAATACTCACCGATCTGAGTGACACGAGCCACGTGGTTGCCAAGGGAACTCTTACAGGAGCTTACAAGAGTGCTTTAACGTCAGTGTGTAAACTCACTGCCACTGGAGCAATCCTAGCTGCTCAACGTGGGACTGTTTTGAGACATCATCGGAGGTTCTGTAGATTTTCGGACTCTACATCTGAGTTGTTCGAGAGGGGAGGGGGTGTTTCCGTCTGCTACATTGTTGCTGTGTCTTTTTCCAAACCCTGTATGATGTATAACTACATATGTAATCCTTTGCAGAATTGAATGTTGAAAGATGACGAGTGCAAGCAGGATGAGGAACTCGGTGTGAAAGAAAACGGTCCTATATGTATTCATATACACACACTGCAATTCAAGCATATCCAGAAATCATAGAGTGCAGGTCCATTTGTGCTCCGCTCCGTTAGGTGAATCACTGTAGCTCTCAAAGCACCAATTTCCCATTTTAAATGATCATCCTATAGAGAGCCACTAATGTGAAGCTATCAAGGTCGTAGTGAAAAGCATGAACAGTTGCAATCTCCATTAATGCGAGTTGAATGGAGAAAATCACACGTGGAAGAGACATTTTACTGCAGCACTGTATGTAACTTGGTTTGTACAGTATTTATATATCATCAAAACAAACCCCTTACTGTAGACGCAGTTGCACACCATCTGCTGCTCATTAGTCTGAAAAGACACACACATACACACCCAGGGAGCACGATGGCTAAGCGTCCAACCTCCAGCGGCGATGAAAGACGAGAAATAAAAAAGGAAAGCAAAAGAAACGGAGCGACATCAGGGAGGATGGAGAGAAATGACGGAGACCGAGTGAGACAGAAAAAAGAAAAGGGCAGGGGGGGGTGTAAATCACATTAATACATAAGCTTCATTAGTTGGGCCCATTAGCGTCCTAAGCACGGATTAATTTAACTTCAGTCGACGAGCCCAGTGGCCATGATGGGATGCAGTGTGATTACACACCTGGATGTTTGATCACTGACACCCTTCATTCTGACTGGCAGGTGGACGGCCACGTGCTGCTTTTGTTCCTGAATGCGAAATTAGAACACCTGCACGGAGAAAACTAACATGGGAACAGTTCATAGGCCTTCTTATCATTTCCTCCTTTTTGAGCTCATTTACTGGTTTCCTCTGTTGGTTTCATCTTTCCTCGGGGAAATACGGCTTATTCCGTTGCAACCGTACATTTGGTGCCTTTATCAGAGTATTTGTTCATCTGTCTAAATTGTGCGAGTTTTATTTTATTTTTTTTAAAGGTGCCGCACTCACTTCTCTTCCTGTCTGTGTGTTTGTTTTTCCACCAGCCGGATCCCGAAGGTCGAGACATCTCCATCCGTCCCTTCTTGGAGCACTGTGAGAACACCCACATGACCATTTGGCTGGGCATCGTCTATGCCTACAAGGGACTGCTAATGGTGAGAGGAGAGAACACAAAATCTCTTGGTGTACTCACATCTACACTGTTGTATTAATGCACTGTACAAATGTGCAGTATGCACTAATGGTCCCATTTAGAGTAAAATAGACAATAAAGCATGGCATGCATTGGGTCATGGGTACTGTGTGATTGACAGCTAGTACCATCCAATGTAGGTGGGCGTGCAGTGTCCTTGAGTTCTCAGTCAGGCTCAACCCCCTCCAAATATGGGATGTATATATATGTATATATATATATAAAAACAAGATGGCGCTTTTAAACGGCAGTTCCAAAACTAATGAGTGACGTCACAATGGGTTGCCCTTTTATTTTTATATGGGGCCATAACAAGACCACTGACGAATCCACTTAAAGTTAGTCTGACATTTTGGGAACTGTTTTTACAGAGAGTGAGATGAGAAGATGGATTAAACTCTCGTGTCAAGTCAGGTCAAGTTTACTTTTACAGCCCAAAACCACAAATCAATCTGCACCATCTCTTTAGTTTGACCTTCACTCGGCTGAGGAAAATACTGCACAAGGAGGGATCCCTCCACCATTATGGACAGGAAGTAGAGAAAAACAACAGATACATTAAAGCACTGTGCGGAGAATCAGAATGACTATATTAAGTCAAGAGGCTCTCTCTACCATTAAGATCTGGAAAGAAGAGAGATGACTCTTATACAGAAGAGAAGTGGTGAAGAAAATGTTTAATCTTTCTTCTGCAAATTGTTTGCATATAGACACTGTTATAAAAGTGCTCTATCCATCATTATGGACATTTATTGAATTATTAGTCTTGATAATTCAGGGCTGCTGATTTACGGTCGTGTTCACTGATTTCATTTGAATATATTGCTCATTATTTTCCGAGCTCATCAGTCGAGTACAGTTGGTCCTGCAGGCAGATGCTGAATATTTACTTATGTGCTTATTATTATCATTAATATTCATATTCCAAGAATCCAGTTCACCAGGGCATTTAGGGACTGAGAGGATAAATGGGGGAGAGGGGGCCCAAGCCCTGCAAGCTTGTCCCTGTCACAGTGTGTGAGACACAGGGTTGTAATCAAACTGTAACTACCTTAGGAATTTTCCATTCCCCCCCCCACCATGGTGTGTTTTAAAGCCTCTGTGGTGCAGGAGCGACTGTAAATTATGCAAACCTCACTACATTTATTTTGAGGCAAAGGAGAAGAAGCAGGACAAAGCATGAAAATATCATAAGCAGATTGAGAGAATACAGAGGATGGTGAGTAAAACAAATTGTTAAAGACTGCAAGAAAGAAGAAGTAAATTGTTGGATAACAAGTCCAAGGGCTCTGAAGTAAAATAGTAAAAACAGGAACAAAGAAGAGCAGCGGGTAGAAAATGTTTGTATGAAGTAATCGACAGGAGCCCAAATCTGTATGAGGCACAGAGAGAGGGACAGCACAGCAAAAAGAGGCTTTAAAGCTTCAAACTCACACAGACACTCTCACGTATGAATACATGCGCACGCACACACACACACACACACACACACACACACACCTACCTCACATTGGCATGCACCCGCTCACACACCTGCACTAATCCTTGATGACTGCTCTTTTAATTCTGCTGCTCGTCATTCCACTAACTCTCATTTAGACTTTAGAACAAGCAGGCGTGCCACCTTACACAGCACACCGTGAATTATTCAGCAGGCTGAGCAGGCGGCTGCTGCAACTCTAATGATCCGGTGAACAATTAATTCACTCTCGCTAAATAAACATCCCACAAGCACGAAACCTGAGGCCGCTTTAAACTGCTCTCTTTAGATTGTTTTACCTTTTAGGCTTCATCATATCACAAAGTGGATTTTTGTTTGATGTGATGTGTTTCTCAAAACGTGGTGAACCCTACAACTTCTTTAGTATTTATGAGGAACAACGAAGAGTGCTACATAATAAAGCAAAGTATTAGGGTCATATGAAGAATAAAACATTCTGAGATTTCGAGAAGAATGTCGCTATTCAATGAGAAACAAAGTAATAATATTACCAGAATAAAGAAAAAATAACAGCAAGGAGAACCTGTGCTCTCGGAAGTTTCACTAAACATTTCCTCCTGCTGCTGAGTGGTGCTGATGAACCAAAATATTAAGTATTTTGCTGTTTGTGAAAGCTAAAGTATAACTTGACAAAATGCACCACATTCCTCAATTTTAATGTAGACAACAAACTGATCCTCTGATATTCCCCATCTAATATGACACATAGCCTAAAATTCTACTAATATTATGACTTTATTATCATTATATTATGACTTAATACTCATGATATTTGAACTTTAGTCTCATAAATGTACATCTTTTTTCTCATATAAAAATTGTATTCTTGTGATATTATGATTTTATTCTTGTGATACAACAAATATACTCTCATAATATTACAACTTTATTCTTGTAAATGTATTACTTTTTTTTCTAGTAATATTGTGACTTCATTCTCAGAATCTCACATACTTTCTACTACTTTACTTATTTATGTGTTCTACCACCATTTAATCTACCACCAGCAGAATGAAAGACTGCATAGTTTATTGAGTAGTGAGATTAACCAGTCCTGTTGATTGTTAACCCAAAATTCTTAGCAAACTCCTTCATCTCCTTTCCCCCTGACAGTTGTTTGGCTGTTTCCTGGCATGGGAGACCAGGAACGTGAGCATCCCCGCCCTCAATGACAGCAAATACATCGGGATGAGCGTGTACAATGTGGGCATCATGTGCATCATCGGCGCCGCTGTGTCCTTCCTGACCCGAGACCAGCCCAACGTCCAGTTCTGCATCGTAGCGCTGGTGATCATCTTCTGCAGCACGATCACGCTCTGTCTGGTGTTTGTTCCCAAGGTCAGTTTCTGTGTGACAGAGGACAGTGTGTTTGTGTATGTGAGAGTAAAACAGTTTTTAATTATTGCCACATTCACACACCTCACTTCACTAAGCCCTGGATCCTAAAAATTGCAGCGTAAACACTTATGTGTAGCTGTTTTTAGTCTGAGTCATTTTATCCCAGTGTGCAGCTGTGACTAATACTCGTAAATCCCTTCCAGTTTATCACCATGAGAACCAACCCAGATGCAGCCACCCAGAACCGGAGGTTAAAGTTCACCCAGAACCAGAAGAAGGAAGATTCCAAGACCTCCACCTCGGTCACCAGCGTCAACCAGGCGAATACTTCTCGACTGGACGGGCTTCAAACTGATAACCACCGCCTGCGCATGAAGATAACAGAGGTCAGAGCCTGAGAGCACCAACACGTTGAACCTTTTACATTTTAAAAGATAGGGCAGCAGTTATATTTAGTTATATTTCAGTATTTGAGCACAATTTCAACAAGAGAAAGAAGGGAGAGCAAATCGTTTCACTTCACTGAATTTAAGAAAGTTATAAACCCTGAGTCATCTATGGCCAGTTCATTTCCAGATAGCAGATATTCTCCATATTGTTAGTAAATTATATGTTTAAAATCTTAGTTGTTAAAAGCATCACTTTGAGACTCTAGATCATTGGAATCTTTTCTATAGAAATATATGTTCTCTCTAATTCATTTCTTTGAAATCTTCACTCGTACTGACATTGAGTGACATTTGAAAAAAATCCCCTGGTAGTCAGATCGGCTTTCTATCAGATCTCTGTGATGAATTACTGCTGTTGTCCTTTTTTCATGATGGTGACAAATGAGGAGCTTTTTTCAGCCAAGTAAAGTTATTGTATATTTGGCACAGAGCAGCCTTTCACTTTGTTCACTGCATTTAGAAATGTTGAGAAGTGGCTGCAGCAGTTTGAACATATAGTAGATCAGACTGAGACAGCACTGGGTCTCATTTCTCTGATAACACTGTAGTATTTTTAAGGTTAGGTTATCACTGGACTATCAATCACATCAAATTAAAATCATAATTTCTCTGTTCTTTTTAAAAAGTTGGACAAGGAGTTGGAGGAA
This sequence comes from Hippoglossus stenolepis, assembly GCF_022539355.2. NCBI lineage: Eukaryota > Metazoa > Chordata > Actinopteri > Pleuronectiformes > Pleuronectidae > Hippoglossus > Hippoglossus stenolepis. The sequence continues at coordinate 11,774,144 of NC_061499.1, forward strand.
GTGACCATGCAGCTGCAGGACACCCCAGAGAAAACTCCTTACATCAAACAGAACCATTACCCCGACGCAAACAACATCCTCAGCATACGCAACTTCACAGATGGTAAAGGTAAGAAACTGACTGCACGTGTCCAGGTACAGTGTCCTTGATCCAGAAACTTAAACACTATCCATCACAGTCCTGATAGGCTACATGTTAGTGACCCTTTAGCCGTTTTCAGACATGACCTGCGGGTAAGACACAGATGCATTCACAACAGCAACGAATCCTCCGCATTATTCAGGCGAGAGGTGGAGCAGCCGGGTGCAGCAGGCAGAGGCAGGAAGTGACGTAATAACTCCGCTGCGTAGATCAAGTGATCATGTTAACAGCACCCCGACACCATCATCAGCTCTTATCACCACAAACTCTCTTGACATTTTTGTCGGTACCTTCAACGTTTACCGGAAGATATTTGTTCTCTTTTATTTTTTTTTTATTTTTGCGTCTCTGTCTCATGTTAGAATCGTCATCAACCCCCCACTCGTTCGCAGTGAATCCAGCAGGGATCCTCTGCTGTGTTCTCACATTGAATTCTCCTGAATTTCTACGGACTTTATACTAGGAGGTCAGGCGGAGAAAGACCGCAGAAACTGCAGAACCTCTCATTCAGACATTTGCATTCACACATACACCTCCTCCAGAGAAAATAGAGAGGATCTGCGGAGTTCAGAGCTGACAGCATCTTCAGAAACTTTTACTTCAGTAAGTTTGTTACCTGAAAAATAACCAGATCTCTGACAGTAAAGGAGCAACTTCAGATGCAAGAAGAATCCATTTATTTTAAAAAGTGAACATTCTGGTCACATTGTCTGCACAGATGAGGCCTTTTCCTCTTTTCAAGTCAGTGTGTGGGCAGTTTTTCTAAGAGATAGGTCTGCTGATTTCTGTCTATGTGCACCTGGATTAGAAAACACAAACAATTTCAAAATTGTTTGGCCTACTTGGAAAATGCTGAAAACAGCCTGACTCACAGTGAATGATCAGGAGGAACAATGGTGATGTAAGATGGGTTTGAAGTTACAAAGACATGATGATGAATTGTCAGTACTTTCCATCACAGTCAATATAATAAACAGACTCTGCATGTGAATATAGAATCTGTAGGTGAGGGACAAGATTTTGGGGCCAGAAGACTTCTGGTTTCCGTTTCTAGTTCGCCCAATCACGTTTGAGTTGGCTTTGATTGCCCGGAGTCTGTGTGGAGAGCAAAAGAGTCGGATCTCATTGACCCAAATGCTTCGGCTATCTGCTTTTTTAATTTATCAGCATTCATATGCAGTTAGCTGTTGATAGAGATTAGCCAAAATGTTGTTGGGACCTGAAACACCTACAAAAAGTATTGCTGTTTGTGTCTTGTGTGGAGAACTGATAGAACTCGTATGATAAATGAAACTAGTCAGACTGTGAACTGTGAGCAGCGAATGGAAGACGGAGTCTTGGCCTGGATATTCACTGTCTACACTGGAAGCCCCAAATAATTGTCCGTTGCCCTCAGAGGCTAATTTGTCATCAGAAGATGGCCGATGGGCTCCGAGATTGCAGTCAATACAACCCATGTAAAATCCAAGACCGTGAATCATCCCTTCCTTGGTTTGTGCTGCTCAGTGCTGCTGCTGGTGGCTGTAAAATAAACTGCAGGAGTCTAGAAACACCAAGATCAGTTCTTCAGTACATAATTCAGTATAATTGCACGACAGTATGATTATAAAGTAATGTGATTCACTTCACTTTTCACAAAGTATGAACTATGGTTGCATATTCTGGGGCTTTATAAAGGATTTCAATGCTTTGTTCAGAGCAGCAGCTTGAAGGAAAATCCTGACGTTGATTCAGTGGCTGGAGCTCCTGTCAGCTGCTGGTGAAGAAGGGACACGGCAGCTAAAGTCAAGTGTCTCTTAGAATGAGTCATTAGATTATAGCTACAGTACCTGAATACTCCAGTGCCGCTCAGCAAGTCCTAAACATACTGTCTTCAACTCACTTACCTTTCATTATCGAGCCAAGAGTGTGTCCACGCTTGAATTTGCACCTAATTATTTTGTGTGGGATGTTGTTTGCTGCTGCTGAACAATGTGTTTGAGAAAATAGGGGTTTTTTTTAAAGGAAGGGAGCAGCTGAGGTGAACCATGATTGGTGGCGACAAGCATATGGCAACACAAGGAGTAAACTATCAGCTGCTGGAATATAAAGATATCTGCCTTCCTCCTGTGTCAGTTCTCCCAACTCCTGTCTGATCCATGCTGTTGGAATAGACACAGCTGTAACTTGTATTATGAAGCCGGGTTTCCTCAAATTGAATCAGTGAATCGTTACAGCCCTGCAGCGGCATCGCGTTGCATCAGGCACCATTTTAACAGACACAGGGCGGCGGCGATGTACAGCAGCCAGATCCAGCACGTCTGATGCACACGCCAGCACAAAGCTGTTCTCGGGGGTGTCTAATGGATCCGTCTGAGTTAGGGAGAAGGTAAAGGAGGAAAACAGCTGCTTTCGTTCTGCGGATTGGGAGCCGCGTGTGTTGGAATTGTTTGAGGAGCCTCTCATCTGTGAAAGTTCATAGTTACGCAACGAGCTGATGGAAGTTAATGAGTACATTCACACAGCGACAGTGTCTAATGCGTCTTTGTGTTTCAGTGTGTTCTCCGCTTCCTTCTGTTTCTCCTTCTTCTTTGCCTCTCATCTTTGGTAAAGGTGCACACAGAAACACACACACACACACACACACACACACACACACACACCCTCCTGTTTCAGTCCAAATACCGTCTGGCTTCATAATGATAGGGGAGGAAAGGAGGGGGTTATTATGTGATGGCGTCCTTACAAGGAGAAATTTGAAATGAAAATATGTCTTGTTGTGCTGTTGGTTGGAACAGCTCAGTGTTAAAACGTTGGGTGCCAGGAATATTTTAATTAGTAAATAATGAGTTGCCATCTGTGAGATTTGTGACCTTTCTATATTTATCCTGCTAAAAATACAGTTTTATTTGTCATGAGAGTTTTGGATGGTTTCAAAGATTTCTTTGTTTGTGTTATGCTGTCAGAAGAGAACAGAGACAAATATGACTCTAAATATAAATTTAGATTATAAAGATTTTTATAGAACAGAAATCTGTCTTCCACAAATTAGTGTCTGATGACTAAACAGATTCTATATCATATTTACAAACCTGTGTTAAACAGTTCAGGTATGAGAACATGATACCTCAACTGTCTCTAGGTAAACCTTGGAAAGATTCTGAAAACACATTTATTGTGGAAAGCATTTAATGTAGAGAATAATCTAAAACTAATGAAATTAAGTAATTATATACTATTTTTTTACTCATATGTCCCATAACGGGTACAAAGCAAAGAAATTATTTATTTTAATAAGTGAATATTGTCAAATAATCCAGTATCTGTTGTGAGATTTGCATAGAAATCCAAAAAGCCTGGAGCTGTATAATGGACAGAATGAAATAAATAGTGCCGCTTCAGTTTGTATTTGCCACATGTCACCTATGTGTTTGCATGTGCTTGATGTATATGATAATCCCAGTCTACACGTATGAGCCACAGACTGACTGACTATAAAAAATATTTAAATGGATACAGTGAGAAACACATCAGTCTGTGGGCTGTTAAGATGCTCTTATTAATAACCATCTCTTGAAGAGAGAAGGATGAAGAGTTCATCAACCTCATCATCATCATCATTGCCTGATCCTCTCTGTAGTCATCAGTATTCATAAGAGCTGGTCTTAATGTATTGGGGGCCGTGAATGAGTGGCTGTTAAAAGAGTAGAAGGCCGTGTCAACAGCGATTACGCTCACTCTCAAAGGGTGAGAAACAATACTACACCTCTCTCTCTCTCTCTCTCTCTCTCTCTCTCTCTCTCCCTCTCTGCTTTCATGAATAAACAAGACACGAGACAGCACCAGCACATGATGGTTAAGGTGCTTCTCTGAGTCTTGGTTGTACACTGAGAAGAGAGGTGATTATGTTATTGATTGTACTGCAGTAAATATTGGCCTTTTGACTGTGGAGATTTACTGTTCGAACCAGTAAGTGTACAACATCCAAACACTGTCAACCCTAAATACGGGTCAACTAAAAACCTGCTGATAGCACCATAACTCACTTCTAAGGATTTATTTCCATCATTGATCTTTCTTTTTTTTTTTTTTCATTGCGTGATTAAACCTACACATTTCATTTATCCATACAAGTTCAGGAAGTTGTAAAAACTGGTCATAATAATTTTCCCAGAGCCGGTGACAGGCTGAAATTGCTTGTTTTGGCGAACTACCGAATAAAAAACAAATATATGGCACATTCTGATATTTACTAGACATTTAACTGAGGGGATGAGAGGAAAAACGCCTCACAAATGTCATGGCTTGGACATTTGTCTTGACTTTTTATGAAAATGTCATCAGGTTAGTGCAGCTCTGAAAACTGCTTCAGAGGCTAACAATGTATCAAGCTGGTAGGCATGCAACATAATGCTGGAGAGGCAAAGCTAAAAAGACAGAAGGAAGAGAGGAGGCCGTTGGGAATAACAACATTTTCTGCAGATGTATTTTAAGTTTAGCAGAAAAACTCCAGCAAAGAATGTCACTGCTGCCTGGGCAGTGGGTAGAAAAACTCCACACCTAATACTTTCATTGTGGTGCGAACACACATTCTGTGTCTGAATCCATAATGAGGTGTAAAAATATCCGTCTGTGCTTTTAACACAGCTCGCAGAGCTACAAGGTTAAGCTTCTTTCAAAATGAAACGAGGACTAGTCGCCTCTAGAACAGTCCAGCAAGCTCAGAGGTCCAACTGGGGCACGGAGCACTGTGATCAGGAAATCAGGTCAGAATGTGCTGGGAAATCTGGGACAATTGGGGGGGGGAGTCTGTGGGAAGAAAGGGGTCATTCCACTATACTCTCCAGATGCAAACATCAAAAGTGATGTTTGTACTCTGCAGCGTGTATTGTGTGTTTTGACCTGATCATCTGCAGCATCCCCCTGCTACATTAGCAGAATGCAGATATCATGTTGGGTTGGATTACATTTGAGCTGTGCATGTGTAGCTTACTTCAGCTGTGTAAAGTATGACAGTCCACGTGACAAAGCCCTATCATGTATTTCATGATGCCTCCATGTGTTTTCGATGCAGATGGAGAGAAGTCGATACTGAAGAACCACCTGGAGCAGAAGCCTCAGGCGCAGTGGGGCTCCATGGATCCTTCCAGAATAAACAGAGGTCCCCTGGAAGACATCAACTCACCTGAACAGTGAGCTCTCCCTCTTTCTTCAGCACCTCGACCCCCGTTACCCTCCCTCCTCCCCCTCCGTCTTGTCAGCTTTCTCATCAGACTACACGTCATACATATCTCAACCACCAGCAGCTCTCAAGGCGGTTGCTCTGGCAACAGAGCCCTGCGAAAGCATGGACCGGCCCTGTACTTTTCTCTCCCACGCACATCAACATACATATAACTACACCGTGTATGTGTATTCTCCCACCACGCTGGACTTAATGTGGCATGTATGCTCACAGTCAAACACTCACATGCCATAACAAACAAATTTACGTACACCACGTGCACGCGTTTCCGTGCAGCTGATTTATTTGTTGTGCCGACTCATAAGAAAGAGATGGACTTGGACTCTCAAAACTCTCATGTGACAACTGCAGATGTACATTCACTTATTATTCATAAAGCAGCAAAGCTGAGGGGTGTCGACTTCATCAATTGGGGGGGGGGGACACTTCGTGCATCATTGAGAGCTCTCCCTCCCACACTCATTTAACCAGCACCAGGGGAAGAATGCCAAAGTTAGCGATGTAGGACAGATGGATAGAGAGACATGGGGGGTAAAATATCGAGGAGAGGGCAGTTCCAGGGAGAAGATGGATTAAGAGAGCCGGATGTTTAGATAGGAAAGAGAGACAGATAAGAAGAAGAAGGAGAGAAAGAAAGAAAGAAGGAGGGACTCACGGAGGCTTATGTAACCAGTGATTTACAGCTCGCATTGGAAACAGCTCTGAAAATAGACAGGGAGGAGAACAGAAGTAAAGGAACACTCAGAGCTATTCCCATGCCGCATGAATGTTTGATCACATGGAGGGAAGAGAGATGAAGAGGCAGCGAGAGAGAAGGAGACAAATATAAAGAAGTTAGGCAGAGGTATGTAGGGAGGAGAGGTAGAGGAGGACAAACGGTAACACTTTGTGACATGACCGAATACAAAGTCACACACCAGGTGAATGTAATTGTCAAGTGTAGCTTCAAACGCTTCACAAGCATGACTGTGTTTCCATCAGAAATGGAAGAGGTCAGGGTAACTGGCGAGGCGGGAGGAATATTCCACAGGCTTAGTCAGATGAATATTAATATTTCAAAGTTCACCTAATTAAGAAATTTTTTCTGGGCCTATCGCTGACTGAGCTTGAAATTCATTCCCCTTCTTAATTTTTTACATAAATGGCATTTGGTTACATAATTTCCTTGCAAGCGGCTGGCGGTGGCGCTGGCGGTGACTCTGGCGAGGTAGGGTGCGAACTGTCACACCAGGCGGAGGCATGAAATGTTCTTTTTGTCAGATGATCCCAGAAGCTTGGAGGCCCGGTGGATTAAGGATTTAGTAAGAAGGAGGGAAGGAGGGTGCTGAAGAATACAAGAAAAGAATAAGAAGAAGCTGAGAGTTCATGTGAACTACACTTTCCTTGTTTGCTCTTAATCATCATTTTTCTGCGTTCTGCGTTTCTATGTTGGTGGTGTGATTTTTAAAAAAAAACGCCAAACCAAAAATGTGAGAATAAAATGTCCACTACATGTAACACGTCTGGGTTGTGGTAGAAACCTGACGGACCATTTCCCCTGTGTCTTTAACATGTGTCTTCATCACTGACTATTTTATATCCTGTACTATTTTCATTTATAGCTGTAGATCCTCTTTTATATTTGTATCACTCTATCTGCAACATGTAGCCCATTAAGACATGAAGTGCCAATGCAGAAAGTAATGTGCCCTTAATGTAAGTATGCACAGAGTAAGAAAGTGGAAGTGAGGGAGGTGATTGGAGATGTGTCTTCCAAGGACCAACCACAGTTTGGACTCTTTTTTAATGAAGTGCATGGTATAAACCAAGTTATGACACATCAATGTGGTTTTACGTTTCTTGTGCGATCTTTTGGTAAACAAACCACGAATTGATGAGCAGAGTGCACAATAATAACATCTTATCAACTTGGGTAATGCAAATCCAAAAACAAAAGTTGAGTGATTGTGTTTGTTGGTCAAATCATGCTTCAACTTTCAGGAAAAATGTGCAGTGAAAGTAACATCACACAGAATTTCAGAATTAGCCAATGTAAAGAGGTACTTTCTTTGCGGTTCTGACTCTTACATTGTACTTTGCTCTCTCCACCTGCAGCATACAACGTCGACTGTCCTTGCAACTTCCCATCCTGCACCATGCTTACTTGCCTTCCATAGGAGGGGTTGATGCCAGCTGCACAAGCCCCAGCGGCAGCCCTGGTTCCAGCCCACGGCACAGACACATGCCCCCCTCCTACCGGGTAATGGTCTCTGGCCTGTGAGCTTCATATGCTCCTCCACTTGGCTCTTTGCAGAGGAGACATATATGGTTCTTTTTTTCTACAACGAATAGACTGATATCATCAGCGTATGTGCGTATTTTGTCTTGGAACAAGGAGGACAGGGGGAGAAGAGAGGGAGGGCAGGTGGGCCGAGTTCCACTCTTTGTACCTCTTCACCCCGGCCTCTTTTGAGAACTGAAACCCTCGGTCAGGAAGGGGTGGGAGGAGACAGGGTGGGCACTGGATGACCCTATCAAACTCCCACGATTCACAGCAGTGCCCCCTTGTTCATCTGCTCCCCTTGCCTTGGCATATACACACATGCACAATCAAACAAACACAAACATCCACAAAATAACACACACATGCACGAACACACTGGCGCCCCAATAGCAAGAGCAGCGGTGGACCAGCCCTGACCTGACGTGTAGCCTTATCTGCTTCAGAGGGGATTGTCCGTTTCTGTTCCTTATCTGTTGTTCGTATGTGCTCGCGGATCCGTGTGAGCTCATCATCTAACTTGAGTATTTCACAGCATCAATGACTGGATACCGGTGTGTTGAGAAGTGGAATTTACAAAAACCCAACAAAGAAAATCATCCAATTGACTTCCCCGTCCACTTCCCGACCTTGTGGAGACATGTAAATATCATCATTTCTGACTTTGATGTACTGTAAGCTTTGTATATGCTGTGAATGGACAATTAAATGGGTTCTAAGTGTGGAGTTTGTAACAGAGGCAGGCCGTCATGACGATTTCAAACGAAAGCTGATAAACCATGACATCCTACAAAGAATTAGACGCGTATGGAAGAGATACGAATTTGTTTATGTAACTGTTGATAGATTCTGGGCAGCAAAGTAAGATGCATCAAAGCCTGTGAGTCACAGAACATCAAAGACTCCAGGGGGGCCGTTCCTCCAACTCGGAGTAAAACCCACATGGCTCCTTTTTCTTTTTCCACTCTGCTAAATTTGCACCACTGGTTTTTTGCGTCAAAAGATTTCACATCAGACTTTGCATAGGCTGTCCATACTCACTTAGTATGTCCTCAGAAAGCATGTTAAACAGAATACTGATGCTATGCCTTTCAACAGGTCTCCGAGGCTGCATATGTTAGAAAATAGAGCCGAGGCACCACGAGAGTGTTCCACAGTCGTCTGTGTGTTACATGCCAAGAAATACACACATTCAGATACAGTACACTTAAAACGCAAGAGAGCACCTTATGAAGTCAGCCTCTGTTCAGACAAGGCATTAGCGACGGGCCCGGTCATATTGATCCCCACAGAGTGGTCTCTACAGACTGTTAACACGTCTATCGGATCCAGCCCTCGCAGCTAACCAGCACAGTGAAAGTGATGAGATTCATGTCGGTGAGAAGAAGGGCACAAGACTCGTGAGAGGTTATGGTGGAAAGGATGTAGGTCCACCAGTTCCAAAGTTAGTTTGGAGGAAACGGTCGACCTGAATTTCCACAAGTGAAAGTGAAGACAGTGAAGACACGGGAGCCTGGTGTTATAAGCCCCGACCGGCTGAAGCTTTCACTCCCACAACGGTGATGGCACCACTGCTGGTCACAGCGATAGAGCATAAAGCACAGACACAGGGCTTTACTTACACACGTAATATTGAGTGTCACGAAAAATCACTGCACACTTAGCAACAGTGAACATACCTCAGTTGCTATGGAAATGTAATTCAGTGCCGCTGAACTCGGCCCAAGAAGGCTGCTCTGAGCGAAACAGTCATCAACACAGTGTTGTCGTTTTTTTTTTTGTAAAGCTGTCCTCGTGCAGGAGAAAAACACAAACAGGGACTCCGGACAAAAAAAAAAAGACTTTTTATCGAGCGGAGAAGGTTTGTTCTCAGCATACGTTTCACCATTGGTGTCTTGGTTTTTAGTTTTTAAGGCGTTTGTTGAGCGCTGTGCCTGTTGTCTTATATCGTAGCCTGCAGGACCCACAATACATAATAGGGTGATAATGGCGCTGACCCAGCAAACTACAGCATTGGCCACACATCTGTAAATTGTATGTGTCATAGATTTATTTGAATTCAATGCCTCAATGCATGGGACAGAACTTGGTGAACGCTCCCCGCGAGCTGGGGTGGATCTCCTCTCCATGCTGGTGTCTGATCAGGAACACTGAGTCAGTCCTCAGCCAGTGGAGGATACAGGGTCGGGGACACGCTAGCAGAGATCCAGCTGCTATCCAACACATCGGGGGGGGGGTGACTCGCTGTGACAGCTCCTCCCCTTCCAGCCCCTGCTGGGCACAGGAGCTGGGAAACCCCGAGCACACGCCTCCGAGGAGACTCGACTCGTCCCACACCTTTGCCAACTAGAGAATCACGGTCACTTGACGAGTGAGTGAGAGACATTGTCGAAGGGTTGGTTCTTCCTTCCGGAGAAGAGAAACCAACCGCACATTTTATATAGTACATTATATGTGATTGTGTACAATTTGCTGATACCCTGATGATGGTGTCCATGTATGGAATATTTGGTATTTGGCTTTCTCAAGACGGCATGAAATAAAATGTATAATTCACAGAGTTACCTCTGTTTTTGCAACTGTCATGACAAATCCACCCTGTTGTTTTCATCCTGTCGCCTGCGACCGGCGTCACGTTTCTCTCCTCGTGGACTTCAGTTCTTTTTTTGATCAGCTCACACACGTCGAAGCCAAGTGTCTCAGTGACGAACTCCATATCATCATATCAGCTACTTGTAATATCTACTTGTTTAGCAGCTGTTCACTGAGGGCAATAAAGTGAAGGTAGTAGCAAACGATCAATCTTAATTAGCCACTTCTGGAATTTTACCAAATCACCAAATTATTCTTTTTGTCCATCCAAATTTCTAAATGCAGATCATCAGGTATTGTTTGAGTTTTTAAACTGCACCCTGATACTTTTTTTTTTTTTCTTCTATTATATTTGTGTCAATATTTTTTTTCAACAAGGATGAAAAATTGTTCCAATGCAACTGTGGTGGGTGAAGGGCTCATAGTTTCCTGTAATGACATCGTGCTGACGGTTTGTCTTTCCCACAGGATCTTCTCACCTTCTCAGTTTGAGGACCACAGTGACATATACGTATAGAATTATATGTTTGTATGCGTCATCATCAGGGTTTCTGGAGAACACGGAACATACATGTCCAAAAAATATAACAATATGACGTATATACTAAGTGGAGAAACACACAGGTCCATGCTGTTGCTGTTTTGTCAGTTACATTATGTGGTATCACATGGCGTTCAGTTCAATTAGGAGGTTCAGACAGTAAACAAAACCTATGTTAAATGCAACGTGTTCAAGAGGGGCAATAACTTGTTTTCTTATACAGAAAGAATAGAGAAATATATATATATATATATATGTATATGTAAAGATCTTTACGTACATTCTCATTTTTACATAGGAAAAACTTCTCACAGACGCCACAAGAAAACTTGGAAGTCATTTTTTTGATTTACAGTATCTGTAACTATGTTATGTACAGATGAGGTATAGATATGAAAAAGTTGTATAAAATAAGTATCACACATGGAACACCTGAACATTTTTTGGAGCCATTAGTTGTTATGGGGGCGGGGGTGGGGCGGTGGGTGTTTGGATAACATTCTTCTTTTATTGTCTGAATGTTATGGACAGCCTTTACTTTTCACATCATCGTTAAATAAAGTGAGACTGAAAATAACGTCTGTTTCATCTGCACATGAATCTTTGGTGTAATTGAATTTACTCCTGTGGTTCTACAAAGTGTGTTGAGGTTTACAATCAGGGCTGGAACACACTGAATATTAAGTACATGGCAATTTCTTTAATTTGCAACCTAATCAGAGTACTTTTCAATTACTTGAGGATTACTTCAAAATCAAATCTTGAAAATATTGCACCTTATTCTAAAAAGTAAATGATGCAACCACCCTAAAATATTTTTACCTCCGCAAAGGAAATTGTTTTTTCTTTATTCCCAGTTTACATCCAGTGAGTGAGACACAGCTCCACTGGTCACTGGATGCAGTGAGAGGGACTTCAGGGCAACACACACATTCCTCAGTGACCATACACAGCTCGGCCAAAACACAGTGACTGAGCTGGACTTTCAAACAGTGAAGATCAATTAACTATGGACCTGTAGGTGCTGGTACAGAGCCAGGCCTGCAGTGTCCTCCTGTTCTCAGTGTTAAGCTCAGGTAGGACCGCTTGCTCCCGCTCCACAGGCATGAGAGCATCCGTCTTCCCATCAAACAATGTGAATAAAGACCTTTCCCTAAAGTTGCAGATATCCCATTAGACTTGTGTAACAGCTGTTGCTCTTATAAATCAGCAGGACATAACGAGAACTTTGAGAATCCAGCACGATGCCTCATGCTGCTGCTGACTGATTCAAAGATAACCACTGATTTTGCAGAGCTGCTTCCAGAAACACTGTGTGTGTGCGTGTGTGTGTGTGCGCTGCGTGACCTTCTCTGTCGTCTCAGTGGGATCTCGCTGTGCAAATGGAAGGCGGGTTGATTAAGTTGACCCGCGTGTCAGTGGAGAAGGGGAGCGTCTCTGTTTCCTCCTTCACATGAGACGGTTCCATTGGACGAATGGAGGCGTCGGCATGAGCCTGTTCCACCGGATCCGATTCATCCACCTGGTTTACTCATGCACAGCGAGTACACTGAGCTGCATTGATCCGAGGACTGAGCAGGAGAAGGATTTATCTTATGAAGGTGTATGAATGGTCAAGGTCAAATATGTACCCACTAAACCTACGTCTTAGAATCTAATATATTTGGTGGACACGCTGTAACAATAATATAATAAATAATCTCAATTTATATAACACTTTTCTTCACAAAGTTACAAAGTACTTCGTAGGGAAAAATAATTGAACATACAGTTTAAGGCTTTGACTGATTTTCTTAGTTAGCATTACTAATATCCATGGAACATCTCATAGGTTAAACAGAGGGAGCTTACTTTGGCTTTTCTGTTTGTATGGTGATACAATATGATAAGATAAAATAATCCTGTATTTCTTCTACAGTGGGGACATTAGCAAAGGGAAAAGCAATTTACACACTCAAAATAATGAACAATTAAACACAGGAAAATATATAAAGAAAACCAGTGAGGTAGCGTGTGCTGCATATACTGTACACACACACACACATTCAAGACACATTCCTCTCACACTTTGTTTTTCTTACAAAGGCCAAAATGATGATGCTATAAAAAAACGTTGCTCTTCATTTCCACTAAAATTGTGAACTCTTCATCTTGAGGAGCCGACACCGACACAGCAGCATAATGATGTGTTCATCTCCAGTATTCCCTCTTTCAAAAGGAGCATCAGGAACCTTTGTTAGTGGTTTATTACCAGTGCCACCGTTCCCCATGTTCCCCATTAATCTGCACCATTCAAGGACTTTCAGACGTGACTCCTCGTCCCTCCTCAGCGCCACATTATGGCAACTCACCCTCATCAAGACGAGCGGTCAAGGGCGTGTTGGAGCGGACTTCTGAGAACGGAGCACACGTGTTATTAGTATGCTGGTCAGAGTGAAGAGCTGTGGGGGCTCCACACACAAACGTGTTGATGACCCCCCACCGCAGCTCCATCATTCATGTTTAAATGGAAACATCACTGATAACGATTGAATAATTACATTATGTTATATAAGATGTGGATAATCCCTTGATTTATGGACGTATTGTCCCCAAAACTCATTTCACTCTTTGAGAAGCAGCCATTTCCTGGAGGAGTGTGTGTGTGTGTGTGTGTGTGTGTGTGTGTGTGTGTGTGTGTGTGTGTGTGTGTGTGTGTGTGTGTGTGTGTGTGTGTGTGTGTGTGTGGCCCCCAGTTGACTGATGCCTCCCTACATTCCAGGACACGTGATTAGAGCGAGAGTTATGGTCGGTAGTTACAATCTCCTGCAGATAAATTTATGGATGACACCTAATGACAGCACACTCGGCTGATTCCTCAGTAAATCCACAGCTGCACTTCTTCTTCTTCTGTCCTTGAGAATTCTGTTTGGCTCTAAAAGCAGATGCACCTTAATCTCGAGCGGCGGTGTTCGATAACTGGATCAATAACCTGCAGTGATTTATCTTAATCTACTGTAATGTTTACGCTGCCTATATAAGGACCATATATGCCTGCGCTTTATTTTCCTTATCTACAACTCATCTGTTCTTGCTGCGAATGATTTTCAAATGCACGTGGTTCCAAAAAGGGGGGGCTGGATTCCCACAGGAGGTCGTAGGAGAACTCTGAGGAGACACGAGATTAAAAACATAATAATAATAAATCAAATAAACCTCAAAATGCTTGATATTAAATGTTTTTGTTATAACGTACTGGTGTTTAAAATAAGGCTTCTACAGCCTGGAAGAGGAGGATTTACATTACATGTCATCTAGCTGAAGCTTTCATCCAAAGCAACTCAAATTAGTGCATTCAACACTAGACATGTCTCGTGTCTAATATAACACAACTAAAGACTAAGTTACTTAAGTGACATTAACTTGAGTTAAGTCAAAGAATCTTCCTTAGAAAGCACTAGATATTTTAAACAAGAAACAAGGTCAAATAGTTTCTTTTTAATCCAAACAGATTATTACACTGCAGTTTTTACAGTATTAACAGTTTGCCACCAAAAAGTCTCTTTTTCGAAGGTTTTTCTTTGTTTAATCTTGTGAACTACTCGTTAAAAAGTTATTCAATTAAAAGTTTAAAAAAGGAAAAATCTCTCTTTGGTTGATGAGATATGAGACATGGCTTCATTTTGAAGAGAAGTTAGACGAAAGCACACGCATCCAAACTTGATGAACAGTAGTTGCTGGACAGAAGTGACTAAAACCAGAGACATGTCTGCCCACCACAAACGTTTCCTCCCACCTCCCAGGTAAAGTTTAAAGGGCCTGTGTCAGAAACATCACCTGGGAGGTGGTTCAAAAGTTTGTGACAGCTTCAACTAGTGGGCGGACATTTCTTGTATTTTAGTTTTTTGTGTATCCAAGTGTAATTGATGCAACTAATACAAGCTTCAGCAGTCAGTGGATGAATATTTATTCAGAAACAAAGAGGTTGCTGGGACAGCACTTGGCTCCACCCAGGCTGATGCCCTCTCTCGCCATGTTAAAGTGAAAAAGATCCTGGATCCGCACGTTTATCTGGAATTGCTCCACAATTGAATGGGTTCTTCCTTAAGTCATCAGCTTCACCTCTCCACAGACTTTCATAGAGATCCGTTCAGAAGGGTTTCAGTAACACTTCGATCAAACGCCAGTGGAAAACATCGAAACAAATCTGAAACATGGCAACATGACTTCCACAATAATAAACTTGAATGCACATCAGCCCTGTAGTCATTGGACTAAACCCCACAGGTATTGAAGTGAAGGTCACGGCTCCTCAACACTAATCATGTGTTGATTTTACACCTCACATCATTATTTCTGATGATTTTACAAATCACTGGAGCTTCATTCAGAGACCAAACACCGTAATATTTGTAGATATAGAAAACTTTTAATTAATTGGTCATAAAACAAATGAACAACACACATGTCTTTATCAAGTGCAGAGCAAACCATGAATATCAGACAGTCACCATATAGATAGATGTTTACTGAACCAGTCTAAATATCTGCAGCATCTTCTTCTTCTTCTTTGAATCTAAAACACTTTGAAGTGTCTGAGTAAAATCCCCCCCCCCCCCTGAGCTCATGGCGTTTTCACCATCTTGGATCCGCCCATCAAATCGGTTCGGCAGCGTGCAGACAGACCGTGGGGCGTGTGTGTCGTGGGTTTGTCCTGAGACTGACCCATGACTTAACCGGCTGTCACAGGGACTGAACGGCTCTGCCAGTGAGCAGCTGCAGCCGCGGTGCTGCAGTCAGGCCTGTGGCCCTCGATCCAAGTGTCTCTCTGTCTGTCTGTGTGTGTGTGTGTGTGTGAGGGACATAATAGTGTCATCGTTGGTGGTGCTAAAGAGCCAGTCTGTTGATGCTGAAGATTTTGACAGAGTGGTCGGCGCCAGCGCTGGCGAGCTGGACCCAGGAGCTCTCTTCTTCAGCCTCACTCTCTCCATCCGTCTGCCCGTCCTCCTTGCTGTGGTCTCGACCCGCCCGGCCGGCCCGGGGCCTCCAGCGGAGCCGCTTCACAGCCAAAGTGTGGCTTTGTCTGAGGGAGGAAGTGGTGAAGGGAAACAGCAGGACACTGCGCTGGATGGCAACAGGCACAAGGATAATCACAACATTCTCTCATAGAATTAAAGGATTATTGATCGGGCACATACATGATGCCCATTGATACCGTCCCCCAACTGCTGCTCAGGCTAAAGGACAGGAGAGCTGCTTATTTCCCTTTATAACACATGAGAAAACCTCTTGGCAGCTTCATACTGGAGCCACACTGCTGTCATTTACATGAGCTGCCACTGGCCACTGAAGGCCTTTCTGTGTTCTGATAAACTGCAGATGAACTCGTATGTGTGTGTGTGTGTGTGTGTGTGTGTGTGTGTGTGTGTGTGTGTGTGTTTTCCAAGTGTGGTAAGGATACAACATATCCGTCTCTGCACAGCTGCTCCAGTCGTGTCCTCCAGCAGCCTCCTGGCCGGGGCTCCACCTGTACAACAGGATCCTGCCACTCTCCAAGCCAACTGCCAACAGGTAGCTGTGAACGTACATGCACACACGCACACGCACACACTTATGTAATTTAGTAGCCCAAACCTTCACATTCTTCCAGTGGAGCAGCATATGGGATTCATTCATATTGATACTATACTTATTTGTAAGGTGATATTTATTCATACATGCAACTATAACGCATAAAAAATGGCGTGTGTGTGTGTGTACCTGTTATCAGGGAAGAGAACAGGGCAGAAAGCTACAGCAGTAGCAGAATCCCCCACATCCAAGATGGAGGAACAGTGTTTAATCTCAGCAGGAAGCTCAGAGTCTCCAGTGTCCTCTGATCTGCAGGGTCCCCACACGATCACCTGCACAAACACAAACACACACCCAAAAATAAATGAGGAATCAAATCCCATTAATTCACTTTCACCTTCAAAGTTTACGTCTTTTCTTTATGAGTGAAGCCGGCGTCTGAAAATGACCTTCTTGTCTCGACTGGACGTCACAAAGTATTTGCTGTCGGGGCTCCAGTCACATGACCAGATGATGCGGCTGTGCACGGCCGTGTCCTTCGCCGTGTGCGCGTGCAGCGAGAAGTGCGGCTCTGCGTGGAAACAACACACACACAAACGGTAACAGATTACATTGTGCACCAGCTACAACTCGACACATATTTTATCACATTTCATTTACACGACGACGCGCCCGCACCTCGTTTGCTGACAAGAGACGAGCCGACGGTCAAAACGCCGGCGTGGTGACTGAGGCCTGACATCAGCAGGTCTGCCTCAGTACCGCCGGCCTCTCCAGAGCAACAAATAAACAAGCCAACAAGACAGAGAAGCTCATTCCAGCCTCCATTCCAGTCACTTTTGCTTTATGACCGGCTGCTGTTTATTTCCCGGCCTCAGTCATTTCAGACCCCAGATTGTTTTTCCCTGGAGGTTGTTTGTATGCTGCTGGCAGTCACCTGTCTGCAGTGGTGCTGCTTTACTACAGCTGCTCTCCACTCTCTCACTCACTCACACACACCCACACACACACACACACACACACACACACACACACACACACACACACACACACACACACACACACACACACACACACACACACACACACACACACACACACACAGTCCTACATCGGTGCAGTCCACTGTTCAGGCAAACAGGAGAGTGCAGGACTGGTTAACTTGTGTCAGTGCCAATTAGGACCGTCCTGAACAGGGGGGGATTCTCTGCTTAGGAGTTTTGAATTACATATTCAAAAGGTTTGTCGTGAAAAAACTCCCCTCATGACCTTAAAATGGCTTTTCGGAACTAGTCTTTCCTCATTTCTTGACTGTAATCTATGAATCGCTAATATTTAAAGGTACAGTGTGTAGAATTCAGTGACATCTAGTGGTGAAGTGTCATGTTGCAGCTGAACACCCCTCACCTCACCCTTCCCCATGAAAGAGAAACTGTGGTAGCCTTCAGTTGTCATAAAAAGTGTGTAGTTTGTACAGTTTGGGCTACTGTAAAAAACATGGCGGCCTCCGTAGAGAGGACCCGCTCCCGATGTAAAAATAAAGTATTTAAATATAAAGGGCCCATTCTAGGGTTTTGTTCATTTATTACTGACACCCAAACCAAATCCTCATTACTAACCTTAACCAGGACCAATTCATGCCACGATTTATATGAAAACTTTAACTTTAACCAGGTCCTCAAAAACGTTTTGCCTCATTAGCACCACACAAGGTCAGTGTTTATGCTAGAAAAAGGTCCACAGGAGGCAACAAAAACGAATATACACACACCTGAATCTGCATTTACACACAGCCATAAAACCCCAGTGTCACCACAACAGTCTGAGTTGATCACTGTGGCTCGTCTGTTCGCTCACAACCTTCTACCTCTGTCAAACACACACACACACATACTTGAGGGTCTATTGTTTGGGCTGCACCTCTTTCCATTAGCGCTCTTGAGGATCTCAGTCCCACCACAAAATATAAAATACATACAGATGAAAGAGCGGCACCCAAGTAAGGCTGCACCCATCAGATAGGAAATGTGTGAGGGAGGAGTGAGACGTAACAGCGTCTCCTTCATGCAGATGTCTGGGTGCTTGACCTCAGAGGGAGAGGAGATGGAGGAGGATGTGCTGAGACAAAACAGGTAGGAGACAGAGAGGAGGGAGGACGAGAGGAAATCACTCTGACTTCGTTTAACCTTCCCTACTCTGAGACTGTGTGTGTGGGTGGGTGTGTGGGTGTGTGTCTGTGTGTGTCTGTGTCTGTCTGTATCTGTCTGTATCTGTCTGTCTTTGAGGACAAACGTGAGACTAAAGACCAGTAAAGACAAAAAAATGAAGCCCCAATACAGAGAAATCTTATTTCTGGTTCAGAGGTTATGGTTGAGTTTCGGGTAGCGTTAGGTAAAGGTTAGTGTTTGGTTTAAGGTTAGGCAGGTAGTAGTTGGTTATGGGTAATGTGAGGCTCCTGTAAACGAATGCACATCTACATAATGTCCCCAAAAGTTACCTATGAGCATGTACGTGTGTGTTCCTAACAATCATCTTGAGTGATTCAGCAGCCGATGAGAAGAGACGGGACCCTCCCTCCCTCCACTCCTCCTCCTCCTCCACACACACACACACACACACACACACACACACACACACACACACACACACACACACACACACACACACACACACACACACACACACACACACACACACACACACACACACACACACACACACAGTCCTACATCGGTGCAGTCCACTGTTCAGGCAAACAGGAGAGTGCAGGACTGTTTAACTTGTGTCAGTGCCAATTAGGACCGTCCTGAACAGGAGTAAATTTTCATTTACTTTAATTTCTCGCACCATGCAGATACTGACAGTCTTGACCTTCCAGATACAAATTTAACCTTTTACCATCACGGAGTTAAATGTCAAAAAGGACATATATCAAGCGAAATGTGGGATGCAGATGACAAACGGGGAGGTTTTAAGAACAATACTTAGCTGTCTGGAATCAAACCAAAGACGCAGGGTGGGGAGGTCAGGTGGTCAGGGTCACTGCACAGGAGACTGTGTCTGTGTTTCTTCAAACTAATTTTGCACAACTCAAGAAAATGTATTTACAGCACTGTCAGTTTTCTCCTGTAACCTGACACGATATGCGCACAAGCACAGATTTGATGAGCTCCCGCAATCCACTGCAACTCTGCTCTACTGACAAGCCCTCTGGCAACGGATGACATTCAATGGAATATATAGAAAGGCATCTGTTGTAATCAGCATAGTTATTGTCCACCAGAGAGCTCTGTTCCCTGTATGCAGGGTTGCATCAACTGCCCTAAAGGATTATCTGCAATAAAGATAGTGATAGGCTTTTTTAAAAGGGGGGGGGGCAGTAAGAGAAACTCAAATTGTGGTCAGTTTACATCAAAATGCAGAGAATGAATAAATAAGCTTATTAGTTCCTTTTTTCAGTCAATGCATCACTTGTTTGGCTCTTCACAGTATTAATTAGGAGGGTACTTCCAATCAGGCCAGCTTAACTTGGAATTTGATTTGGAACAAATCTGCTCGGTGGCTTTACCTTATTTTAATTAATTTGAAGTAGGATAGCTGCTGTTATCGTTCAGTGAGGCTCAAATATTGTCCCTTTGTCTTGACAATCGCTCAAACACGTTTTTAATTAAAGAGGATGAATTTTCAAAGCACCATGAAGAACTGTTTTCTCATCCAGAGCAAACATGCTAAAACAAAATCCTGACAATTGAATGAAACTGTTTGTTGTAGTGGAACCTGAGTGGAACCTGAGTGGAACCCTCATTAACGGCCGCTCCTCCCCCTTTCCTCACCTGGACTTTGAGGTGTGGGCAAGTTGCGGCTCCATAAAGACCAGGTGCGATCACGGGAAACGGCCAACAGGAGCTGTGCATCAGGTGAGAAGGCCATCTGGGTGATGGTGAGGTTGTGGCATGGCAGCGTCTGTAGCTGACGCCACGTGTCTGTACTCCACAGCAGCACGGCTGCATGCTCGGCTTTAGATGCCTGGACAGAGACAGTTTGGTTCAGTTGAAACGTCAGATTAAAAATACACTGCACGGAATATTTAAATCTTTTGTTTTATCTCTGCCTCTTTGCCATTTCTTCTGCCTGTAAAGTTCTTTGTAACTTATGTGAAAAATTCGATATAACGTTTGCTTGCTAGATAAGATGTGTTGGGGAAAAAATTCACGATGTAGAGGTAGGTTGAAGGATGAGGACAACGGGAGAAGGGAACAACATGACTGTGAGGAGAGATAAGAGCAAAGAGCAGCAGAGGAAAGAAGAACAGATGATGAAAGGATCCGAGAAAAGAGGAGAAACGCAGGGGGAGAGGGTGGGTGAGGTAGAAAGGGAAAAAGTCATATTGCAGCATATGCCTGTAAACATCTGGGTTTTGCCTGCAGTGGGAATGGACACAATCAGAATTCACTTGACTCCACAGTAGAAACATGTTTCTATCGGCTCTGATCACTACTGATGGAAATAAGACACCGGAGTGAATGTGCTAGTCTGGTAAGACAGCGAGGTGAGAGAGCTTCTCCGTTATCGATGGGCTAGTGATGTGGAACTTGACCCATCGGGGGGGGGGGGGAAACAGAAAGCCAGGTTAGGACAACATATGTACTATCAATACCTGACACCTTGCTTGGTGTGTCTGTGCGTGTGCGTGTGCGTGTGTGTGCGTGTGCGTGTGTGTGCCTCTATGTCATGGGGCTTTATCCTCTCTGATCTATTGCCTTTGATCAGGGGGTTTCCCGTACGACGTGGTCTCTGGCCTCGGTCTTATCACACTGACCTTGCATGCGGACGCCACCACCGTCCTGGCGCTGTCAGACGCGAGACAGAACATCTCAAAGCCGTGGCCGTACCTGGAGACGAGAGGAGGCCGATCATACAGAGATTAATCATGAGCCGGCGCGCTGAAGGAGGCACACGATGTGAAAGACAGGCAGGTGAAGGGTGGACGACAACAAAGAGAGAAAACGCTCCCCACTGTGACGATGAAATATTTTCATGAACCAAAGCAGCACGTCAACGAGCTTTCAGACTCGAGCCATCAGCGTCTGCTGACAGGTAAATAAGCAGAGTGTGAAATTAAAATGTTGATCTGTGGTGACTGGTCCTTCTCCTGCTGACAGAGATGAACAGTGATGATGCTCCCGCTAATCACTCACAGCCTAATGCCATCTAGCTTCTTTTAATGTTACCTGATTACTTTGGCAACTGCTGCTTGCAACTCAATTCTTCCCCAACGAGGAAGCTTTCAGAAGCTGCATCCATTTGGCCGAAACTGTGAGAATATTATTTATGCCACGAGAATAATTCGTCCAATTACTCATTTTAATGTTTCTATTATGCTCGAAATGATTCAAGGGGGTGAAGCCAAATGCGCACACCTCAAATAAACAGCAGCGCCATACGTCATGTATATGTTGGACTGACTGGTAAATAGATTTAACACTGGCCACAAATGGAGGTAGTATATTCAGCCTGGAGAGGAGGCTCATGGGAAGGCGGGAAGCTGGATTCTGATTGGCTGATGAATACAGGGGGATGAAGACAACCGAGCGCTTTGGGCAGTTCAAACCCTGAGAGCAAAACCAAACAAACACAATTCCAAATGTGAAATGTTGCTTCATTAAGAGCGGTGTGGAAACTCTGGCGTCTATAGGCAGAGGAAGAATGGAAAAATGGAAACAAGTTGTCCAGTGCGATTTGAAATTGTCTCAGGACTCTGGATGTTGTTTCCGCTGGCAGGTGAGTGAATCTAAAGAGAAGCGGAGAGGGTTTGGATTTAATTCAATACTCACAGTTTCTGGACCTCAGGCCAGAGTGTGTTCTGAAGGAGATGATCCTCTGGTGGGGGCTCTGCGAACACACAACACAAAAGACACACACACACACACACACACACACGGTTAACCACAGACTTCAATATGCTTACATAATTGTCATTTGCAAAGCCCTGAAAACTCGGATGTTTTTAAATTCAAAATACAACCAATTTACAATTTTTACAAGATGAGGATTACACCCGAGTGGCCGTTATAACTTTGCTCTTTTAAATCCCTGTACTTTTATCCCAGTGAGTGACAGGGACTGTGTGCACGTGACACACAAGCGTGCAAGTTAAAGGGGGGGAAAAAAACAGGTACCAAAAAGAGAGAGTGAGCGAGCTAAAAGCCACACGCTACACTGAGAACACGATTGTTCGCCTCGAGACAATGTTCTCTCACATTGTCGTACAGCTTCTTTCAACATTTGGCTTGCATGAAATCCTCAGCTCTGCAACTTGCCGCCGCCGCTCCCCCCCCCCAAAAAAAAGAAAGCTTTTCTGAAACAACCACGGCTTTATCTCCATTTCTTAACGGCTGCTGGCTTTGAGAGGGGATCAAATTTAGCCGAGTGCCAATCCTCTCCCTCACGCCGCAGGCTCTGCACAAGCCCGCGCTGCCTTCGTGTTGCCTGTAATTGAAAGCTACACTCCTCGTGCTTTTCTTATTGGTCATCGGCGTTTTTTTTTCTCCTCGTTTTTTTTTTGCATAATTATTAATTTGTCTCCCTGCCCGCAGAAGCCAATCAAACGGGTGAAAAAGCATTGTTAACAACAATCTCAGCACTCGGTTGCTCTCGTCACAGCCCGGGGTCATCGATACTTAAACTTTGCATGCACAAAAGCCTACTTTCTAATTAGCATTGCAGATTAAGGAGCGGCTTCAATCCTGCTGATGACAGCCCTTCACACCCTCTCGCCCAGGGGTTTTAAAGCGCAGCGCTCTGTTCTCCTCATTTGACTCTCATCCATTTTCCCATCTGCCTGTTTCCTGCAATTATTGTCTCTCGTTTTCTTCTGTTTCCTCTACTCCTCTTTTCCCGTGTCCTCTCTGCACAACAGTTCAAGGCAATTTCCCTTCTCCAACCTGCTTCATATTTCAAATCCTTTTGTTGTTTTTTTTTAGGTTTTCTGTTGTTTTGGAGTCATTCTGTAAAATGAACCTGCAATTTTCCTGTCTTCTCCCGGCATTTTTCTCACATCACCACTTCCTCTGATATCACCTACCACCCTTTTCCTCTCACCCCCCTGTCCTGCTGTAAGACCGCCGACCTCCAGGGGACTGTGGGAGTCGACGGTAATAACTAACAGTCCGTCCAGCTTCATATCATTATGTCTTATAGGAACGTTTGGCTGCAGGCGGACAGGAATTCTTAAATATGTGCAATGAGGAATATGAATCCGCCTATCATTCATTACATACATTTATTCATCAGGAAGGGTTCAGTTTAATGTGGCTTTACTCAGATGAGTAAGCGACTCCGTTATATTAGAGGATATTTCATTTTACAGTACCGGTCATGTTGAGTGGGTGGAAGTAAGACTCCTGGTATTGATCAGACACACTGCTGAGCTTCTCCGCTTCATTATTGGTTTTTTGGACAAGGTCACCTGTAAATCAAGATATTGTTTCTGTAAATGTACAATATATGAAAAGAGTAAAAAATATTGAACAAACCATCAATTTAATATGAAACAGTTGTTCGGGAGAAAATTGATTATCAGACAGAACTTGGCCCCAACCGGGTAATTTACCTTGAAATACGGCCTTGTTAGACAGACCCAGGGCAGGTGTGCTGGCTCCCTCTGGAAGGTTGGCAGAGTCCTGGCAGGGAGAAGATAAATGAAGGAACAGCAGCACACACATCAATAACCAGCAGGGTTTTTAGGGAGCCGTCCACTCAGCACATTCCACATTTAGAAAACAAAGTGAAAAAGACACTCCCAAGAAAGTTTGGTCGAGTTTGATCATAGGACAGAGGCAAAAACTTTAGCGGTCATGGAATACCAATTCAATGTGGCACTCACGCTGGACGTCAGCAGCTTTTCTCTCGACGCCCCAGAGATGTTTGCAAAGTTCTCCACAAAGTTGCGAGGTGCTTGAAAGACTCTCAGGACCTTCTCATCGGCTCCAGACACAAACTGAAACCTCCCGACCATGGCCAGACACTGCATGTCGTATCCATGGATCTGAGGCCGGGAGATTTCATGCCAGGTTGGCTGCAGGGGCGATAAAGACACACAAAGATTTGTATTAAGATCCTTAAGCAGCTGTGGTTGCCAGAGGAAGTGCCAGCATTTAAATACATCCGTTTGCAATAGATCCTCTGATGTTGTGGGACTTCTCGGCCTTAAATCCAGCCGTTTGAAAACAAGCCAAATAAGAAATTGATTCTCCTGTTCAAATGAAAGATTTTCAGATTAAGATGCAAAGTGTTCTCACAAGGGAGGGTGGATGACTCCACTTCAATGAGTGGAGTTCTTCTGGCCCAGCATGAGGTGGCAAATATCCAAAGTTGCATCTTGAATAATGCAATGAACTCTGGAACCTTGATTAAGTTTTTACCTAACTGAATGTTTTACTCCGCCCAAAACAATTTCACCTGGATAAACGTGAGGTGAAGTCAGAAGCTTCACTTGGTAATAAATCCAACAGTTTCCTGTAGTAGTGCCGGAGGTGATCAATCAGTCCCGGTTAGTCAAGTCTGAAGTCTTTCCCTTAAAAATACACGATTACCTCTAAAAAAAAAACCCTCTTCATTATTAAGTTAAAACCTATTAAAATTCCGTCAGGAGTCTAAACATATTTCAGCAAACGGCTGCAAGTAGACAACGTGTTTTTTTTATGTACTGACTACATCCCACAAAGGTTAATAAAACCAGCCGGTGTTGAAGAGAGAGAAGCATACTAAGTAAGCACTGCTTTCAGAAGATGATGAGAATAGAAAGGCAAATAATGTGAATGGTAACATGTGTTTGTGAAACACTTGTTTTCTTTAATGGCTTGTGAATAGAGATGTGTTGTGGTAGAGCTCATTTACACTACAAATGTGACACACAGTAAGACTGGGTAAAACCAAATCATTTGATCTTTGTGAAACAAATGATGGTGGAGAATATTTGCCTATAGAGCAGGGAAGTGAGATCCGATCACAAGTGGTCACAGGAGTAGTCACATTCAGGATGGATTTGAATGCCAGATGTGAACAGAAAAAACCAAACGCTGTCACTCTGTGATCGGTTCTCTCAGGATGGATGTTAAAACCAGGACTGGACAAGGCCCTAGTTGTGTTTGGCTTCTGTGAGTTGCACATCAGTGAGGCTGCTTTCCTTTTCCTCCATCTAATGATTTACCTTGATTCTTTTTATTTATTAGGGTTAGACATTTACATCTGGAAATGTCAAACTATGCACAAAAAACCATTTAGTAGTTTGAGCTACTATGAGCTTTGCAAACGCTCGTCAATAGAAACACGTCATAGGTGAGATTCTGCGGCGACTTTACCAGTTTGACATCTTGTCTCCTCCATGGAGTGAAGAGTCTGGTGGTCTGGTCTGAACCCACGCTGATGATGAACTCACCCTCCGGATCCCAGCTGAGGTCCCGCACTTCATTGAAATGACCTGATATGACAACTCCAGGTCTCCACCCCCCCTGGACAGAGACGCATTATAATAGTCAGTTTACAACCTTTAAGCACGGGACCACTCTCTAAACCCCCCCTCGAAGACCACAACCCCTGCCACCTGATGCTAAGCCCATTCAGGAGAGTAGTTGATTGTAATATATTAATCTATTCAATTATTTACCTGCTGTCTGCGAAGTCAATCAGAATTAGTTATCAACACTTTCAGGTTTGGGCTCAACTTTAAATTCCCCTGCCACGCGGACGTCATTGCAGTGCAGTTATCTCTGAACTTGCGTTGTGACTTCAGACCTCCACTCTCTCCCACAAAGAAACATGCTTAGCCCGTCACATTGAGTGGCAGACAGGAGACTGAGTGTGACTAATTACACTAATCACTGTCCCTCACACACTGTGTAGCTGTGGAGCAGTTACACAAACTCTGGCTCTTATTTCAAACACTCTTGTCATTCTACTGCTTTAGGAAAACATCACATTTATTTTGCAAATTTAACTGAACAAACTAGACAAATTTGAAAGGTTGGATAAAACTAAGGTCATGACTCACCTCTTTATCTTGGTCTCTGCACCAGAGATGCAGCGCCCCGTGAAAAGCATGAGCCACAATCATGGAGCCATCCGGACTCATCTGGCAGCCGTAGAAACCCAGAGTGTTGCCACCAACCTCCCCGACACGCACCTGGTGTAGACCAAAAAACAACAACACATAAAGCAGGATAATCTTTGCCGATCATGACGCTCAACTCATCTGCCTGCTCAACACGTCGGTATCGGACATCAGGTGGACGAATAACATTTGTTTTCTGGGGCAGAGTCACTGACTTGCAGCAGAGAAAGATGAAAGTAACATTAAATAACGTAAACATGCATCTACTGCCACATATGGAGAAAAAAAATCAGTAAAGTAGGTTATTGTTCTAATGCAATTATTTCTGAAAGATATGAATTTAGCAGCTGCTGTCATCCTCTGTGACATCCAGACACAGATAACAGCCCATCTGCTCTGTCAAACACCTGCGTTTTATTTAAAAGCTACAGGCTCAGAAGAGAGAGGGGTAAAAAATAAAAAAAGTTTGGGTGTCAAATCTGTTCTCAGCCTCCCACCAGCTAGAATCAGCCTCTGTAATGGTGGATGGAAACAGAAAAAAAACAGCAAATTAAGCTGACAAGTCAGACGAGAAAATTATGCAAAATGGGACTTATTAGAGTTGAATAAATTGTTGTGTTTTTTTCAAACTAAATACATTTGTCTCATACAAAACGAAAGCAATCACAGAGCAGCATATCACATTAAACAAATAATCATGAAAAATGGCAAAGCTTGAGAACACAGAGGGATTTACATAAATCGGATTCGGGTGAGAGCGTGTGACCCCTGCGTCAGTCTGCGGTCGCCATCCCAGGGCACGATCATAAAGACGGTGTAAAACCATCCTCCCACTTAAAAACAACAATCCAATTTAAAAAATGCCCATAAACTCAATTCACCATGAGGTTTCCTTTTAAAACAATTGCTCTGTTGGGATTTTAAACACCTGTCCAGTTTTGGACACTTTGCTTTTGTGTGTAAACAGAAATATTACATTAGATTTTGTGGATTGGAATCACTACCTGGGGCAGAAATCCCATTTTCATTTAAGTTCATTTCCCAGTTGCACTGATAAATGAAAACTCACTCAATTCACTGAGTCTCAGGTCAGTTTAACACCATAGACTTCACAAAAAGAAAAGAAACATGTATGTAGGAGGAGGACATTTTAAAGTCAATATTTTACCGTAATGATAAATTAGGTCTACAAATGTTTAAAAACATATTATTGTATTATATTGCAGTGGTTGGCAATGTTGCCTCAAAACAAGAAGGTTTGCATGTTCACTGCGTGTTGTGTGAGACATGGTTAAGGTTAATTGGAGACACTAACTTGCCCATAGGTGTGAATGTTATTTGTCTCTATACGTTATCGTGAATGGTCGTTTGTCTCTGTCAGCCTGTTGGCCCTCCGATCGACTGGCCTACTGTCCTTGGTAAACCCCCTCCTCTCCCGCAATGTCCCCTATGATTAGCTCCAGCCCCCTGTGACCTTATAAGCAGTACAGATAATGGATGGATGTATTCTTACATCCTTTCATTGAAATTAATATCCACAGAAAACCCATATTTAAATACAGGAAACAAGACTATTAATATCACATCCTATTGCTGGCATTACAAGAAGGATTCAATGCAGGATTATGGGACTGGATGGAAATAACAAGACACAATGTGTGAATTAACCAAAATATAATAAATCTGAATACACAGGAATTCTTGTTTAGGAAGCAGAATAGTTTAAGCTGCAACTCAGTTATACAAAAAAGTTGAGAAACTAATTCTATACCCCTGCATTAGACATTTATAGTCACTGTGAGTTTAACTCTCATTTTTAATTAATTGCTCTTAAACAAACAAAGAAGCACTATTTACTCCAGGACTTTCAGAGAATTGTGTGGACCTGTCGAGCTTCTCTTGGCCACGAGGAAATCAAACAATTAAAAGCTTCATCGGGCCCCGAGGCCTTGGAGGTAAACTGGGCAAGAGGAGAGATCTATTAGAATCGATAGCAGCCGAACAGCCCTGGAGAGCGCTGCACTGCTCCCTCAGCAACACTGCGGTCTTTATCCAGATATGGCTATATTATATCTCCTCCATCTTTAATTAGCTTGTGTCTTAAATGATATGGTCGGGGCTGTGAGGAAATATGAGAAGTGCTGGATTCATACTCGAAAGATTAAAATCGCAAAAAGATGTAGAGCTAAGCCCGTTATCTTTTCTACGAGCAGGAAGCGTGCGGTGTAGCTGCAGCGGTGACCTGAGTCACACTGAGAGAGAAATGCATAAAAACACGTGGGCGTCCATTACATGTTTAACAAAAAAGCTCACATAAATACAAAAATCAGCGGGCGCACACACACACACATACATTCTCTACGTCTGTCTACTGTATGGGGCAGTAAAGTTGTGTCCGCAGTTTTGGAGAGTTGGTCATCAATGACCTTCAAAATAATCCCTGTCTGCAGGCTGGAACACAGCGGAACTAATGACGGCGGTAAAGGCATGTCTTCACTTTGAATGGCACCATCCTCCAGCCATCCACCGAAACAGAGAGCGAGACAGAAAGAGACCGACAGCCAGGTAGAAACACCGTTGGTGAGATTGAGAGAAAACGAGATGCAACATTAAGCAGATTGATTTTAAAATTCTGCACACAAGAGCCGGCCGTAAATCATGCAAAAACTCACAGAGGCAAAGAGCCGTCATCTGTCTTGTTTACGAGAGAAGGAACAATATGGATGCAAAGCGTGCGTTATCGCTGGCCAGAGGGGGTTTGGGGGAGGGAGAGAACAGGGACGGCAAGGTAAGGAAGGCATACATCATTGTTGGAGGGAGAGAAAACGGGTGACGCTCAACCATTCCTGGCTGAAACACTGACTTATACAATGAGAGGCTGACTCTCGCCTTCAGTTTCTCGACAGTAAGCAACTATATGGATGTCAATCGTGTAATGAATAAAACATGAAAACATTTCTTAATGCTGCAAGACTGGAAAAAGACCAGCAAAACAAGTAGTAAAACTTTTATCAAGTTTTCAGACTTCAAAGATTTCATTAATTAACTTTGTGAGGCCATAGTCACTTAAATAATATTTAATTATTTATTTTCAATTCTGAAACAATTTACATTATTGATATATTGTCTGAAAAGTAAACTTTTTATGGGTTTCTATGCCATTTCTATTTAAATGCCTTTATTTTGTTGATAAAACAATATTTTTTAATTGTCAGGGCCATGCTCAATGAAAACATATAATCCATGTATTGCTGTCATCATTAATAAAATATATACAGTACATAATATGTATAATTTATATTATATAAATAAATAATATAAATATATTGAGAATGTGAAAAATGTCCCACAGCCCAGTGGGATTTCTTCAAGTTTCTTGTTTTGTTAAAAACCTAAACCCAAATATAAAAAATTGTCAATAATCTGAAACAAAGCCGTCTGCTTCCTAAAGAAGAACATCCAAACACATTCTGGCCTCAACCCTCTGAACTGCTCTCCACTGCTCCAACAACTACTGAAGTTACTTAACCTGGGATAACATGAAGTCAAATATTAAACCCATCCATACCATTCAATATTTATAGACACTCATCTACATATCCACACACATTATTCAAAAGTTCATTATTCAGAAGCTCATTTTGGTCTCAGTGCATTTTCTTGAACCACTCTGGGGCCGAGTGCAACTTGAAGAGAGTACACAGGCCGAGGTCTGGAAATAGGTTATCTCTAAAACACACAAACACACACACACACACACATACACACAAACTGACAATCCCTCCAGGCCCTGTGGTGGCCCGCTGTGGTCAGTCTGAGATGTTAATTACCAGTGTGTCTCGTTAGTAGGATGTACTTTACGCAGCAGTGGACCCCAGCCACCCCACTGCTAACCCCATTCGCCATTAAATCTCACCAATTACTATAATCAGTGTGAAGAAGTGGAGCACTTCTTTGTAAAAATAAGCTAATTAAGACACACATGGCCGATCATTTAACGCTGCTCTGCCAAAAACTTCAAGGTCCCACAGAAAAGCCTTTGTGAAGCCGATTCGGGTCAAAAAATAAAAACACTCAAAAAAGGGCCAAAGGCCGTTAATTCTGTCTAATGATACAGACAAAATGTAAATAAAGTTTATTCACTGACATTTCATCATTGCGTGTGTGCGTGTCAGAGGTTCACAGGTTAAGCTTCCTTTGTAGGCAGCGAACCTGACAGTTCAAAGGGTCTAGCTCGCATTTGAAAAGAAGAAAAAAAAAACAGGTGAAGAGGAGAAATAGAGAGAAAAGGAAAAGGGGAGAAGACTCATATAAAAAGCACTTTCACATTCAACAAAAAGGCTATTCCACTTTTTCTTTAATTTTTGGTACTGAGGGAAAAAGTCGGAGCTGTGAAGGGAGAGCAGCCACACCAGACTTTATTTCAAACACCTTGGCTGCTTCTCTTTTCTATTGTTCGACTTTGTCTAATCACGCGGAGAAGAATATGTGACATTAGCGCTGGCTTCAGGCCCTAATCATCGTCCCTTTGTCGGAGTGTGGAGACTTTCATGGTTGCTCCTTTCTTTGGGCTTTGTTGCGCGTCACTGTGGATGTGAACGATGAGATCAAAAGGTACAAAAATGGAACTGATCAAGTGTGAAATCTTTTCTCATCACCTCAGAGTGCGATCGCGCTCCAGGTACCTGCCACGGCGAGGTGAGAAACATTCCTGTTCTATGTGATGTGTGCATTTGTGGGACATATTTTGGGACGCCAGCGTGTGTGAGCGCGTCTTTGTCAGCAGTTAGCGCCTTGATATTTTTGCAACTCAACTCGTGTGTGTTCTGATATTCTGTCAGGTACGTGGAAAAGTGGTACTACTCCTGAACCCCCAAAGAATTTGCCACTTATACTATAAAAACGAAGAAGCTGTGGGGCAGATGGGCAGAGAACACTTTTTTTTTCCTTTGCCATCCACACTTGTGTTAAATTTAGCCCCATTCTGGCACAACAGCAGCTGTTGGAAGCTGAGAGAGACGAGCTGGTGGGGAGAGAAGGGAATGGAGGAGAGAGATAATGTGAGAGAGATGAGACAGGAGAAGAGTAAGGAAGGCATGGGGTGAAGAAAAGGAGGAGGAGGAGCACAGAAAACGCTGGACAGCAGGTGTGGGAAGTCAAAGGGAAGAGCAGATCATGAAGGGGAAAAAATAATGAGGAGAAAGGCAACGTTAGAGGCTGTGGCATGACTTCTACAGGCCTTGCCATCCTCTGTTGGACGTGTTGGGGAATGGGATGTAGAAGAGGATGAGTGATAGAAGGGAAAATGGGGGAGGACAACCTCGGTTTGCCTAAACTCACAGTGGTGCGCTGGGCTCAGCGCCTCTTCATCACTGCCTATCACTTCTATTCCTGACACCTCAATGTCAGGAAGGGAGGAAACCGACGCAGGGGCCCTGACAGCAGGAAGGAAGCTACTGGAGGGGGGCTCGAGTTCTGGATCACGTAAAGAGCTACTGACGAGGAAGCTAGCAGAAACAGGGTGGGAAACTGTTTTGTGAGTCTTTAGGAATGTGTGTTTCCTTCAGAGAGTGACTGATAGCATGTGTCAAGGATCTGTGTATCTGAGTAAACCCGCCTTGGACTCCAGTAAACACTGACCTGCTCCACCCAGACTCCAGATCCCTCCTCAGGAGCCCAGAGGATCATGGTTTTATCCATGGAAGCAGAGAGCAAACTGAGAGGCTGCTGCAATTCACCAGCTGCAGGGGGAGACAACGAGACACTGGGATCTATACAGCAACGTCATCCACAGTCAATTATGATCAACGGGCAACAGTCGATTATTGAAACAGAGGTTTTCAACATTTTAAACATCTTGTCAATCAACTCACGACACCTCCGATTTACCTCTAGAACCATTGCATTCAGCCTTATATTATGTATTTTATTTTAAAGTGAATATACAGTATAAACTGAGTTGTTTATATGATTTCTACTATGGTGCATTAAATCAAGTAATGTTACTGTTAAAGAAGGCCCGACCAATCACAGGCAAAAACATTCTCCTTTAAAAGACCATTTTCAAGTAAGTACAACTCAATTGCATAATTGAGCAAGAATTTATTGTAGCGGCCTCTGCCCTCATAGAGGCGGAGCTTTACTTGAAGCATCCAAACATGCTGATGTGCGATGTACACACGAGCTGGGATGAGTGTGAAGTGACCTTGATGTAAGGAAGCTTTTAAGGCAAATAGAGTTTAAAGAGAAGATTTAGCACATCTAGCAGCTCTTCCCCCTGAGAACTCATTAAGCCAGTAACATTTCAACACCTTTTTTTTTTCTTCTTACAAATTGTCGCCACTCTTACTGTCTTTTGTAAGCAATAGCATTGTGGGACAAAGGGAGTAAAACAATGTCTCAATCTTCCACAGGCTCTAGTAACAGAATAAGGGATGGGAATGTTTAGTGCCGATTGTGTCCAATTCTAAAATAAGTGATTTCGTTTTCGACGAACACTGCTCATAGATTCTAGGTCGGACTTCCTGGCAATTTCTCAAAAACCTTGTGAAATGTCACATTGTCCTTCAAATGCTCTTCATTTGTGACCAGTCACTTCCTTGTTTTATTAATCAAGGTACCTTGGTAGAAAGGGGGCTGCCAGTGGACTCCATAGACCCAGTTCTCATGACCTGCCAGGACCGTCTCCAGAGACACGGCAAACACTGACGACACGTCTGCTGCAGGGAAACAGAGGTATCAGGATATCAGTTTATGCTATGACCACAAGAAAGGTAGCAGGTGGATTAATTCTTTATGGAGGTCAGTGATCACCGTGGGCCTTTAAACCAACAAAAAATGTGCCTCCTCACTGTGGTTAATTAACACCCTTTCTATAGCTGAGCCAGTGTGGGCCGCTCACCTCTCTCCTTCACTTCAAACACGTCCTCTTTCATTTTGATGATGGTGTGATCGTCCTCTGCGCCGGTGTCTGTCCCAGACTTGGCACAAAGCCTCCACACTCTGATGAGACAGTCCTGTGAACAGCTGGCTAATAACAGCTCCCCACCTGAAAGAGTCCGAGACGCAACCTGAATCCCTGAGACACTTTCTGTCAAACATTAAAATACCAGACAACTCACTCTGTGTTATTTGCTCTTATGTGGAGCTTTGACAAAGTGTTTCTCGTCACTTAATACCTGCTTTTATCTCATCACGTAATATCTGATATTATCTCATCAGAAATGCTGACATTCATGCAAGAGGAGAGATTACAACTTTAGTGCTTCATGTATTTCAGATAAATAAAACTTTAAAACTGCATGTATAAACTTGTTGGCTTCTTGGAGGCATCGCAACAAGCTAAAATAATACAGGTATAAATAATTAAATATAAAACCATTCATTCGTGCGGCTGGATTAGTGGCTTTTCCTGTCATATATGTGGGGTATGGGTTTTGAACTGTTCTGACAAAAAAGGAAATTTGAAAATGCCACTGAGGGCTTCGGAAAATACAAAGAAAAAGATCAGTCGCTTAGGGGAGAAAATAAGCAGCAGAATACTCATTAATTAAAATACTCCTATGTTGTATCCCTAAAGGAGATGGTGCACACTTCAGAATAACACAATGATTTTCTGGTTTCTGCCTCAGGTAGCCTGTCTTTAGACTTTTAACTTCTGCTTTTGTCTGTTGTCTGTTAGAACTGTGATCAAGGCACGAGAGAAGATTGCTCCTCATTGTGATGTGGCCTGTAAGACAGCAGGAGTCTGCACCGAACATATACAGACAGGAGGTAAACAAAGTACACGTCACTATCCCTGAGCGCTCCTGTCTCTCAGTTTTAGTCCAATGGCCACTGGCCCAGTTTTTGCCTCTGCCAGAGACAAACAGACATAATAAAAAAGTCTTCTTCTACCTTCACCTGAGGCCTCATGAATGTCGGGACAGGGAAAGGAAAGCCATTAGTGTTTGTCAATCACGGTGTAATGGCACTGATGATAATGACAGCGTTGATTGGTTTGCCTTCGTGCCTGAAACTCTGCCAAAGCTACTTGCACTAGTGACTTTTTCTTGAGAACAATTTTCTTACACAACCCTGTTTTTCGAAACTTGGAAAGCACCGACACAAACTTCTATTTGTGACACGGTTACATCTCAATATGTTGATGATACTTTAAAGTCTTTTTAATTTCAATTCTTTTAATTCTGTGGATAAATAAACATCTTAGGGAGGAGAAGTAACTGGGTGAGTGAGTTACTGGTCTGATTTTAAAGTAGCGCTGATCAAATCTAAGGTCCAGGTTGATGAAATAAAAACATGATTTTGAAAACAAAATACAGACAGAAGCATAAAAATAAAAAACAGACATCCTGCTCTGAATCTGAATATTTAACAGCTATTATAAACTGTACCTCTGGTGCAGCAATCTGCCATCTGCCGGGTCATAAAAGAGGAGAAAGATTTATTTAACTACTATCTCAGCGGTGAGAGGGTATTGTCACTCCAATCGAGATATTTCCTATAAACAAACTTGTGCGTCTCTTCGCTGGCTGTTAGTTTGGCAGCGTGGAGGAGTTCATAGACTGTGAGTGGGAAGGAGACGCTGGTGGAGAGGGCTGGTTAAGGGATGAAATAGCTTTTACACAGTCAGAACAGAGCAGTAATGAAGTGCCCTTGAAGAGGGTTACACAATTAGAAGAGACTGGATTGGATCCATGTGTTTCTCTATGCGATCCCAACATAACTGGTGGAAAAGACTCGACACACAAAGACTAGTCTAAGTTTTCTAAGTTTTATTGAGTTAAGAAGAAAAATGTGTCTTTTTGTTTCATGAGGGTTACAACCTGCTTCTCTGCCTCAGATCTTATTGGTTGAAGTTTGTGACTCATTTATATATTATCTAATGTATTCTTATCGTCAAAAACATCTTTCCTAACTTGCTTTGTACACTGCGACAAAATGCAACCCTGGTAACGTAGTTATTAGGACGTATTAGTTATTCACTGTTAGTGTGGCTCTGTCCTTTTCTTGAAGAGCCCACTAAGATTTAGACTACAGAGTCAAAGAATGTAGCACGTACTCCAAAACAAACTCAGCAGTCCAGGTACTTCGTTTGAAAATCTTTACTGAAACTTTCTTCTTGTTGTACAAAGTAAAAAGACAAAATAAGTTTAGTAATCTACTAAAGAACTGTGGATTGGAGTTTGAACACGGTCGAAGACTGGTCTGCTCTGCAGCTTCAACAAACAAAACTAAACAAGCGGAGTTAGCCCATTAATCAAAATCCAAGACAGTCTGCAGCCCCAGTCAAGCCCCGAGCTGCAATATATATGCGAAACTGCCTGTTCTTAACAGATCAAGTCTCAAATCTCAGCCCTGGTACCTCAAGAAGTTTGTGTTTATTTTCTTTCTGTTTATTGCTTTGACTTATTTGTTTAGTTTTTTTTGTCCTCTTACCAAACTGTTTGTATTTCAATTCATGCGTAAGTACACCAAGAGCAGTGCTAAACCAGAGGCAAAATCCTTGTATGTGTGCAAATACTTGGCCAATAAATCTGATTCTGATTCTGACTGAGAAAGTAAGAAATCAGACAAAGTTCTGCTTGTGAAACAGTAACATCAGGGACTCACCTACACTCACCGTCCAAGTCACTCCACGAACCCAGTCTTCATGCCCTTGTAGGGACAAAGCTTTCTGGAACTGTTGTACAGCAATTTAATAAGATCAAATATTGCATTTTAAATATAAAACTTCAAATGAAAGAGTTGACACAGAATATATGAGTGAGAACTGATCTGAGTTTACCTGCCCGCTGGACTGCACGTACAGATGCACCCGGCAGTCGTCCCCCCCACAGGCCAGTATGGGAACTGTGAGAAACAAGGTTTACATCTGCTGTCATCCAGGTTTAATAAACAGGAGCAAGGTGGAAAGGAAGGATGACGCACCGCGACATCAAACAGACGAAGGGCGCGTCAAATAGAAATGCAAACTGACACGAGACACTTCAAACGCAGAGTGCAGTTTGAATATGACATTCGGTTACGGGCACCAAAGCAGTGGGGCAAATTGAGATGGAAGAGAGGAACGATGTGTGTGTGTGTGTGTGCGAGTGTATAGGCCACACAACTTAAAGGATTTCTATGTAGGAACAGCTTAGGCTTACCTCTGCTGCCTGGCAACAGTACCAGAGAGACATCCATCATGAAACCGCTGCCGAATGGTATGATATGGAGGCACTCAGCTGAGGAACACACATGCACAAGGGATTCAACTTTTACAGTCACTATGTGTATTTTTTATACATTTCAAATAAACATAAAAATATATATTTATAATTATATGTATATAATAAGCTCAAATATGTGGGCTTTTGTTTTTGTGTGAACACAGTTGTACTTATAAGGACTTCTTCATACTTTTCCTGTGTGGAATGTTTGCCAAAGTTAAATCTTTGTCCTCTGCCTTCACTTATGGGTACCCTGTGTTTTAAGCTCCCACAATCTGGCTACAGGCACAAACAGAACAGTTTATAGCTACTATTACTACCCAGAAAAACAGCCAGAGGCTATTGCCAGTCCACACAGACACGCACACACACACTCACACACACACACACACATCCATCTGCACTGACAGGTGGACAGAAACTTTTAACAAAGAGAAGCTGTTACAGGTGACAGCTTGAGAAAAAAAAAATGTAGTAGATGTGGATGACAGTTTTCATTCATTCAATTCAACTACATGATGGATGGTGGACAACCGGTGTGAATCTGTCAAATTAAATTATTTAGAGAAATAAAAACTGTGCATGTCATGTTGTTTTGACTTCTGTACATGAAACAGGTCAGCTGATCTTTAATTTTAGTCAATCTGTTTTTGTCTGGAAAATGTAAAAATATAAACATGACGTCATAGATTCAAACTAAACTGCTGCACAGCCCTGCAGAGGTGAGGCAAGTGATTGTGTTGTGAGTAAACACTGCAATTCCCTCTAGCAGCCACTAGGGGGGATAAAGTCACACATGATTATTTACTGTTCAATATTATGACTCTTCTACACTCTACAAGCTGAAATGAATGAGTCATTTACATCTTGTTTTGTACCTTTTTTGTTTTCACTGCAGAGCCACAGTCTGACGGTGGAGTCGGACGATGAGGAGGCCACCAGGATTTCCGAGCCCTCCGTGTAGATGGCAGCCACAGCACTGATTGGACCAGTGTGGCCCTTACACTCCCATGACTGGCTGAACTGGAAACAGCAAGTGAACACGTTTTGGATCATATGACTGTAAAAAGAAGTAGGGAACTTTTGAGAAAACACAATTTTGCACAGCAGGTGCGTCACCTTGTCATTCTGAGCCTCCCAGACGATGAGCTGGTTGTCTGAGCCTCCTGAGACAAGATGAGTCTCCGGAGCTGTGACAACAGAAACAAACACAGTCAGGATAATGAACTCTTACGGATTTTAAGTTTAAAAGTCTCTTCTCTCATCTTATCACTAGGTCACTTGGTTACAGTTAGGGTATATTTACAATACTGCCTGGTGATCTGAGCTCTACTGCAACTGAATCTTCTTTTAAAACCAAACGTAAGAAATGGATGTTCTCTCAGGCATCGGGTAGTTAGTGTGTGTGTGTGTGTGTTGAGTGTACTTATGTATGAAATGTGTTATACAAATTGAAATAGTTTGATTTATCTTTGTGGCAACACTTTGGGGGAGACTTTTGTGTATTAAGGGGAATGGTTCCCTCTTCGCTGTGTTGGATGGTGGAAGAAGTTCCCTGAGCTGCAGAGTCCTGACATTAATCCCAATCAGACACGTTTGGGGATGAACTGGAATACTGACAGCAGCCAGGCTTATTTCACAATAGGCCTCTGGTTAAAATGTTGTTGCCGATCATGTATTTATTATACTGTTGTAAGGCCTGTGAGCAACATGCCAGCAAAAGGACTTTACACTAGAGTGTTAAGGCCAAAGTGAAGATAATTAGTTGAGGTCTTAGTTTGAGTAGTGACTCAATGTAATAAAATGAACTAAACCAACTTGTTAGAACATCTTACTTTACATTGCTTATATTCACTGTGGAACAGCTTCACCAAAACCCTATTCCAAACCTGAACCAGGTTCAACTCATGTTTAAGAGTTTTATCCTTAACCTAATCACAACTTACATCTTACACCTATCTTAAACTAAACGGGTAACAAATACACGGGGGGGGTCCAGATGTTTGACAGGTCCACATCAGGGTCCTCACTCACCACAGTCCTCTCTGTGGACCCACTGAACAGCATTCACTCTGCCTATGTGTCCGTTCAGCACAGCAGCGACTCTTCTCTCCTGCGGTTTTATCAAATCACATTATTTTATAAGAGGTTTATTATTAAATTAACAAACAGAAATCTGTGTTTATTCTCTCGGTTGTGTCGCCGACAGCAGCGTCACTGACATGACGCCATTAGACACAGTTCAGTACCTGCGGGTCGTACAGAGCCACTGAATTACACGTCCCGAACGCAATGGTTCCCCCGCGACTCCAGGAGACAACATGTGGCGTCCTGTTGGCGCAACAAGCGACATGGCATGTCTCCATCACAGGCGCCGCCATCTTGGAAGCTGGAGATGCGGTGTTGCTGTAAAAACGGCCCGTAGTGAAACCGATCCGCGCGAACACATGTTCCGCATCCTGAGGTCAGTGCAACAATTCAACAAACTTTGATTAGTTAAAGTAGGTTAGTATTTTTTTCAAACACGATTTCCTACATAATTTTTTTCCATGGTTTAGTTTTTTTATTGTGTTCTGAAGCAAATACTGCACAAGTTTGACTCACTAAAGTGCAATGTTGAGCAGTGTCCACTAGATGGCGGAAAGTGACAACAAAATCACTGTGTTTTCTCTCACTTTCTTTGAGAACTGGTCACGTGGTCTTTATTGATCCCTCATTTCCTGCTTATTAATATTTGAATGTATTCAGACCATAACTGAACATCACTGCAGGATGAATCTTACTGTCTACTCACAGTCGATTGTCCTATTAAACACTGATTTAATGCTTGTTAATCCACGCGTGATAAATAAAGTGAAGGGGTAGAAATGGGGTGATCATTTATTAGCTTGTGTGTATATACCTAGAGTCAAACTCCAGAATGGAGCTTTTGTTAATTTAGAGTCATATTTGGGGGGATGACCGCTGGGGGATTTAAACATTGGTTTTCTGGCTGAAGGTTGGGCCCCACATATATCAAGCTACATGCTGCATCCGTCTAGTGTCTGCAAATGGCACTGAAGGCAGCCCATGCATTTACTGAACTGTATACACGTACGAAAATAGAAATGTGTCCTAGATGGGCTTCTTTGAAGGGGTTTGGCAATGTAATTCAATCTCTTCACGCGCTGTGAAATATTTTAAATGTGATCATTTTATATCTATTTTACTTTGGTCTCACCAGAGGAAAACCTTATAAAATATTCAGCAGAGAAAATAAACCAAATTCCTGATACAAATTTACATTATTTTGGAATTGCTCAAACAACACCACAGTACACCAGGCACACACACACACACACACACACACACACACACACACACACACACACACACACACACACACACACACACACACACACACACACACACACACACACACACACACAGCTACTGTCTGGATGTATTATTCTCTTTGCAAGTGATGGTGAGTGGTCGCAGCTGAGCGAGCTGCCAGCCAGACAGCCTTGCTTGTTACAAAGTAAGCCTCTGGGCCTTTTGTATTTTAAAGGTTGAGGCAACAGTTTGTCAGAAGGACTTTTCCAAGCACCTACTTGACATGATCAGGGGGGAGAATGTGATGGCATCTGTGAGCCCTTGAGATAATATGATAAATGACAATATAGCAAAGATAAACTGGGGTAGAGCCGGAGAGGAAGTGAGGAGGGATGGAGAGGAACAGGAAAGGGTGCCGGGGTCTTTTTTTGGCGTTGCCTCGGACCGTGCTTGGCTTGTGGTAGATATGTGCATGACAAAGGCAAAGCAGATGCGCTGTCACCAACACTTGGGTAGAAAAAAGATGGTGTTCATCTCGCTGTTGTGCTCCCTGCTCACTCTGCCTCAGTGAGACAGGATTCAGGCAGACTTGGCAGGGCGAGACGACCTCTCTGTGGAGCGCACCCGCGCATCTTTGGCTCTCATCCTAAGAGAGGCAGCGAGGAGATAGCTGGGACGGAGCCAAACAGCTGCGTCTGTGAAAAAAAAACCCCACATCACTATTATCTCTGTGCCTCTTTGACGATGCATTCATCATGCTCTTGTGGGGAAATGTCCGTACCTGCTTAGATAATGGAGAATTAATTAAGGTCCTTGCAGGAGAGAGGAGGTTTGTTTAAGAAGGATCCTGTGGATTATTCCCAGGACTAAAGAGAGGATACACCTTTGTGTGAGATGTTTTGTGAACATGTCTTTGCACCACGGTGATTAATGCTCTCACTATTCACATTCTTTAACAACACCTGTTTCTCTAACCTCAATAATGATGGGGTCATTGGGGGGGAAAACACTTTGAGTTAGGATTTATGTGTTTTTTATGTGTATATCGTGAAAATAAGAGAGATTAATCTGGGCTTGCTTAACTTGTTTATCACTAAAACATATATAAATTGTATTTCCATTTATCATTAATTTAGTTCAGTCCTGACCTCCCAAATTGAGAAACTCCGCCCTACAAGTCAAGATCCAACCAACTAGCTTCATCCACTAGGATTTATGAAGCAGGAATAAATAAAATAAAAAAAGCAGTGTTTAATATTGTGTTGATGTTTTATTCATTCATCTTGTTGCCCCTTCTGTTGTGCCTGAGGAGATCTGAGGCCGTCTTGGGAGAGTGGATAGTAATTCAGTGAATCACTATGATGAACGACGTACTTATGGAAATACTTAAGGGGTTGAGGGATGATGGAGAAAGACCTTGTGTTTTTCTCTTAATGCTTAAATGTTCGTCATGAGTTTACAGTGTCTGTCTCACTCACAGGAAACGAGTGTGTTAAACACTGTGGTTGAGACAGTGCATGTAATTACTCTATAATTATACTATTACACTTTTTAGATCTCAGGTAAGAACCGTATTTTGAATAAACAGTTCTTAATGGACACTTTCTCTGAGCTGTGTAGGAAAAAATAGATAGAGTGCTCGGTGTTGCATGCAAGTTCCAATTAAAAAATAAACTATACAATTAAAAAATAATATACATAGCTAGCTAGCTTAGTGCATATTTTAAATAACACCATGGCAACCTCAACCTTTGAAAACCAATAATGTGTATTTTATTTATTTCTCCACCAGTAAGCTGAAAATACACCTGCGGTAACTTACCATGTTGTTTACACACGTGTTAACATCTTTGGTGTACATTTACACATCCTCACAATCATCAAATATTTGGTTTACATGCATACACAGAAAAATAAAACATGCATTAAGTATATATTACATCTCTGCATGTTTACATATTCTGGTATTTTAAACTGCAGGGAACATCTCTTACAAATGACGAAGTAGTGCTGAATGGAAAAGAACAATAATGAGTACAAGCGAGGTGTCCGTGATTATGTAACAACAGATGACTGGTCTGGGTGTCTGCATGCCACTTTTCGCTGGTTTTGTTTACGTGGAATTAAATTAGCCTTGTCCCTGAGGGTGTCTGATGATTTGCCCTTTATTAGCACGGTGGCTTTATTTTAAATGTCTGATTTCTATCCAGTTTCTATTCTCTTGTGCATACCATTTGCCTCGGAAGTGATGTAATGTTTCCTCAGGAGAATCCCCCGCTGACATAAACATCTGTAAACCGGTCAGGATTAAACTCATCCAACATTAGAAACATCTCCTGAGGCTTTACACTGGACCACTATACTGGGTCAATGTGTGAAAACACTGTGCAGCCAGCTTAACATCCAACCAGGGTATTTCACCTCAGTTTGACCTCCTCTGCTTCACAGATGCCTCTCCGGTCACTGTATCACGCTAAGAGGTTGAGTTCAGCTGCAGGTCTCTGTCAGAGCCACGGTAATCGCACATGGAAGAATAT
Organism: Hippoglossus stenolepis; assembly: GCF_022539355.2. Classification (NCBI taxonomy): domain Eukaryota; kingdom Metazoa; phylum Chordata; class Actinopteri; order Pleuronectiformes; family Pleuronectidae; genus Hippoglossus; species Hippoglossus stenolepis. The sequence goes on from NC_061499.1 coordinate 11,816,627, forward strand.
TCAGAGGAATATCTCTTTTAAAACAAGTTCATCTGACCGGTAGGCCTAAGGTTATTATTGCCCTGGAAGCTAATTTGTATATAGATCTGCAAAGCATGGAATATTAAACGACCAGAATACAAAAGAGAATCTTGTTGAGAATATGTATGAGGGCCATAACATGTAAGAACACTGTAAATGCACATATGAAACTAACATTTTCATTTAGGAATAAATTGTTTTGTCAAACTGGAAATTTTCTACCTTATTTAAAATGCAAGGGGAAAGAAAATCCTTCAACATTCCAGCACAATCCTTCTTTTGAATCCCAAACGTTCAAATCTGCTTATCCAATAGGGGGGGAATTTGAGTGCACTCATACTATATCCTTTACGGTGCAAAATCACTATCTCTTTAGGCTCAGCAGTTCCTGTCCCAGAAGCGGAGATGGAGGACAAGTCAGCACTTCTAAAGCCTGGGGAGAGACAGTAGCAGCTGTTAGCAACACAATCAGCCCCATGCATAAGCAAGTTTTTATTAAATGAGTAATATCCTTGGACTGTGCAGATGAGTAGACACAAAAGGGACTTCCTGCTTGTATAGAGTTCCAAATTGATAAAGTGCAATGTGCCTGAAAGAGATTAGAGGCAGAGAAGCTAATATTGAATATTTCACAAGATATGAGATAGTGTTTAGAAAGAATACAAAAAAATCAGCTTCACAGCTTGGCGTACGGCACTGACAAACTCAGTGAGAACGTGGCACACTACTGTGCTTTGTTTGAGCCTGTGGATCGGAAGCTATTTGTCTAGATGATAACTAAAGTATTTCCCCCTGAAAGGTTACTGGATGGATCTTATTTCTTATCTTATTCTGCCTACTTCCATTATCAGCTGTGACCAGAATCATTTCAGCCAACATAGGTGGATACAGCAGAGTACAAGTAGCCCGAGTGGAGCTTGTTATCATCTTATCGCTCAGAGAAGAGCCTCAGAGTAGATTAACAAAAAACACATAGATTTTATCCAGCTAGTAGTCGAGCCATTCATCAAAGTGGAACACAACCCTGTCCGCTCACTGCAGCCAAACTGCCCGCATGCCTTCATAATGACTCCAGTGTAAATGTGTCTGTGTATGTGAATACATTTCTTTCTCACTGTGTGTGTGTGCAAGTGCGTGTGTGACTTTGGAGTGAAACCTATATAAACAGGGAGGGTTAAACTAAAGCATAGCTTTGGGCTCTTAAATAAATCCTGGGCGGGCCTGAGAGCGCCAGGCAGACACACACACACACACACACACACACAAACATAAACACACATTCACCCTCATGCACACACTGCCATTGTCTCAACTGCTGACACAGGGAGCCAGCCACCATAGTTGATGATGAAGCAGCGCAGCAAAGTGCCACAGTGATTATGAACCATGCCTGCTCTCAGCCATCAGCTGTGTTTGTAATATGAAGTGTTTCTCACCACTTGTCATCCAGTGGCCGCACTTGTTAAGTTCGAAATAGCTACTGCAGCCACTTAAGGATACAGAGAATTTGGCAGTAGTTTGGGTCAGGCTCCAGTCCAGTCAACAATAAAGTATCCAGGAGCCGTGGGATGGATCCAAGTCACTGGGTCATAGAATAAGAAGAGGCGCGATTTCTGAGTGTGACAGCCAGATTTATTTTTGTTCCACTGATGGTGACAAAACACTTAAACCTAGATAATAGTTAACATCGGTACAGGAATAATGTGTGGACCTCAAAGTATTATGTCTAATAATAACATCCATGTGAGTCATCTTGGCCTCCAAGTCTAACAGTTTATTTAAAATAAAATGTCATCCTACCAGCAAAAATAAACCTGTTAATCATACATCCAAACATTTAGATCAACACAGACTCATAGATCTGTTGTATTAATGACGTTTTTGTTGATTCCCTTTGGCATTTTCTCATGATCTGTTTTGAAAAGTAGGTTTGGTAATTTGGAAGGTATGTAATTTGTATGTACTAAGTATTTAAAGACCCCCTTCCTCCATTTTTCGATCCTGGGTCAACTGCGGCACCTTAGATGGTTAGAACTTTCTTCAGTACAAAGAAAAGGTAAAAGTGTCAACTTTTTTCGGATAAACACTTCACTCCAGTCAGTGCAGCAGCTTTCCCATGTGGCTCAGAGCAGCCGGCTTTGATTGGCATACCTGGTGTGTATTTGGAGAGGATGACGGGGAATTCTCATACTCCTGGGGATAAATCGGGTTTCTTTGTCTTGAGGATCAAACCAGAGCTGGGCTGCAGCGAGGAAAGCGTTGCTCCTCTATCTCTTGAGGGCAATGGATGCTCGCTCCTCTGAAATCTGCATGGATGAAATAGATGATGGATTTTCAAATCAAAAACTCCTATATGAAAGCTATTGAAATTTCCATGAAAGGATGACTTTTTAAAATCCTATATGTCATCAGATATTCCTTTCTTTCAATAGATTGATGCAATGTGGACCAATGATTTCAAATACTTAATCTGAATGTGTTCGGTTGTAAAGATACTATTTTGACTTGTAATAACTGCTGTAGGTGAGTGTTAGTCATAAATTGGTTATGGTTAACGTTGGGGATTGGGTCCACTACGAATGGAAGTCAACGCAAGGTCCTATGGATAACTCCTCAAACCTGTATGTGTGTGGTCCAGGTATATTATGGGGACTTGTCTTCATTATGGGGACAAAAATCAAGTCCTCATAATGTAAATCATAAAATGTGAAGGTGAATACATTATGTTTAGGTTTAGGTTCAGCCGGGGTTAAACTTTTTTTCTGTGGCTGCTGCCTCAGGAAGTGAAGAAATAACAGTGAATGATATGTTTAAAAAATGGAGGAAGTATAATGTCCTCTGAAGACATAGAGACACTACGAAGTGTGTGTGTGCCATGTTATGGGGACCTAAATCTGTTCACAAAAATCAAGTCCTCATAATGTTAATCAATACATTTGAAGGTGAAGACATGTATTAAGTTTGGGTTAAGGCCAGAGTTAGGTTTAGGTTAGGGTTAGACTCAGGTTGAGGTAAGGTTAAGTCCAGGGTTAGGGTTAGACACAGGTTAAGGCCAGAGTTAGGTTGGGGTTAGCCTCAGGTTTAGGTTAGGTTAGGTTAAGACCAGGGTTAGGGTTAGCCTCAGGTTGAGGTTAGTTTTAGGTTAAGACCAGGGTTAGGTTTAGCCTCAGGTTGAGGTTAGGTTTAGGTTAAGACCAGGGTTAGGGTAAGACTCAGGTTTAGGTTAAGGCCAGGGTTAGATTTAGGTTATGGTTAAGTCCAGGGTTAGGTTTAGGTTAGGGTAAGACTTGGGCTAAGGCCAGGGTTATGTTTAGGTTAGGGTTAGATTTGGGTTAGATTAGGTTCATGTTAAAGTGGGATTAGACTAAAGTTAGGTTAGATTTAGGCAAACGTAATCAGGATTAGGTTTAGGTTCTGGTTAAATCTGCAGGAAATCACTGTAAATCAATGAAGTCACGAATGTGTGTGTGTGTGAGAGTGTCTGTGAGTGTGTATATGTATGTGTGTGCGTGTGTTTCTGTGCGTGTGAGTGTGTCCCTGTGTGTGTGTATAAATCTAAGTGTGTATGTGTGTGTGAGTCTGTGTGTGTGTGTGTGTGAGAGAGTGTGAGTCTCTCTGTGTGTGTGCGTGTGTCTCAGTGTGTGTCTCTCAGTGTGTGTGTGTGTGTGAGTCTCTGTGTGTGTGTGTGTGTGTGTGAGTGTGAGTCTCTCTGTGTGTGTGTGTGTGTGAGTGTGTGTGTGTGAGTCTCTCTGTGTGTGTGTGTGTGTGTGTGAGTCTCTGTGTGTGTGTGTGTGTGTGAGTGTGAGTCTCTGTGTGTGTGTGTGTGTGAGTGAGTGTGAGTCTCTCTGTGTGTGTGTGTGTGTGTGAGTGTGAGTCTCTCTCTGTGTGTGTGTGTCTCAGTGTGTGTGGTTGCCCACAGTGGTGTGCTGCAGTCCGCTCTCCGTCGTAGTTGAGTAAACTACATGGACATTAGCGGCCGCAGCGGCGCAGCCACCGAGCCGGAGTGAATTAAAGCCGCTCGATAAACGACCGTGTGACCGAGTGCGAGCGAGAGAAACCCCCGGTGTGCAACAGCGAGTCCCCCGCACCACTTCTGCGGGCAGCAGAGGGAACAAGGCTCCGGCTGAACGGAGTTGTAGTGACCGTGAGACACCGAGCGCCAGGCGGGGAGAGGGAGAGCGAGCTCGGCGGGAATGGCTTCATCTCCGTGCGGCAACAGCAACTTCGATTCCGGGCTGGAAATCAAAACTCGCTCGGTGGAGCAGACGCTTATTCCTTTAGTATCCCAGGTGAGTGCAGCACCAACGTCAAACAGCCACACATAGATGTTTAATGCTCTGACCTTTTCACACTTTTAAAAAAAAAACGCACTCCGGCTTCGGACAACATCCGAGCTCGGAACCATCGAGGCGAACTTTGATTCTCGTGTTTACCTGTTTGTGTGGCTCCTTCTCGGGCTGCGTTTTAAAGCCTGTTCCACGTGTGGGGATTTCACCCCCATCAAGACCACCGCATCCATTCTAGTTAGTTGTTATCAATGAAGTCTCTGATTCATTACAGACAACTTCCAAGTCCACTTGTTTTCAAACCGGACCCCGGAACATGTGGTGAAATCTTTAAACGTGTGAGACAGAAACACAGCAGAATGCACACACACACACTGGTTTGTTTGTTGTCAGGCAGAAGTTATTACATCTTTACAGAACAGGCTGCACTGTCCTGCGAGGAGGGAAGATAACAAGAGAACAACTAAATCAATGCTGAGCCACAAAAAAAAAAAGAAATGATTTGCTTTTAATAATCCTTTATTTTGCTGGAGATCTGTTCAAAAGAACTTTAAAGTCCCCCCCCCCCCTTCCACCCCTGAACTGCTCAATGACTCCCACTTCTGTAATGGGGCCACTTTGAGGCACGTGTTTTGTTTTTCAATAAACAGCAGAAGATGAGAGAGCCACTTAAAGCCACTGCACTCTTTCACCAACTGCTCTCCTGCACTCTCATTACTGTCGTCCCAGCTCTAAACGTGTGGAGCTCAGGTCAACGAGTCAATCAATCATTATAGTATATCCTGCAACACACTCAAGATTGATTTGCAACATTTGATTTGAAAGAAAAATGCCGTTTTAGGTTGTTGATTTTACCATTTATGAACAATTACAGAGGAGAATAGCATACCGCCACCAGGACTCCAAAGATCTCCTCATGAAGTTGCATTTATCTTGATTTCTTTATTTGGATCTGCACTAAATTGCACCCACTCGTAATTATCGGTCCCAGAAATATGCCAGATTTTGTTTTTCTTTGAGGTTCATGCATTCTTCCCTTGGACATTTGTGAAAACGTTAAAAAACACTATATCTTCACTTGTTAGTGAGAGTGGGGCAAAGACATGGCCTGCCTCCTGATTCAAAGTCGCCAAAACTCTACAGGCTTTTCCCTGAACCATAATACACCCTTCCACCAAGTTTTGTGGTAATCCGTCCAGCGTTTTTTGTGTAATGCTGCAAACTAACAGACAAACAAACAAATTACAAGAGGGCTCAGAGACCACATGCCTCAGTCAAGGCTAACGCCCTATCTCTTGAAGAAAATGAAAAAAACAAATCTAGAGTCGCCCTTTGGTCTGCACCAAAAGTCTGTGGATTCTTCCCATACCCGTTCCGGATCCTTACACCAAGTTTCGTGGCAACTCGTCCAGTAATTTTTGTGTAATCTTTCTAACAGACAAACCAACAAACCAACAGAGAGGGGTGTAATCATAATATCCCTGTTGGAGGTAACAATTACAGGTGACTCATTGAAATGTTCTGCCTTTAACACGAGCTCCACCGCTGCTTCCTGCGAGGTCACGTAAGGATTGGAGGTGGGTTGTGTCTCCTGAATAGGGGACTGCCCCCCCATGGACTTATAAATGCTAATATCCTCTTGTTGTGCAGGAGCCTGGAGTGACAGAGTCCTGTAAATGTCCTGTTGTTTCCACTCAGAGACACTGGTGTAGAGGAATGGGGAGAGCCTCCCCAGTGGTGGCTTAGCAGTAGTCTGGACAATACCATGATGGAAGGTCCCTGACCCTGTCCTTCCCCCTGTCAATGCTGAAAGCCTGCTTCCTCCCTCTGATTGCACTGGCTCATTTGAAAGATATAATGTCACACTGTACCTTAATGGATATGGGTTTGTTATCTGAAAAAAATCATCTATTATAGAGGGGGACGTTTTTTTCATGCAGGCTGTTCGCTTAAGGTGATTTTCAGTTATGCATAAGGACGCCAAAAATAATATTTCCCAGTTTGGATCCAGGTGAGCTATAACTCTTGATGCAAGAAGCAGTTATTGTAAGAAAAGTACCCACTGGGGTAACATTGAGAGAAAAGCACCCAGTAAATCTGCCGCACTCGGCTTTATCTTGATAATATTTGGGCTGCAGCAAACTTATGGTGCACCCCTGCCCGCGGAGACAGGCTGGCTGCGATCCAGTCCTTAGCATAGAAGAATGTGCTGTATACTGTAAGGGGATTCAGCATATTACAGTCCACTCCTGAATAGTGGGCCTCAAGGACAATGTTTCCCAACTTTCTTTTTTTTCCCTCTGTGTAAAGCATGTCCCCATAGCAACAGAGCTCTGCAATGCTGAGAGAAACTACATTTCCAAGGTCCTGCTACGTCAGTGTTTTAAAACGTTTGGTTGTTGTGATGTCATCAGGAGGCGGGTCTGCCGGTCAGGGATGACTGGTACATTAGTTTCACCTGATGTGAGCGCTTTTCATCCAGCATGGTCACATGCACGCAGATATCTCTGTAGCGGCAAAAATGCAGTGCTTGCCGAGCTGAAATGTTTAGATGGTGAATCCACAATCACGTTTTAAAACATTTTAATAAAAAAAAAATAGCCTCAAACTTAGTGGTTCCAGCTGCTCAAATGTGAATATTTGCTTGTTTTCTCAGTCTTCTGTGAGATTACACTGAGTGTCTTTGGATTTTGGAGTGTTGATTGAAGAAAACAAGACGTTTTAAACCATCACCACTGGCTTTAGGAACAGATTGGGTTTCTTCTGCTGTTTGTCGACTGTCTATCGTCCCAAAAAATAAGACTTTTATTGGTGAATAATTGATAGTGGGAGTATTGGTGCATGCAGCCCTATGTATTACATAGAAAACTGATGTATCCAGCAAGAGTTATAGTGTAGTAATGTCCAGAGGTGGGTGTGGTATCATACCGGCCAATAGGAAATGGGAATATAACAGGAAAGTAAGGGGCCTTTGCTGCATGTACAGACCAGTTAAAGCCCCATCACTTGCTGTATTAGGGTATTTGTGGCATGCGCAGAGGAAGAAAATTGCCGAAAGATATCGTTTGAATTCTACCATTAGTTATTAGGAAGACTGATGTTAAATCTAGCTGTGGTGCTCTGATTACCGCCCTAATGTGAGTAAGATAACTCGGTTAAGTGGCGGTTCTGAGAATCAATATTGCGTTATATGGGTTTTTTAATTGAATTATTACAGTGGGTGTAAAAGAACGGACTATGCGAGCTGAGTTGTGTTGCTTCGCTTCTTGAGGAGCTTTGTGTGTTTGTGTGTATGCATCCTTACGTGTTGTAGGGGTCTTTAGATAAGTATCGAGGAGGAAATGAAAAAGGAGTTGGAGGAGAGTCGGTGCTTGATAAGGTATCATGTAGCGCACGATCCCCCACCTTTATTATTCCTCTCCTCTCCCCTTCATGCCGAGCCTTGCTGTGACGTTGATGTCCTCAGGCCTCTGTTATCTGCTTCACTCCCACCAGGGCGTAATTACAGGCCTGGGAGACTCCCGTCCTTGCACTACACGTGCACATACACAAACACACTCTAGATAGAAACATGTGCCCACAGTCCCACCCTCCTCTTCTGCTTTCTTGCATATTTATAAATACATATATGTTCACCTGTTATACGGATGCCTTTATCTTTTTGACAGCAAGTCTGAATGTCAACCTCCCTAAAATACAGCTGTTTGGAGTTTTTTTTGCAATCCACCTGGATGTTTTTCGAGCTGCCTCCTCCATCACTTTCACCCTTTTTCGAGACAGAAGGGGCCGTTTTCCCCTTAATTTCGTGGAGGCAATTTTCCTGCAGCTAGGAATTCGCTAATGTGCTTTGCTTCACCCTTTCTTCTCCTGCCATCTCCATACCAATGGACTTGCATTGTGAGGGGCATGGTAAGGGTAATGAATTGCTCTGGTGGTGGTCAGAAATGTAATGGGCATCACACAGAGAGGAGGGGAAACTATGCAGACGCGTCCTGGTGTTGTGTGTGTCCTACCTGTGATGTGGTCTGCAGCCAGCTGGAAGGCAATTAGCAGTAATCTGGCTGCTTTTGCCTTGATATGGGATTCATGTTTTGAAGTGGTGATTAGGGAAATAGCAGTTCTGTTCTCCGGTTTTTATAACTTGAGGTGTGTATCTAAAGACACGGTGGGTGCGGACATGGTGGTCTTCAGACTGAGGAGGTGTATGGGTGTTGTTTTGAGGTAAAAAAATGTGTTGGAGCGAATCAGGACGCAGGAGAAATATCAGACTTTGATCAGATGGGTGAACATTTAAGCGCTTGTGACACGCCGGTCTTGTGATTGCATAGCTATTCACGCTCAATCATTTTTCTGCAAGGCCCGGCCAGGAGTTTCTTAACAGATTTACGGCTATAATTGGGCCTGGAAAATCCGTTCTCTGTCCGAGTTTGTTAGTGTTAACGTTGTCATGCTTCCAGGGGTTCTGTGCCCTCTGGTGAAAAAGCTTTTCCCTGTTCATTGTACTTGAAACAATGCTGAAATGGCGTATTTATCACCAAACAAAAGCTCAGTGGCAGGTTTGCGGATGTGATTTGCTCATGGCATTAGCATTTTGGCTTATAAATTCCACATTAAACCAAATGCTGACAAGAAGCGCTCCATAGGCACAGTCTTTGCTTGGCTCTGTAAGCACAGCCATCAGTCAAATTTCCCTCCGTCTTCCTGGATTATTGGAAATGGACCTTTATTGAGGTACGAGGCACTATGTGTCCCTCTTAATGTCCCTGTTTCTGTGGTGGGGTGACATGACAAACGTCCAGGTATTGAAGTTGTTTTTTATGTTCAGACAGAGAGGCATTACTGTTGCCACCAGCCCTAACAGATCTGCTTCCTCCAGCCGTATGATGATAATGAAGACAAATGGCTCCCTGGCATGGAGGTGAAACCACATGAGGATTACAGTGTGCCACAAGCACAAAAAAGCCCTTTTATTGTGTGTCTTAATGTGTGTGGGGGATTCCAGGGTGCTTTTTGTGCCTTTGCATCAGAATTTTGTGATTTGTGTAATTGTTTGCAAATGGACGACAAAAACAAAAACTGTGGTGCCATTGTTTATTGTGCTGTCACCTGCATTTTTTTGTCGCCACCATGACTTGTCAGCTTATCAGCCCTCAACCCTTTGAGGCATTGAGCAAAACAATACGGAGTGTGATAATACATTTTCAGCACAGGTCCACGAGGCCACCGCTTTTGATTGTTGTGTCATTATCAGCCAAGGACATTGAAGAATGGCCAGTGTGTACACACACACACACACACACACACACACACACACACACACACACACACACACACACACACACACACACGCGCACACACACACACACTCCTTCATTTGCCAATGGCTTGTTTATCTTTTGTCTCTTTAAGTTTGAGACCGGCAGAGTTTGTGCTTGGTTTATTTTAGTCAAATCAAACACTGTGCATGAATCACAGTGACCCTGACTCACTTTATGGTTGAGACAATGTTGAAAAACCAGTTCTCGCTTGGTTTGTACACGGGCGGTCAACAACCTTGTGTCATTAAAGTGAAATGAGGTGTAATTCCACTCAACTCCCGTTGTTTTTTGGTAAAGTGGTTGTATTGGTCAGTTAATTTTGTCAGTTAAACCCCCCACCGGCCCTCATTCTCTCTCATAATCTGTTTTTTTTTTAAATGCACTGAACTTTTTAGCACATTTTCCTGAACTCGTGTTGATGTGCTTCAAACAAAAAAATCTTTCTGCAGCAACTTTTTTTTAATACGTCATGTCCTGCTTCCTGCATGCTCTACCCAGGCACAACCCTTCACTTGAATGTTGCGGACATTTTCCTATTGTTCTAAATGCGTCTGACTTGGAAAATCTCCTGCTGTGTTCTTTGTAAGTGAAAGGCAAACAGGAGTTCATGTTATGAAATTGCTACTACGTCTACTTTTATTGCGTCCCAGTGACACAATGCTTGCATGACCACTGTTTCCCCCCCGCTTGTCCTCCCTCTTTCGCTCTTCTCACCATTACTATCAAGGGAGTCATTACATATCGCTGTTCTCTGTAAGTGCCAATAAAAGGGTCTGTCTCTCATGTCGATCCATTGACCTCTCCCCGGCTAATATACTTACAGAATGTGTGGGTGTGTGTGTGACACCAGCCTAAAGGGATCAGTCACCTAGACAGAACAGCACAGTTAACTTAATGGTGAAAAAAAGCTATCTGACCCTCTTGCCATTTAAGTTATCTGACAGCTGTAGGTAATAGCGATAACCACTTTTAATTGTCTCGGGGAAAAGCCTCACCAACAAGATTTATTACTGTAGCTGAGAGGTTGATAAAGTATTGATAAAACGTCCGTCTCATTATCAGAGAGCCTCAAAGTGGCATTACCTGTTCTGGTATTGCTCAAAGTCAACTGAAACTGGAAAGCAATTTCAGTTCCCGGTTCCCCAGAGAGAAGGGTCATTTGCGGATAATTCTTTTCCTTTCACAATGTAGTTTGGCTTCATTTGGCCAAGTTTGAAGATGTCCAACAAGGATATGTCTGCAAAAGAAAGAGTCCCCTAGAAAACAGCTCAGAGTGGGTTCTTATTCAGGCAATATGAAGTGTTACATTTTCAGGTAAGTTTGGTTTTAATTAGTTATTTGATGCTATAAAAACAGACTGACTCGTGATTGGTCGAGTGCGTGTAATGACTGGAGATGCACCATCCATCTTCATCTCAATGACACAGACCAACCAGGACATTCTCTGTAATGAGATGTTGCTCCAGAATTTTGTTTTACCGATATCTTTATTTCTATTGTCACCACTAAGTACATTTCCCCTCAGCTCCCTGGTAGAATAGTTATTCTCCCTGGTTAACCCATATTTATCCTATGTAAATAGCTATTAGAGGCTTAGCATTCTTATGAAGTATCAAGTGGCTCTCTGGCCCATTACCAGCCTGTATTTACAGTATATTCTTAGATTAGGAGCGATGAGATGGTGATGAGACGTCTCATAAGTGTCGGCACACGGGAAGAGATCTCTATCAGTGGGGATGTGGTGCTTAATGTAGCGTGGTGTTTTGTGTTAGCCAGTCTCGCTCGGAGGAAGCACCCCGTGGATTAAAACAGATGCATGAACACACGCCCAGGAAACACAGACAACGACATATACGTGTTGACATTGTAGTTATTAGCTGCAAACTTAAGGGGAAATGGAAAAACATGTATGTAATATTTCCAACATGTCAATACGATGCATGTACCTTGAATGATATAAACTAGTTTTTATGAAAGTAGTGAGTATTGCTTCTTTATCTGGCTTCCTCCTTGCAGCACTAAAACTGGTACAGAGATATGGAGACAGAAACATGAGGTGTCTCTGTTTATGCTGTCAGGACAGAGAAGACCAAACACTGAGAGGGTACAGCCCACTTGCTGTAATCTTGCAGGCATGTACTCTCGCACTCGTCTTGTCATGCATTGCCAGAGATATCGCTTGATGTATCTATATTGTCTGCTGCCCGGACAACTGCAGGTAAACAGATCACTTTCTGGCAGGCAGCTGTTTGTCTCTCGTTGCTTTTCTGCCGGTGGTTTCTTGGCTCGGTGCAGCGATAACTCCAGTCTTGAGCGCGTGACATTGACTAGGACGGTCGTTCGCAGTGTTCCACAAATCCTGTCAAATGCAGAAAAACTTTGGAGTTGGCTGGTGCAGTAATACAAGCACTATATCATCTTTACATATTTTTTGCTTTACATCTTACCCGACAGTAACTATTATACCACTGTGACTTTTCCTCCTTATGCCGGTGGGTGGGCCTCCCATCAGACGACTACATCACCCAACACCCTCGACTCCTCTGATGTCAACACAAATATTGACATTGCACGTGCATGGCAAGATTTTTCACCCTGTTATTATTCTTTGCCTTACTTTGATTTGTAGGGTTAATCATGCTCTAAGGTCTTGAACCGAAGCTCCCATAATGCTTCAGGGTATGTAAATAGGTATAATGGCGCCACGGAGTCATGTAATAGCTGTGGGCTGCAATAAAAACTCTGAACTTTAGCCTATATTTGTTTACATTCTGGAAAATCGGCCCCAGTAAAGGTATGTTGAATGAGCTATTAGCAGTTCCTGTTTACTGTGAGGCCGTGTATGTACATATAACTATCAATACCAAAAGTCATGCAGCAGCAGTCATATCCTTATGTAACTCACACTGAATCTAAAAATAGGTGTATCATGCCTGTATAGTCATATATTTCAGTTATTATAACAATCACTAAGTGTCTTTCACCTCATGCAATATTGCAATATCTTTCTTTTGGTGGGTACTGTTAAGTTGATATTAGTATTCACAGTATAGTGGTTTTCTTACATTTTCTATCTTTTAAGGTAAAGCGAAACACAAATAACTGACATACATCCTCAATCTCCAAGTCGTCATTGGTCTAGAGCCTGACAGATATTAGCTGATACAGTGGGGTCCATTTGTGGCCCCTGCTGGGGGACAAGTGAAGACAAAACACCTGATAATCTCCTCTGCAAATATAAAAACTTCTCACTCCTTCTCATCTTTTGCCCCATAAATCCAATGTTGTTTGGGCTCTAGCTTGCTCTTGTCTCCCTCTCCAGCAGTACATTGCTGACTGTACCACTGAGGAATCCTTCAGTCTGTCCTGTACGTGTTAATTGCTTTCTTCGAGCGTCTTTGAACTTCTCCCCTCCCGATAATGAGTTCTTTTAAAGAGATGAGGTTCGACATGACAGAACAAAGAGAACGTGAAGGACACCGAGAACGCAGAATGCCAAACACTTTCTTATCTTTTCTCATTCAGGAAAGTCAGAATTTTCTAATATTTTAAGTTTGCCCTGTCACTGTAACTCTCTTCACATTGTACAACCTACAGTATGCAGTAATGGTGAATGTTAAATATATAGCGCTTTTCTAGTCTCGACGACCACTCAGAGCGCTCTGCAGTACAGAACAAAGGTGACCGGAATCCTTTGATTACCAGTATCTAATAAATTGTACCGTACATCGCATTGGCCTGGCAGTGCAACACAATCAGTTGTAAGATGATATAACACCTGGTTTGTATGCCCTCTGTCTTTCCTCCCTTGCTTTGACTGTGTTTTCCTCTCACACACCTCACTCCCCGTCTTAAGCCCTTGTGCTATAGTTCCTCCTCATATCTCTCCACTTAGCCCCCCACTTGTATTCTCACTTTTAATCTCAACCCCTCCAGAGAGTCCAGTGTCCCCGCATCACCTTATTAATTATGCAGCCTACTGAAAACCTAGCCAGAGGCTACAGGTGGTGCACAGAGCCCAGAATCTCAGCATCCTTTCTTCTGTGTTGCAACCTGACACATAATCCTCAGACCCACACCTACTCTGAAGAACAGTAACGGGAACAGCGTGTAACCAGCTGATCCAGATTTGGCTGTCCCTTTCTCTGACACGGGATACCCGAGGGTGATCAACATTATGGTTTTCTTGCTCTCTTTTGTCAGACCGTCATATATCTCCAGGGGAAAAGGTTTTTGAAGTCATCGACGTGTTGAAAGCAAATAGGATCTTGAAAAGATTTAAACGCCAAGAATGGGACAATATCACTTTAACTTGATACTGATAAGATTACACAGAGATGGTTTTCTGTTTCTGGACAAATACGTTTTGTTGAAACACTGAAGGATGAAGCTGCATTTCAAGTAGACAGATTCACAGCCCTTTTTTTAAGTTGCCTTTTCAATTGAAAGAAACAAGCAGCAACTGCAAATCCCCTCATGAATTATAAAATTCATTATTATATAAATAAGTTAAACATTTTTGTTTGCCTTGTTTTTATGTATTAAATACTAAGAGGCAAATCTTTGGTTTGGCCTTTTAATTTGACCAAAGAATCAACTGCAGATTCAGTCTGTTGCCTGTGTATTCATCCTTGATCAATAACTTGAACCCCCCCCCCCTGATAGCTAGCTCCATCAGTATGGGCAGGGTGTTCTCATCTAGTCGCTGCTTCATGGTGACTGGAGCCAGTGGGTGAAAGCTGGGGGCCAGCCAGCCCCAGTGTGTAGTACTGTGAACTAATACACGCACTCACAGTGCCAACCTCTATAAATAAGTTAACTCACCTTCCAGAAATAAAGTTGCAGTTGTTCTGTGTTTGTGTGTTATCTGAGGGGCTGAAAGGAGCTTTTTGAGGCGCTGATGATATGACATTTTTACTTCAGAGAACTTATCGATTTTAAGTATTTATTGTGGATAGGACTTTATTGTTGTCTTTAGATACAATTGCTGCGGAAGAGACCTAATGTGTTGATTCAGATAAATGGTTTTTGAGGTTATAGTAAAGCCCAAACTCAAGACACTTAAAGTATGTGTCATGTCGTGGATGTAGTGAAAGCATGCTCTCTAAGCCCCCCATGAATGTGTTAGAGAGATCCAGTGTGTCACAACACAGGCCATTATGCAGTCTGAAGTCAGGGGGGCTGCATTCCTTCAAGGGTTCGTGTTTCAAGCTCCTGTGTGTATCGGTGAGAGTGCCGTCTGAAACTGTGTCCATGTATTCTTTATAGGGGCATCGCAGCAAGGGTCACAAGTCAAGGTCTCAGAGTCAGAGACCTTTCTGCACTCCATACTTTTTGGCATGCATGAGTTAGTGCCTTTCTATCCCCTAAGGGCTTGAACTTCACCTTGCTTTGTTTCACTCACCCAAATTCATCAATGAATCATCCTCCTCAGTCACTACCTGTCTGCATTGAGGGTTTTGATCTCTGGTGTGACACGCTTCTTTGATTTATTAATGCACTCATTCGCTTTTTGAATCCCTTTCTTCTCAAATGTCAAACCGTCAAGACCACATTCTCAGAAATGCCGTTTTCTCTGCTTCTGGGTGGGGATTTGTCTGCTCAGGGCATAGTTTGCAGGCGTGTTGATGTTGCTCCATACCTGACGTCTTATCTTCCCATCATCCTCCTTTCATCTGTGGAGAATTTTTAGAGGCCTGGAAACTGGGAGGGCAAAAATCCTGGAGGTAGAATCATTTGGGCTCATTCTTCAGACATTTGTTTGTATTTGGTTTGAACCTTAATAGACGGCTTCCTATTAGTTCCAGTGGTGCAGTGAGCAGCTCCCCTTTCCCCCTTTCCTACTTTTTTACAATTTTAAATACTGCCACAATTGCATGTATCTTGTTGTATTTGTTGTGCAAATAGGATTAATGGTTAAATGTAGATCTCATGGATTTAGGGTAGGGATGAACAATTAATCTCACTCTTGCTGAAATTACACTATCAGGTTAAATCTGTGACACCATACAACTATAATTTAAGCTTTGTTGCCACGGTCTACAAATCATATTGTTCAGATGTAAGCGACCAAGCGTGTTTGGAAAATGAATGTGAATCCAAAAATGACTGTTGTGATAAAATTGTGACTCATATCACTTTAACCGTTTTAGTTCACCCTCACTCCCTTAGAAACATGCCACTTACAGAGGTTCTTGGACGACTCCTCCTCCATGTTCTTTTAGCCCTAGGGACCATTGTTGTCTTCTTTGCCGTGGTTGTTGGGAAAGTGGCGTTGGGAGTTGTGGTGCCAGCAAACTGATCAGACTGGGGAGAAAGTTCAGGCTAAGGAGCGAGTTCAGCTGTAGACTCATTCAGCCCTGTGCTGATGACTATCAGCCATCAGGCTCCAACGCCACAGCACCCAGAACCTTCTACCTCCACTGACTGAGACCTCAAAACATTAATCAAATGTGCAACCCGACGTATATACACACAGATTCTATTGAAATTGTTATTCTATGTTTTACTTTTTTTCATATATAGTTATTGACATAAATTTCTTTCTTTGGTGTTTACCACAATCTTCTGTGCTGCTGCTTCAAATTGAATTTTCCTTTCCAGGCGATCAATAAAGGTACATCTTATCTTAGAAACAAAGCCCATTTTTCTCTGTCACTTTGCTCATTAGTTTAGAGGCAAGCTAGAGTCTTTGTGTCCAGTGCATTTGGTCGGGGTCCACCTAGCAGCCACTGCAGTCATTCGCTCTTTCTGCTCCGGAACCTGCTTTCGCTGTGGGACGCTGTCACAGAGCCTGGTTAAGCCACTTTCACACACTGTTCACCATACACTATTATTTGTCCATTACTTGTAATTACCCATCATGGTGACTGATGGGATGTTTTCGAGGCTGAGTTGGCAAGCTGTTAGGATTATCCTGTTGAGGACTTCATATAATTATCCAGTCATTAAACACGGCTCAGTGTGAAGTAAACCTGAGGGGGGGGCTCGGTTGTTGTGTTTGTGGCTCCAGGTTGTTGAAACAGGCTGTTGTCGTCTTGGTAAGTTGAGTCCAAGAAAGTGACTCGGAGACAGGTGTTTGAGCAGTGGCTCCTGCATCATGTCCATGTGGACTAAAGTCATGAAGACATCATTGAGTCATTGAGGCATCTTTGGATTTTAGAAATATTTGACACTGGTGTTTTGCTCTCAAAATGATGCTTTGTGAGGCCTGTTCTGCAAACTTAGCCGACGAGGATGTTGTCCTGATCGTTTGGAATTGGACTTGTGATATCGTTTGAATGAAGCTGAGTGATGAAAATCCTCTGGCAGGTTGCATAGATTTACAATTCAACCATTTGAATTCCTTCACAGGTACTTAATCAATCTTTACTGATTACCCAGAAAATCCTCAACCAAGATAATTGTGAAACAGAATGAAAAGTACAATACGGCCTCATTAGGGGATGGAGTCTACCCGTTTCAAGTGCTCTCATATCATGTTTCGACAACACAAAGAAATCGTGGTGTGGGGACAATCAAAGTTTGGAGTCAGCGAGGTACAAAGAACAAAGTCTGAACAGTGCTCTGGGCCACATTGTGTTTTTTCGGCGGGGTCTTGAGGTTTCAAAGAGAGAGAGATTTGTCACACAACCTATGTAAATTAGCTTCTTTTGAAGGTGATTCATCTCACACGGTGAAACGGATCAAAATTATTCAACCCATAGGAGAAAATAGTTTATTTTTTTAATGGAGCATGTCTTCTCTTATACCCAATACAGAATGCCATGCACCTTTCCGTTAATGGGATTTAGTCAGTTACTCATTAATTGCATGTTGTAGTGTGTGTTTGCACCGAGAAGAGACCAATGTCAGCAAACAAAAACAAACCGCTGTAAAGTTTTGGTTTTGTTTTCTTTGCCTCTTCTCTTCCTGGAATGGAACCACTTGCCAAGTGCAATTTTATATGAATATTGTATTACAGAGCTGCAAGTCATATTCAATCAGTGAAATGAAACACGACTTCTGTATCCAGGCATATGTGGAAGTGGAAACTTTACCCTGAAAATAGCCACCGTCTGAATCTGATGGTGAGATTGGCGTCCTGAGATGTAACGTGGGATGTCTCCGTGTTTTTGTGCCGTGTTTTGCTTGCTTTGTTTGTTTCCCTTGCCAAATTAAACAACGGCCATATCCTTGAACCAGGGAAAAGTATGAACTGAAGCTGTCATCCCCACATGAATTAACCTGGTCTTCTATTGAACAAAGAGCCCAGTGTAGCCTGGAGAAATGTATTACTGCATACGGTGTACTTTTCCATTTGGATGGGATCCCATCTGCATTGCCTTCCTGCCTGGGCGAGATATGTGTTTGATTAGACATCTTGTATGTTTTGTGTCAGGCAGAGCAACTCGGAGAATCCCCCCCTTAACTGTGACTTGTCTAGGAGACGTTTTTAGGGCATTACATGGAATTTTGCATCTGTCTGAGATAAGCAGGAAGCGGTGTGTTTTGGTTATTCACTGCCTATGAAATATTTGTTACACCCTCAAAGTGAGATGTTGTCAGTGGTTTTCAGCTGCTGAAAGATGCCCACCATTCCAGGTGCATCACTATTATCATCATCACACACACACTGGTAGGAAGCATATATATGCTGGAGCTACACTCATGAAACACCCTGGGAAACAGGTTTGATTTATTGATTTATAACTATTTGACAGCAGAACTTCTTTTGAATTGTGTTTTACTGAAAACAAGCACAGACATCATCACTTAAATACGGACTGACATCTACTGCCACTTGCCAGTTTGGCAAAAAAGACTGGAAACAGGGGAAAGCATCTAGCTTGCCATCTTGATTCTGTGTATAGATGTAAACGCACAACACACCATCCCTCTAAAATTACATCCTGAAGATTTCACAGTTGGGTTTTTGTTTGGATTAAACCAACATGATAAAACTTGTCTTTAGAGGTACCAGTGGGTGCATGTTGTTAGTTTTGGACATAGCAGGGCTAACTGTTTACCCTTATTATTTTTTTTACAGTGTCTTTACCCAGATAAGCTACATGGCGGCACTAAGCCATGTCTAAGCTAACGCTCAGCAAGAAAGCACATAATTGTATTATATTAAAAAGTCAAAATATTCCCTTAGATGCATGGTTTTAAAATGGCCTTTGTCTAATGAGCACTCCAGTTTGAATTGCAAGTGAGGTGCTTTGATAATACAGGGCTTTTCAGTCATGCTCACGAAGGCCTTCACCTTTGGATGCCTGGTGGTTCTGTGTTTAGTTCATACCCGACATTAGATTAGACTTAGTATTTTTTTATTCACTATCTTAACTTCAAATGATTTTACAGAGAAACAAGCTTGGTGAACCACAGCAGAAGTGCGTGTCATGGTCTGCTGCTCTCCAAACCGAGCAGATCGATTCCCCCTGCTCGCCTTCCCTTCTTAGTTAACCTTGGATTGTGGTTAACAGAGCAAAAATTGATCCCTAGCCATGTTGTGTTTGTCTACCCCAGCAAGGACCACTGAATCAGCAGTCGCTCTCACTCACACTGTCTCGTGTCCGATTCCCAGTGCCGCTCTTATCTGAAACAGAGTTTTTAGATACAGTATAAAGTGAGCTGGTAAAGACTCATTTTCCCTCGTTTCCCTTGCAGTGCCTCTCAGCCATGCCTTCTGGTTTTCTCCATCTTAGCTGTCCTCCCCCTCTCCTTATTTACTGTACTCTGCTCTGCCATTCTTCCGTCTATCTCTCCATCACAGCTGTCTGTTTTTCTCCCAGGTTTATCATTCTCTCTTATCAGCTGCTGCTGGTTCCTCTCGGCTTCCTGCACCTCATATCAGTCCGACTGATAGCTCTGTAACAATGGTCCGGTTTCAAGAGAGCTTATAGTGCACCGACTCACCAGGTCAGCAGGGTCCTATAATGCATCTTTTATTTAAACGATTAATACTTCCACTCTGATCGGAAGCACGGTGTCCATGCACACGGGAGCCAAACATTTAAATGAAAGCACACTAAGGGCATAAGTAATAAAAGATTAATGTTTTAATAAAGATGGATTTGATTTGGCTTGTCAGAGTTTGTCATACAGTAAACTACAGCGGGCTCAGGTCAGAGTGACTCTGGAGAGCTCAGAACACGCAGTGGGCCCACTTATGACTTGATACATTTCCCATTATTTTTAGACAGCCACGATGGAGTACCAGGTATACACAGCCTGTTCTGTTTTCCTTTTAGCTTCCACTTCCTGAGTGGAAACACTAACCCTGCTATGGCACATGAATGGTAAGCTGGTCCGCTACGAAGCCCCGGAGATGAATACTTCTCTTCATGTGAAACAATCGCAAAAATGTAATCTGGAAACCCTGGGCCATGTTTCCATCCCTTCTGTTCGAAAATCCGCCTCAGAGAGTTTTCACAGAGGCTGTGAACACTTGAACCGTGGCAAAGCACCAAGGATCGATGCCAAGCCGTTATACCAGGCAATAAGTGGGATTATATTTGTCGTTTATTTGACAGTGAATGGTCCTTTGGAAAATATGAGCTGAGTTTATTGGTTTGTCTACTGTGTGCCAACCTTACAATCTATCTTGTTGTGGTGTTTCTGCTTCAGTGCATTCAAATAGTAAAAAGAGCAGATCCATTATCAGTTTGCTATAGAGCCAGCTGCCCTCACAATCTTAGCAAGTCGCAAAAGAATCCCTGGAGTCCTCGAAACGGATTTAAAATACAATTGTTTTAAAATTATGACTCACTGTAGATTGTATCATTCATAAGCTGTTCATATATATCTACTTTTGACATAATTGTGAAGTCTGAGCCAAAGAAAGTTGGAGCAAGTCTCCACTGTCAGCCTTAAGAATATGTTGATAGATGTGCTCATTGTTAAATTGGTTTTAGTGCTTTGTCCAGTAAAACAAATCTGCATTTTCCAATATATTCAAGGGGCTCCCTGGTTAGTCAGCTAATCTTGCCAAGCTTGAATTCGTTATACACACACACACGCAACAAAAAAATGATGATGCACACTGCCGCAGCACTTGCTGTGGTGCCGTGGTGCGACAGAGGCAGAGGGAAAAATAGCGTTTGACACGTTGCTGCGCTTTGAGTCATACGAGGAGCCCGGAGCAAAACATTTCAGTCGACTACGCAGGGGTTGGATGCCACCTCAGCGTAAAAGGGACAGTCACGGTCACCTGTGGAGATGTAACTGCAAAGAGAACAGATACAACGGTTTAGTTTGCAAATCGTGTTATTCCTCTGACCATGAAAATGCAAAGTGAGAGACGCTCAAGTCCCAGGCCAGGAACAGAACAGTGATAAAACACGTTGCTCAGGCTGTCTTCAGGGGGAGTTATGGCTGGGTTTTTCGATTTTTGGTTCGCCACTGAAATGTGTCCAGTATTTAAAAAGTGCCAGGTATTGATTCAGCCTGGTTTGATCGTTCCTCAGTCTTGTTTACTTAGTGGTTTAATCCAAAAATCAGGAACCACTGCTAATTTTAGACTTTGACTCACGAACTGTCCACACACACTTCTTCTCTGCATTTGGGCCTCTCGTCTACACCCAAATGGCGTTTGAAGTACCTTAGGGGTATTTCCAAAGTGCAGATTTTCAAAAACGTCACTTTCCATGTATACATGTGTACATGTACAACGAAGGAAACAATGACATCACAGCTTATATCGTGCACGCCCAGTGTTGCTTTGTTTAATGAGCATGTGCCAGAAACAACAACAACAACAACAATGGTGGCAATGAACCGGTTTCTCTATGATTGGTCAGAGCTGTGAGGTCTGATTTAAAGTTTGCAGTTAGATTTAGCCTCACTGCTCCACATTAGCATTCACAGATATCTGCCTCGCCCAATATAGCGTTCTTGTCTGGTATTTGACGGATCATTGATGTAGACTTTATTGCCACCTACTGGCTTGGCATGCTTGTTTGAGCATTTGTCGTCGTTTTCGTGTCCCCATCGGGGGACCAAGATAATTTGTACAACGAACGTCATGTGGACGAATAATTTTTTTTTAAAGGTGGGGAAAATATTGGTTCCAAAAATATCTGCAGTAGTGTAGACAAGACCTCAGTGTGTTTTTTAGTTGATCGGTTGCCTGTGCTCAATAGTTATGAATTTTGAAAATATTTAATGCAGCAGTCAGATTCTTCAGTCAATGCTTAAGGCACAGAGGAGACCCTGTTAGAGCTTAATGCTGTTTGGAGCATGCACCTCATGCTGACCCCCGGGGTATACGCTTCCCCAGGTAGAACGGAGCTGGGGCAGGTGAACAGCTGAGACAGCCAGAGGGAGTTTGACCCAGCAGTCACGTTGTGTTGAGGGCTCTCCAACTCTCCACTCCTTGGTCGACCCCTCCCTGACTTTCCCCTTTGTCTCCCTCTGTCTGTCTCTCTCTGTCTCCCTCCCACCTACTATTCAGAGAGTTACGTTTGCAAGAAGGAATGAAAAGAGGTATTGTGCTCTGTTGAATGCAATCTGTGTGTGTGTGTGTGTGTGTGTGTGTGTGTGTGTGTGTGTGTGTGTGTGTGTGTGTGTGTGTGTGTGTGTGTGTGTGTGTGTGTGTGTGTGTGTGTGTGTGTGTGTGTGTGTGTGTGTGTGTGTGTGTGTGTGTGTGTGTGTGTGTGTGTGTGGCTGTCTTTTCTCTACCCTAGCACTGTGTAACTATGCAGACACCAAGGCCTTGGCATGCCACAGTTGTCAGAGGGGCAAGGAGCTTGTTTTAACCAGCGTTATATTTACCTTAATTTTCAAATGTCAGCCTCCAACCTCCCATGTAACACACAATGAGCATGTTTCTAAAGCAGTCAGTGGTATAATAAAGAGGTAAAAAGGTACTTCAGAGTTAAAAGTCTCCATTCCAACATTCTTACTTTAACACAATTTCTTTTACTCTTGTAGGCAGTGGAATGTTTTCTATTAAAACACCACTGTATTAATACTTTGCCTCGTAGTCATGGCTTAGAATAACATTTTGGAACAGAGCCCAGGACCACAATACTGTATCTGCTAAAATACTAGCAGTGCACATGTGTGGTCTCTCTCTCTTTAGCACGAAAGTGGAGGAAGTAGTGATTGTTTATACTGATAATGAGGACATATTTCATCATGCCCCCAACATGAGGGCCTTAAAAAAGAAGTAAAAAATGTTCAGTGGAAGAAAAGTGACCACTCGTACGGGGCATGTAACTGTGTTTTTGAGCAAGGAAATGTGTAAACCATGCATAAGCTGTAGGGTTGTACATCAATACTAATAAAAATAATATAAATAAAAATGCACAAAAAAAACCCAACAAAGCTCATTCAGCTTTAGACTTTTTTTAACGTAAGGAATGGTGTTAGGAGGCTTCTTGTGTTCATCTTTGAAGAAAGTACTTATTCTTTTGATAAATAAATCAAAGTTTAAGGAAAACATCAATCTTTCTCCAAACTTTGTATTTGAAAGGATTGTACTGGCACTAGTATCAAAATATTTCTAACGCTACACAGCAGAGTCCATTTTTGCAGACCTGCAACCCGCAAAGCCCCGTACCGGACTCTACCTGTTACCCGCAATTCTCTCCAAGTCAAATCAAGACCGTTAGCATATGTCCCACGACCCAACCCGTCACCCGTGATTACACACGCACTCTACACAGTCACTCACATGCAATGGGTTATGACCTCCTTGTCCTCCAGTTGTGTCCTTGCAAAGATTTTATTGTCGCAGCACCTGTGCTCCTGCAGCTGTCAACGTGTTTCCCCAACAATGACGTGCTGAGCTTGTGACTATCAAAAGCGAATCCACCCTTGGAAATGATTGTGTTATTGTGATCCATTTTGATGTTTGCTGTCAGTAGTGAAAGTTATTTGAGCACAATTGAAGGGGTCAAAGGGTCAGAGGCTTTTTATATGAACATATTTTTCACCCAACCTTTTGGAGGTTACCCACAGAAACTGACTCGTTTCAGCACCGTAATTGTTACACAAGTAATCATTGTGCTGCTATTGATTATTATTCCGCTGTTATTTCTTTCACCTCTTTGTAAAAAGGCCTTGACTGTGCATCTGTAAGAAACTCTGTATCTGTCATTCAGAGTCACAAGTCCCGATTGAGTAGTTGGTTATAGCAACCTAGTTATTATTCCTCTGTGATAACCTTCCTCTCCGGTGTATGCCGTGGATTGAACCTGCCTGTCCACAATATTCAAATGTCATCGCCGATCGCTGAGCCAAGGCTCGAAGGCCAAACAGTGCCCTTTTCCAACGAGGTACAATCTGGTTTAACATCCAAACGCATGCATCTGCTATAGCCGGTATATTGTTCAGGTTGTCTTTACAGTCTACTAGCCCCTCTCTCTGTTTGTCTGTGTGTGTCCGTGAGCCCAAGAGCCTGCTTTGCACACCCCCACTTCTCTCTGTCTACCTCTATCAGTGTCCTCCTGCCCTTCTGTCTCACTGGCTGCACGTCTGTTGGCGTACATGAGCGAGTGGGCTAAGGTTTGTGTCATGTGCTCGTCTCTTGATCTGTGTAACCTTTGTCACATTCCACCCTCCGTCTCACCCACCCAATGTTCATTGTGTCTGTAGTGACTCAGAGCATTACACGGATACAAAATGCTTTTTTTTAAAACAATAGCTTGACACTTATTTGCTCCCCTGCTTAGAGTTAGATGAGAAAATGTCCCGAGGATACAGGAAAGAAATATTAACTAACAAGCAGGTGAACCTTCAGGCAATTTAAAATATGAATAATTCAGTACAACAGGCAATGGTATCGTTTAATGATTTATTAAACATAATGATATTAAATTATTAGTTGAAATAATAAGCTTTACAGCTCTTGTGTGGTAATGAGTTCAGTTTTGCCATACTTTGTGGGGATTATAAATTATGTAAGAACTAATAATAATAGGATTTTGTTCTTATCCCACCTGACTCAGTGGGATAAAAAACACGAGTTTAACCTAACACATTACCATTGAAAGCAATTATAGTGAATTGATATCCAATTAATGCTGCAATAATTGTGGCAAAGAAGAGGAAAAAGCAACGTTCTCATGCAACAGCAAAGTTCAATAAAAGGCCTGGATGGAAAGTACATGGAGATGCTTCCCTTCAGGCATAAATACACAAGAATGCAGATCTGTTTGTTGGCTCCGCTGCATGGCCGCCAGCTTGCCTGTCAGTTGGCCTCTTCCCACATCCATCACCTGCTCTGTGCGTTGTGCCCCTCTCCCCCCTCTGCTTCTTTTCTTTGGAAATCAGTTGCTATTATCCGACTCATCCTGTGGCTGTATAGGCACTCACCGGTTCAACTATCCTTTCTCTGGAATTATCTGCCTTGCCGCGTAAAACCATCTGTGTTCAATCAGTTCACAGCGGCAACTACTACCGCTGCCAATTCACTGCACTCTCCACCTTTGTCCGTGGGAAATTTGCTGTTTGTGTGTGTGTTAGTGTGGGTGGGTCTGAAGTTAGCGTACGCACGCAGGAAAGAGGGAGATAGAACTTGGAGTTCACTAGTTGGATGCAGCTTTTAAATGTCAGGACTTTGGGCTCCTATCAGTGGTTTGCGGAGCTTTTGCAGGCCCTCAAATCACACTGATCTGAGGTCAGTTTGTCTCAGGATTAGATTTAGAGGAGTGTGATATTGGTGCTTTCTGTGTGACCCCCACCAGTTCGTTACAAGCAAAGTCTCTCTGTACCGATAAGACTCACTTCCTCTATCACTTTATATCCTTCTGTCGTTCTGTCTTCTCTCTCCACACACACTTACCACACTCTGCTCAGCTGTACTGTCTTACAGACAAACTCAAATCATTTAGTGCACAGAGAAACCTTCAAGAAGAGAGGTGGATGAAGGCAGGAGACGGAAGTCACTAGGGAAGGAAAAAGAGGGATGACACCAGATACACAGTGAGAAAGAAACAAGACAGGATAAGCTGATGTCCCTTTTCTCCTCATCCTTCTGCAACTGCTCTCCTCCCAACTCCCTCATATCTCTTTTCATCTCCTTGTCTCGCGTCTCCAGTCTGGCTGTTGACCGGCACCGCATCAAAAACCCGTCTGATCAGGCCAATTCATAAGGAATTTGCTCTCCCATTAAAGTGCATGTTCAGTACTACTTTCATCCCTTTCCTCTTATATTTTTTTTCTCCTCCTGGTCCCCAAGCCAACAGCGAGCCGCATCTCGCCCTTACATCAATAAAGGCCAAATAGAAACTCTGCTTTTTTCAAGGGCACCACAGTTCAGACACTCTGCAGGACAAAAATATTGTCTGGAAACCTCCAGGAGAAACACCCATGGAGAAGACAAACATCCAGATTATCTTTCTTCTCCCTGTAACAATGATCCCACACTGGTGACGGACTGGAATGAGAAGTGGAAGTTTTTCTTTTTCCCTGTTTGTTTTCACAAAGTGATCCCTGCGCTGTAGAATGTGTGCAATGAAAACGACAACGTGAGGTGCAAGGAAACGGGAGGCTCGTAGAGTTACTGGGGATATACTGGAGAATACGCAAAATTATTGTGACAGTTTTATCTTATCAGCAAGAAAAAACGACCAAAGTTAAACCTCCCTTTTTAGTTTTTCTCTGCCTTGTAGCCGTTTCTCCACACTATCC
The DNA here is from genome assembly GCF_022539355.2 of Hippoglossus stenolepis. NCBI lineage: Eukaryota > Metazoa > Chordata > Actinopteri > Pleuronectiformes > Pleuronectidae > Hippoglossus > Hippoglossus stenolepis. The sequence continues at coordinate 11,842,869 of NC_061499.1, forward strand.
AATTATTTCCTGCCCCATACACAAAACATTTATTCAAACACATTCATACAGCAGGACTGCAGCAAAGTAAATACTTAAGTCTGCACACACACACACACACACACACACACACACACACACACACACACACACACACACACACACACACACACATGGGATAGACAGAAATGAGACAGAAATGAGCTGTGCTGTCACGATAGATGGATGGTTTACATGGAAATCCTTGTTGCTGCCTTGTAATGGATGAATGATGAGTTCCTTTGGTTGGGTTCTGTTTCTAATCTAAAATATCGATTCAGTCTAAGTTCGGTTTGAGTTGTTCCTCTCGCCAGCAGACCAATTCATGCTTAAAAGGAAGAAGAGTGAGATATAAATTAGACAAATAAGCCAGGGCAACATTAAATCGCCAACCAAGCAATTATCGTGCTGAATGTTTACAAGGTGTGTTAAATAGAAGCCCCCTCTGGCCTCAAGGATGAGCTCATCACACTCACTTGTATACGTCTCTGGCCTCGTTAAGATCTGAACAAATGAATGGCACAAATTTGCCATTGGAATATACATGAAAAGAAATTAAAACAGGCAGAAAGAAAGTGACTGATAATAGCAAACTTTCTCCCAGCGTTGCCATTCAGTGAGACTCAATCAGTAGCCATGGGAGGCGGCCACAAATGTTTCCAGCTTTTGTTACCCGCTGATTTATGGTCGGTCACTGTGTCCTTGAGGTGTTAGTGTAGATTTCCTGCTCCCCAATGGGTGGGCTCTGTTAGTGCATTGTGTTGCTCAGTGTGGGCCGTTGATGTGGTTTTTATGGTATTGTGATCGTCCTCCTAATTATGGAGAACAAAGAGATGAGAGGTGAATGGTTTGGTCGACTGGTTGGGTTCCGGGGGAGAAGGTAACAAGAGGGAGATGGAAGGCAGAGCAGCTCTGAGAGACTCATCCACTGTGAAGAAGCAGGGTTTTCCTCTCAATCATGTCAGATCATGTGATAAATTTTTCAAAGCAGTAAACGACAAATGGGCCACTTAACAATAATATACTGCCATGTTTATTCCCACAATGCCTCCAACATTCATCACACTAGAAGGCACATTAAATTGTTTCTGTGGCCAAGTCAAGAGCGTAAAGTTTTATTAAGGTGGTGGAAGCATTCAGCTTGAAGTGACAAACCAGTTGGAGGCCGACTTTGCATCCAAAGCCACATTTGTGCTCGTTTCACGGATTTCATGTCACGTATAAATCCTCTGTGGCTTCTGGAGGCTCTGAGCTCGATGCTGTTTGGCTGGTAATGCTCATTGGCATTCAACCACCGCCGGTGTGCACCAGAGCACAGCAGCATGTTATGGAGAGAGGGGTTTGTTGAACAGAGAGAATGAGTAACCTGCAGCAAAATATTAGAAAATATACAGCTAAGCTGGGAATTGAAACTCTTTGGACTTTGTGTCCATATAGAAGAACTGAAACTGAAAGTTGGCAGCCTGGTTTCCACATTCAGTGATTCAATACATCTTGTTTCAAACACTATTCTCCACTTTTTTTTTTGTTTATTTCATATTTCCATGTGATTATGATGTGTATTTTACATTTTAGTTACTTACTTTTATTTACTTTCTCTGTTTTTTTACCCGTAAAGTGTCTTTGAGAATAGCAAAAGCTCTATATAAATAAAATGTATTAGTATTATTATTGTTACTTAGGCAAACTTCTTGTATAGCTATTGTTGTGTTGACGGCATTAAACATATGTGAAGTTTGGCCTTTTTTGCTTTTATAGTTTTCTCGTAAGTTTAGATTCAGTAAATCATTGATAACACAAACATTCCTACATGGTACTAGTGGTCAAACTCCACATGTAACTTTTTTTAAATAAAAAAAGGGGTTTGTAGAAATATAATGTTTTGGTAAAACTTAACTTAAAATCTGTGATTCACTGACAATTGTAGAATGAATGTGCAGTTTCCATTGTGTCTGTATAATGAGGCTGACACAAGTTTCGTTGATACACACAAACACAAAGTCCTGTCTCATGCGATGGCACTGTATCAATATTATGTTCTCTCCACCCTGCTCTGTTCCTGTTTGCACAGCCCAGCAAATGTTCCCACCCACTGATCTCTCATGAAGGAAATCCCAGGCAGTGGTTATTCTCTGACCTCTCTTCCCCACCCCCCTCTCTCTCTGTTTATCTTTCACAGACACACTGTCCTAAACTTGTTAAACTAACCTCAGCCTCCTCAGCTGTTGCAGTGTAGGAGTCTTTTTCACACAGGAAGATGTGTAATTAGGTTTTCTGTTGGTGTCACTTTTGACCCTCTTCTGTTTCCCTCTTGTCCACTCGTCACTTTCTCTTCCTCTTTTCCTCTTGACGTCTGCTTCAGAGGGGCTGGTGTGTGTATAACTACGCTAACTACACACACGCACACACACTTAACGGGCAATCTTAACCCCCACTCTTACAATATTATTGTTATTCTCTCACTCGCTCATCCATTCTCTCTCTATCACACACACACACACACACACCCACACACCCACACACACACACACACACACACACACACACACACACACACACACAAAGGTAACAACGTCTCGACTATAGTGTTTCTCGCACTCTAACACCATTACAACCAATTTCACCAGATTTTAAATGGGAGCTGATGCTTATATTAGAGTTTAAAAACATGAATGTATAATTTATACGTATTTCAGTCAGGACCACTTTTGTCAAATCAACTTAATTTGCCTCTGCATGAGTTACGTTTGGTGGAATGGCTCTGTTCTGACCTCACTGCCCTTCCACTTGCATATACGTGGAAAGCCTGAAAGCCTTAGACTCTCCCTCCTTCCATTTGCCTACATGGAAAGATTAAGACAGGGAGAGCGGCAGCAAGACCCCCAAAGGGAACAGAACAATGACAACAGAAATGACACTGAATAAATCAAGCGCAGCATGAAAAAGGGTGGAGCTGGGTTGCAAAATGGCTTACAGAGGATAAAATAAATAAGGCGCCTTGTCTGAGCTTTGCCTGAAAGTGTGGAAGGGAGTCAGCTGAGCCGTCAGCTGATGTGGGCTGGCTTTGAGATCAGCTGCATCTCAGACACTGTTCCTAACATTGATTGACAGCAGACTGTATTTACCCAGTGTTTTTCATCACAATAAACATACAATGCAAATACAATTTGAAATGGTTTTAATAACCTTTGGGAGTTTTACTGCGGTTTGCTGTGTAACCATACACCTGACGCTTTGCAGTCCATTTGTGACTTGGGGTTGAATCATGTTTCAGAGCGCCCTCATCCCTTCTGTTCGACCACATAATGTCCAATCAGCCTGCGCCTGTCTTTTCTGAGCAGTATCCTCCTCCTCTGTGGGGATGAGTCGGTGAAAAGGAGCGAGCTGGCAGGAAGGGAAGCTCTCATACTAAGATAATGAAGACCGAGCGAAACATTAAGTGACGAGTGACGGAGCAAAACAATGAGCACTTTCAGGTCATCATGGTGCTGCTGCAGAACAATAGTCTGCCGGAGAATGGAGAGCAGGAAAAAGCCTTTATAACTTATTTCAGTGCATTAGAGAAAACAGTTGTCATAGTGAGAGGGAGACAACATTTTACTGTCACAATATACATTTTGCGGAATTATTGCCGAACAAGGCTTTTCTTTTTCAAGGCAAGGCAATCTAGAGATACTTGATGAAACCTTTGGCGAGGCGGATGTACTGTTTTAATGTGGTTCATGTCTTAAGAAGTTGGAGGACTAATTCAAGCTGTAGCATTTCTTTTTTTAACAACATACATTTATCTCAAGACACTTTACTTTGAGAAAATCCCACAATGAGCAAGCACTCGGTAACAGTGGGGAGGAAAAACTCCCTTTTACCAGGATTAAACCTCGCACGCAGGGTGGGCGACCATCTGCCGCCACCAGTCGGGTTGAAAGGAGAGAAATGGGGGAGAGAGGAGAGTGAGGATAAGGAGACAGGGGGAGTTGTGTAACTGCTCTTTTTAAACACAGTCAAACTAGTTGATAATTATGGCAATACTAAAAAGGTAGTGGTGTGATCAATAATAACAGTAGCAAAGATAAAAACACTAAAATATAATAATTTTCACGCCGCCATCTGAAGCCCACAGCTGTAAAACAATCCGCCGCTGTCCCAGATACACACACACACACACACACAGAGGCAAAATCCATAAATAATTGATGATAATTGGCTCATCCATACATAATTGATACTTTCAATTACCACTGAGAAGCCCCACCTGAGTGTGTTTCTGTGTACACAGCGGTGGACTCTCACATAAACAGTAAGTCACACATGACATGAACGACTTCTCCCATCTGCTGCGTCTCTCGCTGCTCTTCCACATGATTATTCAGAAATATATTGTGTGAGTGATGTTGGGTGGCTGTCTGTGTCGGGGACGTGCTCTCTCTCTCTCTGTCTGACACACTGCAGGTTACTCACATGCTCTACATCTCCCTAAATGTTATCTCCACCTGTCGCTGCACTGGCAGGAAACCCTTCTCTTCTTCAGATAAGCAAATGGAGTGCACGCTCCAGACTCACTGTGCTTCCTTATCGGGGATGTTCTTTAGAGGAATAACAGCATATTTTCAGTGTTGTGCAAGGAGTCATGATTTTAGTTTGGCAACTAGGCAACTTTTATATTTGTTTATCTTGCCTCCAGGCTCAGAGCAATCAATGGACACGTGACTTAACCATGCAGCAGAGAATACCAGAGATGCTTCTTACTCCCTGTGGGAAATTCTAACCGAGCCTATGAGAACCAATCAATTGTTTACCAAACAAGAATGCCAAATATTGTCTTGTTCCAGCCTCATAAACGTGTGGATCTGCTCTTTTTTCTGTTTCATGTCATTGTGAACTGGATATCATTATTTTATTTGGATTGTTTCATGCAGAAAAAGGCTAATTAAAGCCCCCCCCCCAAAAAAAAAATCATTATAACAGAATAATAGCACAGTGTGCATTTATGTATGGCCTTATAGCATTGTTATCAGATTCCATTTTTGGAAACCCACTTGTACATTTTCAGTGAGCCACATCAGTAAAATAGGTTTTTATTTTTGAGTTTCAAAAAAAGGTCAATGCTGCTGTTTTGTGATTCACTGAGTGTCATTTTTAAAAAGTCCAAATAATGAGTTATGAGTTATTTTCCTCAGACATAAATAACGCCCTGCGTGCCCCATTGCTTCTTTTCTCACATTCCTGCAGATCACAACTCTGATCAACCATAAAGACAAGCCAAAGAAGTCTGAGCGCACCCTGGCAGCCATACACAGGGTGGGCCAGGCAGTGAGCGTGGCTGTGGGACGCTTTGTTGCTGTCGGGGAAGCCATCGCCGGCGAGAACCAGGAGCTGAAGGATGAGATGGGTCAAGCCTGCTTCGAGGCGCGCAGAGCAGGTATGTTACTTTGCCTTGATCGCATTACGTACTTGACATTTTACTGAACTGCAGCATTTTTAACACACTGTCAAGTGTTTTCCCGGTGGCTCTTATTTTGTGATTTTATGCTGCAAAAGTCTGTGAGAGCTCATCATCCTCAAGGCTTCTTCACACTGCATCCGGAGCGTTCTGCGGCTTTATGACGTCCAGAACTTGCCACAGAGGGAATTAAAGCCGGTTGATCACTAGGATTTAAGTTATTGTCCCCTCATCTGTGCTTTTTTTGTTCCGACAAACTGTGACAGTTTCATAAAGCGTGGGACTTCACCTTTAGGCTTCACGGTGTTATCAAATTTGAGCAAACTTCGATTAGTCTGGACAGCCCGGTTGTCAAGCTGTATTACACCAGGGGACCTCAGGAGTGCTCTAAAGACATTGTTGTTATTAGGTTGGAAGTACAGGCTGCAAAAAAAGAACACAGCTTCTTCACCCAAGGGTGCCGTGTAGAATGAGGGGAATTAATGTGTCCGCACTGAGTTGGAAAGCACTGCATAATAAATTCTGATAGAAAGGTTCGTGGAGACTTTATGCACCAGGCTTTTGGCAAAATTGAAGGAGCTTTAGTTTTCCTAATATGCACCGCCTCATATATTGCGTCTGTGTTATGCAAAGAGGAATAAATCCAGGGTAGAAACTGAGCGAGAGAAAGACGTACAGAGAGTTTCAGGGGCGAGGTAAACAGTGACAACCAGGGTGAGGAAACAAGAAAGTGTGGTTCACTGTTTCAGGGATGACTGTCAGGTTTTTCTGAACCTGAGGTAGAGGAGGTGAGGGCTTTGTCAAATACGTGTTTCTTTTTCTGTTCAGATGTCTTTCAAACAAACACTCAAGGCACAGATCGTCACCCGTGTGTCCTCCTGTCCATCTTAACTTTCTTTTTGCAGATCATTGCAACCGCTTGCTCGGGGGCGAAAACTCTTCTTTGTATCTCGGCAAATTAGTTCGTATCAGGCAAAAACAATTTAGCCTTCTCCAGAGCAGCCCGGAAACAATATCACTCCGGATAAGAATTTAGACACAACACTGTGATAATAGGTTTGTGTGGTGGGGGAACCAGTTTGTGTAGCAAAGCGTTTAATCCTTGCACAGTGCTAATTTGTAAAGACGGCTAAAACCCGGACAAAGAGAGTGCTGGTGGGAGGAGGAGGAGGGGAATGGACCGATGAGAAAATGTGCCTGTGTGTGCATATGTCAGGCCAAGTGGAGTATATGTGTGTTTGTCTGTGTTGCCCACTGTGACTAATTTATTCCACCTCTCACTTTTCCTCCTCGAGAGGTCTTTTCACAGTTTTCTCTTGCACTTCTCCCGACAGAAACTGTCTCCTGATTTATTTTTTCAATAACTTTTTGGGTGTCATCTCTGTCCATTTAAAAAAGAAATTATGGAGACATCTTGAGGGATAAAAGAGAAAGTCCTTTTTAGATTCTTTTAAATCTCCGGGAGAGAGAGGGGCTAGTTAGCGAAGGATTGACATTTTCTCTAATACTTAGCTACAGGGAGAGTTTAATCAGGCAGGCTTCGGCCTTGTGCGCTATAATGAATGAAATAAAGGGAGGCTGAGAGCACTAGTTTAATTAGATGCTACCCATCATCGGAGCAGTGCAGAGATCCAATGAGGCAGGTCAGTGAAGGCAATCTGTGTTGGATCTCTGTCTCTGTCTCTTTCAGTCAGCCTCTCGGTGTCACTCTCACATTCGCGTGCTTTCCGCATCACTCTCTGTTTCTCGCTCAGAAAGATTCACAATGCCAGGGACGGTGATCAGGAACAAGATGAACCCATAGCAGATGCAGTATGTGAGTGTTTAGATGCTGATGAACATGTGGATTACACATTCCGTAAATAGCTAAATAAATGTCCTGTAAGGGATTTACCAATACATCAGGGATTGGTTTCTCTCGAGTACAGAAAAAGTCTAATTCATCTCAACTGATACACGATTTTCCATTTAGAAGCAAAACAGTTTTTTATAAATGACACAGAGGTCCTGACATGTGGACAGTAACTAAGGGACCAGTGGGATTTCTTGTTTTTTTTTAAGGTTAAGAAAATCCGTGCACCATACGATTCATAAGGGTCGGTGGCGGGTATTGGCCAGGGTTGAGCATGGGTCAGGCCTGTGCTTTCCACCCTGCCAGTGTCATGGGGGTGGTTGGGTGGGGGGGGTGTGTGTTTTTAACTGTTTAGCAGAGCTGGCACCGAAAAGCAGCCTGTCGGATGCAATCAGTTCGCCGGCGCTGCTTCTTTTAAAGGACCAGCCAAACCAAACAGACAGCCGGGCTGCCTGACCCGATAGAGACCCATCTCCCCGTCCCCCCTGGCCTTCTGAGCTCTATTCTGAGATTTCTCTCTCTTGCGCTCTCAACTCCTGACATTTTCCTCTTGATAGGGACTCTTCTTGTGATGGATTTTCAGCCTAAAAAGGACTTTGCATTCTTCCCCTCTTTAGAGGGAGACTTTTTCATTTGCATATTCCTTATATGTATGAGTTTGCTCAACTGTGTTTGCCAATTGTGTCTGGCATGTTTGTCTAAGTTGTGCGCCCCCTTTAAAAGCGGCTCACACCACCCAGATAGCATGCCAGCAGTGTTTGGGTCAGGTTTGCATAACTGTCATACCACTGTGCTGAATATAGGACTGTTTCATTCCGTCCAGGACAGTGTGTTCTCCCAGAGGTGAAGAGTGGCAGAATGGAAGAACATTGTGCCAGAGTGTATTCTGGAGTCTGAACTATAATAAAGAGCAAAGTTAGAAAATCCTCTTGACCACCCAGTCCTTACCATTTTCTGCCTCCACATCTCAGAGGCAGCAGGCAAAGCAAAGTAGCCTGGAGGTCTTTCTGCCCAGACACATCCTGCAGCTCTTGCTGGGGCATCCCGAGGCACTCCCAGGCCAGATGAGATATGTAACCTCCAGCATGTTCTGGCACCGCATCCCTAACTGGGAGAAGACTCTTTCTGAATTGTCTTGTGGTTTAACCGGAAAGTCTCAAACCAAAAGTAATTTTCCACTTTTCAAACTGAACTTATAGGTTCTCCCCAAACTGCACCATCTCCCTCTCACCTGCTCACACCTATTTGTTTATTCAGCAAGCTGAGAAACAAGCCTCTTCTGCAGACTGATCTCATCTGGCTGATTTTTCTTTTCTCTCTCTCTCTATATATATAACGCGACCACGAAAACCATTGCTCAGCAACACTGTATCCTTATCTCCCCTCTTTTCAGGTGATGCCATAGCCCAGCTGACAGACGTGGGATCGGTGTTGCCCACCCAGTCAGACGGATGTGTCACCGTGTTCAGCGATAGGACAGGGATGGTGAAAGCTGCACGCTTGCTCCTCTCTTCAGTCACTAAAGTGCTGGTGTTAGCTGATCGCATCGTTATCAAACAGATAATCACGTCACGGAACAAGGTGAGACATGCAAATGTAGGACTGGTGCCGACTTTAAGGATTATGCATGAATTCTCTTTTTCAAACTAAAGTGATCTCTGCCCACACGAGTGTTCTGGCTCCGTTTCAGCCCATCCGGACTAAATTGCTGTCCTGGTGTTTTCACACTCAATCGGGGCCAGCAGCGTTTCCAATGTCTCCATTATAGCTGCTCTAAAAATCCAGGGTTGTGTGGACGCCAGGCGTATCCATAGCAGAGTTGATGTAGTAGCAGGGATGTAGCCCCTGCACACACCTAGTAGTGCACACACGAACCCACACACCTTTGCAAACCCCACTCCCAGTCCTTTATTCCCTAATAGATAAGCACTGGCTCTTTGAGAGAGCACTCTGGAGGTAATTGAAGGAAAGCAGCAACGAAAAAACACAGCCAGAGAACGTCCCTCTCTCTCTCTCTCTCTCTCTCTCTCTCTCTCTCTCTCTCTCTCTCTCTCTCTCTCTCTCTCCCTCCCTCCCTCCCTCCACCTCTCTCCCTCGCCATCGTACCTGCGGATGCTCTTAGCCAGACTCTGACTGTGATATGGATGTTGCTGGAGACTGAGCCAAGAATGGAAACAGGGGACCTAATAATGACTGGTTAGCCTCGTTTGGACAGGCAGTCAGCAGCCCCCTGTTCTCCATTACTGGCAAACACAATTACAGCTCTTCCTCTTCTTTGTCTGGCGTGGAGCTGCTGCGTTAGTGCTGCCAGCTAACTTCCCCCCCCAGCAGCTAAATTAGCACCTTCATGGACTGCTATTAACTGAAATGCAGGTTAGGAACTACGAAATCTGCTAGTTTTATTTTTAGGGTTATCACCTTATGTTATTGCATCACATTAAATCACACTGAGCCTTTAAAGCAACACTATGCAAAAAACGTTTTTCTCCAATATTGAGAGAGGAAACTTTTAATATTTCAAGGACGAATCTAAAATAAAAACTGAACTATATGAATATTTTAGTATAATAAATGTTGTTCTTGGCTCCGTCGTAAAGTAAAGATTCACTCTTGGAGTATAAACATGTTTATGTATGTTTTTGGCTGGTTTTACACCTTCTGCTGAAACCCTGCAACATCAGAAAGGACTTGAAGAACACAAACCATATGTCGCTGTTCACCGCACTGCTCTGATCTCCCGGCTCCTCGCAGGTCCTGGTAACCCTTGACCATCTGGAACGAGTCAGCACCTTCCAGGAATTTGTTCAGATTTTCAGCCAGTTTGGCAACGAGATGGTGGAGTTCGCCCACCTCACCGGAGACAGACAGAACGTGAGTAGCATGAGAAGAAAAGCCAACTCCTCTGCTTTCCTGTGTCAAGAGGGTCAAAGATGTGTGTGTGTGTGTGTGTGTGGTCTAACTTGGCAAAAAGGCTGCAGGTGGATATGATGTGGTTTATGAACAAACAGTAATTTGTTTATTCATGCAGATGTAAATCATCTAACAAGCAGTAATTTTATGGATATGATATTCTGCAGGTGGTGGAATTAGACTGCGAAACCGAACTTGAACACTATCAATGTGCAAGCGAACTCAGAACAAATCAATAATTCAAGCATCAAATATTTACACTTCCCAAAGAAATCAAACAGTGGCATGACAGGGTTTCTCCCCTTGTTTCTGCAAAGTTACTTACTTCTCTCTGTATCTGTTAGTTTTTGCAATTCATGTGTCAAAAACCATTCCTCGAAGATTGTCAACATCACATTTCAATGTAAATACGAGCTGACCTGTGCTGTCAGTGGCCCATTTCCTCGGCAGCACATATTCTTTTTTAGCAAATTTGCAAAACAAAACTTTTGCCCCTATCTTCAGGAAAACAGTCTTCTCAACTTTTTACTGTCAGAGGCTGCTAATCCCACTTTGATGCATACATCCAACCACTGCAGCTAAAGCGCTTTGCCTGCAGAAGCTGATGTAAAGTGCAGCGGCTGCGATATCTAGACAGGGAGGGAGGATCGACCATCCCTCCTTCTGAATTTCACCGGGGCTCCTGTTTTGACACACACATCACGTCTCTTTCCGGCGCTCCACATTGCAGCTAATGCTCTCTCTCTCTCCTCATTTGCCATCCTGTTTTCTTTTTTTTTTTTACTTGTTGTTTTTGTATTCACTCCCACTCATGCTCCCCCTTTTAGTAAATCTACCATCTTCATGTATTGAAAGCCAGGCAAGCACAGAGGCAAAAATAATGACAGATAATCACATCAGCTTTTTAATCTATGGAGAAGTGCCGGGAGAGGAGTTGATTCAGCTGCCTTTCCAAATCCTGTATCTACCTAATTTGAGCCGTCTATTTCTGTTGGGAACACAGGGAGAGGGATGCAGCCAGTCATGCACATCTTCTATCCTATTCTGGTAACTCCGCTTTTGATTAGATTACAATTAACCGAGGCGGTTTAATGTGTGAATACTCTCTGAGAGGAATCTGTGTCCCTTCATACCAGCATGAAAGAGATTGATCAAATACTTTTGATGTTTCATGTCCCTCGGACAGACACCCTGAGAGTTCTAAGAAGCCGTAACTGGAGTAAAGCCACCCATTACCATCTGGTGTGTGCGCTTGTGTGTGTTTGTGCGGCAGGACTTGAAGGACGAGAAGAAGAAAGCGCGGATGGCAGCAGCCAGAGCGGTGCTGGAGAAATGCACCATGATGCTCCTCACAGCCTCCAAGGTAAACTGCTGGTGCGCCAAAACACTGGACTCCTGGGAGAAAGGGTTATGGATTGGTTAATTTAAGATTTAAGATTTAAGGCCTTCTCAAGTGTGTTCAATGTCAAGTTTTCACACACGCTGCAGCCCAAGTCACACAATCATAACAAAAACAAATGCAGTGAATAATGCTGGTTGAAAAACATGAAAGATGATGAGAAGTTGAATAGAGTAGAAGAGGCCACGAGCTTTGACATTTCACATTGAATTCCTTCCGAAGACTTGCCTGAGGCACCCAGATTGCGAGTCGGCGCGCATCAACAAAGACGCAGTGTTCCACCGAATGCGCTGCGCCCTGGAGCAGGTCATCGAGATAGTCACGGAGGCGCGGAGCTGCGGGGAGAACAAGATCCTTCCTGCCAGCATCTACAACGGCATCAAGGACTTCAAGGTAGGATCAGAAACAAGCACTGGTGAAGAAGCTGATGTATGAGGCTCGACTGACACGCGTTGGCCTGGGAAGGGGAGCTATGGTCCTATGGTGGGCGAGGCATCACACTGAGCAAGTCTTGTTTTAGCTGCACAGGAGCACAAATGAGACTAAGGCTACATCCATAAAACCAAGTTAGAACTAAAACGATTTGTCCACACAAGCGTTTTGGCTCCCTATCAGTTTTGACCCCCTTCCATACCAACACGCCTAAAACTGCGTGTCACGTGACCACTCACATACACTGGGCATGCACGAGAAATAGCTTGTCTCCATGTAAGCAGTTGTATTATTTAAAAATTTAGAATTTAACTGCACAATAGCTGTTAGCAAAGAAAACAATGTCAGCAACGCTTGTAATTGATTTCCATGTTGCGTTCCACACTGGTATCCGAGGTTAATGTAATTCTGGTTTATTTTCCTCCGGAAGGACGTTATGTGATAGGAGCCTGACGAATCAGCAAAAGCTATGTTGTGACTGAAAAGATCCAGACAGCAAGAAGTTTTTCTACATCATCATTTCCAAACATCTCCATTTCTGCCGTTTCAGACTCAAACGCGGCCCCAGAGTTGCAAACCTAAACTGGGACCAGCAGCGTTTCCAAACTTCTCCATTTTAACAGCTCTAAACTTAAACCTGTGTGGACACCAGACGTATCTGTAACAGAGTTGATGTGTTTTCACACGTATATGTAGTAGTGTGGATGTAGCGTAATAGAAAGACTAACTAAGCTGCAGATGTGAGTCAGCCAATCAGCATGAAGGATCAGACCTAGTGAACCTACATCACATCTTCTCTGTCCTCAGAAATGAACATTTGTTCAAAAAAATATCTTTTTCCATTGAGAGGAAAACAGAATAAAGTATGATAATGAAAGGTACTGGAGATGCTTATTGTTTTTAATAAATGGCTTTATCACAGTTAATGGCAGAGTTAGGTTAAGCTCATGTAAACATGTCATCTAAGGACACATAAGCCGAGACCATTACTCAGGCAAAATGCATTAGATTTTATATTTTATAATTTCTATTTGAGTTCCTTTGACGGCCCAAGGTGAATCTAAGGCGACAGCCAAACTCCACACTACTTGTTAGTTAATAATGAAGTCAAGTGCTTAGGGATAATGAGATTGTAAATTATGCTTTCTCTCCTCAGCACATTAGTTAGTTAGTAAAGCTCTTGTGTGTCTCCCCCGTCGTTTAAATCCTTCTTTCACTCATTTCGCCTCCTCCCCTCCCCTCCTCCCTCCTCCCTCCTCCCTCCTCCCTCCTCTCCTCTCCCACCCGTCTCATGCAGTCCAGTGTGGAGTGCCTGCGGGAGAACCTGTACTCCTCATCACCCCAGAGCGTCGGCAGCCAGCTGGAGGCGTTGGTGGAGCGGACGGAGGATTTCACCGACTCGGCCTACACCAGCCACGAGCAGCGGCAGGCCATCCTCAGCGTGTGCCAGCTGGCGCGCCAGGACACTCAGCAGCTGATGAACGCCTGGATTGAGGCGGTATGTTGTGCACGTGCACAGACGTACACACCTGGACGGGAATTTTCATAAAAGCACATGCTACCGTATGGAGATAATTATAGGTACCTCATCTGTTAGACACCTGTGAAAGGAGAGTCTGATAATAAGACGCACTTAAGACCCATCTGAGCAAAGAAGACACACACTCACACACACACACACACACCCACACACACATAAACCCATACAAACCGACCCACACACATTAAGCCTCCCTCTCTTGCTCCCTCAGCCATTTCTTTTGCCTGCTCACTTCCTCTTCACTCATCCCTCCTTGAACAACAGAGCATAATAACCCACCTGAATAACAGATTTTTTTTACTAAGGCTCTTTTGGCTGAGTGAGAAACATCACGTAGTGTTTCATGTCTTGTTACCATTCAGCAGAATCTCCTTGGCCTTCAGAACTAATGGACTTATGAAACACAAGTCATTATGATGCAGTTTCTCCTTGCAAACTTTTTTTTTCCCCCCGGAGTGCTCAGTTACAGGGCAGACGCTGCTGCCACATAATTGTACAGTGTTACCTCGTGTAGCCTTTGCAGTTGAAGGTCATTGGCTGGTTTTGAAAAGGCCAGAACGCTGCAGTGTTCTGAAATTGCAGAGAAATTTCCATGTGCAATTATTCATTGTTTTGATTTGATTTGTTCTTTTGCTGCGCTTTTATTCCAATGATTTGCTGTGTTTGGCATTCGTTTGTTTGTCTCTAAGTTAGCAGATTTACACAGAAACTATGACAGATTCCCATAAAAGTTGGAGGAAGGATGCGGTGTGGATCAGAGAAGAAGCCATTAAAATTCTAGTGCGGATCCAGGGATGTTTTATTTTCCTAAACATTGCGAGATGATGTCGTTTTTTGACATTTTCACAGATTGTCTAGGGAATAATTCATGGTTCTTGAAGAAAGTAAAATCAGGCATATTTAGTGGGGGGAAAAAAGTGAAAAACCATAATATTTAGACTGACTTAATTTGCCATTTAAGTCGTTGTTTTAATCCCTTTTCGTAATCTTTCAGATAACTGTCTAGGTTTGTGTGTGTGTGACTAGAAAACCAGAGTGTGTCTCATGCTCTATTCTCCTCCTCTTTTTTCCTTCCCACCGGAGCAGCAGTCTGTCCACGCCAAAGAGGCCACGGAGGACATGGAGGTGGCCATCCTGAAAACAGGCCAGAGCGTCGGTGAACTCAGACGTGAGGTGAGCGGCAGTCCGTCTCCGCTCTACATGGACTTCGTTAAAAAAACAAGATATCTGATGTGGCTGTCTCTCACTCGCTGTTCTGCTCCTGTAGCTGGTTTCCCCCACTTTTCTTTTCCGCATCACTCTTCAGCTCACCTGCTGCTGTTTTCTCTCTCAACTCATCACGTCACTCCGTCACCTCTGCCCCAATTCCTTTTTTCCTCTGTATACTAAAAATCCACCCTCAGTCATACCTCTCTGTAACTCCCCCCTTACCGTTATACTACAATTTCATCTGTGATTCCTCTTCTCCTCCTCCAGCTCCATAAAGTGGCCGTCGGCCGTGCCTCGGACCTGCTGAAGGTTCACGGAGAGCAGTTGCCTCTGCGGGCCCTCAAAGCCGGGGGGGCCGAGGGAAACCTTGAGACAGTGGCGGAGTACTCCCGCACGCTCACCGAGCAGAAGGAGCAGCTGGTGGAGGTGGGCAGAGGGAGCAGGGAGGCAGTGGTGCCACTTTGTAGAAGTGCTCGGCTGGTAAAAAAAAGTAGCAGATATTTTTTTTCTTTCTTTCTCCATACCTATAGAAGTTAACATTCTTGAACAAAATAGGGGAAAAAAATCGTGTTCATCTTGTTGCAAAGCTGCTGAAAACACATTGAAATGCCTGTGCTGCCAGCATCATGCCGCAAGCACTTCTTTATGCAAGCAAGCACATCGCGCAGGAGCTGAATGAGAATGTAGAGTACACTTCACATCCTCCACCAAATGAAAACCAACATGTGGTTCTATTATGCAAATACCGAGCTGGAAAATGCAGCACACGGTTTGTCGTGTCTGCGCTAGTGGCCCTAAGAAACAAAAAACTAGATTATATATATTAATGAAAAAAAAGCTTAGGTGACATTGAAGCATTAGTGTAGCAGTAGAGGTAGTAGATTTATTTTTTATTAATCTTCCTCCTTTATTTCCCTCCAGACCTGTCGGCTGTTGTGCCACGTGTCTGGGAGCGAGCCTCTGGAGATCACCTGCGTACACGCCGAAGAGACCTTCCATGTCATCGGTCCACAGGTAACATTACACCTCCGAACATCTCCCGTATGGATTGTTGTTTCAGGTGCGTCTTAATGTCATGGCCCATTGACTTGATGTGCAAATGCCAGCTAACAGGGGGAAAGAGGAGAGGTCTAGAGAGGCATACAGATTCACCTTAATGAAATTTAATTTAATTCAACACCTTTATTGCATGTCAGCGGAGTCGAGACGGTCACACGCAGCGGTCTGAGAGTGAAATGGAACCCGAGCGATATTCTACACAGAAAATAGACATATTACCTCACGTCTGCTCTGTTTACCTCCTACACCTGCCGTCCATTCAAGATAATAGCCGAGAACGCACTGTCCACATCGTCCCCCTGTCCCACATCTAATTATGTTTGCGCTGTGGGAACCATCCATGCCAGTAATTATCCAGCAGTGTAGAATGTTCCTGTCCTGCGGTGCGAATGTCAGGCCCCGCATGATTCTGCAGTAATGACTCCGCTCCTAAGTTCAAAGGTCAATCAATCAATAATTCTGCAGTGTAGGGTGGCGATGGTGATATCTCTCTGTCTGCTCAACGTAATCGAGGGTGGCCCAGAGGGTAATTGGCTATTAAATACTACACGGCGGGGGTACAATGTGTGTGTGTGTGCTTGCATGCGTCATTGTGGTAAATTGA
This sequence comes from Hippoglossus stenolepis, assembly GCF_022539355.2. Lineage (NCBI taxonomy): Eukaryota > Metazoa > Chordata > Actinopteri > Pleuronectiformes > Pleuronectidae > Hippoglossus > Hippoglossus stenolepis. The sequence continues at coordinate 11,859,332 of NC_061499.1, forward strand.
CTGTGTTTATTTAGTGCTTTTCTATTTAACACACACAAGCCACATTCACCCATTCACACACACATTCATTCATTCATACTATATGCTGCTCTTTTTCTACCACACACACTTTGGGGATCAGTATGTTGCAGAGGGATTCTTCAGAATGCATACTGGAGGAGCCGGGGATCGAACCACCGCAAACCCACTCTTCCTCCTGAGCCACAGCCGCCCCACATATGATGATCATACCACAATTCTGTTATCAACCATGATTCCTTTATTCAGCAAAACACAAAATAACAGATGGCCGTGTCTCGGGAGACAGAGCGGGTCGTCCTCTGACCAGAAGGTCGGGGGTTTGATCCCCGTTTCCTCCAACCTGAATGCTGAATTGTCCTTGGGCAAGATACTGAGCCGTGAATTGGAGATAGAAAAAGCACAGTGTATAGAAGCACTGTATGAATGTGTATACAAATGGGGGAATGTGACTTGTGGTGCAACTGGTTTGAGTGGGCGATAAGACCAGAAAAGCTCAACATAAACTAAAAAGATGACTGCTGTGTTTACAAACTTAACTGCTGGGAAGTCTAAACATAGAATACATATGAAACTGTATATTTGTAGTTGGAATAATTCCCCTGCAATATTTTGATGGAGGGTTAAGCTTTGTCTTTATTAATTATTAACAGGTAGCATTTGACCGTAACTCACAGCAATGTAACATTTAAGTTGCTCATTCATCAGGGTCATTTTAGTTCCTATCTGCCTTTTTGTGTTATGGTGAGCAGTTGTGTGTGTAACAGTGATGGTTGCAATGAGCGTGTGAATGTGATAGAGCCTCTGATCTGAGCCCCACGAGAGGGAAGTCGGCTATTTTACTTTCTTGCTTTGCTGGTGTTGATTAAAGAAGATTATTCAAAGGAACTGTAGCCCTCTCATTACACACAGACCAGAGAGACAGGAGAAAGCTATTCATCAAGGAAACAGGGATACAAAGCTTTTAACATTGCTAATAGACGTATTAATGACTGAGGTTTAGTTGTTGTCAAGTGTTAGTGCCTGTATTAAGTGAGCTGTTTATGAGCTTGGGAAGAAATGCAGCTTCCAGTTGCATCTAATTGGATTGAAAATCAACACGGCCGATGTCCTAGTTTCCCATTTTCAGGCCAAAATTACACCTCATGCTGTTACTCTTCTACTTCTGCCTGCATAATGTTTTATCTCTGGTTAAAGACAAACCCAATTTAAAGATTCCTCCTTTCTCCTGTCACAATCTTTCACACTCCGGCTCAGATCATGTCGGCAGCCCAGACGCTGGCCCTCCACCCGTCCAGCAAGATCGCCAAGGAGAACCTGGAGGTGTTCTGCGAGGCCTGGGAGTCGCAGCTCTGTGACATGGCCCTGCTGCTGAGAGAGATCAATGACGTCTTTGAAGGCAGACGAGGTTCGCTTTTGTTCAATTAATGATGCTTGGGTGCGTTGGGGGTGAGTCGGGGCTGGAGGACAGACGACACGCACGCGCTAGAAACTGTCTTTTGCAAAGAGTGAGAAGCGGAGGTGAATACAGGCCGTCTATGGCGTTTTACCCTGAAAGATTTCACCTTGATGACTAATTTTGCAGCTGAAAACCTCAATAACCTTAATGAGGGTTCAGGTTGAGGCAAAGCAAGCAGCATGAATAGATCTTTCAAAATGAATCATCACAGTCTGTGGGAGGTATTTTGTCAATGCCATTTAACAACTGTGCATTCACGCCTCCTCTGTACTTTCACTCTATTAACTATTGAGCCAGTTTACCTGAAGTGTCCAAGTCCTGCCCAGCTCCTCTTGAACACTCACAGGCATAGAATCAGACAGAAGGTACACTTACCTACCCACTCAAGCCGATGTAACTGTGTGTGTATTTGCACCCACCGTTACGTTTGCCCACATGCAGACGTTTGTGTCAGGGAGTGTGAGGTTGAAGGGCTTTCACACACTAAGTCTGAGCCAGTGAGAAGCTGTGCTGGCGTATTTTCAAGATGTGCTTCGCCCTCACGAAGGTGGCTCTCACGTTAAAGTGCAGTAAATATTATGAAGTGCAGCTCAGCGGGTGAAAGGCTCACATCCATCACACTGTTGTTTCAGCACGAAGCCAAAACGCTCTGTTCAAATGTTATATGGACACTGAGGAGGAATTTGCTTTAATTGTTTTCTCCTAATCTTCCCCCATGAACATGACAGAAGAGTTTACTGTGTTTGTGTTTCTATGAAAAAAAAATGTGTCAAAGGTTGACGATGATAAAAGCAAAACAGATTTATTACCATAATTACTGAATAACAATAATTGCCCACACTAATTATCTGAATACACACAGGACACAAGGAGAAATAATAAAATTCTAAATTAATTCAGCGATGATTAAAACATGAAGTCATTATTTTTAATTTTTTTAAATGATGATCTTGAACTCTCTACTTCTAGGAGACAAAAGACCTTATTTGTCACTTCCCAGACCCGGGGTGAGTATCACACCACACTTCCCCATGAAAAATTACAACCATCCACTGCTTTGTAATCCTCCAATTAACGCCATTCTCCCCCGCAGAAACACTTGGCTAACTTGAAGACTGCCAAGGCTGTCAAGCTGGATGCGGAGGTAACGTGTACCGTGAACTCTTCTGGCCTTCAGCACAATACATCACGTCACGTCTCGCGCCCTGTTCTGACAGCGGTATTTTCATCTCCGGAAACTCTTGTGTCACCCGCCTGAAGAATTGATGGCGTTTGTAATGTAACAGGCTGCGATTTTTTCGCCCGGCCGGCAGTTTTCCCATGCTGCACCACAGGATGCGCGATTATGCTGATTTCAGACGTTCTGAGGGTGTTAACAGATTAAAATGACCTCGCTGACATCCATTATACTTCAGTCTTTAACATAGGAAATTACATGTGTGTGTATGTGTGTCCGTGCGCGCAGGAGCAGACAAGCATGGCCAAGCTGGGCCTGGAGCTCCGTCTGCTGTCATCAGACGTGGACACAGAGGTGGAGAAGTGGGAGGACCAAGAACATGACATTGTCCGCCACAGCCAAAGCTTGGCCAGTATGGCCTACAACATGCACCTGTTCACCAGGTAGCCTTGGTAGCCACACACTACATGCACAGTCACCCACATGCTAACAAACTTTCTACCTATGGTTACAAATAAGCTTCCTCGTGAATCTGTTTAGAAGCTCAGTGGTAATGAGACGATTACACACACAACATAACAGGGTATTGTTTAGTCCTGTAAATTCAGTATAACCACTTTCATTTCATTACATTTTTGTTTAAATGAGTTTAATTAATAGGCTGTTAATATAACCGTCTAATAAAAACAGTGCAACCCCATCATTTAGTTGCATCAATGGGAGCCCTGAGCTTGTTTCTGTGCAACTAGGGGCGATAGGAGATAGTGACAGTCTCTCACCACATACTAGACACGGGGGGCTCGGTGCATAAGAGTCACATGTCACAGTGAAGTCACATATAAGGTGATGCTCATCCTATTACTGAGTGCAGGTTTCCTTTTCTTTGAAGTCTCGGGCTCTGCTGGCTGTGCATTTTGTCCGTGTGTAATTTTAAAATAATTTGTCCGTTATATGCAGCACGGTGGACCACTGATCTAGTTACAGTTTGTGTTGATTGCTCCAGATGTTTTCTTGTCCTCATCCATCTCTCTCATCCATGTTTCCCTTCCTCATTTTCTGTGTCCCATATTGATTCCCCAGAGGGGAGGGGCTGCTGAAAACAACACTGGATCTGTTTCATCAAGCCGAGGTACGTACATCCGTATCCGCTAATCTCCCCGTCTCTCCACCTCCTATTCTATTTTTTCCCTCTTGTTTCAACAAAGCTGTAAACGAATGCATCTGTTGTTTCATTACACCAAAGGCATACAAGGGACTGGTAGAACAATAGGTTAGTAAATACCAGGCTCCCGTCACTCACTCCCATCTTTCAGATCTAACAGAGCATGACAAGGACTTATCGTCACGATGGAAATTCAGTGCGGTATTTTCCCTGGCAGCCTCGGACACATGGGGTGATAACAAGCAAGGTTGCTCGGGGGTGTATCCTATTGAATTGGGATCATTGCCAATAATGTGCAGTGCTTTGTAGAATCGTGGCCGAAATATGTCAGCAAGGATTTATTCCATTTGCAATGGAGCGAGGGAGATAAGAGAGGAAGAGGAACGAGAAGGGACGGAGACGGGAAGGCATACAGATAAGAAGCGGTGAAAAAGTGAAATCATAATATTTGCCAACTGTGCTTTCTTGCTATTGAATGGCTTCCCGGTTTTCTGGTATTTGTGAAAGTTGTTTTGATTTTCTTTGTGTGTTTTTTTTGTCTTTGACTCACTCTAAAGGTTCTTTCTGAAGAGGGGCTCCAGCTGTGCTCAGCTCTCCGCACGTTTTCCACTCAGGTATAAACTAATGCAACGAATCAATCTCTCTCCTCGTTCTCTCTCTGCACACACACGCGCACCCCCACACACACACACACATGCAAGCACGCACGCACACTCGCACACAGTTGAGCCTGGTTTACCAAATCACAATCCACTCACGTAATACCTTTCCCAAATATCTTGGCACATTACGCACTTTAGAAAAAGTCTTATGTGTAAAGACAGAAGATATGATACTTTTTATTACTAGCAGTGAAATAATTAGAGTGTAATATTGAATATGAATTTAATAAAAGGAAGAAAGACTTGTTTTTACCCAACATGCCCCTGGTTCTCTGCTGGAATCGGCTTAACTACAGAAAACTGATGGGAAGCTGCAGAATTCAGCATAGAGGTAAATAATGAGTCAAACCAAAGAGAAAAGAAACGGTTTATTTTCTTTTGAACAGGCTGAACTCCGAACCATGTTTATGCAGACACACACACACACACACACACACACACACACACACACACACACACACACTGGCACCTGTGCCCTGCATCCGTGTTACGCCTCTCACACAAACACACATCCATCCTCATCACCCACTCTGGCATGCCACGGTGCCAGGGCTGCCGTATAAATCACACGGCGAGAGCAGGAAATTAAGGCTGTCGCACACTTGCACTGTCCTCCTCTTCCTCCCGAGTTGAGACCCAGCAAACAGACGTAGCCCCGGTGTCTTCCTTCCTCTTGCCCTCCACCAACTCCTTCCCAAAGTCCTCCAGTTTTTAATTAAATGGCCCCTTTTGACAGCCATTAACGACCGCCATTTATCACCGCCGTGTCTGTGGGTGTATATATTTGTGCACATGTGCGGAGGGGAAGAAGGTGTGGGAGTTGACTGCGACCGCCCAGAACTAATTCATAATCAGGAGGCCCGGCTCTTTAACTTGTCTCACGCTTTCTGATTAATTACATTAAACAAACTTCCACTAATGAAGTCCCTCTGTCTGCCTCCACTCCCGTACTTATCCGGCACTTGTTGCATATCTGTGTTGCTCTCATTGTACTTTTCATGCAAATGAACATGAGCGTCTTAATTGAGGTTTTATGTACTTTTGTCAGTCATGAGTAGTTCTACTCTGAATAACGGAGCTGGCGTTTTTAGGTCATTTGTGGCCTCGTGCACGCATGTAACCGAAGTAGATTGATGGCCCCCGTGACTCAGAGCTGGGGATTAACTCGGCTGGATAACAGACTTAAGCAGCGGATCATGACCTGGCTGTTTCTGGTGGATTACATAAAGCAAGACCAGATTTTAATTTATTTTATCCTCATTTTTTTCCTTTTTATGAGGCTCGATTTGTGTTTGACCAAGATTGCAAATCCAGTCCAGCAAATGTATCCCTGTCTGTACATATTGAGCCAGTGTCTGTGGATAATATCGCCATAAACCACCTCTGCTGTCCCTGAAAACTATATATCTCCTCTTTCTGTCTGTTCCAGCTGGTTGATGAGGAAAAGTCTGCGGTGATGACAGAGATGGAGAAACTGGTGGCATTGTGCCAGCAGCTGCAGATGGGGGCCAAGACTCCTGTACAGGGCAAGACTGCCACCTTCCAGAAGGTACCCTCACTACTCCTGTGTGTGTCTTTTTTCTCTTTTGGGTTTTGTGTGCACTTGTTCTAAAAATGAATCACCAACTTGTTTTTGCCCCGAGTCTGTTATTTTTGATGTATGAGTAATATCCCGCTGAGTGCACAAACCAGACTCTCTAATTACCTTCAAAACTCCATCCGCAACAACAGACGGGCGTCGGAGAAGTAACCGAACTCACAACAGAGCACGACTAACCGTTTTACTGCATTACAGGCTCTGGCGTGAACTTTGAGTGATCTGCCAGCATTATCGAACACGCGGCGTGAGATTAATGGGCGTCAGTCTGTGAGGAATTAATGAGCGTCTCGGGGCAGGGATGAGCTGCCTTAGGTCCCCTTGTAATGAAGGCGAAGGTTGGAATCAAAAGGACGGGATGAAGGACGCTTCCTCTGCTGATTAATGAGCGTCTCTTTGATATGTATCGGCTCCTGTCTCTCCATCCTGATGTTAACTTCATCACTCATCACTAAAAGTTGTGTGTGTGTGTGTCTCTCTGAGGTTTGTGAAGCGATGGTGATGGGTTTTATTTCTTTGTGTTTAGGTGGACTCATCCATTCAGACGACGAGAGGCCTCTTGGCTGTGGTTGTCTCCTTCCTCCCATTCTGTAACAAGCTCAATAAAAAGGTGATCATCTGATATTAATTCATATACATTTAATAGACTGGCATTCAGAAGAGTGCATTCCTCCGCCAAGGCCCAAAGGTCCCCTTATAAAACCACTTTTAAATTCACAATCTACACCATCTACACCAAATTGCCATATAATATCAGTTAACAAATCAGATTTTTTTTCCCCCATTAATTATTCTCTGAGAGATTTAAGGAAAATGTTGAAAAACACCTGATCTCACAGTGTTAGTGATAAAAAAAAAAAACACCCTGATCTGAATCCACACCTAAATGTAGTTGGTTCTTCCCTGACCTAAAACACAACCGTCCATCAAGTTTCGGGGGGAAATCTGTCCAGCAGTTTTTTCATAATCCGGCTAACTAACAGTGCAGATGGAAACATAACCTCGTTGTATAAGCTGTAAGTGTAATTATCTCTCTATTATACCTGTATTTAAAAATGTGTGCATTCATTTTCTGTCCATTTGCAGTACAAGTCAGAGAGAAGTAGCCTGGGCTCCCCGCATGACTGGAGAGAGAGGCAGGATGTGTCGACACCTGTCAAAGAGGAGGGAGCTCTCAACAGCATGAACAGCAACGGCTTTGGGGTCAAGTCACTGGAGCAGCACATGGCCGGTCTCAACCTGCTGGAGAGCAAATAATCCAGGAAACGGTCGCACACTGATTTGTACACTATTCTCCCTCGGAGCAGCACATAGACCAACTCACCTTCCCGGAGATCCAGGAAATACTTTACTCCCCTCATCCTCATTCACCCACCACGAAGTGGGCCAGAGCTGCTGGGTGAAGGTGGCAGCTTTGGGTTAGTCAGAGTTTGTATTAGGTGTCTGGAGGGTGAATTTATAAGGTTTACAGAAAAAGCAGACCCGAGCTCTCTGTGCCCAGAGGACAGTTTGTTACCTGAAGCGCCATTTCCACCCCAGTCCACAAGATGGAGACAATCAGCCAACAGTAAGACTTTGCCATTAGTATCAAGCCTTTTCTGGCACAAGCCTGATAAATTGCAATCACTCTTCATTAAGTTGATAAACTGTTGGTGAACCAGGAAGGAGGTCCACTTAATGTTCAGCTCGGCCATACATGCGTCTTCACTACGTGCCTCTGCGTAAGAAGCCTATTTGCTTTGTGGTGTTCTGTAAACGTGTTGCACATGTTCGCCAAATGGGGGAAAAAAAACAGTGAAATGAAACCCCATCCTGCATGATGTCATCGTCACCAAACCCTTGTGTTCCAGTCTCCTATGCTCATTGTGCCATAGGCTTGTAATGTTGATACTCGTTATGTAATTTTAGCCATTGTGGTACATTCTGTCCTTGATGCACTATAGTTAGCATCTCATGTGCATAATTACTGCATAGTTAAGTATTTTAAAAGTGGATTACACCATACGATTAATATCTAATTTCCATAGGATATAGACCATCCTCCATGTGCCATGTTAGGAAATGCAAAGAAGAAAAAAACAATTTAATGCCAAATAAGATTGTTCTCATGAAGACGCTCAGATCTTCAGCTTGCTCCTAGTATGAAATGTAAAGCTCTTAGTCCTCCAGTGTTAATCACTGGACACAGTTTTATTTTTACCCTGGTTTCTCGGCTGCTTAATCTCATCACTGAGATGCTTAAGGACTTTACGTTATTAAGTTCCTGGGTCTTGTCAAACCACATTCAGTGTCAACAGTTATTCCTCACAAAAGAGATGACAGATATTTCTGAACTGGCACCAGTGTCTAATAGAGCCTTGAAGTGTACTTGTTATGAAGACTATCATTGTGAAGCTGCCTATGTATTGAGTGGTATATGGTATGTATAATCTGGTACTTGAATCATATATATATATATATATATATAGATATATATATATATAGTATGTTTCTTAAGGTTATGACTTTGGTACTAGGGGAGGGTGTTGTAACAGACATTAAGCTTTAGAGATGCTTTGTACTGACTGAGCAGGTATGTTGGGTATTGTAGTGGCTCTACAGATGTGAAGAAATCATAGATCTAGTTTTGGATCATCTATTCTTTTGACAATTGAAAGGCTAAAAGTGACACATAAAAAAATAAACAATATTTTTCTTAAATACGTGTCAGTTGTATTTTTTAATGATTCTACAAAAATAATTCTAACCAATTCATTTTTTGGGTTGCATTTAATTACAGTATTCAGAGAATGTGATTATTTCCTCTTTCTCCTTGTTCTTCAAATTACAAAAAAAACAAACCAAGGGAGCTTCCTCAAACTTTCAACTTCATAAACAAATAAAAGCACTGTTTAGGTCGGGGAGGGCAATGCTTGCATTATACATGAAAGTCTTTTTAGAAGTCACCACAAGTAAATGTCACTTTTCCAGGATGGCATCCACAGTTTTTTTTTCTTTTTTTTTTTAATCCAGCCTGGTGGGAATTGAAGGAAGAGAAACACCTCCGCAACAGTTGGGACTTGGAACAGGGGCAGGAACACCGAGCGCTGTCAGGAGGGCTGCGATTCGGCAGCAATTCGTTTGGAGACGATTCTTTCAAAGTCCTCTCTGCTCAGAAGGTTCTCCGTTATGCTCTTGCTCTCGTCAAACTTTGGCAGGATGACGGCGATGTATCCCTCAGTGGCTGGCTGTTCAGATGTGACAAGATCAACACAGTTCGAAACTTGATTAGCTCCGTGTGCATCACTGTTTATTTACATTAAAGAATGCAAAAATATGGGTTATTTAAATCACAGCCAGAGGAAGATACGATACCCAGATGTGCACATATTTACCTTTTCCAGCAGGAGTTTAGGTGTTTTTAAAATACTCTCATTGACCTCAAGAAGACGGCCCCTGATGCAGCTAAAAAGATACGATTTGTGAGTCATCGGTACACGTATGCAGAATATACATCTAGAAAAACAGAATGTTGCCTCACCTGTAGATCGTGTATTCAGTCTCATCTGAACATGTGATCCTACACAGAGGTGCGAAATCAGTAAGGAACTGTCCACCCTGTAATGGGGGGGGGGACAAAAACAGTTAGGAGGTCCTGAAGATGCAGAAGAATAAGGGTAGTCACATAAATCATCCGTAGCTTTAAGAGTTACCCGCTTGGATTTCCCGGACACTTTATTCTTCAGCCGACTGCAGCCATCGCTGATCTGGTAGTTGATGCTCTTGATGGTCCGTCCGTCCTGGAGGATCGGGTGAGTCTCTGCCAATGTGACAACACATATTCTGCAATCACAAATTTAATAAATGAGCCCTTGGAATAAGTTACAAATCTCTTGCGTTTCTTTTTCCATACACTCGTTTGTTGATTCTGTTCATTGAGGTTCACATAAATAATTTGGACAAGAAATTTGTAACAAAGCAAAGCAATAAGGTAATATATAGGAAAACAATGAAATAATAGAAGAGACTCTTATATTCTTTTAAGAAAAAAAACGCAGCAAAACCAATGTTAAAAATATTCAGAAATAAAACACATCAGCTAAATAAAGAGGATAAACAGAAAAATAGTGTATCGGCTGGAAATAAGTGCCACCTTTGTTGTAAACCTTTGTCCTATTTTGAAATTGGAATTTGTCACGTTTTATTTATTTATTTATTTATTTATTTAATAATGCTCCTGATAGTTTGGTTCCCCCACAGACAATAATTCAAAAAAACAAACCCAACCAAAATATCAGGAAATTAACAACTTTACTGAGGAAATACATTTTCCAAAAGCTCATGTATCTCTAACTACACCCAGTGTGAACTTATTTACCCGTTAAAATAAGGACTGATAGTTTATCTGATAGTAAACATGAGCTGCTCTTACCTGTTTGAATGCTGCAGGACGCAATGGTCCTCACACGGTTTCCCCTTCATATCTAAATCAGATCAAGACAATCAAATGAAAACATTCTAGACATTTTTAAATTACTGTCTCTCCCTGTTGGCTCAACTAACGCTAGCTCACTTAGCACACAGCTAACACCAGGAGAGGACCAGTCAGGTTGTTATTTACCTGCTCTGTACCACCGCGTGTAGTAGCGCTCAATAACTGAGGGCGCAATGTCTTCTGGGTCTCTCTGCTCTGTGTCGTCCATTAAAACTGTTCACAACACGACTGTGACAAAACACAATAAATTGAAGAAATGTCTGCTACACCACGACTTGACTTGACGGACCGTTAATGATGTGGCACAGTTATGGTCCGTCATTTAAACGCGCCCGGCAGCTTAGGTTCCGGATGCTTTTTCCCCCCCACCCGTTTCCTCCGGAATCGAAGAGGTGAGTTTACGGAAGTTTTATAAACTAATGAAAAACACGAATGAAGTAAATCATAACTAACTAATAAAATACACGAAATAAATCTGAACTGACTCCAGCAAATAACTGAAAATGACATGATTATTTCACAAGAGTAAGTGGGCATTTGAACAGAAGGTGAAACTACTTCAGCTCTCACCTCGTCCTTCTTCAACACAACACAACACAACACAACACGACACAAAACAACACAATGTTTTTTGACAGTAGTGAAGTTTCCTGATGGTTTCCCTTATTCCAGGCCGCATTTCCATATGGCAGAGTAGACAACCAACTATGAGGGACAACGAATGACATGAAATAAATGAATAAATGCAGGAATTAATAATTAAATACATAAATAAATGAAAAATAAATACATTATAGTAATGAAAAGGGCAATTTATGTATTTTCACAGGTATTTAATTATGTATTTCTACATTTATTTATAATGATGTCATTGTTTGTCTCTCATAGACAACTGCCCCAATGAGCTTCAAGACTCAGACACCCCATGTTTAGATTTATTGCAGCTTTGAGATGCAGAGTTAAAATGCAACATTAGTGGCGTCTGTTCGACATCACGTGAATCCTAATCAAATCTAATCGATTTTATATGATAACAGGCCACAAGGCAGTTCCTGCATAGACTACCTGTGTGTGGTCAACCTGTCTGGTAGAGGCCAGGGCATCGTGTAAAGAAATGTGATTTAAAATAAAACAAAATAATTTTGTTCCAAATAAAAATCTTGTATCTCATAGCGGGTGATTATCGTAATGCTCATGCTGTTTTAAACTGTTATAATGGGATCCATTGTGAGCACAGTTTTTCACAATGCCCACTAGATGTCAGGCTACTGTTAACAACCACAGAATACCTTTGCCTATATTTTGTGTGATTAAACCAATAGTGTCCTCAGAGGGTCTCAACATTAACATTAACTAACCCTAAACTACAAAAAAATCTCCAAATAAAGATTTGTATGTATTATTAAGCTGCATTTGTTTATTTGTGAAACAGTTAAACACTGTTTAATGTTTGTTGTTATATTTCACCTCACAGTGTAAATGTGGTCATCAGTGTTCGGGCTTCTATCGGTGACTTCTTTCACTTTGCTCTCACGATTCTTACAGACTTACTGTATTAGCATGTTGAGTCTGCATCCCAGTGGATTATGTATTGAAGAGGTCTGAGGGAGACTGGATCCAGGAATGAAGGAATGTTCCCCTCCCTGGATGTGACAAATAGCCCCTCTCTGACCCAGACCAATCACATACCAAACATATCTGGCCCCCGTGCGTGCCTTGCACTCAGTGGACAATGCTGAGGGACACATAGTTGAGGGCATTGGCACGAGGCAGATTAAGTAATGATGACTTCATCTTGGCGGCACAGGAGCGAGGGAGACTAGGCTGGCGTTTGGGGGCACAATGACTTTTCCATGTATCCATTCACCAAGACTTGGAAAGTTTTGCCGTCGAGACCCATCGTAATGTGTTTTTCCATGACCGCTCTGTCTGTGGTAGGCCCGGAGTCTGCAAATAATTCAGAGATGAAACACAACACCATTGTGGAAACAGTGGACACAAAGGGAGGATCCCATAGATATGAAGTCTCGCATCAGGCACATCCAATAAACAATACATTTTTTGAACGTGATTCAACAGCTTCACTCACAGCAAACTACTGCTATTAGAACGAGTAGATGCTCGTCCCCTGACTCTGGGAGAAAGGAGAAATTCTGTAAAAACTCCCAAGGATGTTTGACAGTTTCAAATAGTTGAATGAGAGGGAAGTGAGTCCATCCTGTTCACCAGTACATTCCCTCACAGGATGCTGGTATTTGTAGTGTGCATTAGTGTGTTTATCAATCTGTTCATTGCATACATGTTCCTGTCAGTCTGTGTGTACATTCCCAACCGTTTAACTACTGCATGTTGTTGGAATGAAACGCACTCAGTCTCCCCCTCAACTTTGAGGTTCACTCGTTGGCCGTCTGACAGGCGTCTCGAGTAGCTCCAGCTGCACAGGCGTCAGTGTGTGTGTGTGTGTGTGTGTGTGTGTGTGTGTGTGTGTGTGTGTGTGTGTGTGTGTGTGATGCACACGCACTGTAGCTCCACGTCAGCTACTGCTACAGCGAGCAGCTCCTCTTCTCTCGCCAGCTGTTTGGCTGTTTGACTCCATGCAGTCTCTCCTTCCACATGGAGGATGTCCAGCTTTTAAACAGTGGAAGCTCCTCTGTGCCAAAGCAGAGCCTGATAAGGGAAAAGAGAAGCTCTGACTTAGAGGGGTGATACCTGCATGGCTAATCGGAAACCTGTGGTCATCTTATTTGTATTATTTTTAGGACTGGACACACCTAAGTGAAGTTGCAGAGCAGACAATTGAAGATTTCCGGCTTTGTGGCACAGGTTCTGGAGCGTTTCACCAAGACAGAGGAAATATTTCTTTGCTGTCGTGCAGATGGAGAGAATTATTGCAACAAATGAAATTTCCTTTCCCCAAAGTAGTTCATGTAGACAGGCTATCAGTAACACTCTCAGCAGTTCGGTGTTTAGTAATGGAATTGTATGCAATGCAGACCTGACTTCAGTATCTCGGCGTTGAATTAATGTCTAGGAAAATAGGGAAAGGCATGCAGTACTTTGAAATACCTCCCGTCTTTTTCCTGGAAAGTAACAGGAGACATACACACACACACACGCACACACACACACACACACACACACACACACACACACACACACACACACACACACACACACACACACACATCTGCATCTATCATTAAACACACTGAGTAATGTGCTTCCAAAGTGCACATTAGCTGGTACGTACAGTGGATCAGAAGACGTATGTTATTTCAGGGTAGCGCTCGTATCTTTTTTAGGGCTCTCAAATGTGCTGTCGTGTCAGAGTATTTTAGTGAGAGCACATTTAACGCTTTAATGAAAGGACCGATCATACTATAAGGCCACTTCACATATCTGACTGGTTTTCCCCATGAAGAAGCTTAGTAGGTGATTGTTCCAACATGTAACAGCACAGACCCCCGAGCTCCCGAGCTCCTTTCAGTGAGCTTTACATTCGCAACGTCTGCAGAGGAGCACCACCTCTCTGTTAAGAAGCTGGTCCCGTGTCAAACTATTTCTCTCTGATCTGGAAATCAGCAGCCACAAGTGTGATTAATCACGTCAGAGCTTTTCTGTTATTTCTGGCCCCTGTCCAAAGGCAGCGGGGGCCTCAGGCACTGACAATGTGAGTGTGTGTAAATCAATTCATGATCAGCACCTTTTGTCAAAACATATTTCATCAGGGAACTGTTCTACGTCCAGCGGCGCTCCCTCTCTTCACGGACATAAGAACAAATTGATACAACTAATTCAATTTCAACTATTTGTTGTTACATTGGAAATCAAAATTGATGCAATTATCAGATGCGTCACCGTGAACGTTTGCTGCTTAGCTCTCCTGGCTTTTTCTGAAACTAATGCATGACATGCACCTAATGCGGAAGCAGGTGGAGATGCAAATGTGACTTAAAGTGTTAATTCAACAATACTTTTTGTTTCTCATGGAGAGGTAGAGCGTGGTTTGCAGCTAATAGCTGTCACTTCATTTTCAAAAGACAAATACGAGATTGATATAATCTTCTCATCTCTGCCAGAGAGGCATTTTCCCCAAAATGCCAAACGATTCCCGTAAAGAAACAACAGTTTGCATGAACAACACCCTGAGTGACAGCGAATTATTTAGACATCTGCTTCAGATAAAGGATATAAAGATATCAGTGTTTTAGATGTGAGTGTGTGTGTGTGTGTGTGTGTGAGAGAAAGGGATTAAATGTCCCTGGCAGCAGTTGTTGTTGCAGGACGCCTCTACTCCCAGAAGTGAAATGCTCATACATCACTGCTGTGCTGTGTGGAGAAGAAGTTTTTCTTAAAAGTTAACGTTTGAGAGACACTGTAGTGACATAATTTTAGCTTTGACCTGTCAAGTGCTTGAACAACAGGAAGTGGTTTTGTTTCAACAGCTGACACACTCGCTACTTTTATTTTTGTCACTCACGCACATTGTGAACAATATGAACTTCCAGTCTGAGAGATAACAACCTAAAAGGGAAGATGAATGTTTCAGTAAGTGAGCCGAGCCGAGCGGATCTGTAGTCATCCATCACGTATTAGTTTCTGTCTGTGACGGATCCATCTCGTGCCAACTCTTCGACCTGGAGCGCATTCATCTTCATTCCCCTCGTCTTCTCTTTCATTTCACTGACTGTGAAGCACTTATTCCTGACGCTACTTTTTCATGGCTGTCATCGTGCCTACCATTCTCCACAGATACATGGGGTTCAACAGGAGCTGAGGGCAATGGAAAGAACATACATGGAATGATTTACAGGTATTAGAGGTTAAACTTTGGATTCTTACCACAAAGTAGTAAAACATTAAAGTTTATGAGACTCTGAAGAGGACAAATATATATATATAAGACACCAATTGGGCTTATTTAGGTTGACCAACCATTGAATCTCCAATTAGACACCACGTTGCCTGTGTTCATTATTTGTGAGGAGCCACGTTGCCGACAGCTGCTTGGAATTCTCCTCATGAAAAAAGAGGAACTCTTCACCTCGTGTGCTCGCAGCTCAGCAGCAGGCAGGATGCTCTGGGCTCTAAACTCAGCTGCCAAATTGAATGACACCATAGCCAGGTTGTTCCATTTTATCCAAATATCTGTCCTTTCACTGCTTCCCAGAAGAACTCATTTATGCCTCTTGCCTGACTGAAGTTTTCCAAATCCAAATGTCTTTTTATTCCCGTCCAGCAATATTCTTTCAGGCTTTTCACAATCAACTAAGCTTGGTTCTATCGCTCTGTATATATAGTTCTACTGAAACGTAGAACGCTGCAGCCAGTGGTGATGGAAAGATCCTGACTGGGCACCAAGTTTTTAGGGTAACACACCCAGGTGTTGGACCTGCCTTAGCAAAGGGAAACGCAATGACGCTAAGGTACACAACTGATGATATGTCCCTAATCTCTGCTGGTGGTTGGCAACTTATCATCAAACTAGTGCTGAAGACATTCAAATGTATATGGGATACTCACCATCTTGTCCTATGTTCTAAAAAGAGTTCAGGGACTATAGCTATCAACAGTGTCACTCAGGTCCAGCTGATAAAGCAGCTGTAACACGCAAAGAGAAAGTGTCCTTATGCAAAAAATATTACAAAAGGTCGTTTGCATATTTTCTCAGCACAAGGAACCTCCCATCCGTGTTCAGCAGTATTTACGAGAAGTGCTCTCAGGAATGGGAGCACACAGAGTCCTGACAGGTCACGTAAGAGCAGCTCGTTCCCTGGCAAAGATGTGGAACTTTTTTTCTTTTGCAACGTTCGGTTTCTGTTTGTTTTCCCCCGGCTCCCTGGACAGCGTTGAATATGGTGTGTGTGCATTGGCTGAGGCCCCTGGTTTCAGCATTAAAGGACATCATGTGTTCTCATGTGCTGTTTCTGAGTGTTGTGCACAGCATTCTTTGGAAGAGGTTGTTTCACTTCGCTGAGAGGATTTGTCAAATTACTCACTTTACGTCCGTTAAGTTGTGGATTTTCCCAGAGAAATTACATCATTACCATGATTTTGGCACCGTTGGACTATTCTTCAGTTTCTGCCATTGTTGTCATTCCACACCTATTGAGGAAGAGGTCCGAGTTAGAATTTAACATTGCATCACGTTACGATAATGATCCCCTCCTCCGTGTGATGGTGAGAGAAGTGGCTGCAGTTTTAATTAAAGCAGGGAGTGTGTTTTTTGATTGAGCTAAGCAAACATT
Organism: Hippoglossus stenolepis; assembly: GCF_022539355.2. Classification (NCBI taxonomy): domain Eukaryota; kingdom Metazoa; phylum Chordata; class Actinopteri; order Pleuronectiformes; family Pleuronectidae; genus Hippoglossus; species Hippoglossus stenolepis. The sequence goes on from NC_061499.1 coordinate 11,876,129, forward strand.
TATCTGGATTCTAACTAGTGGTGAAGTCAGCGGTTTGGACAGCTGGGCCTCGGGGTGGAGCGAGAGGATGTGGCGAGATTAGAAGGAACCTGATTAACAGAAAACAGGCCGTAGGAGGACGAATCTCTCTGCATCTCTTAATTTCCTTCATTTATCCCTCACTTTTTTCTCTCTGCGCCTTCATCTCATTCCTGAAGACAAGAGATGCGGACAGGGCCTCTGCTCTCCCTTCCTCCTCTTGCAGGGAAAACAAAAAAATGGCCAGAGTGCAGCGTTTAGGTGTTTTCCTTGGTGCTCACATCCATGGGAACATTGACCAGAATTCAGATGCAGAAACCTCAAATCCCCTTTGTGTCATCTTGAAGCAGGAGTTTTCTCGTAAGACAACATGCTCTGCGCAGGTGTCTGGTTTTCTTACGTCTGAGCCGTAACTCTCCCGCTCTTCGGCCCCACTGAGAGCCTTCATTCTCCCTGTGTACACACACAGATGTGTGATGATTGGCAGGGTGACAGGGTATTGTCTTTCCTATCTGCATTGGTGATGGAGGACATGCTCACATGATCTCAGGGAAGAGTTGTTTGGAGTGAATAAGAATGAGCAGATGGGAAATGATGGTCAGAGGGAAAGTTCAGTTTATCTCGAACTTTACACAAGGAGCCTTTGACGAAAAATTTCCCCACATCTTCTCCCTCATTCTGATTCACGATGTGACCATCATCATCTTAAAAACTCCCAATGAATCATTGATAAGCAACAAATTCTCTCAGAGGACCTCCAGCCTTTTCCCACGTCGTCTGGAGGGAGGCTGTCTGATGTGTGGAGTGAGTAATGCTGACTGGACAGCAGTCTCTGCATGGGGCAGCCGTGATTGTTCCACTCGACACACACACACACACACACACACACACACACACACACACACACACACACACACACACACACACACACACACTGCTTGACTTCCCGGTTACTTGCAGGTATTTTACAACAATTTTAAAATCAACCCAGGCAACTTTTTTGATCCTTCTGTTTAACTGACAAAAAGAAAAAACGCTGAGCTTGACAGGTCACACACAGTTGCCTCATAAACGTGATGAACAATAGCAAAGAAGATCAACAGCCTCGTGGCACATTGGTTTGGGGATGTACGCCTTATCAGACTATCTGAAACTGGTCTCAAAATAGCTCAGGTTTCAGTAAATGTTCCCACGGAAGTTAACCCAGCAGCAGTGAAGTTTCACATCCAGCATTGTTGGTTGAAAATGACACATGATCTGTGAACCTGATCCTCACAATCTTTTTCACTCGTGACCCTTTAATCGAAACCAGTGTTTATCTGAAGTGGGTGAAAAGTGATTTCCCTTCTCAAACGGAATATCTAGAATATTTTAGAGGCATTAAAAGGTAAAAAAAAGTGTTTCACACGAAAAAGCAAAGATTAGATAAGGGTCTGAAAAATAAGTATAATTTTGCTTTGTAACACTTTCTTATTTCTTATCCAAGTAATCATCCAGTGAGTCAGTTATGTTGCTGCCACGTATGCATGCAGCCCTTCAGGAGACCAACGCATCTCCTCCAGTCAACTTTTCCTCAAAGACTGACTAAGCTCGCATTGCACCTTAAATCCCTCGACATGTTTATCAGGCTTTACTCTCTGACTCACATGCAACAGCCACGAGCAGAGAACTAAAGACGAACACACTGTTTATTTAGACCCAAGCTCATGATCTGTTTCCTCAGAGAAGTGGTTACAAATGTTTAGCTCGAGCTGTTAACGAAATCAGAGGAAGTACAAATATGAAAACGTCAGAGGAGAGTTTGGTTTTTAGATTTCCACGCTAGTATCATCACCTAGTACTCTATATAATGCCAGAACTTAAAACTGCTCTAATCAATATATAAACAAAAGATCAAATGACCATGTGTATGTGAAAGGGACTAGAGATGTAATTAATCATTCTTGCTGGACTCTGACATGCTTACAGTACACGTAGTGCTTTTTATACTTTTACATGTTCGGTCCCGATCAAATAAATAATGGTGGAGACCAAAATTGAGGGTTTTTGCATTACACAAACATGACAATTAAATTAAATCCTAATGTTGCTGCATATCTACAATCAATGTACGATCAATGCAAATTCAAACTGTTGTCACAATATGACTTTTAAACCATTCAACATTTATTAACACCACAGGTTTGAATAGGTTTGATGGTTTGAAAGCGACAAAATATAATATAGACATTAATATGACCCAACAGCGCCCACAGTTTACAAGTCTTCTTGATACAATCACATATGACATATAAGACAGTTTCTGGCTCACAGGCAGAATACACACATCACATTTCAATTGCACTGTTGTCCACTGCAACCTAGTTCTTTCTTTATCAGTTCAGTCAAAGTGTCATGCACTTTGCGTTTTTTTGTTGAAGTATGATGATTTGGAATGTTCAGCACAGACCTCTGCTGACATTAGAGCAGTGGTAGATTTCTGAGAAGGATGCCCCCTACTGCCCTCCGCTTGAAGCTATTCCAGTTTCTTTGAAGCCCACCGCAGCCTCTAGAAGTCATCGTCAAATTCAGTGTTCGGAAGGCCGCTTTCAGGGATAGCATAGACGGATTTGCTCTTCTTCTTCCTGCTCCTTGCTCGGAAATGCGCAGGTTCCTGATTCTCAGAGAAGGACAAGTAGGCGGCGATGCTGTTTCTGACACCGTAGCTCACCACGTTGTCGCTGCAGCTCTCTGTGCTCACCAGCTGTCTCCTGCAATGACAGGAGGTGTAGACATCGATTAGAACAGAGCAGCTTAGCATTACGAATGTCCTCAAATCTGCAATCCATGTCTACTTTTGGATATTTAATCCAGGTGAATAAAAATCTGCTTCAATATTTAGAAATGTAGATGGAAACAAACCTTATTTACTTTAAATTCTTGCATCTAATCTTGGCTATTACGACATTCAAAACCATCGTAAGCTGACACACAACAAACTACTATCTGACAGAATTATTATGCACCGTCATCATCACCAAGCCCATATTGTACCTGTCTACTTTCTTCCAGTCAAAGTTGCGTCGCATGACAACGGGCGGAGCTGCAGGATCGACTGGTTGAGGGGCCGCGGCCGACAGACAGGGAGAGGTCAGCACACAACATAGGCCATCTGCAGAGTCTGTGAAGGCAGAGGTGGGGTAACTATAACACTGCTCTCTGTTATGTTCCATAACTGCAATAACCTCTGTCACACTCTGTTACTCAAGAGCACACACCAACCACACTTGTGAAGAGGGTATTTGCCCAGAGCAACTGCAATGTTCCAGAAAGCAATGCTAACACTTTTTTTGTTACTTTGCATACTGTATGTCACTTCCTGTTTTGTTCCAAAAATGATTCGTCAGAGCAGGAAATATATTTATAAAAATGCGACCTGATAAGAAACAGTTCCATATGTAGATCACAACAAGTCATTCTCGGTTTATGCGGTTGCACAGAAGTCTGTTTGTGCGCTCGCGTTCAGCTCTACATGTGTCGTTTCACTTATTATTATTATTATTATACTCTTAGGCCTGTGTGTCTAATTAGTTGTGCTATCTGAAGGGTTTGTGCATCCACCCACCTGAGTAGTGGTTGACCATATCCTCCAGGCACTGGAAAGTGAGGCGGGGGGAGATGTAGTACCAGCTGTTGTCCAGTCTGAAGATGCGATAGTGCTTTATGTTCCTGTGCTTCACTGAGAGTGAATACTGGCCTGAAGGAGACAAACACGCGATCCACTTAATGATATCAAATCAGATTTTATGTATTATCTTCATATTTATTGTACAAGAGATTGATACAGATTTTCTTATCTACATGTAAATAAGTGAATAGCTTTACTATTGTTTGAGCTGTGTTTCTGTTTGAGTATCAAAGGTCGCCAGCAAAAAAATTTGGGCGTGGAGTTCCACTTCGTTGCGCTTTGACCAGCGATTTTCGTGCGTGTACACATTTTAGTTAATGTGATAATGTTTCTGCTGTTTTGTATTACACGAAAAAGTGTTTAGAAAATCTCTCCAATGGAAATCCTTACGAATCTATGTATTCAGGCAGAAATACATATACACATCGGTGAAAACCATTTTCTCATCAGTTACAGACTCAAGATTCACGCACTCTCCTTCAGCAAAAAACGTCTTTTTCATGATTTAAGTCTGATTTAGTGACTTCTTACTTCTCCCCTCTGCCGACCCTTTACTTTCTAACAATTACTGAAACCCAGAGTTTATCCCAAATAAAAAGATGATTGTTGCAGACTCTCACCTCTCTCCCTGCCGCTCTCCCGCACCAGAAATGAACCCACTCTGTTCACAGGTAGAAGCAGCAGCTCTTCGGCCTTTTGCCTCTCTACCCCCTCAAACAGCCACCTGACACAGGAAAAACATGAGTCACAGATCAGATTAACCGCTGAATATTTTCCAGTTTACACCACTGAAACTGTCACATGAATCATAACTGATATCTCGGGCTATTATATCTCTTAGGTACAGTGGTGAAGAAATATTAGGGATTTTTTTGTACACTAATACAAGACCAGCTGTAGACCAATACTAGAGGATAGTATCAGTATTATTGAACTTACCCATGATAGACTTTTGCCGCATGAGTGTTGGGTATGTAGTTCTCCTTCCCTGTTTGGACGGAGCGAACCCTCAACCAATAAGCCTCCCTGACCAATGAAAAGAGGCAAAGAGGAATCAACAGTTGACCTTTTGTGTGAGCACTTCTCCATACTGTGTGAGAGCTTCTCCATACTGTGTGAGAGCTTCTTCGCTGGTTCTATTTCCTCATATTTATTTGTGATCTTCTGTCTGAAAAATGCATGTCCGGGTTCAGAAAGCTGGATTCTTTTTAAACAAGAATGCAAAAAACGTGATCGTACTGTGCGAGGACGTGGAGCTTCTCCCCCATCCGGTAGATGGGTTCGCTGATATCAGGAGACGGGTAATCCTGGAGCACCACCACCGTGTTGTCCTCAGAATCTGCCAAGAACAATATTTATGCCATTTACAAACAGACACACGATGTTTCACAGACTTGATTTGGAAATCAACAGACCCTTATCAGAATTTTGTGCCAATTAATTTGAGTGTTTGTTTGAATTTGTTCTCAGTGTAATTTACTCTATTATGACATTCCTGATATGATCAGATTAACAAAGCTGTGCATGTTGCAAAGCACGTAAACACTTTCTGGCAACCAAGAAGTCAGTGAACTTCAGTGCACAGATGGTGCAAAGCACATTTCTTACGACATTTGTTATGGACATGAACTCTGTAAATGCTACAAGTACTTCCACCTTTTCTGATGCGTCACTACTTCTTCTTGCTTCAGCTTAGAAACTACATTCCAACTTTCAAATGTTCAGCTCATATAGATTTCACACTTTAAATATTTTATATTCTATATACAGTATAAATATTTTCTATTGAAATGAATGGGCAGAATGTTCATGTCTTCTAAAAATGTCACCACTTTGAAATGCAACTATTGCAACACATTTGCAGCTAGAGAGTTCATTTAAGCTTTAAAGAGATCGCAAGGGTTTTGGCATATTTGTATATTTTTTTGTTTAGTTTTTACGCCACCAGTCGCCCCGCACACTCTATTTAAACACTTTCACACACACACAAAATATCTACAGCTGCAAAACTTGAACTAGGACTTTTTGTTGACAAATCATCTCACAAACTCTCCGGACCCGTTTTTTGACTCCATACACTGAAGGTTCTTCCGCCATTCTCAAACTCTTCACACTACTTCAGCTGCTTCAAACAAAAACTAAATTGGTTTCTTCACTACATTTTTTTGTAGTGAAGTCATCAAGGATTTAAAAACTTACTCTTTTGAGAGCTGTCAAAGCTCTCAGTGTCGAGCTTGTCCCTGGCGATCCCACCTTTCATCATGTTCCCCATCCTCCAGATGGGCTCCAGCCTGAAGTGACAGCAGAAAGACAGAGAGATGTAAATATGCCAATCAGGTGCATTTTCCACTCGTATAACAAGCTGTAGTTGTTTCCATACCGCTAAACTTCTCTCTGCCTCTACACCACAAAGTTTGTAACTTCCTAAAAACTCACAATTGCACGATGTCCCCAAGAGACTCATTGCAAAATGGGACTGCTGCGGTTAGATGTGTATGTTTCTATTGCAACATCGAGTTCTGTTTAATTTTCAAAATTCTACAATAGCGCTTTCAAATTGCAAAGCATGGGTCATTTTATATTATGATTCATCAGAATTACACATGTGTGTGCGTGGATTTCAACAGAGGCTTACATCACAGTGTTCAGTTGGACAGGATGGAGAGTCGACAGTTCCCTCTGTACAGAAGTGAAATATGAGCACCTACCTGTTGGATTTATAGTTCGCCTGCTGCGATGGCATCAAGTGTGGTACGAGAGATGATGGCCCGAACGGGGCATGGTGGCGGTGTTTGGTACTAGAGAAGTACCATGTTCACAGAAGTTTACAAGAATGACCCGTCAGAGAGTGTGGCGACAGCTCTGCATCTGACTGCAAACACACTTCCTGTATTGAAATGAGGAAGAGGGCCAGCGCAGGTTTTGAAAGAGGAGCATGCTAATGCCACATACTGCCACTGTGGTTATCTATAGAAGTATGTTATATCCATTTCTAGAGTTAGAAAGAAGCAAAAGTAGAAAATGAAGAAAATGAACCGGTTCAAGGAAGATATTCTGAACACTAATGTGATTTAAAACTTATTTTGTGGTTTTTGATTGATATCCCATGGCTTCATGGCTTGATTAAATAAAAAAAACATTGATCTCCATCATTTTTACATAATCTTTATTGAATTTTTTGCAGCTAAGTATTTTTGAGTCCTGTTTTTTGCCAAAGCTAACAAATATCCTTTTATTTTGACAAAATTTACAGCCCCTGAAAATGTAGGTCTGTGCTCCTAAATCTTCTGTGTAACGTTTTGTCGGCCTGCTGCCACTGTGCTGACAGTGCAGACCCAAGATATAATTTTAAATGTCTCCCGTAACTCTCCGTTTGACATTTATCAAGTTCAACTCTCGTATAAGGACGGAATGAGTAAATCTGAAGCCTCAGATCCCTGGTTACATAACAATATTCCTTTGTGACACACTTTACGACTCTCAAGGCAACTTAGCTCATGTATTTTCCATATTAAAAGCTGGATCAGTCTCCTGCACATCGAGACCTCTTTCTCCTGCCACCTTTCGCTCTCCGAGTGCACAAATGTGAAGGAAAAGCAAATTGGAGACAGAAGAAGATATCAGTCTGAGGAAAAAATGTCACATGAGAGTGATTAGAGTTTTATCAGACAAAACACTGAGCTGGGTGTTCCTTTTGTTGGCTTCCTGCTATGTGTGTGTGTGTGTGTGTGTGTGTGTGTGTGTGTGTGTGTGTGTGTGTGTGTGTGTGTGTGTGTGTGTGTGTGTGTGTGTGTGTGTGTGTGTGTGTGTGTGTGTGTGTGAAGGAGCGGAGTCATTACAGACATATACATATTCCTTTGAGGGAGAACACAGGAACCAGACATCACATTCCATCTAAACTGAACTGTTGCTAAACTGTGCGTCAGACTGAACTCGAATGTTTCTGCTGCTCTGGGAAGAATAAAAAAGTGACTGTGGCTTGGTGGGTGGTGACTGGTGTCTGATGCCAGGACTCAAACTGTTGTGGCTGCAAAGAAGGAAGGAAGTCTTCATCGGCCTCAGATGAAAATAACTATACCGTCAACGTGTAGATGGTGTGGGGTAAAGACCTCACATCTTTACAGCAGAATTTGCAGTATTTCCTGTGGTCAGATTCATACATTTTTAGAACGTTTCAAAGTAGGTTTCTCTCGTACTTCAGCCCAGATACAAGAAAAGAACGAAGTTGTCCCACATGCTGCTATAAAGCCATGCAGATTTTGGTTTCATTTTAAGTTCATACCTTTTTGCCAACATAACTGTCTCTGTGTGAAAGGTCCCTTTTAAATAACTAAGTACTCAGTAGAGCGCATACTTTCATCAAGGCTCAACTGTCCCACAAAGTGAGTTATTAACTTTCATGGGTATAATCCACTTTTAACAAAGTTCAGCATTCATATCTAAATAGTAAATAAATGACAAAGAAGTGCACGTGTAAGAAAACAGAAATAAGTCACCATAGAAAGAAAGAAAGGCAAAGCATAAGTTTAGCAACTCGACAGTAACACTTTTAAACTCTGTATTTGAGCACACGGGATATTAAAGAACTCGGCTCTTTACTCTGGAACATTTTCTTCCTTGACGACGGAGCTTGTTTTATTTTCTGTTTTTCTATTCAGGTCCTGGCTCTTGTCACTGAAACGCACCAGGACCATGTGTCTCTTTGAATAAGTCCCTCGCAGACATAACACAGGTGAAAGTCAACCAGTGGAGCCGTGCACACTGACCTCCAGCTCAATGGACTCTTTGTTGGCTGGAGATGAGAAACGTATTCCTCAGTTATTTTAAGGTAATTGATCGAGACCTCCTCCCATCTGAGTTTCCTCTATTAGCCCGGTGTTTATTTGGCGAATTGCATGAATGAAGATTTGAAAATATTATCTTTTCCTTTAGATCCTTGTCTTGAGCGAATACAAAAAGAATGTTAGAAATACCTTTATTCACAAAATGCTCATGAAAGCAGTGGAACAGGTGTGAGCAGGTCTGCAGGCTCATATTTACCTGTCATGTGGAATTGTTAAAGAGCCTCTGAGTGATTGATGTCTCAGTTCCCAGTTTATTACACATGTAGGAGAAGTTGTACGCTCCACCTTTGAAGACAGCCATGGATTTTTTTTAGCACTTTTTCTGGGCAACACATAAAGACAGATTCTCTCTCACCGTGCCTGGCATGGGCCGCAGTTGCCGGTGGCTGTTGTTGAGCCCGAGTCTGAAAGTGTATGAAGGATCCAAGGAGAGGTGATTACCACGCCCTCTGTCTAAAACTGCAAAATTACTGGCTGTAAAAGAATTTCCGTCATTCTTTATTATTTCTAGGAGTCTAAACCAAGACATGCTGGCAAAAGGTGAGTGCCACTATTATAAACCTCTCCTCGGCTCCTCTTTTCCTAAAAAACAATACACATTCCACACGCTCGGACACCGGTAGTTAGCCCTCATGTGGTTGTTGTGTTCACTGGCTGCAACGAGCAGTGTCTAAATACAGAAGCACGGCTGACCCCACTGGACACGAGACCACAGGCCTGAGAGGAACCGGGCGTGTGTTGGTTGCGCGTGAATGTATCTCGGCCGCAGTTTTATCCACAGACTTTGTAGGTTTAAAAGCCCTCTGAGGCCAAAAATACTTATATATATATATATATAAAGAAGCCCCAAAATCCTCAAGCAGTTAGCCTGTAATTATTAATGCAAGGCGGTTACTGTATGCGGGTCATCCAGGCATCTGGAGCATCTTATCCACCAAAACCATCTGCGCAAGTGATCAGCCCTCCCTGCTTCTCACATCCATTAATGCATTCCTCCGAGCTCTCAAAAAACGATCCGTCTGAATAATCCTCTGATGCATTTTGGCAGCAGTGTTATTTCTCTTTTCCTTATTTAGTGTTTTGAAATAGCTGCAATAACGTTTTTTGTTCCCCGAGCATCATTCCGAATCCTTTGGGGGATTTTAATGGGAACGTAATTGGATGAAATTGCATTAAGAAATCTGAGTCATTACCACGGAGTTGGTGAGGAGGAAGAGCACAGAGGTCTTCGTCCTCTGTTCAGTGTTTCATGGCAGCGAAGCACGAGCAAACCTCCTCAGTGAATCAACAATCAACAACTTTCAGACCTGAAAACATTTCCAGACCTGAAGCATTCATTCCAGTCTGCCGCATTAATGAGACCTTACTTAATGGCTTCGGAAAATATTGCTCATGAGAATTACATCACTGACATCACTGTGAACCGCGACCACCATTAAAAAGAATCTGGTGCAGGGCAGAGTGATGACACTCAGTTAAGTGGAGGCTCTTCACGGAGCTGTGGCTGCAGGGCCTTCAAACATATACCCAGAAGAAAAGTAGTAAATCACACATAAGTGCCGCTGTGATGCTACGCTGCCGTCTCATTCATAAACCTTGTTTGATGCTATTTACGCTTGGATTGTTTTCAGCATTTAATGTATTTAAAGCCTGTAATCAAGTCACTACATAATGGTTTTAATTGTTTAAGGGGAAATCCGCCATTTATAAAATCGCCCTCACTTCCGTGAGTGGAAATGATCACAGGGAACGATGGAGCACGTAATTCCAGTGTTACTGTCTTTTCATTTTTTCCCTCATTGATACTAACCTCAATGCACATTGTTCACTCTCCCACATCTGGATCAGAGCTTTGTTCATTTGGTGCTACTGCAAACCAAACAGTTCCTTCTTCAAATTAAAAGCATTCAACAAGTAAAATACCCCAGTGCTGGATAAAACAATTAGTGGCGATGGATGGTTGAACTTTTGGCTGTTCCTTTTCAGTCCACTACTATACATTTGTATTTTGCATATTCTGTATAAATCTGCTTTTTATTTTCAATTATTGTCATTACTGATCTCACCACTATTTATTGACTTCATGTCCTCCTTTTCTAAATTCCATTTTGTTTGCCGCACTGTTGTTGTCGTTTTATATGTTTGTTACATCCTGTCTGTTCTAAATTAAAAACACGTTTTAAAACAACATGGAATTTGTTGTAAACGGGTGCTTTAGTTGCTCCTCCTTTGCTCGGCGAGTTTCTGCTGGAGCATAAAGACCCGATGGACAGAAAGCAGATACAATTAGAAGGGCAAACGTCAGAAAACATGTATTTAATATGTTCAATAATGTGCTTCCATGTGGTTGAGGGATTTGCCAGAAACGGATTAAAAACAGCAGACGGCTACATACAGCAGAACCTGAGAGATCCTAACTTTTTGCCTTGAATATGGGCCCAGCTCAAAAACACAGCAGATCCTACATTTCCCACAATGCAGTTGTGTGTACGATGTCTTCTAAACTCCAAGCACCAGCTGAGAAGTCATCGAGGATTTTGTTGCCTTACACTTTACGGAGCTCCCTGCAGAGCCACCGGACACGTAACACAACAGTTTCCGCATGACGTGTCCACTCACTCACTTTAATGTGTGTAATGTGCAACGTGCCACTTGGAATCTCAAAGTCAGTAACATTACCTGAGGGTTACTCTCGGACACATATCACACCGTGCACCCATTAGTGGATGAAGAGCAGTCTTGTGCTAATTGCATCATTAAACCGAGCGTTCCTGCGCTGCAGCGTAAGGTGTGCAGAGCGGAGAGGGAAAGTGTTCCTCGTGTCGGAGCTTCACTCAACCCCTGTAATCACTGATTCCTTCAGGACCACCTGCGTTTTTTGACAGCCCCGCCCACCACCTCCACGTGCACACTTCACGCTCACACATGCACACATCAGGGATAATGCCAGCCTTTACATCCAGGGCTGGGTAACGATCGGTTACCTTGCCAGCCAGCACTGCCAAGCCCATAATGAAAGTCTGCATCAGCGGGCCCCAGTCACTCCCTCCACAGATCCAGATGGGAGTTCACCGCTTATCGCTGCGTCATCATCTATTACCTAGTCATTACAGGCCGGTGAGCTATTTTCATGATGCATGTTTTCACTGTGCACCTGTGAATGTACATGCACATGCACACACACCCCCTCACAAAAGCACGAGGCATACTGCTGTTTTTAAGACATATAAAGCCCCAAAAAAGCCCCAGAGCCAGATCTTATAAAGACATTCAAGCTGCAGTCAGCTGTGGTGTAAGCATGTGTTTGCTCACTGGATACATGTAATGACCGATGTATGATTGTGTGAAATGTATTAACTCACAGTCCGGAGCAAACTGTGTCGAGCAGATTTCATGTTTGTTGACGAGCTCGATAGTAGGTTCTATTTTCTGGCGCTGTAAAGATCTTAGTTAAGTAAAATCTCAGTATTTACTCATATTCTCATATCTTACTCAGTGTTCAGTTTAGTTAGGATGTGAAAACGCACTGAACCAGATGATGATACTTTTCAGAAAAAACTAAAGCCACGCAACCGCTGCACAACAAATAATAACAAACATCATTTTCCGTTGACTGGATTTCACAATCCTTCAGCTTGTGCAGACACTCCAGGCAGGTCAATTGTTTTATTACTTTACTAAGAAACAATCCTCAGTGAGACTGTGGAAATGAATGTCCAGCTATTCGTAAATTTCTGGTCCAATTACTTTCGAACCATTACTGAGCTAAAGAATATCCTGCTATGGAGCTGGACTGTCTCACAGACTGAGAAAGGCTCCAACATCACACACTCCTGTTTGTTTGGAGAGAAAATGAACGAGCTGAAATGCAGACTGTGATAATGGACATGCAGCTGGTGTGGTTGAAAGATTTAATATGCGTGAAATAAATGTGTTTTAAATAACACACACACATAAAACTTTACAGGCATAACTAGTCATAAACTGCATATAAAGACTATGTCGCTTTGGAAAGAAGAAACAAATCAATCTTCCAAATCAGTTTGACTGTTTTGATGCTGCTACAACTTTATTTAGTCCAGTTTAATCATATATTATAACAAATATATTATACATAATTATCTTTGAGAAGAATTTGTATGTGTATGTGTACTTTGACATTTTACTCTGGTCTATGTCTCATCAACCAACATGGAGGAGGTGGCAATCGAGATGCTTTGGCCTGACTTTAGGTCAGCTGTCATGTCATCATCAATCACTATAACCAGTAGCTTATGTTGTACCTAACCTCTGTTTTAGAATTTTTAGCATTGGCAAAAGGTTACAGATGATTGCTTTAGGCTTTGAGCGGACCTAAAACTCTAATAGTTATTGTCTGTGTATCTCCTGAAAATATCTATTTATCTGTCACAACATAAATGTGTTTACTTACTGCTACAGTAAAACTGAAACCTGACCAATATGATGGAAACAGCCACTAGCCTTTAAGGTCAGGAGAGGAGCAGCCTTCCTCTGGAGCTGCATTGGAGTGTTTCCTTACTTCCTGTGCAAACACTAACATTTCAGCAACTGTACACAACCGGGAGATGGATGAACTCTAAAGCTTTGTGGGTGTATATCTGATCTGTGAATTGATAATGAAGCAATTTCTGTGTTTCTGTAGGGGGGTCAAAAACTCCCTGGTGGTCATTCCACTGATGTGACCGTCACTGAATACATGTAACGTGATTCCTGTCATTTCCCTCGTTCCTGACATTCCTGCCGAATGGTTTTAACTTTGGAATTCACCTCGTCATCTGTGTTCAGTGTATCGAGGCAGCGCTGACCCACACTCACTCACTTTGCCTCCAGCAGAGTCCAGGACATGTTTACACGGATATGTCTGATATGAAAGAGTGATTGTGTTTATATTAAGCTGCGATATCTGTTAACTTTACCATTTTTCTTTTTCACTGGAGTTGTTTATTTAATCTCTAAGATAATATATCATAAAATGACTTTTTATTTGTTCCAAGTGAAGGTCAAACTTTTTTATTTTTTTCTTGGGACGTGACTGGAACAATCTGTTCTAACCAAACAGAAAACACTTCAGCTGTCAGCACTGAGGAGAGTCAGATTCCAGGTCACAGACATATACTGACAGTGTCTCGCCATTAACTAATGTGTGGGAACAGATTCCACAGCTGAGTGCAGACGCTACTGAAGAGACGTCCACTGTGTGCCGGCTGTGTTCCATCCCACAGGGTAACTAACCCTCATTCACTCCCATTATCAACTTCACAGAGCAGAGAAGGTCAAAGGAAAAAGACTGGCGCGAACTGGAGTGAGTACTTGCAGGTTTTCTTAAGAAAATGAGGTGTAAGAAAATGGAGCAAAAGGGAAGACAGAAGGAAACCCTGTCATAACCATCTCACCTTTGGTCCCTGCAGGCTTGGAATTGTTATTACGTAAACCAGGCAGGTATTTGAAGTGTGTTTTTTAGCTGGGGCAGGTTCTCCGGAGGATGTGCTCATGCTTTAAATCCCGTTTACGACTTCACATCACTTTTGAGAAAATCCATTCGCCCACTGTGGCTCCAAATACGCCCTAGTGTTTTGGATTTCACAAGAGATGGAGCAGATAAGGTAGCCTGGACACTTAAATCATCTTTTTTCCTCTCTTCTTTTCTACGTCTGATTCTTTCAGCCTCTCAAAAATTCGGCATTCAGCTCTAAAATCTGCCGTGAATGGCTTTACATTTGGATCCAACCGAACTTGTGTTATTTTGGGAATTTGTCATTTCCAATCACCGATTGATAGCATCAGAATGAGGGTAAATACCTGCAAACATGTCAAAGGCTGATTCCATGGATGCTGAGGGGATAAGCTGATGTAAGAGATCTGGCATTAAAGCCTCAGAATGCCTCAAAGTAATTTAACCCTGTCAGTCATTCAGATACGCACAGGATCCAGAGGGATTGTGATAAACAGCAGCTGAAAAGCCTGAAGAGAGATGTGACTTCTGGGTCATGTTCCCGTCCTTAAATCAGATAACACCTTGAGCTTCATGTGCAAATGGATTCTCCTCAAAAACCACGCATCCAGTGGCTAGTGCCTTGGAAATATAGCCGGTCAGCCTGGATAAACACGCTTAGGAGAAAGCATTCCTGCTCAGGGCTGGGCCTCAGGCAATCAAGAAATGGCATGACCTTAAACGAGTCCACCATAAGGCATATCCCAAAAACAGTCACTTGTTTGTGTTCTTGAAATGCACAAGACAATGTCAGCACGGAGCTAAAAGCAACTTGAGCCAGTGTTTAGTTTGAACTACAGCCAAAGCCACACTGAACTGAAACGCATACGCCTGACAGGGCTGCGTATCGTTCGCCAGCACACACAGATGCTCGAAGAGACGGCTTTTGTTTAAAGTCATGATCTCGAGAGCAGTTGGGATCTCGAGGCGTCCCGAATCCCTCGCTTTGTCCATGCATGTCAACTCTCGCCCGCGCCAAGAGCCAAACAAACGAACAAAGCAGCGCTGAGGCCCTGATGCTGTCCCAGTGATTCAGGATCTGAGCAGAGGCTCCATTACAGCCGCCCCTTAACTCACGGATGACATGTGAATCCCATTCTGTGCAGTTTGTGTTTTTGCACACGTGTTCATTCTCACAATGCACAAAGAGGGCCGTCTGCACATAAACACCTCTTCTGTCATTGTCACAGACACACACACACACACACACACACAGTAGAGAACAATAAAATGCTTGCAGACAAGTGCAGTACCAGCATGTGGAATACGTTAACAGAAGACAAGTCTAAGCTTGGACTTAAATCACAGGACAAGGCTGACATGAGGTGAGGAATGTCAGCTTAAGTTACACAGACGCTAAAGCTTTCTGCTCACAGATGTCGAATATTTGATAAAATGAAACTGAAATAGTTCTCAATGCCGCGCCCTGTGGTAAACTGTTTATCATGCTGGCGTTAGTGTCACATTTTGAAAGATCACGGTTAGAATGGAAAAAGTGTGTATCGAGACAAATGTGACTTAAAGTCTAGTGTCAAACTAAAAACTGACACAAACCAGAGACACAACTGCAACTAAAGGTTTTTGGGTCGGAAACGGAAATGTTTCAGCTCATGTTGTGAAAATACGCTTCCAGGAGAGAAGAATAATGGACGTTAGAATACTTTGGCATAATTATTTTAATCACAAAGCAAACCTTTATATCCCGGAGTGCATTTTTGTGTTTAGAAACGTGTGCACGTATTTGCGCACGCAAAACAATGCACCGCTTTCTCATACAAAGCCTGGAGCCGAGACCTGACCAGCACTGAACCAAAGACTGAGACAAAAAGTTGATTTTGGCCGCGCAACAGTTTGCTCAATGTTTGCAAAGCCCGTCAGGATTTTTCCACATTACAACAAACACAGGAATGAATACACACTTGATTAATGTGTAAACATCTCAAGAATTAAAGATTACTGAAGGTAGAGTGTTTACAATGTTGCTCCATGACAAAATAATTTACATCAAATATTAACACATTTCCATCGGGTTTGTATTGAATAACCTTCTCATATAAAACCTTCTGAGAGCATTTTGTATAATAAATCAAATATTTACTAAACGGCTGAAAAGGTTTGGCTTTCTTTGAGCTGTACTGTGTGTCACCATTATTACATTATATGCGTCAATAACAGTATATCGTGTATTTAACAGTGTTACAATACAATTAAACAGCTCTTGAGTTCATGTAGCTTCATGTGTGTGGAGCTCAGCAGATGTTTTCCTCAGTCCATGAGGCTCAGACCGCAGCTATATAAAGACAGTGGATAATTACTGGACTGGTCTGAGCACGGCCTGCCAGGCTGTTTCTCTGTGTTGCACAGAGACACACACACACACACACACACACACACACACACACACACACACACACACACACACACACACACACACAACACACACAGTGCCGTTGCTGACAGAGTTCAGTTAAATTTAAGGGAATGTCCTGAAATTTGGGTAAAGTAAACACACACATTAAAACTCTCTTCCTGAAGGTTTATGTCTGTGCAGTTTAACATAAAGACTGGGAACAGGTGGAAGCAGCTATCCCGCCTGTGTTTGCCCAACGGCACCTTTAAAACCTCACTAATTAACCCATCTAATCTCATTTATTTAATCTGTACAAAATGCCAAATGTAAAAACATCACCTCCTGGTTTTCACAGGGCTTATTTATGTCAGCGTGAGGGTGCAATGACTTCCTGCAGGACCCCTCCCCCCCTAAAACCCGCCGCTCACCAAACCACAGTGTGTTTTACTCTTTGGGTTTTGCTCAAAACAAACTAGACATGTTAATTATCGGGCAGTAGGCGTGCTGGCAGGTGGATTGGGTTACTGTGAAAAACAGTCGTTTCCCTGCTTCCAGTTCATGCTAAGCTAAGTAAACCATCCGCTGGCAGGAGCGTCACATTCACAGTACAGACATGAGAGTGGAATCGATCTTCTCATCCAACACTAAACGTATGTGTTATTATTCATTCAAGTGTTTGTGTCCCTGTTATTGTCTGATTTGAATGTTTAGATTTAGATTTTTTTATTTAGCACAGATTAAATATACATATAGTAAAATGACAAACAATTGTATACAGTGCGTATATTGTCCAAAAATGAGAAAATACAAAGTTGACATGCAGGAAATAATATGACAAATAAACAATAACATGTAAAGCCCAATAAAAAATGGGGGAAAAAACTACTATCAATACAAAAGCAAAAGATGCTTGATAATGTTTAAATAATTATAGACAATTTCTAGATTCTAATCCTTTCAGCATGTTGTATTAATCACTGCAGTCACATCAACTTTCAGCTACACTGTAATTAAAGTGATGTTTTTTTGCAGCGAGGCAGATTTTTCTGATCTATTTCAAGCTGCAGAGAAAACACCCTGCTGTTTACAGCTCTTTACAGCTCAAAGCTGCAGAGGAGCGATCTGACGTCCTGAACATGTTCCCACACCAGGGCTGCGCTGTGGGGCAGCCTTTTTTTTTTTTAGGTATCACCTCAGCAGTTTTTGGTCGCCTCAAGGTGTTGTAAAGTCATTCTCCCATTGTAAGGAGGATTAAACCGACTCCACTTTGACTTTGAAGCTCAAAGATTTCCAAAACACGCTCCGACTTCAAGGCTTCTGTGTGAGTGGAGGGGATTTTAATGAGGGGATTTTCAGTTTGACAGAGAGACCAGAGTCATAGATGGTTGGTTCCCCCAGTGCATCCAATACATATCACACTTTTATACCTGGAGTGCAGCCTCTCCCCCCATGGGACAGACACTGACTGATATGAAGGGGGTGCTGGGGGTTACCTCACAGGGATTCTGAAGGGTTAAGAGTATTATATGAATGGTTCAACGTGTATAGTAAATACAAAGCATAAAGTCTGGAAACTGTAGACTAAATATAAAGATGGACGACACGTCTCCACTATCCAGAAATGAAGCCAAAATATTCCAGATACGAACTGCTGCAGTCTTGTCCCATCCACTAACATGGAGGAGGCGGGGTTTGTGACCTAAACTGCAGACAGCCACCAGGGGTCGATTGAGAAAGCTCATCTAGAAAGCCAATGACTGTATTTCCCAAAATGATAAACTGTTTGGAGCTTTTCCACTTGTCACGTTTTCTTCCTTCACTCTCTTTAAGCTTTTCCCCTTAAACAACCTTCGATGTAAAGCTGCAGCTGAATCATTAAACACATTGAATTCTGGTCAGCTGACAATCTGAGCTCTACATCCTTCTCCATGTGAGAACAGAGCAGCATTCGCCTCAGACCTGGATTTCATTATGAGGTTTTTTCTTTTAACCAAAGGCAGCACAGACGTGTTGTCACGCTGTGCCCCTTTGATGGACGTCACCTAACGATGCTTACTGTATGTCCATGTAAAGCGCCGCAGTTTAACACTAACTACCGCCATTGTATCAGAGCAGAAAATGGAGGACAGATGCCGACGTGAGCTTGAATGATACCATCTGTGGTTTAAAACTTCTCTCTCCTCTCTCTCTCTTTTGTTTTCAGTGGAGGATGGAAGAGCCTTAAGCCTTGGTTTGTGAAAAAAGACAGTTTGAGACGGACAAATAGGGAAATTTTATAGAGGGTTAAAAGAGAAGGAAAGAGACAGAGTGAGAAAATGGGTAATGCACAGACATGAAGGACAGAACCATGTGCTTTCATTTTCCCCACCATTTCTGGTTGTCTCAAAACAGCAGGCTGTCACCGATCATCTGACAGTTTATGTTGTTAATCTTTAAATTTGTTTGTTCATTACTTTTGCTGTTGAAACTGTGTTGCTGCTATTCTTGGCCAGGTCTCCTTTGTCAAGGACGTTTTTCATTTGTAATCTCAACGGGAATAACCTGATGAAGTAAAGGCTAATAAGATAACAGTGAATAAATGCAGCTACAGTGTATGACTTAATGTATATTTTAGTCTCTTATAGCTTATGTGCTCATCCATTTCCGCCCATTTTCTTTTCAATTCTGTCTTTAATCATAACTTTGATCAACTGAAACACAGACAGTTCAATGTTGCTTTAAACAAATATGTTCCACATGAAAATGTAAATTCTGTATCTGTCAGATGAACCAAGACTCAGGTGTGTCTCAAATAAGTGAATCACTGAATGAAATCCTTCGACAGTGTTGAGGAATGTTTGACCATCCTCACACATTACTGCGTATACCACTGTATATAATATTGTATATTATATCTGAACAGGAGAATAGTGCCTGTGTAATTCCACAGATACTCCCTTCTCAGTACCCAAGGTTAGGTTATAGATAAAGGACCAAGCAGCAGTGCATTGTAGCGTCTACGCTTAGAGACTTTCATATCTAACTCAGATGTCCCAGACAGAGAGGCACCAACTTCAACTCTCGCCAACGTGATTTAGGAAGGCTTGCTTTAGGCTTAACTATCCAATAGGATGCGAACACATACATGTAACATGAAGAGTGACAGCTATTCTAGCCATTCATGGATGTGCTGTTGGAATGGGTGACGCAGGTAGAGGAAGATATACGGGGATGCTGTGGGAGACATCTTCAGACTTGGGGGGGTGACAATTGCTCATGTTACTCTGTTGGCGTTTGTATATTGTTTCACCTGCTGGTCTCCTTGATGCATCAAGTTAACATTAAAAACCTTCTGCATAAGACATCAGCTGCTGCCTGAGTTCTCCTTTCATCAGCTTCCATAACAGACAGCACAGATAAACATATTCTGTGTTCAGTCCCAGAGTCTCCTTGGTTTGCAAACACAAATGATCAAATCCGTGACAATAGGAACACTTTACTTTAGGAGTTCAAGAATCATTTAAAAACCCAACATCCCGATAGAAACCCATATGATCGAATATAGAGATGAGATACTAATTCAGATTTTTTTTATTTCCATATGTACAAGTTGTTTATTCGACTCAGGTTTGTAGTGATCAGGTAAAATAATACAATCCTTATAACATGATACATCCAAGGAAACCCATAGGATCAACGTGTAGATATAAGATGGCAGAGAAGATGTTACCTAAGATAAAAATCGAATCTAAGTCACTCCACTCGGCACAACTGCAGTGGGTGGAAATTGGGTCAAGTGCGAGAAAGACAGAAAGTGACAGAGATGGAATGAGTGAAGATGAGGAGAAGCTGGCCATGAGAGGGAGGGAGCAGCGGAGAGTGGGCACATTGTGCAGTGGAGGGGTCAGGTTGTCGGAGCAGAGAGAGAGAGAGAGAAGCTCAGATCAGCTCGGAGGCTGACAGCTCCCTGACAGGGACCAGAAGAGAGGCCTGTAAGTGATATGGCTTCAGACCTGGGGGCTCTCCTCATGTCTCAACCACCCAGCGCTCCCTGTGTTGTCTATGAGTTGTTGCAGAGTGGAGGTTGTTCTGCAGACCTGTCGCATGTGTTAGTTTGTCAGTGTGAGCGCTGCAGCCTAATTGAAATGAGAGACACTTTCCATACGGCTGAAGAGCAGAGTAAAGTGGAATTCTCTTGGCCCCTCGTCTGCATCATCTCAAAAAAAAAAACTTCCAGGAAAATGAAAAGAAAGAAAAGTGGCGATGACATCATTAATTTAAAGTGAACATCTGCGGGCCAGACACTGTCCCAACCTTAAAATAGACCCTGCAGGCAGCAGGAAGGCAACCTGTACTGTATATTTATTCACTCCTGTCAAAAAGCAAATCATTTTTCAACACATAAGGTGCAGTTCAGATGCTTTTTTTCCCCATATTTTTCAAGTCATGCCAGGGTTTGAGGTATAGAAAGGCCATAAAAGCCCAGATGAGATGGGACAGGATGAGTTAGTGTCATCTGAAACATCAGGAGAGATAATCCCAGGACACGCCCAAACCACAGGGTCTGCCAGCAGCAGGAGGAGGAGGAGGAGGAGGAGGATGAGGAGGAGGACCGGGTGAAAGTGGAGCGGAGGGAGAGGAGGAAAGGAACCGTCCCCCTGTCAGAGGCATGCGGGGCTCGTCCTCTCAGACCTTACGTCAGCCGGGGCTCTTTAACAGGCTGTCAGGCCGGGACGCGGGGCAGAGGAGCTGCGGTGCGGGACGAGGATGACAGCGGCGGGACCCGGAGCAGGAAGGTGCGCACCTGCGCTCTGCGGCGCGTCGTGCGCTTTTTAAACGGGACCAATTCTGGATTCAATGCATCTGCACATCTCCACCAGTGATGAGGTGGCTCCTGTTGTGGATTCTAGCAGCAGGCGGGATTCAACAGGTGGGATGAAGGATCACTGACCCAAATCTTTTTGTATTATTTCTTCATTTGACTCTGCTTTGTCTTTTGTGGTGTTTTATTGTGTCACTGCTTCAGAGTTTGTCAGTGCAGGTCTATACCTTGTTCTTGACTTCGGGAGGAATAAAGTGGTATTTTCACAGGTCTGTAGGGTGATCAGGTAAATTATAATCCCGATAATCTCCACTGAGTATAGTAGCATATTATTATCCATGAAATAATAATACAAATATCTTATGGGAGGGAGTTTGTGCAGTGACCAACTCCACAGTAAGTTTAAGTGACTTCTTGCAGTTTCCCAGCTCCTGTTATAATGACTGCACAGTGTTTATGGTCTGCATCCTCAGGGTCTCCACATGTGTCTGGGGCGCTCGTTTTACAATGCATCTAACTCAGTTGGCTCTTTCTGCAGAGCTTTGTGCTTAGTGGTGAATTAGGAATCCAAAATGACCTTATCCCAACTTTATATTTAGCGTGTTTAACAGAGAGCATCCTGCTGATGACACATCTTTTAATTGGCTTCTAAATTGAAACCAGTGGCAACTTTGTGGCTCAGTGAAGTTGATGGAATTAACTGAAGCTTATTATTATTCACTCTAAATCTCTCTGACAGCGCTGAGGAGAAGTTATTATTGTCCCCAGTCATTCTACACGATGGAAGTTAAAAGCAGTTGCCGTCATGCAGCCTCACTTTCTAATTTATATTATAACGCCACCTTGTGGTTATAGAGGAAACAGTTTAATTCATGATTTCCTGTTCCTTTTATGTTGGACAAATTAGAACATCTGTTTTGCATTTGGAAATAGTGTGCCCAGCAAAAAAAAAAAAATAAAAAAATAAAGGATCTGGGGTCAGTATTTGTTTGATTTTATTTAAAAGTCACTTTAGTTTTGCACAGATTCAGAACCTATTTACCAAGTGGTGCAACAACAATTACAGTCATCAATCAAAACCAAGTACGTAAATTATACTTGAGTTTTTCTCCAAAAGGAATTATAAAATGTTTTGTATCAAATTTAAGTCATATGTGTTATTGTTATGGTAATTAAAATTAGGGTCTTCGGTGAAATTATAAACAACATCTAGGTGACAGCTTCTTCACTGCCCCGTGGTGACATCTGGAAAGGTTTCCCTTTTCAAATGTGACCCTCTCCACTGAGGAAGGGTTTGTGCTTGTGCTCGTTATCGTGCTCGTGCACTCGCTCCCAGAGGCCATGTGTTGTGACCAGAGGCTGACAGCAACAGAAGATGAACGCAGCAGGGGCAGAGGGTTCGTCAGTCCTGCAGAGAGAACAACACTTCTTATTAGCTGTCCATCACCACAACACCAAAACAAAACTATTTGAGGTCACCGTGGAAAACATGGACCGAGATGATGGTTCTTTTTTTGGAGGCTTGGTTGACACGTATCAAAGATAAAATCTGGACATTTTGAGATCAAGAGATTATTTCTTCACAGTGATTAAAAGCCAAATTTAGTCTGCAAAGATGAAACATTTCAGTCTGATGATTGCATTAGGCCCACTCCATGTTTTCCTAATTATGAAACATTCACCTCTCTCTGCTCTTCTTTCTTTGTTTGCATAATGAATCTATGTTTGTTTGTTTTCTGTAATTTATCCTGATCGCTGCAGGCTGACCTAACTCTTACTGAGTAATGGCCTGGTGGCGCTGCTCTGATTAAAACTCATTTATCTTCATTAGCTTTCAACACCACAAAAAGCGGCTGTTGTTATAAACATAGATTCATTAGAGCGCTGAGAACAAATGATAATGATTTATCTATCTATCTATCTATCTATCTATCTATCTATCTATCTATCTATCTATCTATCTATCTATCTATCTATCTATCTATCTATCTATCTATCATGTTATGATTTATGAGCATATAGATCATTTTCGACATCCTGTCAAATCTTTCACTCCTTCTCTAGACCAGTTAATAATGTGGTAATTATGAGGGACGTTCAATTTATTACTTCATCCAGGCATCATCATTCATCGCAGCATTTGCAGCAACTTTTCATTTTCTCAGCTCCACACTCCCTGAGCGAAAAAACCTGCACACCATCCTCTGGCTTTTTCTCCTGCACATCATGTTCTCAAAACAAGCAGAATTCAATTCCAACTCTGAAATGTTCTATTTGTTGTCGGAAAAAAACTAAAACTAAATTAAAATGGGCAAGTTTTTCCTCTGCAGAGACTCACGCATCCGCTGTCCAAAACCAATCTCGGAGTTCTGGGCTTGCAATGTGCCCCGTGTGGCCCGTTTCAGTGGAAACATCTGTTTTTAAGAGCTGCTGGGCTCTTTGCTGTGTGATCTTGGCGAGCGGCTCGTAAGACAGGAGAAATCTTGATTATGTGTTTCTGTGTTTGGCAGGATTACACATTCAAAGTGTTGATGAAACACCTTTGAAGTGTTAAGCACGTACAAGACTTTGTCATACATGCAATAAGATTATCGCCGCTGGATGTTTAATTCATTTTTATAGACCAATTTAATTTATGGCACAGCATGACCACACATAAGCAGGCTGCCATGTTTTCAGCCATGCAG
Organism: Hippoglossus stenolepis; assembly: GCF_022539355.2. NCBI lineage: Eukaryota > Metazoa > Chordata > Actinopteri > Pleuronectiformes > Pleuronectidae > Hippoglossus > Hippoglossus stenolepis. The sequence goes on from NC_061499.1 coordinate 11,900,008, forward strand.
GCGGCGAGGCGGAGGTGTGCATAAAAAGTGATTATAAAGCTTTTGGAGCGGTGATTTACTGAGACAGGATTAATAAAGAGAGGGCTGGACACGAAAGAATTCAGGATTACGGATATTAAAAATATTGCCTCACCACAGGGGGTCATTTAATAAGATGACGTTTCGATTTTCACCAACACAGAGATTCGTCAGCTACTCCGTTTGGGGGTGACCAAAGCTTGTACTGTATATTCATTATGGTATATTATGGAACTTTAATTGTATATTGAGCATACAATTATTCAGACGGTAAGAAATACATTATATTTAGGTGAAATTGTGGTAAAACATCCTTTATTTTGTTAAGAAAGTTGCTGTCCATGTTCCTCCTTCCAGGCCTTCTCCCAGAATTCCACTGCCATGCCGCCTGCCACAGGCTTCACGTCCCCGCCCGCGGACCCCTACAACCGGACACAGTACTGCAAGTGGCCCTGCGAGTGTCCGAGGGTCACCCCCACCTGTCCCCAGGGCGTGAGCCTCCTCATGGACGGCTGTGACTGCTGCAAGACCTGCGCCCGGCAGGTGGGCGAGGTGTGCAACGAGGCCGACACGTGCGACTACCACAAGGGACTGTACTGTGACTACAGCTCGGACAAGCCTAGGTACGAAAAAGGAGTGTGTGCATGTAAGTGTCACTTACTCACTTCACAAAAACAACAACAATGAACATGAATAACAAAAGGCTCTTAGTATATTTTCTGCTGTGATATGTTATTATATATTATGTGTTTTTTGCTTATTTCAGCAGTTAAATACATAGCTCATTTGTTGCCATGTGAACATTATAGAACACCTTCAGGGATCCCTTATAATTTGGCACAAATGTTCACTGAGACTCACTGAGGATTAAGTCGTCAAAGGTCAAAGGTCAAAGGTCACGGTGGCTCCACAAAACATATTTTTGGCCTCTTGAAGATGATATCTCAAGTCGACCTCTCTGGAAAAGTTTTGACCCGTTGTTTGGACTCAAACATTAACTGATAACTTTACAGTGGTCAAAGGTTAAAGGTCACAGGGACCTGATATGAATCTGGGAAATAATGTCTGTAGTTTGAAACTGCACTGGGTGGCGGAGGTAAACAACCATGGGGCGGTCATTCTAGTTTGCTGGTGTTACCATCTGCTGAATTTATATCTCTTTGAATACAGTGACAAAAGTTGCATCTCCACAAATGTATCATAATCATTTTAGAAAACACATACGGAAACAACTTTTTGTCAATACAAGCCGGAAGTCTGTGAGTTCTGGGAATGTGAAAGAGAGGATTCTGGGTTGTGCATTTCAATGTAGTCTCTTTTTACAGTTACATTTGCAGTTGTGCATTACAATGTCATTGTTTGTGATTCAAAGCTGTAACAATGTCATTATTTTATGTATGTTTTGATTTATTTTATTGCTTTTACAGCATTTGTGTGGATGCAGTTGACCCTTTTCTGTCTGGTCTATAGTAACTACTGCTGTTCATACTAACTATATTTACTCCAAACACTGATATTTGGGATATTGGTTGTTAAAATCTTTCCTGAAGTAGCTGGAGGTTTGCATCACTCTTGTGATACCAGCCAGCCACTCAAAGAAGCAAACCAGACTGTTATTTATCCTAAAATGTGATCGATTTTTCATAACTATTTTATCTTAAATGCCAAGTCATGAATGCAGCTTCCAAGGAGTTTGTCTCTTTGTATTCAGTGTGTGCCTGCTTGTCGTTCCTCCCTGTGATACCAGATATGGTGGGAACGGGCTGTGAGCACGACGGTGTGATCTACCGGAATGGGCAGAGCTTCAAGCCCAGCTGTAAATACCAGTGCGTGTGTGTGAACGGTGCCATCGGCTGCGTGTCGGTGTGCACAGAGTCCCAGCCCCCCCGGGTGTGGTGCCAGACCCCACGTCGGGTCAAAGTTCGGGGACAATGCTGTGAGCAATGGATCTGTGATGAACCCAAGAGGGGTCGCAAGACGGCGCCGCGACACGCAGTGGAGGGTAGGACACGCCTTCTCTTTGGTGAAGTTGGGCCTTTTCATACAAACCCGCCTTGAAATTTTGTCAAATCCCCTAATTTCCTTCCAGCTCATTGAAATGCAAAAAGTTCAGAGTTGTGTAATGTTTAAGTTTTGAATCTTCGCTACTCCAAAACATTGTCCTCTTGAGTTTGGTTATATTTTATGGAGTCCTGAGGACATGTGTCAGGTTATGTGGAAGTTTAAAAACAACCTCTATGACCTCTTATTGATTCCATGTAGCATCAAATCTTTGGATTTGTAGAGGAATAGTAATAGAGGTAGAACAGCAGCAGCTGTGTTTAAAATGTGCAGTTAAAAGTCTATTGAGCACAGTTTGTAGTCCAGAAGCATCATGAGGTTTGTGTGTGTGTGGGTGTGTGAGTGTGTGTGTGTGTGTGTGTCTGTGTGTGTGTGTGTGCGTGCGTGCAGGGACAGACCGATCCCTTTCTGTTGAAGCCCTCACACTGTTATTGGGTGTCGTCCAGTTTCCAGTCGTTTAGCACACAGTGGCGCTCTGAGCCACGGAGGGAAGAATGTTGAACGAAGACGTCTTTGTGTTGCAAAAGGAATTTAATCAAAGCCAGACCACTCAGAAAACCCAGTATAAGGATTTTAAATTAAAAACACATACGGTGCCAGGCGATGCGGTGCTCCTTTGCAACTGGTCCTCGATGAAAAAGAATTATCACAAAGAAACCAAAAGTAAACCAAAGTTAAATCTCCCCCAGGCTTCTCGATCAGCTCAAATCATTTTAAAATTAGTCATCAGTCAGATTCACTGATTCTTCAATAGAAAAGAGGTTAATCTGCAAATGATGAAGAATCTCTTTTTATCTTTATAAAACTATTATTATTTATCTCTTTGCCACATGAGTATTTGCTGCTTTTGTCAGTTTTATTTTATTGTAGATTTAGTATCTTGGTGTTTTTAGACCATTGGCTCATTAGGGCCACTATTTCCTTATAGACATGGAAATTATTGGAAAAATGCTCAATATGAGAGTAATCTGTATTTGCACCGCTATTTAACACAATAGTGTTTAAATCTGAAGGGCGTTAAGCTTTAATCATAACAAAGTCGATCAATGTGCATCAAATCAAACAAACTGTGATATATATATAGGCCATGACACTGCCTGTTAACCTCTCATCTGTTCCTACATTAATCCAGCTTTCACAGCTGAGACTGGGAGCTGGCACAAGAACTGCATTTCCCAGACTACCTCATGGAGCCCCTGCTCAAAGACGTGTGGCCGCGGCCTGTCCCTGAGGGTCTCCAACGCCAACGAGCAATGTGAGCTGGTCAAAGAGTCCCGCCTCTGCAACCTGCGGCCCTGCGAGGTGGACATCACCAAACACATCAAGGTACTACCTGATGGCGACATCTGAAGCAGCCGAACGAGGCTTGACTAGTTGAACTAATGCAAACGTCTTTCTCCTCCTTTCCTCCTGCAGCCAGGGAAGAAGTGTCTGAACATTTACAGGGAGGATCAGCCCTCCAACCTCACCATCTCTGGCTGCACCAGCAAGAAGCTGTACCGGCCCAAATACTGCGGCGTCTGCACGGACGAGCGCTGCTGCATCCCCTACAAGTCCAAGACCATCGACGTGGAGTTCGAGTGTCCGAACGGGACGGGCTTCACCTGGAAGATGCTGTGGGTCCAGGCCTGTTTCTGCAACCTCAGCTGCAAGAACCCCAACGACATCTTCGCTGAGCTGGAGAGTTACTATGGTTACCCAGAAGTCATGAACTGAAGAAGCGACATGTCAGCTAGAGGACGTCTGGACTTATCTCCACCTTCTTTTTCTCATGCAGTGTTTTGTATTTGTAACGTGTCAGACGGAGGGAAGGGATTTTCATGTGGTCTTTTTTTCCTATTGGAAAAATCTGTAAATATGAAATATATATATATATATGCGTCTCCAGAACGGATTCATAAAGCATGGTGTGCTTTGCAAATGAAAATATTCAGCCACTGAGTGTGTGAAATATTGAAAGCTTAATTTATTCATGTAGCTTTCGGAAATGTAATAATATATGTGATGTTCTCCAGCTGCTTTCAGAACATCTGTAAACTCACAAGTCGAATACACGATGAGGCTTTACTGAAGATATGTTTTCCTTATTTTTCTTTAAGTGAAATGCCAAAGACAAAGCCTTACGTTTGAGACTGTTTTTCTTTACAAATGAAAATATCAAATAAAAAAAAAGACGCAATCAGGGAAGATCTGTTACAAGGTTTTTATTGTCGTTTTTTTAATAAATACAAACTGTTACGTCATTTTAATGCTTTTCTACAGCATTAGATGGTTGTGCATCGCAATCTTTACAAAGCTGTGTATGTCTGTGTTCTACCAAGCGAAAAAAAAAAACCCCGCTGCTGTAGTGCAAAGTAAAATACGGGAGTAGAAGGTGTCAGGTAAGTTCTATGGTTATCCTCATGTTAACATGCGGACCTATCACTTCACCCACCCAAAAGAATCCACCACCACGTAGGAGCATCTCGTCTAAAAAGTGAACTCAATGGCACATCTTTGTTCCATTGTGATTGATTGCATAGAAATCATCATTAAAAAAAGAGGAAATAAACCTTTTTGTTTGAGGCCATGATCCATTAAAAAAAGCTTTTGAGTTTGTGAGTGGTTTTGATTAATGGCGAAGCCGACAGACTCATGACGAACGTGTATCTTTGAGTTAAAAGTAGTTAAAATAACAAGATGTTTTTAAAAAAAAATCAAGGATAATGGAAACTGCTGAGATGAAACAACATTATTTGTTGTGTATAAATGATAAACTTGATGTTTGTCCCTTAATGTTCAAAGTTACACTTGCAATTTGAAAAGCAAACTGCCATTTATTTTAAAGATTTACCCACAAGTGCCTCCACATTCTCTACGTCTATAAATCGGCTCCTACGTACCAACGACAACACGTCAGACATGGAAAACAACAGAATAAGTGATCAGACAATTACAGTGAACAGAAAACAGTCATTTACAGTCTTTACGGTATATTTAAGAAAGCTGTGTCAATATTGGTAAAAATGGATAAAAACAGGATGAGGAAATGCAGAAATGGAAATTCAAAACAATTCTCTTCTTTTTTTTGTTTTTTATATGTATGAGAGGTTATGAGCGATACATGTACGAGCTGGTGTCCACAGCTTTCTCTGACATTCCCTGCTTCGGTCTTCCCAGATGCTGCGTTGCCCCTAACGACACACTCGCCTGACAACGGAGCTCAGGAGCAGTGACTGTTCCGATGTGTTGGAGTCCCTCAGAATGATAAAACGGGCTTACAGTTGACCCCTGACCTCCTACTCAAGACCTTGTGTTTTCTAATTGGGGCATCTCAGCTGCACTGACTCCTCTGCAGGTGAGTGTCCTTTGTGCGTTTTAACAAACAGGTTACGCTACTCTGTCCCTCTTCACTTAGATGTGTGTGTGAGTAGCAATGTGTGTGTGTGTCGGTTAGAGGCAGCGCAGCACAAACCGAAGGGACCTTTGAGAACTGCGTGTGTCCCCGGGGATGGAGGTTCACTTTAGCAGGACACTTCGGTGGACTTGGGCACGGCCTGGTCCACGCCGCTGTTGGCAGTGCCGTCCATGGAGCCGCCCGTGTGGGAGCGGCCGCGCTGGTTCTCAGTCGTCTGGCTGCGGCTGCGGCTGCCCTCGTTGGTGTGCGAGCGGGAACGGTTCCCCTCGCTGGTGTGGGAGCGGGAGCGGTTGCCCTCGAAGGAGGTGACGCTGGAGCCGGAGGCGGTGCGGGAGCGGACCAGGCGGGTCATGCAGGCAGACGGCACTGAGGAGAGAAAGAGGAGGATTTACGTAAATGCACTGTTTCGAATGAAGCTTTCATTTTGTGCAATTGTGTAATTTAGAGTTTATTTCATGAGGTTACTTTATATCGAGGACCAAAACTGCCAAAATAATTGACTAAATAAATATGTAGTTTGGTGAGGAAAAGGGCTATTTCTGTACTTCTGTATGTATTTATTTACTAATTTATTCATTCATGTATTTCTACATTTACTTATTTATTTAATTTTATGTTAAAATTAACTTTTGGCAGTTTCGTACCTCTATAACTTTACACTATATATGTACATTTATATATTTCTCCAATTATGTATTAATTTATTTATCTATAATTTAGGCAGTTTCGATCCTCCGTATACCTCTACTTCCTTTACTCACAATGTTTAAGATGGAAATGTAGTTGTTTAGCCACTAAATTAATCTGACAGCTGTAGTTACTAGTTACTTTGCAGGTGAATCTTTTAAAGGCCTATAATGAGCATTTATGTAAAACAATGGATTTTTATACAGTGAATCAAATCACACAACAGAATAAAATGTATCAAATCAACAACCAAGTACATAACACAGACCATCAGTGATCATTATCTAATCTTATAAATAGTAAATTATGTATGAAACTACGATGAGGCGATTTAACCTTAATTTTGGATCATTTTACTTTATAATTATATTAAATCTTACAAATAATAATTGCATTTTATGAATGAATACAGTAAACACCTGCAGCAGTTACACCTCAGTGAAGAGCTCGGGTCATTTATTAACAACCGACACCATGGGGTGAAGACGATGATGCAAACTTAGTGTCACCACAAGGGGGCAGAAAGGTCAGTTGCTGCTGGCTGAACACAGCAAATACAATGTTTTACTTTTAAATTTAGTCTGTTCCTGACTCTCTCCAGCCGTGTGGAGGTGGGATGAGGTCTGGCTGTGTGAGACTAGTTGTTAGTGGCACAGTTGAATACAACATAAATACTGCGTGTGTTGAATACTTACTGTATCCCATGCCCTGAATGAAGTACTTGAAAGCTTCTGTCAGTTTTGCTGGCTGCAGAGGAGCAGAACACAGAAAAGGGAGAGGATCAGATCGGTCCTCCTGTCATTAATTATCACACTTGTTTACATAACACACCGACAGACTCAGTCTCTCATCCGGCAGCTTACTGCTCAGGGGTCTGAGATATGACAGCTGCTATGAGCAGGTGCTGCCCAGGGCGGAGGATTACAACCTGACAAATGTGGTGCACGTCTGCTACTTGCTAATGCTCTTAGGTGCAACCTTCTTACGCCTCGCACCCGTCCACCTGACCCTCTGCGCTGATTATGCAGCTCTGTCCGCTCTGCTCTACAACGTTAGTGTGGATTTTTTTGTCGCACAAACATAACACGTACACACCTGGTCAACCTGGGGCATGCCACCGCAGTCAGACATCTGGAGAGAGGAGGGAAAACACAAAGCAGTTAGCGATGTCGGTGCTCCGACGTTCACACAGCAAAGTGGCTCCACGCCATTGCCCACCATTACGCTCAGCACGTCCCATCTGAACCCGCGGAACACTTTGCCCCTGCTACCTCCAATCAGTGCACAGTTAACCCCAATAAATGGCAGCCATTTGCGCTGGAACGGCCATTTGGTTTTGGCCGCGGGTCATAAGAGGCCATCACAGGCCACCACAAGTAGGTCAGCGGCAGCAGAATGCTTCCTCATGCATACACACCTCTCGGGACGCATTCAGCTGCCCTAACTCTGGTTAATATGTCACCAGGTAAATGCTGAGCCAATGGAATCTTATCAGCCGATGCATGTCCATCAAGGCTGTTATAATCTGAGCGAGGATATGGGACAGAAGGGGGAGGGGGAGGGGGAGGCAGGACAGAAACAGGCTCCTTTACCTTAAGCAAGGTTGTCTTTGTCGGGTCCAGCTTGGTGTTGCACTCAACCTGCAGGTTCACATAAATACATATATTCACTTAGGTATTTTGTATACTGCACATTATAAAAACTGTTCACCTTTTTTCTTGCCTAAGCGCTAAACCTTGCACATCTCTTCAGCTTAAAAATGTGACCGAGCTGGATGGAAAACACGTCTAGCACGAGTTTGCTGGGTTATAGTGGTGGGAGGTCTGATCATTAGCACTAAGAGACTTGTTTTTAACGGCTGTGTGAACGTCAACTCACCACAGCCTCCACTGCAGGAGAGAAGTCGCCAACCACCAGCAGAGAGGGGCACCTGGATGAGGAGACACGTGCAATCGCACATTAAATGTGGGTCAAATATTATCGATTATGATTCGATTTTAAAGAGAAATATGCAGCAAGTGAAGATGTTGCTTGATGGAAACTTACTTGAGGGTTCTGACGTGGCTTCCAGGGACCGGCCGCTCAACTTCCAGATCCCTTCGACTGCAGAGACAGACGAACATCTTGTGAATTAGACGTTAAGATTCTACAACCTGTTGCAGCTCAGGTTATGATTTATTTGGTGCATTATTTCACCTTTATACAGGCTTAGAAATTCAACATAATACAACCTGAAAAGGCAAGAGGTGCCTGATGCATTGATGTGTTTACCTTTCGTAGGACTTGATAAAGAGATGCAGGTTAAACGGGTTCATGTCATGCTGGATGTGGTGGCGGTACGTTGCAATCATGTCCTGGTTGTTGTGGATCTCCTCCTGTGGTCATCAAGCACAACAATCAGTTAACTAACTCACAAAGACCTGGAAGAGCGAGTTAACCACATACTGTCCTGCCCCAGTGTGGTGGGGTTTACTGTATCCTGAGAAAGAGTCGGAATCTGTACCTTTCCAAAGAGGTGGCCGATGATCATGTCGGGCATGGCGTGGGTCCAGCCACTGATCTGAGATCAGATATAAAAGTGATTTAAAACATCATTCACCTTATTCTGTCCAATATTCTTCTCCCATGTTTCGCTGTGTATGAGGTGTTAACGTGAGTTTGTGTGTTACCTTGTGCGCAGCCCAGTCCATCCACCCCTCAGCACACGGGTTGATGTTGATGAGCAGCAGGCCCTCCATCATGTTTGGATAGTCCAGCTAAAACAAACATTACGCGAAATTCGTGATTTATTACTGTAACAAAAAAATGTTGTATTGGTTGTTAAATACAAATAATAGATAAATAATACAAAAACTAGGTGCTAACTCTTCTGGCTGTTTGTGTTATGTGTTACTTTAGAATCATAATGCATCCGCCCACCAGACCGATTTCTGGAAACTTGGTGGAAGGATGCTACGTGGGTCAGGGTGGAACCCTTACAATTTTGTTTCTGAGTTTTTCTTTGTCTTTCCTAAAATTAACAAGAAAGGGCTTTTCTAAAGATTTCCGTTGATATCCCTCAGAAAAATTCATGTCTCTTGATTGATTTGAAGGGGACTGTTGGGCCATGGCGGAGATAGAAGTGCGATTCTAGTTCTGTTTAATTCATGCAGCCGGTTACATCTCCTCCTTTTCAGTTCATTCTTATGGTTTTTAGATTCCTCTTGGGTGGTTTTAATATGCCAATTAGGTTGTTTTGGGGATAAAATTATTTTATAATATTTGTGACTCACTATTATCACAGATTTTTTATCTCACAGGTGCTTCTCTGGTTGAATAAACGTTATATTCTGTTCATATAAGTTCGCACATATTCGAGTTGAAGAGAAAGCTGCAGCGGGGAGTTTAATGTTGTATCTCTGTCAGGCTTTTGCCAACAGAGTGTGACTTCCTACCGAGCACAGTGCTAGTGTTGAGCGCTGGAACATTCCTGAGACTTTTGTGGCTCAGCGGGCTCAAGCAATAAGCTGTGTTATGTTGCCAAAATCAGCAAAAACGTAGAAACACTTTAGCTGGCCGTGCTAATCCTGGATTGATTAAAACTCATATGTATTAAGCCTGATTGAGAGGTTCAAAGGGGTGAAACTCACTGCAAATCTGGTCAGAATGTAGGCCCCCGCCCCGATCCCCATTCCAATGACGGTCTTCAGCCTGGTATGCACAGAGAGACACGGATACTGTTAGAACAGGTTGGAAAATATCTTAAATATGAGCGTGAGTAGTGAGTGTGTGTAAACTGCAGCTCAACGTACCCAAAGTGCTTCAGCACCAGAGGGAGTGTCTCGGAGAGTTGATCCATAGAGGGGTACTCATATCTGGGAAAACAAAAAGCTTATTGTCACAAAGCTTTAGTTATCAATTTAATAATAACCACTATCTAATCACTGCGCTGAACATGCTCTTTATATCCTTGATATCAGCCATCTGTGCCCCACTATCTGTCCTCAGATCACTGTCCAGGTAGTTTTAACACGAGGCAAAGTCCCACCATAAAAGCAAAGAGATTAGTCGGGACGAGATAAACACCTGTCCCCACAACACACTTGCAAAATTAAGTTGTCTTAAATACATCCGCTGTGATTTACCTGTCGAGTCAAAGGTCACAGACTGCTTGACATACATGAAGTGCGAGTGTGTGTGCGTGTGTGTGTTTGTGCGTCTGGCTCACCCAGTGGAAAAAGTGTTTGCTCCCTCGTGCTGCCCAGGGGCGTCAACGTGACACACGGCAAAGTGCTGCATGATCTCTGACATGTCCTCATGGTTGAAGAGCGTGTCCCAGCAGGTTTTGTCTGGGAAAAAAGAAAGGATAGAAAAAAAGAGGTGGAGGTGGATAAGTGATACTTGGCTGAGGAGTGGAAATGACCTCATTTAACCTGAGAACAACGAGATTTTGTTTTTGAACAACATGTTGGTGTTGCTCCTCATCATCTTGTCACATAAATCTGATGATGATTACGGAGGAGTTGAGATACTCTGGTGCAATCGACTCAATAATATAAAGTTAGATCAGTGGACCCTAATCTGGTCCCACATGGTACAGTAATTCAAAACAGCCCCAGGCTTTAGGCACAAGCAACAGATGTTTCACATAAAAAGAGCTGAATCAAGAGCGGAGCTTACGGTTCAGTCCGATGTCATGGAAGGTGAGGATGACGGGTCTCTCCCCTTTAGGAACCCCCTTCATCGTGCAGTGGAGTCTTCCATAAGGAGTCTCCACATCGTGCTCCTGTAGATGCAAAAACAATGACAGGTAAATATATACTAAAACTTTCAGATATAAATTCCCCAAAATAGGAAAAGTCCTCACCACACTTGCAAAAAAGTGCTGTTAAATAAGAATAAATGTCCAATCATTTCCAATATAAGTGTTTCACACAATCCTGCATTATTTCCTCATCTAGTTATGGATTATTTCTCCCATGCAACTTTCCGACCAAAGTAGAGAATCATTGTAAATATCATCCACTGATTAAAGTCTGATCCGTTCTGTCTAATGAGCTGCAAAAATTTATAATAATCCAACAAATCCACTGGAAACTACTTGAACGCAGCCTTCGGTCTACTCACACTGACTTCAATCTCAGCGACAATCATGTCCACATCTGAATCCTCCAGAACCATGTTTGCAGCAGAGGAGTTCAGCACTGCTCAATACTGGGAGAAAAAATAAACCAGTCGCAGCGACGATAGTTCCAAGGGCTGGTGAAACTGAAGTTGTTCAGCCCTGAAGCCGCAAGCTGTGTTTTATACCCCCACTGCTTACCAGTCCGCCTAAGCCCCTGGCCTCCCATGGTGCCTTGCACACTGTTCAAAACAAGCTAATTCTAGATGAAGTGATCCCTAAATTGGATCAGCCAATGTCAGACAGAGGGCCCATTGGCTACCGTGTTGACGTGATGAGTAGGTATGGCTGTGTGGCCAGAGGGGGAATATGTTGAATGAATGAGTGCGGGGAAGTCGGCAGGTGTTATTCAGAAGGGTTTCAGGGAAACACTTTCAAAACAATGGCTGAGATTGGTGACATTGAACGATTTAAAAAAATGAAAGACAGATTTAAATGAAAGTGTCTATCAAAGCCAGAAAGAGCTAAAGGAAGACTTTTGATAACTTATCAACATTTCCCAAAAAAGTACTTTATTAACAGTCAATAACTGACTGAATCTGTGGTATGACTTAAAAGGATTAGGGGTTTGGAAACTCACTGATGTCGTTAAAGCCTTTTTATTTTTTTTAACAAATAAACTTTAAAATAATTATTTGGGAACTGAATCATTAAAAAACACGCTGTCCCATCGTGACCTGACCTGTTTCGTCTACTTAACTGTACGCAGTGATCTGTTGGATGGTTTTCAAACCAGTCTTTGCTGCATGGGATCTGCTCCAGAGGAACATCCAAGGGGGCGTATATAACCTATTTACCGGACGTAATGTACATGTAAACATCACAGGATTCACCACGCCCGCCCCGCCCTCCACCCCTGCAGAACATACTCAAGCACGTGGGCTGCACAAGCGAGATAATCCTGCAAGACAGCACGTACTTGTTTGTTTGTGTGTGCATGCCCTGTACATGCATCTATAAAGCTTGAAGGGAAAAGGTGAAGGATTTGTGTGCCTGCGTTGGTGCATGTATGCATCTAAAAGCCAGGCGTGAATCCCCCTGATATCACCGGTCTCAGTTAATCCTATTCCACTGATTAACCTTCATGCCCAAAATCTTGAGCATAAGGTGCTTTCAGCCACCAGCGAGGGTCTGACTCTGGACGCTGTCCAAGGTGCTGAGAGGCCCCCAGACTCAGCAGCAAACACATACGAAACTAGAATAGAGCGCAGTAGAGCACAAACCTCCCCCAAGGTCCAACAGACCCCTTAAAGTCAATCAAGTTGCAACAAATTTCACAAATTCATAGGTATCAATTCCCTACATCTGCCTGATTTATTTTCATTGAGATCCATGAATTATTTCCTGGGAAAATATTGAAAAACGACCAATCTCACAATGTCTCAATCGGGATAAGCACCTAAATTTAAGGAGTTCTCCCCTGACGCATACCACATCCTTCCACCATCTTTTGTGTAAATCCATTCAGTTGTCTTTGAATAAACTTACTCACCCACAAACAAACCTACTAACAAATGAACAGGGATGGAAACTTCCTTGAGTGTGCATGAACATGCCCCGGGAGGCGAAGGGAAATGGTTTGATCCACAGTAGCTGCATCTTACAAAATCCAGAACCAGGGAATGTTTCATCATTTCAGCAGCTGACTGAATTAGCGAAGCCACAATTACATTTCCATGTCCTAATAAAATCCCAGCGGATGAAAGGTCATCACCAAGATAGACGAGCCGCTCCAACCACACTCGACTACTCATGAAGCAAAGAGTATCTTTATATCAGCCACTAGATGGTACTAGACCAGTTAAAATGATAAAACACAGAATAAAACCATCTGTGCAAACAATTTTTAATTGGTATCATCTGAAAACACAAGCATCAGCCATTAAAGTGGCGGAAATAAGAAATGTGTGCAAACGTACCTTGATAACAAGCTGCTGCACAGCCTCTCTCAGGCCCTGCAAGGAAAGAACAGAGCAATGAAAATGTAAAACTAACGCAATTACACCTACAATCTAATATCCTGAGGGCGTCATCCCATCACTGTGGTCATAATGATTGAACAGTATCAGAAGTCAGTGTTATGAAGGATCATCAGAAGATTTACACTTTAACAAAGGCCATCAGACTTTATTGACAAACCTGGGTGGCACAGAAAATGTTTGACCAGTGGTTTACATAAGGAATTCAAACCGACTGTAGTTGATCCCTGGGGGAGCAGACATTATTTCTGCAGCTATCGTTCTGATATTTGTTTTCATGATATGATTAGATTACGCTTTCAATCCTGTTAAATAGTTTGATCTTTTTTATTATTGATTTATTGTTGATGTATTGTTGACACACAAGCAGATCCAGGTGCACTGAGCTGAGCACTACACTTTCCTTGAGTAGGTCAAAACTTATTTATGAGAACTATCAATAACTTGTTTTGATTTGGCTCTGATCAGGATACATACCGGCAGTTCCCTGTCAACCAGCAGGCCTTTGGACTCAACCTGGATTTCATCCATTTCCAAGAGCTGCAGAACCTGCAGGGGTCAGAGAGGAGAGTCAGTGAGGAGCTGATTCAGTCTGTGTCTCGGAGGTTTACGGCCTTTCACATGGAAGATGCCTCAGGTTCAGGGAAAGAAAAGTTATGTTGGATAATATATGCAGTAAAAGGACAAATGTAAGACTTTTCCGACTATTTGTGTTTTCTTCAAACTGAACCAAAGTGTTAGCATTTTCTTGCTGGGTCTCAAACTTCTTTTTTTAAAAGGTGCAGAAAAGATTTAAACTTTGAGACTATAAAACTTTGAGGTGGGTGTGTTCGTTAACAAGAGACTGGAACAGAAGTGAATACACACAAGTGCACAGACGCAGCATGCAGAGACGGGACCACATAGCGGGCCACACCCAGTACGCCGCCCACAACAGAGACACACAAACAGAGAGTCTCACACACACGGCGTGAAAGACGGAGTGGTCGGGCAGGAAGACCGAGGGCACACAGATAAGAGGACGGAAAAGAGGAAATGTGCACCCTGAACAGTCCTCACGCCACTCGAACATGAATACAAATACCGAGCTGGAGCCCGAATCTACTGAAAACTGAAGCAACCCCCTCCCCAGCTAATAGTTTCACGATATAAAAAAAAGAAAAAGAAAGAACACTAAGGGCCTGTTCGGCGAGAAAGATTCAAGAGAGAGGGGACAGATAGAGAGAAAGAGAGAGAGAGAGTAAAAAGGGGCATGTTAAGAAAGAGACGCCAGCCTGTGTTGATCTGTGTTGGAGGAGAGCGAACAGGCTGCAGCTCCTGCATGCAAATCAAATTAGCCAGTTAAGAGGGCTCTTTGTCCGCTGGCCCCTGGTGGCTCCTGAGAGCCAGGGGCCAGCCCTCCTCTCTCCCCCTGCTGAAGGAGGCCTTCACTGACCCAAACACATACAGGAAGCAAAGTTCCCACCAACACGACCCAGCATCTTTTCAGCTCCCTGCTGGCTCCCTAGCTCTGTGCATTCTGTCACTTTCCTCTGTTTGTCTCGGTTTCTTCTTGGTTGCAGTCGCTATGTTTGCTCTTTTTCATCTGTTTTGTGCTCTCTGTCCTTCTGTGTGTGTGGTTGTTGACAATTCATCAACATCAACCTACAGGGGCCCGAGACGCTCTTTTAAAGGAAGAGATTCATCAGGTTTCAAGTGTGGAGATGACGGTTGTCGGGCAGAATACGCCCTGGACACACAAACACTCACACATGCTCCTCTGACTCGGAGACCGGCGCCAACCGGACCTCACAGCACCACAGAGGAAGAGGAGTATCAAACAACAGGTTCCTTTTTCTGCTGAGGCATTCAAAAGCTTGGCCGCCATTGCACTGCGGGAGCTTTGTTGGAGAGGACAAGAGATCATCCCCCGTAGAGATTCCAACGCCATGTGAGAGGAGGCGTGTTTGTGAACATCGTGATGTTGGAAAATGAAACAGCTCCGACTGCTCTAGTTTCGAAAATGTGCAAAAAAAAGAGTTGCCGACGGGGGGGGGAATCCTCTAAAGCTTTATTTGTAAACACAAAGCTCATTAACAACAACAGAAGTCAGATTGCAGACTATACCCCTCTGCTGGGTCGCCATCAGGGCCTGTTTGCACAGAGTGTCGCTGGACAGCAGGCGGACACAAGTAGGTCACCTGCTGTTTCCTCTAGCCATGCACCTCTGACTGTTTCCCCTCGCTCAGATAATGCTTCACCTGGCCAACACATGGAGTTTAACCCGACAGCATGATAATCCCATGCAGCGTGACAAGAGAGCTGCCGCCAGTTTATTCATGAATGTGGACCTTTAAGCTGTTTATGTAAAACACATCTCACAGAGAAATAGATTCAAAGTTCTTGCAGGTTTTTTTTCTTAGATTTCTACTGAACTGTCAGGTGCCTGGAACATGATTATTAATGGGATGTGGGATGTTTCTGCTGTGCACCTTTTTTCTCACAGGGGTTTTATGTTGCGGCTGCAGCAGGGGGCTCTCTTGGAGCTGGCCTCGCTCCAAACTGGCTTGTCGTCACTGGCAACGGTTGCACATTGTCTCCCTAACCAAGTCAAACCAGTTCTAGCATGCACATACTGTATATTGAAACCTGTGTTTTTAATGCCTGGCTGTAGTTAAGAAAACAAACTATTCAGGAAAACAGCTTGGGCCTGGCAGAAGTGAGACTGGGTTATGCAATCGTGAACAGGAAGCAGTGGGAGGATATGGGCTCGGGAAGATCCACAAATCTGAAGCTCGAAGTCAGCTGCACAGCAAATAAAAGAAATGAGTTTTGGGGGAAACAAAACTTAAAAGGTTATTGGCTAATAGTCCCATGACAACATACACTGTAGTAAAGCTTATCTTTTACCCTCCATTGATGATCTGTTACTTTTTTTTTAAAGTGTTGACAATAATCATAATTCTCTTGATTGGGTTTTATTCCTGAAAAGCAGACTTTTTAGAAAATCCAATGTTTTCACTCGACAGTGATTTAATGTGCTTTGAGCTTTTGGCGGACGACAACACCAATAACACCGTGGCGCGCCTGCATAACACTTTAGTGCTTGTTTTTCCACAGCAAATCCACAGATACGACACACTACTTTAAGCCAGAACATCCAAGTTACAAAACAGCATGAGCTCAAGGTCTCCCTCTGTTCGCTACGAGAGAGAGAGAGAGGGAGAGAGGGAGAGAGAAACATATGCACTGATTAGATTTGGATGGCGAATCTCAATTTTAGGGAGGCTGGAATCAAGGCCAGGCCATCCCTCCTCCGCTGCCTCCATATAGTTTTTAAATCCACGAGCCCGCAGCATCCATCTGCAGAAACAATGATTGCTTCCCTAATCTTTGGGAACTCGCTTAATCTGTCAAATCCCTGGGTTCTGAAATATTAGCACAGCAGCAGGCCTACACTGGACTAAGCTGTCACAGACCTACATTTTCAGATTGTAAAAGATATCAAAATGTGGCCGTCTCCGTTGCTACAGCAAGTTGATGAGGGGAGGGAGGGTGGGTGGTTTTCAGGGGGATCACCAGCGGTTTCATGCGGAGAAAAACACTTGTTTTTTTAGTACCACAGTGGCTTCCAAGCAACAGCTGCTGCTGTTTACAGTCAGATCAGACCCTCCTGTGTCTCGCACCAGAAAACCTCTTCTCCTCGTGAGCGTCTGAAGAGATCAGGGCAGGGTCGTAATCTTTCTATTCAGGGTTGAGGGCTGGATGTAGGCTGTATCACAAACATCAGAATTAACGGGAAAATCTACGCCCAGCTCACAAAACAGGTCCGGACACATGCTTGTTTGGACAGGCACTCATGGAGGGGATGCTCTTATAAGCAGACTGCCACTAACGCTACGAGTAAACAGACAGCATTCTTCACATGATTATAGGATTATTTAGACAGTGCGTATAGAAATGTATAGATCCTATGTATTGTGATTGGGATAGGTTAGGTCACAGTAATTGAGCAGAGATCTATACATTTCTATTAAATCAATTGTTAGTTAGTAACTTCCACCTAGGTGCATGTTTATGTTTTTCTTTTCTTCATATTAAGGTTAGAAAGCAAAATCTGTTGTCATGAAACTTTTGTCCTCATTATATATTTATAACATTTGACATAAATGCTTCCTCTTTTTCCAGGATCACATGTTAAATGCACTCTCAAGTTCCTTTTTAAATTCCCCCTTACTATTAAAACGCATTCCAAACATTCAGAAAAGGTTTACCCCAAAACAATCCTGTCCACGATGCATTGTAGGTGACAATACAGAAAAACAAATGCTGAGATGCATGTGAAGTATTTGTTGCTCCTTTCTGTATATTTTCCAGCTCACACTTCTGTGGTAGGACACTTTTCTTTGCTGAAACTGAACTTTTACAAAAGTGTCACTGTCAAACAGGAATAACAACGTGCTCAGACATGCTGAGAACAACAACTGGCAGTGATCAAGCAGGCGTCCCCACTTCCTTATCAAATACTGACAAGAAATAGAACCAGAGGAGCAGGAACCTACCTGTGGATTTCACTTCTGATTGTCCTGAGATGATCACTCCCCGCAAACAAATGTCCAGACAAACTTTTTCTCTCTCTCTCTCTCTTCAGACAGATTGCAGCAGTGTGGTGTGACAGGCGTTGCTTTGTTTATAACGTGAAGCACAAGGCGGATGTTTGAGGGAATGTTATAAAGGATAGGGGGGGCTGGGGGAGTGTGCAGGGCCGGCCCACTTTAACTCCCCCCTGCTCTCTCTATTGGGCAACAGCAGCTGTGGGACTGAGACACGTAGCTCCACTCTTGTCTTTCCAGAGGTTGCATGATGAAGACGAAGACAAAACAGATGGTGACTCATGAGGGAAAAGCTCCCCAGGCAAGTTTTAACCCCCCCCTCTGAAATATATCAGCAATACTCTCACAATGTTACCCAAATAACTCAGTGGCGGATCTAAGATTTTTCTGAATCAGGGGCCAAAATGGGGCCACAAATTACACAAAGGGGGGGCAACATCCATGCGAAATTCCTGGTTCAGTAAGGTTCAAATTAACGTAATTCCTTCTTTACTGTTTGCTCTATAGCTTTAAGTAAAGCCACATTAATAAATGTATTGTGAAAACTATTCCTTTTTTAAAGCACAACAAAAAGTTGAGAACATAAAAATCCTTAACAACTTGTCATATTTATTGTTAGTGATGTTATGAGTTGGCAATTCTATTAAACCCGAAAAGTGTTCTACTGGCTTCAGGGGCCAGTGAGATTTCAGCTAAGGCCAGTGCCCCCCTGGCCCTGCTCCTGGCCCCGCCCCTGAACCAATTGTAATAGTGCAACTGTGCAACTGTATATTTATCGTGATTTCAATGTGTGTGTTTTTTCTTCAAATTCCATAGAATTAGGGCTGGGTGATAAAAACAATATCAGCAATTGATGGTGGTTGATGTATAAAATTGCACAATACTCTCAACACACCTTTGTGTCATTGTGTCGTCATTACCTATTCTCCTGTGACACATCTGATGTTCTCTCTTTTGAAATCAATACCGCTCCTTCTCTCCACTGACTGGGTGGGGACAGGAATCTTCTCTCCTTCTTTTCCCCCTGCAAACTGTAATTCATCTCACTCTAACAGAGGAGTAGCTTTCATAATGGTATTTTTTTTACCCTGGTGGAATCCCGACTGCAGGCATTTGTTTTATAAAGATGTGTTGGAGCCTTTGTCTGCTGTGCGGCTGTTAGAGGCTGAGGGGCTGTCGGACTGAAGCCAGGCCTGCAACCTTGATTTGAGGCCAAAAGTAGATATGTGTGTACAAAGGGAAGCCCCCCTTTTTCTTTGATAGCGCTCTGCCATTGTCTAATCAAAGTTAGCTTGTCCCACAGACGCAACAATCAATCCCACTAGGGAGACACTTTGCTCCATGTGTGAGCGGCCGTGCAGACGAGGAGAAGCATGAAAGTGTTATCCGGCTGGCGCCTCCTCTACAGAGCGACTTCACATCGGTTTATAATCTGTGTTGATTGTCCTCTTTGTGGCTCTACACCTTTTTTAACAGCACACAGCACATGTAATCTGAGCGCTGAGATTTGTCCGTGTAAATGCACGTCTCAGCGGAGTGAAAAGCACGTTGTCGGCGATTCCGGATTTGTTGGTTTCACTTACTAAGCATGTTGCACAGTGCTCGGATGTGCATGGAAATTTCCACACCTGCAGGAGACTGACTGTCGCACTGTGGGGTCGTCAATAAGTGCGAGTATTGGCATCGGGTGTGTGGAGGGTCCTTGTCGAGACACAATAGCCGCACTGTGGGCTTGTAATGTGAGGCCTTCAATAGGAACATGTCAGAACAATGGCCGCATTGGAGGGGGAAGATATAACCACTATGCTAATGTAGTACACTGAACTGCTCACATGGGGTTGAGGAGAGACGATGGGCCAGTGCTGATGGACCGGAATGAAACTGAAATATTCGTACATGTTGAATGAATGAATCAACACTGTGAGCATCATCCCTGTGTGCGATTTCACACGTCGTCCCGCTCCGCTCACTATCTTGGTGAAAACAGAGATAGCATCTGCGAGCCTGCCAACTGTGAGAGGTTTAGTGCAGCACATGTGGGTCGCCGAGTGTCTCAATCCTTGATAAAAGCCGTGGACTTTCACCTGGCTGATTACACTGTTTGTGGGAGCAGCTTGCAGCAGCGACAAGGCCCATATCACAGAGGCCAGAGGTCTTTAGGTGTGTGCTGCACCCCTTCGCACATGCTGTCACACATTCCTCATTGATTCAAATGCACATTAGAACTTATTAGTAGTTCGTTTTTAACCCTGTGAGGCACTTTTACGAATTCGATATTCAGTTGTTCAAGGAACATTGGAACTAATTAGTTCCACTTTTCTGTCCGGCCTTCCTCCCTCTCCCTTCCACTGAAACACTGGCTCTGTACAGTACATCCAGGAACAGCACGGACTGAAACTGTCATATCTTCTGTCTGTTGATACCAGTGAGAGGTCTCTAGGTTTATGTGTGTTTGGTCTCCAAGTTCATGACCACACTGCTCCACTGTTCACTGCAAACACAGCAGATAGTAGAATATGTCCATTTAAAGCTCATCCACCTGCTGCTGAATCCTGCACCGGGTAAATATTTACATTCAATTTAAAATAATTATCGACTGTTTCCTGACATCGAACGTGCTCCACACCTCAAGGTTTAGTCACCACACACATGCACACACACACACACACACACACACACACACACACACACACACACACACACACACACACACACACACACACACACACACGCACATTCTTCAGTCTTTTGTATGGCCCTTCTCTGCGCTGGACTCAACCAGTCATGGGTGATGTAATAGGTTACAAAGAATGGGTGATTCAGACACATGTGACATGAAGTGTGCCTGTAGGTCACGTAGTAAAAGGAGTGTTAATTCGTGAGCAACGTGAAAAAGTTTATCCAGTGTGTTCAGGGTGAAAGGTAGGTTTTGACAGTGCTCTGTGGTAAATCTTTACAAAGAGTTGACAAGTTACCCTCCAGTGATTCCTGCTGAGAAATCATTACATGCAGCTTGGCCCTGTTTGTTTTTTTCTTAGACAAACAAGCGCTTTAAAACAGCAGTTTGAAATTCTGGGAAATGTAATTATTCACTTTCTTGTGGAGAGATAGATGAGAGGATTGATGTCACTCTCAGGTCTATTCTGTAGAAAATACCAGTCCTCTAAATCGGCCTGTTTTTTTCATTACGATTCATGAATGTTAAAGAAAGTGAAAAATGTATCCATGTCCCATTTATGGAAATCTTTTCATTCGTTTAGATAACGTACCATTAAACTGAAAAGAAAAATGGGCCCTCTCCTGACCCATACACAAGTTTTGTGGAAATCTGCTCACTTGTTTTTGTGTAACTTTGCCTACAAACAAACCAATAAATGTACATAACCCCTTTAGTGGAGGTAAATATTTACTGTATTATGATGTAGCTTCAAATTAAATATGAAGCTACAGCAGACAGTGGATTACATCCATTGCCTTTAAGGGTTGCAGGGGGCCGGTGGGTACACAAAAACTGCAAACACAGGGGAGAACATGCAAAGACTGCACAGGAAGACCCCAGACAAACTGGGATTCAAACCAAGAACCTGCTCACCCTGAGGCGATAGTGCTTGAATGATTAAAACGTTTAATCCAATTTGTTTTTACCTGTAAAATTAGGCTATGCTGATGTAAATACCTGTTAAGCTGTATCGCCAAATATCTGCGGGCTCCAGCTGTATATTTAATGTCGCGGTGACATTCTTCTGATCTAATTCTTGGCAGGAAAGCATGTTGTGCCAAAATGTCTATCAAAATAAAAAGAAAGAATATTTCTCAACCTACTTAACATGAATATAGGTCTAATTTATATAAGCTAATCAACAGAATGTTTCTTATTCCCATCACTGACTGCCTAGTGTTTTATGAACGTATGCATCATGCTCTTATCACATCTTATTGTAGGTCAACAGACAAACAAACCTTGTGGCGTTTTATTTGGCTGTAAAGTGAGTTTGTTCTGATGTGAGGTTTCTCCTCAGCCTGACCTGTATTCAATATGGATCTCAATAAGTTGCAGTTACTGCTGTGATAAGACTGTCCTCTTTTCTCTTGATGTTGATAAGGCTGAGTTACTGAGTGACTAACCAGGCTGGGTACATTTTACTGATGCATAACAGTCCTCATTAAACACTGAAGCCTTAATAACAGTGTTTGTTTGGTCTATGAACACTTAGGGACAAAGGTTAAACTAACCCGACGGCTACAAAATGAGAACACAACTCCTCAGGTTTTCACTGTCAGCTGCATCTTCATATATACGACAAAATCGCGCACAAAAACTGTACAGTGGTGAGGAAAGGTCCCTTTTTAATTGTCGTGGGTTATTTATGAGACTTGTTGTTTTAATGAAGGGGGCTCAGTGTCACACAGCCACTAATGGCCGTAGACACACTGACAGTCAGCTGACTCGTTCTCAAAGGAGTGAGACAAACAAGTCTGTGTAATTATAGAAGATTGTATCTTTAAAAAAAGCATGAAATACCTTCTGCCCTTTTCTCAGAAAGGCAAAGGCACAAGACCAGTGACCAATTACACTGCTCACATGTGTATTCACACTAGTACAAGCTGTTATGTACAATGCAGTCAAGTGACAATCTGATATGCATAGTTCCCCGTTAATGGCTCAAATCCAGAAAATAGCCACCGTGCAGCTATTTACGCAACTGATCGCAAAAATGGATGTGGTTGCATAAATGACACACATGCATCGGACTGAGCGTGTTCTGAGGTGCATGAAAAAAAAACCAAGATAGACAAACAGTGAGTGGACTTGAGCTCACCTAATCCTCTCAGAGCTACAGTCACTGTTCATCGAGTCATAGCCCTAATATCTTTATCGCCAGCACCAAGTTTAGACACAGTAAACATGTCAGGGCACAGTGGGAACTGATGACACAGCTGAACGAGGCTGCGGCATCACTCTCCTCTGGGTTTTCTACAGCGCGCCTTTTGTGAGAAAGCCAAGGTTTGCCAACGACAATTCACACATACAGGGAAAATAAGTTTGTCGGTTTCTATCCTTGTTTGTTTGTTAGCAGGGATTACACAAAAGCAGCAGAACGGATTTCCACGAAGAGGGAACGAAACCATATCATTCTGGTGGAGATCCGTATCGAGGGCGGATCTGGGAACTTTTTTTACATTGCAAAATAGGGAGTTTTTCAAATTTCTCCGGGAATAATTCATGCAACTTGATGAAAAAAAAAAGATATTTCATTTCGGGATCTGATATCTATGTGTGTGTGAAATTTGGTGCAGCTTGATTGAATTTATGGGGACTGTTGTGCTTTGGCAGAGCTGTGCACTCTGGGTGTCATATTCTGGTTCAGCTTGTTTCATGCAGCCTGTGACATATCCTCCTTGCCATATTTGTTCAATCAACCCTGATTAAAAACGTATTGATTTAGGCATTTAGGTCCCGGGAGGAACAACACATTCAGGCAGCAGCAAGTCAGCCACTGCAGATAAAGTTGGAAACTGCACCTTACCCGGCCCCTGTTTTGATTCCTGAGGAAAATATGTGAGGTCAGGATGACAGGAATGTTAGCTGTTGGGTGAGACTACACCACGTTACATTCAAGCCCAACTGCAGAGGTGTGATCTCAGTGGAGCGGGCATTCAATCCACAGCTCGACTCAGTTCCTATCAAGTTGATTGGAATTTCTGAAAACTGAAATTAAAAATATAATCCTATCTATACAGAGGGAAGAGAGTGGTAACAGCCTCATCTGTGTCACATGTGGGTTCAGCTGCTGCAGAACAACAAGGTGTGTATATAAGGAGTGGACAGCGGCTGAATGATCGGGTTGAGAGCGAGGAGTTGTTTGTATTGGATAAGGGAGCATTAGTGGATTTAAGAATGGCAAGGAGGGAGTTAAGGAGTCACACACACAGCACAATGAGCATGAATGAAAAAAGGATGAAAGAGCTAACTATTCACTGTTTCTGAAGAACATCGAGGGTAATAAGAGTAATAAACACTGGAAGTCTCAACAATGTCTAAATTGCAGTTTTGAAATGTTACATTATCGACTCTGGAACTAAACTTCTACTGTTGGCTGCTGTGTGTAAGAATCAGGACACTCTAAAAGCACTATCTCACCATCTCAAAGCACTGTTTCCAATGAATTATCTAGCCCACTATATTCAAATTCGTCCTGCCACAGTTTCATAACGAAGAAATGAGAGCTTGAATGTATTATGTGGCAAATGCTACAAAGAAAGGGAATTTCTGCATCCGCCCATTTGTTCAGAGCTCTTCCCCGGGCCATGTGCAACCCCTCCACAGAATGTCATTGAAATCGGTGTGGTAGTTTTTTCATAATCCTGCTGAGTAACAAACGCAGTTAAGAAACATTTGTATAAATATTAGAGTTTCCTAGAGGTAACATCTAAACACTGAGGACCTCAGGTGAAATTTGAAGGAGTCATGTCGTTGGGAATGAGCTTTCAGACTTTGATCAGATAAATAAGCTCCACAGATGCACATGTTTCATTATAGATTCCATTTCTGTACAGGTATGACAATGTATGTCTTGAAAGTGAAAGGTGGCCCAACCGAGACTGAATATGCACAGGGCCCAGATTTTTGTGCTACGCCCCAAACACTTACAGTGAATTTATAACCTCTCGACAGACTGACTGCTGGATGTGGCCATGTATTTAACACACAACAAATAAGAGCGGTGTTTATGTTCTTGTTTATCACATGTCTTATCTTACTCTCTGCATTAAAGTACATGAAATTCTTACCCAAAATATCAAACTACCACATTGAAACAAATCTGTGGTTAAACAGAGGACAAACATTTTACAAGGAGGACATTGACTGATGCTGTACTTCCTAAGATATTCATTCATGACAAATGGAGATTTACTGCTGATTAACCCAGTTTTTTGCTCGCAGGCGTGAATACAAAATCTCATATCAATGATTGACGATTTCTTTTGGGAAAGGTTGGATATAAAATTGGAGCGGTGTGATATCGCGCTGCTGCGTTACTTTAGTGTCTGTTGTTGGTGGCCCAGATAACTTCACTGTTAATGATTTTTTATTAACCTCGGAGTGAGGATAACCAACACACTCCTCAGGATCAGGTGTTAGAATCCCACAATGTCACAATGTTGTAAATCAAAGGTCGTTCCCATTCTGCCTCAGGACAAAACCGTTTTCAGCACTGGTACTCAAAATTATATAAAAAAATGTTTAAAAGCTCTCAAGCACCAGTGTTTGTCCTGAGATGTCCTTATCATATGTTGCCTGTAAGTGACGTAGAAACGCTTTAATCACCAACACTTTTCAAACCACCTACCAATTAAAAGCATTGTTTTGTGTAACTGTATTCATCGTGTGTCATGCTGCCTTCACGGGCTGTTGTCATTATAACTTCTGTGATTAGACTACATAAGATCACGTTGGAGAAAGTAAGTGGTGAAGGAATTCAGTTGTTTTACTTGTCAACTGAAGTAAAAGTTGTGTAACTGAGAAAAATGTAACTGATGCCAAGACATCTCGGTTTCATGTTTGGTAGCCGTCAAAAATCTAAATTATAAGTTCCCAATGCATAAAAGAAAAATAGCGCACATATTGTTAGTACAGAGGCTTGTATTGGATTTTACTGTATAGTCCAATATTTACCAATATTTGTAAACACTTCATATATGTAAGGCATATTTAAAGTGCATAGAACTTTTAAATTGTTAATCTGTTATAAGTTTTTATACATATATGATAGAGCCTTGATTAATTTTGCTTCGTTAAATTCCATTTAATATATATATATATATATATATATATATATATATATATAAATAAACATTCCTTTAGGCTATAATATATGTTAAGTTACTCCAGCACGTTTTAATATAAAACAAACGGCCCATAAGCACCTTCTTATCTGATGAGTGTGTTTTTCTGTGCAGCCCCTGAACGCAGCACGGCCCTCAGGCTGATGATCCGGCGGTTTGAGGATGAAGAAGCTCTTGTGGGCGGGGCCAGCACGAGGAGGACGAGCGCGACGTGACTGCACCGACTGTTGTTGTTGTTGTGATCGGAAGTGAACGTAGCGCGTGTTTATCCTCTGACGTCACAGGGCCGCACCTTCAGGACACACTTAGTCAGTAGTGAAGCTAGTGCACACTTTCAAGTTTAAATATACAGCACAATTCCCCCTTTTCCCCCCCTGTGATTTTTTTAAATTCTTTATTCTTTTAATATTTGTTAACTTTTTGAATCCGTACTAATTTGTATTTTTGTGTTTCTCTGGATTAAAAAAATTATTTAGGGCCTAAATAATGCACCACTCAGACAAAAGGCAACTCAGGCTGCTACTTTAAAGGGTCATTAAAATTACATGTAAAAGACAAATTAGAAATGAAATAAAAATCGGGCAGAAAATAAATGCTTAACAGAGGCACGGAATTATTGAAAAACATTTCAATGAAACATTAAAATACTAATTAGAAGACTAAAAAAACAAAGTAAAGCAGTAGCCCTGGAGTTCAATAAGTGGATGTGTTCCATATCAGATTAAAAGTTTAAAATCTGTCTAACACAAAACACCTCTAGTAGTTTACAAGTAGACTTTTGCATAAACTTACTGTATGGTATTTATCATGGTGTCACCAATTGTGTACATCTAACCAAGTAGATAAGATTTTCTAACTTAAAAATACTAATTTATATTAATATTTAACATTTCCATTTAAGGTTACTTTACTTTACATACATTACATTTATATGGCAGCCACAGTTACTATGGTTACTGAGCAGGTTGATAATAATGATAATACATTTGATTTATGTGGTGTTTTTTTAACGATGCTCAAAGACACTTTAGATGGGTTTAAAGCATAAAAGCACATTGAAATATAAAATGCATTTTAAGACATCACACACCAAACATCCAATCATGTGCATGACAATTACTAAATAAACAGGACATGACAATAACAGTGATTCTTTAATTACTTTTTACTGATAAAACTGAAATAACTTCCCCTAATATAGTATATAATAAACATTATATCGTAATGGCAGTGAGATATTTGTCATTACTGCTGAGGCCTCACTGACAAATGGAAGGAAATGGAAGTCAAGAGCTAATAATAGTGTTTTTGTCCTCAGTGCAGCGGGCTCCCATGGTGTCTCCTAGCCTACATGTAAACAAGCTGCAGAGCAACTGCCTCCAGATTAGCTTGCAAAACACACAAACACACACACACACACACACACACACACACACACACACACACACACACACACACACACACACACACACACACACACGCTCGGTGGGTCATGCTGAGAGGTTAAGTACCTTCGTTACTGTAACAAATCACCTAAATGAGGGGATCAGGCCGTTTCAATTTGACCATGCACAGTGTCATTGACCCCCGTCCACAATTTGGTGCATTCTTGTAACAAAGGAGATGTTTTCTTATTCAGTGGCAAGGACGGAGCGGTAGAGGCCATGTGACGGACCTGTCGTCCAGAGACACACTTGCATAGAGCAACGTCAGGAAATCTGTAGGATCCAGAGCAATAGGGTAAATAGCACAGAGAGAAACGTATGGACAGTGTGAAGCATTCAGAGGATTAATGCTTGAATGAGTTTGCTCAATCAGTAAACACAGACAAGCTGATCCATAACAGGAGAGAGACAGACAAGCTTGTGTTCCCTGTGACTGCGCAATTAGATGAACTCATCCACCTCAATCTCCTGGAATCATTTCATCATCATTATATAGACATTTGTGCAGTTTGTGATTTTTATAAGCAACGTTTATTCTATCTATAAGGCCTTTGAAAACTAACCCTATTCTGTTATTGGGGAGTGAAAGACAATCTGCAAATGACCCAGAATAGGGAATACATTAGAGACGAAGGGGGGAAAAGAAACAGTGAAGATAAGAAAAGAAAGTGTTTTTCTTTTTTGTCTCCGGTCCCTCAATGTGTCATTCATTCAGTCACATGCTGAGCCATTTTGTCTGACTGCCAGGCTTTCTGAGTGTAATCTCTGTTGACCAGTCAATGCAGCGAGGGAGGGAGAGGGGGAGGGAGACAAAAAAAAAATAAAGATTGGAAGGCAGGGGGGCTGCGTCGTAATCTAGGTCGTCCACCAGTAATCCCACAGGGTAGAAGTATGTCGTGGGCATAGGCTGCCAAATGCTGAGCTCACCCAACTCCTCTTCCTCGCCCTCGGTAGGGCTGGGCCAAGCTCCCGTCTCATGACAGACCCCCCTCAGTGCGCTTTCAACTCACATGCTCTGATATTATCGGCAAGAGATTCCTCACTATGATAAAGTGGAAGGGGGTTAAAATGCATTAAATATGACCTCAACATTTTTTTAATTATCCGCTTCATACCTCGAGAGCGTTGACTAACAGCCGCAATAAGATCAAATCTCTTTGTAACAGACGCGTTCTTCAGATAATTCAATTTGGCCGTGTTCAATTTAAAGCCAATTTACCAATTAGACATGGGGGACAGAGATTTAGGACGGTTTCTATCATCTCGCACTCGTGTTTAATACGATGCACGTATGAATTTTTCAGACAAGTTGGATTTCAAAGGCCCTTTAACATGCTTTTGGCTGTAAATGTCTTGGGTAATCCTTGTTATTTGCACATTATTTGCAGTCTTTCTTTCTACTAAGCCTGTGAATAAGGGCTGGGCCATAAATTCCCACTTGTCCTGTCCTGCCCCTGTGCTGTACTCATGTTTTGACCCAACAGCAGTGACGGTTGACTGCTCATTTAATGAACTTTGTGCCGTCTATGTGTTGGTCATGTGTCAAAGTGTCAGAACACTATAGAACAGTGCACAGTAAACATTCATGTATGGGTTGTTTTTTTCCCCATAGTCCCTGACCCTTTGTCCTCTTACTAAATCCAATATATATGAATGGTACATTAGAGTGACACCACCCTTTATAGTTTGAGGCTGCATTGTACTGCACTGTGAAATGTCACATAACATACTACTTTCTTCAATCAGTAGCCGTGCAGTGTGCAGACGTTCACAAGAAATGTAGCCAACGATGTTCAGACGAATTTAATTAGGTTACAGTTTAGGACCAGACCTGTGCCTCAGATGACCTGCAAAAAGAAAAGCAAACAGATTTCATAGATTACATATTTGCTCAGCTCAACCTCGCCACTGTGGTCAGTCAACTTTGTATTATGTCACCCCACTGACCAGGGCCTCGGGGGGGGAACGACTAACTAGGTGCAAAAGTTCAAATTTAACAACTTGATGTGTGTCTTCATTGATCTGTCGCAGCCTTAAAAACAGCCTGACCTGCATTTTCATGCTACTGTCACGTTCACTTCAGAGTAAGTAGTATACAAGTAAAACATACCATGATAAAGAAAATATATATATGACAGAGTTGGACAAAGTGCCAGGAAGTAGAATAAAACCACCTTTAATCGTTGTTTCAGTGTGATGACTACTGCATACTATTCTGCCCTCAAACAAAAAATATATATATAAAATATCCTTAAAAAAAAAAATCACTTTACAGTCTGTTGAACAAGATACTTCAGGCGATAGTAGCATCTTCTTTTAAACATCACGATAATTCCTGAAACAGGAAATACTTAACAAAGGTACAATGAGACACACATGAGACCATTCATGAGCCTTGTGTGATTTAAAAGGGGGTGTGTCTGATCAAATAGAACATTTTCACTTTAAGTGTTCCACTAGAAAACATTAAAAAAAACACACAAAAGTGCAATTTTAATGAAGGGAACACACTGTCACAAACGAAAACAGAGAGCATCGTGGGTAAATGCTGGTAGAGAGTAAGTAATGTAACTGCTGTGTGGGCTGCTGAAAAAAGGAGCAGCTCTTGTGTACGTGAGGAATGAAGACTCTGTGTTCACATGCATCCTCTTAGCAGCGAGTTCGTGGTGTGTGCTGCCTCCTGTTGAGCAGATGAGGGAACTTCCAGCTGGAGCCTGGAGGAGGAGATGCTCCTCAGAGTCCCAGCTGAGGCTCCTCTTTGTCCTGACTTGTCTGAGCTGCTGCTCGGCTCTGACCGGCACACTGGAGAGAGGAGAGGGTCTGGAGGGCCGAGCCGAGGGAGCGTCTCTCTTCAGGAGGGACTCGATGGAGAAAGGACTGCTGAACTTTGTCTCACGTGTGATCTGAGCAGCTTCAGGAGAGTGGAGATCTGAGCAGTGCTTCGATGCTCTGCTGCTCATGTCCTCTGTTTCCACTTTGCAGGCCAACTCAGGGAAGAGCTGCAGGATTCCTTTAAAGTGACGACGCACCATCTTTGCTGTGATCTGACCGGGGTCCAGTTTCCAGTAGTTCCTCTTACTGTGGAATGAATCTGGGACCACAGGAATCTGAAAACACAACACAACTGAGTCAATACTTTTCACAGACACGGGTTATTCTTTCATTTGATAGCATTATAAAAATACTTGTTATTCTGGAATAAAACACGTACCTTGACAAAACATGAGTGTGTTGACAAACAGACTCTGATGTTGTTCTCAACAGATTTCCTGTCTTCACAGATGAGTGGGGCCAGCCTGTCCATCAACTGCAAAAAAATCAGGTTGAAGTTTAGATTTGAAGCAACGATTTGTGTTTCACATTACAACATCTACACATAATGACCGATGTTGGTTTCTTACCTGAGTGAAAGTGAGCATCTTGCCTGCAGCACCTTGGAGGACGACAGCGATCTTAGCCAGGTAGGTGGTGCTCTTCCTGAACAAACCTCGCTGATGCAGCTCGGCTCCAAACTTCTGGGTCCTGTTCTCCTGCATCTTCTTGGTTGGAGAGTCTGAGCTCAGAGTTGTGCTGTGAACAGTGTGTCTGAGTGCAGATGTGGACCTGCAGAGGTCAGCCCTGGATATAAGTGCTATCTGGACAATAGGACATTAGAGGGTGTGCACCAGAGGTTAATGAGGAGCTTTTCATGAGCAGATGAGCTGTTAGTGCTGGAGGTGGAGCCAGTGATTAGGGAAACCATTTCCAAAACATCATCAGCATATCTGAACGTGCTGGAGTCTGATCTGCCCCTAACCATCCCTAATTTATAATCTCAACTTAAAATAAAGCAGCAGAGGACTAACATTATATACATAGAGCACATAATTACTTACAATTAAATAACTGCACGAACCATACAAGTGAGTCTATTAAAGTATTGTTTTTAAAATAATTTAGCTTGGTTGGATTTTAAGCCCTCAACAGACACAAGGCAAATAAAGAAAATAATATATTGTGATTTAAATAAATTATCATTGTGATCCTGTGGAAAACAATTATCTGAAAGTTACTCCCGCAGTTGAGAGGCAGTACAAACATTGTGTGTTTCACTTCTTACAGTCGGGCACAATACACAGTTTAAAGACACAGCTCACATTCCAGTGAGAAATCGAATCACATTCCAACAGTTTGCAGGTCAGTGATCGCTGCTTTCAAGTCAATTGGGCCACATTAATGATGAAGACGATTTGCATCAGTGATCCTCATTCGGATGCATGAGCCCAACTTACCTGTGCTGGATGCTTTCGTGCAAGAACACCTTTACTCAGATGAATGGATTTGACTCCGCAGGACTTGGTCCAAACAGTGCAGCAGCTGAATTCACTCGTCTGTGATTGACGTGTGTTGCTCAGCTGCTCCGGGGTCAGTTCAGAGAAATAAAACAGACAGGACATCTAACCTTGAAGAGGTCATTACAGACTTAACTGGCTTTTGGGTTTTGTTCAGGAAATGTACTGGACTACATTGGGATGTTATTTATATTTTAAAACGTGATATATTATAACATCTCTACATTATCAACAGGAACCCTGCAGTTGCCACAATGAGGAAGCACTTTGGAGAAAAAGATAAACTCCTAAGAATTAACATTAGAACCAGACTCACCAGAGGGGATTCAAGCACATGATGCCTGACCTTTAGTTAAAATGAAAATGTCATTACAAATAGAAACTGGTACCGACAAAATCTCAGTCTGTTAGTTGCATTCTGTTTTTTGTATTTTTTTTAAAGAAAAGTACCCAGAATAGTATTTCCATCCCAGAAACAAATGATTTCTCAGCTGGATTGCGAATTTCCAATTTACTAACATCTTTGACAGCCAGTTATTTATGTAATAATGAGGATGTAGTGATTAAGTTTTCAATTACTTCTGAATATCAATTTGTGACTTTAACTAAAAGTTTAAAAAAAAATGTACAGCAGACTCAGTAGTTCCAGATTCACGCAAGACATTTTAATAAGCAAATTATTTGGTTAAATAGCTCAGTACACAGTATGAATATTTTACATTTCAATCATTGTTGATGTTAAATGTTATATATACAAGATTTTAATCTGTAATATATAAGCCAACAACTATATTCTATGCAAAAGATGATGTGATGGCATCCTGAGCGGCCTCTGCAGCTCAGTGATATAAACATGACACCTGGGCGAACGTGCTGCCTTTTCCCACAGGGCTGTCAGAGTGAAAGGCCCAAAATAAGTTTTAAAACCAACGTTCGCCAACAGAAGTGTCTCTCACATGACGGCTCGGACGCTGACAGGAGCACTGACCCGTGGATGAGATGTGACGCGTCCATCTCGGTCTGCACAACAGCTGGATGGATTGTTTTTGTTTGTGGCTGTTCTCCGGTACACAGGGTGTAACTTTATCCAGTTGGGTTTCTGGTTATGTGTTTAGGGGCCAATTTCACTGGGCATTGACACCCATAGGCTGTATAGACAACAACTTTGCTCCTGTTTGCTGTTGCATTTGTTTTGGTCTGAGATACTGGTCCAAAAAAATGCATATATGTTGTCTTTAAAAGGCTCAAACTAAAGCAGGGTAATTAAAAATATTGTTAATGTGTGTTAGTGAAATGCTCCTGGTATCTGTTTAGTCCACTAAGTGTACATTTTGTGAAGCTCAGATGAGGTGAGAATCACTGGAATGTGGCTGAAGACTTCTCCGGTTTCAAAGCTTTAAGTTTGTTGCATCTGACACATTCCAGTGTTTGTCACCTCGTTCACAGCCTCTGTCTGTGGGAGAGTGATTTACTTGTTTGTGAGGCAGCAGCACACTGGTTTAATCTACCACATATTCACTATTTACCCTTTCCATCACCTCTCTGAAAATATTACAAAATATCATTTGATACATTTCAAATTGTCTCAAGATAACAGGAGCTACATCAGACCAGGTAAGGAGCCGATATTTGATGAAGAATGTGCGACTGAAAGTGCGAAGCAAGGGAAAGAAGGACGAGCTCAACTTGAAGCCAATTCAGAGGAGCAGTTTGTTGATGGGCTGGGAACAATCACCTCCTTTGGGAAATACTCACAACTTGAAAGTGATGAAGTTCAACAATCTTTAACTGTTGGATAATTTACTGTTAAAACTTAATGTGCCACTGGTTTGAACGTCAGTAAATGTCACATTTTTCTACTCATAGAATATTTTCAGGCTGAAGGATTTGAAAACATTTATTTTTGTGATGTGGAGAATGCTAATTTGTGTCCATTTAGACTCATTAATCCTGTATATGTAAGATTTACATTTTTCTGTTTTAAATAATTAGAAGATACATGACGACACATAGAAGTTGTAAAATACCTCAAAAGTGTATTTAAGTGTCTTGAGTAGCAAATGCATTAAATTCTGATGTGACAGTGATTTTTAATTTCCATTTAAGATAAAAAAATAAGTATAATTTGATTAAATAGCTCAGTACACAGTATCAATATTTCACGTTTCAATCATTGTTGATTTTCAATGTTATATATACAAGAGCTGCTCCTTATTTCAGCGGCCCACACAGCAGTTACATCACATTTACCCATGATGCTCTCTGTTTCTGGCTGTGATGTGTGTTAGACCTGACATGAGAGCTTTCTCCAGCACTTCCTTCTAATAAAAAGTTGGCTTACTTCAAGTCATGATCCTTGACCTGTTTTCAAAGGAAATTACATGATCGTTGGTTTTTGCACTGGACAGCTTAGTCTTTTTAAAAAAATATATTATATTGTTCCCCACTTTTTTAACATTTAAGTTTATTCACGGGACACAAGCTGCTGAAATTTCAATTAAAACTGGAATAATGTGGGTTTTCAAAGTCTTGACACATCAGGTTACTTTCCACTGTTTTGCTTATACCAAATGTCATTGTCTTTGTTGGACAGTGTTAAACAGTATAAGAACCATATCTACACGTTTTTGTTCCAAACATCACAGATTGAGAGTGGGAGTGTCAGTAAAGTGCTTTTAGTTTTCTGTCCTCTGAATCTGAGTGAAGAGCAGATGAGGTGAAAATCCCTGGAATGCTCTGAAAAGCTTTCAAGTTGAAAACATCAATTAAAGGTATTGCTCTTGTTTAATCACCCACATTCCAGTGTTTGTCACCTCATTCACTACAGTCACTGTCAATTACAGCTGCAGGTTTAATGTGGTAAAATCAGCATTGATTCGCTGAAGGTCTCTTTCGTTGTAAATTATAATTGTCAAAGTGCAACCTTGGTGTGATCTTAATGAGTTTTAATGAAAAGTGTAAAGTTCTTGTTGCGCTTTCTTTGTGCTTAGTTAATATGAGCTTATAAGGACTCATGTTATATATCTTGTAACATGGAAGACAATGAATGATCACCCAGAGAAGTGTGAATTGTTCCCCATCTTATTTTGCACTTTTACTAAAGATAGTCACAGAATTTATTTTCATCATTTTATTGAAAAACATAAAGTGCTGCAGAAGGATGACATGAAAGGTCTGAAACACATCACAGCCAGAAACAGAGGGTATCATGGGTAAATGCTGGTAGAGAGTAAGTGATGTAACTGCTGTGTGGGCTGCTGAAATAAGGAGCAGCTCTTGTGTATGTGGGGAATGAAGACTCTGTGTTCACATGCATCCTCTTAGCAGCGAGTTCGTGGTGTGTGCTGCCTCCTGTTGAGCAGATGAGGGAACTTCCAGCTGGAGCCTGGAGGAGGAGATGCTCCTCAGAGTCCCAGCTGAGGCTCCTCTTTGTCCTGACTTGTCTGAGCTGCTGCTCGGCTCTGACCGGCACACTGGAGAGAGGAGAGGGTCTGGAGGGCCGAGCCGGGGGAGCGTCTCTCTTCAGGAGGGACTCGATGGAGAAAGGACTGCTGAACTTTGTCTCACGTGTGATCTGACAGCTTTGCAGGCTGCAGCTTCAGGAGAGTGGAGATCTGAGCAGTGCTTCGATGCTCTGCTGCTCATGTCCTCTGTTTCCACTTTGCAGGCCAACTCAGGGAAGAGCTGCAGGATTCCTTTAAAGTGACGACGCACCATCTTTGCTGTGATCTGACCGGGGTCCAGTTTCCAGTAGTTCCTCTTACTGTGGAATGAATCTGGGACCACAGGAATCTGAAAACACAACACAACTGAGTCAATACTTTTCACAGACACGGGTTATTCTTTCATTTGAAAGCATTATTAAAATACTTATAATTGTGGAATAAACACGTACCTTGACAAAACATGAGTGTGTTGACAAACAGACTCTGATGTTGTTCTCAACAGATTTCCTGTCTTCACAGATGAGTGGGGCCAGCCTGTCCATCAACTGCAAAACATCAGGTTGAAGTTTAGATTTGAAGCAACGATTTGTGTTTCACATTACAACATCTACACATAATGACTGATGTTGGTTTCTTACCTGAGTGAAAGTGAGCATCTTGCCTGCAGCACCTTGGAGGACGACAGCGATCTTAGCCAGGTAGGTGGTGCTCTTCCTGAACAAACCTTGCTGATGCAGCTCGGCTCCAAACTTCTGGGTCCTGTTCTCCTGCATCTTCTTGGTTGGAGAGTCTGAGCTCAGAGTTGTGCTGTGAACAGTGTGTCTGAGTGCAGATGTGGACCTGCAGAGGTCAGCCCTGGATATATGTACTGTCTGGACAATAGGACATTAGAGGGTGTGCACCACAGGTTAATGAGGAGCTTTCATGTGCAGATGAGCTGTTAGTGCTGGAGGTGGAGCCAGTGATGAGGGAAACCATTTCCAAAACATCATCAGCATATCTGTCTGGATGCTCTGAGAGTTCATCTCTGTTCACAATAATACAATATTAAAGTTATTGTGTTTTTGATGTTTTTCTTTTCATTAATGAAAATAAAATCATTTAAATATTTAATTTAATTTTCCTGTATGAGTTTGGAGCTGGAGGAACTTAGTCCAAATTTGTTTTGAAGCATTGCACAACTAATTAGCTTTTACTTTTGTTATTTATTATATATTTATTAAAACCCAGACAAAAATAAAATATAAAAGGAACTGAAAAACATTTTATAATACAAAAATGTGACACTTTCTGATATTCCAACCGGTGGCATATAAAGCTTTAATATTGATTTGGTTAACCAACAATTAAATATATAAATATTGGCTCCTTACATGGTCTGATAAAGCTCCTATTATTTGTTGGCTATTTTAAATTGATCAAGTAATATTCAAAGTTTTTGTAATATTTTTACCGAGGGCGATGTAAAGAATAAATAGTGAATATGTTGTAGATTAAACCAGTGTGCTGCTTCACTAACAAGTAAATCACTCTCACACAGGCAGAGGCTGTGAATGAGGTGACAAACCCTGGAATGTGACAGATACAACAAACATAATGCTTTTAAACTGGAGAAGTCTTCAGTCACATTCCAGTGATTCTCACCTCACCATCCCTCAGCTAGTAAACACCAGGTGGAATCTAACTTTATTTGACATTTTGTGCCAGGTCAGAAAAGGCAGATTCAATTCATGAGGGTGTGAAATTTTGGACCAAATCAAAATCCTGATCTAGTGAATTGAAATGTGGTTTCTTTAGAAAATAATTAGTTTCTAAAGATAAAAGTTGAAATCAAATTGTGAGTCAGATTTGATGTGCAATTGCTTGAAAATTGTCCATATATCAATGTTCCGTCTGTTGTTTCTGTGATTTATTGCCTCAGTCAACTGAATAAGTAGCTCACCTGCCTACATGATAGTGGTTGTGCATCATTCAATACAAGGTTGACTAGATATATTCTTCATTTTGTCAAAGTGTCCTCTCTCTTGTCTTAAAAAAGACAAAGTCACCACATTCTGTAAGCACATTTGTTTGCTGTTTTACATGATGTGAGATGTTAACTTAAAACATTTTAATATTCAAAATGGCAAAAAATCTCCTGGTGAATGTCCATCTGGGATTATCTTCTTTTTGCTCTGTTTTGTTCTCCACCACCTTTTTGAGAAAAAAACATGTGGCTCCTCAGCTGCTCCTGAATGCTCCTCTGTTTTCAGCCAGTTGCCATCTTTGTCTGGCATTAACACTGAGCAAGTAGCATTCAGTGGATTGTCAGGACAACAACATGTTGTGAATCAAAACGAGACGGACAGGAACCAAAACAGTCAAGTTCATGGTCAGGATTTTTAAAATCACTTCTAAATACACAACTAGCATTGGGCAAAAATACCAAACCCCACAGATCTGATTATGATCGCTTTGTATATCTGTTGGTGATCATTTTTTATGTTCATTTAAAATCTGCAGCATGACTTTTAATCTTAAATAGCTCACCGATGCAGCTAAAGATACGACAAAGAGAGAAAGAAACACTTTCTTTGTAAAAAGTTAGAATTTGGTCAGTTTAGTCCTTGAAATTTGAGAAAAGATCTCACACAGTATAAACAACAGTGTCAGTGTTGCAACGCAACGTTGAATCCAGCTGATTTGAAGGCAGTAAATCCACAGTGTATCAGTTAATCCTGCAGATATCAGCATAGTAGATACGACTAAAAACACAGATTACAAAGCTATTGAACATCCAGATGAGCCACTTGACTGGTTCTGTTCTCATGTACACGACCACACCCGAGGGTTCAGAGCTCATTCTCTTATGATGTAAAGGTCCTCATTAACATGGAATACACACTGTCCCCTTTAATGTCCAACTGAATCTTTAAGGGCTATCTTCAGATCAGTGTTAATAGATCATTTTCAAAGAGGCTGAGAGTCTAAACATTAGAGGTTCAGTGTGTAGAATTTAGTGACATCTAGTGGTGATGTTGCATGTTGCAGCTGAATACCCCTCACCTCACCCTCCCCTTCCAAACATGAAAGAGAACCTGTGGTAGGTGTTTAGTTTGTCCAGTCTGGGCTACTGTAAAAAAACATGGTGGCCTCCGTAGAGAGGACCCGCTCCAGATGTAAATATAAAGTATGTAAATATAAAGGGCCCATTCTAGGGTAAAGAAAACAATTCGT
Source organism: Hippoglossus stenolepis (assembly GCF_022539355.2). Classification (NCBI taxonomy): domain Eukaryota; kingdom Metazoa; phylum Chordata; class Actinopteri; order Pleuronectiformes; family Pleuronectidae; genus Hippoglossus; species Hippoglossus stenolepis. Next base: position 11,938,189 of record NC_061499.1, read on the forward strand.
ACAATTTAGATGAAACGTACTACTGAAAACATACAAGATTATTTTATATTTCTGCCAATAGATCCCTTTCACCTAAATCTTACACACTGGACCTTTAACAACTCCTTTTTAAGTATGTGGATATTGTTATACTCTGTTCTCCCTACTGTCAAGTATTACAACCCATCATATACACAAAGGCTCAGAAATATGAATAGAATAGCATTAAGAATTAAAGTGAAAGTACAGGTCTGGTCCATCTGAGTGCTAAATCTTTAAATCATTATCATAGCATCAGTGTGTAAGCAGCATGTTAATGTTGTAGCTGCTGCTGGGGAAGCTAATTTCACCTAGTGCTTCCTTTACAGGAACACCAGATAAACTGATGATTAATTGCAGTGGAAAGACGAAAAGGTTTTGACCTCTCTTCTCTTGGTTGTTTTTTGTCAGCTATCAGATCGTTTATTGAAATGAAACTGTGTAAGATCAGTGTTCTGACAGAGCTGTTAACTCAAGCTATCTGAATGTGACCATGACGCTGCTGTGTGATGTGAGACATCAAAAAGTTTGGAGACCACAGGTTTAATCTTTGACAAAGTGTTGTATTTTAAATAGGATTTATTATCTGCATGAAATCGTAACAGGACTCAGGACTACTACACCTGTAACCATTTCTCATAACAAAGCAAAAGAGGAAACTAGTTATTTAATTGTCAACCTCAATCTTTATGTCTGCTCTCCACCAATTGTACTTAATACAGAGGTTCTGCAGGTATATTAATAAGTTGTACTTATGTCTTTTTAAAACCTTTTAAAGTTTATAATGAATTAAATTGAAGATCTATTTCAAGCTATGTCCCAGACATACTTACACTTACCCATAATTTAAGATAAGTGAAGTGCCCTAGTTGGGAATAACCCTCAAAACGTGACATTATCTCTGAAACTACAGAAGCAGTAGGTATCCATCCAAACCAATTTAAAGATCCATGGTGATGTTTGTAGTTTTATTACAATGAACTACAACACAGACATTACAAACTTTGCAAGCCACCAAAACATTTCTCAAATTTCCTAAAAATCCTGTTTAGTTACCATTGAGATAATAATAAAAAAAATGTAAAAAAAAAAAAAAAAATCAACCTAAATATATTAAAGTAGTGTATGTAATTATTTAAAATTCCAATTATTGAATTTTACACTTTAAGACCCCGCAGGAACCCTGTTAACAGGAAAGCAAAGATTCATATATTACAACTTGAGCTTCCTTTAACAAATACTCAGCATTTGTATTGGCAAGGTTTCATTCTTAGCTCAGTTTTTTTAATCCATTATACAATTTTCTGCCTCATTTAAAACTCATGTATGGTAGGTTTAATTTTTTTTTCTCATAATCCTTTAAACATGTTTGTATGACATCAACCGTATGAACAGAAGACACAGGACAGAGACTAAATGAAATAAAATGCCATTTTATTGTTCAGCCGTGTCATAACCTCGTCTCCAAAATAAGAACAGCAGGACTACAACTGTTTTTCGTCAACCTAGCTACCCCTTGACAGCACATAAAACTGGGTTTTATTAGACCACCAATGATAGCGTTAAAGACTTTTCTATCAGACATCCAAAGATAGCATACAAAATAGTTGTTAACCTACCAGTGATACTGTATATAAAACACTTCTAGATTTATCCCCAACCCTCCCTCAATTTCACCCATACCCCTCTTTAGAACATTTGTGACACTGACATATTTTATGCTTAAACAAGCACATATTAAGAATGCATAATTCTCCATTTCTGAGATTATAAAAAAAACTACACAATGTTACACTTTAAGTCAGAGTACAATTCAACTGATTATTAGTGTTCTACACATTCGGCCATAAACCAAAGGAACATTGTATAATATCACTATAACTTAACACTACATGTAATATACGTTAAAAAAAATTACAAATGATTAGCAAGAGAAAATGAAGATGGCTAGTGTGAAGGCAAGCTGGGTCAGTACCATAACAGAGAATGAGTAATACAAAAAGAAATAAAAAAATAGAATAAGAAAAATAGAAACAAAAACTGATAAGAATACAGGCAAGGCTAAAACATGTGTTTCAAACTTAAGATCCACCTCATGTGCACTCATCCATATTAGGTAACCTGCTCCAAGACCTCCATTGTGCGATTCCACATCTCTGATACTTTAACCCTTTCTTTCTTTCTTACCCCTGTTTCAACTTGCTTTAACATTCCCATGGCAACCATCTTCTTTGTTTTCTTGTGTCAGGCACTTTCCAAGACCACTTATTCCTCTCTTTACCTTCAACAACTCTACAGGCCAATCATAATGCTGCTTCAGACAATAGAGGCCAATCACAATGCAGGTTCTATCAGAATACAACTGCAAAAGAACACAGGTCGGAAATATGAAGTCAATGTGCTGCCAGTCAAATAGATACTTGTTTTCACTGTGAACTAGTTATATAAGAGTTTTGTGGAAGTCTGTCTCACCAATCCTACAGGTCAGTGTCAAACCAGGCCAGCTGGTTGCTGTCCATCAGGTCCTGGGAGTGGCCGAGGTCCGGCAGCGGGTCAGTGTGGTGGCCCAGGTCGGGTAGAGTGTCAGCATGGTAGTCGGAGCCCTCCATCATGGGGTCTAGCAGGGTGTCCTGGCCGTAGGCTGATGGGTAGGCCCTGTAGGCTACATCTGAAACAAACAACAACCTTAATAACTGCTGCAAAACATACACATCACACAGACAGTTTTTATTTCAGCTTGTAAAAAATGCTTTGAGAGATAAATCACATTTACAAGAGGCGAGAGCGACAGTAGGGAATTCATCAGATATATATAAAAAAAAAAGAAGCTATTTACCATCCTGCCTGTAAGCCAGAGGGTCCCCCTGAGCTCCCATATCCAGTCCCAGGTCTCCAGTCTATAAAAAAGGCAAAAGAGTGATGAGTATAATCTGTTAGAAGTCAACATATATGTAGGGGTGAAGGTCTTTGTCTCAGCTTTATTCACCAATTCTATACTGTAGCTACGATACAATTTTGAAATTACTACTGTGGTTACTTCTTCAGTGTGAAGACACTATATAGATGAACAATATCACATGTCCCCATATATATTATTTGATATCTAGATAAACACATCACATTTTAGGTGAAATTGAATGTAGAATTTATTGTGTATACTGAGGCCATGGCATTGCAGATGCAAGGCACCAGTTATCATCCTTCTAGTGATTATTTTTGCAATATGTTGTGCTGCCGGCAAAAGCCTCCAAGAACATCCGAGTCTGGAATTTGTTTTGAGAACTTCACTGTACTTTTGTTCCCCTCGACCGCAGACTAACACTATACTCAGAACCTGATATGAGAGATATGTTGTCCCTGGCTGTAGAAGTTTGATTATAAATGATTCTGTGTACCTCATTCCACGCCATAGGCTCAGTTCTGAACAAGGAGCTGGTCAGCTCCACCGACAGACGTTTCTTGTAGTCCTGGGGCTTGTCCTCAGACATGCGGAACAGGACAGCTGCAGCGTAGGTTGCTGAAGGAGAGAATGCACCACAACACAAGTAAAGTAACTCGCTCTGACAATCTGAAATGTGTGTGGTCTGTACATGTACACGTTTACTCACCAACGCCCTCATTGCGGGAATGCAGCAGCTCAGTGAGCGGTGCAGTGGCTCCTTCAGCTTCAATTGCCTCAGCAGCTTCTTTGTCCTGTGCCAGTTCACACAGAACACCTGCTGCCACACGCTGGATATTCTCCACTGGAGAGTAAAGTAACTGCAAGAGGCAGAAATGTGATTTAGACAAAACACATTGTGTGAAAGGAAATAGTTAAAATAATGCAATGACATTTATATGTAGTCGATTTAAGTTTTTTGTTGTCCGTAAGATTTAACATTTGAGGGTTTAGTTTTACCTGGACAAAGAGTGGAATGGTGTTGAGCCCTCTGATGACAATTCTGTTGTGGACGTCCCGGGCAAGGATGTGCAGAGCTCCCGTGCAGCCTTCCACGATTTCCTCCATACGCACACCCTCCTGTAATATGTGAGGAAAAGGGAAGTCAGTTCTGAATGTACAAATAAAGACAATCTGAGGGATTGTTGGCCTGGTTACGTACCACAAACTGCTGCTGGTTGCCTCCCATGCTGGTGCGCCTCTGGGTGTCCTGGTGAGCCCTGACGAGCAGTTGGACCAGGCGGGGGATGGCTCCCTGCTCCCGCAGAGCACTGTGGTTGGCTGGGCACAGAGCAAGGTTCCGGATCAGACCAACTGTGGCCTAGATAGGAGAAAAATTACACATGTTGGTTGAAAATATATCCAATGACGTCAGCATATGCAAAGTTGATTGAACATTATAATTAGTCTGGGGGGAAAAGTGCAGGTGTAGAGAAACGGAGATGGGAACTGACCTTGATTAGTGGCCAATGGGATGGAGGGTGCAGGAGTTTGACCACCACAGGCAAGCCGTAATGAAGGCGCACAGCGTTCTGGGCCATCTCAGCATCCTGGTGGCGGGAGGTCAGGTGGCGAAGGGCACAGACTGCTGGCTCTGTGATGTCCTCCCTGTCGCCAGCCCGAAGCACTGTTCGCACCAGAGCCTCAATTCCTCCAACCTGAAGAGATGAGTTCAATCGGATCATAAGTTATTTAAAAAAATAAAATAACTAGACCAAAATGTTTAATCAAAACACACAATCATCTACATACAACAGATATTAACAGTAAAACTTACCTGGCAGACCATAAGTTTGTTACTGTAGTTGTTACAGGTCAGGTTGGAGAGGATGCCAGCAGCACATGTCACAACATTGATGTCATCACTGCCCAGCAGCTGGACCAGGGTCCCCAGAAGACCCTCCATTCCCTCCTGATGAGCAGAAGATGGGGCAGCAGGATCAGAAATAAGAAAAGGGAAGATTGCATGCATTCACAGTCATTTTTCATATTGATTTATTAAAACAAAATAATGGATTTTTGTTACACTATCAACACATTGATGAATGAGCAGTTGTAAACACTGAACCTGTGCATCATATGTTGTTAGCGTTTGTGATCACAGACATTTAACTCATAATGTACCTGTTTAGTGGCAGCATCTGAAAGATTCCTCAAAGTCCAGAGGCAGTTCTGGACCAGACGCTGGCTGGGGTCTGTCAGGTGAAGCCCCAAGGCCTGCATGCCACCTACACACGAAGTCCAAGGGACACAAACAATTACATCAGAGCCATTTTATCACATTCGCAAACCACAAGTACAAAATCTGTAATACATCCTCAGTTTACTGTAAGGAGTAAGGTCACTGTTAAGTATTTGCATTTTATTTCTGTACGTACCAGCCTCGACGATGGCAGGCTTGTTGCTTGAGCAAACAGAGAGCACCTTGAGCACTCTGCTCGTGGTCCACAGCAGTTTCTCATATGTGAATGTTCTCATGATGTTGACCAGGGCTTGGGGGCCACCGCTGGCTAGAATGATCAGCTAAAAAAATAAATCAAGACATGTTTTTGTTTGTATATTTTACAAACAGCCAAGTACTTAAAGCAGACACGTTAGGGACATACAAACCTTGATGAACTTGGCGAATTACAAAATTTAAATGAAATCTTAAAAAAGTGTTCCAATACCTTGCTTTCCTGGTTGCCATATGCCAGAATCTGCAGGCAGTCAGTAGTGATTGCCAGGAACTTGACGTTGGTGTTGGCCAACAGGGCCACCATCTTCTGCAGTCCTCCAGCTAGACGCACCGCCATCTTGGCCCCTTCCTGATGCAACAACAGGTTGTGGAGCGTGGTAATGGCGTAGAACAACACGCTGTCCACTGGCGAGCTGGAAAAACGAATAAAATAATGAGAATGTTAAATCACCTTATAAACTAGTATTTCTGATAAAAACATGACCAGTAAACACAAAGTAGAAGATTTTCCTACACTGTGCATAAACACAAGATACAATCAGTTTCTGTCAAGACTCAGCTCAGCGAGTGACAGTCATCAATCACTTTTAGACACCATATACTTGCTTGATGATAAGGCTGCAGTGTTTTTAACGAGACAAAACCTTCCCCCCCCCCAATCAAGAAGTGTTGAAGATAACAGGCTTGCTCGGTCACAATCAGCTAAGAATGTGAAACGAATACCCAAACACACATGCATGAGTGCAGCAGGGCCGTCACACTCTGGCTGAACTTGGATTTCACATAAAGTGTTGGATTAAAATCAGCTTGAAGTTGAGACATTTGGTCCTCAGAGAAACAGGGGTACTTCTATCTGGTGAGTAGCCCCTCCACATCAGCTTATAGCCATTCTTAAGAAATAGCCTTTTTCAAATCCAAATATAGCACGTCAAAATGTTTCCTAATTTCTTATAGTGCCTTTTACTGCTGAAATGAGAATGCATGATGTACTTTAATAGCAAAAAAAACTGAACCCTGTCTTTTATTTTTTCACATCAGGATTTCAACAGTGCCAAGTTAAATTTGAGACAAATGATGAAACCTGTAAACAACAAATCAAATACATTGCCAGTGTCTTCAAGAAATGACTTGCTCATCTGACAATAAAACCACTGTATAGACATCTTTAAATCAATACGGATACTTTGGAGCACTAAGCCACTGCATTTCCTGTACGCCACATCTGCACTAACAATCAAGGAACAACGGACATTTAGGAAAAAAAACACTTATAGGCGCTCTCAAAGCACAACAAAGAAACAATAAATGTGATGAAATCTTTTGAGTGACATTACGATGTAAACAATTACTACACTTAAAGGGTCAAATTACTACTCAGGTGAGCAATCTAAATTGCATTCAAACTCATGTAGGGATCAGGTAGCAGCTCATACGCTCTTTGAAGTGTAGTAATGTGATTCCAGGTGGAAATTCAAACACACATGCGACATCCAACAAGTCACGACTTGCTAAAAGGATAACTGTTTTGGCTGTGCGTGTCTTGGTTTTCAAAGGTGACTACAAAGAATAAAAGTTTTAAACTAGGTATGCTGTTCTTTGTGAAGTAAGCTGGTCGGTGAAGGAGTTGGTTATTTGAGCATAATGCTGGAGCTTATATCAAAGCATTGATTAATCAACTTATGATTGATTAAAACAAACATCTTAGTAGTTAATAGCTAGTGGGATGTAGTGAATTTAAAGGCTGTTAAATTGTATTAGTGTCGCTTTCTTACAGACAAGGTTTTCAACTATTTTAATCCATTCAATTGAAAGCACATTGACTAGTTCCTGTAATATATTCAGGAGAATTAGTCCCGCTATTTCTCCAGTGTCTTACCCAAGCATCTTGACTAGGGCAGGGATGCCTCCAGACTTGAAGATTGCAAGGAGCCCCTCACGATGGTGAGACAGGTTGTGCAGGGTGCCAGCAGAGCAGCGAGCTGTCTCCACATCACCAGTGTTCTGCATGGCACGGACAACAGCCGATACCATTTGTGGTGAGCGCATCAGGGCATGCCGCGATGCCTCCTTCTTTGACAACTGGTGCACCATTACAGCTGCTTTATTCACAACAACCTAAGACAGAAAATATTTGTTAGGGGTCCATGAGTTACTCGGCCGGCATCACTTGGACATTTTGGATTGTTTGTGTTAATGAGACAATTCACAAATTTCTACGCGTACCTGGTCCTCATCGTTGAGCAGTTTAGTAAGCTCTGGGATGGCACGAGTGGCCAGCTCAGCATCATCTTGATAGTTAATGAGGTTGACGACAGCATGTTTCAGCATCTGAGAGGGCTCTGCGAGGCGCTGCACTGCTGTTGGGTGGGCTGCATCCAGCTGGGTGGGTGGGATCTGAATGCCCTCCTCCAAGGTCTCAGGGAACATGGCAGCACGTACACGCTGGGCCCGAGTCATGGCATAACCCTCAATGTCTGAAAAGAAGACAACATTATGACATTATTACCGAAATTTACCACAGATTCTGTCTTCTGTGCTTATGCCACAGTATCTATGATGCTGCAAGTATCACAGGTACCTGGGGCCTCAGGAGTGAAGGGTGGGTTGAATTCCCAATCATAGAGACTTGGATCGTCCTCCTCGGCATCAGGGTTCCCCTTGCCACTGAGAGATGGTGCACTGGTGGTAACGCCAGACTGGATTCCTGAATCCAGGTAGGACTGCTGCTGCCACTGGCTCACAGCAATCTTACTGTCCCCCATTGCCATGTCCAACTCCATCAAATCAGCTACAAAATAAAAGGGTGAAACATGAGGAATAATAGATAAAGAGTATTGTATGATTTCATTTCTGACTTTTAGCCAGATGTTGTTTTTTTTACCCCTAATCTTACAGGATTTAACAATCTCCTAAAATATTCGGAAATTAAAAAAGTTATTGATGAAAGGAGATGTAGGAATGGATCTAATTTATTGATTAATTAAAAAGGTGGTTGTTAGGCAGCAGGGAAATGGAGAGGGACATGAAATCAGAGTGAGAATGAAGTCCCCTCAGAACAGTTTGAACAGAACAAAAGAGCAAACGAAAACTTTGCATTCTTCTATAACTTAAAAAAAAAAAATAGGTAAACATTAATTCAACTCACTATCCTTCAAACACGTTTATTTTATGTAAGGATAAAACTTACACATAAAAGATATCGGATTACAATCACTTGGGGGGGATACTGTGACATGTGCTCACCTGGCTCCCATTTTCCTTTTATTTTCCACAGGGCCTCGAGGCTCACGGCATTTTATTTGCTCACGCACGGTCGTAAAAAAACAAAACGATGAAGGCTAATATTTGAGTTGACACCAAACTAATCCACAGGAAAGTAGAAGATCGCGAAGTTTTTCATACTCACACTGGGTAGCCATTGTTCTTGCCTGCCCTCAGCCCGCACAGCAGATATGTCTGTAAAAAAAAAGAAAAACAAGTCCACAGGAGAAGTGAGAAGAACTCAGACTTGACTTCTTCTTGCCAAAGTGGCGGTTTTCGTTGGTGCGGTGTTTTTTTCCTCTCTTCCTACGTGGTCCCCGGTAATAAGACGTTCTGCTGCTGCCGCCGCTACCTGAGCCAGCTCCCTCTGCTCCAGCGAACGTAGCCGTGAGGGGGGAAATACCGAAGCCTCCACCTCCAGCCCGAGAGAGAGAGAGAGAGCGAGCAGAGCAGAGCGGTGGGTATTTCCAGGCCCCGCACGAACACAATTCACCATTCAGCAGCAAAGAACATCAAAGGCATATTTCTCCCCCTCCCCCCCATGCCACGGCCAAGTTCCGACCCCGCAGCTTGGGTTTCCAACGAGAGAAACTCTTCCCCTCCGCCCCGCAATCACTTCCATGACTCCTCCTCTCCCGGGTGCCTCGGACTACGAGCCGCCTGTGAAAACCCGAACCAACTCCCTGGCCACAAAGGTTACATCCACCAAGTATTTTTTTTTTATGACATATGATTTAACACCGAAAAGCGCTAGCACGGGTTAGCCATCTTAGCTAACAGGTTGGCTAGCTTTACCTTGAGAAAAGCTCGCTCAGCTAGCATAACGTGCGTAGCTAACCCCCCCTCCTCTCTCCGCTAGTTAGCTCGCTAGCTAACATAAACAAACACTGTTCAGAGCTTCACCCACCGGATTGAAATCCCCAACACTCGCCCTGTGGTACAGTCGGTATTAGCGGAGGTGGCAGTCAGAAGTCAGCGCATCGTTGGATTCGCGACTTTCAAAAGCAAACCTCACAAATGTTTAATTCTGGGCTGATTAGCCAGGCTACCCAAGAACGTATGAAAAGTAGATCCAAGCGCCACCGTAGAAAAACCTGCTGTGCTACCAGCCAGATCAGAAAAAACCCCCCACCGGAGCCCCCCCCTCCCTCGGCAAAGAGGCTTTTCTGTGATAAAACCACACATTACCACGATGCTCGCGTGTTGCACCGTGGCCGCAGGGACCGCGGTGTCCTTACCAGAGTCGAGCGGCTCCTCCGTGGTTCGTGTCGGGGAGATTGTCTCTTTTTCTCTCGGCTGAAAACGAGCTCCGAGCTGCTAGGTGAACCACCCGTGAGAGTCCGAACCACACCCGCCGCTGCGCCGCCGAAGATGTTGCTTCCGCCTGCGCGATCGAACATCAAGATGGCGTGGGGGAGAAAACACAGTATTCTGCCGCACTAGGAAAAAATAGGGCGCCATTTTAAACAAAGTTGTAGCCTCGGAACTATTATTTCTGCTGCTGCATCTGCACGTTTACACGTTTTTATCTGAACAGCAGCCGATCGCTTCAGTTGTTTGTGATTTTTCACGAAAAGATGCGGGACACTCGCTGCTCTGATGGTGGTGGTGGTGGTGGTGAGGGGGGGCGAGGTGCATTCATTAGAGAGGAATGTGATTCATGAGCTGCTGAGAAACGAAGGGGTTTCATTAACATGCAGTTTGCACGGGACCACAAACAGAACTATATTCTTTTATTTATCGTAGTTAATTAAATCATCATCAGGCAAACGTGAGTGTTGCTTCTCAACCATCTCTAATCTCATCTATTTTCAAAAGCTGCCACAGAGTTTACATTTGAATTAATTTCCAAGTGATCAGCTGCAGGAAGAACACAAATATATAGACTTCAGACTATACCATGTAGTAGGAAATATGATTTTATCATGTTATATATACAACCCATAATTTGATCCCCTAACATATAAATTGTCCATCTTAAAAACGTTGAAAAACATGCCATGGCCACAATAACATGATTCTTGTATAAATGGCATTTGATAGTTTTTATCGTCACATGAACCGATCAATACAACTGTGAGTAACTAAAGTCCAATAACTAATAGAAAGCTGCAGTAAACTCAGATATACTCATGATGTATTTTTGCTGTGTGCATCTATTGATAGGCAAGTTGTTATCTAATTGCAGTGCAGATGCCAGAATAACCAGTCTGATGTGTAACATTCACTTGTACTGCACGTGTGTACTTGAGCATCCACTGTTCTTCAGCTGCATTACACACACACGTCACAAATAACAGATAGAAAGGATTAATTTGACTTGTTAATATGGTTTTACTGAAAGAAAATGTATTGATAAGCTCTGATATGGAAACAATCAAACAGAAAATAGTTCTCACGCACAGTATAGTGTTCATGCGCCTCACACATGCAATAGGCCGGAAAAGGTCAAAGTCCATAGTGTGATTAGAGAGCATATTGTTACTGTGCAAGGAGACTTATGATCATTTATTGTACCAGATGAAACATTTTATATTTCATATGAAAGTGTGACAAACACATGCAGAAGGCCAGTAAAAGATATTTGCACAGGTATACAAAAAATCCGACATCAAAGGTGATTTCATTTATTTCAGAACTGCTTTTAGCCAGTAATTGGGACTAACATCAAAGGCTTCGAATTAAATCATTTGACGGTAATCCACTGTTTCCCTCTGTGGTGACGAGAGGAGCACATGTATTTCATTTACATGAGTGGTGATAGAAACAGCATGGAAAAAAGAAAAGACAATTTGCAGAACAAGACAATATAATAAAAGACAATATGCAGAACAACTACTGTATGTCTGCAAATCACACTTATATATACATACATATAGTTACAGTTATTGATTCTAAGAGATGGTCCTCTAACTCACATTTATCATACTTGAAGATGTGATATATTGATGCTTCTCTTGCTCAGGGCAGTTTGAGATGAGAAATAGCCAATTCAGCAGCCAGAGTCCACAGAGGATGAACAAAAAAAGGTAACAACTTACAATGCAATCGCCCTGAGGTAAATACTTTCATGGTGAGGCTCATCAATGCAAGTTATGTTTGGTGCTGGTGAGTATGCCCTCACCAACAATGGATGAAAAACATAAAAAACATTTGAAAGAAATGTTAATTGAATTGAATCAAAACCACAAAGAGTCTCCAAAAAAGATGAGCGGTGACACATCTTCAGGTCAGTTACCCTAATCCAGCCCATCTTGAATAACCATGAACTGGACAACTGAGAATCTTCCCAAACAAAAAACTATTAAAAACACTATTTTAAGTGTTTTCCAAGAAGGTAGTTTTATCCCCTATGGTTTTGCTCGCTTGTCAGCAGAATTATGCAGAAACTACAGAATGGATGTTCATTGAAAACTGAGCTGATTTCAGACATGCACTGAACTCTAGACATTTTCCAGAGATTTTCCAGATGGCTGCAAATGTGAGAGTCCAAGTCAGCTGCTCTGGACGATCTTTGGAGTTTTTCTTGTTGCGTTGAACCCGCCTGACTGGAACAATCTCCTGTTGTGTTCTTGATATGTGAAAGAAAAACTCTGGATAGTGTCTGGACCTAATTGTTTGGACATTTTCTGAGTTCATGTCTGAAGACGGCTTTGGTGAACGATGGGACATGGGTCATTTTTTGATGATCTTTAACATACTATTTTTTTTTTTTTTTTTTACATTTTCACTGATTTCCCAGAGAATAATTCATGGATCTTGAGGGGAAACAAATCGGGGATGTTTAGGAGACTTATATCTATGAGTGTTATAACTTTGGTGCAGCTTGCATGAATCTAAGGGGAATGTTGGGCCTGAGGTATGCGCTCCACTGAGTGCCATTCTAGTTTTTACTTTGCTACTTCAGTGTGGTACCCTGCATTAGCATTTTGTTCTGCCTGAGGAAGAAGACAGTGTTCACAACTCATTTTCACCTCAACACCACCTGCTTGCTGTATTTCAACTCCTTTTATCCATCATCTGCAGTCTGCTCTTTGGATACATTTTGCATATCAGACGCTCCAAACGCAAATAACTTCAAAATGTCCTGGTGTTAATTCAGTGTTTTGCATACGGCACTTCAGCAGGTGGATGCTTACCAACAAGGACTCAAACCCAAGTCATGCAGCTGGAGGATCCTCAGCCGCAGCCTGTTTTCATCCATCTGTAATTAGTCCCTTTTTTTTAATTTTTTTTAGAGCGAGTAGAGGAGGAATGAAACCAAGAGAGGCTGGGTGGATGAATCCGAATAAATACACCTTTTTATTTGACTGGTTAACAGATCTGATTATACAAACGCCAACACAGAGCTCTGAAATAACAGGACCAATCAGCGAGACAATGACTGTACATTCTTAATGTGACCCTCCTGTGTTCTGACCCCCTTTTGCCCACCCACAAACCTGCCCCCAGTAACTATGGAACTGAATCACTAGTGCTTCTTTATGTACAAATAAAGCTCAGCTACCCACCCACCCACCTAATCTATTCAGTGCACCGTCCGTTATCTACAGGTTTGAGCAGTACATTTACCAAGAGGGGAAGTTTGACCAATCGTAGAACTGGGTGCCATGATGGACCTTTGGTGCCGTCTACACAGGACGAGTGCTCCAGGGTGAACTTTGATTTTGTGGTATATTTTATTTGTCAGGTTTGGTTTGTGTAGTCCAACAGACATGGCTGCTGTAATAATAGAGTGTGCACTGTTTTTAAGAGGCTGTAGTGTAAGAGCATAGTCATGAAGTTTTTTTTTTTTTTTTGCCTCTTTGTTGAAATGCAAACAGCCAAAAAATACAGGTCTAGGTTGAAGTAACTTAACTTTCTTAATACGCTTCATTCATTCTCTCATTCACTCACACAAGCACACACACACAAATACTGGTATGTTTGTCCCTTCATCTAAAAAACAAAAAGACTGTTTGCAATTTTGTTACAGGCATATTTTTTAGTTCTCAATCTCTTCCTCTGGCCAAGCGTGACTGCCCCACACACATGATACACACAACCACACAATCATCCCTATAGTACCTAAGTGCAGTTTCTTCAACATGCGCTCTTCAGCAGTTCCTACAGTAAAAACACTAACTGTACCATCACAATAAATGGATGGATAAATTGCTTTCATTCTTGCAATCAATCTTGTCCAGCCCGCCCCTCACTTCTTCCCATCCCAACCTCCACACCACCATCCCATTGGTCCCCCATAGCCATTCACTCTCATGTAACAGACAGTCGTAACAGTAACAAATACTCGCCCTCAGTTTAACAGCCAGGAAGAGAAGAGAAGAGAAATAGGGAGGGGAAGGAGAATGAGGTGCGTAGGAAGATGCAGAAGAGAGGGTGAGGTCTTCATCTTGAGGAGAAAGTGAAAGAGGATGGGGGAGAAAAAACCCGATGTGCCCATCCCTCCGAATCCCCTACTTCCCTTCTTCTCCGCCACAACTTTGTAATGGAGAAGGTGCTGAGGCTGGAGGGAGGAAAGACACGGGAGGTGAAGGGTGACTGAGGGGGAGGAGGAGGAGAGCAGGGTGAAACGTGTTAGTCTTCATGTGTCCTGGCCGTCGGTGGCAGGGGTGTCGTTGGCATTGGGTAAGTCTGAGTCCGTCTCCCGGCTGGATATGCGGTCGAGTTCCGCCTGTACGTCGCTCAGGCCCAGCTTGGAACCTGCATCAAGTGTGGGTAGATACAGACGGACATTTAAATTAGTACAACATCTCAGAGGAAAGTAACTCAGAGGCCAAGAAGCTTTTATCCGGTGTATCAGTGAGTCATTACGGCACGATGCAATGAGCACATTGAACACATGGTTAAAATAAGATCTAGGTGAAATGTGAATAATTGATTAAAGTCAATGTGCCATTAGGACAGGGGCTTATTTTTTTTGCTCCCATGTTTTGTCATGAACTACTCAACAGATTTCCACAAAACTTCCAACATGAAAGACCCCATTCAATTTTGGTTTGGATCCAGACAAAGACAATGCAGGATTTCTTTTGCACTTAATTTAACACAGTGAGATATGGCGTTTTTTGACATTTTCACCAATTTCCCAGGGATTAATACAAGGACCTTGATCAAACATATTTAGGGAACTGATATCTATGAGTGTGGGAAATTTGGTGCAGGGGAACAGAAAGACTACATGGCAAAATGGAAACATCAGCCTTAGAATCACTTATGTAAATGCAGTAATATACATTTTATTGTCTCATACCTTCTAGAAAGGTGCTGCAAATAGACAAATTCTCATAATCATGTTTTTGTTTTTATTGCACTGAAAATACTTCAGTCATAACTTAACTATAATTTCTCCTCTTATTGCAATGAGAGGAAATTATCTTAATTACCCAGAAATTTTGTCAGTAAGCAGCAAAGTTCTATTCAGGTTTCTATGTTGTATTTCTACATCAGTGTGGAAACTACAGACTGTGTAGATATCAAGTTCAAAACACAACATTTAATAATCGGACCAATTTCGATAGGGCCTTCGCACTGTCGGTCCTCAGGCCACGCTTCAAGCTTTATTTTTTTTCTAAACACTTTGAGCAATTTTAAAAAAGTTTGTATTATCATGTCTCTAATGCTGCTTTTTGTAGGCTTCTGAATAAAATATGCTTCTAGCTATAAAATATGGTAGACATTCAGCCATTTCATAGAAAATGTGTAACGGGTTGTACACATTTTTATAGCCAATATGTTTGAATGCATCATAATTTTCCCCATTACTGCCCAGCCTTATTAACAACCATGTGCAATGCTCATGACAGATGTTAGTTACAATAAATGCAATGCAACATGCCAAACGAAAAGAACAATAAATAAATCAAATATAGGGGAGTAAAACGGAGGTGGTGTATGAAAAGGGGAAAGATCAGGGACGAAATGTAGGAATCATTATGGTGATAACTGGCATCTTCTATCACCACTGAAGTGGCAGATCTGGCCACTAAAAGGAGACCAATACAACTGTTATGGATCAACTTGTCATTATCAACATGCCTTTCTGTTTTACAAGACCCTGAGAAACGACTGTAATGTCATTTGCAAACACCTATTAGCAAGAAGGTACAATAAAAACATTTTAAGTTAAAAAGAACCAACAGCTTTTCTGAAAACAAAATGAAGGCACATTTTAATGTAATTAAAAATAACAGTGGGATCATCTCCTGCACCACTACGTTAGTCCTAAGCATAAGTTTCTGACTCAGCTGTGCATTTTCTTCCTTTATCTGCATATTGCATCAGTATATATAAACAAACCAACATCATTTATAGTCCTCAGGCCAGTTCTTGTCCTAGAATTTTGTGATACAGGAGGATTGATCCCAGCTTTGTTCCTTCTCAGGTGCTGGAGAAAGTTGGAGGCTCGGGGTGGGAGGGGATGGGAGAGGGATGAATGGATGCGTCTGAGAATGAAGTGACATACACAAGCAATAACAAATGAGGAGTGTCTCTCTCTCACACACACCTTAACGTGGCCAGCATCCTCTGACTAGTGCACATACACACACACACACACACATTATGGATGATGTTAATAGTGGAAATCCACAGCATTGACGATGAGTGTAACAAAATTGAGTCACAATGTTAAAAACAGGTTTAGAAATGATGAATGGTGTGTGGACTGTGTGTCTGATCCATGCACTCAGATCATGTATTGAGTCTTCCTCCATGTGGTCATGTGTGTTATGGGAGACAGAGGAGGTGAAAACCAAAAACAAGATGAAGAGTGAAAATGGAATTAAATCCTCAAACCAGGATGAATGATAATAAAAATTATAATAAAAAAGCAGTTTTGCTCTATCCTTTAGAACCAGAGCACTGTAACAACATGTCCTTAAGTGCATGTGTGTGTGTTCTCACCTGACTTGCGTACGGTTCCTGGAGTGTTGTTGCCACCACCCGGCGTCCCGGGACCCCCTGTCCCTGCCTTCTTTGTCAGTAGACTGTTAAAGAAGTTGGCCAACACACCCTCACTGGTCTGACCTGCAGGACACAAGAAGCAGAGTTAAAACACACACACATGCATACGGACACACAACAAGTGCAAAATATTGTTGCTACGGAAACTCATTATTAGATTAGTCAAATTTTCTCTTTTATACTTATATATGACCTGTATTGAGGACTTTGTATGTTTTGTGTTTAATCTTATTTGGGTGAGGTTTTCATATAAGCCATTACTGATTTCTACCACATCCGACATGTACATATATATTTACATTTCAATTATGTATTTATGTTGTGTAAAATAAACTAAACAATGACTGAACAGTGGTGATGTATGGTTCTGTGCAGTGACGGAATGGCGAACCTGACTGTGGCATGGTGTTTGCTACGTTGGCCGCTGCCGAGCGATTACTCGTCCTGGGAGAACCGGTGGGTGCTCTGCTCGTAGTATCCTGCAAACGACAGATTATTTCACACATATCAGCACTGGAGGGAGGTTAACTTTATTTTATGAGCCAAAACTAGAATAAAAAGGGACGCTCACCACAGGACGCCCTGCTGTCACCGCCGGCTGTTTGGCGAGCAGCGACTGCAAATTAGAGCACAATACACACACTCACTCCAATTAGTACTTAATTGGCATATCAAGAATCTCAAGTCAGCTCCCACAAGCAGCAAACCAACTGGCATTAACACAACTGAAAGGTTTTCTGACCTGCAGTTTTACCAGGAATACTTGGTCGTCTTCTGCTTGGATTTCCTTTTCGTGTACAATCTGATGAGAGGGGAGGAAAAACAAGTATTTTTCATAGAGTCTTCTTCACGTCCACCTTTTCTTAAAAGCTCTACTAGAGCAAATCAATTAGATTAGATAAATGTGTCATGATCTCTGCAGGTATATTGGGTCAAGGTTACTGCACTGGCTGTACACTGATGTATGATATCATTAGTTTGTGTAAAGGAAGTTTTTCAAGTTACGTTATGTTCAGCGGGAGCCCGTACCTTTCTGACTGGTGGTTTGACTACTACTTCCTCAAAGCTGTCTTCTGATTTTACTGTCTGGAAGTTCTCGTGAAGTATGGCAATCTTTTTCTCATTGTCCCAACCTGATGGACTGGCAGAGGACAGAGAGAGTTACAAACCAAATACAAATGGCTCTGTATACCTTGGACGGACGGACACACACAAACACTTACATGAAGACGGCATCTCTTTCCACCACTTGTGCGGGGCTGTGGAAGGGAAAGCCGTAGAGTCTGTGGACCAGATATTTGTAGAGGATGTCCAAGTTCTTCATCTCCTTCACCGACGTGTAAACCAGAGATGCACCGTCTGACACAACGGTCAAGGACATTTTCAACATCGCAATTTCTAATTACGGGAGCTTAAACAAATGGAAGTCAAACTAACGCCACAGTGATAAAAGATCTTTAGTAACCGAAGTACAAGAGAAAAACTGATTCTGGCTTAGACTAAGTGCTGCAATTACAGAGACTAACTAAGGCAGTGTACAACCTTGACTCATTTTAAAACACAATAACCACTGAAAATGTAATAAAGTTTCCACTCAGCATTGACTGATGGAATTATTCTGAAAAACGATTTCAACTGGGTGATCTGTGATCTTTATCAAAATTCACCTGATCCAAATTTCTGACCATTTACATAGTCAGCTGCCCCATTAAACAACCAGTACATAAATACTGTAGTTTAAATCTGTGTGACAGTAATCTTTTTTATGTTTCAGCATTGTATAGCTCACACCAGCCCAAAGAAGCAGCTGTGAGTAAATGTTGATTTGGTGAAGGATACACTGCAGACAAAAACTCCTGACGTGGGACTGGATGAAGTCCAAGTGTTCATCTCTGTAGTCGTGCTCCTTTTCCAAAGTGCTGATAGCGTCACACTGAGGACAGGGAAGGAGGCATCAGAGGTAAATGTGCGACAGTAGATGATTCCTAACAGATACTAATACAGTAGAGGATCATATATTCTCATATTTAAAAAAGGTATAGTATGTTAAAGCAATGTTTATAGCAGTAAATGTGTGTACCTTGGTGCAGACCACCACCACTGGAATGCCCAGGTTGTGTGTGAGTGTGTTGTCTCCTAACGGCAACAGCACACTCTCCTCCTCATCACTCCTCCTCTGCGGGGTACCATCCTCCCCACTGCCGGGCTCTGTGTACTCCTGGAACTGTTTTACAACTTCACACACACAAACGACACAATGAGCGCAATGAACACAAGCAATGTTAAGTAGCATTAACTGACCCGCCAAAGACAAAACCCAAGGGTGTGGTCTTGTCGTTTTAAATTCTTTGATAAATAAGCTGCTTATCTGAGAACTTATTTTTCATAGCTCTTGCAAAAACACACTGTGTTGTACTTGGTTTGATACTTAATCTACCAGTTACTCTGACTGCTGTCAGTATGACTCACGTCTTTGCTCCAGCTCCCGCAGCGTTTCCGGGGCGACCCGGAGTTTGTCGACGTGTTCCCTAGCGACGGCAGCCCACTTCTGGAGAGAGTCGAGGGCGTTCCACGGCCGTGACATGTCAACCGTTATCAGCAGCAACGTGTTGCTGATGGAGTCCACTGGCACGGCTACTCCCTGTAGACCTTTGTGGTAAAGGTCTCCATCTAACACCCAGGCATTACACCTAGTTTGATCTAAACGCACAGAAAATACATTCAGGTAAATACACAGTTCTGTAACAACCAGTACTCTATTTACTCTGTATTGATGCAAAGAGAATTACACATGGATGTGGTCATTTATTTCATGAACTGCATGGGGTCACTGGTTACCATCAATGTCGTCGTCATGGACACTGAAGTAGAGGTATTCCAGGCCACGCCCTTTCATGAACTCTTCAACCCCCTGTAGTTTTGCAACCAAGGTGGTCTTCCCCGATCCCACCTCACCTAAAAACACATGCACAGAAAATCAGTCAATATCATAGAGTGGATCAATCATGCCTCCCTGCTATGATAAAAGAGAATAATAATATTGCAGTTCAGTATTTCAACCATTGAAGATTTCAGTTTATATATTGTAAATGTGCAAAGCATAACATTTTTTGCAAAAGCATGTTAGGTGGCAAACTCACAGTCAACACATCAGACCACTTCTGTACAATTTTTCCTGTTCTCTATCATTCTATAAAATGGACTAGTTGCACACTATAAGGTTAATAAATGCAGGGTTAATATATACACCTCGCAAAAGTTAAATTGCACAAAAATTGGGCTAAAATCTAAGGTTATTTTATTTACTGATGAATCTGTATATTTAGGCATGATTTGTTTTATACAGTGAGAGCTTCACAGTTTCCTTAAGCGTAAGGTGAGAATTTAAAATAGATAATTTTGGCTGAACTGTCCAACATATAAAATATATTCAGTTTACTGTCACGTGAGGCAGAGCAGCTGCAACAGGGAAATGTTTGACATCAATGAGCAAAAATGCACATTGCATATATAATCTCTGTCCTTGTGACCATAAACAAAGCATGTAGCCCTCATATATTATGCATCTCCTTGCAGAGTATTGCATTTGCATTTGTCCCAGTATTACTGCTAACCTCAGACAGCACTCCTCTATTACTGTGGAGGCTACAAGGTGCATCCTTTCTTGAGCTGTGTCACATGAACCCACAGACAGTGTGGACTCTGTGCAGCATGAGCTCAGTGGGATGTTGTCGTGGACTGCATTACAAACTAATGGCACCCGACTCGCCGATTAGCTGGAATGGGTGGCAGGCTGCGGATTATCCCGGGCGGATGTGTAGACATTGTGTGTGTGCAAGTGTGTGTGTGCGCACGAGACAGGGAGGCACCGTCTCTCAGCTTCAATGGCCGCTTGCCCCCCCCTCCTCCTCGTTCAAACAACAGAGCGATGGTTTGTCTCGTCTCCTCAGCATCACCTGCACCTAGCTGTTGCTGCTAGCATGGCTGGATGCTAGAATGACTTGCAGTGCTTCAGAGGGGCCCGACTCTCTCAGAAGATGATGTAGTGTGTGTTTGTTTGTGTGTGTGTGCTCAAAAAACAAATGCACCTGTCTCCCCCCGCCCTCTGCTAGCCGATGCACCAGCTACCTGTTCGGACACAAAAGCAGCATCAGCCCGGGGGAGCATGCTAGCTCAGCTACCGAGGAGTGTTCAAGCCCAGCAGGGTGACACGATCACCGGCTGACGATGCCTACTAGCTAACCCCCCACAGTCACTCACACACAGACACACACACAGACAGACAGATACCCACCCATGACCAGGACATTTTTCCCAGACGGTAGCTTCGATCTTGAATGGGTTGACACCTCACTCAGGATGGTGGACCTGCGGACAGAGGAGCCCCGTTACAAACACGACCTGCCCGTTCGTTCATTAACAGACAAAACAAACAACCGGGTGGCAGCAGCTAACGAGGCTAGTGCCGCCGCCGCTGCTGTGTCACCGGAGCCGAGGCAGTGTGGTGCTGATGCTAAGCTACAGCCCCGCTAGCGCGCTAGCTGTCAAACCCATCCTCATCCCCGCAGCACAATAGACCCTCTGCGGCTACACACTGCCCCGCCGCTCCGCGCACAACCGACCCGCTGTATTCAAAACAAATCCCGCATCGCCCACCAGAGATCCTGTCCGTCATCCTCCTCCGGGTTGGAGCTCTCCAGTGAGCTCTTGGGTCCGGCTGAGGTGGAGGATAATAACGCACTCCTCCCTGACGTCGCCATCTTCGCAGGGCTTGGAAACAGCGAGTCGGAGCGCCCGGATGTAGCAGCCGTGGTGCTAGCCTAGCAGAGCCTGGTGCACAGAGCGACCCACAGAGAGCACGCCGCGGCCGGGGCGTGGTCCGACGTCCCGCACAAAGCCGGACTCACTGCTCCATGAGCTCATCCGCACAGGGACGGATCACACCTCACCACGCATCATCATTATGCCATGTTTACTATACATGAACTGGATACTTATGTAGTAGATTTATGAGGTACAATGATGCCAAATTACTATGTTTGTGTTTTTTTTTTTACTCAGTGGCGGTTTCAGGGTTTCTCCAGATCAGGGGCCATGAAGGGGCCCCAATTCACACATAGGGGCCAAAATACATGTTCAACATCCATGCTCAGATTCTGATTCAGGAAGGTGCACATTCAAAGGGATAGTTCACCGGGAAATGAAAATTCACTCATTATCTACTCACCACTATGCCGATGGAGGGGTGGTTGAACACGGTTCCAGAGGAGGATAACAGGGGACATTAAGGCTAAAAACATGGTGTAAATGACGCTATTTCGAGTCGAATTTGAATGTCGGGGCTTACAGACACTTGAATGACACCACAGGAGCAGTATGGAGGCTTTTCTTTTCTGTTGTTTTTTTTACGTTTGAAGAAGTATTGGATTGGGCAGCAATGCTGTTTACACCTGAAACTCTAAAAGTGTTTTGTGGACTCAAACACTTTACCCATCCCTCCATCGTCATAGTGGTGAGTAGATAATTAGTTAATTTTCATTTTTCGGTGGGTGAACTATCCCTTTAGGGTTATTCCTTGTTTACTTCTGTTTGCTCTGTAGCTTTGAGCAAATCTGCAGAATGTGGTGGAAGCCTTCATCTTGGACTTGTTCCAGTTCTCGTAGACCCAACGCTTGCAGTCACTGCTGACGTGCACGGTGAAGACGGTCTTGAAGGAACGCAGGCCCGGGCGAGTGATGTCGTATCCCACAACTCAGACCATGATCACAGGAGGTGTCTCCACAATAGTCACAGCCTCCACCACTTTCTTCTTGTTCACTTTTGATCCAGGTTGGTCGATACACGCATTGAATGTATTTTTGAAAATTGTTCCTCATTCAAGCACATTGTGTTCTTCAAAAAAAAGTTAAAAAGTAAAATAATAATTTTTAACAAATTGTCACATTTATTATTAGTAAGTGACTAGGTTTTAAAGATCACTGACAGGACAGGCGCACATCCGGGGCCAGTCAGATTTCAGCTGGGGCTAGTGCCCCCATGAATACCCCCCTGGCCCCATCCCTGGGTCCGCCTATGTGTGTTGAATGTAGCTATTCAGGACACATCATTTGCATATTCAATGTTGTTACCTATTTCCTGTAATTTTGTGCCACTTTGTGGTTTGAGGCAATTCTCCCTCACATTTCCTCAGAAATTATGTATCACATTTAAAGTCCTTTATATGTGGACATAAACAAAAACAAACATCAGTCCATGATGTGTGTGCAGGCTGCAGGGGGGATTAATGTATACGAATATATGTATTGTGACTGATATCCTATATAATAGTGAGTCTGCCAAAGCTTAGGCTATTATAATATATTTGGCTTCATGCTTGTCCTGGTCCATTTATCTGAAGAAATTATCAGGATAAAAGGACTTTTAAAAAGCCCCTGAAATCTGTTTTCTACAAAAAGAAATCCTCTTTAATACGCTGCCTGCCAAATCAATGATTTTATTTGTGAATAACATGGCACTGGGCCCTAAGCCTGGGATTGAGATAAAGCTGTAAAACCGTGTAAGAATTAGATGCACTTCAAATGAACTAGCCTTTTATATGCATAAGCTACATGAGACGTTGAGAGCCAGAGAAATTTAAAACAGGTTGAACAAAATAATAAAATATCAGAATTTAAAAAAGTTAAATTCCCCTCTCTCTCCTGTAATCCCAAATATCTACGGATAATTCATACCATCCAAGCTAACTGTATAACAAACCCATGATTAAAACACTGTGGCCGATAACAATAAAAACGAAGATAAGTCATGATTAAACACTACACTCAAAATCAAATCAACTTAACAAAGTGGAATGATTACACATGATCACAAGTTTGGTTGCTTGAAGCCATCTCTTTAGTTTTTGATGATGATGATGACGACTTTTATTATTCAGAGTCAAGGTCCAGATACACAACATTAAAACATGTACAAAAGCCACCCACCCCCCACACAATTTTTTGTATTACTATATACATATCAATATTAATCTCTAGCATAAAGACAAATATACCAATGCCTCCAGAGTTGGAATTAGTAGCGCATAGAGCTAAACCTAATATTTGATAAAAAACCAAGATGGTTTAATTTGGATTTCAGATGGATGGGTCGAGATCGATCAAGAGGGATGGATGGATGGATGGATGGATGGATGGATGGATGGATGGATGGATGGATGGATGGATAGATAGATAGATAGATAGATAGATAGATAGATAGAATAAAATAAGATAAATTCATATGAAGCTGTGAATCTATTGGACACAGCGTGAACCTTGAATCTTGGGTCTCAGATGTACGGCCATCGCTTATTATAAAACCGCTGAGACGAACCAATCAAAGCCGAGGTGCGGAGTGGGGGATTACTCCTTCTTCATCTTCACGCACGCGCCAGTTCACCGTGACAGCCGCGAGATGGCGCAGACGCACCGCGCCATTACGCACGGTCCCTGTGGCCGAGGCGCGCTCTCTCCCCGCGGCCCCCGGTGGAGCCAGCGGGATGACAAACTCCAGTTAAGTGGCGCACCGTCCTCCTCCTCCCCGCCTTTCACCCGGAGTCAACCCAGGAGCACGGAGCGCATCCTCCGCGCTCGGACCCCGCGGGAATTAGAAAAGCAGCCCCGCGCGCTCTGACAGCCGCACAACCCCGGCCGAGCTCTGCGGTGTGAGAGAGGGAGGGAGAGAGAGAGACTACACGCAGACACAGAGAGTGAGGAGAGGGAGATGGGTACGGAGGCGCGCAGTTACCCGTGATTGTCCAGTGAACGGCGGTGAAGTTGCTCGGCTCCGCTCGGATCTTTTCCCCTCCAGGTCGTTGAGGTGAGTTTTTTCTCCCTGCAGGGGATGAGCGCAGCCCGGGTGCAGGTGCATGTCTCACCCCGGTGCATGTGGGCTCCTCCAGATATTAGATCTTTTTTTTGGTCTTGTAAATGCTATATGATGGCATCAGATGCTTGTAGCCTGCAGCTGGAGTATAAAAGGTGTAACTATAAGCAGCTTCTTGTGTGTTAGTAACTGGGTGAATTAGAGGACATCAAACTAGAAAATATTCATTTTATTACCAGGCAGACACATGTGATTGTACAGTAATCCACAGGGACTTGTCAGATTCTTTATTGGGGGAAAGAACTCTTAGAAAGCCTCTGCTTTAATTTGATTCTGCTGGAGCTCTATAAGACAAGATAAGCTTTATTAGAGGAGGAGATCCGCTTTATTCTATGTCCTTCTCTCCCCCCCTCTCTCTCCCCTCTGCCACAC
The DNA here is from genome assembly GCF_022539355.2 of Hippoglossus stenolepis. Taxonomy (NCBI): domain Eukaryota; kingdom Metazoa; phylum Chordata; class Actinopteri; order Pleuronectiformes; family Pleuronectidae; genus Hippoglossus; species Hippoglossus stenolepis. Next base: position 11,963,124 of record NC_061499.1, read on the forward strand.
TTGCTTGTCTTTCCCTCACTCCATCCCTCTAATCCTTCCCCCTCTCTCCCTCTATCACAACCTCTGTTTCCCCCCACCACTCTCACTTGTCTCCCTCTCTGCCAGCTCTAATAACACTGAGTTCACACAGCACCAGGCTGCTTCACTTCTGATACTCCTCTCTTGTCTCTTCTCAGACCTGCAGCCACCTCTTATGCGATGTGGCCGGCTGAGCACGTTGCCGTCACCTGTCATGATTTGATTCGTGTTCTATATGTCTCATTGCATGATATGCCACTTAGTTCTCCACCTTATACGGGGGCCTGCATGTGCTGTGGCTGCAGGGCAGTGTTACTCCAGCACCTTTTCTGATAATCAATATGTGAGCAAGCAGTTACAGTGTACAGTGTCATGGACCTTCCTGTGGCTGAATCATTAATGTCACATCTGTCACAGTCCACACTGGTGCATATGTGAAGGTTGAAGGACACACATTTGCATACACAAACACACGCGCGTTCGGGAGTCAAGGATCATGGCCACTGAGCCCTGAGCCCTGATTGATCGTCACAGAGTGAAGAATAAAAGCTGACTGAGGAGCCTTGAAATGATTTCAGGACATCTCACGCCGCCCAGCAATCAATCAGCGCTATTTTGGTTTTTGTTTGGAGGCATTATTTAGATTTACACGCCAATTTCACAAGCACGGGCCGCTTTGTTGCAAAGCATTGAGCCACCCAACCAGCAATTTGCACTCTTCTGTTTGCGATTGTTGCTGCTTTCCACAATAGTTCAGAGAGACACTACTTGTCATAGTTCTTGGTAAATGTTTGAAATACGCAAATAATCTAAAAGTTTGGAAATGTGTCCACACTGGGAAAAAACCCACAAATTTTAGCCACAATCGAGACGCAAATGTCCCTATCACAATGCATTTGAGTAGGACTACGGTAGAGAAACCAGTTGCAACTTTTGCAAAACCACATTTTGTGACACGGTGTGATATGAAAATTCATTGTCACCCCTGGCAATGTGCAGCGCCTGTGACAGCTGATGCTCTCCTGTGTTGTGAAGGCAGATTCTGCACCCTGTTCTGCTACAGTACAGTGGCTGTGTCTTCCACATCCCCCATCACTATCAATGTCATCTTCTGTCAACCGGAACAGACAGGCATCTGCTGCTTCCCACACACACTCTGTCTTCTCTGTCTCACGCACACACACACACATAAACACAAACACACAAATGACATGCGGTAATGTGCCACCACCGCCATGCCAAACACAACTAACTTCCTACCACCCACACACAGGTCCCTGTCACACACCTGCCCCGTGGCTCTGTCCGCATACATTTGTCTGTATACAGGCCATTCATGGTGCTCAGCTAAAAATAATTATCACAAGCCAACACACACTCGTGGGACATGAATTATGGAGGACGGAGAGCGAGAGAGAAAAAGAAATAAAGAAAGAAAGAAAGAAAGAAAGAGAGAGATTCAGGTCAGAGTCAGACCCAATTCCAAGAGCATTGCTCCCTAAGGATGATACTACTAGACCGCTGCATTAATATTCAGTTTGTACCATCTAGCACATGAGACCTGCGGTTATCCTTTAGTTTGGTCTAACTGGACCCCAGGCTACCCAGAGAGTGCTTCATGTACATTATGGACTGGGGAAATACTTCCATGCATTTTGAGATGAATTATACATGCAACGCAATGTTCTTAACAGTACAGCCCGGTTTCATTGTCAACTTGATCTAGCTTTACAGAATAATGCCTCTGATTAAAGAGCACATGCTGGGAAGGTATATTAGTGAGTGTACAACTGCAGCTCAACAGTGAAAGGAATAATTTGACATTAAGATAAATAAACATTTTATCATTTAGCACAAGATAAATGCTCAAATGTTAATTAGTGAGTGTTCGAGGTGCCGCTGGGCTGATTCAGTTTCCTTTGGGCAGAGCCTGGTTTGCTCTTTCCAACTGATTCCCTGTACTAATTGCTTAGCTAACGGTCTGTTGGCTGTTGGCCTCAAATTTAGCAAAAGTGAGAGTGATAGTCATCTTCCAAATTGGCAAGAGAGCGAATAAGCGTATTTCCTGATACATCGCAAACTATTCCTTTAATGGCCCTGCACATCAGGGAAGGCGTTTCCAGCACTTGTGCATTGGTGATTAGTTCTGGGACGTGGGTGGTTTTATGTTTGGAATTACTTGAGGCGACAAGACCCATATGCTACTGAGAACTACAAAGTTATTTAAACAGGTGCAATGTAGCTGAAAGGAACGTGAGGGAGACGTCAATCAAGCTGAATCTGCACATGTCCCTTGAGAAAGAGTCTAATTAGTAAAAAAAAACTGAAAACAACTATAGGGCCTTTAAAATCAAGATAGTTATCCACTGTTACCTATGAAGCAATATTGCCACAACTTGCCCTATGTATATTAGTGTACAGCCAACTTATTCCCTTGCTTTAAGCTGACATATCAAGCAGTTACACTGGGAGTAATCGCCCGGACTCTGTGCAGTTGGAATACGAGAACACTCACCTTGAACAAATGATAAACAGCAGATACCTTTCGGCTGCATTGAGTTAATGGGTCATTTTCCTGCAAGTGAAAAACGACGGTGTCGCAGTGATTAGATGCTTGACAGTTTTCTATTTCGGGACTGCGAACCCTATACACCCTGTGGAAACCTGAGGAGAAATCAGGAGAAGCCTTTGTTGGTTACTCAGCCTATACAGAGCATAATGTGCATGTGTGTGTCAATCTGTGTGTTCATGCATACACAGAAATGCACTAACATGTGTGCGTACATAATTGTGGATGTTCCTGTTCATACTGACAGGATGTGTGTGCATTGTTGTGTATTTGGGACCTTGTCTGATATTCTGTAGCTGACCTTGAACAGTGTGAGCGCTGCCTGCTTAGTCAGGACTACTGCGTCTGCTCATCTATCTATCTATCTATCTATCTGTCTATCGTTCTATCTATCTATCGTTCTATCTATCTATCGTTCTATCGTTCTATCTATCTATCGTTCTATCTATCTATCTTTCTATCGTTCTATAGATATACAGACTAATCCCTTCTTCTCTTCTCTCTCCATCTCTTTTTCCTCAGTGTGTGATTGTGTGTCCAGCATGAGTAACATCTATGAGTCTGCAGAGGCCACGCTGGGCTTCATCAGCTCTCCGTGCCTGGCTAAAGTGGAGCTCAGAGTGGCCTGCCGGGGGATCTCGGACCGCGATGCCCTCTCCAAACCCGACCCATGCGTGGTGCTGAAGATGCAATCGCACGGGCAGTGGTTTGAGGTACGGCAATGGGACGGGCTGTAAATGGGTCTCCAGTTCAGAAATAAGACTGTTTTACAATTACAAGACGAAGGTTTAATGGCGACATCAGCAAGACGTGTCCTTGTGAACACCAGTTAAACCATTGAAATATTCTTAAGCCATTAGACATTCTGACGCCCTGTGATAGATCGGCCTGTGCCGGCTGTAACCTGCCTCTGCCCCAGTGACCCTAAAAGTGTTCAATCTAAATGATGGATGGAAGAGAATCTGAACGAGAACTCTAGACTCTAACGGGGGGTTGCTGTCGAACTCAGCTCATTACATTGATTGACATTGATAGATTTCTAGATTTCATCGATTCCTAAGCTGGTGTCACTTTTATAGCCTACAAATTGGCTTTTCATAAACCGGCAGTTGACATTTGATTTCTGTGTGGGCACAACTGATTCTTAGTAACTGATACAATAAGTAATTTTCTTTTGGCTTCCACTACATAGTTTTCAAGGTGATCTTCATTTTATTGTGACATTTTTCACACTCTACACCACTTCTCCACGACCTGCTGTACCAGTCAGGTAGAAGAACTATTTTCACCTGCCTTTAGATTCTGTTTCGCATGGCTCCATATGAATTCCTCTGCACGCTCTTGAAATTGTCCTTCTACCTGAAATAGTTCAAACACATCATTGAATTCATGCTCGACTACATTATTATTTCTAATCAAGGACGCCGAGCTGCGGAGCTGTGATTGCGTCGCTAACCCTCTCGCAGCAAATTACAGGTTGCGTTCGGTTCTTATGAATTATGAATGCTCATTGTCACGGACGGCAGACGAAATCAGACAGTGTTTTGTGCAAACTTTTGTTGACTGTTGCACCGACTGGACGAAATGGGAAGTGCTCACCTCAGCTTTTCAACACAAGTGCTCTGCCCCAATCGTTTAGGTACTGAAAGTAATGAGAGCACCAAGATACTCTCTCTGGAATCATGGCATTTTTAGGAAATTGTTTCAAATTCATACAATCGTCCTGGAATAAATTGTTCAGCTGGAAAAATTGAGTTCCTCTCTTTTTACTTCCAAGACCCAGCTGCTTTTTCAGGGACTATAGTTACAACCTCCTATACACGACAAATCTCATTCCCACTGAAGCCTCAGCTGGGGCAGTAACACATGTACGAGCTGAAATATCAGAACGCAGCGTGAGGGAATGAGAAATACATTTTAAGGAAGAATTTGATTTCCCTCGGCCCCTATTTCTTTTTCCTCTATCTGGGGGGGGACAGACATATGCTGAGAGCCCTGTCGTCCTTTTAAATATGTAGATACATGCCCGCGCACGCACAGCCTCACACACTCGCTGCTGCAGTGACCCACTATTACAGCCGAGCAAAGAGACGCACATCACTTATATATACACTCTGTAATACACACGCACACACACACAAACATTAAGAAAGTAGTTCAGTATTATTCTGCATTTGGAGACTTCACAAAAGGCTACTTTGCACAGCTTACTCTCTGTGTGTGTGTGTGTTGGTGTGTGTGTGTGTGTGTGTGTGTGCGTGTGCGTGTGTCTGTGACAGTGTGTTTAAATGAGTGTGTGAATTACGATAAGCCCCTTTGTGGGAGTGTGGGACTGGACAAATGTTATCACTGCCCATCAGATACAGAGACTCTTAATTGGATAATGCTTTTGAGGGAATGTTCAAGCCGCTGGTAAATGTGTGTGTGTGTGTGTGTGTGTGTGTGTATGTGTGAGTGCTCGTGTGTGTGTGCATGTTTGTTGATGTGTACATGATTCTTTTTTCTCTAATCAGACGCCAGCCAATTGCGGTAAGTGTCAGAAAAAGGCCAAATCTGTGAGGGTACGTCAAGTCGAGTGGTGTGCTAGTGGTTTGTGAGTGTGTGTGTGTGTGTGTGTGACTGTGTGTGTGTGTGTGTGTGTGTGTGTGACTGTGTATGCGCGTGTCAAGGGGTTATCAACTGTAAAAGGGACACAGTCGCTGCTGTTGGTGTTGAGATACACTTTTGTTAGCCTTTCCATTCCTTTCTGCATCAGCCACTTAGAGAGAAGAAAATGCGAGATCAATGTTACAACTACAGTCGCTTCTGTGTTTGGTCAAAAAGCTTCTGTGATTGTTTTTGAGCTATCAAGAATAATCTATAATCCCAGTTCTCAAATTGACAAGTGTAAACAATGTGATAATGGCCACTTGTGGTAATTGCCGCGTTGCTGAAAAGTCTGCAGAGCTCCCAAATCGATTCGGACCGGCAGTTTGTTGTATGTCGAATGAAATCTTCATTCTTCAGTTCACTTTGGAAGGACTTTCAAAGCGAAATATCAAGTGAAACTGCGAACATTGAAATAGCAAAGTTTTCTGAATCACTGTCAAGGCCAGACCCTGACTATACAACAAATATACAAAATTAACATTAAAAATATTCTGTTCCGTTTGTTGGTTGGATTTTTGTTTGTAAGCAAGAGTACACAAAAACTGCTGAACCCGAAGGATGCAGTATGGGGTCAGGAAATAAACCATATACTTTTAGTGTGGATCAGGATCAGGGAGCGGATACAGGAAATGTTTTTTGTAATAATAGGAAATAAGGAAACAATGAGTCAACAAATAGATGCTCATATAAAATATACCATCGTTTATTCTATTCTTAATTAGACTATAAAATGAATAAAACCGACACATATATACATTAAAGTCTGGATTGGGACTACAGTAGCTTCAATGCTTAATGGGTCTTCATTTTTAATTAGCTTTTCCACTTATGAGTAATACTTTTTTTAATTTACTAAATCTTGTTGTGGAAAAAACTTTGCCAAACAGCCCTGAGATGTATATGTGATACACATTGTGATGTGTATTATTGACACCAGATGGTCAGTAAATCCAGGCAAAACAGTTCATAAGATTGGTTGCGTATAGTTATTTGCAAGAAACACAAATATCTCCTCTCTCAGAGCTCCAAGTTAAGCTGTTTGTGTGCCTATGCTCTACCTGCCTTTGGGCTCGTGTGCGTTTGCAGGTGGACCGTACAGAGGTGATCCGCAGCAGCAGCGGCCCCGTCTTCTCCAAGATCTTTCTGGTGGATTACTACTTCGAGGAGGTGCAGAGGCTCCGCTTTGAACTCCATGACATCAGCTCCGGCAACAACGGCCTCCGTGATGCTGACTTCCTGGGATCCATGGAGTGCACCTTAGGACAGGTCAGTGCCGTACAGAGGCTCTCTGCTTTTACCGCCTCCCTCTTCCGTTCAATAAAACAGAGATCCGCTCGAGGTCAGGTTTACATGACTGAATATGAAATGGCATGTTAAGCACTTCACTGCACAAGCCAAGTGGTGCGTGTGCGTTTCCAGTTTTCACTTTGTGTGGGTTGCACCTGTGAACACATGTAAGAGTGAGATCACCATAAGAAGAAGTGTGTATGATGTGAGCATATACTTGTACAGGTGAATGCATGACAGGAGTGCATTTATGTGCATCGGTGAGTCTGTTTGCAGGCAGCAGATTGTATTGAACCAGTATATCACTACAGTTTACAAGTGTAGAGCATGGCAATCTGTGTCAGACCTATATGCATGCACGAATACAGCCTGTGCGCTTTGAGTTTAAGATGTAATCAATTATATAGTTCACTGAGCTTACAACAAATGTATTAAATACTTGTACTTTTATCTGGGTGAGAAAGCGACTCTAGGCTAAACTGATGAAATCCTTGGCTTCTTTCATCTGCATTCACAATGTGTTTTCTTTGTCCTTGAGTCCTTAGTTACACCAAACTCTGTGGGTGCAATAGACAATGTGCAATGTGTTTTCAAAGCACTTATATGTGCATATATGCTAATACATATGGCCCTGTAGCACACTTAATGGCATTGCAGTACCTCGTAATGGTGAAGTAATGTAGTCACAGTCAATATTTAAAGATTTGCTTCACTTAAATATCCAATATTTCGCCTTTAAATGAACTGGAATTGCAGTGGCACCAATTAACAAGTGATTTGATTTTAGGAAATTACCTTCTAATGTCATATTGAATGGAAGAGAATCGTGGTCCAATAGCTTTCTCGTCCTCGTCTGCCACGGAGCGGAATTAATGTTTGTTTCCACTAGAATCCCCTTCTCATTGTCAGCGACGCTATCAGCAACACAAAGCTGGTGATTAATGATAGTTGGGGAGAAGTGAGATAATTGACATGGAAGAGGATTTTTGGAGGCGAGAGCCAGCGAGGTTTGCTGAAGTGGGAATAAAAGCGGCCAACGCACCAGAAGAGGATTTCTGAAAGAATCAGTAACACATCTGTTCATAGAAATCAGTTCAGTGAAATTTGAGACAGAGAGCAGAATATTTTGTGCAAAGATGTTCCACACTAAAATGTTACATAATACACTTTTTGGTGTTCGGATCTTTCCTCTATGTACAAAGGCAAACCCGCCATAACAGAAATGTAGCCAGAAGGAGGCCTTGACACAGAGGGTTGTCACTGGGGCATTAAGTTGCTATAATCAATATTTTTTATAGAGACAACATGACTACTTTGATGTGAAAAGTGTGATGAACACGCAGAGAGTGACTCTATTGCCCGACTCTGCAGTTCACCTCAGGTCTGGAGTCCTTCAGCTCAGCATTTAGAATTTTCCCTTCCTGCACAGTACTGTTCCTGTGCACTCTCACTGCTCTTGTCAGCATTGTTTCGTAAAGCAGCAGGCAGCAGTTCCAATGACCCTGCGCGATACATGCCCAGCAACAAACAGGAGACGGACAAAGTGAAGTAGAAATAACAGCATTTCTCAGAGAAAGAGCCAGACGTTTACTCAAAAGGTGGTGGAGACCAAAACGGAGCATAAATATTAGACTAAAATTTGCTAGGTGAACATGAAGATGTGTCCAAATGAATTACATCAGCGTTGTATTGGATAGCAGCAGGAAGCAGCTCCAAATAACACAGGAGACAAAGTTAAGTAGAAATCTGAGCTTTTCTTAGAGAAAGAGACATTTACTTTAAGAGTTGGTGGAAAACAGAGAGTAAATATCGTATAAAAATTTACCAGGTGGACATAAACATGACTGTAAATGAAGGATAGTATTGCCCTGTGTAAGCTGGAATCACAAGTTGCTTATACATTTTTCATATCCATTTAAACATAACCACAAGGTGATACTTAGTCAGTGTTATTACCTCCCCCGAGGAGGTTGAGTTTTTGTCCGCGATTGTTCGGTAGTGAGCAGGATTATGAAAAAAGTACAAGATGTATTACCACGAAATTTGGTGGAAGCATGTGCTCTGGGCCAGGAAAGAACTCATTAAATCTTGTTGTGGATCCAGGATTTCTTTTTTTTCACTTTCTTTAACATTACGAGGGAGCTTTTTCTTTCTTTTTTTTTTACATCATAACCAATTTGCCAGGGTATCATTCCTGGATATTAATTTAAAATATTTAGGGGGCTGACATCTATGAGTAAGTGAAATTTGGTGGAGTTAAGGGGACTGTCGGACCTTGGCACAGGGTATTGAGCACCTTTGTAGTGTTGCTTCTACTTCTGCCAAGTAGATACAAAAAAAAAAAGAAGAAAACTGTTATTGCAGGTTTAAGTAAAGCTCTTGCAATTAGATTTGATTCTCAGTTCACAGTCACATACTGTACATGTGTTCCCTCAAAATAAAACACAAACAGCTTGTTGAAGTGTTGATGTTCGCAGCGTTGTGTATCACTTTTGCCTTCTGGGTGTTAACAACAACTCAAATGTCTCCCTGTAATTAGAAAGCGTTGCTAACACTAAAGATTTCACGGAGAGAAACACGTTGCTCTGCAGCCTCCAGGTGCTTTTACCTTATTGTTTTGTTTGGTCTGTTTGTGTGGGTGACTCCCAGTGGAGATCATAGCCCTCTTATCCCTTTTACAGCACCTGGTCGGTAAATAAAAAAGGAGAGAGTAGCATATTTCAGTGGCAGATTAAGCCACGGATAGAGCAGCAGAGAAAATTTCATTTGACAGATAGTGTGAAAGGTGACTCCGCCATCCTGCATTTATTATGTCCACTGGATGTGTAAGTGGGAAAACGTTAACATGAAGGGCTGGGTAACACCAGGACGACACTAAGAGCTGAACATGAGCATGTGTGAGCCTCTTTCCATGTTTCTGTTCCCTCCAGATCGTCTCACAGAGGAAACTGACCAAAGCTCTACTGAAACAGGGAAACACTTCGGGAAAGTCGTCTATAACAGTAAGACATTCAGTAGGAAGGAGCACACCACAACAACGTGTGATTTAAAGGTTTGGATGGAATTTGATGTATTGGCTGCGGAGGAAACATAAATGGACTTTAAGGAAAGGAGGTTGATTGGCTGGTCTGGGAGGATGCACTGGTGAACGCGCGGAGGGAGACTCAGCGCAGGGGTTCCTTCTCAGACGTCTTTCTACCTGAGAATATTACGTGCCCTCTCAGACAGTACCAGAATGAGACATGCAAGAGGTATGCACCAAACTGAGGGGATGAGAGAGGGATGGGGGTTGGAGGATGAAGAAATGAGGACTGGGATGAGGGAAGGAGGATGAATGGATGAGGGAAGGGAGTAGGAAGGATATGTGAGTAGGGATGAGGGAAGGAGGATGGAGGAGATGTGAGTAGGGATGAGGGAGGGAGGATGAAGGTGTGGGTAGGGATGGAGGAAGAAGGAATAATGGATATGGGTAAGGATGAGTGAAGGATGATGAAGGGATGAGGGATGAGGGAAGGAGGATAGGGGGATGCTGGAAGGAGGGAAGAGAGTATGAAGGAACGTGGGTAAGGATGAGGGAAGGATAATGAAGGGATGAGGGAAGGGGGGGATGAAGGGATGTTAACTAGTAAATTTCATCTGTTTCCAGAGGCAGCCGACCCACTCACACTTGCAAATCACACGTGCACCACCTCCTGCACTTACACATTCACTAATTAATTTCATAGTGTTGCATGTTCAATCTGTTCTGTTCCTCATTTCTCATTTTCTCTCACCTCTCTCTTCTTCCTCTGTGTCTGCCTCTCTCTCTCTCTCCCTCTGCCTCCCCCTCCTCCTCCTCCTCCTCCTCATCTCATCCCCCTGTAAAGGTGACAGCGGAGGAGTTGTCTGGTAACGACGATTACGTGGAACTCTCCTTCAGCGCTCGTAAGCTCGACGACAAGGTGCGTGTGCAACCGTTTGAAAACGATCGAAAAGTTCTGGTTGTTCCTCACGTTTGAGAGGAATTAATATGTAGAGGTGTGACTGTGTGTGTGTCTGTGTGTGTGTGTGTGTGTGTGTGTTTGTAGGTCTGTGTAAGTGAGTCTGTGACTGTACAATACACAGAAGTACAATCTGGCATTAGAGGAGGCCTGCTGAGATAGGTGGGCACCCCTCCCACAATAACACCCTATCTCACCCTTTCTGCCACACACATGCAGACACACACACACACACACACACACACACACACACACACACACACACACATAGATAACTATATTAATTTTCAGCTTCCACACACACACACACGGCCACGGATGACTAATCCAAACAAGTTGTGCCTTAGGGGAAAGATGGAAGAAAGCAGAGGAGGGGCAGATAAATTGGAGAGGACAGGAAAGAGACGGGTGGAAGCTAAAAGGAAGAAAGGAGGGGAAAAGGGGTGAACTAATGATTCCGTTAGTGCATTAATGATTTATGACGATCAGAGGCAGATCTGAGGTGATGCCTTACATGCATGTTTCCTCTCTGAAGGATTTCTTCAGCAAGTCGGACCCCTTCCTGGAGATCTTTAGGGTGAATGACGATGGCACTGAGTCGCTCGTGCACAGAACTGAGGTAATTACAAGCACAGGCAAACATTTTAATGTTGTTGACAACTTCCGATCTGTGATTAGCATTTACTGTGCTTGGTGTGCAGACAGTCATGAACAACCTGAGCCCGGTTTGGAAATCCTTCAAAGTTTCCTTGAACACGCTCTGCAGCGGCGACCACGACAGGGAGCTAAAGGTGAGTCAAACTATTTTCTAAGCAAGTCAGGATAATGACAACATAATTTTATTTAACTGTAAGAATTATATGTGATAATCTGAGTACAGCAAAGAAAAACATGGCCACCGCTCGCTTCATTATTCAAGTTCCACCGGTGACAAACAATACAGATTTAGAGGGGCCGAGGGCAAACAGCACCCGAGGGCCTGCAAGTGTTCCACCGCAAGATGTTCTGCTTTTTGCCCAGCATACAAATGATGAGATTTACACCCACAGGTATTCACAACACAACCGAACTGTGTGAGAAAATCACCAAGTGGCCCCAGTCCTCGAAACAAGTCCGGTTCAGCTCATGTGCTTTTTTTTACTGATGTCACTGGTGTTATTTAAAGAGCCAGACAGGTATGACAGAGCTCAATGGTCGGACCAAGACTCTCACCTTTACTTGCCAGAGTAGATCTCTATCTGTGTGTGTGTGTGTGTGTGTGTGTGTGTGTGTGTGTGTGTGTGTGTGTGTGTGTGTGTGTGTGTGTGTGTGTGTGTGTGTGTGTGTGTGTGTGTGTGTGTGTGTGTGTGTGTGCGAATGTGCGAAAGTGGTGGTCACACATCAGCTGTGAGCAGTTATTCTTTCCATGAATAAACATGAGCTCGTTCATTAAATATTCAGAGGCGTCTTAACTCCGCATGGCTCCTGACAGCAGGAGAAAGGGCTCACACACACACACACACACATACATGCACGCCATTAGCTATGGTTTCCAGGGCTACCTGTTTGAAGCATCGGAGCTATAGTGAGAAACGTCAGGGCAGAGATTTCCATTCAGACCCCTTCTTCCTTTCACCTGCCTCTTAACTGACCAATGCATAAATGCATACACCCATCTCTGCAGTGCCTGGCTATCTCTCTCTACTCTTTGTGTTTATTTACCTCTCTACTTTTCCCTCTATTCCTCCATATCTCTCTCTCTCTCTCTCTCTCTCTCTTTCTCCATACAACAGTTAGTATTCAGTGAATGGAACGGAGGCTCTTTATTTTTTCATCACACTCTCGCACGGCTCTCAGCAACTTGAAATGGAAGCAGGGCTGCGAAGAGCAAGCGTTCGATCCCTCACCCATAAAAACTACTGTCAATAAAACAGAAATGATTCACAACTGATCTCACTCACACACACACACACACAAACACACACACACATATACAACTCTTCAGGTCAAGGCACTTGAAAGCTGAAGTGGCAGGAGAAGGAAATAAAGGGATTACTGCAGCCCCGTGTTTTTCAGTCAAGTGTTGCTGGATTGTTTCTGATTACTTGTCGTGGAGGTGACTTTAGGCGAGAAGGTCACAAAGTACTACAGCAAAATGACTCATTCGTAGCAATTATATCTGAGTTAAAAGTAGAAGCCTTTGTGTGTGTGTGTGTGTGTGTGTGTGTGTGTGTGTGTGTGTGTGTGTGTGTGTGTGTGTGTGTGTGTGTGTGTGTGTGTGTGTGTGTGTGTGTGTGTGTGTGTGTGGGTGTGTGTATTAACATCGACCAGCTTTATTGAATATTATTGATCGTACTCTGGTTGACGGCCCAGATATATTGGGGCCCTATATCTCACTCTGAGATTGTAGGATTGTTTCTTTGTCATGTGCTAGGACTTGGCCCACTGACCCTCGCGTTTCACCAGTGATTGGGCCCATTTATCTTGTCTTGTAGGTCCTTTGAGAGAAACAAACTATTACGCCTTAACACACACACCCACACACACACACACAAAGCTGTCTCTTAAGCCGCGTCCCTCTCAGCATCCTCAGATTAATATTTCACCACTCCTTTGCCCCCCCACCAACACCGCCTTATCAATCATTCAGCATGGCATTTCCCTGCATGCCTGTAAGTCCGTATGTGTGTGTGTGCATTTGGCTGACAGGGAGGCAGTTGCGCTCTAACTGAAAGAATGTGTGTGTGTCTCTTTGTGGCTGTTCCAGTGCACAGTTTGGGACTGGGACTCTAATGGGAAACATGACTTTATCGGGGAGTATCAGACCACGTTTAAGGAGATGAGGGCGGAGCAGGAGGGAAAGCAGGTAAGCGTGTAAACACAGAGTCACGTCAAGCCACATGGTTGAAATGCAATCCACACACTGACTCCTCAGCACAGATTTATTGAGAAGGGCCCTCAGTAGAGAGCGTACCTCCGCCAAGGTCCAACAGTCGCCTTTAATTCAATCAAGCCACACCGAATCATACGCACTCGATCAGTCCTCTCAGGATGCTTGATTGTTTTCCGTAAAGATCCATGAATTATTCCCTGGTATTTTGGTGTAAATGTCAAACGACGCCCTATCTCGCAATGATTAAATGAAATAACGATTCCTGGATCAGCACCAAAATTCTAGGAGCTCTTCCCTTTCAACAAGTTTCTAAGAGTCCGTCTTAGAAACTTACTTCCAACTTAGTCCGTCTTAGTTTTACTGCCAACTCACTGACCCAGTGTGATAAACATCTCAATCAATGAACCATTGTATAAGCACACAATGAAGTCAGTCCCAGAGAGAGGTGCTATATGGACAAAACCAAAAATACATCCATACAATTTCACATGAGAAAAAGCCCTAGAAACATTCCTGCTGAAAATTTCCACCCATACAATATGCACCATGTTTTCAACATATTCTGATATGCAATGCATGTATGTTAGGGTCAAAGTCTATGGACAGATATTAACAAGAAGCTTTAGAATAAGTACATCGTATTTTAGAAGAAATGTTTTATTTCATATATAGCTTTCTCTACATTGTTCATATTGCAGATACATTCTGCTCTGGAGTCAGTGTGCAGGCATTTCCATTCACCTTGTGCCTTTAATACATATATAATTGTGATATTTTCATACTCACCACACCCACAGTCACAACATTAACATAATCGATGTGTGTTTTTGCCAAAAGCTTCAATGGGAGTGCATCAACCCTAAATACCAGATGAAGAAGAAGAATTACAGAAACTCTGGTGTTGTCATGCTCAACCACTGTAAGGTAAAGTGACCCAATATCGGTCAGGTAACTTTGAACTTTCTGCAGACTCTCCCTTTTTGTGTTTTCGGAGTCTGCAACGGTTATTTTCAAAATGAATAATCTCTCAATTCATTTATATTATAATAGCTGATTATTGTTTAGTGTGCAAAATGGCACATAATAATGATAAATGCCCATCACACATGCATGTTTAACAATCCAAAATCTAAAAAATCTTAAATTTACAATTATTTAAACAGCAAAAAATTGTAAACATTCACGTTTGAAAAGCTAGATCTAGGCAGCATTTGGCATTATTCAGTTTTCAAATTACTCCGTGGGAAAAGAAAGACAATCTATCCTTTCTCATCCGGTGAATTTTCATCACATCAAATTTCAATATTTCTCCCTGACAGATCATCAAAATGTATTCCTTCCTGGATTACATCATGGGCGGCTGTCAAATTCAGTTCACAGTGAGTTTTGTCTCATATAACATCTTTAATATTCACATGCAGCAGCATGTCATTGTCTATCCTTGCTCAGTCGTGCGATGTGAGTGTATACTGTACGTGTGTGTGTGTGTGTGTGTGTGTGTGTGTTTCTGTCGCAGGTGGCAATAGACTTCACAGCATCCAATGGGGATCCCAGAAACAGCTGCTCCCTTCACTACATCCACCCCTACCAGCCCAACGAGTACCTCAAAGCTCTGGTGGCTGTGGGGGAGATCTGCCAAGACTATGACAGGTAGACAGCACTCCATCAATCATCATTTAGCTAATACGCTGACACACACACACACTTTCAAGTACATAA
The DNA here is from genome assembly GCF_022539355.2 of Hippoglossus stenolepis. NCBI lineage: Eukaryota > Metazoa > Chordata > Actinopteri > Pleuronectiformes > Pleuronectidae > Hippoglossus > Hippoglossus stenolepis. The sequence continues at coordinate 11,978,218 of NC_061499.1, forward strand.
ACACACAATATTTTCCCTCTGAGGACCAACACCTTTGATGAATAAAGGGTTTTCGATGTGCATTAAAGTGTTTTCGTCCATTATTTGTCTTTTCCTCTCCGCCTTATTAGTGAATCATTTGTCTCGTTCTTTCTCCAGTGATAAGATGTTCCCAGCGTTCGGCTTCGGAGCTCTGATACCACCTGAGTTCAAGGTAGGACACTGGGGATGTGTATGTGTGTGTGTGTGTTTGCAGCAGCAGAGGGCTGTTACTCTGGCTAGTTTAAAAATCGGGAGCTCTTTTAGAGGCACTGTTTGCTTTTGATCATCGTGAGAGGAGAACGCATCTGTCAACCTGTAAATTGGACTGAGCATGTTGTGCTGAGTGGTTGGCTTGGCCAGGTTTGTTAAATAAGCCCCCGTGTTCTTTCTGCTTCACGTGAAGGTTTCACACGATTTCGCCGTGAACTTCGATGAGGACAATCCTGAATGTGCTGGTGAGCTCACACACACACACACACACACACACACACAAACACACACACACACACACACACACACACACACACACACACACACACACACACACACACACACACACACACGTACAAACATGCCCACCATGCACACTAATATGTCACAGGACAGAAAAAGTCCTACGGTATGGATGCCGCACGTTTCTCATCTCAGACGCTGTCAGTCCCATATTTCTCCCTCTGTATCTGTCCCCATCCTCTGTTTCTTCCAAACTCACACAGACACACACACACACACTTTTATACACACACACACACACACACACATAAATGAAGCTGGGAGATTTGTCACTATGTTGCAGGAAGCATTTCAGGCTCTATGATACAGAGGAAAACCAACACTAATCTGTATGTGTGAAATGGGCTCCTGCGCTCCTCTTCCCCACATCGCCGCGTTCCCGTCGCGATGCAGTGTGTGTCTGCCGTCTCGTGTTTGTGTGGACTACAAGTTGCCTCGTCACCTCTATCGCACGCGTAGAATCTGATTTGCTTTAGCAGACACTTTTGCAAGAACAAGAACTTTGACTCCGCGAGGTTAGAGCAGGGTAATACACAGGTAAACAGACAGGGAGACAAATAAAACAAGCAGCGGGTGAACCTGCTACGTGTGTTGCAGGGATCCAAGGCGTCGTGGAGGCCTACCAGAATTGCCTCCCCAAGATCCAGCTGTACGGGCCCACCAACATCGCCCCAATCATCCAGAAAGTGGCCTCGTCCGCCTCCGAGGAGATGCACACCAAAGAGGCCATGGTGAGAGAGGGAATGAGAAAGATAACAGGAGAAAGTTTGGGGCATTTTGTTCTTGTTGTTGTGACAGTTGGTGTTTGCACAGGTCAAAGAAAGTGGGACGAAGGAAAGAGGAAAAGACAAAAAAAGCACATCAGAGGTAGGGGTGAAATGCTAGAAGAGAAAGAAGAGGAAAAAAGAGAGGGAACTGAAAATAGGGATGGAAATGGGGGCTGATATTAATTTAATTCAAGTCATAGGTTTTAGAGCAGCCTTCATGTCTCCCACCTGTCTCAGGGTCTCTAGCGGATTAGAATGAGTTGTATTCAAATTAGTTCCCCAACAAGAAGTCACTTTTAAAAAATGAAATTCAGCGAACATCCATTCTTCACCTCCTCACATCCTCCCCTCTCCTCACCCCCATCCCCGCAGGAATACTTCATCCTGCTGATCCTGACAGACGGCGTCATCACCGACATGGCGGACACGCGGGAGGCCATCGTGCACGCCTCCCACCTGCCCATGTCCGTCATCATCGTCGGCGTCGGCAACGCGGACTTCACGGACATGCAGATACTGGACGGGGACGACGGCATCCTGCGCTCACCCAAGGGCGAGCCAGTGCTCCGCGACATCGTCCAGTTCGTCCCGTTCAAGGACTTCAAACACGTGGGTGGAGAAAAGGGGTGGAGGGTGTGTGGAGGGGTGGAAGTCTTGAATGTATAAATCACAGAGCGTTGATGGGGCTATTTCCCGGGGGGTTACATTTAGACATGTCCAAATTGGGGACCACAGACTTAAGTATTCAACAGAATGTAATTTTGTAAAATAGCTGTTCTTTTTCAGCTGTTTTTGTACTTTGTGTAGCTCCTTCCTTACATCCAGCCACTATAATGGATTCCTGACTGTTTACCTTAATCCTTGCAGCTTTCTAAAGCTGAATAACAACATTTAAGAGCATAAGAAATGTGAGGAGGATCCATGGAGGCTTATAAGAAGATTTTAAACCAGTGAAATAATGACATTGGGCAGACCCTGAAGTTTCCGATGCAAATTTTACATCAAAACTTTCACAGGATTTTTCAAACCTGCTGCTAAAGGGATTAGATGTAATTGTTGAAAAAAGAAGTAACACAAGCCTCCTCTTACAAATGAGAAATGTCACTCAGTAGAGAGCATTCACCAAGGCCCGACAGGTCCCTTTATAAAACCACATTTAAATTCACTAGATCCACAGTTTTATTTGGATCTGCAGCAAATTTCACGCGCTCGTAAATATCAGTCCCCTAAATGTGCCTCTTTTTTACATCAAGATCCATGAATCATTCTCAGAGAAATCAATGAAAATGGAAAAAATACTGGATCTGCCCACTGATCCAGATCCAAACCAAAGGTCTTCCCTGACTGATGTGTATTATAATGCTGACTAACAGACAAACAAACACAGACAAAAATACAACCTCCTTAATATAGGCAATAGAAAAAGTAGAAGTAGTAAAAGAGGTAATGAGTTTTGTACCAGTAGCTTATGGTGGCTGTTCAGCTGTTTAACAAATGCTACAGCTTTAAATGTAAATCTAATCCAAATACCACTGCAATCAACCAACTAATACTGTTTACCGCCTACATTAGTCATGTGATGTCAAATAGATATTATCATAAACTGCTGTGACTCTGCTGGAGGCGGACTAGCAGAAGCATTTAATGCAATGAATCCATTTCAACATGGGCTCTTTGTGTGTGTGTGTGTGTGTGTGTGTGTGTGTGTGTGTGTGTGTGTGTGTGTGTGTGTGTGTGTGTGTGTGTGTGTGTGTGTGTGTGTGTGTGTGTGTGTGCGCGCGCGTGTGCTCTTGTACAGCTATCTTTGTGAGGACCAGTTTGAGTTTACGACCTATGGAGTGAGGACATTTTGGGAAAGTGAGGACATTTTGGCAGGTCCTCACTTTGTGACCCCCTTTAAATGGACTTTTTGGGGGTTAAGACTTGGTTTTAGGGTTAGGGTTAGGGTTAGGCATTTAGTTTGGATGGTTAGGGTTAGGGTAAGGGGTTAGGGAATGCATTATGCCAATGAGTGTCCTCACTAAGACAGTTGTACAAACGTGTGTGTGTGGTACACTTGCACTGGGAGGGCTGGTAAGAAGTGCCGTGTTCAGGGGTTGACAAGTGTGAGCGTGTTGGCATATTAAGCTTGGTGTGCTTGTCAACACACACATCAGCTCTCTACACACACATGGCAAACGTGTGTGTCTCACATGTGCGTGTGCCTCTGGTGGCATTAATCTCGCCTGGCTTTGACAGAGTCTGTTTGGCTGGGACTGTTATGGTGAGTTTGGTCTCCGACAGATTGAGAAATCATCCCAGATAAACAGAAGGAGAGAGAGGGAGAGACCTCAGCAAACGCAGGGAGGAGTAGAAACTGCCCAAAAGTACATAAAGAGAGAGGCAGAGAGGAGAAGTGAAGAATAAATCTGGAGGGACAGAGGGGAGGAAGCAATAGAGAGAGGAAGACGGGCCCGGTGGTGGTGGAGGGAGGTCAACAGGAGACCGGAGCTAAAGACAAAAGGGAGAGAGGGAGTGTGTGACAGAGGTGGAGAGGTGATTTTCTGCTCTGTCGTTTCTTTTCAGAAGGGATTAGCAGGACGGAGCTGCTGTGTGACAGGCAGAGCGGGGGGATAACAGGTAGATAGGAGCGGAGGAGAGGGAGCGGGAGGAAGGGTGGAAATGAGAGGAGGAGAGCGGCGGAGGGCTGGGTGGTGGGTGCACTTTGATGATGCATTGTCTCGGGCAATTATGTGAGACAGAGTATGACAGACTCTCAGATTTGAATGTGTGTGTGGTAGCATGTGTGTGCATGAAGACGAGTGGCTGATGAGTGTGTGTGTGCATAGTTATGTGTGTGTGTTCATGTTTCTTTAGTTTTAAGTTATCACAGACCGTTGTCAGTGCACCAAAACTAGAGTTGCATTTTAATTAGTTTTTAAAAAATCCATAAAACAACTACAGTGGCGCTCAGTGGAGGACATACCTCCACCAAGGCCCTTAAATCCAATGAAACTGCACCAAATTACACACACTCATAGATATCAGTCCCCTAAATCTGCCAGATTTTTATTTTTCATCAACATCCATGAATTAAATCAACTCACACAGCATTAACTACACAGATGTATAATGTACATTACTCACCTGCATTTGGAAGTGTTAAGAATGTGCCTTCATACATTGTTTAATTCATCCTTAGATAGAATGTGATGTATTTATTTTCTGTAACATCCGGTGACAAGTGTCTCGTAGCCAAGCGATGGAAGCAGAGGACAAAAAGGTGAAAGCAGGGATGTTTGGAGGTTGTCAAATCAGCTTGTCTGATCACATCAGTCTCACTGGTCTGGACCTTTGACAGCATCCGGCTCAACAGCAAATTCTGGTGTCCAAGAGCTATCCACGCATGGCCAGTGATGTGTGTGTGTGTGTGTTTGTGTGTGTTTGTGTGTGTGTGTGTGTTTGTGACCCCGCTCCTCATCCTTCTCTGTCTATATCTGTATTTCCAGGCCTCCCCAGCTGCCCTGGCTAAGAGTGTTTTGGCAGAAGTCCCCAACCAGGTGGTGGATTACTACAACGCGAAAGGCATCACACCCAAGTGTATGTCAGACTATGAGTCCACAAGAACGTTCAGCCCCTGACAATGGACTGTATGCATACATACACCTAAATACCCATATACAGTATACTGTATATCATATATACATAGAAATATACATTTATTTACTGTATAGTACATATACACATGCAAAAGCACAAGTACACATACACACATGAACAAGCACACACAGGCGTACTACATACTACATACAGTAGTCTAGCTCAGAGAATTAGATTGTTCTGGTGAAATAATTTGAACTACTCCATTGATGACTGTTGCATGTGTGGCCATGGCATCACCTGGGAAATTATTACTCTCTACTGTATATCTGAAAGATCTTTATAGAAATAAGAGCAGTCTTCTGAGCCAGCATGCAGACTCAACCCATAGCCCGCCCAAAGAAATGACACTCTTACCTTATTCAGATAACTAGCAAGTACATATAGACCAAAAGATCTGTGAGTAGATGAACCAAAGTGTGTGACTGCATAGCCCTAAAAGCTTAGAATTAGCATTGCAAATCTTATTATGGGAATGGTAGCGTCCCTGTTAGTGTACTGCATAAATGCATGCATAATTTAGCTCCTGCTAATATCCTGTCTGCAGTACCCGCTTGCTAGTTATGAAATAAAGTATCTCTGTCATTCCAGTGACATTCAAGCTCGTCTTGGGTGTTTCGGGTTCTTTTCTACAGATCTGTTTGACATTTTGCTAAATGGAAATGAACAACTGAATAATTGTAATAATTTCTTAATAACCTTCTTACATTGTAAAGAGTTATGGGAGGGTAGACAAGCGTGTGTGGTAGACACTCATCTGTGAGAAAAAACTTTTCTTCTGTATTCTGCATGTTGATTAAAATAAAGACGTTGGTTTTCTCACTTGGGTGTGTTCTGGTTCTTGTGTGTAAGTGTGTGAGTGTGTCACCAATCTGCCATGCACACACAAATATCACTTTGTCCACAATCTCTCTTGTTCTCTCTCTCTCTCTCTCTCTCTCTCTCTCTCTCTCTCTCTCTCTCTCTCTCGCTGTCCCTCACACAGACATTAAAATGCAAGAATAAATTATTGCACTAATCTTCATATAGTTAATTAGGTCGAACCAAAGTTGGGCCGTCCTGAGAGTTCGCTCCATACGTGGCTCAGCCTCTGACGGTCAGATCAGTATTCAGCACATGAACCTCCTGAAGTCCTTATCCCCAATCTGCTTCCTCAATCAGAGCCCACACACTTCACAAGAGTTACTGAAAAACACTGAGGGGGTCAATTTTAGAACGGTTTTGAAAACTCTTCTCTTCTCCTCTCAAATCTAATATCATTCTCTTTACCGTTTTATATTATTACCACTACAACTAATAATAATAATAATAATAATAATAATATAAATCAGTGTGACTTACTTTCCTTAATTCTGGCTGAATTAACATTTATTCACTTTTACAAATTTAAATGTGTTTACGATGTTATGGAATGGAAAATAAAACAACACCATTTCATTGACAAATGGACAAACCACTTGGTGGATGAAGAGCACGTCATGTGACTGAAAGCTCCCGACAAGTGACCATAAGGTGATTTTTTTATTTCTGTCAACTGATGTTTCCAAGGTTAAGAGTGACCTTTAATACTTAGCGTTCATTATCGTTTATGTAGAGTAGTTTATGGTAAGCCGCCATTAATGTTAATCTTTTGGTAAATATGTAAGCGTAATATTTTGTGTCAATGCTTTGTTGATGTTAAAATTAAAAGATAAAATATTTGCTGAATATTAATAGTGGTGGTGCGGAACGGAACCTTTGGCTTGTGCCTCTGTGCTGCGGAACTGTTTTGCTCATGTACCGGAAGCATCCAGGGTGACATTTAGAACAGGACGAAAACGAAGGCATGGCTGTGCTGAGGTTGTGAGAGCCGGTGTCCTCTCGCCTATTGCTTCGCTGTGATTCTGATGTCAACGTGTGAGGACTGCAGAGCGTGATGGCGGCGTGGAGCTGCCGGTTTCTTCTCCAGCGGGGAACTCGTCTCGTTTCTCTCCGAACAGCGGCTGAAAGGTGGCTAATGCTAACAGGCTAGTAGCGTCTATGTAGCTGGAGTGAGCTCGAGCATGTAGCTCACACAGACCAGGCTGCTGGGATCAACTAGCTGCTGCGTCTTTCAGTTTAATTCAGTGTCGTCTTTGTTTGTTTTTTTTATCTGAGCATCTTATTTAACTATTGTTGACATTGAAATTGTAACGTCATATGTGTAGCTACAGCTAGTTTACTATTCTCTGCTTGACCTCTTAGTAGCTCATAGAGATCACAAGTAATATCTTTCATATTTTCTACGTGTGTTTCATTGTTTGTCAATGTTATAGCAACATAAGGATGTTAAATGTTTTACATTAAATACTCAATGTTAAAGGTGCATGCTTTTATTGAGGATGACAGCTGATGAACACTCTGCAACTGAGTCATGTGTTGATAATGTATTAATATCCGTCTACAAGCAGATCTGGGCAGATGAACATGACTAAAGTCCACCAGGGTTCATTCTGCTCTTTAATTGGTCACGAAAGCAGGACATCTCTACCTGCTTCCTACTCGTCAGTCCCTGTGCTGACTCCAGGAGACTGAGATGTAATGCTGTCAATATAGTAGCCATAAATTAAGATGAATTAAAATAATGTTTAGCCTGAATATTTAAGAATTGCAATAAATTGCTGAAAGGAAAATATGAATATTAAGTAAAAACAGTTTAATTGTAATTTAACTCTCTATCGAATTGATCAGTCTTTTAAATCATTGTGCAACATTACCCAGCCCGCCACACAAATGTGAGTCTATGCTGCTTTAGTCTTACCGTAAATATAATCTGTTTAACATAATCAGAGGAATTAAGCATCATCACCTTGGACTGTTTCTGAGATTTACTGTCTAGGTGATAAATCGGATTAAAACTTTAGTTGACAAGGAGAAATAATCGTTAGTCACAGCCCTAAAATAAGTTTAATACAAACATTTAATTATGCAGTGTGGTGCTCTCAAATTGATTGGACTCAGTCGTGTGTGCGTGTCTGGATATAAGAGATCGTATTGCTTGCAAATTACCTGATAACTTGATTTGTCTTTTCTGTCGCAGTCCTCTCCAGACTGTGTCTTGTATCAGGACAGTAAAGACCACAACGTGGTTTGAGGAACACCTCACAGAGGACAACCAGGAGTACATGAGGAAGAGTGTTGCAGAGGAATACAAAAGACAGACGGCTGAAAAGCTGAACCCACTCAAAGACGAGCCCTGGCAGCAGCACCAATGGACAGAGGGTCAGTGTAACACTCACTGACAGCTGTGTATATTGCGTCTTGCTGTTGACGGGCACTAAAGCTGTCTTTTCATCTGCTCCTCTTCCCAGGGAGTCGAAGAGTTGGGTTGGTGGCCGCGAAGTTGGGGATGGCCCCTATCTGGACGAAAACAGGAGAAAGACATGTAGTCACGATGCTACAGGTGACACACAGACACGCGCACCTGTCGTGTTTTCTTTTGAGCCGTAGCTTTTGCATCAAAATAGCTGCAGGTATTCCTCTGGAAAAAAACGTGTTATGTTTGTCCTCCATAGTGAAATAACCAACAGTGCAGTAAAAGCAGTGAAATTAATTGGATTGCTCTGTAGAGTGTGAAGGAAGAATAACAAACATGGAGCACGTTTGAACCCGCAGGCTTTGCTCGCATCGTACATTTGAAATACCACAGTGTTCCTCAACAAGCCACTGCTCTCGTGCAACAAGGTGTTAACAGGAGATATTTGAAGCCAAGTTTATTCGGATCACGTTTTCATCTCATTTACTAGTCTGTCAGCAAAGTAAATTAAAAGCGAACCGTGGCTGTGTGCGTTCACTCTACTCTTTATTGATCATGACATAATCTAGTCTGTAGCATAACAAACTCCTGTTTCAATTTCGGAAAAATGTCAGTCAGACATTTTCAGTTTAAATTATTAATGTCAAACTCAAGGCCTCACAGAGTCTCATCAACTTCTGCTGATTCACTTTTGAGGCATATAGTCCCTTTTTTCTTTGAAGCCGAGACAGCAACTGTCTGTCTGAAAGTTAGAATATTTAAATTACTTTTCAGGATTTACGGAACACTTTGGTTGTATCTGAAGCGAAACTGAAGGTTTGTCATAATTCAGCGAATAAGTACAAGCCAGGGTAGATTGTTGTTGGTGTGTCACAGGGGATTTATTGTTGTTCTCCTGAGTTACCCTGTGGACTGATATTAAAATGTTTTACATGAGGAACTTAATTATATTTACTTATTGCTCTACTCTATTATAACTTCTCAAGAGGTGAAACCTTAAATGCAATACTGTTCATCTTTCTGATCGTTAAATCCAGAAATCCTTTTTGTTTCAGGTGATGGACTGTCATGTTTTGAATTTTTTGTCCAAAGAAGAATATGACGGACACACGGCCGCTCTCATTGTAGGAGGGAAAAACGCATCACCGTTCCATGTAAGAAAATGACGTTAAAATGATTTGAAAAGTTTTTATCTCGGCTTTGAACTCGGATGTGTTGACATTATCTGACTTAAGCTCCGAGCTACTACCTGCTTTTATTTGGGACAGTTTTTTAGGCTTAGCAGACTTTAAATCACCTATAATATATGTTTTATAATACAGCTTATCAAAAGACTGTGTGAAAAATGTGTCAGCCATATTTATCAATGAACCAGATCATTATCATTTAAATTGGCAGCTCTGTTTGGCTTTACAGAACTCCCAGCTCATTGTTCAATTGTCCTTCCCTGTTCACTTTATGATTCACTGCCACTGCTCTCATAGAAAAAACTCTGAAATCCCACTGCACACAACCTTTTCACCACCATACTGCAGACATACAAAATGAGCCACTAGAAAACTCCACTTTATTGGATGCAGCACCAGTAGATTTAATTGTTTCTACATTCATCTATATTTAATTTGTTCAAATAAAGTTTTATCTTTCTATTAAATGTTTCACTTGAAACCTGAAAGTTATGAAAACTACATAGAAATTAAAACATTACCTCACTCGGTTGTTTCGAACTTTCATAAAGCCTCTTTCTTTGATTGCAAAAGTTTAGAAGTGTTGAATTCGCACTGAATCGTAACATTTGAGAATTCATCATACCACACTCTGTGCTCAGAATATTAACAGGGCAGCCACAACTCGTCAGCTGGTGCCAAACACTTGATCACTTCAAAATGTCTTATGCATGAAGGATGCGTGCTGTGCATAGATGATTGATGATTTCCACAAAATGCTGCCTAGTCATTCTGTACACACCTCACACATCTCAGCTCATCTCAGTTCTGGCTACAGTTCCTTTATTGAGGGAAAAAAATCAAATGTGCAAATGTTACTGAATTTCTGTCATTTCCCTGCAGAAATGAGCTCATGTCAGGCCTCTCAGTGCAAAGACCTTTTTATTAATACAGATCCATAATTCAGGAAATTATACTCGCCCACTCAGCACCAGTAACTATGTTTCATCTTAGGTGTCATATTAAATGGGATACAATAGATTTCATAGCTGCTATTTCCCATATTGACTTCATTCAAAAACTATCTGTCACGATAATAATAAACCCCCGAAGGTCTCATTCTGGCTTCAGATGCTTATCAGAAGTGACACACTGAAAAGTGAGGTGACCGTGAGCATTTCGAATCCTCGGATCACTCTGAACCTCCTCCAAAAAATGAAGACTGTGTTTAAAGAGGTGTTTTTTAACAAAATCGCCTCTTTAGTATGTATGAGGAGATATGTTCCTCTTCAGATTTCACATTCGTCTTTCTGAGATGGAAAAAGAACAAGGATTGAATCAAAGTGTAATTTATTCATTGAGTCATGATAGATGCTTGACGGATCGGAGTCAAGGTTTCCCTTTTCGATGGTGAAGTTGTTTTGAATCTCTCACTCAGCTGTATTAACCCTCAGTCAGAGGCAGAGATGGTCAGAGTGAGGAGCTTTGGCAGACTGATATTCAGTCAGCAGAAGGGAAGAAGGAGACTTTCGAGGGACTTTGGGCCTGAGATGAGAGCGAGCCGCGTTAAAGCAAATGTCAGAGACGCTCACTGCCAAGCGTGCGCGCGTACGTCTGTGAGCGTGTGTTCCACTCGCTCATAGCCTGTCACTGTGTCGTATGGTTGATTTTCAAAGGTCAAAGTCCAGCTGCTGCTCAGTGCTTCTACTTCTTATATCACTTTCCCTCCTTTGAGATTTATTTGTTTCCATCATTTTGTCTGACAGAGAACTGAAGCAGAAATGGAGATGTTCAGGAAAGCAGGAGTGCCCCCAAAACAGAAAGTGGTCACCTTTAAAGTCACAGACAACGCCCTCATCAAGCCAGGTATACACGTCACACTTTAGAATCTACGCCAAATAGGTTACGTTTTTGTCCGTGTTTGTTTTTTTGTTACGCAAAAACTACTGAACAGATTTACATGAAACTTTGTGGAGGGGTTGAAGACTGATGTCTATTATTGTGTGCAATTTGTGTAGATCCTAATAATAATCTGGATCTATTTAATTTGAATGTGGTTTCATAATGGGATTATTAGTATTATTATTGTTATTATTATTATCTGGCTTTTGCGGAGGTATGCGCTCTATTGAGTGCCCCTCTAATTGTCCCTATTTTATTTTCATACACATTTTGCTATAAACTCTTGTGTTGTGTGTTCAGGCACTCCTCTGTATGCAGCACATTTCCGTCCAGGCCAGTACGTGGACGTCACGGCCAAATCGTAAGTTCTGCTCTGCCAGCGATCCCTCCTCTGTCGTTGGCTTCTTTTCCTACTGCGTGCCCAAGAAAGATCTGTTTTTATAACATTATCCTCTGAGGCCACTAGTCAACATATTTGAATGCCACCTGCAAATTCGATTTTTCTTGTGTTTGTGTGTAGCATTGGTAAAGGTTTTCAAGGTGTGATGAAGCGATGGGGCTTCAAGGGTCAGCCAGCCACCCACGGCCAAACCAAAACTCACCGTAGACCTGGAGCTTCTGGACCTGGAGGGGTAAGACACACATGCACACACACGTACTTACTGTGTAAGAAGCTCATCCACGAACTAGACATGAACAGATTGCTTCCCATAATGCAGTAATGTGTGTGTGTGTGTGTGTGTGTGTGTGTTCGTTCTTTATCTAGGATCCAGCCAAAGTTTTCAAAGGGAAGAAGATGCCCGGCCGAATGGGGAACATCTTCATCACAGCTTATGGACTGAAGGTACAAACACCCACAAGGACACATGCAGAGTTGTGGCTTAGAACTTTTGTGCCCTTGACACATAATTCATGTCAATATCATCTCATCCTCCTCCCCTCCATCCCTCTCTCTTCAGATATGGAGGGTCAATACCAAGTACAATGTGCTGTATGTTAACGGCTCCGTCCCCGGCCACAGAAACTGCTTACTGAAGGTAAAAAAAAAAAAAAAACACACACACACACACACAAACTGAAGCGGCAGACATACTGAAGTCGAAAGTCAACCTCAGCGTGCTCAGTTTCTTGACAGACCAGTGACCTTGCACCTGTTAAACACCGTCACACCTGCAAGACGGTGTGATCCATCTTCAATGACACTGTGCTGGATCAGCAATGTGTGTGTTTCTCTGTGTGGCAATGAAAACACGCACTTTAATGATGTTAGTAACATCCACAGCATCCATCTCCACACTCAGCATGTTGTGCTCATCTCGTGTGTGTGTGCGCAGATACACACAACCTATTATTTGTTTTGCCGACAAGCGATAATGAATACAAATGTGCGTTGCATTTCACCCGGCTCAGCTGTCTTGCACACACACACACACACACTTTACTCCCCTAAAGAGGTCACATGCAGGTTTATAATGTTTGTTTATTACAGTTGGTTTTTATTATTCTGTACAGCAGTAATGTCCCTTCTGCTGATGAGGAAAAGCTATGTGTTATTTATTCAATTTATGACAGAGGCTGCAACTAATAACAATTTATATTATGGATTAATGTGTTGATTGTTTTTGTGGTAAATCAATTAATTATTTAGCCCGGTAACAGGAACAGGAGCGTCTGCATGACCAGGGAGGAGGGAGGATGGCAAGCAGAGAATTAATTTGATTAATGTGGTAACACTAAACAAACACTAAACTTTTTCTTCCAATAAAATGGCTTGTTTTAGTGGCTCAGTGTTGTTAATCATTGCCTCTGCCAATATTTTAGGGCTTCCTGTGTAGAATGCGGACTCTGTCTTCTGTTCGCCGTAAAACAGTTTACAGTCCGACAAGTTTCTTTTATCACACGTCAAACATTTCTTCAAACAAAACACAAACAGCGATTCTTTTTCGAGGTGTTTTAGGTCCAGGCGACAATTAAAAAGGCGATGCGCCATTACAGTTTGGTCCATGTGTGTTCCCTCTTTTGCTCTCCACATGGACTGTTTCCCCGCTGGCAGCGAAAACCTGCTCAAACATGATCGCTCACACTAGAAACGGAAACCAGAAGACTTCCGCCTCCAAAATCGTGTCCCCCGCCTACAGATTCTACATATTCACACTCAGAATCTGTTAATAAAGGTTATGTGAAAAGCTGTTTGTCAGCTCGGCACAGCTTGCCAGTCGTGGAATGGGTGTGAATGTCAGATTGTCAGTTTTGGAAAGTTGCAGAAATTGTTGGACACAGCGCTGCATGAATTATCTTCTTCCTCCTAAAAGGGGACATGACAAAGTTTGAGAACTTTTCATTTTGGTCCCAAAAAAACTGTAGGAAATTGGGGCAAATACCCGTGACACATTTTCCAGCCTCGAAGGTGACATTTCCCAAAGAGAGAAAACGCAGGAAGACAATAAACCCTCACACTTAAGCACCTGTGAAATGCATTTTTACTGACACTGACTATTAAAGTGATTACATTTGCTTTACTCTTTCAGCTCTAATTAAGACAATTGTGTGCTCATTGCTCTTACTCTAAGTGTGTGTGTGTTTGTGTGTTTTCAGATCAGAGACACGATACTGCCAAACAGGAGCTCCACTCTGCTCAACCCTCCTTTCCCCACCTACTTCACCGAAGAGGCCGAACTTGAAGAAGACCTGTACGATGAGAACTTGTTCATTCACACAGACCCGTCATTAGCACTGACCTGACCGACACAACACAACACACATTTCACATCCACACCTTCACTTGTAAACTGTATCTGAATCCTGTAGTAAAAAGCAATTCCTTTGGATGTCGTGATCCCGCTCTTATTTGTGTGTGTTTTTCATATAACAGTACCAGGCCTTTCTGTTTGATCCAAACAGTTATTATGGTCCCTTTCTCCGAAACCATGGTAACTGTAGGACTGATGATGTCACTTGAGGATCCCCAAGCAGAGAGAGAAAAAGAAATAGGAAGGGTGAAAAAAAAGCAATGAAACAAAACAAGAGAGAAGCAGATATGGTGGAGACATTGTGCAATATCTGTGCAGGACTTGGGATGGGAAGAGGAGGAGGAGGAGGATGGGGGATAAGCTGGATACAATGAATTGCAGAGTGAAAAGAGTGAGGGGAATGCAGACAGGAGGGGAAAGGGTATATGTAGGTAGGGGTGGGGGAATGAATGGGATTGACAGCACGGAAGCGAAATACAAAAGGGAGTGTGAAGCAGGAGGGAAAGGTAGTGATGAGCCGGTGAAGGTGAGGAGGGCAGAGAGGGAGAGGCTGACAAAGGTTGACATTTGTGCATAAGAGGATAAATGAGGATATTAATGTTGCAGCAGGAACCGCTGGGCGCTTAAGTCTGTGTGTGTGTGTGTGTGCGTTTGGGGATTGGCAGTATTTAAATGAGAGAACCTCAAGCTGTTGCGGTGGGGCTGACAAATCCCCCCCCCTCCCACACCGCGCATGTGGACCACTCCCAATAAATAAATAGTGACCTCCAAAGTGTTTCCACTCTTCATCCTCTTCATCCTGCCTGTTATCCAGTCCCTCTCTTCTCTGTGTCTGCTTTGAAACTGACAGCAGCAGAAACAGGGCTCTTGTTTGAAACACTGAGGCATCACAGGAAACCCTTCAACAACACACACACAACGCATCAGTGCCTTTTCCCTAATTGAAACAACCGGTTTACTCGGGGAAAGGGCAACATACACTCGTTGGCTGTCATTTGGATGGAGAGATGTAAGGTGGTGATGATGCAGTTTGTGGCAAACCACGTCCCGCTCCACCCAACATGCCACAGCTCGTATCTTTAGGTCCACGAGGCAGCAGCAGCAGGTTCTTTTGAAATGGTAATGATATCGTTTCAAAGTGCTGCTCTGTGGAGCCTGCACACCATCAGGCTCTTGTGGGGGTGGACGGGAGGAGAAGCAGGGAGGGGATGTCGGGTGAGGAAGGGAGCCTTTGCCTGTTAAAGCAGCAGAGCAGAAAAAGGAAAGACGGTGAGCCTCAGCCTTGTTTCTGTTCTCCTCTGACTTTCATAAGACTCGCACTCCAGCTGAGGACCGGGTGTGCTGGACCGTAAACTCACTGTGTGCATGTACTGTGTGCTCACATGGGAGAGCAACCCAGGAGGTAAGCCCGTTTTCACCATGGTAATCCAGCTAAATGGAATGGATTGAAGTAAAGCATGCATGCATGTTTTAATACGGTTTTTAAACAACAGCATGGCCTGGTTTACCACATCAAAGGGCTTTCTATAACTAATCCCAGGGTCATAAGGTCAAATGTCATCCTCAAAGTGGCACTAGAGGAAATGTCAGGGGATCCTTACAAACAGGCTTTGTGGAGACACACTCCCTGAATATTGCTTTGAAATGAATTCTAATCAGCTGGGGCTGCAACTGTAAACTGTAAATAAAGATGGACGACGCAACTCTGCTTCCTCCCACTTTCCACAAACGAAGCTAAAATATCCAAGGTATGAACGCCGCCATCTTGCGCACTCGGACCCGGTGACAGTGCAGTAGCGTTCAGGTAAAAAGACGTGGTAGCGAGGTCCCACCAATACACGGGCTCAACCAATCGTGAGTCTCAGCTGTCAATCATTATGTTTCATCCTGTCTTTAGAGCATCAAATAACTAATTAAAAACAAACTTAGTGTAGAAATGAACACTTGGACAAACATCGGTGTGATAAGAACTTCCTAAAATGATAGAAACCTTTTTTGAGAAAATACTTTATTTTGTAGCTTCCATGTCCCATCTGTTAACGTGGAGATGGGATTTATGATCTATACTGTATCTAGCCACCAGATGAAGATTGAGAAACTTTAGCTTCACTTTTCTACGGTCTATGGTTGCAACTAACAATTATTCTGATTGGTGATTAATCTAATTATTTTTCTAATTAACTAATCAATCAAAAGTTGTCCACAGACCAAGCTGACATATTTTGTCTCCAATGTCTTTCTGACCAAAAGATGCAGATGAGTTGTGGAGCAGAGGACATGGCCAACATGAAGTTAACGCTCAGTGGAAAACAAACAAGTTTGCAAATCTTGATATTTAAGTGCTGTCGCAAAACCCCACCCACCCGTTATTCTTAATTTTCAAACTATGTTAGTATCTATGCATTTATATTTGAATCTAAATGTTTTGCGGGAAATTACTGGTGTGTGTGTGTGTGTGTGTGTGTGAGTGAAGGTCGGCCTGCGATTGTGACGCCGATATGACATGATGGATCTATTGCTCTACTTCTGCTGGCTCAACACATGAGAGATCGGATATCCATTAGTAAAGAGGACGCACACAAACACACACATACACATGCCCAGCCTCGATTACTTTGCACATACACACACACACACACACACATGCTTTTATAGCCTCCTAAGCAAGCTACGTCCAAGTCGGGTCAGCACTTATGTTGCCACTTCCTTGCACAAAAAGTGTTGGATTAACCTGCGCATGAACAAACGCACACACATTAAGAACGTGTGTGTGTGTGTGTGTGGTGCTGTGTGCCTAGCAATATGAATTATTGAGTGTGTTATTTGAGGGACAGCTGGCTGTTGAACACATTAACTCCCTCAGTCAAACAGCCAGTTAGGAGTCAGGAGTGAGTCACTAATCGGGGGAGAAGAGGGAAATGAGATAATGAGAAATCAATTTCGCACATTAGCTGTTTGTTATGAGGCTTAACACAATCACAGTCTGCACTCGTAGGTGTCCGAGTGACATTTGAGGTCTATTACCGCACATTTTTCTGACAGTAAAAAAACTGGATCAGTGACTCAAATTCTTAAACTACGTACATGCATTTATTCAAGCGTTCACAGCTTTATGGAGAGGAAGTCATTATTCAATATTGATGTCAGTGTTTATTGAGTTTACCGTGATTTAGTTGAATAACAGGCCTTTTATAAAGGCTAAGTGTGCAAAGAAGAACCCTGCTAGTTATCTCACCACTGCACCACTGTCACCACACATCCCCCTAAGCCTCTCTGCCGGTGGTCCCGCTGTGCAGAGCCCCTCCCAAATGTGCTCACCTGCGTCGCATGAGAGAAAGAGTGTGTGAGTGTGTGTGTGTGTGTGTGATGCCTCCCACCCATGTTGGTAAATTTGGGTTCCTTCCTTCCAGCACCACTGGGTGAGGGCAGGGTGTAGCCTTTAGGTCCCCACCTTCCTCTCCACAGGTGGTCTCATCCTGCCTTCAGCTATGTTGTGTATGTGTGTGGGAGTGTGTGGGTGTGTGAGTGTGTGTGAGTGTGTGTGTCCAGGTATTGCTCATGTTGTGGGGACTTAAATCCGATGACAGTCACATTAAGGAGACTTGTCTTCTTTATGGAGACAAAAGCAAGTCCCCATAGCGTAAATCATTGAATTTTAAGGTAAAATTCACACACACACACTTTGTATGTGTGTGTGTGTGTGTGTGTGTGTGTGTGTGTGTGTATGTATGTGCATATTAACCCATACGAAGTAGTCTCATTTCCTTCCAATTTTTCTTTCAGTCTTACTCCTCAATGACATCCTTCTGTGGATCTGAGTCGCCATAGAAACAAGGACCAATTGAGGAACAGAGAAGTTGTAGGGAAAAAGAAGAAAGGAAACACACACGCACACACACACACACAAAGGGGTTCACCGCACCATTACATGCTCTCAATGTCTGCAATGGTCCTTTAACTTTCACGGTGCAGGCCTGCACTTTAAAAGCTCGCATTATTTTGTGGGGCTTAAATGAGCCGTGTTGTGACTGTGAGGTAAATGTCAGTGGTTTTCAGCCGGAAACCTTCGCCACAAGAATGTGACCACGGGACGTCGAGTAAATCAATATGGAAACCAAGGGAGAGGGACTGAAGGAGGGAAGTAAAGAGAGAGTGGGGCGGGGGGCGATGGAGGGAAATGAAGGGGGAAGTGGAGACTGAGTTAACTTAGCCTTCCTGTGTGACCTTTGACACTTGGAGAGCAATCTGTAACGTTATCTGTGTGAGGGTGTGTGCACGTGCATTAATGGACATGTTTAGTGAAATTGTTCTATTTTCGTCACTGTCAATAAATCCCATCAAAGGACAATCGATACTCTCTGACTTCCCTCCCTGTCTGAGGCTGAGACTAATATCCTCAAGGATTAATCAGAAATATATTCAAATTTAGCAAAGGTCAAATAATGTGGAATTAGTTATGGATTAATAACTCGTGCAGGGACCGTTCTTAACCTGCCTGTTTTTAATGGGCTGTTTGTTTGGCCTGTGTTAACGGAGCTACTTCATTATTGTTATTCCTGAGTCCTCATCAAACAGTTCTACAACGTACTGTCACTTTTTTATTGTTTATGTGCTGGATGTTGTGTGCAGAGCTTTTTTATAAACAGTCAAAAGCGCAGAGTGAAGTTAGAAAACGTTGTGTTCATCCTACCTGGTTTATCTGCAGTGAAGATTTTATCGCCAATGTTTTTTATAAAAATGAAACCGAATTTGCTTTATTACTGTTCACGTGTATGGTTTATATGTGAGTTTGAATGATTTACTGTACTGCTGTTGTTGCCAACCACTGCTGGGCTTTTTCTAAGAACATATATGAAATGTTAACTAGGTACACAGACTGAGGCCACCTCGTCCCCGATGACTGCTACAGAGCACTGGTTGCTGTTTGTTCAATTTCTATTAAAATTGAATGTATCACATGTCCAAAATCGCACATAACTATGCATTGCACTTTCTCAAGGAATTTATAAAACATGTGTGACAAGTGTGACATTGATGAAATGAACAGTTTGTTAGATATGCGCCACACACACAGACTCAGTAAGCAGATTGTGGTTGTACAGTATTTTTATTTGTTGGCATTTCGAGACATATGCTGCAGCCGCAGGGGTGAACTGAAAATGAAACTCAAGCAAATCCTGATAAATCAAACCTAAACTGTCTGCGTGGTGAGAAACCTTTAAGTTTAACAGGGATAATACATCTTCTGGTGTGCAATGAGCCTTTTATGCACACATCACCCACACATGCACACAAAATGAAGACATTTCTCAGTCCTGAATATGAAAGTCATTCAGCGAGCAGCGCACACAAAAGCATCCGCACAAAGAGAGAGGGAGAAAGAGAGGGAGGGTCTCCTCATAAAGTGGAGAGTGAAATACATTTAAAATCATATAAAAAGCAATAAGAGAAGCACATAAGCATCTACACTCTATTGTCCCAACTTAAAGATGTATCTATTGATGGTGAATAATATAAGACTGCAGATTAATATAACAACTTTCACATTATGCTGGCAGATGAAATCACCTTTTCTTTGCTGGTGAAATCAAACACGTGTTGGATCAAAGCTTTGTCAAAAATAAAAAAAAATCAAATTGAGTTTTGTGTGGGGGGAAAAAAACCCACATTATTCACTTCATTGCGTGGGTATTCCACAAATCCTAAAAGCCTTGATCTTCATCTGTGAGGGGGCATCTCTGGGGACCTGTGTGTGTGTGTGTGTGTGTGTGTGTGTGTGTGTGTGTGTGTGTGTGTGTGTGTGTGTGTGTGTGTGTGTGTGTGTGTGTGTGTGTGTGTGTGTGGGTGTGGCTGTGTTTGTGTGTGTGGGCACATTACAGACAGAGGGAGGGGCAGAGAGGAAGCTTGATAGAGGGAATTGCATCTGTTTTGGGTCAGCAAAAATACTTCAAAAATTTAAGAGGCAGTGATGGAGTTGCCAGTCAAGTAGTTTAAACACATGCACAACACAAACACACACATACACACATGCACGTCTCTCTATAGTTGGGAGGACACTCATTGACATAATGCATTCTCTAGCCCCTCAACCTAAACTTAACCTTCACAACTAAATACCTAACCCTAACCTAAACCTAACCCTAAAACCAAGTCTTAACCCTCAAAAAGCCAATTTCATTTGTGAGGACCAACCAAAATGTCCTCAAGATGAGGGTATTGAACCAAAATGGCCCTCATAACTATACATAGACATGCGCGCACACACACATACACCATCATGTCTCCATGACTTCATAGGAGATTACATTAATTTACTCTGACCTCAACCATAGCTACTACTTGCCCTTATCCCACCTTTTATCTAACCTTAACCTTAAAACACACCTTCACCTTAAAATGTAATGTTTTACTCTATGGAGACTCTTTGTCCCCATAAGAAGACAAATCCACATAATCTGTAAATCGACCACACACACCACCCACCCACCCACACACACACACACACACACACACACACACACACACACACACACACACACACACACACACACACACACACACACACACACACACACACACACACACACACACACACACACACACACACACACACACACATACACTCACACTCATTGGCATAATGCATCACAACTAAATGCCTTACCCTTACCCTTATCGTTTTCCTAATCTAAACCCTTATCTTAAAATCAAGTCTTACACCTCAAACAGCCTTTTGAAAGTGTCTTGGAAAGTGAGGATGGTCCAAAATGTTCTCACAAATGTGTTGGCTCAAAATGGTGCACACAGATACACAGATACACAGCACATTTTTTTCACTATCCCCTTGGGAGACACTCATCGCCCACTCATTGCCTTTTAACCAAAACTTAACCATCATAACTAAATGCCTTATACCCAGCTGTAAAATCCTCAAACTGCAGCCTTCACCCAAGACGACCAAAGTTTTTGTCCCAGTGCTGTAAGCAGACATATCATTAACTCATCAGATCACATAGTCTCAAACACACGTACACTATCCCAGTGCTCATCTCCTCCCCTGCATATCTTTAAATACGCCTGAGATCACTGCAGATCATCCAGATACCTACAAGATAATATTATCAGTGATCACAGCATCGTGTTGAATCAGCTCCCTCGGTGCACACTGGGTGAATTCTAATGAAGATGCAGATCAGCGGTTTCAAAAGTGCCTGCTGGTCTTATCTGTTTTTACAGTAGCAGTGCATGAAGCTGCCGCTGCTGTGGAGCAACGCTGCCCCTCAGTGGCTCAAACAGGGGCTGCACACACACACACACACACACACACACACACACACACACACACACACACACACACACACACACACACACACACACACACACACACACACACACACACACACATACACACACACACACACACACACACACACACACACACACACACACACACACACAGAAGTGAGGCAGGCTGAAGAGGAGGTTGTGCAAGGTGATGTCTCAGGGGAATCAAGTAGAAGAAGTTGTGTTATTGCCTTTGTTTCTGCTCACAAACTGCGGATTAAGTTTCTGTGAGCAAAACAAAAGACTGGACTGAAGAGAGGAACAACAGATCTCTGTACGAACAAAACCCTGCGGGTTGGATAATGGGTTGTAATAGTTTTACAGCCAGACATCAAGGTATTAAATGTGTTTCGCAAATGTCTTTTTAACTCACTCTTTATTTTCAGATATTTCATGTCTTGTCTGTGAGACGGAGCACGAGGGGTTATTATTCTGAAGCTGTTTATGTTCAGGGAGACTTTAATGCGTCTAAATCTGATTTAGATCTACGACAACTGACGTCTCTATAGGACAAAACCTGCTTTAAAAAAAACTCTGCTTGCTCCTGCACTTCCTCCCACTATCCAGAACTGAAGCCAAAACGTCCCACATATGAATGCAGCCATCTTGTTCATTTGGAGTCTGCGCCGTACCGAGGTCCCGTCCATGCATTTGCTCAACCAATCACAAGTCAGTCTCAGTTGTAAATAATGATGTTTCACCCTCCTTTTATAGCATCACATGACTAATTAAAACCAAACTTACCAGAAAAAAACAAACACTTGTGATAAGAACTACCCTAAAATGACAGAAACCATCTTTGAGAAAACGTGTTTGACGTGTTCTTGGCCACTGTCCTATTTGCTCAACATGTAGGAGGCGGGGTTTATGGCCTACACTGCAGCCAGCCACCAGGTGGCGATCGAGACGCTTTTGGCTTCACCTTCGGGAGCAGTCATGTCGTCCATCTTGATATAGAGTCTGTGTTCCTACTTCATATTGACTGATACCAGAGCAGAGAAAACAGTATCATATTGTCAATTTTACCTTTAAGATTTATGTTAAAGATAAAATATATATAAATAAACTGTTGACTCACAGTTTTATGTTCTTTTATGTACCAATAGAGGAACTCATTCATGCTCTAGTGGGACCGATAACCATATTTACAGTTCTGAGTACAACCTTTTTCTTATTTGTAGTCATTCAGTTTCAGAGTCACTCCAAAATAAAACTTTAATCACACTACAACTTTCCACGCCCTTGAGGGACAAAATGCCGGGACGCTAAAAAAAAAACACAGCTTAAAAAGGAGCTGACAAGTGAGGACACACTGAGGACACACACAGCGAGCAGCGTGCAGGTGGAGCGGGACAGGAGAGCTCTTCAGAGGCGCTGAGTGTCAGATGCTGCACTTGAAAACCTGTCAGTTAATCTCTCCACGTCAACACGGCCGCTCTCTGATGAATGAGACTAGCGGGGAAGGATACGTTTTCACCTTCACCCCTTCCATCTGGAGCGAGGATGCAGAGAAGCCGTGAACCGCCGCAGTGGAGGTCACCTTGTGGGAAGTTCATATAGAATTTATCATTTGAATTTGCTCAGAGAAAACAGTGGTGTTGGCTGAGAGGGATCATGTCAACACTGTCGAGGAGGAGCAGCCTCACACGTCCTGAACAGTAAAGAGGATGGAAGCTGTGCCTTCGTATTATAAATAATAAAGTAACAATATGAGAAGAAGGAGCTGGAGAAACTCGCAGCATATAAATGCACTCAAAGAGAATAGCAGCTCCTCTCCACTCTCTACCTGAATTAGAACAACACTTTAGTCAATATCTTTCGCTAAGTGTGTTTCATCTGCCACATATTAAAGAACGACTCAAGTTAAACTGCTTGTTGTTTTGTTTTTTCTAGAATCTAGAATTTTTCTTATCTTTCTGGTTTTATGACAGAACCTAATTGTGATGTGAAAACTGCTTTTCTGCTGAACACACCAGAAAATTATGTAATATTATGATGTACACTACCGTTCAAAAGTTTGGGGTCACTTAGAAATGTCCTTGTTTTTCAAAGAAAAGCACTGTTTTTTTCAATGAAGATAACATTAAATTAATCAGAAATACACTCTATACATTGTTAATGTGGTAAATGACTATTCTAGGTGGAAACGTCTTGTTTTTAATGAAATATCTACATAGGTGTATAGAGGCCCTTTTCCAGCAACTATCACTCCAGTGTTCTAATGGTACATTGTGTTTGCTAATCGCCTTAGAAGACTAATGGATGATTAGAAAACCCTTGAAAACCCTTGTGCAATTATGTTAGCACAGCTGAAAACTGTTTTGCTGGTGAGAGAAGCTATAAAACTGGCCTTCCTTTGAGCTAGTTGAGTATCTGGAGCATCACATTTGTGGGTTCGATTATACTCTCAAAATGGCCAGAAAAAGAGAACTTTCATGTGAAACTCGCCAGTCTATTCTTGTTCTTAGAAATGAAGGCTATTCCATGCGAGAAATTGCGAAGAAACAAAAATTTCCTACAACGGTGTGTACTACTCCCTTCAGAGAACAGCACAAACGGGCTCTAACCAGAGTAGAAAGAGAAGTGGGAGGCCCCGTGCACAACTCAGCAAGAAGACAAGTATATTAGAGTCTCTAGTTTGAGAAATAGACGCCTCACAGGTCCTCAACTGGCAGCTTCTTTAAATGGTACCCGCCAAACGCCAGTGTCAACGTCTACAGTGAAGAGGCGACTTCGGGATGCTGGCCTTCTAGGCAGAGTGGCAAAGAAAAGCCATATCTGAGACTGGCCAATAAAAAGAAAAGATTGATATGGGCAAAGAACACAGACATTGGACAGAGGAAGATTGGAAAAAGTGTTATGGACAGACGAATCAAAGTTTGAGGTGTTTGGATCACACAGAAGAACATTTGTGAGACGAGAACAGGTGAAAAGATGCTGGAAGAGTGCCTGACGCCATCTGTCAAGCATGGTGGAGGTAATGTGATGGTCTGGGGCTGCTTTGGTGCTGGTAAAGTGGGAGATTTGTACAAGGTAAAGGGATTTTAAATAAGGAAGGCTATCACTCCATTTTGCAACGCCATGCCATACCCTGTGGACAGCGCTTGATTGGAGCCAATTTCCTCCTACAACAGGACAATGACCCAAAGCACACCTCCAAATTATGCAAGAACTATTTAGAGAAGAAGCAGGCAGCTGGTATGCTGTCTGTAATGGAGTGGCCAGCGTAGTCACCAGATCTCAACCCCATTGAGCTGTTGTGGGAGCAGCTTGACCGTATGGTACGCACGAAGTGCCCATCAAGCCAATCCAACTTGTGGGAGGTGCTTCAGGAAGCGTGGGGTGAAATTTCTACAGATTACCTCAACAAATTAACAGCTAGAATGCCAAAGGTCTGCAATGCTGTAATTGCTGCAAATGGAGCATTCTTTGACGAAAGCAAAGTTTGAAGAACAAAATTAATATTTCAAATAAAAATCATTATTTCTAACCTTGTCAATGTCTTGACTATATTTTCTATTCATTTTGCAACTCATTTGATAAATAAAAGTGTGAGTTTTCATGGAAAACACGAAATTGTCTGGGTGACCCCAAACTTTTGAACGGTAGTGTATGAATTTACATAAACGTTACAAGATAAAAACAACATTTTTAACCAGTGTTCTCATGTTGTGTCTTATTTTCCTAATCCTTAATCTTTAAATAATTTAAATGTAACATAAACTCATCCATCCATCCATCTATCTGTGGGGTCAATTGGGGGGGGGGGGCAGGAGTCAATCATTTTTATAATGTTATTCTCAGTTATATTTTGTCTGTGTTGCTGTTTAATGCCTTTATAAATTCTTGCAAATAATGAATTAAAAGAGCAATAATATCTGAGACAACTACAGCTGACTAACAGCCACACTGTGAAAACAACAAATAAATATATTGAACAAATAATATTTAAAGCATTTGCTTCAACTATAACTTTATGAAGTTTCATTACACGGAGGCCAGGATGGGCCAGGCAAGTTAAAAAACGGGGTCTACACAGCAACACTGCAGGGGTTTTCACCAAGACTGGGGTCTACCAATAATTTCTGCAGGGGTTCGTGTCCACATGTTCAACCTCCTCTCATCTGCTTCGAGGGAAACTCAACATCCTGAAGGTGAGTGTTGGGATCGGTATAGAAATCCTGGCTCTCCGGTCATTTTACTTAATAACTGTTAATGACGAGGGACAAATTGAATGTCTACATGTGGAATATTCTGGTTCTTTGTATTTAGTTTGAAAACGTAACATTTTTGGAATCATAAAAGATAAATGATCAGAACTTATTATTTATAAAAGTTCAAATATCTGGGGCAGGAAGTTGCAAATAAGAAATTTAGACTTTTCCTTGCCTTTTCAGTTTTGCAGTCTAGTCACTTGGAACAACCCACATGAGCTGCAATGCTAATTTATCTTTCCAAACAGACCTACAAAAGAAACACACGTCTTGTGCTGCAGCTCAACCAACTCTACTCTATAGCAGGTCAGCAACACCATATACAAAAAAAGACTTACCTGATAGTGTCATTACTGCAGATGCTAGTGTGGATGAGCTTTGAAGAGGAAGACCGTCCGTTTTCCACCTTTTAAGTTTGAACCTGGAGAAGACTTGGATGGGGTCGAACCGCCCTCGTCATGTTGCAAGCATAACATCTCTCTCTCTCTCTCTCTCTATTTAAAGCTGCTATACTTCAACACTTGATCTGCAGTTTCCCGTAAGTATGTTCACTTTGTTTCCTTGTTTACCTCCAACACACCTCTTCAGAGCAGAGGCCGAGAAAAAGACAGGACTCCTTTGCTTCGCTATCGATCAAAACAATCATTGACAGGATATTTTGATTTATTCTTTCGTTTTTTTACTTTGAAAAGGAAGTGGTGGCTAATGTCTGCAGACTGTGCATAGATATTGCTGTTTAACTGATATAATAGAGTCAGTTCACTGATTGTTTGACTCATCACTACTCGAGTCACTGATGTGATGTTTTAGCATTTAACTTTATCCATTAAATCTCACTTAGGAGCCATAGAGTAGCCACTAATGCACTGTATTTATACGGCACTTTTCTTGTCTTATCGATCACTCAAAGTGCATTACAGTTTACATCACATTCATTTCTATATCACACTCACTGCCGGAACAGACGTCAGGGGCAATTTAGGATTCAGTGGCATGCGGACTGGAGGAGCCGGGGATCAAACCACCCTCTGTTTACTGGACGACCCGCTGTACCTTCTAAGCCACAGTAGCCCCTTTTCAGTTTCATGGTCTCTAAACTAGATATGGCTAAAAATGTGAAGACACACATAATTGTGGTTGATACTGACACATGTAAACAGAAATGATCCATGATGATGAATTATCCGGAAATATAGTCTTACTTATAGAGTATTTGCTTCTTTAACATATTATTCAACAAATAATGTTAAAACTGGAAACTAAATGAAGAGCCAGGATTACAAGGGCCTTTATTACGCCTTTCACATTGCAGTTCTTGCTGTATCCATAAGAGGGAGACATAGTCCCTCGTATTTTTTAACACACAACGACAATCCTCATCTTCTATTCCTGTTGCATCAGCGTCTCTCTGTTTGCTTTGCTCTTCTTTCCCTCTCTCTCCGTCTGTAGAGCACAATGCTGCACATTTTGTCGTTCATCTTTTTTTTATTGAGGATTAGAAACATGAAAAACATACCAAAAAGCCTTTGAAAACACGTGATAATCGTACACACTGAATAGCAAAAGATTCGTAAAAACAGTTGAAAACACTAAGGCTACTGTTGTAAACTTCTATGAAACCTTTACAAACACTATCTTCAGCAGTCGTTGGCACCGTTCTAGGAGAGATGTAGTGGATGGTTTTTTTTGTGTTTGTGCGAGCGGTAACCTGAGCTTTGAGACGTTTAATTATTTACACAAAGGTGTGAACGTGTGGCTGCAGAGACTACACAGTGATTTATTTGATGCGTTTTGGTGCATCTGTGTCTGAGTTGGAGTGAGTGTGGTGTATACAGCGTGATCCCAGTTCTAGTTTTCTGGCTCCATGGAGCAGGTGCTGTGCTCATCGTCCGGGTATAAACTTAGGGAGTCAGAGTACAAAGATGGATGACGGATGGATGGATAATTCACCTATAAATCACTAATAAAAGGGTAAGAGTCATGATGGACAGATCAGTGAAGAGATTAGATCATGAGAGACGTTTTGTGCGTTTGAGTTTATGGACGCCAAGCCGCACTGGGTGGAGGCCTGGTCAGGAGAGCGGTGGCAGGGATCGGGTGCTGACCGGGCTGTACTTCACCCTGCCTGATGGTGATGGAGAAGGCTGGGTAAGATGAGGCGAGGATGGAGACGGACGAATATGTCCGCTGTGGTGCTCTCTCCCAGTCCCCGAGTGCTCCGAGTCGGGACCGTGAGATCGACCTCTGGGCCTGCGCATCTGGGGCGGGGTGGAGGCAGATGTGGGCATGCATTTGTACTGGGAGGGAGAGTGGTGGGAGGATGGGTGGCAGCTGGGGGAAGAGTAGCACTCGGGTGCAGAGTGACGAGAGCATGGCGGGTAGTGAGCGGTGGAGAGGTGACGGCCAGGCGAGGAGTGCCTCACAGACAAGGGCTCATGGTTGATGGGTGGATGCTCCTTGGTGTGTTTGGGTGATTTGGATGACTTCGACACCTTGGGCGACTTGGGCTTCTTGGGCGATTTGGGCGATTTGGGGATGTGGTGAAAGGTGGAGTAAGAGTTGGCACTGTGAGAGGGAGGGGCGTGGCTGGGGGAGTCGGTGTCTCCATTGTTGGCGACCTTGTAGAGGAAGACGTCGTACTGAAGGGGCGAGCTGGTCTCTGAGTGGAGCTTGGCCTCTTTGGGCAGGAGCACTTCCAGGCCGATAGTGACTCCATCCTGATGTGGAAATATGGCAGGTAGAGAGAGATGCAACAATGCAGGGAGAGTCACAAAATAATGAAATGAAGCTATACAGGCATGGATGGATTATGAGACAATGGGCCCCTGGGCACAGACACGGAAGGTGAAAACTGATTTATATGCCACTTGGGGGCAGAGGAAACCAGCTGTGAACACTAACATTATTAAGTAATGGAGCAAACTGTTTACAAATTATACAACCGGCAGATATGAGTAACCTTAGCATTCATGTGGATTCATGTTTCTGGCTGCTTCATGAACCTTTGTCAAATAATAACTTTGTTTTTGGGTCTCCACCAAATCCTGAGGGAAATATGTGACTTTTATGCAGCTAATTTCTTTAACTGCTATTCTGCCATTTGATGCTGGGTAATGTACGATGGTTTTTTATGGTTTCCTGCTGTGGCATAAAAACAATGCTATGAGAGTGATGTAAAGGCTGGAAAACCAAAGCTGCTATGAAGCTATGTGGAGCTCAGGAGGGCTGCAGAGTTGTCTGATAATTCTCTGTGGATTCATAAGTTCTCATTTGATAAAATGACTGTTAATGATAAAACATGTTTTTTACAACAACTTAAACCTACAACCAACTTTAGACATGAAAAACTCTCAGGGAAACTATCGTAAAAAACATATATTTTGTTGTTTTAAGATAACTTTTATGAAGCAGGGAGCTGGTAACTGCACACAGATGGAAAAACATGCTTGTGTGCCCCAACTTTAACCACTTGAATGAAATGAATGACTGTTGCTCTCCTCTATCTTTGATCGATTGGTTAATTTCTCTGCTGTACCTATTACTGCACTTTGTCTGTTTGTGCTTATTTTTATTTTATTATCTCTCCCGCTGAAATTATTTGATTCTATTTTTACTTTGACTGTTCTCTGTGGTCAAAATGAACCATATCCTTCCCTATACTATTGTTGGAATCAGCTCATTGTTGCCTAAATGTAAAGCTGCAATAGGATTTTAAATCAGAATTTGTATTAGCTGACAGCCAATACAAATTCCAGCCCATGTAGTAATCCATCCATGGATGCAGGAGCGTAAAAATACAGATGATGGTACAAATGATCAGCACTGGACATGAAGAAATAAAATAATGTCGAAAATTAAACAATGTAACATAATAGTGTGGTTTCGGGAAATTTGTGCAACAAAACAGTAGATTTCTACAAAGGAGAATCGACAGAGGAACTCAAAGCACTGAATAAACAATAGCTAATTTAACTTAAATTTCCATTCCTTGTTAAGAAGTAAATCTAGATTCTATAAATGACAAATTAAAATTCAGTGATCTGTGATGTTTTTCTCTCACTAAAATATTCGATGTGGGTAAGAATGCTGCTTGAAGTTTTGATTTAAAACCTCTTGTGGTAGTTTGTATTCATCCTGGAGAGCTGTCCGTGGTGCTGAACGGGCACAAAGAAAACCATTGTGTGTGTGTGTGTGGTGTGGTGTTAATCTGCGAGCTGTGGCACAAAAGCAGGGTCAGCCATGCATTCGGTTATTATTAGGATGGGAGCAGTGGGGCAGTAGTTAGCTTCATCATGAGCAGACATGCAGAGAGAAGAGAGTGAGAAAGAGAGAGAATAGAGGGAACGTGGAGCTCACAGCAAAACACAGGGACAAGCTGGATAAAATTAAAAAGATTTATTCCAACCACTGTGAACTATAATCCTCCATGTATACCCAAAAAAGTACAAAAGAACCTCAAGTACATTAAAGTATTAGAAATCACATTGAAAACCAAGACACAGTGTGTGTAATATATGTATATAGATTCAAATATCAACTCCAAGCAATTACTTTGACCTCATGTAGTCTAGACATATCCACCTATTAGCAAACATGAATATTTTTCGCAAATACAAGTTCACTTGATTTCCACATACTTCTTTTTTGCAAATATTTTACGTTTTCAGACACTTTCCGTTGAGAACACCAATGCATGCGGGCAGAGCGAGACAGTAAGGCGGGGGCGGGCTGAGGCGAGGGGGCGGGGTTAAGGAAACAGGAGAGGAGGAGGAGGATGAAGGAGCGAGAGTTCATTGGTCAAAGACCAAGGCAGAGCATCAGCAGAGAGGAGAGTCAGTAGTTGGTCCAAGCCAGAGATTTTAGACCAGCAGTAAGAGGCAGGTAGAGAAAAGAAAGGAGGCAGCGGCGCCACTATGTGGTCAGTGATGGCATGACAGCCTTGTAAACAGGACTATTGTGCTTTTCAAGTTGTGTCCTTTAATTCGTGTTGTGCTTTACTTTTGACATGAGGCCTGATTAAAACTGTATAAAAACACTTTGCAAGGTGTAAACAATGTTAGCCTAAAATCATCTTTTGTTGTTTGTGTGCACATTAAATATTTTTGTCGGATTCTTCAGCAGCACATTTTGTCAGATGGTGTTTACTTTAAACCAGGTTGTTCTGGAGACTGTTTACCTCGGCGTTCTCCTCTGTGTTGTTGGGAGTGTGGTCGTGGTCGTGAGCGACGGAGGTCGGGCGATTGTTCTCATGCTTGGGGGAATGAGAGTTGAGGATGTTCATAGAGCCCTCTTCCTTGGGCTGCGGGGACTTCCCTGGGTCGTCCTTCTTCTGGGGGTCATCCTGTGGGGAGAGTTACGTACTCATTATGCACACCGTGATACACACTAGCACACAGAGGACATAGCACACATAAAGAGTTCTGCAACCACAAAGTGCATGGATTCATTTGAGTGTGGATGTGTTAGCACCTGACTAGACTAAACCTTCAAATACAGCCAACAAACGGCATCTTTTCCTCCCTGAGAAACAAAGGCTCCAGTGGGTGGATCCTTCCAGGCCAAACCTATCCCAGGATTCACAGCGCTTAGTTGACAAAGGTAATGTCGCCAGCAAGTGACGAGGTATCCAATTCTTGAGTACCTTGAGTATCACACTTCAACTCAACCTAACAGCTATGAGTACACAACATTAAAACTTTCTTGTCGTGTTCAACTTCAGCTCTGTTGCTAGGCAACATCAATAAGGACGTGATGAGCTCGTGACACAGATCACGTAAAGCTTCTGAAGACAAGACAAGTCTAATTTCGGCATTCGCGGCCTTCTTTTCCCAAAACACCTCCTTCATGGGCAGGATAAGGCCTCGTCTTCCGAATGATACAGCCCTTGAATTGAGACACGGCCAGTGCAGAGTTATAAGTGATAAGCACATTGCAGGATTATTGACGATAGAATCTTCAAAGAATTCAGAAAAATTAATAAAAGTCCCATTTTAAAGTGGAAACTGAAAAGAAGCAGAACAGGAAAGCAGAATCCTATGCCTATCACGCAGAGAGCGTCAGTCCTGTTTGATGTGATCCTCTTGAACACATACGGGTCACTGTGTGAACTGATACTCAGTCTTTATGCAGAGACCTTTATCTAATCAACTAATCATATCTCTGGCTTCTTAAAAAGATACCAATCAGCCGCCCAAGAAGAGTTGAATCGAGGGCAATCGGACTCGGTCATAGTCAATCGGCTCTCTGACATTTAAAAGACTGCATTGCAGACCGTGTGCCTGCAGGGGCTTTTTAGCCTCTAGACCTGACATTTAGAGCATCCGGACGTCACAGAAACTCATCTGTAACAACCGTGCTGAAATGCCAGCAGAGCTCTGAGAGCAGTGGTTTATATTAACATAAAAAAAAAAAAGTCACAATTTGTTCACTCAAGTTAGTCCAGTCGAGTGTGGGTAATGGACTGAGAATGTGTGTGGGGTTTTGCAAAATCTTTCGATCTGTGTTTTGTGTGAAATGTACTAAATGCAGCAGTTAACAGTGTTTCTGTGACTGCAACAACTGTTGTGTCTGTGTACATCTGCATGTGTCCGCTTGTCAATGTTAGAGCTATCGACTGACTGGCATGTCACAGACATCTGAAGGTCATGGGCACAGCAGGCGGCAAGTAGGCCACCATCGATCCACCACACTGGCCACAGCTGGACACAACTAACCAAACATACTTTAACACCAGAGACAGCAAGTTCCAAAAACTCAAGGTCATGCATGTAAAAATTGCTTTGAATAACTTTTAACGCAATTTGTTGTTAATCTCGTATAATGATCTTCCTCTATCAACACTACTTTCCATTGATTATTGAGTTTAAGAGTTTGACCATGCGTCAGTAAACTGTATTGGGTCAGTAACCCAGCAGGCGAGTGTGATTGATGAATGCCAAACAGGGGCACGCGTTAATCTGCCTGCGCACACAAACCCCCACATTCAGAAACATGGAAATGAATACATCAATGCATACACATTTATATTCACAGACACGCACACACATGCTGCTACAGAATGCAGTTGACTATAGCAGCTCTACATGTGCAACCTATGGAGGAGGACTGGGTGGAATAGAGTGAGGCCTGCGGCACGGGGGCCCTAAAATGGCTGTTCAAACAAAATGAAGGCTCCTCATTGAGCCTCCAAATTTGGGAAACAATTTATTCACACAGCGCAGACTATATAACAACTCAGAACTACTGGTTGCAGGAAGCAGGGGGTGATTAATCACTTCAACTGCAGCGTACGCGGAGCACAGCCGATGCACGATCAGATGCAGGAGGAGGAAGTGAGGTTTTTGCAGATCTGGCATCTATAGATGTTGCTCAAGCTGAAAGCGAAGCCGGGGAGGGGAAACTGCTGCAGGCAATGTGGACATTTCTGCTCTGCTCTTACCTGAATGTGGTTATAAGGGTTTCTGGGTGTATACTCCCAGGTATAGCTGGTTGGTGGTGGCCTCTAAAGGGCATTAGTGAGTGTGAAAAGCATTAAACACACACTTATGCTGTACATACACAACTGCAGGTGAAAACCAATTTCTGATTCAACAAGGGATCAAATGGGGGTTTGGTGTGTGCATACCACAACAAGCTTCAGTTATTTGTGTTTTCAGGCCATGCATACACAGACAGAGGATGACCGCAGACAGATACATAGATCAAATCACTAGTGAAGCTTGCACACAGGAGCAAACATAAAGAGGAAGAGGGGACAACAGATGGAGAAAATGAAATTATAGGCAAACAGATATAGAAAAAGAGAGAAAACATCCAACAGAATATTAGAAGAGTTGGAAGGAGAGAGAGAGGAGAGTAAACATGAGGAGAGCTGGGGCATACCTGACAGATAATGTTGTCATAGTACGCCAGGTTGTGAGTGTGAGCTTGGGGAGCGGGCGGAGGGGTGTCGCACAGTTTCCTTACATTTGGCTGCGAGCCGTCGGCCGTCGTGGAAACCGAGAGGCCGTCCGTCTGTGGCTCGCTGCTCTGCGGCCGGTACTTACTGCAGGAGGGCACAGAGAAAGAGAGCTTTTCTTATTGCACTGCGATGTTTCCAGGTCCAGATATTACCTACATTGCTCATGCACAGCGTGCAGCTGGTATTAAAGCCTCTGGTAGACACTTTATCCATAAACGTATATCAACAATGTAAATAATTCAGTGGATACAAGAGAAGAGCAACAGATAAACTCTAAATATCACTTTGTGGCTGGTGAATATAAAATCAAATTTGATCTGATTAGAGGGATTGTTCTCACTGATGTCAACATGCTTTATTAGATTGTTTTACAGGAATTAGACACTGACATAGTAAAGTCACCTCTCAACTAAATGCCTAACCCTAACCCTAAAACCAAGTCTTAACCCTCAAACCGTCCATTGAAAAAGGGAGGACGGGTCAAAATGTCCTCACAAAGGTAGAAGTATACACACACACCTGCGTTTGCGAAGGCGCCTGTTCTCGTTCTTGAGGCGGTGCAGCCTCTTGGCAAAGAATACGATGATCATGAAGAGGAGGAGGAGCACAAAGGAGGACACGCCCACCACCGCGCAAATCACCTGAAACTCTGTGACCGCCCAATCACAGCGCGTGCCTTTGTTCCAGATGTAGTCCTGTACGTTACACCTGGACAGAAGGGGGCAGAAACAGAAACATGAGAAACAAAGTTCATTTTTAACACAGTATCTTGTGTTCTTCCTATTTTGTTGACCTGCTGTATGAAAAAAGCCAACAGGTTTATCATGAGTGTCCGCTTAACTGGCCTATTTATCATATTTACAGCAACAGCATGTTATCCAGAGTAAAGAGTGTAAAATGGTACTCGGAGCTGATGACATGGTGCACTGAGGTCTGTCCAGCAAAGCAGGGATTCGGCCGAGTCCTTAATGAGATCAGAGGATCAGGGTGTGTGTGTTAGTGTGTGTGTGTGTGTGTGTGTGTGTGTGTGTGCCTGTACCTCATCCATATTCGTCCTTTTTTTCTGTGTAATTCCATTCTGGTGTTAGACTGCGTATCCAGCATATGTATGTGTGTGTGAGTGTGTGTGAGTATGCCATTACTCAGCAGGTATGATAAGCTGAGCTACAGTTTACCTCTCAGCTCAGGATGGGACAGATGGTGCTATCAAGGTGTGGTTTACTGTATGTGCACGAGAAGCATGCGTGCATCTCCATTTAATGTGTGTGTGTGTGTGTGTGGCTCCTCCCTGACCTCACTGCATTGCCATCTTTCTCATACTTTCTATGAGTCCGTACTTTGTGTGTCTACATCATCTTTCAGCAGACTGCTAACACACACACACACACACACACTCTTTACCCCCTGCCTCCAATACTGAGCTTATCCTCCAGGGACCCTGCTGTGATCTTGACAAACCCTCATGACACATTAAACCAGCCTTCTGTCTTTGTGCGTGTGTGTGTGTGTGTGTGTGTGTGTGTGTGTGTGTGTGTGTGTGTGTGTGTGTGTGTGTGTGTGTGTGTGTGTGTGTGTGTGTGTGTGTGTGTGTGTGTGTGTGTGTGTGTGTGTGTGTGTGGTGTAATAGTGTGTGTGCTTGTCTGAAATGTCCTAAATCTTTTCTTTGTGTTGGACAGAGAACATTTTGAAACCGATCCCAACAACACAAATTAAATGGGGGGAAATTTGAGCTGCCAACAATCCTCCCAAATACTCAAATAATGTGCGAATGCATGTGCACCACTTCTCCTCTAAATGTCACTGAATCTTTTTAAATGCTAATGAAAAGCCTTTCTGTTATTAAACACTTTCTGGTGCAAACAACCTTACAGTTTACCCAGAAACAACCAAAACAGCCAGTGCAGTTTACCTGTTTGTTTTTCTTACCTGCAGAAAGCCCCCATTCCTGCCACCACGGTGCACACCCCTCCATTGAAGCATAAATTGGTTTCAGTGTCACACTGAGACACACACACCCCTGGTCCAGAGCGGACAAAGCCCAGCCTGCAGCCGTCAGTCCCCATGGCACCACCCACGCCGACCTCATCGTCCTTATCTGGCCCTGGCATTGGAGGAACAGGTGAGGAGGGCCCACTCTCCACTTTAGGCTTCACATAGTCAGGGACAGCAGGAGAACCAGAAAGGCGCGGATTCTCATCCTCCATGTCGGCTGGGGGTGAAGGCGTGGGCTCGGGCTCCGGGGTTGTATCCAACGCTGAGAGGTCATCGTCAGGTGCAAGGTAGTCGTAAAAGTCAGACAGCGTCCATGCGGTGGGGTCCGCCCCTTTCTGCTTCTGGGGTTTGGGGACTTTTGCCAAATCCAAAGCGTCAGAGGGCACAACATCCGGCGCCGGGCTGTGGAACGCCACGGTGATGACGTCATCGGTCAGGGGGTTTCCAGGCTGGTCTGGACCTGCACCACCGGCAGTGAGCTCCTCCACGACAGGTGGGTCCTCCTCTACGAAGTCTAGGTGGACGTGTTTGCGAGAATGGTGATGTTTGGTGGAGCTAAGAGGGAGTTTGGCCCCGAGACCTGCTCCGATCAGGTGGTCTCTCTCCGCCGAGTCATCACTCAGCATCATCCTGGTGTTCAAGGCCTCCTTGTTGAGAGATGATTGGTTGTGGTGATGATGGCGCCTGGTCAGCGAATGCCTCCCTGTCAATCCGACACAATGAAAGGTTACCAGATAGCCCAGTGGTTTAGTTTGGGATTTCCACTCACAAGTGACAGTTTAAACAAAAACAGCAAAGATGAGATTCTCTCTACAAAGGAGGTGATGTTTTACCCCCTGTCTGTTTGTCTGTGAGCAACATTACACAAAAACAATTGAACAGATTTCAATGAATGAATGGATTTACATAAACAGCTCTTTTTTTAACTTTGAAAATGACATTAAAACAAAAGCCACTCGCATGTATCACGGATTTTCATTAAAAAATCCCAGTCTCAAAGCCTAAGTCGAGACAACAGTGATGTCACCGACATGGTTTATTTGCTCAGCATAAACAAAGCTCCTCCACTGAAGACACAACACACTGCTGTTTCACTGGCTGCGTCCTCTTTAATGTGACAGGTAAACTGTCTTTGATGTGTAAAAATCAATCCAGTGCACCTTTAACATAATCTTATTGTCACACACTGCATCGGTGACGCAGCGGCTGGGGAGTTTTTCACGTATTTTTGGTGATTTCATCTAAATATAGAGGACAAAGTCATAAAAAGAAAGCTTGTACAAACACATTTAAAGCTTCTCTCCTGAACCGGAGCCGATCCCATGGTGTCGTCTCTGTTTAGTTTTATGAAGATTGTGGCCCAAGGATGAGGGATGAATAATTTAAAAGGATCCCTACAGTATTCTGCAGAAAGCGCCTTCAGGCTGCAGCAGGCCAGGAGAATACTGTGAAGTCACACTATCCTTTTACAAAACAATTTAAAAAAAAGCACAACATTCGAAACAAACTGATTTAAGTGTGTCTTAAGAGATTGTCCTAAGTGATTAATTGAGAAAGAAATCAGAACAAGAGCCGAGGACTGACGTGTAATCAGACTGTGGAGATGCAGGATTAGGCACAACCAGTGATTGACTAATGTGCTCTGGTGACCGAGACAGGGCGAGGATTAGATTAGGATTTAGAGCTATAGGTTAGAGGCCGACTGGTCAGGCACTTTGCCTCAACTTGGCAATCTGCAGAGGAAGATGGAAACACGCAGTCAAAGAAGCAGACAAGGAAACAAAGAGATAAAGAGATATAACCACACAGGGATTCTTCAAAACCTCTCAACATGCAGCAGGTGACCTCTGTGCCATTACAAATCCACGCTGTGCAGTCAAATGTTGTTTATATCAACCAGACTTTATTGTATTTTATCTTTTAGTTTTTTCCCTGGCGGCTGCTTTATATTAGGCGAGTTTTATCTTCTCACCTAAGTCTTTGCAAATTTGTGCGTCCCCCAAAAATGTAGATCTACATCTTTTTCTAGGGGAAACTAAAGGGAACAAGACAGAGAGGCAGACCCCAGTGGGGAATATTTTTCTTGCACTTGAGGTACTGTTTCCACAGCTGACTGATTTAAAAAAAAAAAAAAGAATTCCACGTCTTCGTACTTTTCCATTGGCCTGGTACATCGGCACAAACTGCCAAACTCGTCCAGATACTTGGCCGGACGGCTTCTGTCCCACTGCCACCCTGGAATCGCTGCGTCCGTCCAATGAGATCGCTGCTTCCTGTGTCTGCCACTTCATTCAGAGCTAATACAAAAACCATCTGAACGTGCCTGGAGTCACAAGGACTAGTGGTGGCTGAGGAACCATGAGATTCACCTCTCTTACAAACACACACACACACTTACACACACACACACATGCTGCTGTTGCCATGGTGAGATGTAAAGAGGTGCCATGTTGAAAGGAGGAGTGGGGTGAGGGAGTTGCAGTGGAAACAGAGAATCCAGTGTTAGCTCTCTCTCTCTCTCTTGTTTTCCAATCAATCAGCCAGCGAGTCAGTTTGTGTTGTATGCCAACTCCATCTGTGGGAAAAAACCGAGCTGGAATGCTTCACAGTTTGTGTAAAGAGATAGACACGCCGCACCCGTTACAACTGATTACAACTGAATCAAATTTCATTTATAGGTCCAATCTGCCAATTTGTTCCCTGTCGAGACTTAGATGCCGCATCCTGTCAGCAGCTGGCAGCAGCCTCATAGCGATTACAAGAGCAAGAAGAGAGCATGAAAAGATTACAAGAGCAACACGAGCAAATTGAAGGTAGGAGCACCCGCTTAGCTGTTTGACTTCCGTCTGAGAAAGGGGCGCGATTTGTGCCCGTTGCTGTCACTGAGCTCCTCACCTCTGGCATTATGCTGAGCGTGTCGCCATGGTAACACGTTTCTACCTGAGGTCACTGTGACTGGCTAGATTCCCAGCAGCAGTGGCCTTATCAGCAGCAGGCAGAGGGAATTATGGGTAGGTGTCCTATTGTTGGACGGAGACACAACTACCATATTCATATAAATAAACCTGTTCGCAGACTCTGACAACTACAAGCACCATATCCACAGTCTGGCCCCTGTTAAATTAAGTGGATGCACTTATTATTTCTTTTTTGCAATAAAACCTTGAGAGAATGTTGCACTGCATGTGTCCAGGTGATCACTTATTTGGTATTTGCATTATTTGGTCAACCTGCAACCCTCCTCTATGCATCTTAGCTTTTAAAACCATAAATAGTTTCATCTCCCCCCCCTTCTGTGTGCGTGCATGTGAAAGTCAGGGAGACGCTGATGATCTGATCCATTGTGACATATCATGAGCTTTCTAGGGCTACAGGGCAGATGGACCTCACAGTGTGTGTTCATTCAGACCGTGGACAAACACACACAGTAACATGGCGGAGCACCCAGGAGTCTGGATTTGATCCACACTGTCTTACATGGCCTTCACTGATAACCTGTTTGCATGTGTGCATGCATAATCAACAGAATATTAATCAGCAATTTCCATAATGTCGATTGATTGATTCTTTTAAGCAAAATGACTAAATTCAAAGTTTACAGTTTCTCAAATGTGCTCTTCCTTTTTTATTTACTTGTCTTATAAGGGTCATAGATTGAGGCTAAAATGATCAGTTTTTGTTTTAGAGAAGCGTTGATTCAGCTGTATGAGTATTTCGGAGGAGACTGTATTGCCTTATTCAGAGAGATGCTCCTGTGATTCAGCCTATACCTGCATTGATATAAATGGGGAGGACAGAGTAGCCTGATAGGAACACCTGCCTGTATAAATGAATGTAATTTAATAATAGTAATACACTTTATTTGTATAGCAGCTTTAAAATAATAATTATACAATGTTTTATCTCATCTTTTTTTTACTCTTTTCTCGTGTGTATATTGTATTTGTGCTCTAACGCTGTGCGATTGTTTGCCTTCAATTATTCATTTTTCACTTGTGAAGCGACTAAGTTTTGAAAGGTGCTATAAACTTAAATCTTATATTTTTATTATTCATATAATTTGTTTTGTACAGGACAGGTTAGAAACACCCCAATCTGTCCCAGCAGGGCATCATCATGCAGGCTGGCTTCACCGCAGGGCTGCATGTGTTCCTAACAAACTGCCAACATGGGACGAGATGAAGAATCACAACGTCCCTATAATGAGGCTGATCACAGAGATGTCACGTGGTGTGTGAACATGACAGACAGTGTTTACTGGTCAATATGTCACAGTGTTAACGCCCGGTTACACATCGAGGGCGCGAGATGCGGCGAGAGACGCGGGGGGGGGGGCGGACCCCGGCGACCCTGCGCGTGCACGAGCCAGCCACCCTGTTGCTGGGCAGCGGCGGCGTTCATTTCATTTCTATTTATCTCAGACAGACAGACACACGGACAGACAGACAGACAGAGGCAGGGACACGTTATTGTTCCCACACTGCAGCACCGTCTGCAGGGGTGGACAGTAAGTGATCAGGCCGGGGGATGGAGGGCTTGTTGCGGGCCCCGGTTGTCTTGGGCTTCCCCTGGATGTCTGGGGGAATTCAGACCCCCCCACCACCACCACCCCTGCAGACAGACCCACGGTACATGGCCCTAATCCCGTCTTTGTCTGGGCCACGCACCGCCACTGCTGCAGCACTGACCTGACAAATGTCTCCCCGATCACCCACAGACCCACAGTGCTTCTCTTCTCTGCAGCATCACAGCTGTTAACACTGAGAACAAGACTTTTTACAGTAAACAGCTACAGGCTTGTGACCGGGCATGAGATCGGATCAGACCGTGCAGTGGCAGGATCAATGGTTCAAGTGTCATTAATAATCAATATAGCAGCCCCTTAACATGAGAACATCTCAGCTCACACCCATGGATCTGTGTGCACAGGTTAGTAGTTCATAGAATACCTTTTTTCTCTGCAAGAAAACCCAATGACATCATGGGTGTCAAAAGGCAAATGACTGCATTTAAATTGCGATGCATTTAAAAAGATCAGTGTATTAATCTAAACGGAATAAGAAGATCACAAAATCAAAGCCCCGCAGGTTCATGTCTACAGATTAAAATAATCCCAGTGCTCCCAATAGATCATTTTATTTCACATCAACCACTGATGTCCATGTTTTAAATGGCAGCTGCTGTCATTTGTCATTTTACACATTAAAGCCAATGCAGGTGTGATCTGATTCATGCACGTGCGCGCCTGCATGCAACAAATGCACACTCTCTCTCACACACGCGCGCACACGCACAGGGTGGGACACCGGTACAGTGCAGCGGACTCACCGTGTGCAGACAGGGGGGCGATGACCAGGGAGATGGTCATCAGCACCTGCCAGGCCCCCACACCTCCGTCCCCGCGCGGCATCACGGAGCCTGTTCCCGGTGACCGATCCACTGACGCGCACTCTGGCTCCCGCTCGTCGCTCTGCAGACGGTGGACAGCTCGATAATCCTGCGCGGCGGCTCCTGCAAAGTTCAGATCTTGCCGGTTGTCGCCATGTCTCCGGTGAACGTGTGTCCTCCCTGCTCAGCTGCAGCGTCTGTGTGTGTATGAGTTAACCGCTTATCGGCTCGGGTTCGGTTCCATTGTGCCCACCTCCTCCACACCGTCAGCGCGCGCTTGTCGCTCCGGGTCCGTCGGCGGCACCGGGAGGAGTTGTAGTAGTGATGCGCGCGGCCGACAGCGGGTCTGCAGAGCGGGTTTTAATGAACCGGCTCCGGTCTGTCGGTGCCTGCTGCCTGCGTGCGATCTGGCGTTAAGCCTTTTCCCTTTGGCTTCATGGGCGATGAGCGGCACAGCACGGCACGGTGCGACGTGGTATGGCACGGCACTGCGCGCGCACTGTGCGCTTGGGTGTCAAAGTGCCAACACACACGCAAAGGGAAAGAGAGAGAGAGGGACACACACACACACACATAGACACACACCAGAGTTCAGCCTCAGTGTGATGGAGCTTGTGTAGACTGGAGGATTTAAGCAGCTTCTGTTGTCACTAGAAGTCAATATGCTCCATTTTACACCATTGCTAATGAGAGTGTGTGTTTGTGTGAACATTATGTCCAAGTCTCTCTCTGTCTCTCTCTCTGGGTGGTGTTAACATGTCAGGGAGTTGTTTGGGTGCATGTTGCTTTTGGCCACAGAGGTGTGAGTGTGTGTGTGTGTGTGAGTGTGTGTGTTACCTATTCAGGACCTTTACAGCATACACTGATCTTGTCAGGCCCTCATGAGGACCGAAGCCTGGTCCTAATGAGGCAAGACCTAATGTCTGAGGTCCTGGTGAAGGTTAGTGGTATAAGAGGTAAATTGTGGTTAGGTTATTGTTGGGGTTAGGCACTAATTGATCATGATGAGGTTTTGGTAAGGCTGTCCTAACTAAGTTCTAACAAAGGCAACCGCACAAACCTTTGTGTCTGTGTGTTTGTGTGTGTGTGTGTGTGTGTGTGGGGTACAATGAACAGATGCCATTGTCTGGAGCCTATATCACAATATAACAGTAAGAGGATTATCCACACCCACCATGCATCTGAAAGCAGACACGTTGCCCCCTACCATTTCATACATTCTCTCCTAAAGCATCATTTCTATTTTCTCGCTTTATCCTTCCAAGCCCCCCAGCGCTTCTCACGTCGCCTTTGCACCACTACCTTTACACATAGTTTAGCAGAACTGCCACCAAGTTCATGTGCCATATGCAAACACACTTCTCTGTGACACTAATCTACTTTCCTGTTTGTCTCTCTTTTCCATTACTAACAGCAAACAAAAGTGGCCCGTGGAGGGCTGACTTAACCATTCTCCTCCTTAACGGGATTAAGTCAAATACATTATGAAATGATTTAGACCAAATACTGTGTTCCTAAAGCAAATAGATTGCTGCTTCGCCCGTCGAACTGGTAGTGAATTGATCCCGGCTCCTGTTGTGTGCAGCGTCCTGCTGCTCCCCATCAATTATCCTTCAAACACACACACACACACAAACTCAAACCGAGTTCATTCCTCACAGCCCCCCCACTCAGTGACAGAAGAGTGGGATTTTTGTGCAAGAAGGAGCTGGCAAAGTGTGAGAGGAATAGATAGAGAAAAGGACAGCAGCAAGGGGGGAAGAGAGAGACTGTGTGTGTGTGTGAGATGAAGAGGATGGATAGATATGGCTAAGCATTGAAGAGAGGGAGCTAGAGAGTGGTGGAGATAGAGAAACATAAAAATGTTCACTGATGCACTGCCAAACAGAGCAGAACGAAATTGCTTTTGCACCCCCCACCCCCCATACACACACACACACACACACACACACACACTTCTGCCATGATAAATACACACAAACATGCACATCCTGTCTTTCAACTCTCACTCTTCCAGTAACGATTTAATTAGTCGCAGTAGACGACGTTACTTCTCAGATTATTTGGCGAGGAAATAGAATTATTTCCTTGGTGCAGGATGAACAGATGGACCTTACTGGGAAACAGAATGGAGGAATAAAGCACACCTAAGTCCACGCCAAAGCTCTGTGCGTGTGCTGGTGCACGATGTACTCCGGCCACGTCGTTTTTTCCATCCTGTGTTCCCGTGTTGAACAGTGAGGGGTGGACAGGATGTCCAAATGCCCTCAAGTGCATACTGTGTGTGAATGTGTGTACAATGTTGCAACACTCCAGGGAGAAGAAGAGGCAGCTTATTAAACTACAAATATGCCCATAAAGCGCTCAATATGGCAGTGGTTCCCAACATATGGGTCATTGCTCTCATAAGAGGCCACAGAACAAGCCCCAGGAGGTCGGAGATTCTCAGCATTAACATATCTGGTTAAACTTTTTCTTGTGTTTCACTTTTCCAGGTCTAAAATATTCAAACAAGATAAAGAAGGGATCAAAAAATCACTCGTGGCTGTTAAAATACTTGTGAAAAAAGCTTAATGTGTAAAATGCAAACTTCAGTTAGTGCTCAGAGATGAAGGATGAAGTTACCATCTTCAATTACTATAACATTAAAATAAAAGTATTATTATATGCATCTAATTATTCAATGGCTATTTACTATTTTGACATGAGGGACAAGATGTCTTGGGGACAGATATTTAAAGGGATAGTTCCCCTAAAAATTTTAATTCACTCATCTATTCACCATTATGCCGATGGAGGGGTGGGTGAAGTGTTTGGGTCCACAAAACACAGTTTCAGGGCTAAACAGTGCTGCAGTCAAATCCAATACAATTGAAGAAACTGGCGATCGATTGTTCAAACGGAAAAAAACAACAGGGAAAAAAAGGAAAAGGCCTCCATACTGCTCCTGTGGTGTCATCCAAGTGTCCGTTAGCCCCGACATTCAAGTTCGACTCGAAATGCCGTCATTTACACCATGTTTTTATCTTAATATCCTCGGATATCCTCCTCTGGAGCAGTGTTCGCACATGGATCACAGAGGACATCTTAATATATTTGCTATAAATATGTGGTGAAACATCATGATTGACAGGTGAGACAGACTCTTGATTGGCCGAGCGTGTGAACTGACAGGACCTGACCAGACCAGACTCTGGCTCCAAAGGGACGAGATAGCAATATTTGTATCGGGGCTATTTTGGCCTCATTTCTGGGGGGTGGGAGGAAGTGGTGTCGTGTCGTCCATCTTTATATACAGTCTATGATCCCAAGTATTCCAAACTTAAAGTACAGGATACTGTGTGTACCTCCCAAAGTTTGATATAGACATGTTTAACTGTTTAGTGGTATTTTCCACTGTTTGGTAATGCACATTTTTTTATATCT
This sequence comes from Hippoglossus stenolepis, assembly GCF_022539355.2. Classification (NCBI taxonomy): domain Eukaryota; kingdom Metazoa; phylum Chordata; class Actinopteri; order Pleuronectiformes; family Pleuronectidae; genus Hippoglossus; species Hippoglossus stenolepis. The sequence goes on from NC_061499.1 coordinate 12,022,574, forward strand.
TGAACTATCTACACTGACATAATCAAACACACCAACAATGAACCAGTTGGACGAGGACAGACAAAATAAAAACGTCATATAAAACAACTTTATTGAGTTGAGTTCAATCTGCAGATTTCTCAACTCTGACATCAGAGCACAAATATTTCAATATTTATAAACGTGTGACCGCTGAGCATTTACAGACTTCACTTTTAAGCAGTTGATGCTGAACGTTTATGCCAGTGTTACATTTTTATGTGTGTGTTTGTGTGTCCTGATTGAAGGAGGACGGATGGTTGTGTGTGTGTGTGTGTCTTGTTTCCTTGTTCTTTCAGCTGTGCGTGGAAGCTGGAGGCCCGGGCTGAGCTGGTGTGATCCCATCAGGCTGTGAGGATGGGTCTGAGGAAGACGTTTAGAACCAGTCATCACACAGAATCAGACCAAAGTAGCGCCAGCATCAGAAACACATGACAACAGTAAAGAATACTCACACATGCCATTGGGTGCTCCAGGGTGTCGGGGGGCCATGGGCTGGGGATTGCCTCCACTGGGCATCATCCTGTTGGGCACGGCCTGGCCTGAGGACGATAGGACTAAAATGTTTAACACAATAAAGTTTGGACTAAGACCATGTGCATTTTACTGAGTGAAAATGTGTAGGTAGGTTTGCTGTGTCCTGAAAGAGTTAACGTCAATTGTGGGTGTGTCAATTCTTAAAAGGTGGGATTTTTATAGTGTGTGTGTGTGTGTGTGTGTGTGTGTGTGTGTATATTTGTGTGTGTCCTGACCTGAATTCTGCATTGTGAATCCTGGCTGCCCCTGCTGCCCCTGCTGCCCCTGCTGCTCCCTCTGCTGGCGGACCTTCATCTCCGCCTGTTTGAGCTGCTCCGTGTGGAAAGTCTGTCTCTCTGAGAGAAGCTGCTGCCGCTGCTGCTCCAGCTGCATTACACACATACACACAAACACAAGAATTAGTGATATCATGGAGATATGCTTCTGAACATAAACCCAAGAGAAGAGCAAGAAATCTTAAGAGGGTTTAAGTAAAGTTTCATCGTTTCCGTTTTGCCACCATAGAGGCCGTCATATTCACTCACAGCCTCTTTCTCTCGGTCCATGATGGTCTCCAGCTCCTCAAAGTGTCTCAGCTTGATCTCCAGCTTCTTCATCTGAGTCTCCACCAGAAGCGCCACTAGGGACTTGATCTTCCGCTCTTCCACTGCTGCCAAGTGCTGTGAATACGGGAAGAAAAAGATGGAGTTAGAAGGAAAATTAAACAAGTAATGTGTGAGGGGCCAATAGATGTTTTCTGGTGATGTGATATGCCCTCAAGTAGCCATATTCCGTATACATCATCATACTGAAAACGCCTCGAGGCAGATGAATATCTGAAATTTCTCCCTCTCACAAAACAGCTATTTCTGTTTTGGTTTAATTCGATCATGAGATTAATCTCAGTCTCTAATCCAGCAGCTAAACGTTATATCCTGCATGTATTCTATGTCAATTACATGTGCAAAGCCAGGTCTTGAAGAGATCCCTAAGATGGTGTCGGTTTGGGTTGCTAGGAGACCTCTGACACAGCTGGAAAAAAGAGGCTCCATATAAAATGACAGCCATTGCTTCCTCTCTAGGCTCTTGTGATTGGTCAATGGTGAAGCGGGAGGACGGGCTTTACCTTTGCCTTTGTGGCAGCCGAGGCCAGAGCAGCCGCTGCTGCCGTGGCAACGTTGCCCTCCACCAGCTCCAGCTCCATCACTCTCCTCCCCTCGTCCCCGTCCACCTCTCGCCGCCCTACACTCTCGTCGTCATCTCCCCTTCCTGGATCATGGAGAGAACTTCATTAATATCACAAATCATACACACATGCAGTATATACACAGTAGAAACGTTGTACATGTTTCATACCATCTGTCTCCTCTGCAAGTATATTTTCTGCATTTTCCCTTTTGACTGCATCTCCCTCCACTATTGCCACACTGAGCTCCACATTCCCATCCGTCCTTCCAGCAACCTGAAACAGCGCACACACAAAAATCCATAAGCTATGAAAATCACCAGCAGATTCAATAAAAATTTGTCCAAGCTCTTACTATTGTATTACCTGGTGGCAAGTGGAGTTTGACTCCATTTTCTCTGCATCCATTAATTCTAAACATACAGAAGAAGACAATCAAAAATGCATTATAGACTGTATGAAAACAAATTCAATTGAGTGCGAGCGACTGTGTGTCAATGTATTTAAGTGTTACCTGTTTTTTCAGACTGATTGGATATTTCAGAGATCTTATCCGCTGAGTCCTCCTGCACTCGGGAAAACTCCTCTGCAGACAAAATGTTGAATTACTCCACACATACAGTAAATGATCTCAGAACGATACCATTAACCTAGATTCCACTCTTATTAACACTCCTCCCCATGTCTCTCACCCAGTGCCGCCTTAGCTGCAGACGATGCCACCCGCGGGTCCACCACAGATGCCAGGAAGGCCACAGTGCTCATAACGGGGTTCTCCGATTGGCTGAAAGGCACGGGTTGGAACGCCAGTGGACCCAGAGAGACTGAGGAGTCTTCTAGATAAGGGTCTTCTATCGGCAGACGGAGAAAGTGGAGTATACACTCGTCCTGCGTTCTGGATCCCACATGCTCGGATACTTTGTTCCAGTCATCTCTGTAAACCTCTAAGGCCTGAGAGAGACACGGGAGACGGGTGAAGAAAAGAAGACAGGAAGAGGCTGAGGAAACTATCACAAAACGTCAGGGCCAAACAGAAACATTCTCTCAAATCAAAAATCTACTTTTTCACATATGGGAACCACTAAGTCATGTGTTAGATCCATGATAGAAAGCAATAAGCACAAGTAATTGTCTTACCTCTAATAGCAAGAGTGTCTCTTGCTCTGTCCATTCCCTTCCTGCATTCGTTCCTTTGGTCTGAGAAAGATGAAACAATAATGATTAAAATAGTGACTAGTAATATGAATGGAAAACAAAAAGCATATTTGTATTGTTACAGTGTGAGACCTTAGGGTGTTTCTTGGTGTAGATGTCGCTGCGCAGACCAAAGTTCTGACAGTCTGTCGGCTTCTCTTTGCTCTTTTCTGGGAAAAACAACATATGCTGCGAGGCTGTCACCTGCAAGAGTGAGAAGCAGAGTTCATCAGGAAACATTTAATATCTTCTTCATCCGTGTAATGCTCTTGTCATGTGCTATACATGTACAATACCTGCAGGGGTTTGTGTTGTAGGGGGGCCAGCCCGGACGGTGTGTCAGCCAGTACGTTGAAATGAGGCGTGGGAGGGGGTCCCATGGGGAGGGGTCTGCTCTCTGCATCCACTTGGTAGTTAATCAAACCCCACTGCTCCAAAAACGCATGAACCCTGAAAACATAGAACCAAATGAGTTTTCTCTCCATTTATTTTACTAAAATGCAGCTGAGAAACTGCCTCCCCTTTGACTTTAACCCCATTAACTACACCTCTTTCATTCCCAACATTAATAGATGTAATTTGCTAACAGTTCTACACAACTACATGCCCACACACCTAATTTCGGAGATGCAGCAAACACCCACACACTATTTTATACCTCATGACAGCACAGACGTCTCCAGTGAGGTTGCGTCTACAGGACGTTGAACTGAGATATTCCTGGGGGTTGAGCCGGTACGTGTCGATCATGAAGTTGCGGTACGCCAAGTAACTGCATAATACAGGGAGGATCAAGCTGTTGGTGAGGCATTCTACATCGTCTATGTTGTTGATGATATCTGAAAGTCAGCGGTACTCACATTTCTGGAGATTTGGACTTGTTCTTTCCGTTAAAGAATTCAGGGAGAGCCCGTTTCTCTATTAAATGAATGCTGGAAAGAGTTGTTTTGGGTTAGATTGTTCTCTAATGTTAGGCATGTATTAGCGTTTAGATTAGAGTACACATCAATGTGTCTGTATACGTTTGTTTACCTGTTGTTATTGAACCAAGATGTGTAGCTTGGTACTATTATGTGATGGGTTTGTTCTGTGATATTTTCTTCTCCCTCTGATAACCGCGGCACCTCTCCTCGTCCCTCTTCTTCCTCCTGTGTACACACACACATACAATGTAAGCACGTTTATAATTCTGACACACAAATACTAAATTATCCAAAACCTGCAGTTATAAAGATTGATAAAAAAAAAATTTGATATTTACCCTTCCTGGAAAATCATCCTCTTGTTCATCTGAAAGAGAAGCAGTGAAGGAATGATGATAATAATCAAGGTGCATACACAGAGTAAGAGCATTGTATATACTAAAATACTTAAAAAATATATATATATACACTACATCCTTTGGGAACAGTTAACATAAGACATGCAATCTTACCCAGGTCCGCCATGGTGCCTCCTTTTACAGGAGTGTTCTCACTGTCTTTCTTCAGGTTGACTAAACAAACAGGGAAAGACATTTTAAAAAATCTTAAGGAGAAGATGTGTAATTCATCAGAACACATTTACAAGAAACTTCACTCAAACCTAATATTTTTTAAAGAGCATTATGGTCTTTGAGTGATTTACCATTCTTGGGTAGTATGACCTCCTCCATGTTAGGAACAGGTGTAGGGTCCTCCATGTCTTTGGTCAGGTCCTCTTCTGACTCTTCCTCCTGTTGTCCACGCCTCCTCCTGTACGAGCAAAACAATCTGTTCTAAAACCAAGCACTGATATGCCAAACCAAAAGTACACACTCCGGTTCCGGTTGGTTCTTACCCCTTCTTTCCTTTCTTCCTGCCTTCAGAGGAGGGAGGGGAGGGGGATCGCCTTCTCTTTTTGGATGGGGTGGACTTTGAGTCCTGAAAGCAAAACAAAAGTGTCAGTGTCAACAAAGATCAAAAACCTTCACATTCAGAAAGAGAATTCTCAAGGATCACACTTGCTTTCTGTTGTTGAATTCACTGTCAAATATTTAACTTCATAATCATATTACAGAATAGTGTCCATCCACAAGCTCTCAAGACCTCTCCATAGACAAACCTGCTCATCATGGAGGTGAATACGCCGGCGAAGGATTATTGGCACATTCCTTTCATCCACACAATAGTCTTCTTCATTCATCCACTCGTTGAAAACATCTGTGTCCACAACCCAACCAGCATGAACCTGGAACACAAAACCCACCAAAACAAATATTTAATAAAGAATTCAGATGTAGAAGAGTAGTGTGTACTGGTGTATCTCATCAGTGTCCAACATGAAAACACAATAGATTACATCAGCCTCTAACTGTAGGTAAAACAAATTGCTCAGGAGCAAACAGACTCCAAACAGGCTACCTCAGCAGCTGTGCCAAAACATTAAATTAGAAAATTGTTGTTAGTGTGGTGTAGTCCTGGGAGTTTTAAGCATATGTACGCTCACCCTCCATGGTCTCTCTGGATGTGGTGCATCTTCAACCTCTCCTTGAACATCACTTGAGGACAGCCAGCTGTCATAACTTCAAGAAAAGAGACAAGTGACATAATGGGTAGCTGTTCTGATTGAGTGCAAGCACCTACAATATGCAATGTGCTTGTTTATTACCTGTCAGGGTGCATGCCCCAATGTACCAAGATATGCTTGTCTTTCTGCATGACAGGACGCATCCATTCATCTGATAACAGACAATGTATAAAGTTAAATCAGTACGAGGTATTTACACAATGACAAACACATACACAAACTTTAACTGACCTTCCTCTGTGGAGGCAGGTAAGGGGTAGATGTTGTGACTGGCGAGCGCTCGGTCCTCAGTGAGTGTACCCTGTACAAGGACAAACTGTGAGCCAGTAGCACTGAGAAGAAACTACATTACCAGAGCCACACGAAATGTACCGCCTTTATGCCTGTCAACTTATCCGTCTGCAGCACTTTACCTGGCGCTTTGTGATGATATTGGTCAGTCTGCTTGCCAACTCCTGATCAACTGTGGGGTCCAGATATACCACAGGCAGTGACATACAGTTGTGCTGTAGACACAAAAAAGCAGAGGTGCGAGTTCAGCGGTGGGTCTTTGGTGGGCTGGTGTTAAAGTATGTTTGTGTGTGTGTCTTCTCCATTCACCTGGATGAGCGCCCCTTTAATTGAACTAAACATCTCCACATTCCTCTCTGTTCTTGACGGATTCTGTAAATCAAACCTTCGCCTGTGGTAGTAGTGAGACAAACAAGATATTAAGGCCACAGTAAGCAAGAATACCACTGTGAAATGGTTACGGGACATTAGGCTTGATACTCACCAGCCTTGCTCTGCCTTGAATTTGTAGGCAGTTCCAAGGATGTGGCAGAGTCCTCCCCCTGGCCGCAAGTCCAGGAAGCAGTGTGCCTGTAGAGAAATGACAATGATTACCGTTTCTTTTGATTTGTATGTTTTTAACCCATTCTGCCGGATTTTTAAGGTCTGCTATTGACCAAGTTCAGACGTGGTATTCACATCCATCCTGTCAGATGTGTTTGTGTACTTCTGTGTCGGCATGAGCAGGCGAGAGAGTGAAGAAGAGAGCGAGACACATGCAGATCTACTATGAAGAAATGACCGCTTTGAGTAGGTGGTCCTTCAAATATGGCCCAAGACACTTTTGCGCTCACACAGTTAATGTGGTCACATTTGTCCCAGACCACCTACGAATACGGTCTGAGTGATCTGATCTCAGGACACATTTGGGTGCGTTCAGACCTTTACTTCGCACTGACCACTTGTGAGTGGATAACTCGTGACCAATGTTAAAACCAGGTCTGAGCGGGATCATTGTATCCTTTCCCCTTTGTAGCAAAGAATACCATGGAAATTATTTTCAGATCTACTGCGTTTTCACCCTCTTCAATTTTGATATAGTAGTATAACATATACAAGTATTACACCCTGCTGTTGTCAGATAAATCTATCTGTATTTTGGTCATACAACAATATAGTGGTGAAGAACACAGGAGCGACATACATCGTGACACTTTGGAGTCTGCAAAGAACCAGATTGTGTGATTTCTGACATTAGAGTGAAGTGTGTGACTCCAGTGAAAGTGAGAGGCAGACTCACATGCAGCTTGGTGAGAGCAGGATTGGTAGCTTGTCGGCCAAAGGCATCCTCCTGGAACTGGAGCAGCTGTAAAGTGACTGCTGCCAGGGCCTGGCATGATGGAGCATCCACCAACACATACTGACACACACAGAGAGAATAAGAGTTTTAAATGAGAGTTATCATCATCATGCACAAATAACAATAAATACAACCGATGGAACGTGAAGGTTGCCTTCCTGCATTTAACGATAGTCTCCCCCAACTTGGCAGTTGTGTTTGGGCCGATTAACCTCCAGGATTTGGCAGAATTTACAATTCATCTTTTGCATTATTAGTAGTAGAAACACAATCCTCGCTAGCCAGTGTAGATGTAACGTTATCCAGCGTGAGGCTGTCTGTTTACAATGTGAGCCACTGGGCTTGCTAGCAGGGGGCGGCTAGCTGGTTAGCTCGCCTCCTCCCCAGCTAGCTAGCTAGCTACCTTTTTGTAGTGCTTCCCGACCCACAGCCGCACCACCTCCAGCTGGGCTAAAGTGTCCGGGCTCTCCCAGAACCGGGCGGACGGGCTGCTGTCTTTCTTCCGATGCGCGGTGGCCCCGGAGCTGGTCTGGCTCGTCCCAGGAACGCCGAGGTTTGTTCCTCCGGACATTGTGGCCATAATAAACCGAGATTAATTTCAAACGGGAGAACAACACAGGCTAGCGCGCTCGCTAGCTTCTTTGCGCTCTCGCTTTCTCTCGCGAGACTCAGCGCAGTTGTCGCAGTTCTGCTGTTTACTTCCCCTTTCCCCCTTCTCCTCGTTTTCAGGTGTTGTTTGAATTTTATCGTGTGCTTTTGAATTTTGCTACCACACGTGTTAAACATATATGTAATGTTGTTTTTGTGTACAACAGAATAGATTTAATTTGTCGCAAGCGAGGACCTTTACGTCCTTATACCGTTACAAGGAAGTAACTGCGCTGGACATGTAAACAAGCGACAAAGTGGATTGTTGTGATCATTCATACATGTCTTATTTATTAATCGTACTGTTCGTTTCTCTGTGCATATGATTATTCCTGAAGCATTTTCAGCGGAGGCAGTGAGTTTGTTATAATTAGCATCTGCAAACACCCACGGACCCTCACCTCTTCAGACTAACCAGGCAGCAGAGGCCCCAGCTCCCCTGTGTGTAATATTAACATCTCATCATCACATGTTTCCCCCAGGCCCTGAGGATCCAATGGGCGTCCAGGGTCTGACCACCTTTGTGGAGGGGAACACGCACCTCCTCCAAGACGTGAAGTTTAGGGACAGCAACCTGGTTATTGATGGCTCCAGTCTGTACTACCACCTCTACTTCAACTCCTCCTTGGACCAGCAACACGGTGGAGACTATGATGGCTTTGCTCGCCGAGTTATCAACCTTCTCTCAGCGTTGGCAGCCTGCAACATCCGGCCCTATGTGGTACTTGATGGAGGTGAGGATGCTGCACAATGACATCCCTATCAGAGTCTTCAACTGTATTGGTTCCTTCATTTCAAGGAACGTAATTTCTTATAATTACAATTATTTAGGCATGTATTTTTTTTTTATGAAGATACAAATTCACAGATCTTTAATTTCCCAAATATTTCACAAGCGAAGGTCAATTTTCAGATACAAGGGTCCTACCTTGGTAATGATAGCTGTCAGCTTGTTCCCCAATTATATTTCCTTGAATTTCAACATCTATTGCTTTTCTTTCCATCCTGGGAGAGGGATCCCTCACTTGTGACTTTCCCTGAGGTTTCTGTGTTTTTTCCCTCCCGGACAATTTTCTTTTATTTTGGTAGTTTTTTCTCATCTTTTTCAAGGGTTAAGGACAGATGATGTTGCACCTTGTACATATTTGTAAGCCCTATGAGGCAAAATGTGATTTGATTTCATTTGCATTCTTAAAATCTGTAATGTCTGTCATTTTTTTACGATTTTAAGGTATGGATCCCAGTGACAAGAAGTTTTCCACTCTACGACAACGTCTACAGTCCAAGATAAAGGAGGCAGATAATCTCTCTCATGGCCGCAATGGCTCCATTCTCCCGATCCTCACAAAAAACGTCTTCATACAGGTCCTCCTCCAGAGAAGAATCCCACTAGTCCAGTGTCCAGCTGAGGCTGACAGGGAGATTGCATGTTTGGCTCATCACTGGAAATGTCCAGTTCTAGCCAACGACAGTGACTTTTATATCTTTGACCTGCCAGGTGTGACCCTATTAGGATTTTAATTACTATATCCATATTGCCCATTGTTCTTTATTCTGACTTTTTTTTCATCTGTGACAAGTTGTTTTTGTCTTCTCTCTGTCATCTAAGGTGGTTACCTACCGCTGAGTTCTTTCCAGTGGACCAACCCTAACGGTAAAGCCCCTGACCGCTACATCTCAGCTCGGTGCTATACCACTAACGGCCTTTGTCACTTGTTTGGAAGCATGAACCGGGAGTTGCTACCCTTGTGTGCCGTCTTGAATGGAAATGACTATGGCACTCCAAAAGAGGCTGAAACACTCCTTGCTGTGTTAAATGTGAATGCATTAGTGAGGGGTGGTGGCAAGGGTAAAGGTAGCGCAACACAATCCCGCATCGGGGGCCTCCTCCTCTGGCTGTCTTCTTTTTCAACCCCGGCGGCAGCCCTGGAGGAGGTGAGCGGGTTAATGGGGGAAGGAAGCGGTAGGGGCAACAGAGGACAGGGGGGTGGGTTGAGTTCAAAGCTGCGGGCTGGTATGCAGGAGTACCACATCACCCCTCAAAGCTCTTTAGCTCACTGGTTCTCTGGAGAAAAGGTAGCTCTAGGAGGGCATATCTCTCAGCTCGCAAAGCTGCCAGAATGGCTTACCCACACTGCACTGAAGGGGCAGTTGACTGCCATGGCGGTGGATGCTCTGGTGATGAACAGGGTTCTGCTGATCCCCCAGGTTGAGAACAGCAAACTGTCCAGCAGCCACTGTAGTGCCGTAGCTATACGTCAGGCTATATATGGCATTCTACAGCAAAGAGGCCCGGTTAACGTGTCTCAGGGTAAAGGTGGCAGCATGCAGCTATCAAAGGGACCAGGAGGTGCTGTTAAAGCACAGGATAAGACGGTACAAGAAAACATGAGCCAGGGTATGAGAGGTGGCCAAAGGGGAAGAGGAAGAGGAGGTGGTAACGGAAGTAGAGATATGGCTCAGGGTGTAAATGTGGGAATTAATATTGAAAAAGCAGCTGGTGGGGCTACAATGCATGCTCAGGGCTCCACCACCCCAATTTGTGTGGACGAGTATGACCGTATGGATCTGAACTTGAAGAAAAACACAGTGGAGGCCCATCCACCCGGAACCCCAATATGTCTGGATACACTTGACCAGGTAAACCTAGAATAAAAACTTCTCTTTTATTAACCCCATATGTTTTATATGTTTGAGTGTATACAGTTTTATACAAATTTTCACAGTGTCGTCCATTGATTTTACCCAGGCTCCTGTCGGGCTTCGTCTTTGTGTGCTGTTGGAAGTCTTAGGGGTTAAAGAGTCTGCGCTGGCTGCCGTTCCCCTCCACCTGAGGCTCGCTGTAGCAGTGACAGGCTTCTGGCTGCGAGAGGCCACACCCAAGCCCCCACAGCATGTGCTTCAGGCTTTGATGCTGTGCATGGTTCATGGAGAAGTGTCCCGCAACAACCAGCCTAGTGCTGCCCGTCAACAAAATGCTGGTTAGTTGTGTTATATTTTTCATTTCATCCTGCCAGGTTACAGAAACGTACCCCCAAAAAGGCGAACAGTGATCCTTCTCTAATGTTCGAATACCTGTTGATGCCGTTCATCCTCCTAGTTCAACAGCAAAACTGGGCTGCAGAGCGCGATGTGTGCGCCGGGCTGGACCGACAACGTGTAAGAACAGGGGAGAGACGAGGCTTGGACATTGGAGCGACTCACATTTTCAGCCAGTGGCAGGCCTGCCTCTGGAGTGCCATGTGTCTCAACCAGCTTCTGCTGCTGCCGCTGCCTGAACCCTTCCTGTCATGGTAAGACACAGAGACACGAAAGACAGAAAAACATTGCATCCTCCACCTTTGATAAGTTTATTCTTTAAAATCTCAGACAGTGTTGGTAGATGTCCATCACAAATACAATTTTACATTTTGTCTGTCTTTGTTTCATCTCGGTGCCCCCCCCCTCCCCTTACTGTGTGTCTCAGGTTGTTCAGCGGTACCTTGCTGCACGGCCTGCTCGGGTATATAAAAGGGGGAAGAGCAGCTGAGTCTCTCCTCGCTGGGGGAACCTTTTCTGGACAACTTTACTTCTCCCTCCTGAATGCTGTGAGGAAATGCAGCTCCAAAGCCCATCCCTCCTCTTCAGCAGCAGGGAGGGGGAAGAGAGGCGGTGGCCGAGGGAGGAGAGGACGACGGGGAGGCGGGAGAGGAGCTCGGGGAGGCGGGCAAGGGACAGAGGAGATGATCAACAGGTTCACTCTTCTGATGGAAGACGACGACTCTGATTATGATTGATGAGGTGGCAGATTGCGAGGGGTCAAACAAGGCAGGACATTCCAGTGGTTTATAAAAAAAACAACATGCTCAGGGAATGCTTGGAGTGGTCATTTTCCACTGAAGGTCAACACCTCTTCCTGTTTATAACTGCGCTTCAACCTCCTTAACCATGTTGCACTATTTTAGCCTCTACTTGCTTTTAATATTCAACTTTCTGTTGCCATCTCCAATCATGTGATGCCAAGACGTACGTATATCCGAATGTCTTTGTTTTTCCAAAGCACAGCCATATTTTAGCAAATGCTTTTTTATCATTAATCCATCTGTTTTCAACCTGACAGTTTTATCAACCTATGTCAACACTAGAGTAACATGTTGAGATATCTTAATCCATTATTAGTGTATGGCAGCTGATGTCATGTTAATCAGCAACACATGAACTTTTATGCCATTTTATCAGTGATGTCTTAATACGTGAATGAATGAATTTGGGGCCTTTGAGTTGTTTACCAACCTTTCTATATAAAAAAAATATATATGATATATATAAAATCAAACTCAGACCCATGTTTTTAAAATGACCACAGTTTCTACTTGTAACTACATACAGCTGGGAATACAATATTTATTCATTTCTCTGTACATTCAGTTTTAAGTTACAGTGAAATACATAGGCAATATTATTAAGTACATATATTTACACAACACAAACAAGATTCAACTATTTATAAATGCGGTATAACTTCACAGCTAAAAAAAAATAAGAAGAAACCCTCAAATTGTCATTTCTCTGACAGGATTCATCAGATGTTCTTTTTGGTTTGGGATTTTTTCTAAATAACTAAAAGTCTACATATACCAACTGACAAATCAAACTTAGTAAAAGTGTCATTGTAACCTAAAACATATATTTGTAGATAATGTCCCACTGGAACTTTAACTTTAGCCCCTGAGATTCAGGTACAGATAAAAGGTTAAAGAAAAAATTTGGCCACTGGACATAGTTAAAGAACTTCATAACCTACAATACACACGTGAATATTCATTTTCACAAAAAACAGGTCTTGCCTCGTGTAAATCAGTTCCATAATTATTTTTGGAGGCCTAATGCTGTGGCTGCTGCGACTGCCTCAACTTAGTGTACATTACAACTTCCTCTCAGTTTCTGAGGACGATGAGGTGGAGGCAGCCGGAGGGGCTGTGGTTGCAGGGTGTGACTGAGAGTCTATTAAGTCCATGTCTTCGTCTTCGTTTACTCCACACGTGTCGACCACGCAGATTAGGCAGCTGGTGACGGGAAACGCTCGCACCTTGCTGCAAGTCACCCACCTGAACACGCAAGAAAACCGATTCAGAGATGGCATGAAATAGGAATGCAGATCACAAATGTCAGCAATGGCGGGGTCATGAGTGTGAAACAAGCTATTATGTATATTCGTAGATTCACTCACCTGTCAGTGTCGGTGTGGTACTCCAGGACATGTCCAAGCCGCCCCACACCTTGAAACCCTGCCAGCACATAGATGACATCGCCGACTGCCGCACACTTCACTGTCACACCTCGCCACGGCATCGGCGAGGAAACACACCACTCATTACTGGAAATGTCGTAGTACTCCAATGAGTCAAGTCCACCTACAAAAAACATTTTTTTAAAAAAGCACCATTACTTTGCTAGTAAAACCTGCTACAGCTACTATGGTCATTTGTCACCACTGTAATGTTTATTATCAGCTGTATTACCTAGTGGCCCCTGGCCTCCAACAGCATAGATCCTGTTGTTGACCACCACCAGGCCATGATTCTTCCTCGCCTCTCTCATCCCACACAGCTCCCTCCATCTGAGGACAGGACAAGGAAGGGTTTCATTCATTAGTACAATTAGAGTGTAACAAAAGAACAATGAGGTAAAAAAAGAGCAATCTGTATATACACACTTAATAATAAGTATATAGACTAATTAATGATTTGGGGCGGCTGTGGCTCAGGAGGTAGGTAGTTTGATCACGAAAAGGTAGGTGGTTTGATCACTGGCACCTTCAAACTGTTATTGGTCAAGATACTGATCCCAAAATTGCCCCTGACAGCTAAACCAGCAGTGTGTGAATAGTATATGAGTTGTATAAATGTGTGTGGATGGGTGAATGAGGCTTGTAGATAAGACAAGAAAAGCCACACATAAATACAGTTTTTAAATACAGTTACAGACAATACGTTCAGTACAGATCCATAGTGCAACAGTCTTTTCCCTCATGTTCCTTTTTCATTATTATATAAATACACACTTCATATGAGCAATTGGGCAAAAAGATGTCTCAGGGTGCATGTGAGCAAACGCAGACTGCATCATTCCTTAGGTTATATAGAGCTGTGTGACTTTGAGACTCACTGTTGTGTGTTGGGGTCAAAAACCTCACAGTTGTTGAGGATCCTGCCGGACACGTTGTTCCCCACTGTTCCTCCACAGACGTAGATGAGCCCGTAAGCCTCCACTGAACCGTGGCTGCAGCGGGCCATGAGCATGCTGGTTTTCACCTTCCACGACTCCGTCCTTGTGTCGTAACATTCGAAAAGGTTCAAAGCTGAACTACCTGTCGACACACACATACAGTACATAGGAGGTTTGCAAAATTGGCTTGTATAGATATAAATAGATATAAATCATACTGAAAATACAAACCACTGCATCAAACCCCAAAATTTCAAAATTTCCAATTCCCTCTTTCCCACCTCCCTGTGCTCACCAACTTCTGACCCTCCAGACGTGTAGATCTTGCCCTGGGCAGCGCAGGCCGCCAGACTGTCGCGTGGTGTGGGTGGACCCAGTTTGGAGTACCAGCTGTCCTTCAGAACGTTGTAGCAGTCCATGCGCTTGATGGGGAAGAGCTGTGAGCCACCCAGGATGTAGACCACATTGTCCCAGAATACAGCTGTGGCATCCCTGCGCTTCTCAAAGGGGCAGCGGATGTCTGTCCAGCTGGAGTCCTGTATGCAGAGACACACTGACACTTGACTAACCTCTTAATTTTTGAAACTGAATCTGGTCTTTAGCTTTAGCTGTGACACTGATGATCATGAATACATATACATATTTGGCGTTAACTGTTGGCATGTGCAGCCTGGTACCTTGGGGTTGAAGTAGCGGCAGGACTGTGGCTGGGAGCCTCCAAACAGGGCGATGCGGTAGTCGTGCTTCTTCCGTCTCAGTCGGCTGCTCTCTCCCATGTCCTCCCGATCCTCCAGGGACAGCAGGTGGTAGCGCATTCCACCTTGGACAAAAAAGCACAGGCTGTGTGTGTCAACCAAACAGGCCTTAGCGCTGACATAATTTCAGCATCAACTTTCTCTCATGAGAATCATCAACACACAGAGATAATATAGTTAAAATAATGCAATGGTGGCTCGTACTGTTCGTTATAAATAAGTGTTTGTGTCCCTTTGCATGAATACAATACACTGCGACTCACTGATGACCATCTTGAGGCACTGGGGGTTGTCCTGGATGAGGGGCTCAGCCTGCACCGTCTTAGATAGGAAAGTTTTGGAGACCAAGGGGAAGCGAACACACCCCAGCACCTCCACCATATGCTGCTGTCTGTTGCACACGTCGTACTTCAGCCACCGCACTGCTGCGTCATAAATCTTTGAGGGCAAATACAACAACAGTACGTGTCAAAACATGCTGTGGATGATATTTAATTTTAGTCAAAGCTTACACTCAGCTTTGGCCTGATGTAATGAACCACATTCATTTTGCAATCCAAGGCCATTAAAGTTTATTATTATATTTAGATACTTATATGCAAGTATTATAGTATAATTTGCACAGTTGGTTCAAGTACATTTGTACAACTTAATATTACCAAAGAAATGAGGCCTATAGAATATCTGTACCTGGGCCTCCGCACGGACAGTGAGTTTGTCCTGGTGCAGTAGATGAGTGAGTTGTGCCACGTCCAGCTGCAGGAACTCGTCGAGTTTGTAGACTTCGGTGAAGTGGATCTGGGTGAAGTCCTCGGCTGCTGCTTTCAGCTCAGGACAGTCCATACAGTCTGCAAGGGATGAAATACCTGCAGAGGACAAAACAAGGATCAGTGTTCCACTCAAATGAGTTGCATGACAGGCAGACGTACCACCAGAAGGGAGAAGTAATTTAAGTATTTAATCGTGTTTTTTCCTATTTAGATTACCAAAAATCTAAATATGGAAAATTTTGGCCCTTAGGCCACTTGTTATTTTGATATTGGTGACTCAATACTTGAAGGACGAGAGGGCTCAGCAAATAGAAGAAACTTGTCACCTACCTTTTAACCTGGCTGAATAGTACTTGTATTTCTGCTCTTACCCAGGCAGTTCGTTGCATCAATCTGTCCTTTGAGGAACTCCACACACATCTTCTTCACAGGCTCAATCTGGTACTGGTTGGCTGCATCCAGCAACGACTGGACATTAGTGCTATTCACCGAGATCCTGGCACACACACACAAACACACACACAAGCACGCACATACACAGTACATGCAGTGAATTTGATATAGGAAAACATCAACACAGAAAGAGGAAGCGATGTGTCTCTCAATATAAAAAACGTCTTGGCAGCATCCAGCGACAGTTGTTTTTGCTAATTTGTTATTATTATATTGATATTCATTTCTTATGCTCAAGTTTAAATCAAAGTCTTACCGAGCTGTATAGATAAACTCAATCAACAGCTCAATGATCTCAGGCTCAGCACTCCTGAGCTCCACTTCATGGGACATCGACTCCATCATTCTGGCTGCAGGTGAGAAAAAAGAGCAAAAGACTCATGGAAAAAAGGGCATTTTTTGTCCCTTTAAAAGTGGGGCTGTCTGTGATTACATGTCTGTGTGTGTGCACACTTACTCGTGAACATGAGGCTGAAGAAGTGGCTTGCAGCAGCCAGTACCACTCTGTGGGCAGGGAAGTTTTTCCCCTGAACCACCAGGGTCACATCACAGAGGGTGCCCTGCGGCAGACACACACAAACACATTTTTCACATGTCAAGAAAGGGCGAAACATTCAGGCTGGGAGATTGAACAATATAAAAAATCAAGGAAATATAATTTTCATCAGTAGCAATGTAACAAACATTCAATGTGTATCCATATATGCATTGTGCAAACACCGTAAGGAGGAATAACATAATTGATCTACCCAGAGACTACCTATATTGTTCTAACTCAGATTTGTATTCCCACTGCTGTCAGACTCTACAACACCATCCGGAATGAAAAATAATATACTGCACTGCTTTTTTTCTCATATCACTCTACTTATTGTTTTTTTTGTTGCTCGTGCAATCATCCTCTACAGTGAAAGGTGTGTATAATGTACATACTCAGCAATTCATATTTATTTATTTTTATTCTATTGCCTTTGTTTTATAATTTGTATTCTCTTGTATACCTGCCTGCTGCTGCAGCATTTTAGTTTCCCCGGTGTGTGGATCAATACAGCTTTATCTTATCTTAATTTGAAATATTTAGCTGTTTATCAAGAGTTTGTCATTCTCTGCAAATGAAGAAGAGTTTAAAAACACAACCATCACCCAGGAGCAAAATCAGTCTTGAAACTGCTCTTTAGTCTTTGCAATGATGTGACATTTATTATGATCATGATCGATATTGTTTGATATAATTCATATCTTGATGTCATTTCTGACTTTAGGACATTGACCTGCAAAGCTGTCTGCACACACACGGTCTGGCTCGTCTCTGTGCACACACCTGCTTCCTCAGGTTGTTCATGACTGCCATGATGCTGGACAGCTGCCTGTACTCCTCTTTGCTGGCACACTTCCTCTCGCACTTCTTCTTGGAGCCGGACGCCTTCTCCGGAGGGGCTACCCCCGTCATGTCAGCCCGGGTAGTGTCGTCTCCTCAGTTCGAATCAAACTAGGACACTGTGGGAGCGATGTGCAGCGATGGTCTCTTTGTTTACACTTTGCTCGCTAGCCACGAACAGCTCCTGGTGGACTTTGTTTATGAATTTAAAAAAGTGTTTGACCACAGCCTCACCTCGAAAGGCAGTGGAGAGATTCATAAAAGATCAACTTGCTGTCATGTGTTTAAATACAAATAAAAGCCGGTTGGTGTCGCGTATTTTCTAAAGCTACGACTCAAACTCCATGGGTTGTGGAGGGGGTCCCTTGTTTTTTCTTCTACGCTTCTGATGTGGTAGGATCGACTCGCGTTCGCCCTCTGGCGACAGACACGTCACACTTTAACTTGCAGGATTGCGGAGCAGATCTCTTGAACAACTCAGAACCACACAAAAACATGTAATTGTATTTATGAGTAGGTTTCAGTTTTTATTTTATTTACAGTGAACTAAGATATTGCTATAGAGACAACAGCAGCGCAGTGTTTCCCTCGCTGCGACAGGCGTCTGTGCACTTTGTTCACACCTGACGTCCATGTCTGCAACAATTACCAGGAAGTTTTTCATAAATCACATGACGCTGATGTCACGCGGAATGCGGACCACAAATGCATAATTGTCAGAAATAACTGACCCGAAAACCAAGTGGCAGAGCTGAGGGACCATGCATCGTCTTCTCTGCTGCTGCTGCTGCGTCCCAGGGCAACACTCCGGGGACGACGAGGTAGGCTGTGATTTCACTGTGCTGAGCTCTGAGTAAATGTGGATCAGATCATAAAGGGGCTTCCAACGAGATCGGACGAGAAACTTGATCACATAGGACCCTCGGTGAAATTATAGGATTAACCAATTACTGCTATAGCCTACTTTAATGTAACAATGGCAGGGAATAAACATACATATGCTGTACATAAGTCATAGAAAGTCCTTATTAAGTGATTCGAGTATGGTCACAACCACTAAAAACACTGATTATAATACTATAAATCACTTGAATAAAGGGAAAGTAAAACATGCTCCACAATGGCAGTGCCCCGAGTCATTTCATGTTTTCAGGCGATCACAAGTATTGTAGTGTTTTATGTCTGTGTTTTATGAATGCCAGTAAAAATAAACAAGTAAACTAGAATGGCACTGATTAGTATTATTCCCCCAAGGCCCAATATTTACACATCTGTCACCTAAACATGCCTGATTTTTCTTGTTTCTATCAAGATTCATAAATTATTGTCTGAGAAATCAACAAAAATGTTAACAAACCCCATAATGTTAAAGAAATAAAAAAATAAAAATCCACCCCCGGATTTATCAGCACTGAAATTGAATGGGTTCTCTCCTGACTCAAACTGCATCCCTCCACCAAGTTTCATGGCAATCCATTTCAAAGTTTTTGCGTTATCCTGCTAACAAGCGGAGAAGAAACACATTTATTACCCCCTTGGTGGAGGTGTATATATAAAGACATCTATTCTGCTGTTTCAGAGGCAGCCTCTCCTGCAGCCCAGCACATCTGATCTGAATGAAGCTGGATCAGCCAGACAGATCCCACCAGCATGCAGTGGTACAGCATCAGTTTCTCAAACCCCTCCTGTTGATAAAGATATGTGAAGATGTCTGTAAGGAAAGTGGTTGCTGAGACTCTGACAGAGTATGATAAGGGTTGATGATGATGTTTGTGATTTTCTTTCTGCCCTGAAGCTCAGACAGTGAGGCGGATTGGCAGGCTGGTAGTGAGGCGAGTGGGCGTGCCAGAGTTGGACCAGAGGTTTTCCGACGTGGCCGAGACCTTTAACGAACAGCAGCAGAATTATGAGGCCATGGTCCGACACATCAGCAGCCTGCGACAGAACTGTGACTGTGCCCACAGTGATACCCTGGTTTTTGCTGAATGTGTGGGGAAGATCAGAGAGGAGCACCGTGAGTGACACACGACCTACATGTACAGACAATGTGATGGCAGGTTATCGTGGCTTAATTCTCTGTTTCTGCTTCTTTTATGTATCTCTCTCTATCCCTAGACGCCACATACAAAGTCTCCCTTAAGATGAACGGCTATGACTTCTCCCTCAGTGTGGTCCCCATGGGGTTAGACAGCAATCGCGAAGAGGAGCCGCTGCCTCCACGTCTGAAGTTGGCTCAGGATGAGCTGAGGGGCACCTCTGGGAGCGCCAGAGCCACCATCTCAAGGGGTACCACACTACAAGAGTTGTTCGCCTGGCTTCTCCGCAGCAGGGATCAAATGGCAGAGCAAGTGAAGGGGGCGGCACCATCTTACCAGGAGCAAGGGAGACTGAATGAGAATCTGGAGGAGAACATGAGGGAAGTGAGGAGGGCGAAGGAGTTGTCGGTGGGATACAGACAACGAGCCGGAGAAGTCCTCACCGAGGCTGCACAGATTGCAGGGGCTAATTTGTAGTCTATGTACATTTTAAATGGTTTAATTGAATCCACTAATTATATTTTATGTATTTTATATCTTTACAAAGATTATACACACACTGTAACACTCATGGGTGGAAACACTGCGACACACAGCAAGGTTACTGCTGTAGCTCAGACGAAACCAAACTTTTTCAATCACAATCACAGGAACAGTCTGAGAATATTTAAATTGCACAAGGTTTCCAAATATCAGTAATCAGTATTTCTACCCTGACAACCGCAGCAACATCAGGAATGTTAAAAATGTGACACAAAAAACATCAATCATGTATTTAATGGTAGCGACCATACACTGTAGTTTGCATGCCTTGGCAGCATCTTGTTTCAAGGACATCAATGCTATATATATACTGAAATTGTATTTAATATGGCACTCAAAATTAAAATACTATTCATCTATCCTTGTGAAGAATTGAATTTCCCTAAAAATGTGTAATTTTAAAAGCTAACATCAGGGGGCAATGTATGCTTACTTTACTGTTGTAACACCCATTCTTCCTTATTCCTTAGATGTAGAGCTTATCTTTTACTTAATGGATCAAGGAAACCTAAATCCTACAGCCCCAGAATTGGGAATCACAAGTAATTAGAAGTTTGTTTCTCTTTTGAAACTTTGAAAACTGTACATCTCATCTATAGGGCCATAAAGGACCACACAGGTCAGACTGGGGTTTCCTATATGCAGCAATGGGAACTCAGCCTGATGTTTGCTGTGGCTGTTGTGTCATTTTGCTATTGCAACATTCAGACAGAGCAGATTTGATGCCTATAATCCACGAAAAGCCTCGTTGTATTTATCCACTGATTGGAATCTGCAGCTTTCCGGCCTCTGCTATTGTGGAAGCAAACAAACACATGGCCACACACACATGCCCTTTTGATAATTAATTTTGGAAAATTCATTGTTCCCGGAGGTCATTGTCAAGTGGTCATGCATTATTTATCTAAGGGTTGCTTTTGCCTTGACGTGTGAGGTGTGCGGGATGTGGTGGGCAAAGAAATTATTTTGTAATCCCATCAAAGAATACATTTTGTTTCATATTAATATATTGAGAGTTAAAGCTGAAATTAAAATTACATAATAAAAATGTGAATATACTGCAATATAATCAAAGGCAAATGACTAATGAGTATTTATCATTAAAGTGCAATTAATATTCTGAAAGACATATTCTAACAATAGTATCATATTCCCACTATAAATAAATAAAAGGCCTATTCATGTGGTTCATTAACAGCATTTTAGCAGCTCGCTCTGCTGTCAAAGAGCAACGACTGACAGCGACAACCTACCGTGATCGTGGAAAGTATTCACATGCAGCGAATACTACGATATGATTGGTTCTTGCACTCGGAGGGGGCGCGGCAACGACATTGTTAACTGCTCCCCGATTGGCCGAAGTGTTCCGTCACTCCGAGGAGACCCCGCCGAAGGTAGTCTGAGCGGAGAAAGTGAAGAAGATGGAAGGAGCTGATGTTGTTGTATTGTTGAGGAGATTTATGGAGTAGCGGAGTGATCGCCGTTCTCCCGTCTTGTCGGAACCACAGAGGACTGCGGCACCAGGGGATTAACAGATAGCATGCCCGTAAGTAAACGCCGTTCCCCCCGGTTTACTTGTTGTCGCGCCTTAGCCGAGCTAGCTAACTAGCTAATCTGTGGGCAACCGCGGTGACAGCTCAGAGTCATTCAGCAAAGCCGAGACAGAGCGTGTGTGTGAGGGCGCGGGATTAATTTACACTCTCTGGTGCCGGTTAACTAGTTAAGCTAACGTTTGCCATTGAATTAGCGGCGTGTTGAGACTGAATTTCCAGCTGTGTTAGCGGTTGCCACTGTGTCAAACTAACCGGTTAGCAGCAGCAGCAGCAGCAGAAGCAGCAGCACATAAAGGACACGTTATTAGTTAAAGTAGCCGTTTAATGTTATGTCAAACAGCTGTTGGGAAGACGTCACTACACAAGTTAACGAGCTTTCCATAGCAACCAGTTGCTGTGGTGCTCACATCTGTCATTGAGACTTTGTACCTTTATCCAGTGGAACGTGTGTGTGTGTGTGTGTGTGTGTGTGTGTGACCTCTATAAGACCTTTTCTGGTATACACCTATAAACATAGACCTTCTGAGGACCAGTAGACTCCAGCTATGGGGACCAAAGCCCAGTTCTAATGAGGCAAAACATAATTTCTGATGTCCTGGCTAAGGTTGGGTGGGGGGGACATGTGAATTGTGGGAAGGTTATGGTTATGAATGGGTGTAGGTTAGGGATACGGCTGTCCACAGTGAATGGAAGTCAATGCAAAGTCCTAACAAGAATAACTGCGATAATTTGTGTGTGTTTGTCTTGTCTGTCTGTCTCTGTCTTTCAGGACTGTGTGAAGATGCTTGTAAAGGTGTGTGTGTGTGTGTGTACGTGTGTGTTCTGATATAAACATTGACCTTGTCAGGACCAGTAGACCTCAGGGGGACCAAAGCTTAATTTCTGAGATCCTTGTTAAGGGTAAGTTGTAAAGTACGGTTACGTTAAGGTAAGGGTTAGGCATGAATTGGTCATGGTTAAGGTAAGGGATAATGCTGTGTGTGTGTGTGTGTGTGTGTGTGTGTGTGTGTGTGTGTGTGTGTGTGTGTGTGTGTGTGTGTGTGTGTGTGTGTGTGTGTGTGTGTGTGTGTGTGTGTGTGTGTGTGTGTGTGTGTGTGTGTGTGTGTCAAAAGCAGAATGGTATTTTAGATAATGCGTTGTTAAGATTTTTCTAAATACCATCATGTGATGCAGCTTTCCTCTGTACCACTCAGCAAGTTCAGGGGTTTCCTGTATGAGGGGGGCTGGTGTGTAGCCTTGCCTAAGAGCCCAGTAGCGGTCTTGCTGAGTGAAATGAACTCCTTTACTACTGTACATGTTATCAAACTAGTATTGTTTTGATCTGTGTGTCCTTCACAAAGGCAGAACTTCTGGTGGTGCCCCAGTTATTGTTTAATTAAGATACTATTATTGCCTTGATTCGTTGGCTGACCTTTGTTATACATGCTGTATATCCGTGCTTTTGTTTGACTTTGTCATAAGGGATAGACGGGTTTGCTGGGTGAGGGAACCTGTACTGTTAAAAGTGTTGTCATTAGGGTGTGGATGTGTGTAAGTGCACACATACAAATTATGCACAGGCTTGTTTACGTGTGCCATCCATGGCTGCCTGTATCTCGGGCCTCTTAAATGCGGTTTGACAGTAAAGCCTGCCAGGTCATGGAGAAGGAAGATCGCACTGGCTCTGCTGTCATTCTGCATCATAGCTGGAGTCACCCATGTCTGCAGTTTCATGAGCCATTTGAGCAATGAAAACTGTTTAAATACTTGCCCCTGCTTACACAAACACAGTATAGCACAAATGTATCTTAATGTATACAGCAAAAGTATAATTCTCTAGGCATGAATAACACAAGGTGCTTTGGCATACATTTAGGCCAATGAAAAATTGTGCCAAAAGTGGTAATTGAATGTGAAATTGTAAGCCTGAACATGGATAAATAATGAGAGAGCTATCGAATTATGACAAGTATAGCTGCTTGCCCTGATACAGAGACAAAAGGAGAGAAAACAGGGCAGATGAAAGTGATAACATTGAACAATCTGTATTGTTAATCGTCGGTCTCTTCAGGTTCATTCGCTGCAGCAAGACAGGGAATTGGATGGACGAGAGGAGGGCTGAAGATGCATCACTGGCTTAGAGGCAACGCAGAAGAAAGCGTAGGCTGCTATAAGAGGATTCCTCTCTGTCAGTTCTCTCTGTCTTTCAGCAGCAAAAACCACACACACAAACCAGACTCGGCTGTCATGTCTGCTTAGTTGCAGGCAGTCCTCTGCTATATAAATCTCTGTGTGCACGTGAATATGAAAGAAAACAGAGGCAGAAGAGAAGAACCCCTCTCCTCATCCTCCAAGCTATAAGCGACTTGCTATTGAAGAAGACCTGAGGGGAGAGTAAGATGGGAGACAGTGACATTAACAGGCAGTAACAGGGTCCACCCCATGGCAAGCCAGTGTAACTAAAGAAGATAACAACTCACGGCATGAGAAAGATTTGCTATAAATTTGAGAAAAAATAGCTACAAAAACACTGTGCCAGCTCTTTGCAGGGTCGCCGAACTGAACCTGGAGGTCATGTCTCTATGACACTTACATAACCCTTCCTCCACCTTTACGTGGACACCCCGCACCTCCTCAAAATAGTTCACTTACTGCTTTTGTATCATGTTGAAGGATGCATGTAGTCACCTGCGGAACCTGTTGACAGTTGACAACTGGCTACTTTAGAGATTCCTTTTTAGCAGCGGGGGAAGTGAACGTAGGGGAACCCTGAAAGTTACTGGTTTTGACATTGGTTTGACTGGTTTAACAGTTACTACTAGAGTTGAAACCGCTAATAGTGAACATGTTTGTCCAGGGCTATAACCCATTGATTACTATAGGTTCATTTCAGCATATTTGATCTGTTTTACGGTCCCCAATCTCTGTCTGTAATCAGACTAACCAGTAGTGTTTGTGTGTGTGTGTGTGTGTGTGTGGCTTGTATCCTGCACCACAGGAAAAAGCAGCTGGGGTTAGCTCCGTTGCTCTAAAACCACCCACTTCATCTTTCTCTCCCCTTTTATTCCCTCCCACATTCAAGCCTTCATTGTTATTGGCCCACTCACTTCCTGAAAAAAGAAGGTTCCAAAGAATATGTGTAATAGGAAGTGAGGTAATCAGCAGGGAGGGGTGTGTATGTGTGTGGCTGTCCCTCTCTTAATTCATTTGATCTTGGACTTGCTTCAAGTCTCTCTCCACCGGCCTTCTCCCGACAGGTATGTTCTCACTAGTCCTCTGAGCGGTGAAGGAAGTTCTGTGTGTTGATAGTCCTGTTGTTTTCATAGTAATCCATGTGAAGGCATCGGTGTTGTATTGTGTGTTTGTCTCAGGTTTTTTGCAGTAACTCTGTAAGGATATGCACGCTTAGACATGTCGTTGTTGGAGAAAAATAAGCTTGTAAGACCGCCAGTCGTGAGTGTGTGTGTGTTTGTGAGCGAGTGACAGAGGCGTGGGTGTAAATTCAGAAGGAATGAGTTGTCAACTTTAGCTAGCTCACAGGAACAGGTTTTGTCAAACCAGACATTGAATAAACACACTTGCATGACACGCACACACACTTGCATGACACCTCTGTCGTCACTCCTCGGCAAGAAGTTGGACTTTGCATTGTTGGAAAAACTCAGCTAGGCTCATAAAAACATTGGTTAGACTCACTTCTCCAACTTGCTCAGATCACACCAAGGCGTGTGTTTCATTATCGTTACTGATCGTCCGTGTTTCTCAGAGCCTGGGAGGTTTCCAGGGGCAGAGCAGATAGAAACAAATGAACCCTCCTTATTTATCGACCCATCCGTCTCTCCTCCCTCGAGTTATTCATCCTTTGGGTCGTTACACATTCCTTTTATCCTGCATCTCTCCATTTATTCCAGCCTCTATTCATTGAACCATTGATCTCGGTTTTATTCATCCTCTGGTGCATCCTACCTGTCCCTCTCCTCCATTTATCATCTACATGTTAACCACCTCACTGGTTTGTAACTTGTGCCTGTCGAGCCTGCTCAGCCACTTATCCCTAACACTGGTTTATTCATGTATGTGTGTGTTTCTGCTGTTAATGTGGTTGAGCTGCACAGAAGCAGTCGACCAGCTGCTGCGTTTGTGCTCTCTCAGGCTTATATTGATTTCTGCAATGATCCGTCTTTAATGACATAGAGACGTCTAACAGAAGATAAACAACTGCCAAATACCATAATTATGCTCTTTCGTATAATCCCAGGGAAATTAGTTTTCTATATTTTTCTCCACCAGTTGCTTGTGTCTGTCTGCAGTCTGTCAATAGAGCCAAGACATTTTAGAGACAGGGTTTTATGTGCTGTTGCCACTTTCTTTTCAGACATTATAATACATTTTTTAGACAGAATCATTGCTTTGCTCTTTGAAAAAATAATCTTCAGAGTATAACATTCAAATGTAAAACTGATTTTAAAAAAAACAAAAACATTTTTAAACCTTTATTGCTCACACCCACAATGTTGCTGGCCATCATCTTCATCACATTTTGGGCACATTGCTCCATTTCTGTATTATCATTACTTGTTGCTCAGTGCGTCAGTGGCAGAAATGTATTGCTTCAGCCACACGTGCATATAAGTACATCACCCACTGCTCTATGGGGTTAATAGTGTTTAAAAAACTGCACAGTAAGTCATTTAATATAGATAATTGTCTATGGATGGTAACATAGCAAATCACATTATCTTTCTAATTAAACAAGGTTTCCAATTAGTTAAATTCACATTTACCTGGTGAAAAATAACTGTATGGTACAATCCAGGGTGAAGGCAATAAATTAGCCACTACTTCTCTATTGTTGTTTTTTATGGCCTTGTAAGTCTTATGACCTTCTATTATTCCTCCTATTTGATAGGACAGAGAGACAGTTTTTAGTGGTGAATGGGGGATGACATGCAGCTACGGGCCACAGGCTGGAATCGAACCCGGGCCACTGCAGAGACTTATAGCCTCATGGGGCAGCAGCTCTACCAGGTGTGCTGTTATGTTGCTTTTTTAACCACCATAACAGCTCACAGTGTCAAAAGGTTGCTTTTAATCATAATTTGTTCCCACCCTCTGCATGTATGAACCTAATTTTTAAAACAAAATATATCTCCAAATATTTCACACGGGTATGGCTGGTAGCGTTACAGTCGGCTGCTGATTTGGTCCTCTGGGATCTGATATTGATGACATGCCCCAGACGCCAGCGTGGGCAGAGCTGATGGGTTAAATGTGACTATGTAGGAGGAGAACCCATCCCCTTACAAGACTGACTCATCCAGGCTAATCACAGCCTTTTATAGTTTTTTTTTATTCAGTAAACCTCCCCTTAAAATGCACATGCTGGCTTTAGATTTTGCTGTCCTCCTTGTTGTCTTCACGAGCATGAAAGAGCAGTACGACAGAACGTCACAAAGGACCAATTTCTCTAAATGGTGGCTATTCCACTTTATAATCCTTACCCATTTCATGAGTCACTGGCTCCCCTCCCCCTGTCATTCCTGTCATTGGTACAGTCCATAAATAGACACCTGGCTGCTGTTGAGAGACCATGCAACAAAATCGTGTGAAATAAATCATTTGGATGTGTGAACGTCTGATTACCCGGCAGGAAAGATGGGAAGAGGCTTGTGTGTCTGTGTGTGTTTGTTTGTTTGTGTGTATAGATATATGGATATGATATGAATACATGTGGA
The DNA here is from genome assembly GCF_022539355.2 of Hippoglossus stenolepis. Lineage (NCBI taxonomy): Eukaryota > Metazoa > Chordata > Actinopteri > Pleuronectiformes > Pleuronectidae > Hippoglossus > Hippoglossus stenolepis. The sequence goes on from NC_061499.1 coordinate 12,049,722, forward strand.
CATGTAAATATATGTGCATGATGTTTTGTTTACTGTGTTAATACTGTTCACAATGAAAGGATGCAAACCTGTGTGTGTGTGTGTGTGTGTGTGTGTGTGTGTGTGTGTGTGTGTGTGTGTGTGTGTGTGTGTGTGTGTGTGTGTGTGTGTGTGTGTGTGTGTGTGTGTGTGTGTGTGTGTGTGTGTGTGTGTGTGTGTGTGTGTGTGTGTGTGTGTGTGTGTGTGTGTGTGTGTGTGTGTGTGTGTGTGTGTGTCATCCAGCAAGCAACGTGCTGGTATTGGAAGAGTTTTAATAGGTGGAAGTAAGCCATCTTCAACCCCAATGGGAGCACATGTTTCTGCTTGAAAAGTGTGCACATAGAAGGACTTGTTCCTCCCTCACTGTTTTTTTCAGCTTTTGTTGCTAGACACACTAAACATGGAGTTCGTTACTGCATTCAACTTCCAATTTAGCCTTGTACTCTCAGTTTCAGAGCGCCGGCACAGACATGACTGACATTCATCAGTCATGCAAAGGGATGGTGTCTTCGTGCAGAAAGCATTCTGTAGGTCTATGGTCAGTCTGTTGCAAACAGAGTCAATTTGACCTCAGTATACTGGAAGACGCTACTTTATTCATCAGTTATTTGTTTAATCTTTTGAATATCGAATTGAATGTTGTCCTTTGTTTACCTGGGCCAGTTTCGCCAGGTTAGCAGCTCTAGGTATGTTAATGTTGTTTGTCTGTTGTTGTGTTGTCTGTTTGGTGATCAGGCAGTTGACCTCTTCAGACCAAACTGAATTAGATTCAGAATTTGAAGATTTGTTGAGGTATTGGTGATGATGAAAACAACCATTGTTTGGACCTCAACTTTTATTCATCTTACAGTGTAGTTTTCCTTACAGCCTCATATAACTGCTGTTGTTGAACACCCAATCAAATCTATATGTTTTTTTGTTCATCAAAATTTAATTTTCAATCGATTTTGTTGATTAGCTCAATTCGTAATAAGGGATGACTTTTATTGTTGGATTACATAATTTTATCATCATTTTCATAATTTACGTTACTGTTTATCAAAATGTATCAAAACTATTCTCATATCTTCACCAGATTGTATGATTGTATAAAATATTAATACTCTAATAAGCTATATTTGTATAGCACTTTTCTCAACATAGTTACAAAGTGCTTCAGAAAGGGATAATAGCAATCAAATTAAAACATTAAGGGACATAAATTCAAATTTACTTGGATACTAAACCTTTAATACAAAGAAACTTTTAAGAAGTTTTGGACTCATCACCATATTTGTATGTCTTTTATAATTGCAACAATGTGAACTTATGAATGATTTAGCACACATACACACAGGCCTGGTTAATAGCCTCATTAATAAATCCTGCAGTAATGGCATTAATTGACCACAGAATATGTAAGAGAAGATGGAGTAATATTGGAGTGTCCTTTGGAGTGTAGTGCAGTAGAGTGTGTAGAAGATGAAGGAGAGGAGGCAGACAGCATCAGTCCTGGGGATGGATGGCAATTGACATCAGAAATAACAAAAACAGGGATAAAGGAAGATCATTTCACATCGACTAAAGCTAAAGCAGTTATGAGCCTGTCTTCCTGTCTGTCTTTGTTCGAAGACGTCGGAACAGCACAGCCTATTCAACAAGCATCTAAATTCTGCTGTGCCACAGTCTTGTTTTCTCATCAGTGAAATCAGCCGGGAGTCTCTGTGTGGGTGATTTTTCGATTTGCCAGCCTGAGTTGAGAATAGGTTAGGTACTCGCTGCAGAGGTGTGTGTCTGTGATAGGGAATCAGGAGGAGAGTGAGGGGGAAGGGGAGACTTGTGCTTCTTTAAGTATTGACTTGATGCCTGGAGCGTATACAGTTACATTTAACCACTGCCATGGGATTGTTTGATATAACATTTTTATCAGGTCCCAAAATAATGGAAAGCTAACAAACATGGAAGGAGCCTTGTTCAAGCTGTAAATGCTTGTGTGCGAGAGGGGAGGGTGAAATTGCACTTTATTTTTTCTATGCGTCAATAATTAAGTGAACTGTGTTTTAACACACTTTTTCTTTCTCAGGTAGAGGTGACTCCACTTCAGATGAGGGAACATGTTGGCTATGGACCAAGGAGTAGTGGAGGACTGGCTGTCAGAATTTAAGGTACTGATTCATTGTGTGTGTCTGTGTGTGCTTATGTGTGTAAAACTGTGTACCCATGATCAGTATGCAGTATGATCTCTGCTGCTGCCTCTAATCATTGGCAGAATGTCTTTCACACGCACATAGTCGCTTTACTGCTGCTTCCTATCCCAGAAAAATGCACACTCCTACTCAAACATAAGAACTCACCGATACTCACCAGGCTCGCTGAAGTGTAATCATAATAAAGGAGATTTTCCTGTTTGAACGTATGATGAGTGATCTGTTGTCAGTGACGCTGAGCTCTAAATGCAGCTTCTTTAAACATTATTGTCATTTTGGAGCATTCGGCCTGCATTTAAAGTAGACACTGTGTGTTTCTATATTGCTTACTTTCAATTATGTTTATTTGTGGCATTCACCAGCAGTCCTACTCTTAGGCAGATACCTTACGTTGATATCTTAGTATCCTGGACTTGATGTGAATCAAGCAAAACTAATGCCAAGTTTGAACAGATCACGGTTATCACGTTTTTTTTTTTATACTGTTGAAACTCAAATCAGGTGTGTATCAAATTTCAAATATTTGTGTGTGTTTCAGACCCTCCCTGACAGTGCCGTGTCCACCTACGCTGCCTCTCTGAGAGAGAAAGGTTCCCTGGTTCCTGCACTCTACAAGGTCATCAGAGAGAACTACAGCGATGTATGTACACTCACTATAAGCTAACCTTTCACCAATATCTTTGAGTATATTTTACACACTCCTGATTAAATTGTGTTCTTTTTGTCCTTTTTGGTTTATGAATCTGTCTCACTGTCCAACACAATGTTTTCCATCCTGACATTTTTGAGGAACCATTAATGTCAAATACAAAATTGATTGGAGTTGCAGTAGAAATTGTAATCTGTGTAATTTTGTAGACTGATGCGATGTTACCTTTTTGGGTCGTCTTTCCTCCCCAGTTGCTGGAGCCAGTGTGTCACCAGTTGTTTGAGTTTTATCGGAGTGGTGAACCGCAGCTGCAGCGTTTCACGCTACAGTTCCTGCCAGAGCTCCTGTGGAGCCTCCTGTCCGTCAGCGCAGCCAGAGACCCCCACAACTCCGGCTGCATCGAGGCCCTGCTGCTGGGCATTTATAACCTGGTAGGGGAGAGGACAAAGTGTGTGTGTGCATGTGTTACATTTACAATATTCATATCAGAGCTGATGCTAGAGGACAGCAGTTCTTGTTATTAACAATAAAATGTTTTCAGTGTGATAAGTGCTAAGTAAAGAAAAACACTAGAAATAACCATGATCATTAGTAAATGTAATCATGCAGTTTCAGAAGCAGGGACTTAGCCACAAAGCTATTTATGTGATCTGCATCATTTGTTTAAACGATTACATTCCGGTGTTTCTGCCTTGTTACACAGCTATATATGGACAGTGAGAGGAAATACGGGTTAGAAAGGGAGGAATTGAAACTATGATTTTGCAAACAATTTGCGGAAAGCTTTAGGACATCTGCAAGAAGCAACCTATACAAAGAGATGGCAGCCCTAGTAATTATTAAAGTGTGTTGAGTCCCATTTTCATCCATTTCAGCAGTGGATGTTCTATCAGCAAAGTGCAGTGTCCTCTAACTTCCTCTCTGAATAGCAGAATAGGTCAGCTGTCAGTCAACACACTGGCTGGCTCCCATTAATCTATTTGACATTAACATGCACACAGGGGACACCAAAACCCTGGGGTTTTGTGCTTGTGTTTTTCACTCAACACACACACACACACAAATATCATACACACACGCACCAGCAGACTGAGTGGGGAAGCGCAGACCCTGAGGTCCACACACAAATGGCCACATACAACACATGAGGGTGCTTGAAGAGATAAGCACATGCTCTTCAGAGCTTCAGAGGTTCAGGGCACACTTTAGTTTTTCTTGCTCACTGAAACATTTTTCTTTGTCGTCCTCTTTTTCTTTCACAGGAAATAGTTGATAAAGATGGACAGAGTAAAGTGTTGTCTTTCACGGTCCCTTCCCTCTCCAAGCCCTCAGTGTACCACGAGGTGAACAACACACACAAATGCCCACTGATCTTTTAATTAGCTTTTGCACAATTGTTAAGTGTAACCACTTTTTTTTTGTCCACCTCTAGCCTTCAGCCATTGGCTCCATTGCTCTTACAGAAGGGGCTCTTGCCAATCACGGGCTGAGCAGGGTGGTGTACAGCGGGCCACACCTGCAGAGGGAGATCTTCACAGCACAGAACAGGTAAGAGGCATGATGGGCGCACTTATGTAAAGTTTTCAGGGCAAGTGGCTACGTGTCGGCAGGGAGAAAATTGTGCTGGTTTTGAAATGGGTGGATTGGCAACATTCTAAACAGGCAGACTGGCTTAGATGTGGCTGCAAATACCAAGCAGACCACTAAAATAGAAAAACATGTCTGACGGAGATGCTGAAGAATGCAGAAATCTTACAAACACAGCTTTCTCCCACGTGTACTTGTCAAACTGCTTGTTTTCTGCCAATTTGTAAAGCTTGAGCACAAGGACTTGGTGATACTTCTTAGTCCAGATGCTGTTTTATTGCAGTTATAAGCAGATACACTGAGCCATAAATCCCTCATTAATTTTGAATGAATAATTAACTTTAGAAGAAACAACCACAGTTAATGTGGTTGATTGAAGTCTTGTCTCATGACGGTCGGTGACTCTTATCCTCACTATCAGGTTTTTATGGTTATGGTGAGTTTAGCCAATTATTTACCGTATGATGTGATCGCGTCAGTAATGGCCTGTGGCAGTTGTCTTTGCTTTGTTGCATTTATAGTTGTTAGATCTCTGTTAGGCTTTCTTAAATTCATGTAATGAGGCTGCACTGTAGCTGAACTATGGAGGTCTGAATACTATTTTCTTATTCTGTTTTAGACCGACTAAAAATAGGCGATCAATTTTTTATCTTCAGCTGTAAGATTTCTGTGACGAAAACAGGTCTGGATGTTTTTTAAGATCGTGCAGAGATAATATTTGAGTCTCTTTGTTATTTTTTTTCCCGGGGTGGGGTTATTTATATCTAAAGTATTGTTGGCAGCATAACTGGATGACTGGTGGAGAGATTTTAAGTGTGTGATTGTGTTGTTTAGGTTTGATGTGCTGACCTTCCTGCTGCTGTGCTACAACGCTTCTCTCAGCTACATGACCCCCATCTCCCTGCAGTCCCTCTGCCAGCTCAGCTCCAGGTAAAACACACATGGCCTCGACTTATCAGAGGGGTCACTTTTTCATTAGGACTCAAGGACTTAATATCTGCAAACAAACACACACTCTCATTCCATGGTATGTGACCTTTGTGTCACTTTCTTGTTTGCTGATGTTTTTAAAGACAGAAGTTACACACACACACACACACACACACACACACACACACACACACACACACACACACACACACACACACACACACACACACACACACACACACACACACACACACACAGTTTTGCAAGCACTTGCTTATCTGATCCTCTTATAGACTTGGCTGCCAGTGAGAGCCAAGGTACAGCTATTCTGCAAAGAGCTGTGATGTATACACACCCCAGTTCTGTGATTTTGGTAATCTGCCAACTGCATCTGAGCATTGGTCTGATAAGTACAGAGCTAAACAGAAGTCAGTGGCTATGATTTCCCCTCAACAGTTTCCTGTGTATCAGCTACATGTAGTATATAGCAGCTTCTATAACTTCAAATGTTCAGGTGCTGCCTCAGTTTTAGTTGTATCCTCTTTGTTTAACTTGTATAATACCAACTTGAGTGTGTATCTGTTTATCTGTGTGTGTTTGTTTATGTGTGTGTTTGTGTGCCCGCTTGTTTATAATCAGCTATTATTTTCTCATTATTGAGTTTTATATTCATTGCAGCCGCAGGGGGAAGTAAATTGCTGTAATGGCGGGGGAGCCAAGTGCCTCCGTGGTGTGTTTTTTTCCTGTTTGATGCTTCCCTGTTTCACTTATACAAGCTTCTCTATTGTTTTGTTTGTTGTTTTTTTGGTCGTCCTCCAGGGTGTGTATATGCGGTTATCCACGGCAACAGATGCGGCGCTACAAAGGTATTAGCACGCGGCTGACAGTCACGTCGGAGTTCCTGGTTCAGCTCATCACAGGCATACACTACGCTTTGTGAGTGCACACTCATGCCTTCATACACAACCAACACTGTTCAACTTTTAACCTTCCATGTCTTACGTTTCTTCAAGTCTCTGTCTGTAATGCAACAACATCTTGTCCATGTGCCCTGTCTCTGTGGCAGTGTTTGTTTGTTTTTCTTATTGTGTGTACCTGTTCAAAAGAGGTTAGATTGAAACAGTAGTTGAGGCTGCACACTTCATTTTGACTGGTGCCTGCTGTCTCAGTCAGTGTCTAACAATATTACTTGTGTGTGTTTGTGCCCATGTGTAGCTGTAATGGGGAAGTTGAACTGGGATCCAAATCACTGGATGACGTTCTGTATCGAGCCCAGCTAGAGTTGTTCCCTGAGGCTCTACTGGTAGGTGCAGTAAAAATGTTCTGTGTGTGTGTGTGTGTGTGTGTGTGTGTGTGTGTGTGTGTGTGTGTGTGTGTGTGTGTGTGTGTGTGTGTGTGTGTGTGTGTGTGTGTGTGTGTGTGTGTGTGTGTGTGTGTGTGTGTGTGTGTGTGTGTGTGTGTGTGTGTGTGTGTGTCATGTGATTTAGATGCACATGCTGGCCTGGGGTTTTGATTCATGCCCAGCACACTATGCTGTATTGTGTGTGTGTGTCAGAGACTGCGAGCACAGTGTAATCCCACTAGATTATTTACATGCTTTCCTCTCTGCTCTGTTAAGCTGTAATCCTTGAGGCCCAGGGAGTAGAGGATTGAACCTGAGCTCACAGTATTACTACACAAGTCAAGGTGTACCCCTCCACAACCATCAAAATACTCGACCCTTTGATTCACAATCATGAAAAAAAAAAAATAATTCTATGAAATAAAACAGATTTTTGGATAAATGCCATGACTATATATAGACTAGTGCAGAAGGGTTCACATTTCACTTTTGTCCAGTGTGTTTGTTTTTTTTTGCTGTGGAACGCACCAGGTGGCTGCTAGCTTAGCATAACTACGTTGTTTCCGTCATGAGACCATAAGTTACAGCTGCACAGACAAAAGACATATTGTGTGGTGATTATGATGCTGTCTACCTCATGTTACGCTATCAACTGTTACATGATCATTGGTGCCGCTCGAGAATGTCCAGCGAGGTTATTATCACAACTTATGAAATAGTGTTATATAGAGCTAAGCCTTTTTGTTGATCTTATTTCACTAGTTGGCGTAACTCTGTTAGGTTGCGCCCCACAGCTATTATATGTTTTCACTGTTGCAAGGGCCCAGCCGGCAAATCTGTGAACAGACACTTTTGTTTAAGCAAGATGAAATATATGGTATTGAAATTTCATACTAATATGCAGCAGCTGATGGTGAAGTGTGAAAAAATTCCAACACAGAAATGATCCCATTTTGAAAAACCCTTATATTTAAATATACTATGAATGGATGACATGGAGCTGCACGCTAAAATCAATGGAAATGAAGTTCCTTGTAAGACCTTTTTAAAATAATGATTTCAGAAAGTTGGTAATGAGCAGTGGCCCTTAATGAGAACAACTGCATAAAACTGCCACTGCATCTCTCAAGTGTCAGACTGCACTCAATACCAGGTTTACAAAAAATGTTTTCCTACATCCGCTTTTACATTATCAGCTCCAAGCACAGTCTACTTGGGTATTGTAAATGTTTAAAGGGATAGTTCACCGAAAAATGAAAATGCACTCATCTTCAACTCACCGCTATGCCGATGGAGGGGCGGGTGAAGTGTTTGAGTCCACAAATGTGAAATTAGCATAACTGGCCACTTTTAACATTGTTTGTGCTTCTCCTTGCTCTCAGGTGGGCAACGCCATCAAGTCGTCGATGCACGGTGCTGCACTGAAGAGCAACAACAAGGAGGGTGCACGAAGTATCCAGGTGGAGATCACTCCAACCTCCTCCAGGATCTCCAGAAATGCTGTCACCTCCCTCTCTATCAGGGGACACCGCTGGAAGAGACACGGTGAGACACATATACAAAAAGCAAGGCGAGATTATGTAGGGACGTATCTGTTGAAGCTCAGTTTACTTGCAGATGAGAGGAGCTCACGCACACATTTCACATTTTCTGTAAACATTTTTTTTGGTCATATTTTAATCGGGTAAGAAAAGGAAGAGAATTGTTTGACTGAAGAAAAGTCCAAGCCAAAGGAGAGAGCAAGAGGTTTAGATCACTTCATTTCATCACATCATTTCACCGGCCTGAAGTCATTGTGTTCAAGTGTTGTCTTTCACTCCATAGTTTGCCTTTACTAAGCTTGCTAGTCGGTGCTGTCAACTTTATTAGGACCCCTCTAATTCAAGTTGAAGTTGAAGTAGAAGTTGGAGGCAGTACAGAGACAGATGAGCATTCGCAGTTTGAGGACAAGTGAAAAAAGGACAAGGACGAGACAGATTCAACACAGCACATGAACCAAGTTTGAAAGATAAAAAAGAAGAATAGACGAAAACAGAGAGTAAGTAGCGTATGAATAGTATTCTACACAGATGAGCTGCAGTGTGCAGTACACACTTTTATACTGAACATGTTGTGTCTTGTGTTGTTTGAACTCTATGACAAAGAAAATATAATATTTAAATAACTGTAGAACAGAAGAAACGTTATCATTGACTTCAAAGAGCAAAAAACAAGAGGGTCTGTATGTTTAGAATTAAGAGTCACACTCAGTTTTTCTCAGAGTGCAGATAAAACCGGTAAATTACAGCTTTCAGCTTGTTTAATGAGTGGGTTTTTATCTCCAACCTAACTCCCCCTTTTCATCTCATGGATCCCGTTCATTAGTGCCCCTATCAGAGCTGCATAACACTTTTGTTATAAGCAGATGATGGAAGAAAAGGCTATTAGATATTAATTCAAGTAGAGGTGAGGGGTGACAGAGTAGGAAGTGTGATTCCATTCAGATACTGTTTTCATTTTCATCTCCATGTAGCATGTATTTTGACCATGTTATGTTCTGATCACTATGATTTTTGTCTTTATTTTTTTCTGTCATTACATTAATTACCTCTGTGTGTCTTGTGTTAATGTGGTCATGTGTGCCTGTGCACATGGCCGTCTTTTTGTTTTTCATGTATGTGTGCATGATGTGTGTTTCTGTCCGACTGTGTGTGTGTGTGTGTGTGTGTGTGTGTGTTTGTGTGTGTTTATATATGTGTCTATGTATTCTTCCATTACCCATCCATACTCCCCCACCACCAGAGTCCCAGGAGGTGAGTGTAGACAGTGAGGCTGCGCTTGGGGGTGTTGCCATCCCCGAGATCAGTGTGACAGGCGTGGGCGGCGAGAGAATGGCCAACGGAGACTCCCTAAGGCAGCGCCCTGACGGTCGCACTGGGCCCGATGGCGACATTATGAGCACCACCTCCGAGGTCAGCGTGGACCCCCGAGGTCACGACTCCGGCACACGGGGTCAGGAGGTCAGGAGGCAGAAGTCTGTGAGGCGATTGGTGGAGAATGAGGGTTCTGGGACGGCCTCCACAGGGAGGAGTCAGTACTAAGGTCCTGCCCCTCCTTCCCCCTGCCCCACTCCTGGGGTAACCTAGGTAACGTGTGTGCAGGCGTTGTCTGAACCTGCATGATGACTTGCCCCTTCACCTTTTTTTTGCACTGGGCTCCATCACCTTCTCTTCACCTAACTGCACTATTCCTCTCATCTGTCTATTCGATGTCATTCATTCATTCACTCTCTCCTTTGTGGCTATAGCTTCCTCACGAAGACCTCCTGCTGAGATTCCCTAAAATCTAATTATTTAACATCTAACAGAATAACGGATCAATAACCTAAAAAAAATGCATAATAATGAAATATACTTGGCTGAATCTTATAATAAAAATGCGAGTTTAAGGCTACTATTAAAAGCAGAACATCAGTTAAACAAGGAACATAAACTGCAGGTAAAAAAGGAGGTTTATGAACATTTTGCAATAAATTCGACAGCCTGAGGTCTCTGATAACGGAAAGGCCTCATGACCTTGAATCAGAAAACCCGTATGTCTCTGTTAGCAGCACCAGGAGCCTATGATCTTACAACACGGTTAAAAGATCTGTCACCTGGGTTTTATTGGGTTATCCCTTGGCCCTTAGAGCACACGTGGTACGCCTCGACACATCACTCCTGGGTTGCACCTGGAGACAGATCACTTCCTTCCGACCGGTAGCCAGAAACCAAGGAGTGATATGCAGGTCCTGAATTATTTGACGCAAAAGCTTGTCACATTATAAAATGTAAACTTGAATCCAGTGACTCCTGCCCTGGTCTGAACAGGCTCAATCTGACCGTGAAAAGAAAAGTATAGGACCTGTCTATCAGTGTGTTTACTGGTGTTCTGTTACAAAGATAGATCAAATCAGAAGGGTGTATTTGTGCATAATGGGGGTGGTTGGCTATTCAGATGGGCGTGGATGCGCGCCCTGAAGAAAGCAGGAAACCCATTTATGTGTGTGTCTGTAGAGTTTGTGAAGAGGTAAGTGTTTCAGGTGCACTTGTTTGTGTCTCTGTTTTACCTTCTTTTACTTTCCCTCTGTGGTCTTTCCCAAGCTGATGCTCTCAGACACTGTCCTCTCCTCTGACAATAAATCACTGATTCTCTCGGATGCTTCTGGTTATTGTAACTTTTGCTGGACTGGATCTTACATTGTCTCTTCTGGGGTGGCAAGATGTGGCTGATAGCTGAGGTTACATTGTGAAGGCGCCACCTGCTGGACAGTAAAAGAGCTCCCCTGTCATCCAGCCATACTTTGATACAAAATAGTGCATATATAATTTTAAACAGTGTAATCTGAATCATGATTTGATTGGATCTTTGGGGCTGGATGACAGATGAGATAATTATATTTTTGTCTGTTCCTGTTTTTCATTTTATTGCCTGTTTTGTGTCCGTCCGTCTGTCCGTCTCACAGACGCAGTGGATCTGGGTTCCCCGGATGAGCTGATGGACATTTCAGAGGTGGATGAAGGGGTGTGGCCAGGTGGGGTCGGGCCTGACATGACCCCACCCACCATCACTATCAGCAACAGCATCACAACGTTGAACCTGGGCGCCAAGGCCATGAAGAAGTGTCGTCTCGGCGGTCGCAACAGCAAGGACAAGGAGGCGGGGCCTCTAACAACAGGCCGGGCTGCCAGTGAGAACACAGAGCTGTCTTTCAAGCGACTGACGCTCACATCCAGCCAATCAGTGCCCAAAGCGGGAGCTCTCACCAGCCTGACGCGCACCGCCAGCGCCGTCTTCTCTCGCTCATTCGAGCAGGTGGCCAGCGGCAATGCCCCTCCCTCCAGCAACCACAACACCTCTGACGCTGGTCGCTACTCCTGCATCCTGCAGGAGGAAGGGCTAGGGTACTTGAGTCCAATGCCAAACCACACGCAGCGCTCTCCCAGCATCAGCGTGCACCTTGGCACTGACCTCTGAACCCTTTAAGAATCCTGTCGACATGAACCCTCGCCTGTGATCCTGGGACCCTGTACCTGTGACCTGGAACTCCAAGCCATGCCAACTGCAAAAGAACCACAAAGACAAACACAAATGCTCAAACAGTCCCACTGTTTTCCTCTATTGCTCCACTTTAACGTCTCTGATTCTGTGTGGTGTAAACCAGCCTGCTGTCTCGCTCAGACATCCAGAGCACCATCATATCCCTCCGCTCCCCTCCTTCAGCGAGGTCGACTCGTCTGGGTCTGATGTAGGCGGGATGTCCGCGATACCACTTCCACAGTGCACTTTTCTGTGAAGTTTTTCCAGTACAGAACTGCACTCTCCTACAGAGCAGCCTGTTGTGAAAGGGTTGCACCTAAAACTCGTTACTAAAAACTGTGGGAAAGTATTTTAATTGGCATTTGTTGCCCTGCATGGCTTTTCCATACATCCATCCTGAGCCTGCCCAGGTTTGTCAGAGGGAAGATGTTGAGTATGTGTGTGTATGCTTGAGTGTGTGTACTGTACAGTATGTATGTGTATATATGTTTTTAGAATAAAAGGCTGCTGATTGATACAGTGATTAAGGTATGATTCTCCGATCGGAAACAAGTGTTTCTACTTCTTATAAAAAACGTATCCTCTTCCATAGCAATACAAATTTCTCCTGTTCAGTGTTTTCCCTTATTTTTGGGAAGACCACCCAAGCTCCCTCTGTTCCCCGCCTCTATTTTGGTCAACAGTTTCAGCTGTGCTTCTTAAAAGAAAGTTCCATCACTAGATAATCAAACTAGTGTGATAAGAATGGGTTCTTCATGTTTACACTTGCACAGTATTCTCATCGTTATGGAGAAGCAATATTTGTGTCCTTCCCTCTGGTTCCTCTAGCACCTTCCTGACTTGCTGTGTACTTGAACAATAAAAATCCAACTTCTGATGAATGACGAGGATGTTTTTCAAGTGGGGGGACGATGTGTGTGTGTGTGTGTGTGTGTGGCTTGTTAAGTATTGAATTTTGCACTTGACAGAGTGTTTTCAACTTTGGTATTTTCTTATGAACAAAAAGAGGTGTGACTCTCACCTGTGGCGTTTCCCTGTGAGAGGAATAGAAAAAGAGATGCTTTGTTGCTCTGTTCGCATCTTAAAGATCCAGAAAATATTAAAACCCAACACTCAACCTATCTGCAGAGATATAAAATAATTTGATTCATCAGAGTGAAGTTGTGTTGGCTCATTTAAAACTGTAATGGAACCTGTGCTTTCTGCAGTGGGAAATTTTTGTTTGGGGGCGGGGGGCAGTTTCGGGGCAACAAGGCATCTTCCCTCACTTCAGATCTACCCAGCATTCCAGATGTTGGTCATACTTTGGTGATGTGTTTCCTGTGTCCTACCTTGTTTTTCACCACTTCTCTCGTACCAAAAGAAAAGGAATGAAACTCTACCAATCGCCTTCGTTTGGTGTCCTGAATCAAACATCCATGCTGCCCGCCACCCTCAAGCAAAACTGTATTCTGTCGTCTGTGTACCAGAGCTGTCAAGTGTCCATTGCTTGGTGGGACACTAACAATCATCGTGTTTCTGTTCTGGAGTTTCTAGAATGTGAATGGGTAAGCTCTTGTACTGCAGTTTCTTTATATTGGCCTTTCATTTGTCTGACATAACTCAACTGCCACAACGTCTGGGAATAAAGTGTTTCTATATTTCACGTGTGTGCTCGCACTTATTTTTCTTCGTCTGCCAGGGACCATCACCAAGCATTGCAGTTACAAATCCAGACGTCACACATCATTTTCAGGTTCTTAACATATAGGCATATTTATTTTTTACCCTGAACCTATCTGCTATCTGTAAAATTTACAGTATATCAAGAAATGAAAGGCAAGGAAATTTGTAGGCTATAGCACATTTCAACAACAAGGCTTTACGTGAAATATAGAATGAATAGTGACAAATAGTCAAAGCGACATGAGACAATACAAAAAAGCGAGATGACTGGTTTTATTTATTTATTTATTTATTTATTTATTTATTTATTTATTTATTTACTTTAAACCTGTAGTACCACTCGCAGTTTCACGTCTCTCCACAAGATGGCGACCTACGGGCGGAACAGCTGACAGAGCAGCAGGGCCGGCTCCCTCTGACGTCACTTCCTGCTGCTCCTCGTCCTTGCCGTCCTCGCTGTCAGAGATAAACACACATGGCGAAAATGAGCAAAGAGACCAAACAGCGGCTGCAGCAGCTCTTCCAGTGCGGCCAGTTCGTCATCCGATGGGGCTTCATCCCCACCGTGCTCTACCTCGGTCAGTATCCGAACGTTAGCCGCTGGGAGACGGCGGGCTGACGAGACGTGCCTCGCTAACGCTAGCCCGGCTTCCTTAGCCTGTTAGCCAGACCTCCATGCTAGTAGCCCACATACTGTTCTCTACAGTATCTGCTGATAGTTTGTGGGTGTTAGCTGCTAGATGCGGTGTTAGCATGGATTCAAAGCCCTCTGAAGCATCATCTTTATTTCCTTATTTGTTCATTTCTGACTCTTAATAGACCTTCACAGCCCCCCCTCTTCCTCTCTGTTAAAGTACTGCAGTGGTCAGTGATGATGAAAGGAGGGACGCCATGCACTGTGTTTCCTTGGGTGTGTTGTAATCAATGAATCCTCCTCCACTGGTGATTATCTACAGTGGTTATTTACATTAGTTTAATCTTGGATGCAGGGGTTTCACTCAGTTTTGTGCTCCGTCTTGTAAAAGTGTTGATGACCTTGAGTAATTCCCGGGTCTTTGGTTTCAGTCTGGTCCTGTGTGCATGTAATTTAGACTGATGTGGGTTTTATGGGGCCCATGTTGATGACGATATCAGAGAGGGAAACCTTTCTATACTGATAATAATCCATATTACTACTACTAATATTATTATTATTATTATTAGGAAAATCTGATATTGGTATTTGGGACCAAATTCGGATACTACGATTAAAGAGTAAAAACAAATCTTATAATATTATCTAATATTAGGGAGTTAAAAAGTCTTACTATTAGCCAATAAAAAAAATCAGATCTAAATATTAGAGGATAAAACTATTGTACTAATACTAGAGAAGAAAAAAATATTATTCTAGTATTGCACTTACTTTATTGAGTAAAAATGTTCCTACACTGACATTAGGTAGTAAATTCCTATATTGATATTTATATTTGAACCGACAATGATTCCTAAGACGTTGTCAAACCTTATGATAAAGAATGTTACTGAGATTAAGAATAGAAACATATTTACGCTAACATAAATTACAAAACTGTATTGTTCTGTAAAATCAAAGTTTTCATATCAACAAATATAAATGCCAATACTGACATGTCAGTGAAATGCTCATATCGGCAGATTTTTTTTATTTTTTATCGTCTGACTGACCAATCGATAGTTCGGGCTCTGGATGTTAGTGCCACTCTTCTGGGGCACAGTTAGCAGGTTTTGGTTTGACTCAAATGGGGAAATTGAATCCTTTGCCAGTGTGAGCTCAGTCAGTGGAGTCACAGATTGGGCGAGAATCTTCTCTGACTTCAGCATTGTGGAAACACCGCTGACGTCACTCTCTTTCCCTTTTCTCAAAAACACACTCTTCCCTCTTGCAACTCAGCAGATTTGTCTTTGAATGAACGAATGTTGACCTTGTGTTGCCACCATCTAAATAACAACACTTAATGCAGAGTATGAGTGAAATGGCGTCACAGCAGCTGATCAGTTGAATGATTCATAATAAACTTTCAGATTAATTAATCAAAAACATCAGTCATTAGTTTTCAGTTTTTCTACTGTGAGGATGAGGATATTTTTTACACTTGATCTCAAGTGAATCCTGTTGGTTTTCTTAATGGTCATTTGTCTTGATGTTCTGGCATTTCCTTCATGTCTTTTTCTTAAGAATCAGTTGCATCATGGTTCACTCTATTTTTTAACCCATGAATGACCTACAGCTGCTTATGACATTTCAGCTGTAATTTCACCCCTGCACTCAATGAGATCAGCAGGGTGGATTCCACAATGTGGGAGCACCTTGATGCAACTAAGCTGTTTAATAAAACTAGGGGGGGCTTATCCAGGGTTCAAACTGTACAATCTGCTGTTTAACTGTAATGACTCGCAGTGGAAAACACACACATAATTGTAAAGGAAGGATTTGCGGTGTATCATTTTCAGCGCACATGTATTTTCACAAATTTATTTGTGAAAAGTAATTTTACTACAAGGACTTATTGTACATGTGTATTTTTGCTCCAAACCAATGTATCTTCTATTCTTAATGCTTGCAACTAGCTGTTAACCCATAATGTTTAATCCTGAGAGGCGTAGATTCTGTTTTCACTGTGTACACAATGATCACCGTATCCTTATATTTTTCTTTATAATTCTGACTTGCAGGTTTCAAACGTGGAGCAGATCCAGGAATGCCTGAGCCCACAGTCTTCAGGTAATACTTTTTCCGAGCAGTGGAATAGTTGGGGTAAATGTCGGAATGCACCAAATCAAATTGGGGAAATAATTCTGCAGCACATTTAGTTCTTATGAGGATGTTGCTATTTTCTGATCTTGTTAGCTGATATTTTTATTTTACACAAACTATTAAACCACTTCAGATTTACCATTTTTATTTCCAAGGGGATTTGTTTTCTCCTCATAAGTTCTGGTGTGTTATTCATTTAAAATGAAGGTAACCTGTCTAGGAACCTCTTAGGTTTTTACTTAAATCGTTTTGGTTCTTTCCTTCTTTTCTAGTTTGCTATGGGGCTGAGGAACATCTCCACAGAGCCAATCCCTTCTCCTCTTCAAGACCATGTGACCCACCTCAGAGTTGGACTTATTATGGACGTTATTTTTCACTTTCCTGTTCATAACTCACCCTCATATCTGAGCAGTGATGAACGAACGTCACCTGTGGCCATATTGTGTATGGCTCTGTTATATTGACAGTAAAAGTATGGAACGTGTTGGCAGCAGAGATGGAAGATATTTGGATCAACGACATGGAATCAAAAAACTGCGTCCCTGAAAAGAAAGAAGCTGTGTTGACCAGAATGTCAGTTGATATTGTTTTTGAATGCGTGTCACCAATGTTTGGATTTACCATCCACTCCATGTGTTTCCTCTTTTATTTGTAATTTAAAATTCATGAAAATAAATCCTCAACAAAATGTCACTCACACATTTGTTTGTTAATATTCATTGTTGCAGTTTGTTTGAGGGTTTTATCTTTGGAAATTCCACACAAAATTTAGAAATATATAAATAAGACTCGTGCATCTTAAGTGTTGGAATGAAGAAAGTTGCTTCTTATCTATGCAAATTATATATATATACACTACCGTTCAAAAGTTTGGGGTCACCTGGACAATTTTGTGTTTTCCATGAAAACTCACACTTTTATTTATCAAATGAGTTGCAAAATGAATAGAAAATATAGTCAAGACATTGACAAGGTTAGAAATAATGATTTTTATTTGAAATATTAACTTTGTTCTTCAAACTTTGCTTTTGTCAAAGAATGCTCCATTTGCAGCAATTACAGCATTGCAGACCTTTGGCATTCTAGCTGTTAATTTGTTGAGGTAATCTGAAGAAATTTCACCCCACGCTTCCTGAAGCACCTCCCACAAGTTGGATTGGCTTGATGGGCACTTCTTGCGTACCATACGGTCAAGCTGCTCCCACAACAGCTCAATGGGGTTGAGATCTGGTGACTACGCTGGCCACTCCATTACAGACAGCATACCAGCTGCCTGCTTCTTCCCTAAATAGTTCTTGCATAATTTGGAGGTGTGCTTTGGGTCATTGTCCTGTTGTAGGAGGAAATTGGCTCCAATCAAGCGCTGTCCACAGGGTATGGCATGGCGTTGCAAAATGGAGTGAAAGCCTTCCTTATTTAAAATCCCTTTTACCTTGTACAAATCTCCCACTTTACCAGCACCAAAGCAGCCCCAGACCATCACATTACCTCCACCATGCTTGACAGATGGCGTCAGGCACTCTTCCAGCATCTTTTCACCTGTTCTGCGTCTCACAAATGTTCTTCTGTGTGATCCAAACACCTCAAACTTTGATTCGTCTGTCCATAACACTTTTTCCCAATCTTCCTCTGTCCAATGTCTGTGTTCTTTTGCCCATATCAATCTTTTCTTTTTATTGGCCAGTCTCAGATATGGCTTTTTCTTTGCCACTCTGCCTAGAAGGCCAGCATCCCGGAGTCGCCTCTTCACTGTAGACGTTGACACTGGCGTTTTGCGGGTACCATTTAAAGAAGCTGCCAGTTGAGGACCTGTGAGGCGTCTATTTCTCAAACTAGAGACTCTAATATACTTGTCTTCTTGCTGAGTTGTGCACCGGGCCTCCCACTTCTCTCTACTCTGGTTAGAGCCCGTTTGTGCTGTTCTCTGAAGGAGTAGTCCACACCGTTGTAGGGAATTTTCAGTTTCTTCGCAATTTCTGCATGGAATAGCCTTCATTTCTAAGAACAAGAATAGACTGGCAGTTTCACATGAAAGTTCTCTTTTTCTGGCCATTTTGAGAGTATAATCGAACCCACAAATGTGATGCTCCAGATACTCAACTAGCTCAAAGGAAGGCCAGTTTTATAGCTTCTCTCACCAGCAAAACAGTTTTCAGCTGTGCTAACATAATTGCACAAGGGTTTTCAAGGGTTTTCTAATCATCCATTAGTCTTCTAAGGCGATTAGCAAACACAATGTACCATTAGAACACTGGAGTGATAGTTGCTGGAAATGGGCCTCTATACACCTATGTAGATATTTCATTAAAAAACAGACGTTTCCACCTAGAATAGTCATTTACCACATTAACAATGTATAGAGTGTATTTCTGATTAATTTAATGTTATCTTCATTGAAAAAAACAGTGCTTTTCTTTGAAAAATAAGGACATTTCTAAGTGACCCCAAACGTTTGAACGGTAGTGTATATATATATTTTCTGCATGTTCTTAATATTCATGCAAGTTTGGTAGCGATGGCAGGTGCTCAGAACTCAGCTTATTGCATTTTAATTGTGTGAATGGTGCCTTAAGTTTACAAATGAATTATATAAAAATCATAAGGAATAAAAATGATACTTATAGACGATACAATAATTTAGTTTATTTAATAAATACTCTTAACAATGCTTTTTGTCACAATCCAGAAATGAATGAATTTCAATATCATTCTGTCAAGTACAAATTGTGTTTTCAGTGCCAGTAGCTGTAAATAATAAATAACATTTTTCATCAAGTATAAATAGATTAAATAAGTAATAGTGAAACATTAAAGCCCTCAGGCCCACAATATTAAACACACAAACACAGACAGTAGATTGCCATAGAGCAGACCCACTATATCTCTGATGATTCCTCCTTAAAAAAACATTTCAGCGTGTGACGATTCTGAGAAGAGCGCAGTTTCCCTGACGTGCTCCTTCATCTCTGATGTTTTCATTAAGCTCATCTTTGTATCATTTAGTAAGAGGGAAGGATGGGAGCAATAATTCCGTTGTCCTTCCTCTTCTGTTTGGGCATCTCTTTTTTACGAATCGCCACCCTGCCATTGCGGAGGAAGTCGTGGAGGTGGCGCAGGATGTTGTGTGCCGTCATCTTCCTTTGGAAAGTGTTGGGGCTGTCCACGTCCTGCAGCAGCTGCTGCTCCTGGCTGCTGGTCGGGACGGTCACCTGACCAGGGTTCCTCATCTGTCAGGCAGAAGGGTTAATATACAATGATAACGCACCTAAGATGTAATGCAGGAGCAGACAGTTCAAAGGTAGAATAAAATGAAGACATTTACTCAGAAGTAAAAAAGGTAAAACTTCATGAAATCAACCAGTGAGGGAATGTTACTGAGTACATTTACTAAGATCTTGCAAGTTTTTTCATTTAATGCCACTTAATTCTTCTGATCCCTTCCATTCTTTAGGGAAAAGTTGTATTCTTTTCTTCACTACATTAATTTGCCAGTTTATTCATTTACAAATTGCGAATTACATAGAAAACCTACATAGAGTTTCAGACAATATGTGCAACATATTGCTACACAAACATATACATAGTGATTTAAATTACAACTTAGTCCTCAATAAGTCCTTCATTACACCTGATATTTTGCGCTACATTAGGGTTTTACTTAAATATTGACCTTTCTCATGTATTTCTTTGTACAGTGCGTTTGTGCTCTTTTTAGAATGAGTTAGTACTTCCTCCAGCACTGATCATAGAGAAGAAGAAAAAGTGAATCAATACCACACAGACAAGTTCAGGGCTCACTCAATGTGTAATATTTATGGTCATGTCAGACGCACCTTTTCTTTGATGAGGCCGATCAGGGCCCCACCGTGATATCTGGCGTACAAGAGGATGGGGCTGCTGGGGTACTCCTTCTCCACGTGCTTAAAAAGAACCATGTAGGTGTGCAGGCCTTCACCCAACCTGTGGAGACAAGCCTCCTGCAGAGAGGAGGAAAGATCAGTCAGTGGTCAAACAATCCCCCATCATCACCTGATGGTTTGACTCAGTGTAACAGAAGAGGAAGAGATGTGTTACCTTGCTGAAGTTGGCGCTGGGGCAGTTTGCCGGCAGTGAGGAGATTTTGTAGTGGTCCAGAAAATGATATTTCACTTCCTGTTGGAATTCATCCTCAAACTAATGAAGGGGAGGATGATAAGAGAAACACGATGGAGGTCAGGAGTGCAGCTTTCTTTACACATGTCGGCAAAATACCAGAGTTCAAAGAAATTCCTGGAAGATAAAGAGCTTACCTCTTGCTGGTGGCGAGCGGTTACACTGATGATCAAGCCCCAGATTGGTGAGGCGCTTAAAAGGTCAGGGGTCACCTCCTGCTCCTCACCTGAAAAGTCACCTGCCGGACTGTCGGTGGGCTGGAATTCGACTGGAGCTCCGAGAGCGCAGAGCAGCAGAGCCGCCAGCATCGCTGCGCAGGGCAGGTCGGCATCTGTGCAGAGAGGAAGTGCGTGAATGAGTGAGTAATTGGAAAGAGGAAGAAATGCAGGAAGTGCACGCAGCGGATCTCTTACTGTGTTTGGAAGCCATGTGGTGCTGCTGGGAGGCACTTCTTGAGTTGATGCTCTCAGAGAAGAAGGAGTTGCCCTGTCTTTGCCAGGGGCTGTCATTTTATATTCTGCAGACTGCAGGGATTTCCCAATACTTATTAAAAGTATGTGTCAAGCATCCGGTCGAGCACACGTCAGAGGTAGATGGTGAGTTTAATGAAGATGGTGTTCATCTTCAAATGACCAGAGGGAGCAGGGATTCAAACTAACCACAACCTATTTCTCACTCATTAAAATTAAGGGATGTAAGTGTTGAATACGTAATTATTATTATAATATAATATAATATCTCTCTCTCTCTCTCTCTCTCTCTCTCTCTCTCTCTCTCTCTCTCTCTCTCTCTCACCCTTTTCCTAACTCTAACCTAAACCTAAAGTCAAATCTCTCTCAGCTCAGCCATCACAGTTCACCACTTCATTGTTTTGGACCAACTTTGTTTGTGTTTTCCAGGTTAGGACCCAAAATGTCCTCACAAAGACATCTGTACAAGTTCCCACGCACACACACACACATGCAGTGTCAGCAATGACATAATTCTGGGTGGGTTGGGGGGATTCACTAAAAACTATACATTTGCATATCGTGTAATTCCAGTGGCGTGTGATAGAGAAGTCTGGGTAGATTGATGAGAAAAAGAAGAAGTGGATTTTTCATTTCACTAACAAATTGGGGGATGGCTTTTCCCGTGTGTTTCCTGGATACTTTCCTCTCCAGGATTAGAAACACTTGTGTGTGTATTTTAAAAACACATATTTATAGAGATGTAATTATTGCATGTTTTGGGTCAATCAGGGATTTTCTTGTCTCTTCACAGTGACGATCTGTGTCTGTCCCTGTTCTTATATTATTCAAGATACAGGACTTTCCCGTGTGTGAGCTTGATAGATGGATGTAATGAAAACAAAACAAATAGATATTGTAGGTCATTTCTCATTTACCAAGAAAAGAAAAAGTGCTGAGACTCAATGAATGATTGACATCATAGGTCAGGGTGGAGTAAGAGTATTGTTCAAAAGTGCTGAGTCTCTTATGATGTCTTGAGACATTTTTGCTCACATACACATTTTTTTTCAACACTAATAACTCACATTTCTCTGTCAGCTTGTGATGCTTTTTACATTGTGCCTGGTGCTTTGCAAACAGTTACGATACCCCAGACAAGACGTTATTCCAGGACACTACTTGATGGACATTTCTTTCCCACATAGCAAAATTGGTTTGGCCCAGATTTTGTCCACATCCCCCATTCAGCCCAAATGCTGCGTGGAACGATGCCACAAGTAAGCCATAGCAATACTGGATGTCAACCAAAGGTGGCCCGTGTTTGTTTTGTTCTTTCCGGGCCATATTCACCATTTACCCTTATGGGCCCCTTTAGGTTCAACTCAAATTACACCTGACCACCGCATGTTTGCCAAAAAAAAAAAAAGCTCACATGTGTTGTGGTATATTCGGACCACATTTCACAAGTGGGCTCACATCCATTTTATCTGGGCCATAAGAAGGCCAGAAATGCCATATCATTGCCTGAAGTGGCCACCATCCATTTGCTGTCTGGGTTTCTAATTAATCTTACACCAAATAACAGTTAACAGCATTCGAGTTATTTGCAAAATGAAATCATAAAGTATTTCACTCACCTACATGTGTAATATCAGCCAGCCTGATATCACTCATCATCTCAAAGGACTGAAAGGTTAATTTAGTCACTATGGTCCTTTTCTGGAACAACCGGCCTGATGACCTGAGTTGTGCTGCAACTGTATCTTCTTTTAAAAGGAACCTTATGAGATTTATTTTTACTCTTTTGGTAGTTCAGTGTGTGTGTGTGTGTGTGTGTGTGTGTGTGTGTGTGTGTGTGTGTGTGTGTGTGTGTGTGTGTGTGTGTGTGTGTGAGTGAGAGAGAGAGAGAGAGAGAGAGAGAGAGAGAGAGAGAGAGAGAGAGAGAAGAGGGGAGAGAGAGAGAGAATACCTTAGTGAGAGTAATTTCATATATGTGCTGTGTGTAATTTTATTGCTGTGGAGTATCAATATGTATTTTCTGCATTTTTTGTTTAATGTTCTCCATGTTTTTTGTGTCTGCCTCTGTATGTAATGTACTTTACAAATTCCTCGATTGAGGAAGAGCAATACTGTACCATTTACCACCATGTATCCCCCCCCCCTCTCTTTCCTGGAATCCTCTCCCTGCTGTGATAGTAGACAGACTTTTGTAGAGTGGAGGTGAAGTCACATGGTAGCACTCCTCCCCAGGGTGAACAGGAGACAAGAGATAATGAGAGGCCCCTGTGTTGTTCATCACTGTCTGACACACAGTGAAAACATCTAGTCTTACAAAAGAAAAACATTTCAATGTGCTTCCTAACAGAAGAGAGTGGGCAGAATGACACACCATGACGCTCCACAACGTGGCTAATTAAGTTTTAAAAAGGGGTGATGTTGGTTTTGCATGGTGAACGGAATGTGGGGGTCTTCTCTTCTTTGTGAGATACCAGAGTGGATGTGCCATTATCTTCCTACTCCACCAGGCCCAAAATTCGATCTCTACAGAGAAGTCAGAGGCTTGACCCTAAACTGAATTACGGAATCTGTATGAAAAAGGCTGTCAGAATAGTGTGAAGAGTTCGGACAGTAAAAGAGGAACAGAAGGAAGAATATACACTGTGTATGGAGTCAAACAAGGGTCCTTATTATTTTGAGCTTGTAAAATGATGTTTGCGAATATTTTCCCAGCCTGCAATCATATCTCATGTGTTAGCTTGAGGATTGGCGTCAGTTGGTGGCAATTAGCGGCCTTCCCCTCGGCAGCTAGCCTGAGGCGACTGTCAGAACAAAAAAGCTTAAACTGTGATGATTCAAAAACTATTTAAAGGGGACATATCATGCAAATTCCACTTTGTTAGTGCTTCTACACGTTAATGTGGGTATCTGGCATGTCTACCAACCCAAAAACTCTGGAAAAAAAGACACTCGCGCGTTTTGTTATGGTTCCTCTAAGTCAGAAACGTCATGCTTGAGTGACTGGAATGAGCTTCCTGTGTATTGTGTCGTAACAATACACTGGAAGTCTCCCTACATGGCCTTGGCCCACCCCCCACCTCATCCCCCCCGCCCCCCCACACTCGTTACGCCGGGTTTACACCGGACGCAGCGAGGCTGCGAGGCTGCGAGGCAGCGCAGCGCCGTTCCCAAGCGCGCAGCCGCCTGGCTGTTCACACGGGACGCGCATTTCTCCGCGCTGGTCAGCCCGCGATTCTGCTTTCTCCGCTTGTTGTTGTACCCGTTGAATGTCGGGGTTCGGGGGTAAATGATGGTCTTCATAGCCCCCCCACCCCTCTCTTTCTCTCTCTGTCTGTCTGCTTGTGTGCTTGTAGTGGATGGGCAGAGGGGGACATTTAATTATGTGATTGGGAAAATTAAAACTCCAGGACAACAGAAGGGGAATACAAAGTATGGGATGCATATTTGATAATTTATATCATATAAAATATGTAATTTATATCGTTTAAAATCATGGGGGGAGAGGGGGGAGGGGGGAGCTGGCTCACTAGCATTTAAAGGAACAGGCACTCAAAACAGGTCACTCTGTGGAGGGCTGTTTTAGACAGGGTAAAAAGGGTGCTGTTTTAAATGATCCTTGTGGTATTTTGACCAAAGTATGTTACAGACATTTCATTAAGACCCCAAGGAACCATATCAACTTGTGGTAAAATGGGCATACAATGTCCCCTTTAAGATATCAAAAAGCTTAATGTAAGTTTAATACCTGAAAGAATTATGATCCGTTTAAAGCCAAAATAGAGACCCTAAATGTAGGTATGCTGAAATAGTTTGATTTGAACCTTTATTTTATTTGGATAAACAATTCTGACAAAAAGTGGAAGATTGCAGAAAATATGGAATATATCGGAAAACGTATTATACGTCCTAATTGAACTAAACGTATTTGAGTGTTGTTTCCATGTTGAAGCCTGTAAAAAAACAAATGTAGCGTTTTGACAGACTTCTTTATAATAGAGAAGACAAATGGAGAGAACACACTATGGAGAGCATGCACTCTAAATATCCTCTCAGAGAGTGAGTGAAACCTAAATTCTCAGAAGGATTTGTCAAAGTTGCTCAATTTCCTTCATCTCTCGGTTTCTGTGGAAGGAAAAATCGGCCCCGGTGTCAAAGGCCTCAAGTCCAAACAGCCTGAAACACAAATATATATGAATGCTGGTACCCATCCGAAAAATGCGACTGACATTACAAGTCATAGGAGCTAAGATGTCAAATATAAAATTCATATGCCAATGCACTGCTTTACTTCAGTCCGGTTCCTGGTGGCAGAGGAGCTTGTTTTATCATCAGAAACGTTATTCAGCATATTTTCAGCAGCTCGTCCAGACTTACTCATTAGTTTTTGTTCCTCCCCTGCTTCCATTGAACTTCTACAGGGAGGGACACAGTTACAGTCGTTCTATTTTCATGCTTTTACTCCCTGCTTTCACTTCTAGGATTTGTATGCATGTGCACGTACATTAAAGTAATCACAAAGCTTCACTTCCCTTTATATTTCTATTTGCTTGCATCACTTACGTTATAGCTCAAACTTTCCACTCGGCTTTTCCCTGTAACCTCCGAGTCTGTCCGTTGACAGCCCCATGTTTCTCACAGCCTGTATAGAGTCGAGAGAATCCGGAGTCTGAATGATTCAGATCCTCCAGTTCAGCTTTCATTATCAGTGAAACTCAGATTCGTGGAAAATGAGGGTCCGTTTTTTCTTCATGAGTTTCACATTCATTTGTTTTGAATTAACACAGTGGTGTTATGATATTTTACATTCTTTCCATTTGAGGTTGTGTTAAATCCTGAGCATAGTTTATTGATTTTAGGAAGAAGCTAGATATTAATGTACATGTGCATACAGGGTATAATTCAGTTTTGTATTTTATATGGGAAACATTACATCACAAAGCATCTGTCTAATCATGAGCTGTAGAACTCATATGTCACTTGGACGTGAGGAGCAGAGGATTAAACCCAAACCTAATATCCCTTTTATCACTGTTAGTTGATTCTAGTTGAGAAACCACTTATAGTAAGAACCAGATGGGAATGTCTGTTTTTGACCAATGCAGTAACTTTGATGAAACTTGACAAAATTAGGTACTTTACCATGCTGATGCAAAAAATATGAAATTCCAAACTTTCCATTAAGCAGTCCTATTCACTGAGGCAACCACAAGTGTCTAATACAACCAGAGAAGTGAAACATATTCATAACTCAGTATAAATAACTTGTAGTCATCTCCCAGAATACGGAATTGCCCAACCCATATATAGAATAAATATATGTGAGATAACAAGTATATGTGTGTCATTAGAAAAGCAAAAAGTTGGGCTTATTTTATTTAGTTTTATTTTCGTTTTTCATTTTCTTTTGATAATACGTTGAGATCATTAGCATGCTGGGGTTGCAATTCAAAAATGATGTTTTGTCGGCTTCTTATGTTATTGTGTATAGTCAACTGTAAATTGAACTTGTGCACCTTCAAAATATAAACATATGTTTCATAGTATTAATAAGGATGAGTTTATAACTCTCATTCAGAAGTGTGAACACATTTAGATGTGTCCTGTAATCAAGAAAGTCTGCAGTTCACTGGGGCTGCTGCTAGATGGCGCTCACGCAGCAGCTTTGATGACACATGTTCCCTGGAAAGGAAAGGACATCCTGAGGCAGCAGAATGGAAAGACAGTTCAGTGCTTTGCCCACGCACCACAGCAATAATACATCAGCCGTCACGTTGACTGAAAATTGCTCGAGGGCCTCTGTGGGCATGGAGGTATGTGTTTGCACTTGAGTTTGCAATTATATGAGTTTTACTTCCGTGTGCAATGTATGAATTACTGTGTGAAATATTTATCATCTAATGGCTTTTTAATTGCCTCAGCTGTAATATCAACATTGGCCTGGAGTCTAAAAGTATAAAAATCCAAGCTCCTGTGTCCTTTATTTTAGGTTCACAGGATTTTGTTTAACTTATAACATATAACCATGTTCGGCTGTAATGCTGTGCTTTGAACTATACAAACTAAAATCTTAACATACAACATACTAATAATGACAATGTCTACAAGCAGTTGTGTATAGTCCCTCTCTTTAATAATGGATTCATATTTACTTCTGCCACACCCTGTTTTGTATGTTTGTAGTTTTTGTTTTTTCAAGATTACCAAAAAAACAGCTTAACACATTTCCATGAAACTTGGTGAAAGGATGCAGTATGGGTCAGGGAAGAAGTGATTGAAGTTAAAGTGACTGTTAGGCCTTGGTGGGGGTATGAGCTCTACTGAGGGCCATACTAGTTAATTTGTAGATTACTTTTATAACTCATCCTTTTTATCACCCTATTCAAATACCAAATAATTAAGTACAATTTAGTTTATGTATTTATAGAATGAATACATTAATCCATCTTTCCATTATCTATCCTTTGAGGGTTGTGGTGGAGACTGGCACCGAACCCAGCTGACATTGGGCAAGAGGCGGGGTGCACCCTGGACAGGTCCCATCTTATCACATGGACCAACATACAGAGACAAACAATCATTTGACAATCACATTCCCACTTATGGGTGTTTAACCTACGATGCATGTGTTTGGACTGGGGGGGGGAAGCTGGAGTACCCAGAGAAAACCCACACAGACACATGGAGAAGATGAAAACTCGAAACAGAAAGGCAGCTGTCAAACACAGAACCTTCTTGCTGTGAGGCGAAAGTGCAAACCACCACACCACCAGTTCCCTTAATAAATCAATATGGGAACATTTTTATTGACGAGTGTTGTATTGTGCAATTATTATTTAATATTGTAATGCGTTCAGTATTTCCAGGACACTCTCGGTCAAGAGGGCAGGAGGTGCAGTTACCTAAATGTGTATCCAGCTTCTAGTTTCTCGCTTCAGTCCTCTCTTCTCTTTTCCTTCCATTCTTAGTCCTGCTCTATTTTTCATCCTCGGCCGTTTTATCACTGCCTTATTTTCTCATCGCTCCTCGCAACCCCCGCCCCCCCTACACACACACACTCCTCCTCATCCTCCCCTTCCCTGGTGTGCCTTCTTCTCAGGCCGCCCTGTTCTCGGCAGCCTCCTCCTTTCTCCTTTCCTTTGGTGCTTCCCTCCTCTTCCACGGACGAGGAGACTCCATATGAGACGAGAGGAACTGTATCTCCGCTCGGTTTGCCACAGGCTCTCTTCAATATTTAATCGAGAGTGCATTTGTTTGAAGAGAGCTCTGAAAATGTGTGCGAGTGAGTGATAAAGCGAGATGACTGACCAGCGTGTGTGTGTGTGAGGGGGCTTTATTTGTATGCAGGAGAGAGGCAGAATAGGAGAAAAAAAGATAAATGTTTGATATTTGCATGCGTGCTGACAGTTTTAGGATGAAAGAATTTCTTCAGACCTATGGTAATTGGTTTACCATCGCTCCTTCTCCCTGTTTGGCCTTCTTGTTCCTCTTGCTCCTTCTTTCCCCATCTTCTCCCCTCCCCCTATAATCCATTCATTTCGCCTGCATGCCATCCTGTCACCCTGCTGTACTGTATAGTACTGTATATGCATTACTATGTGGGGCTCATTCATTCAAAAACTGCGCTGGGATGGGGTTTGTTTGATTTTGCTGTGTGTGCATGTATCAGTGGCTGGTCTCTGTGGTCCCCAGAGACAGAGCAGCATATTTCATCATCCTCCAGACGCGGCACAAGAAAGCCTAAAGTCCCCTTTTCTTCTTTTGCCTCTTCAGCGATTCAGCAAACACCGACTGTTTAACTCGCTTCCTCCTTTTCAGATGGCTACTCGTGCTTTGAGTCTAAATACAAAGCTTGCTTCTTCTTTCGTTTTTACTGAGGAGCCATTGAAGTTTAAGGTCGTGTGCTTGATGCAAACTCCTCAATGAAGTCCTTTGCATGCTGATTATAATACTTAGGAAGTAGGAAGTGGAGACACGTCCTCCCATCATCCAGAAAAAAATACAAACGCTTAACCAATCACGAGGCAGTCTCAGCTGTCAATCATGACGTCTCAGTTCATTAATAAAGCATCAAATAACTAAAACCAAACTTAGCAGAAACATGAATACTTAAATATACATCAGTGTGATAAGACCTACCTAACATTATAGGAAAAAAATTGTACTTTGACTTTTTAGTTTGATCCATGTCCCAGCAGCTTACATGGAGGAGGCCGGGTTTACTACCCATACTGCAGCCCGCCACCAGGGGACGATCCAGGTGTTTTGGCTTCACTCAAATCATTGGGTGACAGACATAAGCACTGTGTAACTTTGCAGGACACATATTAAATTGTACAGTGCCTTTGTCTATTTTACTGTGTGCAAAATCTTCACAGAGATCTAGTTTTGCTGTTTGAGTTGTTTCACAGCTTCTGCTTCAGCCTTGTATCCAAAATCTCAGAAGGCAGCTATCTGAAGGATCATCTGAAAAGGGGCGGCTGACCTTAGACTCTCTGTAATTGTGATTTATAGCACAGGTAGCATTGCCTGGTAGCAATGAGGTACTTCCACTATATCTCTATTTTGTGCCACAGTTAGAGCAGTTTGGGTTATTTCACATGAGAGTTTTCTGCGTTTTGAAGTCGTCATGCATTTCCATCCACCAATCAGGATCTGTTTTTTTACATGCTGAAAGGACTTCTTGTCAAATCGGATCAATTCAGAGGACCCACACAGTCCTGAAAAAGCAAATTAGCTGAATTTTTTACTTCGTGTTGTGTTGTGGTGTTTCTGTCTGTTTCTGTTTGTTCACTGTATTCCAGTTGCTAACACAATACATCAGTTATTGACAGCGAGGCCACTGCAAGACTCTAAATATCGTTTTGAATCAAAGATCTAAAGCCATAGAAAACAATGTTAGTCGAGCAAACCTGTAAACATTGCTCCATCCTCAATTAAATGTATTTCTACTGTCGTGCATCTCGATCTGACAGCTCAAACAAAAGGCAAGTCAACAGCAGCAGCTGCATGGTGTTGACTGAAACAAAGTGATTACAGGCAGAGTTAAAAGGTCCGTGTAGAGGAGCACTTCCATGCATTTTCATCTCGACTGTGTGAGGGAAAATAAGGCACAATTGTGTGTCAGTGTTCATCACTGTTCTTTTCCCTTGTTAACGTCTGGATTCAGGAGCCCACTCGGCTTTAATGTGTGAATGTATTAAATGTTACAGCGAGCGTTTGATCACAATAAAGAGCTTTTTGGTGTGTGTGTCTGTGTGTGTGTGTGTTACTCAGCTGTAGAACTGTATGTGCAGCATACTGGTCCATTATGTCTGACGGCGAAGCTGTTGGTATAATCTGAGTCCCTGAAAGGGGCCAATTATCCCAGATTACACGTCCTATCAGAAAAGCAGGCTCGACATTTGACTTATACAACTGAACCCAGTGCACTCCAGCTGCACTCTGCACAGCTTTGAGTCATCTGGAGTATCAGGCTCAGATCCTCTTGGATCTACTGAATTCAAATTAATTCTCTTTCACATACTAGCTTAATTCTTTAATCAAATTTAATGCATTTACAACAACCTCCTAAGTGAGCTGTGGCCCTTTAACAAGCCTGGGTGAATTTCTTTTTGTCCCATGACTCCCTGGCTGCTCATTAGGACACAAAGATGGTACAGAATGAAAAAGCATGGTTTTGTACGACGCTTTAAATTTGGTGCAGACCTAAGTCCTTTGTATTAAAGTGAGAGAGTATTGCTGAGCAAAATTATATATTGTGATTTCCTATCAAAGTAGTAGGAAATAACATATCACCTTGCTTGATTTGTGTGACACAAGAAACGTTTGACCTCATTGAAACGTTCCTCTTGGGTCACCCTGTACAGATGCAGCATGGTTTAATTACCTACTCAGTTTATGGTTACCTCTCTTCTACTGAGCTCAATTTCCCATTTTATTAATATTTCTGAAGCTGATATCAATACAGATACTTGAAAGTTGACAACAAATTAGATAAACAAAATATGACTAATGGTGCAGTCTAGTTATATAACTGCTTTTTGCACGCTTCCTCCTTGTGTGCTTGGACGTCAGTGGTGCAGATACCTGAAGTTACATATTTGTTCAACTTTAACCTGAGCTGCTCTGCCATTTGGAGGTGCAGCCAGAGTAAAATATTGATGAGAAACTTTATTTGTCTCTGAATAGTCAAAACTGTACAAAAACAAGCTGCCCTGACAGAACAACACAAAAAAGATATTTTCTTGGTGAACTATCAGCATGCAGATGCCGTTAGCAGGTTTTAAACACAGTTTCAGTCTCTGCAACTTAGTGATCTACCACCACTGGAGCTAAGGCAGTGTTGTTAAATATGGCAACACCAGCAGGTTGAGAGAGCCCAACACCATGGCAACCACCACTTATGTTTTACCGCTGGAATGAGAATGCCGTTTCTCCTGAGCTGAACACTCAAAGCAATGGCACCATTGTTTCTTAAATATAGACTGTATATAAAGATGAAAGACACTCTCACACTTCCTCCCACTATCCCGCATGTCGTCCATCTTTTCTATGTGTGACTCAATGAATAGCAGTAGCATTAACTACTGCTATTTAAGTGTTATTTCCTCTAATGGTATGATGACTTAAAGGTTCAGTGTGTAAGATCTATTGGCAGATATTGAATACAAAATAATCCTAGTGATGTTTTCACTAGTGTGTGATCACCTTAATTAAAAGAATTGTCATGTCTTCAGTTTCTATGTCAACTGAAGGCTACCATTAGGTTCTCCGTGTTTGGAAGGGGAGAGTGAGGTGAGGGGTATTCAGCTGCAACATGCAACTTCACCACTAGATGTCACTAAATCCTACACACTGAACCTTTAATTTAAAAACATCAAAGCATTTCTTTACCCTCAAGGAAGAGTTAGTCCTCTTTGAGCTATGTGTGGATGCATGCACGGTACACGGTGCTACACCTCCTCTCTTTTCCTCTGCCACTTTAGAGAATAACATCATCTATAATCTAACTCACTGACCAACATATATGATGCGGATGTACCTTTAAGAAGCACATATTGGCACACACTACTACCTTTGTGTTACGCAAACGTATAGAAGGAAGTGTACAAGGAAGGGGAATATTTTAAAAGGATGACTTTTATCATTATGAAAATGATCCTGTCATGTGGGGGGAAGCCACATGACAGGACTCGTCTCATATTCATCAACCCACAGAGGTGCTGGGGTTTAAAGCCTCTCATGTTGCAGCATTTTCACACAGGCAGGACTAAACACTGCTTACAAGTTGAAAACGGGCCTAGGAGTGTACACACACACAGGCTGCTCTTTGTTTACCTATGGAAATTCGATCCAGGTAATGTGGCGACACAGCTTTACCGGGTACCTTGTGCGTGTTTCTCTTCTCCCTTCCCCCAAACACTATTACTCCTCCTAACTATCCTCCCTCTATTGTATTAATTGTACATGTAGTGACACAAACCAACGGTGAGGTGACGCTGTCATGTCTGCTGCAGCTCAACAACACAACACAGAAAATATGACGGTTTCTTTTAAATGTGTTATTCTTCTGTCGGACTGGTCAGAGAAGTGAGAGGTGGAAGTAATGCAATGTTTCTATGCACCTGTGACACACACACACACACACACACCTCTATAGTTGTGAGGACACTCATTGACATAATGCATTCCCGAGCCCTTTACCCTAACCAACATAACTAAATGCTTAACCCTAACCCTAACCCTACCCTAAACCTAACCCTACCCTAAACCTAACCCTAACCCTAACCTAATACTAACCCAATACTAACCCTAACCTAAACCTAGGTCTTAACCCTCAAACAGTCCATTGAATTTGTGAGGACCAACCAAAAGGTCCTCACAGTGATGTATTATACCAAAAATTGGCACGCGCGCGCACACACACACGCACACTCTCTCTCTCCCTCTCTCACACACCTGGCACTAGTAGGTCGCGCGAGCCGTTGGGTGGAGCAGCAGCAGCAGCGTCGCGTGCTGCGGAACACACTCAGCGGGACGGTCGCAGATGCAGGTCGCGGACGAGTGTGCGCGCGCGAGGCGGGGGGAAATGGCGAGCGAGCGGCAGTGCGCCTCCTCGTGAGGAGACAGTAGGCACCGGGAACCGGGGGACAGGCAGCTCGAGGACAAGGAGACGGGAGAAGCAGCCATGGAGGACTCTGAGCCCGCAGAGGACGGCTTGCTCGCGGGCTTGCGCTGGAACCGGAGCGCACGGGACCAGGCTCAGCTCAGGCACAAAATCCGGGACCTGCCGGGGCTACTCAAGCACGGACTGCACCTGCGGAAAAAGAGCGTGAGTATTCCACACGGAGCGATCAGCGTCCTTCCGTGTTTCATGTGACACGAACCCGAGCCACCGTTTGATTTCTCTGTTGCCGACACCGCGCGGTGCTCCCAGGCTGTTTCATAACCTCGTCACGACTCAGGTGTTTTCAGGAGCTTACAACTGTCGCAGAGTGCGTGTGTTCGTGTACGTGTGCGTGTGTGTGTGTGTGTACGTACACGCGCCCGCAAGCTACATCCATAATAATGTGAGCTGCTGTTGAACACCATACCTTCACACTCCGGTAGTCAAGGCAACACTACCTCCCCAACACATAGGGTACACACACACACACACACACACACACACACACACACACACACACACACACACCTATGTAGACACACAAATCTAACAGCGGACAATGATTCTCTTCATTTCACTGCCACTGATCAATTGATTGATCCCCAAAAATTGGAAAAACGTGCATCATATGTTTAGATGATCATTGCACACAAACACACACACACACACACACTCCTATTTAGACAAAATGTGTATACGCTACACTCAAATCTAACAGTTGACAATTATTCTCTTCATTCGGTTTCCACTGATCAATAAATGTATCCAAAAATATTGGGAAAACCTGCATCATAAGTTCCCAGAGATCAAATTGATCTCTTCAGATGTCTTGTTTTCGTCAGACCAATCTGCTCAATCTCAAACATTCATACAGAAACAAGCAGCTAATTGTCACTTCTGACAGCTGATGATTTAGCCTGATAAATTACTGCATTGATGAACTGATTAGCAAAAATAATTGCTCAATAATTTTCTTTTGATTGACTCATTACAACTCCTCCATTCTCTTGTAAATAAAGAAATCTCTTCGTCTGCAATGTAGCAACAATCCAAATGGGGGGAGGGAAAAAAATCGGTAGAAATCTCACTCATGTTCTTTTTCGTGATGATTTGGTCAACTAAGCAGTAAATGAGTGGGACTCTGAGTTCCCCGACGTGGAATAAACGCACCTGACAAGCCAAATAGCTGCGCCGAGTGTCAGCTCCACTCATCTTCATCATTGGTGGCGGCCGAGAGAGAGAACCATTCCCTCTGTTGTGGGAACCGCAGACGTGATTGCCAGATTCCACCGCTGCCAGTTGTGCTAAAAATATGCAGCATTAGTCGTGTAAAGCCCCGTTTGGACCGGGAAGGTGAACCGTTGATGTCATGTCACATCGTGTTCTTTTAAGTGATGTTTCATGATCTACAGATGGAGGTCACTTTGTGTTCTTATCACCTGTCTGATTACTCTTGATAGTGATAGTACATCCCACTATTCATTTCTAAAGAAAGTCTGTGAATAGGAGATTCCACTTTAAGAGTATTAAAATGAAATGGATCACATTGCCCTTCCTTAAAGCTACCATTCATTGTTTTCCTGTAGTATATGGTTCATTGCCTGTGTTTAAGCTTAAGGAAAGCAAAGACAGGGGGATAATGAGTAGATGAAGAAAAAATGTCTTTCTCCTCCTCTCTTCCTCCGACTTAGTGCATGTGATCATGTGTGGGTGAGTGTGATGAGGCGTAGGTAAGTGGTGTAAAGGTATGGGCTGTTCTGTGCAGACTGGTTTTCTCTAGACACTGTCAGTTGGCTATGCTTCACCTGACACACACACACACAACACACACACACACACACACACACACACACACACGCCTGCACAGATGCATTTTCCCAAAATGTCACTGAGGAGCACTAGATAATGTTTTTCGCTCTGCATTTCGAGCTTTAACTGCAAATGGTGACTTCATCTCAAATCACTGGCCTGAAACGGCATCTCTTGGTGCTGTTTTCGGTGGACGCCTCTTCACTCATCTTTCATCCATGCAGCATCTTGAGCTATCACTTGTGTTTTCTGCTCTACACTTTGCAGCATTGTAAAAGGGCAAAACATCTGACATAAGCAGTTTTTCACGCACACGCATTAAAATTGTTGTATTGCACAGAGCCATCTGTCACCTTCGGTTCCAGCCTGCAGCGGCCTCACCTTGGAGAATCCTCTTACATTATAGCTCTGTTGTGACTTGCTCTGGTATTCAATAATTAGTCCTTCATTGGCTTTAAAATGAAAACCTTATATCTTGGCAGTAGTTTACATTTTTGCCAGGGAAATTATCAGTTTTTTGCTATTGTTTACCACCAAAACCATCAAGCCTTAAGTACATTTTCTGCAACCAGTCTTACTATGAGTTGTTTTCTTTTTTTTTCAAGCTTTTTGTTGCTGACAGCAAAAGCTTGTACACAGTCACATACATTACAACTATACAATATGTTAAATTAAAAACATTGTATGCATATGTCCAGTATGCTGCTGAAACCATAATGTAAGCTCTCAGACTAAACAATCTCAGGGGAAGGGTTGATGATAGGGTGATCTCATTTCTACATATATATGCAGCAAAACAGTGGCTTGTGATCTGTTTTTATGTCAGCCAAGATATTTCACATCGATAACTGCATTATACATTTCCATATAAAAGATTAGAGTGAGGAGTGGAGAGATGGACTCAAACATTCACATTCACTTAGCATTTAAATGTACACAAGAACCACAGTATTCGACTAAATGGATTAGCATGGTATAAGATAATAATACAACCTAACTTAATTCACAACTTAAATGTGCATTTGTAGTTATACATACACCTACAAAAACAATACACAATACTGTATACAGTATGTAGAGTCCACAGTTAATATACGGGTGAAAAAATACAAATGTAAAGTAGTGTAGTATAATATGAACATGCTCTGATAAAGGCCTATCAATATGAAGTTTTAAAGGCATTATCTTTTTCTGTCATCTCAACATTGTCCACTAAACTTTTATTTTGATGTTAAGGGCCCTGTTGGAAGTTGCACTAGTTTCCCTTTCCCCCCTCTTTTCCCTCACCTATGCTGGCCCTCAGGTAACATAATAGTTCAGTTTGTCAGTTCTGGGCTACTGTATCAACGTAGTGGTGCAACATCGCCATGGTAAAAAACATAATTATCCATTTCTGCCGATACATCCCTTTTAAATCTGACACACTGGACCTTTTTAAGTAGAAGAATTCCAATATTGACACTATTTTTAAAAACAACCTTCTTAAAATCCGTTTCCTACTACTCAAGCTTATCAGCGTATCAACAAGATCCAAGACAGAAAAATAAGCTTGGTTACAAGGTACTTGGTAAATTAGTGTGGTACCAATGAACATAGATACTGATCATTAAGTGTTACGCAAATGGCCACATGTGCTGGCAGATAGGGATGGGCTGTTAGGTTTATTGTGTGTGTTTGTCTGTGTGGATGTGTGTGTCCATTGAACTATAGCTGCTTTGATGTCTCCATTTTGACTTCCCCGTATGATGGATCTGTCGAGGAGTCGACAGGGCCTCAGTACAAATTCAAAGTGTGTGTGTGTGTGTGTGTGTGTGTGCGTGTACGTGTGAGAGGGGGCTTGCCAAGCATTCCGCACTACAGCTCAGCAATCTAATTTGAGAGTAATCCATTTCTTCCAGATAATGACCCCCTCCCTCTCAGTATACACACTTTGAAGTCATCACGAAGTTAAGTGTGTCAGCATGAGCTCTCTCTTTATAGCCCTCATTCCTCCTCTTCTTTGTTCTCTGCTACTCTCTTTTGGCCTCTAGTGTACCGACAGCAACGGGCTGTGATGGAGGATGGATGGAGTGAGTGCGTGCGTGTCTGTGAAAATGACACAGACAAAAGAGACTGAAGGAACATGGCCAGCATTCATCTCTCTGGCCGTGTGATACACTATGAATGAAACACCTCTGGTGTGAGTGTCTGGATTGTGTTTGTGAGAAGACGTGATGGTGGAGAAACAAAGAGCCCTCGAGAGATCTGTGTTCACCAGACAGGGAGACAAAGAGATGGAGAGACAAGATACAGTGGCCAAGATGGAAGAGAGAAGGAAGGAGTGAGACAGACATAGCGAGAGTCAGAGACAATTTATTTAGTCTGCGTGCATGGTTGGCTGGTGTGCTCTACTTCCCCCCCAGTCCAAACACTGCATTTCATCACACTCAAACAGAAACAGTCTCGTCTTAACTGATATCTGGGAGTATGTTTACACTGAACTGCTGATTTTTACAGTTAAGAATGTGCTTTTTAGAAAATGTTTGTGGAAGGGAAAACATTTCTATGCACTATATCTATAAGTGCTTCAATTAAGGAGTCTTTTCATTGATTAATTATTTCCTGAAGATATTCATTTTACATATGATTGAAAACAAAGTGAAGCAGCGAAAAGAGATAGTCTCGGTCGGGATTCGGTTTGTTTGGGGTGTGAAAAAACTTTTTGGGATAGTTCGGACTTTCGGATCAATTGCAGGAAGTTGAGTCATCATTAAACAATAGAAGAAGAAAAAGAAGCAGAAGCCTTACGGGTGAACGACAAGGACATTGGTGATGCTGTTAGTAAAACCATAATGGTGTTACAGTGGCAATGAAATCAACTATGAACTGGTTAATTAATTTTCTCCATTCAAACGGAAAGACAACTACCTGCTGAATCGACAACACGCCAACGTCAGACATTGGCCTGTCTACAAACCGATCAATGTTAAGTACAGGTAGACACAGCCCACGTAGGTGATGAAGACAGGATGTACTTACGTCATACAAAAGACTTTAGTGCGCTTGATAAATGGCAACGTGAAACCAAAACATACCAGGTCAAATGTAAACAATGTAACAAAGACATGAACCTTAGTTTAGGCTGTCATGTGTGGAAACGCCCCTTAAAATATCAATTACCAAGTTTTTCGATTCACTTTCTCTTGATTGACCGATCGATTCATTGACTGATCATCTAAGCTCCAGAGGATTTACTGTGGCTGATCACACAGCACATGAGTCATAGTGATTTGATCAACATCTCAGTGCAGCGCATAGGGACGACAGCTTTGACTGTGTCAGCAGCCGTCAAATCACTATTTTATGGTTGTTCAGTCGTCTGACACCAGTCTGTGATCTTCAGTATTTTAGGAAATGCTTATCTTTGTTTTCTTGCCCAGAGTTAGACAACTCCAATATCGATCTTGTAAATGTGAAGCTACAGTCAGCAGCAGCTACAAAGATAATCGTATCATCAAGACGACACATAGTGCTGCACACTAAAACCCACAAGTTGTTGTTTTACAATTCATGTTTTATGTGGCTAAAACAAATACAATATAATCTGTTAATTAGTGAGCTTTAGAGATGCTGGTAAGAGATGGACTTTGTTATGGCTGGAGCCAGGCTAGCTGTTTCCCACTGTTTCCAATCTTTGTGCCAAGCTAAACTAACCTGCTGCTGGCTGTTGCCTCATATTTAAAATCAGAGTGGTATTCCTAACTGTTCTGTCAGAAACCAATTAAGCACATTTCCCAAAATGCTAAACTGTTGGTTTGACAAAGAGTAGGTGAGTTACAGTCACTTGTTTTGAAAAAAAGGCATGAGTGGTATTGTGTAACCTCGTGTGTGTGTGTGTGTGTGTGTGTGTGTGTGTGTGTGTGTGAGACAATCCCGGCAGTATCATCGCTCTAATGAGGATCACACACACACACACACATTTGTCTAATCATCCCTCTCTTTCATTTTCTTTCAACCCAAAGACACAGCCGAGAATTTCTCCTCTTCTCCTTCTTTGTCTTCCTCGGTCTTTTTCTCTCTCTCATGCTTCCAATTAAGACGATGTCTCTCACCGCCTCTTATCTCTCCCTCTCCATCTGTCATGTTCACATCCGCTTTCATATATTCATGGCCTGTTGTGAATTGTTCAGCCTTCCTTCTGTTCTGTTCTTCTCTCACACGTCAACTCGTTTATATTTCTTCATCTTCATCCATCCTCCGCAGTCGCTTATAGGTGCTTTTCATTAGCTCCATCATTTGATCTTGCTGCATCTCCCTATTTGTCATCATGTGGTGGTTGGTTACCATCAGCCAGTGAGAGGCAAAGGTTTCCAGAGGGTTTCAAACCCACGACTCTTATCAATGATGCTGCTTCACTGACTGAACTCAAAGACCGGTTGCACTCCTATTGCAGGAGGCTCTCATCTGTCGGTTTTTAATGAACTTTGGCGACGTGATCGTCATCCTAATACAAGTCTACAGTTTGTGTTTTTATCAGGGGTACACTGCTGTGGTGTTTTTAAAGCGAGTTTGAGATGCATTGTTGAAGCAAGTATAAAATACTGCTTCTATATCCAACCCCTTGGACTATTTTCTATGTTATGTTCAGTGTATTTAACCTGAAATCATAGCATCATTTGTTTTTCAGAGATTATATATCTGTTAATCAGTGTCAGAATGTGTCTTCCAACCACAGTGATTTTGTGTTGTAAAACAATACAACATCAAATCATTTCAGGGACGTATTGTCATTAAGCTTATTTTTATTACTGTTAAGTGTCTGTACTGTTACGATTGGAAGAGTAAATACTGCTCATTTATTACCAGAAGATATAATTCAATAAATGTTTTAATACTTCAAAGATTTTCACTTTTATGATTACCCTTTGATAAACCACATTCAGTCATAAAACCTGTAAAGATTTGATCGTATTACTCTGCAGTGAAAAAAAACTAAAAATAGCTGTATACATTTACCACCATTGTCACATCTTCCTCTGCTCAGGCCATGTGTGTTTGTTTCTATCTTTTTCAGTTATTATTTCCGGTTTAGTTTGAGCTGACTTCACTTCCTGCGTTCCTGTGTTTCCCGCCTGTGTGATGCCCTGCCCTGCCCTGATTCACCCGTGATTCACCTTTGTCTCGTTGTCCCTGTGCATTTAGTCTCTGTGTTTCCTTCTCTCCGTGTCGGTTCGTCTCAGCACCTTGTCTCCTGCGTTCCAGACATTTCTCCTCATGTAATCCTTGTGGTTACGACCTGGTTACCTCTGCAAAGGAGGTTATGTTTCCATTGCGGTTTGCTTGTTTGTCTGTCTGTTACTTAGCAGGATTACTCAAAAGGTACAGAACCGATTCCCTTGAAATGTTTCTGAGGGGTGGGGCATGACCAAAGGAAGAACCCATCCAATTTTGCAGTGGAATTATTTTCTTTTACATGGCGAGATAGAATTTCCTGTTGTCTATCCCCAATTAAACATCTTGATCTAACACATAATTTTTCATCTTTTTTACGAGGTTGTCACCAGAGTGTCGACTGTCATCTAGCTCCTCTGGCACAATATTAATCCATAAAGATTAAGAGCTTATTTCCTGATAGGGGAAGTAGAGGTGAAGTGGATCTGCCCAGGGAAAAAGCTGTAATATGATCACAAAACGATTTATCATGTTGTCAATTCAATATTTTTTCTTGTTGGAGGGAAGAATGTAGCCAATAAACATATTTTTATTGTTTAACATTGTTAAATGTGGTCTCATATTGATGTGCATTAAACCATTTAGGTGAGATAATACACACTTTTCTCTTTTTCTTTATGATAAAACCAGAAAGTCAGTGTTGGCAGTGGTTGGGTTTAACCAAAACCTGACTAATGGTTTTGGAATGGTAAAACTGGTCTTTCTCACCTCAGTCTTGTTTGTTCACTGTGTTTAATGTGTGCACTTCATTGTGTTTTGGCTCTAATGCTTTGTGTGTACTTTTTCTCAACAGCAGTCACCTGACACTATCCCTGGACCGAGTACCGGACCTACAGTACACAAGGTGGGGAAACGCACACAGGTGATGTCATCGCTTTAGTTTTGCTGCGAGGCGAAATTGTGTTTGTTTAGCCTCAATACAGGTGATGTCACCAGTGATATTACCTCGGGCTATTTCAAAGTTATTGTCACCAACTACACACACACACACACACACACACACACACACACACACACACACACACACATCCTAGTCTTAATTTCTCATGCATCACTGTGTAACAGTTTGGTAAATACTTAAAAACTGCCTTAGGTCCTAAATATCTCACTTGAGCGTAGTTTGCTTACAAGTCAAATGTTCTTAGATGCTACTTATTTTCATGCAATGCTGTTACTCTTGTGCTAAAAGCTCATTTATTGGCTTTGTCCCTCTGCACTGTTGTATTTTATATTAGTTGTATGTAACCAGGTTTTCTATATTCTTTATTTTGCAAGTTTAGTAAAGTACATGGCAGTACATTGCAATGATGTGGTGCCAAAGCAGAGTGACACCAGTGAAAAAAAAAAATATATATGGAGATTAGTTTGGAAGATGAATTTTTAGTACTGACCTCTACTTCCTGACCAAAATTAAACATTCTAAGATTTATTCAAAAAACATTTTTGGTAGATATTAGATAATATTTTGCAAAGCTTTGTTGAACATCTTGAAAATCTGAAGCAATTCACGTTTCAACAAATATAGTGTTGTAAATGATTTGTTATTATATATTAATTTTATCATTGTGTTCATTTTTGATTAAGTCTCATTCAATCCACTGCAGAGTAATTTCTTTTTATTATAAACAAAAGTGTGGAAATATGAAATATGAAGTCAGACTCGAGTGCTGGTTGTGTGAGCCTGATTGAATCCAGGCTCTGTGTTTGAAGGTCATTGATGACATCATCTTGCTGCTCCACAAAGGATCAGTGATTTTGCTTTAAGGTCTGAAACCTTCTATGAGACACACAGCTGAAAAAGGAAATTGAGTGTCTGTCAAAAACTGCAATACGTGTATACTGCAACATTCTGGTTAGTACGATAACTCACCATTATATTAAAGAACCTTAATGTAGCCAACTGAATCTTTCTTGCAGATGTTTTTTTAATATATTGAGACCTGCATTGTGTATATCTATGTTTCTATCATCCGGTCTTCTTGTTTACCTGTTGGTGGCACATTAATGTGTTTCTTGGTATTTATTTTATGATACAAACTGTCCATCAAGAATGTGCATGTAAGGAGTCCTGCTGCAGGTTCAGTTCCGACCCACCTCTCTCCCTATTTCACGCTGCTGCTGTCCTATCAATAAAGGCAAAACGCCATGTGCATGTGCAATGGGATGCAAACACAAAAATACTCCACAGCACTACTAGTGGTAAAAACACCCACATGGTTCATTTTAATCTTGCAGTGCATCAAGTCAGTTTAGCTAATACATGCACCGCCATCTCACTATAAAAATCTTTTAACTGACGAGTCATGACTTGAAATAAAGTTTTAAAACTGCACCCATACAGCCACAAGGCGACATCATCAATGTAACAAGACAAGACAGCATCAGAGGTTGAATTGACACCAGATGGACTCACTAATAATGTAACATAATGCGAATGAAGCCTCATCAGCCATTAAGTGAACTCCACTATGGAGCATGCAAAGGGAATATCAATGGAACAGAACAAACTGCCGATGTAATCAGCTTAATAGAAATACAATCTTTATTTGCAACAGTGTCAAAAGCAGGATTATTGCAGAGCTTGTAGACACAGTCAATGTTTCGTTGCTCAGGGGGGAAAGACATGGAGCTGTCCTTGAGTCGGTCAATGACAGTCACATGTAGCCACCTAGCTCTCCGCTTCCTTGAACTGCTATCCGAAAGAAAGATGTGATAAGCTTTAGTTCATTGTTAGGTGCAATTTTCTTTTCTGGTTTTTCATGCAAAACATTTATTTTTGATGCGTCTTTGTGTGTGTCAGTCTTGCTCCCAGAGTTTTCCATGTGGCGGTCGGGCCGTGAGGAATGCCTTCCTCTCTCATGGACCATACCCAGCTAAAGACAAGATACACCTGGCCAGAATCATAAGGTACACTCTGCCTCTGTGTTTGTGTGTCTGTGTGCAAGGCAGAATCAATATGTCCGATGAAGCATGTACACTGACTCACCAGTCAGTTTTGAGCCTTGTCCTGATTGGCCACTCGCGTTGTTTATGCAGTAAGACGGATATAGTGTGACGTAGACATTATACAGTGGAGCACACGATGC
Organism: Hippoglossus stenolepis; assembly: GCF_022539355.2. Taxonomy (NCBI): domain Eukaryota; kingdom Metazoa; phylum Chordata; class Actinopteri; order Pleuronectiformes; family Pleuronectidae; genus Hippoglossus; species Hippoglossus stenolepis. The sequence goes on from NC_061499.1 coordinate 12,092,827, forward strand.
TTTGGGAATGCATGCACTCCCATACTGCACACAATGAACAGTACATACAGATGCATGTATAAACAATGTGAACATCTGGACACAAATATAAATAGATGCTCATAGCTGACACACACACACACACACACACACACACACACACCCAAACACACACTCTCTCAGGCGCAGGCGTATATCTCGGGGGGGGTGCAGACGGAAACTATTCAGTGTTTCAGAGGAAAAGGCTTACAGAGAACTAATGAATAATCAATGGATATCGATTAAATAAAGACGAGCTTTGTGCTGAAGGTAGAGGTTTATGTTTATGTGAATGTGCCTCTGGATCATAACACTGTGGGGCCGGACTTGCGTGTTAAACATGTGTTTGTGTGTGTGTGTGTATTTTAACAGGCGTAGCTACGTGGGCGTGGAACTGGTGCAGTGGTTGTGCGAGCAGTGTGTGTACGTGCGCTGTCGGACTACTGCTGTGCGTGTCTGGCAGGTGCTGCTGGAGCTTGGAGTCCTGCTGTCTGGTATTAACACAACCACACACACAGTCTCACATATGCTACACACACTCACTCTAATACGCTTCAGGGTTGGACTGCACTTCAAAATTTATAGTCACCCTGCAGCAACATCAGCAACAATGTACAGATCTCTGAAGAGACAAGAGATGAACCGGTTTACCAGGCTGATGTCAGATATTCTGCCATATTCTATCATAACAAATACGATTATAAAACACAATCAACTCCGTGATAGAATATTTATTTTGATATTGGCATATTCACATATGACAACCCATGTTTCTGTATTCAGTGGAGCAGACGTAAAGAAAATAATGTAGAGACTGTGTTTACATGACTAATCTTTGTAAAGACTGCATACGCATACTGTCAGTGTAATATTCAAAGGCTCTTTAAAGAATGAAGAAGTCCTGCTCGGGTGCAGTTCATTGGTCTGGCTAATCCACTAAACCTGATACAAAGACCTCATTCGGTCTATTTGGGAGAACGTGTCTCAGCTCTTCTCTCTAACCAAGAAAGGTTCAATATTAACTACCAGTATTAATTTCAAATAAATATGTTGGTTTTTATTATAACAATCCATATACCATTCCATAATAATTCAGGTGGTAATGACACTCTGTTTTTCACCCATACTCAGAATACTGTGACTTATACTGTACTCAAATATTTACAACTGTGGGAGCAGTATGTTTTAATGGCTGTTAATAATTGGCGTCATCCCTACTGCTACTTAAATAATATTTTAAGGCAGTTTATGTTCAGCCCTGTCTGTGTGTAATGATAACAACCAAACTGCCTGACAGAATGCAAGAGAGATAATAGATTTCAGCCAAGTTGAGAGAAATGCTTCAGAAAAATTAAAGCCACATTCTTCAGTCAGGCTCTAGGCATGGTCAATTGTAATGTGATAATTAAATTGAATGTGTCAGCATTTCTCACACCCATATATTCCCATCAAGCCTTTGGCCATGAGTTAAGTGTGTTAATCCTTGTCATTGACTAATCATGATGCAGAATATACAAACTAACGTGTCTTTTGACACACAACAGGAAATGGAGCTGGTTTTCTTCAGTTTCTCAGTTGTTTACCTGTGTGTCTGCTCTTTCTCCAGTGGATCAGCGGGTGGTGTTCTCGGACTCAAACTCATACTACCAGTTCAGCTTTGAGGAGTGTGATTCTGCCGCTTGTGAGTTTCGCTCCAATGAGGGGGAGTGGCCAGAGGCTGTCAGGCTCCTCCTGCAACTTGCCCCATATGTCCAGTTTCGCTCTGGAGGCGGGGCCAATAGCCCGTAAGTGTCAATAATATCTGATTACAAATGATGGATGGATGGATGGACGCGAATCAGATAAATCAAAATACGGGGGGGTTGTGGTGGTGGTGGAGGAGGGAGTTGCGGCAAACTGTGTTTGCAGCGAGATCGTCAGAGTAACATTTAGAAAGTGTCAGATTATATTGTCAGCGATTGTAAACCAGAATAAATGTGATTGGATGTTTCTAGAGACCCATCTGTGAATGAGCCAATAATTGTAAGCCGATTGCGAATAGCTGGAGCCAGTCAGCTTATTTCTATGTGACTTCAGGGGTCTGCCTGAGCTAACGCGATGCTTCACAGATTAACCATAGACTGTAAATTAAGATAGATGACGTGTCACTTGACGTGTGCACTTCCTCCTACTATCCAGGATTTCAGCCAAAATATTTGAGCTCTACAGATACACACATTCAACCAATCGTGAGTCAGTCTTAGCCGTCAATCATGATGTTGGCCAGGTGGCGATCCCAACTCTTTGGTTTCACTTTTTGGGAGCAGTCATGTCATCCATCTTTATATACAGTCTATGGGTCTAACTCTAGACTATTGCTTACTTTAATTTCTGAAAATGTGTTTTGTTTAGTGTATTGGTGAGGCCTCGGCTGAGTCCTACTCATTTGTTGTAAGGAAAAGTTAGTGGTTTCCATGGTTGTACCGCTGTATGTAACTGTGTGAGTGTTGATCATAATTGATGGTGAATGTGACTCAGTTGTGATATGCAGGATGATCTCCATTGACCTGAAGTGGAGGCTCATTGCTGTGGTAAAATTTAAAAGTAGAAGTGACAGGTCTCCAGTTTAGATTCATGATTGAGGTCATTTATCTGTCTGATGATTTACTGTGAAAAGTGACTGTTTGATTCGGTGGACTCGTCGGAAACTCCTGCAAGGACAGTCCTGTCCGTGCATGCACACTAACACATACACACACCCAGTGAAAAACCTAATCTCTCTTCAGTGTTTTAAATCCTCAATCTGCTTACGTGACATTCGTGTGCAGGCGCCCACACCTTCACATCCACAGGAGAAATGCACTCATACACAAAAACTGAGGCGATCACTCATAAACACAAGATGGGCTGTGACACACACTTAACACACACATGTAGAGTGGTGTCAGCCAGAGTTCCCTTGCTTTTGCCGGTTTTGTGTGTGGGATTCCTGCTGAGGCTGCAACTGAACTCAATCTGTCACTCAGAGAAAAAGAGTGAGTGTGAGACGGAGGCGGGGGGTGGTGGCGGCGGGGGAAGAGTATACATGGAGAGCAAAGTATCCAAAGCACTCGTCAACGCATTCATATGTGTGTCGACTTCAAAGGGTGTATTTACAGACACCAGGGAGAGAGCACAGCAGCAAGGGGATCTGAATGTCATACTAATATAAATCCCATGTATCATACTGTACATACCTCTATGTTCTGCATCAACTACTTTAGATCCATTATAGTTGATGACATGCCCTCCACTCAGTGTTGCTGCAGAGTGCAGACATCTGCAGATGTGTTGTTTTACTTTTGTAGATACGTACATAAAATTTTTATATTCAGCATTCTCACTCTGACCCTGCTGATGTCTGTGTCTCTCTTTGCAGACACCCTCCCTCTCTCCGTCTCACACCCTCCCCTCCTGCATCTCATCCCCCTTTTCTCTCTCTCATTGATGTAAAGGAGACTAGCCGTAGCCGAGAGGGAAAACACCTGCTCGCTTCCAGGAACCTCAATAATGCTTTACTTAGATCCCTGATCCAATAATGATGATTGTTTTTGGAATTATAAAATTCACAACAGCAGTAATTTGAAGGGTCTGTATCATAGACTCTAAAGACGTGTCTCCACTTCCTCCCATTATCCAGAAAGGAACATATGTCAAATGTGGTGCAGATTATCTGTTCTAATCCTAGTGCTTCTCTTTTTAAAGTCTTAACTCAACAGTCAACAGTCAGTCATATTATATTTAGGCTAATATTCATTGAAATCCAATCATGAGATATTATATCTGATAAGAGCAGTGTTCATATCTCGAGCTTATCTTCAGGCTGCAGGTGTTCGCAACAAAGACAAATTCACATTGTCAGCCTGTGTTAACAGATGTGTAGTTAAAGGAATACACTACTTTTGAAGGTGCTGCAGTAAGACGGTGTAACTGATGATCATGCTCCTCATGAATTATGTCTCTCCATGTCTTGCTGCAGTAATTAGGCCAGCATTAGACTTATGCTCTAACGTATAACGTAATACCTGATATGGCAACATTACCTGATTATTAAACTTCCTTCTTGATAGATTGTTTTGACAGATATTCAATCAGCCACACAAACAATGCTGGTAGAATGTTTCAGTTAACTCTGCAGCACAATATGTACATGGACAACAGCAGACATTCCACACATTATTGTGAATCAAAACTATGATACAATAGGAAAAACATATCACACACAACCACATACATTTGGTGATTAGTTTGCGTGTCTGTCATTAGTGTGAGGATGGATTTAGAGCAAGGATGTCAGACTCCTGATTGCTATGTGGGGGAAAAAGCTCTTTGTAAGGTTAGTAGTCTCCGTAGGTAGTGACCTGTAGTGACCTGTAGCGCCTCCCTGAGGACAGGAGCTGGAAGGCCTTCATGTTTTGGAACAAGAATCTTGGTTTTAAGAAACTGTCAGTCGTCATCTTCTTGCATCATTGCTTCTTGAATGATTTCTAAAGTTCACTCAGGCAGTTGTCCATTTACCTGAGTGGGTCAACTATTAACATACAAAAAGGTTTCCTTGTTCCTTGCTGTCTATCTGAATTCAGTTCAGTTTAATTTTGATAAGCATTATTGGCAAGAAAGTCTCTGTCTCTCTTTCTACTTTGCCTTATATTCAAATGTGAGTACAGACTGAAACTTGCATACATGTGTGCTTTTTAGAAGCGCTGGCATTAAATTTTAACTATGACAAGATGTCCTGCACATTACACATCACTGCATTTGTTCATTTAAAGTCCATATCAAGTTTAGCTATGTCAGGTTGTAAACTGATCCCACAGAGGGTAAGGTTTGAGTATGAATTCTACCCCATCAAATACACTAAGCTGTGTGTCCTTTTTACCATTGTATGAACACACAATGTAATGTAATCCAATACAGCAGCCCTGCAACAAATACTCTCAAGGCTTTGTGGTGCACAAATATTCATATTATGTTCAGAATGCTGAATATTTTGTCACTGTGTATAGGCCTACAAACCATGATTTACCCTAAATATGAAGTATTTTACCTCATAATGTGCAGTACACTACAACAGCAACCTGAGCTACAGTGTTAACCTCACAAACAGTAGTCTGCAGTAGTGGCATAATAATGAGGAACCAGAGATACCACATTGTGTATGGCTCTGCCAACCAGTGCAGTTTAAGTTCACATAAATGTTTTTTTCCAGACTCGTATGAGGTTACCAATTAACCTTTGAGTCCAATAGACAACTATTCAAAATTTTATGAAATTCCTCAAAGACAGAGTTGAGATATCATCTTGAAGAGGCCAGAACAAGGTTTGTGAGGCCACTGTGACCTCGACCTTCGACTATACAAATCTAATCAGTTAATTTTTGAGTCCAACTAAACATTTGTACCAAATGTGAAGACATTCCCCCTGGGCGTCCTGGAGATATCATGTTCACAAGAACTGTCACCACGTTGGAAACATAAAAATCTCAAAACAACTTCAATCCACAAATCCCTTTGCCTACTCCCACATTCCACTGTATATTAAATACATTACATCATCTAAACTATACTTTATTGTCTGATGTAGTTGAACGTGACATCAATTGATAACAGTTAAGATGCCAGTTTTCCTTTGCTAGTTCTTTGCACATCATTGTGCAGGAGGAGCAGAATTACCAAGAGCTAAACTATGAAACCTTATCATGGGAGGAGAACCCACGCTCTTACTTTGCATGGTGCTTTGGTCCTAGGTGTAGGATCTGTTCTGTTCAATCACAAAACATCACAGAACATGACTATACCTTATGATATTCAACTCTGAAAAGGAGGTGGTGCCACCACCGATCATGTTAATCCTCTTTCAATACCGCCCTGCGCTGCTTAATGATGGCTGACATCCCACCCACTGTGCCTCTTCTCCAGCTCTGGTACATTCAGGCTCATTGTGAGTCATCAAATTACCAAATGAACCCAGGCTATGAGAAAAATAACACTTAATGACCCTGAGAAGAATAGATTTAGCATGGTGGCTCAGAATAGACAGTAAATCCCACGATTCACTAATGATCTTCTGCATTTGTTGAGAAACGGAACATTAACAAAACCCTCAGCCTTTAACTGCAGTGACAGCCTGATCATTTGCACGGGTTCCTCATCAAGCTCTGCCAGAAGTTGGAGCCATCAGTCTGTCTTCTGATTTTAAAAGGAGGAGGAGACAAGCCACCATAAATACTGAAAGGAAAGGACAACCATTGCGTTGCTTTTATAGAGACTGAAAGATTTCTGATTTTCACACTCTTTTAATCTGTTGCTCAACCTGCCTCCATCTCTGTCTGTGTCAGAGCCGATACTGGAAGTCACAATCGCCATTTCTCCCTCTACTGCATCTATCGTTCCCTTATCAGAGAGATAACAACACACACACACACACACACACACACACACACACACACACACACACACACACACAGACACAGAGCTCTTCTTTCCTTTACACCCACACAGCGCCATTGGGATTTGTTGAAAAAAATCCAAATTGTATGCAAATTTGTGTGTTTGTGTGCATGCATGAGAAAGAGATGTGTGTTTGTGTGTGTCCTGCAAGGGGCTGAGGCAGTGTGTGGGAGACCAATCCAAACAGTGCTTTTGTAAGAGGACATATTAGATGAGGGGCCCTTGGGTGCAGTCTGCTGCTGTTGTAGGCAAACTCTACAATCTAGCATTATTGCTGTGGGAATAATGGGTTTACCTCAAAACAGCCACCTGTTTATACAGCGCACACACACACCCACACAATGAAGGCATACACAAGTGTGTTCAGAGATGCACTCAGGCTTGAAAAGTATCTTCAAGAGTAACACATACATCCTAAACACAGAACCCAGATGGAAAACGCACGCACACACACACACACACACAGCTTTACTAACATCAATAGAAGGGTGTGTCTTGGAGCTATTTTAAATGAAACCACATGAAAGAGTGAAGTCTGCTGCTGAGATTTGCTTAATACGAAGATACTGAGTCAAGACCTAGAAAGACAGAAAACTGCAACCCATCATTACTTTCTTTATCAAACATCTGTTGATTGTGTCTTAAATTAATCTATACATTGTGTCGCCTACAAGATGTCAGGAAGTTACCATTACAAACCTAATGTAATGACTTTGAAATGGCTTCTTTTTTTTCTGATCAGCAGTCCAACAGTTTTGCAGATTGCCTTTTTAAACATTAAAACCAGACAATACTTGCCTAACAGTCAATTTAGATTTATTGACTATTTTATGATTTTTGATATTTGTTCCATATAATAAAGTGTTTGATACAGGATACAATTAAAATGGTTAAATTACCTATGACTTTCAGTTCATTTTAAATTAATTACATGAATCAGATTTGCCTTAGAAGTATAATTGATTCTATTAGTTCCTTCACATCAAAATTATTATTTTGATTTATTAAAGGGTAAAAAATACCTTTTAATCCACTTGTATCCATCCATGTATTATTTGAACTTAATTTTAAAAAGTCCATCGGTATGAACATCAGGCTAAAAGATACAGTAAATGTATATGTATGATGCAAGTCTTCTTCCGTCATACCAGGGGGCAGTGTGGAGAGCACTCTACAGGACTGAAACTTGTTTTCTCTGGACAGTGTTTGGTGTGAATTATGTGCTTATTTGCTATTAAAGCTGTGTGTGTTTGTGTCTTAAGGTCAGAGGAAGACTCTGAAGGCAACAGGGACATCTGCAGTGAGATTCTGCAGATGAAAGCTCTCGAGAGGCTCACATCCACGGTCAGTGTTTGCATGTGAATCTGAGAATCTGAAACAAACCTGCTAATGCTTAAATACTCGAGATGGTACCAAGGTGGCTGCAGGAAGACTGGATGTTTTACTTTATCATATTTACTTTATATATAAACGTTTGTCTCCTGCTTTTTCTCCAATAGGTACAAAGTGAGTTGGCGGCCGCTCTCGCTCGAAAGACTCGCAAAGCTTGTAAGTATGCATTTAGTGTGTGTGTGCGTGTGTTTTCCCCCCCCCCATGCATTGTGAGAACATGGAGGGACAAAGACAATGTTAGCTAATGAGAGTGAAGACCTGTCAGTCTAACGTGAAACTCTTTATGATCACAGTATCAGAGCAGGACTCTGAGACGACAGAGACGAACCAACAGGAGCCTCGCACACCCAGTGAGGAGAGCAGCCCGGTAATACACACACACACACACACAAACCTACTGTTCATACACATAAAGATTATAGTTTTGGTGTAACACTGTGGAGATAATAATTTAGTATAGTCTGGAGCTGATGCACAGCCCCTCTTTATATCCCATAAATAAAAACTACAGTGGTAGAGGTGTGGTACACCTGTTAAGTTCTGCTGAAACACATACATAGTGGTTGTTATTACTGTGTACAGTGTAGCAGGGAATTGTTTTTGCCTGTGGTGTGTGTACATGTGATATTACTTGTGAGGGTGTTTCCATACGATTCACTTTTGTAAGTTATCGATTAAAAGCTGAGTTATATCATTTACCAAGATTTAGCGATATAGTAGAGCTGGAGAGACAATCTAATGCTTATATTTATCAGAAAAGAATTCCCTAACATATAATGTTGAGCAAAGTGAAATCATCAAGAAGTTGCAAAGAATTCAGAAAATAACATAAAGCATATTTTAAAAAAAGAATTTTTCCAGTTATCTCTGCATCCTATAGGACTACAGAAATGTCCTAAATAGTATTTAGATTGAAAAATTATTTTTGATCATGTGATCTGATGCTTTTTACTTCAATCTCTGCAAGTGAACCCATGCTGTTATTGTGAATATCACTAATTGAATAATCTGAATGTTATGTATTTGTGTGTGCGTGCGCCCCTCAGTGAGGTAGCTGAAAACCGGGTCAGAACAGAGTGCAGACGCCTGCTTACTTTCTGGTGCCATCTTTGTACAGTGGAAACCTCTTTTTCACCATCAATTATTCACTCTCTGATTACACCAGAGAGATGGGGAGGGAGGAAGAGAGCAGAAAAAAGAGCAACTTTAAAACCTAATTATACTTACGGCACTGGGGATAAGTGGTTCTAGTTTTTGGTTTGTGACCCTTTAATACAAAGAAATGGGATCTTGTGACTTCTCGTCACAGACTGCATTTGAGTCGCTTTCCTCTCTCATATTGAAGTTGTTAAATAATTGTAGTGGTCTGAAGTGACAAAACTCCCATTTTTGTACACGAAAATCAAAAAATTATAAAAAAACATTTAACATTTTTCTTAGCAAACCTTAGTGATTATTCTGTGACCCCCTTTACGCTGCATGTCCACTGGATTCCGCTCAATTGTGATTCAGAAGTGGGGCGTCTGTTGTTCAACCACATCATGTGGTGTAGAGTAGTGTCATTGACATTTGTTTTATGTTTTACAAGCTGCAAACATATTGAAAACATGCTGATTTAGATGTGGTAACAGATGCTTTGTGGCTACACTGTAATAGGACAACTTTTCATTGCGTCTTTCTTTACAATTGTTTTAAATGTTGGTACAGATCTCAATGCACAGCTGGTGTCAGTTCCCCCTAACCTTTTCTTTTACTTTATCATGATAAAGTAAAATGTTGAATTTTATCACAGCAAAGCAGCTTTACAATGACTGCTCATTAACATTATAGGCTATAAATGTGTCATACTTGTTTTGTTGTCTGTCAGCAAAACAAAGAAAATGGTGGATAGTTATATTGTGAATATGACTCCATCAAAACACACTATCTGTGATCACAGAGAGCAGGAGGAGACAGAATTTAGGAGACTGATGTAACAAGCTAAGACCGTCTTGGTCAATTGTAAACACAAATACACAACTTTTCGGCAATGTTTTTCATAACGGCAAACATGAACGCTATTACTGATATGTCTTTAGAAGGCTCTAATCGGCCAGGCGATCAAAAGAACAACACGTGACCTGTGAGTGAGATGCTTCGCTCATGAAGGCACCACAGCTGGACTGGGTGCACATTGGTCGTAGGGTTCATCATGCAGTCCTTGTGAGGGGTTTGAGAACCATTACAGATTGTGACGGTAACATGAAGCTCGGTTTGTTTTATATATATCAAGAAGCAGCCTGATAAACCACACCCCAAAGAAATCCAAGACTTATTTCCTTTGTTGATGCACAGAGTAGTTTAGTTTCAGTTATTCTTCAACCCATTGAAAGTTCCCGCTTGTCATAGATCTCAAATACATTGGAACAGAGAACAAAATAAGGATGCCCTGGGACAGAGAAGGAGATAGACGGCGACAGCAACACAATACAAACACGCAGCCCGCAGACAGGTTTATCTTCTGTGTGTCCTGCGTCTTAGACAGGAAGCTGAGAACAGGTTAACAGGAAGCAGCAAGGGACATTGGACCATGGCTCTGATATAACGTCTGTGTGTTCATGGCTATTCGACCAGATAAGAGCTGTCATTGGGGGGACAAAATTAAGCGTGGGAGTATATTCCATCGTGTGTGTGTGTGTGTGTGTGTGTGTGTGTGTGTGTGTGTGTGTGTGTGTGTGTGTGTGTGTGTGTGTGTGTGTGTGTGTGTGTGTGTGTGTGTGTGTGTGTGTGTGTGTGTGTGTGTGTGTTACCCTCCATGGGATAGTTGAGCTCACAGTCTTCAAATGAAATACCCACCTCTCTCTCTCTCTCTCTCTTCCAAGGAAAATAAACAGACCAGGCTACCACCAACAGTGATAACCATCATACGAGCGCACACACACACAGACAGCCATGCTTTCTGTTGTCAAGTCTCTCCAAGGACAGACGGGGCAATTAGTTTCTCCAGTTCAGCAACTTTTTTAATGAAATATATTCTGTCTGTTGCTGATTTTCGGACTTTCTCTTTGTCTGTGTGCTTCTCTTTTAATTTGACACTTGAATCAAGTTCATTTGGGCTACGAGGACGGTGAACACATTTCGAAGTCCTGTCTACAGAGGGGAGGAGACAGGCGCACACACCCTTCCCACACAGACACACACTCCCGCCCACTTATACTACTAATCACATACACTCCCTCTTTCTCTGCCAGATCCTCTGACACAGAGCAGTCGGACTAAGACAAGGAGACAAATGCAACAGATGAAGGGAATTACAGACCATAATGGATAGAAAGAATAAGAGACAAAGAATGATTAGAGAGAGAACAAGATAGACTCAGGATTTATCCTCATTCTCGTCACATGGACATAAAGAGAAAATTGAAAACTTGTCATTGCACGCTTTTGAATTATGCCCACAGCGGTTTTGTTCTCCCTGGGACAAAAACATTGAACTCTCTGGACCTCCATTCTACAAGCAGACACTGAGTGTTTCCACCATGTCTTGGGACTGTGGGTTGAGATATGTCTTCATGCCTCCTGTGTTCCAGCTGGGCGGGGTGTGTGCATTGCGGGACGGTGGCAGCAGTGGCAGCGGCAGCGGAGGTATGGGGACTGTGTGCGGCCGCGAGGAGCTGACCAGTCGGCTCGGGCTGGAGGCCGTTCAGCGTCTGGCCAAGGATGGCTGTCGGCTGCTGCAGAACCACAACTACCGGCTGCCCGACAGGAACCAGGCCGTGAGTAGAGAGTGTGATGATGCACATATCTTCAAATGTCATACTAAAGTGATGTGACAGATGATGATGTCCCGTGAACTTGTTGGTCTCCCACCATGTAATCTGCAGAGGCCAGTTGTGGCTACATGGTTAGTGTGAGTAGAGAGTAATGGACGTCATCATGTGGTGGCTGCCGTCATTATTGTCATCACTTTTAAGCGCGCACCCACTTCAGGTCTGAGTTACTCAGAAATTGGGCTCTGGAGGGGATCTTGAGAGTAAATCCTCATCAGGGCCATCGTGATTTGTGTTGCTGTCAATCTGAAAGACTCACACAGGTACACACTTTTACAGCATTTCTGCTCACTTTCATCTACATCTACAGTATATGAGGACACATCTGTGCACTTACATGCACCCACACAGTAGTTATTGTTCCAGACATGCAGATCTCTACTTAATTTAAAGGACTTTAGATTTAACAACCACCAGTTCTCTTGCTCATCTAATGTGGCCGTTAATAATGGCTTAGCGCAATGTAATCCCCTGGTCTTTTAACGGTCTGTCAGGTGTTGTGTGTGTAACTATGTTCACTTGTGTGTGTGAGTTTGCTGGGAAGAGCTTCTAATCATGTGTGGGATCCTGTGTGTGTGTGTGTGTGTGTGTGTGTGTGTGTGTGTGTGTGTGTGTGTGTGTGTGTGTGTGTGTGTGTGTGTGTGTGTGTGTGTGTGTGTGTGTGTGTGTGTGTGTGTGTGTGTGTGTGTGTGTGTGTGTGTGTGTGTGGGCACTGTGGCGGGCTGAGTCAGTGTGTGCACGTAATGAGCGGGGTGTTAGCGAAGCATTATACTGTGTAATTGTGCTCTACAGTACACCTGAGGGCAGGAAATGAAGCAGATGCAGTCTGATTTCAGCCGACATTACAATGCATGTGTTTGTGAAATCTACCGCACAACTCATCCGCTCAGTGAGTTTGTCTGAAGCTCAGCCTGGGAGATTTTTACAAAGTGCTTCTACCTTCATAAGATAATAAGAGTATTAGTGATATATGTAACAATAGTGTTAAAGTAAAGAGAGGGTTCAACTACACTCCTACCTACACACTATACAGATTCTTTTAATTATAAGGCAATTCACCCCGATTTAGCTTGACTTAAATATCATAAGGCATAATTTTGCCATCTTAAACTAACTTAAGTTACATGAGAACTGAGTATGAATATAATATTTTTATTTAAAAGTTTCTTAACTTTACGAACTTACGTTTCTATTCACTGCTAAATCATTATCGTTAGTGAGTAAATATCAGAAATTTCAAGACATTTCAAATACAAAGCCAAGGCTGGTTTGCAGGGAAAGTTGTGTGAAATCTCACACAAGAATTTCTGTAGGCTTTGTTTTTATGTAGAAATCACATATTTTCAAAGAATCCTCTCGCAATCTGACAAAAATTACTTTTTTTTGTTTTTATTTAACTTGAGATCTACTCAGACTTTTAAGGGAAAATTGGGAACAATGTGGATCAATTGATGTTTAAAGGATAATATTGAAATGCCCATGTTATTTAAAGGTTCATAAGGTCATGCATGAGTCAGTTTGTCGTCTAATAATCATTTCTGCTTAAGGTAGACAGAATCCAAAAGTCTGCTTGAAAAAGTTTTTTATATGTGCGGCTCCATATACTAATATGAAACAAGAAATATGCATAACAGTGACATTCAAAACTTATTATGGGAATGATTTCAGAGGAACGAGAGGAAAAAGATGTATATTGCTAGTTTATGATAATATTAATAAAATAAAAAAGGTAATTAACATTAACCGCTACTGGCAGATGGACATTAAAGCTAGTGGTCGTAATCCTCGAAAAAAGCTAGCAAGAGCAAGCTACACTCTGACAATACGTAACGATTCATCCCACCCCCTCTTGTCAAAGCTACGCCCCCAAAGCGCATGAATGTGTACTGTCCGACAACTTCTAGAAGCCGACTTAACCGTGACTCGCTCGCCAGACAACTTCTGGCTTTTGTCTCTGCTTCAGCCACTGTATGTCTCTTAGACTTGTAAGGACTTGTAAGGAGGTCATGCGCAGATAGAGAACGGGCAGGGTGCGCGCAGGCAGGCGGGTCGGTTAGTGGCAGAGACGTGTGCCAGCCAATCATTTCATTCGGTCTAAATGAAATGATTGGTTGTGTTTATTACAGTTCAGGGCCACACACACTTCTTCAACAAATAAGATACAAATTGTTCAGAAACAAATTACCAACCCTAACCCCAAAAAAATAATGTCTAAATCTCTATCTTACTGATGTTACATTGTGGTATAACTTAAAAAAATGATATTATGTTCTATCAAGCAACACTTTTATCGACAGGGTGCATCAGAGGCTAGAAGTGTGAAAGGAAATGAATCAAATGATTCTTTCAGGTCTATGGGATGGAAAAGATCCTCTTACTCTTTTCTGGATCGTAGGAAGCACATGCTGATCTATAATCATTTCCAAGAAAAGACTCTTTTTCAGCAACATAGGTGTGATGGTTGTTTTATCTCAGGCTGCAGAATGTGTCACAAAACCAAAATTAAGTAACAAGCTTGAATCACTTCAGAGACCACTCGTTTTACTGGGTCGTCATGGTGATGTTTGTTTTAGTTTCCTTTTTCTCCCATGACAGACGAGCTCTAACAAACCAATGGTGGCTGTTTCCATAGTGATACTCAAATGTGCTTTGGGTGAATCTCTGTCTCCTAGTTGCTACAGACTCGTATTTGTTTTTCAGCCATATGAGTTTACAAGAGGTCAACCTGCTCAAGGGATTATACAAGGTCACAGCATGTGCGATGACATGCACACACGCACACAAAATGAAAGACTTCAGAAGCATAGAAGTCAGCATATATTCAGCCTCTTACAAGATCAGTAGTTCATTCTTTATCTTCATCTGTCATTCACTCAATCTGTCTCTCTGACACACACACACACACACACACACACACACACACACACACACACACACACACACACACACACACACACACACACACACACACACACACACACACACACACACACACACATCCCATGTTGTTAAGAGGAAAGGTGGGCCTCATGGAAAGCCTAAAAGGAAGCACTCTCTGTTCCCTGCCTGTTCCTGAATGTGTGTGTGTGTTGGTGTCTGTGCTGAAAGTGACAAAGCCATATCAGTGTTGTGATAGCTCTGGGCCCCATTGCTGGAAATTGTGGATAAGAATATGAAAACACAATGCTTTTAAGTAAGCAGCATACATCTATCCACTGATCAGCTACGCTAAAGCCGGTAACTGGTTTTAATAATGTTTAATAACACACAGAGAGCATAATTTGTAACTTTAGCGTTTGGCGTGTGTGTGTGTGCAGTTTATGACCCTGTGAGGGGCACACAATAGTGCACGTCCTCTGCTTTCTGTTCCAAAATAAAAACCTGTGGAGCATAAAATCTGAACATTCAAAGACAGAGGGACTTGGCTCGAATGCGATGAAAAGAGGAAGGAGCGAGTTTGTAGCAAGGAGACAGTGAGGAGGGAAGGGTGGAGAGTCGGGGGGGGGAAGTACAGATGGTTGAATTGAAGGAAGGGATGGGGAGGAATGGAAGGAAAGAGACTGACGCACCTGTTTACTGAGAACAAGTGACTGTGCTGAGTCATCCCTTTTCATGCAGTTTTCTCATTTGCTCCTTCATAGATCAACATGTGCTCCCTACTTTCCACTTAGAGAAGACTGGCAGCATATTTTCAAGCTCATAGACCTGAAAGAATCATTTCATATCATTTCCTTTTTAAACTTCTATCATATCCTCTAATGCACCCTGTCGATGAAAGTGACTGATGGTTGTTTTCAATTATACCACAATCTAACATCTGCACGATAGAGAAAAGGGTATTTTCAGTATTTTTGTTAATTTGTTTTTTGTACACCTGCCAATCTCCCTCCTCTTCTTCCACCTGCTTGCACAGAAGCAATAAAGCTGCACCTGATGATGTTATCGAAATAAAAATCCAGATCTGGTGACTTTAAATGTGGTTTCATAAGGGGACTATATGACCTTGGAAAGGTATACACTCTATTGAGTGGCATTATAGTTTTGATTTTTGTTGATATAGAAAATAATTCCTGTGTATAACATAATTGCCAACTCCATGTACTTGTTTTCTTCTTTATATCAAATCCATATTATAAGTAAGAACATCTTAAATTATCTTGATCTTGTTTTTTTTTCTTGCAAGGTTCTTTCCCATAGACATGTTTAATGACCCTCAGAAATCCTCCCATTAGCATTTTTAATTGTTTTATAGTTTGGATAAAATATCTATAACAGTTGCATTCAAACATCTTTCTATTTCTTTCTCAGTCACTTCTTTTCCCACACGTCTCCCACTCTCCGTCATGGTCGCTGGCCTTTCTGTTCCTGCTCTCTCTTACTCCTTTTCTGTGTTGCATAACTATCTGAACCCCTCCTCTCCTCAGTGTTCAAGTGCGCACTTTGTATATTTTTCCTTCTCGTTGCTTGCATTCTTTCTCAGGCTAAATTAATGTTGTTCTTGGGAACTTCTGTTTGCACTTTTCTTTTTAAATCTTCGAGATAATGTGTACGTGTGAATGTGTATGCAAGTAGTATAGTGACATATCCATTACGTGACAGTGTTGTGAGTTTTGTTGTGGTACATTTTCCTGAGGCCTTTTGATCTGCATGTGTATGTGGGCTCACTTGTTTTTCTTGGCATCCATATACAGATAATGACTCTGGTATCAGAAAGATCAACAGTTTGCCACTTTCTCTGGAACACAACACATCATTTTACTCTACTTTGTTTTTACAGTGGTTATATCAGTTACGTAATCTCACTCTTTTTCTTTTTTCACTGCATTTCTGGGACAATTTTCCTTTATGAGATAGTTTTGTAGAGAGAATTGGTGTAGAGAGACAGGGAAGTTGTGCAGAGATAAAGAGTGCAGAGTTGTGATCAAACATCCTGGTTTGTATTTGAACCCTGCATGATGTGTTTTAACGGCATGTCCCCCTTCAGACCACCCCTCCACCAAACTTGTTATCTCGACGACACATCTGGGATCACTGGGTGTGGTGCGGGTACCAGCCCAAAATGTATTTAATGGCATGCGGTGTCAGAACTCTTGACATCAGCTGTCACTGCCTTGTTTATCAGCTGTGCACATCTTTGTGTTGGTGTAATCGTAGAGAGCATTTAATGTCAGCATGTTACATAATGAACATCAAAGATTGTCCACAGCAGGGTAGTGTTAGTATATGGTTGTACAAGTTAATGACGGTTAATAGCAGAAATGAGAAATTTATGTAACATGACAAAATGAGGTATTTAAATATCAAATCCATGAGAAGCTCCAGTGAGCTGTAGATGCTGTATAGAGAGAAAGAGTTAAAAAGATATTGTGCTGCTACTACTGTGTGAACACAAAAGTTTTGTTTCTTCGAGGGCTCAGCTAAGTCAGAGGCTCGGCTAACAGGAAACAAACTTTTTTTGTTCACACATTAGTCTTTACAGTCTACGCACCACCCAACACCTACAATCCTAAATGCTTAACCCTAACCTAATTCTAACACTAACCCTAAAATCAAGTCTTAACCCTTAAAGAACCCATTTGTGAGGACCAGCCAAAATGTCCTCACAGTGATGGTATTGAACCACAATTGGCCCTCATTACTATAGAAAGCAACACACAAGTCCATCTGAGAGAAAGGATCTGGTGACAGCTGTATCATACTACAATAGAATGAATGGCACACACACACTCGGTGCACTTAGGGCATATTGGTGTGTCTGACCCAAGTCTGATCCTACCTCTTGTCTCTCAGGTTCAAACGCCTCCTTTCATCAGTCCATCACAAAGACAGAGAGACAGTGTGTTAGTGTGTCTACAGTCTATTGACATGGGTTTTTGTGAGTTATGAAGGCATCTCTGACTGCATTACTGGTGCTCCGTGTTCAGGCTCCACAATGTCTCCAGAAGAAATTCAGATTCCAGATGTTCTGATCAGTTATTGATTAGTAGACCGTTGGCTGTTTGTATGAACCTTTGCACCCTTATCAAGAGTTTCAAGCCTCGCCACTGCGATATTATGTAACTGTGGCATCAAAATATTGCTATATATCAAAAATACCACTGTATGGAGTGGTTCTACATGATGTGTCTGTGTATATTAAGGACATATGGTGTGATAGAAAGAAAGCCCTGTACAGAGAGCTCTCTGTGTCAGTGATTGCTGCTCAATCAGTCCGGCTGTGACCGAGACCGCAGCGAGCAGCTGGAGGAGAGACGTTGCTTCTTTATCTCTCCCCCTGCTCTCCTCCTCCGTCTTTGATCTCCTTCTCTCTTCTCATCTTTCGATCCTTTCCTCGGGCTGTTTCTTATTGTTCTCCTCTGTCCATCTGGAGCTCTGTTCACGGTATTCTGTCACTGCAAATGTGTGTGTGTGTGTGTGTGTGTGTGTGTGTGTTTGTCTGTGTGGGTGTGTTGGTGTGTGCCAGAGTCACAGATCAAGTTACTGTAAATTTTTGGAGCAAGAGATAATTTTCAAGTGTCAGGCCACATTCTCATTTGTCCCTATTCTTATATACTATCATACAATACTTTCTTTCAAAAGCAGGAAATGCTATACTTTCCTCTCTTTGTGAATGCATGGATCTATGTGAGGGTGTGTGCACTGCATTTACCTGCAGTGTGTCTGGGAGAAACAATTAAATCTTAAGTGAAAAGATCTGGACACTTGAGCCCAAAGTACTGGATACTGGATTTGTGAGACTGATAAAGTTATCTTTTATAAAAAAAATTTTTTAATGTAATGATGATATATTAGCAAAGAATTGGTTTTCGTAAATAAGAACATTACATAAAAAACATTTAACTGTCCATTACAGAGTGTCATGAACGAGATGTATTGCGCAAGACAGTTTCCATTTGTAAAACAAACTTTTCAGTGCTCTCTAGTGGTCAAAAATATGATGACAGTTTGTAAATAACAACAAACTTTCTGTGCAGTAATTTCTTACTTATTGGACGCCTATGATATTGGCCCGGTTAAGCTATCCTTGCTGTTTTCTGATTTTGTTTCCTCTCTTTTTTTGTCTCAGGAAGCACTGGGACGAGTGTGTCTGAAGGAGCGAGGTCGGGACGTGTTGGTGTTGCGAAGAGTGACATCTACAGTGACGTCTCCATCGGACCGGCCCTCACCCACGTTGTCAGGGGGCGGTTCCAGGGAGGAGGATTGCGACAAGAGGTCAGTTCCTCCTACTATATAATGAGATCTTTGCCAACCAACTGTAGCAACAAAGACATAATCATAGTGCTACTTCCTCTCTTTTCTTTTTTCAACCACGAACTACACATACATATGTGTGTGTGTGTGTGTGTGTGTGTGTGTGTGTGTGTGTGTGTGTGTGTGTGTGTGTGTGTGTGTGTGTGTGTGTGTGTGTGTGTGTGTGTGTGTGTGTGTGTGTGTGTGTGTGTGTGTGTGTGTGTGTGACACTAAGATAATGTATTCTTTCGCTTCTGCCTCAGAGTGTGAAAAGAATGGCTTTTTTGTTTTCAGTTGAAAGAGAAACAGAGATGACACCAAGACTGGTTTACTTCCTTCAATAAATCAGTGTATGTGTGTAGAGTCTAGGTTCACGTGTGTGTGTGCGTGTGTAAGAACATTTTGTGTTTTGTTTTTTGTGTATTTAAGTCAGAATGTGCCAAGACCTCAGGCACAATGCAGGGAGTGTCGGTGACAGGCAGGTTAAGTGTGTGTGTGTGTGTGTGTGTCTCAGCATCATTGGTAGCAATCAGTTCCCTCAGTGCACTACTGTCGGAGCTCATAGCTCAAACAGTGAGAGCGGTTACCCCGAGAGAGAGAACCCACCCTGGGTATGCAAAGCTTAAAAGAGGGCTCATCCTTTGGAATGGTTCCGATATGAAGATGACCACTGAGCTGGCTGCACTCGCAGAAGCAGAGGAGGACATAGATGATGAAGAGGATGAGGACGATTATGATAATGGGGATGAAAATGCTAGCGTTTCCGAAATCTGCACATTTGATGTTCCCCATTTCCGCTTCATTGATGAAGACGATGTGGGAGAGAACAAGGAGGAAGACGGGGAGGGAGGATGGAGGGATGGAAGTGGTCGCGCTTGGTTTTCAGGCTCTGCTGACGAAAGCTTTGGCGACTCTTACAGGTATGTGGTGGTTTCGGGAACGCCACTCAAAATCTTGGAGCATATACTAAGTGACCTGCGGTTGGATGACCAAAGAGGGGTGTCAGAGAGCAGAGAGAGCGGTAAGTTTGGAAACACAAACATAAACATGTTTCACAGACAGGCATCTATGCACACAATGGGAATGCATGTCCGTAAAAAGAAAGAGTGATGAGAATTTACATAAAATGAAGGTCTATCAGCTTGTTATATAAAAGCAGCTCTGTGCTGTTGGACAGAAGGTGTACTTAAAACTAAGCACCACACCTTCCTGTCATTCCAGGGAATTATTTTCAAGTTGCAACACAGCCCAGCGGTTACCTTTCTCAGTCTTGTGTGTATGTGTCTGTGTGTCTGTCTGTGTGGCTGCATGAGTCAGTCAGCCCTCGCACCACTTCCAGGTGCATGCGTGCAACCACTCCTCCATGTTATTGCCAGTAAATATGAGGAACATGCAAGAGGTTAAATACTTTAATGAGTTTGTGAAAAGATTCCCTTAGGGGACGGAAGACATTACTGCTGCACACCATTTCAGTAGGCTGTGTAAAATGTTGAAAATGAAACTATAAAATTTTGAAAGGGAGAAAAAATCTGACATTTGTATATCTTGCCCATGTTCGAATCCCATAGTTATTCAGTCTGCCATCAGCAGAGAGAAGCAGGAGATGCCCCATTTCCAGGTTAAGACACCAACCACAGCTTTTTACCACTTATCTTATAATACACTGATGGCCGTATGTGCTTTTTGTCTTAAAATATAGCTATGGAAGACAATCATTTCTCTACGGGTCAAAAGAATTCAGGGTCTCAGTTGGCATTTTCTTACACACTGCTGTTGCTTGTTTGCACTGAGTTAAGATAAGGCGTCTTTATGTATTGACTCCTCAGCACCACCAGTTCCCAGCAGCCCACAGGGAGCCATCTCACTGAAATGCAGGAAGCAGAGAAAGAGGGAGGGATGGATGTAGGAGAGAGAGAGAGAGAGAGAGAGAGAGAGAGAGAGAGAACTGAGATGGTCTTTGTGGAGGAAAGAACGCCTGATAATTCTTCACTGAAGAGAAAAAATTTACTTTTCTTAGCTTAGTTTAGGTTTATTTTTGTTTTGGAGGGAGATACAGAAGCAAAGATGCCACTTAAGACTGTATGTACACGATCGACTGCATTTGTGTCTCTATTTTTTCGATCTGTGTGCACTGAATAAGCATGAGGGGGTGTGTGTGTGCATGTGTGTATGTGTAGGCCCTCTGGGGGGGTATTGAGCATCAGTGTGCCGTTTTAGTGGGCTTAGCTGTGCAGCATGTTGAACAGGCACGAACACGCTTCCACAGAGAGAGAGCGATTACCGCAACCACCCCACGCCATGTACACAAAAAACACATAGACACGCACAACCAAAAAAAAAAACCACAGCAGCAGATTACTGCGATTAGTTCAACACACACACACACACACAGACACACACACAAACATAGACACATTTTCTCTCTTTTTCCCTTTCTCTCTCACAAAAGATAAACTCCCCAAGGTCAGAACTGAATGAGTAATTCATCAGGGTGCTGTGCGTGTGTGTGTGTGCGCGTGTGTGTGAGAGAGTGTCGCTGTGTTTATGAGTGTATGTGTTTGACTTTGTGTGTGCCAGCGGGCAAATGTAGAGGGCATATGTTGAGGATGAAAATTGATATTTATCATCACAGGGAGCTGAGAGAGGATTAAAGCAGGAGAGTACTAGTGGGGGGGAATGTATCCACTGAGAAGAAGGAGAAGAAGATGAAAAACAGGGTTGTACTGAAAGACGGAGAGGGGGTGAAATAGTGACAGAGGGAATTGGAAAGCAGGGAAAGGACTAGTCAAGAAAGGGCTCTGTAGCCACAGACTAGAGGGGGGGGGGCTCAGGAAAGACAGGATAGTCCCTAGTGTTTTGCTAGAAGTGATGAGTTCAGTCAGACCTGCCTGGAAATATTTCTTGAGAAAAGTTGTATTTTTATTTCTAAAAAGAAGAGACTCATTCAAATATTAATGCCACAGCCTCTACTCAGTCTTCTATAATTGATTTCTTTGCTCTCTGCCTGACAGAGCCATATTTGGGTCACACATTTTGCCAGGGAAAGAGTTTGACACTACACACACACACACGCACACGCACACGCATCACAGCTCCCTCACACCACCAACAATGGCTCATTACCCATCTGCCACGAGGCCAGTTTATATTCGGTTCTTACCCATTGAACACCTGCTGAGTCACACATGCTCACACACAGACACACACAGAGCATATCCCACTTGGTCATTAACTTTCTCTACTGTGAATTTATTATTTGGAACATGAGCCTCCATCTCTTAGGGATGAAAATGTTTGCTTTAGTTTTTCATAGTTTCTGAAAAACCCCTACTCACTATTTTTCTATAACATAAAACAAGAAATAACCAGTCAACTTAATATTTGGGGAAAAAATATATGTTAGTAACATTTAACATCTTAACACTTTATCAGGACTATGAGGGGATATTTGGATTTGACAGTAAGCAACCTTTAACTTCCACGACACCAAACTAAGACTCCGACGACTCTAAATATTATATAATATCTTGCTTTTGTTCTGGTGAACTTGTCGGCAAACAGCTGCCTGTTAATACCTCCAACACACACAATGCAACGTCTGCATTCAGCTCACCAGCTAGAAGGGCTGCACAATTACTTGCATGAATATCTGATCTCATTTGTAATTGACCACGATTCTGCTGCATTTAAATGATGGGCTGTTTCAGGCGCTCCAACTTCCTCCCTAGAATCTAGCCTCTGAATCCAGAAGAAACGCCCTCTGATTACGGGAGAGAATTGTGATCTTAATTCTGAGCAAGAAAATCAGTTTTTTTTCCAAAATCGAACAGCACTTTTAGCTAGACTCTAACTCTGTCTGCGGTTTGGTGCTGGGCATGTCCTGTAAAACAAGTTGTTGGTCTTTTTCAGTGAAACCTGCTGCTTACTACCGCCAAAAAACATTATGCTACGAATGTGTCGAGAGTCATTCAAATCAGTAAAGTTGTGCAGTAAAACCAAAACAGTGACCGGAAAGAGGCTAAAGTGCTGTAAGGAGAGACAGTCAGGTGATGATCTACCTTGAGTTCCTCAGTACGAGGGACCCTCTTCACATTTCACTCATTTTATCTATCATGTATAAAACTGATTGTTCCAGCTACAAAGCCTTTACAAGGTTAAAGTGTATTTATTTATTAAGTGGATTCTGTTCATTCATCAGTTCAAATCCGAGCTAAAAAACGCTTTAATGTGACTTTTTCATCTTATATCTACAAAGAAGAAGAATTTCTCTTGGACCACTTTGTGCTTTATGTGTTGAGGCGTATTAAGTAACTGATGGTGTGTTTCATGTGTTACAGAATTGTTGCTGGATGACTTCCTGTTGACCTACCTGGTGTTCATGTCCACCAGTGACCTCTGTCAGGCTCTTCTGGGACAATATCCTTATTGGCAAACACGTGCACAAACATTCTCCTACTCACATCCGTTCAGCCTCCACACTAACGTATGTTACCTCCTTGACCACGCTTACCTATAGCAGCGCCCGCTGCAGGGGTCAGGAGGAGGGCAAGGACGCTCTCTTTAGGAAACGTAAGGTACTGCAGCTGGTGTCCCATTGGAGCAGGCTTTACAAGGACTTCCTCAAGGATGAGGAGCACGTCAGGAGCTTTATGAAGGTATGGAACCGCTTGTCTTCATCATCACGTTAGATTTTTTTTTTCACCTCTGTGTCTTGTATTTCAAAGATTTAATGAGTATGATCCTCTGTTGTCACAAAGTAAAATCAGAAGTCTCTTCTTTTGTTCTGAAACAGCGTTGTGCTCCCTAAAGTTCTGCACCATAGGGCATCTTGGCTTCCAGCTTAGTGTGTGATTCCTCCCTGATTCTCTTGTTAGCTACATTTCCACAGCATTTCAGCCTGCAGGGGAAAATTGGTGATGTTTTTACCTCCTCCCTCTGACTAAGGAACAAACTCATGAAGAGAAAAAAGTACAATGTCACATCTGAGAAACGATGGAGTGTAATCATATGTTTTATAAATAGTACAGAGTATCTAATAGGAAACAAATAATGTTAAAACATAGCGAAAATAAAGCAGATACATCGTCGGCCCCAACAGATTTGACAGCCGTCTCACACACACACACACAGACATCATGATCACACATGCGCACGTCTCCACACTTTCCAACATCATACACTCACCAATCACTTGTCCCTCTGTAACCTGAAGGCTCGATTGCTCTGTGCCGGGTTGCCATGGAAACCAAAGTGCGAGGGTTGGCATGGGTATAATCTCATATGGAGAGCGTAACCCAGGTGATAGTTGCCTAGTAACAGAGGAACGAGAGGGGAGTTGGGATGGGAGGCTACGGTGGGTCAATGACAATGATAATCAGGTTGGTGTGTGTGTGTGCGTGCGTGTGCATACGAGCGTGCATGTGTGTGCGTGTTGGGTCCAGGTATTACTCCTGTTGTGGGCACATAAA
Organism: Hippoglossus stenolepis; assembly: GCF_022539355.2. Lineage (NCBI taxonomy): Eukaryota > Metazoa > Chordata > Actinopteri > Pleuronectiformes > Pleuronectidae > Hippoglossus > Hippoglossus stenolepis. The sequence goes on from NC_061499.1 coordinate 12,117,211, forward strand.
CCTGTTTACAGGGACACATTGTCTTCCTTGTGGGGAGAAAAATACAGCCCCTTTAATGTAAATTATAACATTTTAAATTGAAGACATGTTTTAAAATTAAGTTAAGGTCAGGTTCAGGTTAAAGTTAGAGTAAGTCTCCATGAAATGAATGCAAGTGTTTGTGTGTGTGTGTGTGTGTGTGTGTGTGTGTGTGTGTGTGTGTGTGTGTGTGTGTGTGTGTGTGTGTGTGTGTGTGTGTGTGTGTGTGTGTGTGTGTGTGTGTGTGTGTGTGTGTACAGAATCTGTCTGTTTTTTAATGTGGTCTACCTACGCAGCATAATTTACACCTGATGGTATTCAGTGAGCTGCATACACTGGAATGTTAATGCCACGCTGTGTTATTTTGTTGGTTCAGAACATGTTCCTAACCTCAGTGGTACATCATACCACACAGTGGCGAGACAGAATGCATTAAGTGGTCATAAAACGTTATCTGATTTTTCAGACAAACACAATGTGCTTTAACTCATAAACATGCAAATGCAATTGTTCATATCTTTATTGAAAACAGCCGTTAAACATGCACAGCACTGGTGAACCCTTGGCTTTAATAACTGCTGGAAATCCTTCAGCAGCAATAACCTCAAACAAACTCGTCCAGTAGCTGTGGATCAGACCTGCACAAAGTTCAAGAGGAATTCTTCGTATTGATCTGCCTCAGCTCAAACATATTCAAGATGTCTGGAGTGAACGGTTGTCTGGAGGTCAGTCCACAGCAGCTCTGACTGGGCTGGGTGCAGTAGTCTGATGGGGGGGGGGTGTCTTCCCCTATGGACACCATGTTCCCTGCAACCAAACACTAGGATTTACATATGATTGACTCCTGCGCATAAAGGCTAACTGGCCACCAAAGTAATTCAGCCCCACTTATTGACAGTTTTTTCTAAATGTGGACTGGAGAATATTTAAACTCTTTGATAATATACTTCAAAACCCTGCTTCATACAACTCAAAGGTTATTCAACGTAGCTTTAATAAGCTTTTGTTGATTAGCCAAAGGGTTCACACATTTCTTTTCCACCCCTCTCTGTCAATGTTTTTATACAATATGGACATGAACAATTCAATGATTTGTGTGTTATTTTTATATTCTAAATGGCCTCCATGTCCTCTTTGACATTGTTATTCATAAATAAAAATCATGGAAAGTAGCATTTTCAGTGTCTGAATTTTAACTTTTGGCTCATCAATACCACTGGAAGTGTTGGAGTTGCTTCACCCCCTATAAAAAATCTTGTTTGCGTCCCTTATCGATGGACAATTGGAAATACCCCCAAAGTTTGTTAAGCGGCCCGAACAATGTTTTGACATCATAAGGCCCTCCAGTGGTATGTATCCATATAGATGTCCTATTTGCTTTGGTTTTGAGATGTCTGAGGATTTCATCTTCCACTGCACATCTTGTAAAGGCACTACATGCTGCCTCTTATCATACTTCTGATATCTTAAGACATTTGTTCTCTTCCTTCGAATGTGTGTAGTTTTTTGTTACCAGCCGCAAGTCATAAGTGTTTGATATGGAGCCAGTGCAGTGTGATGGTTGGCGTGTCTGTATGTGGTGAAAAGTTGAGCCAAAGTCTGAGAGCAGCTAGAAAACAAAGTCTGACGCATTCAAAGGATATTTCTGTGGTCGGGTGCCACCCACTCTCATACACCAAACAAATATTTTACAGTTAACAAGTGTTAACTGTAAAATGAGAAATGAGATTGTGGGTGTACTGTTATGAATCTTGGATTTATTTTCTCCCCTTCTGTCAGACTCTGTACAGGTGTGTTTTAGAAGACGTGTATGAGTTCCCTACACTGGAGAAAGATCTGAAGGAGTTCCAGAAGCTCCTGCGTCGGAGACAGTAAGTGAATATATATATATATATATCTACACAAGGATTTTTGTTCTCTATTTTTCCCCCCATGCCTATCCTCACCGGTCCTCACTGTATGACTTGCTTCTTGTAGCACTGTGGATGACTGTCCTCCCAACCAAAAGGTAAGGCCTTTGAGAAGCATAAAACATAAATTAGCGCTGTGTAGGCACTGATACAGCTGCTGTCAGTGAATCAAAAATATTCAGTGACGTATAAACTCATTCTGCTGTTCTCTCCCTGTCAGAGTAAACAAATGTATCAGCAGCTGAGTTTGAAGGAAAACAGTTTGCACCTCAGAAGTCCACAGACAGACACCAGAGAGGGTGAGTACACACACCTTACACAACACACTGTCCAGGACAATACACAAACATGCATAAGGAACGCCTGCGGGTTTTCATTTCCATGTGCACATGCAAATTGCCTCAGCAGAGGGAGTTCAGTTTGTCTGCTTGTCTACATGACAAACATCAGCTCAAGCTTCTCTCTGTAAATACTTGTGTTCTTCAGTCATTTGTTGCGTGTACGTGAGCGCTGACTCCTACCTGAGTGTCCACACGCACCCGTCACTGGAGGCCCATGAGCTGCTGAGGATCATTGGTCAGAAGATGGACAGAGCAGAAGAAGAGATGGTGCTCGCAGTGGTTTCACAAACCGGAGGTACACATTTACATACCGACACAAACACATGAAAGTAATGCACGCACAACACAGTCAACACAAATATTAAATTCCCTTTAAAATTACATTTGTATCTACATCCGTTCCTTCCCTTGTTTGTCTGAAGTAGTCCCTCATTGAGACCACCTTCGTGTACCAAATATGTTCTTTTTAAAGGATTATAAACTCATCGTTGCCTTTACATTAGCAATTACATTGAAGTCAATATTGTCACACTATTTTTAATACTATTGAAAATTTAGTGTTTGGTCAATTTGGTAAAGTTTGCATCACTTTTGGCTACTTCAGTATCACTATTAACGACTTATCCATGCTTTTAACTATTACAACAGGTTATCAATGACTTTAGGCTAACATTAGCTATTTCTGCTGTTAACAATTTTTTTACTTAGTGAACTTTTAAGACTTCTCTGCTTCTCTACCCAAATAAACTGTGTTCAGCTTTTACTGCTGAATCAATATACAGATGCATGTACTCGTGTATGTGTCATAATGGCAAAGTGGGTTCCAGGAGACACCTACTGTAGAAGGAACTACCACAGAGGTGGTTTTGAGTTCAGTGGCAGATGTTTGTAAGTCCTGTGTGCGGACAGATGTTGTAGCTTTGTAATAATATAGTTATAGTGACTACTATAACATGAGAACTCATGTAGGGATGACTATTGAGCACTCGTGGGTCAAACATCATTTTCTTATAAATCAAATCATAACTTTCAATTTTTTTTAGTTAGTTGAACTGTTCCACCCACCATACACCTCAGCAACCCTCGGGGTAGAAGCGTGCCCTGGCTGAGGATCACTGTTCTACACTCTTGGCTCTAAATTACCATCCTCATTTCCTCTCTGCTTCTCCCCTTCTCTTCCCTTAAATGATGGATTCTGCAGAGCGGAGGGTGTTACTGCCCAGTGACTGTGTGTATTCAGAGTCTCTGACCCCACAGGGAAAGCTTGTTGCCTGTCGCAGGGATCTCACTGAGATCTTGGTATGTAACTGCACTGTTCTGTTTGTGTTTCTATCATTCCATATCATTCGATCTTTCCATGTGTTTGATATACGCTGACAGAAGTGTATAAAAGTGCAGCTGGCAGGTTTAAAGCAAACCACAACCTCTCAAAGATATGATTATTTGGTCATTTGCTGACTCTGATACTGTTGATTAACCTTTGTATTGTCTTCTGGCGAAATCGGGCATGAAAATGAATATTCTACCTCCCCAGCTGATACACTTCCACAGTATAATGAGTCATGCATTATAAATGAGCTGGAGAGACTCAGGTCAGGTGATGGTTATTAACTCTGACTCGATAGGAAAGAAAAGGTGCGAGCCACAATTATTTTGACGCCCAACTGTGTGTGACAGCAGAAATGGAAAGTGCTGTATCAGGTTAAGAGTTGTTCTTTTTTTTTTTTTTTTGACAGGAGCCTCAGCTGTGAATCCTAAAATAATTTTGCACTATTTGGCATTTTACACAGTTTTCTTGTTGGATATGTACATTTAGTAAACAATTGATTCTCTACAATAAACCAATTTAATTCTTAATTATTTTATTTTGCATATATCTGCTGAATTAATATCAACTTTCAGCCTCACAAAAGCAGAAATGTAGTATATATAATGATGTAATAATCAATGCTCCCATCTCAGCTTGTGTGTTGGCAAAAGGCACTTGCACATATTGTTTTATGAATGACGATTTGTGTCTGAATCTCCCTCCAGCCTGATTGGTAGTTTATCATGAAGCTGGAATATTTTAGTTTTTGTTTATCATATTTAGAAATAGTCCTCCTTCCTTAGATACAGTTACTGTATCTGCGTTAACCTCACTTTTCTTTGTGTGCTTGTATACGCAGCCTCCTCTAACAGACAGTGGTGAGCTCAGCAGGAGGCCCGTACGACTCTTAGGCATCAACACCTGGGACGTGGCGGCTGCTCTAACACACCTGGACTGGAGCCTCTTCAAATCCATCCACGAGGTCTGAACTCATTTAACCAAATATAAGAGACCAAAAAACATTTTTACAGAAAATCTTAACATAATTGTCCATCTATTCTGTATTATTTATTCTGTAAAATAAAAGTTTTCATTGCTTGGACACGAGCATCAAAGACTCAGAGCTGAGTGGCTGCCAGGAAGAGCTGAATATTAGTTGGCATCAGTGTGAAGCAGAGTACAGACATGTTGGGTGTTAGCAAATCTTTAGACACTGTTTTGTGTTTTATTCTTAATCTCAAATGTGAGCTTTTGCTGCTTTTCTGTTTTTATATGATTCAAAATAACATTTGTATTTGGTTTTTGACTATTTTGGACAAAACAAGTTGATTAAGATGTCACATAGGCTTCTGGAAAATTATGAAAGGAAGGTATTTTGGGATGCATTCGTCTGAAAAGCTTGACGTCTTTCACTCACACTCCTTATTCCTGCTTCCCACCTGCAGCAGGAGCTGGTGTACTACACCCTCAGCCGTGCTCCTGGATCCGGCCACACGACAGCGCTCTCACTCCTTCTCCAGCGCTGCAACGAGGTCCAGCAGTGGGTCATGTCCGAGGTGCTCATGTGTGTCTCTCTAAACAAGAGAGTGCAGCTGCTGAAGAAGTTTATCAAGATCGCTGCTCAGTAAGAACTCAAACTAAAATGAACTTGTATTTATCGGAAAAATCAAGAGTCCTCTGCACTTTCATATATTTTTCACATTTTTGTCTGCTTGTAGTTGCAAAGCCCAAAGAAATTTGAACTCTGCATTTGCCATCATCATGGGTCTCAACACCGCAGCTGTCAGCAGACTCAACCAAACCTGGGAGGTAAGTGTGTGTCTCTGTGTGTGTTGTTTTGTTTAGTGTAGTTCATACACATACTTTTTGTTTTAAATCTAATTCTGACAATGCACCTTCCTTTCAGAAATGTCCAGGGAAGTTCAAGAAGCTTTTCTCAGAGTTGGAGCTCATCACGGTGAGACTTAATAAGATAAATGCAGTGTGAAGGATGTTCTTCTTTTGATTTGATAATCAAATATTTCTACTCTCCTCCCTCTCTGCCTGTCTTTCTCCAGGATCCGTCTCTGAACCACAAAGCCTACAGGGAATCCTTCAAGAGGATGAAACCTCCCAAGATCCCTTTTATGCCTCTTCTCCTGAAAGGTATCATCTCACACACACACACACACACACACACACACACACACACACACACACACACACACACACACACACAGTCTCTCACACACATGCACACACACTGATGAATGAAACTTTAATATGACTGTCCACTGCTCTTAGATATCACCTTTATCCACGAGGGAAATAAGACGTTCCATGACAACCTGGTCAACTTTGAGAAGCTGGTGAGTTGAATCTTTCCGAGTTTTTCTTTCAAACTCTCGAACCTTTTTCAGGAATCTTAGCTCGATAAACCCTCAAGTGAATTTTTAGAGAACAAGATGAGATGCATTAACAGCTTTCAGTGTGTTGCCCACGGAACCAGAGACATGTGGACAGGAGGAGCTGGAGATGGAACTGCTTTCCCCGTTAATCAGAATAGCACTTACCAAAAAAAGTACCGGTGACAGCCAGTGATCGGAGGCTTTTTTTTTTTGATTTTTGTGAACACAATATCTCCAAAGCGCCATTAAAGAATTTCTTCAAATTTGGTTCAAACATTCAGTTGGACTCGAGGATGAACTGATTATATTTTTGGTGGTGAAAGTTAACATTTTAAGGTCACTATGCCCTCACAAAGCATGTTTTTGTCCTCTTGAACATGATATCTTAAGTCTGTGGTCAAAAGTATATACAGTAGACTGAAATTGCACTTGCGGAGGCATACAACGACAGGGCGGTATTTCTGTTATTCTTTTTTTTACCTTTTTTTTTCTAACTACAACTTGGAAATAGCTGTGTTTTTTGCCTTTGTTAAAACCACTTTGATTTTAATTCCAACCTGTTTCAGGAGTGTTGCTTTGAGCTCATCACTGCCAAGTTAATCTTCAGCAGTAGAATCACTCCTGAGTGGTGCCAGGGGAAAAACACTGAAACAGGATTACTGGCTGGCTAATGAGTTCTGGTCACTACAAAAGCATAATTAACATTATTAAAAAGGGGTACATTTATCATGAGAGTAGAAAAGTGCTGCAGGAGGCAGAGAGCAGTAATGGAGAGGAGAGTGCTGCTGAGATTAAGGAGTTACTGCAAGAGACCAGGCTCTATTTTACACAAAGTTTCTGTTTTCTTTTCAACGTATGAATTGACAACTGACAAAAAAAAGAAATGATCTGCCTTATTTTGAATAAAAATATAATTTTAGCTGACATTCATGTTGTTGTTTATTGCTACATGCCTGTACAAATATTACAATGTGAAATATTAGGTATTTTTTTCTCTGCATTGATGCGACATGTCTCCTACACCAACAGCATATGATCGCAGACACCGTGAGGATGATTCGCCACTGCCAGAGCGACCAACCAGGTGAGTCCTCTTGTTTCTGGGTGAATTTAATTGGTGTAAATGATCCAAACATCACAAATGATAAGACCGTTTTTTTTTTTTTACCAGGGGCTCTGATAGTTTCACCGTCTCTGATGAAGTGTTGTATAATGAAGTGTTGTATGAATTGAATATTAGTGTTTGCATCAATTCACTGTGAGGAATCTGCCGCCATCCGCAGTTGAGTTAGTGTACTGCACCCATCCGTTCCACCCTTTCTCTTTCTCTTACAGTTTCTAAGCAACCATTTCCAGACAGTCTTTTATTTTCTGTGTATGGCCACAACAGTGTGTGAATGTGTGTGTTATTGACTAAGGCAGAAAACTCTTCTGCATGACTGACGTGCGTGTTTTGTGTCTGTCTCCTAGGCAACGAGGTAATCGGGGTGGACAGTGCGGAGGTGAGGGCGAGCGTTAACTACCTGCACATCATCGACAATCAGCAGACTCTTTTCGAGCTGTCGCACAAACTGGAGCCACGTGCTTAAACACACAAACCCACTGGACACAGCGCCATGGAGATCCTAGCTTCTGTGACACGGAGGACACTTCTCAACACAATGTCGCATACTCGCGCACACACACACACACTGCTGCCAAGTGGTGAAACCCACAAAGACACAGAGCTGCACTCGGCTTTAAACACTGGACATGTGCTTTTAAAGGAATCGCACGCTTTGTTAAATGTCTATGGGAAGAGAATCTGTGCAGCAGCGCAGAGATTTGCCAAACTGAGAGAGACGGTAAAGGAGGCTGTAATTAGTTTGTACAGTATCTATTGAACTGAATATGCCCTTGGTTTAGTTCTTGTGATGAGCTTTTGGTTATTTATGAGCCTGTCCAGCAGGTGGAACGTTTCCTTTAATTCTGTCAAAGTCTCGTCAGTTTCCTCTGGAGGTCAAATAGGACGCGAGAGCCTCGTCATCATTTCAGTCACAAACGCTCTGTGGTTATAACCTAACGGTGTCATATTATTTAATCTGCATACCACGTATCTGCCTCGTGATGCATGTATACGCAGGATACATGCTGTAGTTATGCAGGTGTAGGTTTGGTTATTGTACTGTAGCATATTATTCAACACCTTTTTTCACCTTTTCCCACTAAAGTTCTGCATTTTGACTCAAAACGTGCAGCTTCAGTGACAAAAGGTGCAACATTAACGGCGTGTCATTCCTGGCCTGTGAATGGAGCGTTGTGAGAGGTTTCCACTGACTGACCCGTGAGGTTTGAAACCCCGAAGCTCTCCTGAACGTCTCACAAACACTGTTGATGGATACTGAATAGTTGAATCGTTGTAAAGTCCTGGTTGACTTTTAACACTCCTCGTGCTCTCTGCTCTGTGATGTTTTTTTTTCTGTGAATAGATAATTATTTTACATTGTATATAATATGGACCTATACATTTTTCAGTGCCAAATGTCACGTTGAGTCCTGCAGCACAGATGTGACGTTGAAATCTTTTTTTTTAATCACAGATTTGTTTATTTTTGAGTGAGCTCTGAAATGACGTCTGGTCCTGGATCATGTGAAGCAGATCTGACTCCTTGTAGAGATGCTTTCTGACATTATGATGACTGATTTCAAGTTGTATATGATGGTATTCCTCACATCATGGGTTGCTATGGAAATACAGCCCCAGTAGTTAAAGTCAAAGCACTGCACCACAGTTAAGAAATAGCTTTATTCCACAAAATCGTGTTCATGAGCAGATTCTAACCTTTTACTATTTGTTCTTACTGACTGAAAAGATCACTTCATTCAGAAGGGATCATGTGTAAACTGTCTGAAAAGTAACACAGGTTGTGGACATTATACATGAAGCACAAGGGCACATACTTTCTCCCTTTGTAGTAAGAATGTCTGGTGGGGAATTTTACAGCTTTGGTTCATCCACTGATTTTTCAAAACTTCTAAAGTTCTTATAATTAAATAAATATTGGGGAGAAAAATTCTCCTTTCTGAATCCAGTAAGTTCTCATATTCTGGAAACGTATTCATGTTGACACATCCACGACTTGTGAAAAGCTTCTATTTGTCGTTCGAATCCCAGAGGAACCAGTTTGTCTTGTAAATATAATTATAACCCTGCCTCACTGTCATCATCGGAACCAAAATGCAGCAGGAGATGAGGGGGATCACTCTCCAGACCCATGAGCAGACCTCACTTGTGTTTGCATTATTTTGTCCTCGCCCTGCGTCTGTTCATGCCGTCACTTCAGTGGTGCATTTCTGCTCAGTTGGAGGAACCATCCGAGGTTGAGATTCCTAAGTGTAACGTACGTGGTGATGCATGTCTTGCATTGTTTAGATAGCTATGAAGCATGGGGGTAAAGTGCAATACAGTAGAAATGTTTGTTGCCACAAGTGTTCATCATCACCATCATTTCAAAACGAAGCCTTGTTGAGAACACATAGCTGCTCTCTCCTGCAGACCATGATGATTCAGCTGGGTAAAGGAAAATCTGAATTTGAAAAAAAATTCTTTGGTTCAGTTCAAGAATCGATCCAGATTTTTATATGGATCGGCATCAAATTGCACACAATACCCCCTAAACATGTCCGATTTTTTTTTTTTTGTCAAGAACCATTAATTATTCTCTGTGAAATCAATGAGAATGTAAAAAAAGATCCTGGATCTGCCCCCTGATCCAGAACCAAAATTGAATGGGCTCTACCGTGACCTTTACCACATCGCTGCACCAATTTTTGTGGTAATCCTTCCAGTAGTTTTTGGGGCAATCTTGCTAACAAACAAACAAACAAACGTGAAAACATAACCTCCATGGCGGAGGTAATTATAAAAGTGATCACAAGGGGAAGACTCACCTTAAACTTAATTTTATGTCATGCTATGTAACCACGTAGATATATTTAAAATCTAAAATACTACAGACATTATCATCCAGGAAGTGTTGCCTGATATTACACGTGAGTCTTGAGATAATTTCCTTCCAGTTATTGACGTCCACAAATGCTACATTAACAATTTAAGAAAATTTGAATAATATTCAAATGATAATATTCAATTTGAAATTATATTCAAATAGACCAATGCAATCTATTTCTATTTATATACAAACAAGCCAGTAGCCAGTCAGATTTACCTTTAGCCTCAGCGTACCCTCAAGTTCGGCCTGTATCATTGATTACGAGGCCAAAACACTTGATGATGCAAACATGCACAACTGAAGTGGGACATCCCGAACATCCGCTGGTGGCTGCTAACACCTGCTAACATCTACTGGTAGTTGGTAACTTAAATTGTGCAGAAGACCTTCAAACGTACAAGGGATATTCACCATCTTGTCCTGTATTCTAAAAAACTACTGGTCACACCAGACCAAATGCAGCAGTAGCAGCAAAACTCCAGCGTGTTCTAACTTCGGCAACAATTGAGTTTTATTCAGCTTTTTAATTGTGAGAGACGCTTGTTATTTCTTCTTTTTAAAGTCAAATTTCCAAGATGCTTTTTGTGAAACCAAGTCAGTGATTTGTGATTCGGCTGCGAGAGCTGATAAGTCAGAGCTGTGGTTTCGTCGTATTCAGCGTCATAGAGAGGCCTTGTGGTCGTCATATTTACTATTAACCATGACACACGTGCACAGGCACAACTCTGCTCCACCTCGTCCACGGAGCAGAACAATTGTGCTGAATGAGTAATTTATTGTAATATATTGTTTATTTATGTATTTTAAAGTTGACAATATTTCGGGTTTATGTGCCTGAGGTTTAACACGTGCACACACATCAGATCAAAAAGGTGTTTGTGGGTTTGAAGCTGCACTGCTGGAATGTAAAAGTATGTGTTGTGTTTTATGGCCACTTGAGGGCAGCAGAGGAGCAAGTTGGTGTGATGACGTTTGAGAAAACCACAGGAGGTTGTATTCAGTATTTTATCATTGTCATAACTGTGTAAAACATTTTTTATAACAATGTTTAAATTCTGTTTGCATGTTAAAAGAAAAACACAAAGTTCACAATGCAAGACAGGACACATTGAAGGCTTTGTACTATTGTAATATTGTCTATGTGTAAATATACGCCTACAGTTGTTATGTTGTTATTACTTATCTGTTGTAAATGGAAACCAAAAGAGTCAACAATGAAGCAATACGTCTCCCCCTCGTGACCCCTCAGCCTTCAGATAGCTGGAGCTACCCGTCTTTTCTAAAGCTTCGTTTTACTATGTGAACATTTTACTGAAAATGAATAAACTATAGGTTTTATGTGACATCCAGGTGAGCGGGTGGTTTATTTCGCCTGCGTTCACTCACACTGTGGTTGTGTATTACTGAAATGTCCAATGATATCCAACACCCTCTCTGAAGCTCCCAAAAAGAAGATGGCGGAGGTGGGAAGCTGTTTTAGAGGAATGTATTTGGTCCATCTTCGTTTTCTTTTTTAACACTTACACTATAAGAAACTCCATAGACAACACCAACATATTCAGAACTCTGTGGATCCCTTGTGTTATTAAGTCTAAATTGACAGGTAGGTCATAAATGTATTACTTTTGAAATCCTGCTCCTTAAATCATGAACCAGATTTGCACAGTTCTAAGGAACATGAGTAAGTAAAAGAAAGAAAATCTTGTACTTAACTGGATCTATTGAAGACAGTGGTATCAAGCATTTTGGGCTTGTCAAATTAAAAGCCAAGTGAGAAAATAAAAGAAAATGATAAGGTTTTTTATATTAAGATGTTTGAATCATGATTCTAAACTGCTGGACAAACTCATTTGTTTACTTTTTAAGAAAATCTGTACTATTTAATTGGATCTATTACGAAGCCTCCAACTGTATCAAAGTGAGTCAAGAATTTCCAAAGGAAAAGCTCAGTACAAAGATAACAGTAAATGATCAGATCTGTAGATCTATGGCAGCTGCTGATGCCCAGTGATCTCAGCAACTTCTTAGAAAGGGCAAAGGGAACATTAATTCACTGGTATTTAAATGGCACTGATATCAGATGTATCATTGACAGATAGTTTGTCTCTTTTCATTGCTGTTTATCTGTTTGTTAGCTGGATTTCGAAAGATGTTTCTTCGCCAGTGTAATGTTTCCCGGCAACTCTGATTGGACCATTGGACCACTCATTATTGATTACTTTAAAAGAAATAAAACATTGTGGCTCTATTATGGTGCAATAAATATGCATAAAATATAAGAACATAGAAAAACAAAGAGCAGAGCTGTCCTGGACGTTCCAAAGCTAAACAGTTGTTGATATTTAGTGAACAATTGTTTCCCCCTTTAATTTCCTTATTGTCTTTTTAGAGTGTTGGGTGATTCTGGGGCAAACACTTCTGATGCACGTTCGTTGGGAGCTATTGGTTTTTCTGTCTCGTGTTCAGAGAAAACACTTTGTTCTGTGCAGCTGTGTATAAAACAAAGTGTTTGCCAAGTGCATTTGACCAATAATATCACACCAACAGTGCAGACACCCTCTCTGAAGCGTATAAAAGAACGCAGCCTGCCCACCTGTCTCCTTCAAACTCTCATTCTCATCCAACAGTGCAGATCATCTCCAACCCCTCATCCTGCTCCTGTGACAGAGAGAGAGACGTCAACATGATCCTGCTCCTCCTTCTGTTCGCCCTGACCCTGGGTGCTGTGTCTCCTTCAGATGGACCTGAGCTCCAGCTGCAGCGTAGAAACTGTCCCATGTTCTGGTCCAGCTTCAACAACCGCTGCTACAAGTACGTGTCCACACGGATGAACTGGGCTGATGCAGAGCTCCACTGTTTGTCAGAGGGAGCCAACCTGGTGTCTATCCACAGTCTGGATGAACATAATTTTGTCAAAACCATGATCAAGAACTTTGACCATGCTGAATTATTCACCTGGATCGGACTCAGTGACCACCACAAAGAAGGCAGCTGGATGTGGTCTGATGGTTGTGCAGCTCAATTTTACCTTTGGTCCACAGGAGAGCCAAACAACAATAAAGGAAATGAAGGCTGTGTTGAAAATAACTCTCAGACAGAAAAGAAATGGAATGATCGAAATTGTAATGACCATATTCCCTCTGTTTGTGCATCTCGTATAATCTGTCCTCAGTGATTGTTAAGTCTGATTTAACCTGGTCACTGATCACCTGATGCTTGTTGACATGAAATAGTCCTCAGCAATAAAGATACAAATGCACACTTCTATGTTTGTACTCATTTCACCCACTTACTTTTCATACCTGTTGTCAGGTATTTGTTTTTGGTGATTTTAACAATTACAATGTTATTGTTAAAATCAATGACAATTGAACACATTTAGTGTTGAGTACAAATAAAATGATGATGATGATGATGATGGAAACACGAAAACAGCAACATGCAATACATCAAAATACCAACAGTAAAGATAAAATAAAATAAAACAAAATAATATAAAACAAAATAACATAAAATAAAAACCTGCTGGGATAAAAATGTTCTCAACTTAAAAAGAAGGCCAAAGAGAAGAGACGTGTTCTTCACAATGATTTGAAGTGTGCTAGAGACGGGGCAGATCTAATATGGAGTGGTACGCTGTTCCACTAGTTTGGGGCGGCTACTGCAAAGGCTCGATCGCCTCTGGTTATGAGCCTCGGTTTAAGTAAGTCCAGGAGCAGCTGAGTGGCTGACCTCAGCTCTCTAAGTGGAGAGTGGACATGAAGGAGCTCAGTAAGGCGGTGACAGTCCATTAAGAGGTTTGAAAGTTAACAATAATGTTTTAAAATCAATCCTGTGACCAACAGGAAGCCAGTGGAGGGAGCTAAACACTGGTGTTATACGGTCCCTCTTCTTCTTTCCTGTATGGAGGCGAGCAGCAGCATTTTGGACGAGCTGCAGGCTACAGTAATCAAGTCGAGAAGTTATGATGGCATGGATCACCCTCTCTAGGTCTTTAGGTCGGAGATAGATCTTTACCTTAGCTATAAGTCTCAACTGAAAGAAGCTAGACCTAACAACAGATTGTCAAATTTAAAAACACTGTCCAGATGAACACCAAGAGTCTTCACAGAGGAGTGAATCATAGGGGCTAGAGGGCCAAATTATTTTTGCGCGTTTTGGGCCATGTTCACTATTTACCACTTGGGCCACTATAGGTTCCTATCCAGATTACAACTTGCCCAGAGCACCACGTGTTTGGCAAAAAAGCCCCACATTCATAGAAAGTGCAGATATTAGCTGATATATGTAATGGAGGAAAAGTTAAAAGTAGACAAAAATAAATCCACTTAAAGTAAGGACACATGGAAAATGTTCTTAAGTACAGTAACTAAGTAAATGTACTTTGTTACATCCCACCACTGTGGCACTGTTATAGTACAACAAATATTCATAAAATATAAGAACATAGAAAACAAAGAGCAGAGCTCTCCTGGACGTTCCAAAGATTAACTGTTGTTAAAAATTAGTGAAGAATTATTTCCTCCCTTTAATTTCCTTATTGTCTTTTAAGAGTGTTGGGTGATTCAGGGGCAAACACTTCTGATTCACGTTCGTTGGTTGACTATCATGTTTAAATCATTATGTATTTATTAACAGCATGTAACCAGCAGAGTTGTTATTGGGGAGATCCAAGCAGTAGGGAGATGCTATTTATTCATAGCACTAATAACAATAAAACCACTTAATGAGATCATTAGGAGTCACAGCAGAGATCCAAATATGATCTATTCTATTTCATGTATTTCATTAAAAGTATCTTTGTCTTACTTATTAACTGTCTGTAGGTTGTGACAGTCGCCACCAGAGGGCAGCAGAGGAGCAAGTCAGTCTGATGATGCTGTGCTCAGTCATTTATTAGCTGTTGTCATGTCTGTGTGAAGTCCTGTTTAATTAAAGCAATGCTGTTTGCATGTTAGATAAAACACAAAGTTCACAATACAAGAGAGGACACATAAAAGACTTTGTAATCATAACATTGTCGATGTGTCAACTTGTGTTTGGGAGTTGTTTACCTGGTGTGAATGAGAAGACGTCAACCACAAAGTGACATATCTGCCCTCGTGTCGTCTTTTCTAAAGCTGCGTTTTACGAGGTCAAAAGGTTGAACTGAAAAATCGTGTGAAAACTTATGTGACATCCAGGTGAGCTGTTGGTTTTTCTGACTCGTTTCCAGAGAAAACACTTTTATCAGGCAGCTGTGTATAAAACAAAGTGTTTGCCAAGTGAATTTGACCAATAATATCAAACCAACAGTGCAGACACCCTCTCTGAAGCGTATAAAAGAACGCAGCCTGCCCACCTGTCTCCTTCAAACTCTCATTCTCATCCAACAGTGCAGATCATCTCCAACCCCTCGTCCTGCTCCTGTGACAGAGAGAGAGACGCCAACATGATCCTGCTCCTCCTTCTGTTCGCCCTGACCCTGGGTGCTGTGTCTCCTTCAGATGGACCTGAGGTCAAGCTGCAGCGTAGAAACTGTCCCATGTTCTGGTTCAGCTTCAACAACCGCTGCTACAAGTACGTGTCCACACAGATGAACTGGGCTGATGCAGAGCTCCACTGTTTGTCAGAGGGAGCCAACCTGGTGTCTATCCACAGTCTGGATGAACATAATTTTGTCAAAACCATGATCAAGAACTTTGACCATGCTGAAGGAAAAACCTGGATCGGACTCAGCGACCTCCACAAAGAAGGCAGCTGGATGTGGTCTGATGGTTCTGCAATGGACTTCACCTTTTGGTTCTCAGGAGAGCCAAACAACAACGAAGGAAGAGAACACTGTTGTTATAACAACATTAGCGATGATACGAAATGGAATGATGGATATTGTAGTGACCTATATCCTTCTGTTTGTGCATCTCGCATAATCTATCCTCAGTGATTGTTAAATCTGATTTAACCTGGTCACTGATCACCTGATGCTTGTTGACATGAAATAGTCGTCAGCAATAAAGATACAAATGCACACTTCTATGTTTGTACTCATTTCACCCACTTACTTTTCACACCTGTTGTCAGGTATTTGTTGTTTGTTGATTTTAACAATTTCAATGTTATTGTTAAAATCAATGACAATTAAACACATTTAGTGTTGAGTACAAATAAAATGGTGATGATGATGATGATGATGATGATGATGATGATGATGATGATGATGATGATGGGTCAATTAAAAGGAGGGTAGTGAGAGTGAATGCAGACAGAGGACAGAATGGAGTGGATGACTTGAAAAAAGAAGCATGAAACTAAACGGCTACTTTTATTTGACGTAAACGTTATTGGATTATCACTGAGTCGGTGGTGGAAGCAAACTGCACATAACATGACGAAGTTGAAATGATATTTATCTGACGTGCCCGAAAACAAGAGGAGCAGCTGCCTTTGCTCCTGATGACTTCAGAGAGGAGGTGGGAATAAGGAGGAGACTGTTTCAATGTCAAATACTAAATAAGGACTAAAGAGTTTAAAGAGTTTCTGGAAGACAGAATATTTTGGGATGTGTAAACAGCTGCTTCTGTCTCATTGGAGCTGATTCCAGCTGGCATGAACAAAGTGTGTGTGTGTGTGTGTGTGTGTGTGTGTGTGTGTGTGTGTGTGTGTGTGTGTGTGTGTGTGTGTGTGTGTGTGTGTGTGTGTGGTTTAGAACTAGGGAACAGTAAAATCTGTAGTGGAATATATAGAAGATAAAGTAAAGTAGATATCCATCAAAACTGTTCTTTCACACTGTTTTTTAGTGCATGATCTTAAATTAAACTGTTAATGTCAAGTTCAATTTTATTTATATAGCACATTTATAAAAACTTGGAAACAAGAAAACATTAACATGCAATACATCAAAATACCAATTGTAAAGATAAAATAAGATAAAACAAAATAAAATAAAATCTTCCTGGATAAAAATGTTCTCAGCTTGAAAAGAAGGCCAAATTGAAGAGACGTGTTTTTCACAATGATTTGAAGTGTGCTAGAGACGGGGCAGATCTAATATGGAGTGGTACGCTGTTCCACTAGTTTGGGGCGGCTACTGCAAAGACTCGATCGCCTCTGGTTATGAGCCTCGGTTTAAGTAAGTCCAGGAGCAGCTGAGTGGCTGACCTCAGCTCTCTAAGTGGAGAGTGGACATGAAGGAGTTCAGTAAGGCGTGACAGTCCATTAAGAGGTTTGAAAGTTAACAATAACATTTTAAAATCAATCCTGTGACCAACAGGAAGCCAGTGGAGGGAGCTAAACACTGGTGTTATATGGTCCCTCTTCTTCTTTCCTGTAAGGAGGCGAGCAGCAGCATTTTGGACGAGCTGCAGGCTACAGTAATCATATCGAGAAGGTTTGATGGCATGGATCACCCTCTCTAGATCTTTAGGTCGGAGATAGACCTTTACCTTAGCTATAAGTCTCAACTGAAAGAAGCTAGACCTAACAACAGATTGTCAAATTTAAAAACACTGTCCAGATGAACACCAAGACTCTTCACAGAGCAGTGAATCATAGGGGCTAGAGGACCAAATTAGTTTTGCGCGTTTTGGGCCATGTTCACTATTTACCACTTGGGCCACTATAGGTTCCTATCCAGATTACAACTTGCCCAGAGCACCACGTGTTTGGCAAAAAAGGCCCACATTCATAGAAAGTGCAGATATTAGCTGATATATGTAGTGGAGGAAAAGTGAAAAGTAGACAAAAATAAATCCACTTAAAGTACAGACACATGGAAAATGTTCTTAAGTACAGTAACTAAGTAAATGTACTTTGTTACATCCCACCACTGTGGCACTGTTATAGTGCAACAAATATGCATGAAATATAAGAACATAGAAAACAAAGAGCAGAGCTCTCCTGGACGTTCCAAAGATTAACTGTTGTTAAAAATTAGTGAAGAATTATTTCCTCCCTTTAATTTCCTTATTGTCTTTTAAGAGTGTTGGGTGATTCTGGGGCAAACACTTCTGATTCACGTTTGTTGGTTGACGATCATGTTTAAATCATTATGTATTTATTAAGAGCATGTAACCAGCAGAGTTGTTATTGGGGAGATCCAAGCAGTAGGGAGATGCTATTTATTCATAGCACTAATAACAATAAAACCACTTAATGAGATCATTAGGAGTCACAGCAGAGATCCAAATATGATCTATTCTATTTCATGTATTTCATTAAAAGTATCTTTGTCTTACTTATTAACTGTCTGTAGGTTGTGACAGTCGCCACCAGAGGGGAGCAGAGGAGCAAGTCAGTCTGATGATGCTGTGCTCAGTCATTTATTAGCTGTTGTCATGTCTGTGTGAAGTCCTGTTTAATTAAAGCAATGCTGTTTGCATGTTAGATAAAACACAAAGTTCACAATACAAGAGAGGACACATAAAAGACTTTGTAATCGTAACATTGTCGATGTGTCAACTTGTGCTTGGCAGTTGTTTACCTGGTGTGAATGAGAAGACGTCAACCACAAAGTGACATATCTGCCCTCGTGTCGTCTTTTCTAAAGCTGCGTTTTTCGAGGTCAAAAGGTTGAACTGAAAAATCGTGTGAAAACTTATGTGACATCCAGGTGAGCTGTTGGTTTTTCTGCCTCTTGCTCAGAGAAAAGACTTTGTTCTGTGCAGCTGTGTATAAAACAAAGTGTTTGCCAAGTGCATTTCACCAATAATATCACATCAACAGTGCAGACACCCTCTCTGAAGCGTATAAAAGAACGCAGCCTGCCCACCTGTCTCCTTCAAACTCTCATTCTCATCCAACAGTGCAGATCATCTCCAACCCCTCGTCCTGCTCCTGTGACAGAGAGAGAGACGCCAACATGATCCTGCTCCTCCTTCTGTTCGCCCTGACCCTGGGTGCTGTGTCTCCTTCAGATGGACCTGAGGTCAAGCTGCAGCGTGGAGACTGTCCCATGTTCTGGTTCAGCTTCAACAACCGCTGCTACAAGTACGTGGCCAGACAGATGACCTATGCTAAGGCAGAACTCAACTGTTTGTCAGAGGGAGCCAACCTGGTGTCTATCCACAGTCTGGATGAACATAATTTCGTCCAAACGCTGATTGAGAACTTTGACCATGCTAATGGGAAAATCTGGCTCGGACTCAGCGACCTCCAAGAAGCAGGCAGCTGGATGTGGTCTGATGGTTGTCCGGCTCGTTTTTTCCTTTGGTCCTTAGGAGAGCCAACCAACTACGCAAATGAAGGCTGTGTTGACAAGAACTTTCACACAGATAGGAAATGGAATGATCGACATTGTAATGACCATATTCCCTCTGTTTGTGCATCTCGCATTATGTGTCCTCAGTGATTGTTAAGTCTGATTTAACCTGGTCACTGATCACCTGATGCTTGTTGACATGAAATAGTCCTCAGCAATAAAGATACAAATGCACACTTCTATGTTTGTACTCATTTCACCCACTTACTTTTCATACCTGTTGTCAGGTATTTGTTTTTGGTGATTTTAACAATTCCAATGTTATTGTTAAAATCAATGACAATTGAACACATTTAGTGTTGAGTACAAATAAAATGATGATGATGATGATGATGATGATGATGATGATGATGATGATGATGATGATGATGATGATGGAAACAAGAAAACAGCAAAATGCAATACATTAAAAATACCAAAAGTAAAGATAAAATAAAATAAAACAAAATAATATAAAACAAAATAAAATAAAATAAATACCTGCTGGGATAAAAATTTTCTCAACTTAAAAAGAAGGCCAAAGAGAAGAGACGTGTTCTTCACAATGATTTGAAGTGTGCTAGAGACGGGGCAGATCTAATATGGAGTGGTACGCTGTTCCACTAGTTTGGGGCGGCTACTGCAAAGACTCGATCGCCTCTGGTTATGAGCCTCGGTTTAGCTAAGTCCAGGAGCAGCTGAGTGGCTGACCTCAGCTCTCTAAGTGGAGAGTGGACATGAAGGAGTTCAGTAAGGCGGTGACAGTCCATTAAGAGGTTTGAAAGTTAACAATAACATTTTAAAATCAATCCTGTGACCAACAGGAAGCCAGTGGAGGGAGCTAAACACTGGTGTTATATGGTCCCTCTTCTTCTTTCCTGTAAGGAGGCGAGCAGCAGCATTTTGGACGAGCTGCAGGCTACAGTAATCATATCGAGAAGGTTTGATGGCATGGATCACCCTCTCTAGATCTTTAGGTCGGAGATAGACCTTTACCTTAGCTATAAGTCTCAACTGAAAGAAGCCAGACCTAACAACAGATTGTCAAATTTAAAAACACTGTCCAGATGAACACCAAGAGTCTTCACAGAGGAGTGAATCATAGGGGCTAGAGGACCAAATTAGTTTTGCGTGTTTTGGGCCATGTTCACTATTTACCACTTGGGCCACTATAGGTTCCTATCCAGATTACAACTTGCCCAGAGCACCACGTGTTTGGCAAAAAAGGCCCACATTCATAGAAAGTGCAGATATTAGCTGATATATGTAATGGAGGAAAAGTGAAAAGTAAACAAAAATAAATCCACTTAAAGTACAGACACATGGAAAATGTTCTTAAGTACAGTAACTAAGTAAATGTACTTTGTTACATCCCACCACTGTGGCACTGTTATAGTGCAACAAATATGCATAAAATATAAGAACATAGAAAACAAAGAGCAGAGCTCTCCTGGACGTTCCAAAGATTAACTGTTGTTAGAAATTAGTGAACAATTATTTCCTCCCTTTAATTTCCTTATTGACTTTTAAGAGTGTTGGGTGATTCAGGGGCAAACACTTCTGATTCACGTTTGTTGGTTGACGATCATGTTTAAATCATTATGTATTTATTAAGAGCATGTAACCAGCAGAGTTGTTATTGGGGAGATCCAAGCAGTAGGGAGATGCTATTTATTCATAGCACTAATAACAATAAAACCACTTAATGAGATCATTAGGAGTCACAGCAGAGATCCAAATATGATCTATTCTATTTCATGTATTTCATTAAAAGTATTTTTGTCTTACTTATTAACTGTCTGTAGGTTGTGACAGTCGCCACCAGAGGGCAGCAGAGGAGCAAGTCAGTCTGATGATGCTGTGCTCAGTCATTTATTAGCTGTTGTCATGTCTGTGTGAAGTCCTGTTTAATTAAAGCAATGCTGTTTGCACGTTGGAAAAAACACAAAGTTCAAAATACAAGAGAGGACACATTAAAGACTTTGTAATCGTAACATTGTCGACGTGTCAACTTGTGTTTGGGAGTTGTTTACCTGGTGTGAATGAGAAGACGTCAACCACAAAGTGACATATCTGCCCTTGTGACGTCTTTTTTAAAGCTGCGTTTTACGAGGTCAAAAGGTTGAACTGAAAAATCGTGTGAAAACTCATGTGACATCCAGGTGAGCTGTTGGTTTTTCTGACTCGTCTCCAGAGAAAACACTTTTATCAGGCAGCTGTGTATAAAACAAAGTGTTTGCCAAGTGAATTTGACCAATAATATCACACCAACAGTGCAGACACCCTCTCTGAAGCGTATAAAAGAATGCAGCCTGCCCACCTGTCTCCTTCAAACTCTCATTCTCATCCAACAGTGCAGATCATCTCCAACCCCTCGTCCTGCTCCTGTGACAGAGAGAGAGACGCCAACATGATCCTGCTCCTCCTTCTGTTCGCCCTGACCCTGGGTGCTGTGTCTCCTTCAGATGGACCTGCGATCCAGCTGCAGCAAGGAGACTGTCCCATGTTCTGGTTCAGCTTCAACAACTTTTAAGCTCTCTCAAAAGAGAGTTGAAAACTGGTGTAATACCATCGATGGCTTCCTGTTTCAGTGGATATTGTGATTGATGTGGTCTGTAGTCAGATTCTGGTTTGATGATCACAGGTTTCATGTTTCGAATTAAACCCACATCATGATTGCCTTGAGCCCTTGAAATGTTGTTTGTATAATGTAAATATGCATGTGCATATTGGGCGTCTGTATGTGTGTCTGGTACCAGTTGAACAGCCTTGAAAGTGTGAACAACAGATGTAAATCGTTTTCTATACACTTTCAAAAATGGATTATACTGAACTACAGGATCTGATGTCTTTTCCCAAAAGTCAGCATTGCCAAAAAATGTTATCCACGGCCCCAAATCTTGCCATTTATAATTTTTGTGTTTTGACAGCAAGACATGTGAGTGTGAACCAGGAACGTCAAAAAAGGAAAGCATCCTCTGAACATCTGTGAAGGAACTGAGAGGGTGACTTATTTTCTGATTTGGGAAAAATTACAGAAACAGCACATCTATGTTCATTCCAGAACATGCAACTTAGCGATTACTTCTCTCTCACACAACTTTCTTTACAACTTTCTGTAAACCATCTTTTTTCAAAACCTGCATCTTTCCCTTCGTGTATGTGTGCAGTGCAGTGTAAATTTTCTGGATGCATATACATGGTGTCTGGTCTTAGTGTGACTGAATGGGCCTCATCCACTAGATCAGTGTTGATGGATGTGACAACAGATGAACAGAGATTCCACTCATACACATATAGCAGTGAATCAGCATTACACTTAATTCTTGTGTAAATCTGTGGTGGATCCTGATCAGCCTTTCGAACCACTACGACTCCTGATGGGGTGTAAACGAGAGAAATGCCCAAAAGACACATTACATCTCTTGCCATCAAATTAATTGGACAACATGAGGATAGCAAAAATGAACATTTGAATTTTTCTGTGATGCTATCACTACATATTGAGGGAGTCGTGAATTTTTCAACCACGGTGTTTCCTGAAGCCCCCACAGATCTAACAAATCATCCGCTCATTTTAGGATGTGTGTCAAACATATCACTCTTGATGACTGAATGTGTTGCTCCTGAAACTACAAGGAATGTAATCTCTTTCCCTAGCACTGTGAGTGTGTGCGTTGGCATATTAGCATATGCATCTGATTGATATTTAACATATGTTCCTATCATTAGTTTGTCTTTCTTTTCTAAAAAATCAATTATTTACTTCTGTGATAAATGTTTGTGTTGGTGTGGTGCATTCACCCTCTTGATGTGTGAGGTGTTCGTCATGATAGAGAGGCCCTGTGGTCATCATATTTACTATTAACCATGATACACACACACGTGCACAGGCACAACTCTGCTCCACCTCGTCCACAGAGCAGAATAATTGTGCAGAATGAGTTATTTATTGTAATATATTGTTTATTCATGTGTTTTAAAGTTGAAAAAATTGTTAATGTGCCAGAGGTTTAACACGTGCACACACATCAGATCAAAAAGGTGTTTGTGGGTTTGAAGCTGCACTGCTGGAATGTAAAAGTATGTGTTGTGTTTTATGGCCACTTGAGGGCAGCAGAGGAGCAGGTTGGTGTGATGACGTTTGAGAAAACCACAGGAGGTTGCATTCAGTATTTTATCATTGTCATAACTGTGTAAAACATTTTTTATAACAATGTTTAAATTCTGTTTGCATGTTAAAAGAAAAACACAAAGTTCACAATGCAAGACAGGACACATTGAAGGCTTTGTACTATTGTAATATTGTCTATGTGTAAATATACGCCTACAGTTGTTATGTTGTTATTACTTATCTGTTGTAAATGGAAACCAAAAGAGTCAACAATGAAGCAATACGTCTCCCCCTCGTGACCCCTCAGCCTTCAGATAGCTGGAGCTACCCGTCTTTTCTAAAGCTTTGTTTTACTATGTGAACATTTTACTGAAAATGAATAAACTATAGGTTTTGTGTGACATCCACGTGAGTGGGTGGTTTATTTCGCCTGCGTTCACTCACACTGTGGTTGTATATTACTGAAATGTCCAATGATATCAAACACCCTCTCTGAAGCTCCCAAAAAGAAGATGGCGGAGGTGGGAAGCTGTTTTAGAGGAATGTATTTGGTCCATCTTCGTTTTCTTTTTTAACACTTACACTATAAGAAACTCCATAGACAACACCAAAATATTCAGAACTCAGTGGATCCCTTGTGTTATTAAGTCTAAATTGACAGGTAGATCATAAATGTATTACTTTTGAAATCCTGGTCCTTAAATCATAAACCAGATTTGCACAGTTCTAAGGAACATGAGTAAGTAAAAGAAAGAAAATCTTCCACTAAACTGGACCCATTCAAGACAGTGGTATCAAGCATTTTGGGCTTGTCAAATTAAAAGCCAAGTGAGAAAATAAAATGAAATGATAAGGTTTTTGTATTAAGATGTTTGAATCATGATTCTAAACTGCTGGACAAACTCATTTTCTTACTTCTAAAGAAAATGTGTACTATTTAACTGGATCCAGCCCGTTCACTCCGCTCTGCTTCGGCCAATCGACTTGTTGCTCCCTCACTGCGAGTTAAACACTCATCAAAATCACGACTGTTTGCTGTCCTGGCTCCTAAATGGTGGAATGAGCTCCCCATTGACATCCGGACATCAGAAAGTTTACACATCTTCCGCCGCAAACTAAAAACACACCTCTTCCGACTATACCTTGAATAACATTTTCAAACTAACAATTTATTAGCACTTAAATGGCACTTACTTATAGCACTTTGTAGTTTTGCTTTTTTGAAGAAATTGTACTTTCTCAATTCTTGTTGTTCTGGGTTTGTACCCTCATGGTTGAATGCACTTATTGTAAGTCGCTTTGGATAAAAGCGTCAGCTAAATGAAATGTAATGTGATGTAATCTATTACGAAGCCTCCAACTGTATCAAAGTGAGTCAAGAATTTCCAAAGGAAAAGCTCAGTACAAAGGTAAAAGTAAATGATCAAATCTGTAGATCTATGGCAGCTGCTGATGCCCAGTGATCTCAGCAGCTTCCCAGAAAGGGCAAAGGGAACATTGAACTCACTGGTATTTAAATAGCACTGATATCAGATGTATCATTGACAGATAGTTTGTCTCTTTTCATTGCTGTTTATCGGTTTGTTAGCTGGATTTCGAAAGATGTTTTTTCACCAGTGTAATGTTTCGTGCAAACTCTGATTGGACCATTGGACCACTCATTATTGATTACATTAAGATAAACAAAAAACTGTGGCTCTATTATGGTGCAATAAATATGCATAAAATCTAAGAACATAGAAAAACAAAGAGCAGAGCTGTCCTGGACGTTCCAAAGCTAAATAGTTGTTGATATATAGTGAACTATTATTTCCTCCTTTATTTTCCTTATTGTCTTTTTAGAGTGTTGGGTGATTCTGGGGCAAACACTTCTGATACACGTTCGTTGGCAATGCTGTTTGCATGTTAGAAAAAACACAAAGTTCACAATACAAGAGAGGACACATGAAAGACTTTGTAATCGTAACATTGTCGATGTGTCAACTTGTGTTTGGCAGTTGTTTACCTGGTGTGAATGAGAAGACGTCAACCACAAAGTGACATATCTGCCCTCGCGTCGTCTTTTCTAAAGCTGCGTTTTACGTGGTCAAAAGGTTTAACTGAAAAATGCTGTGAAAAATTATGTGACATCCAGGTGAGCTGTTGGTTTTTCTGCCTCTTGCTCAGAGAAAACACTTTTTTCTGTGCAGCTGTGTATAAATAAATCAGTTTGCCAAGTGAATTTGACCAATAATATCAAACCAACAGTGCAGACACCCTCTCTGAAGCGTCTAAAAAAGCAGCCCGCCCACCTGTCTCCTTCAAACTCTCGTTCTCATCCAACAGTGCAGATCATCTCCAACCCCTCGTCCTGCTCCTGTGACAGAGAGAGACACCAACATGATCCTGCTCCTCCTTCTGTTCGCCCTGACCCTGGGTGCTGTGTCTCCTTCAGATGGACGTGCGATCCAGCTGCAGCAAGGAGACTGTCCCATGTTCTGGTTCAGCTTCAACAACCGCTGCTACAAGTACGTGGCCACACAGATGACCTATGCTAAGGCAGAGCTCAACTGTTTGTCACAGGGAACCAACCTGGTGTCTATCCACAGTCTGGAAGAACATAATTTCGTCCAAACCCTGATTGAGAACTTTGACCATGCTAATGGAAAAATCTGGCTCGGACTCAGCGACCTCCAAGAAGCAGGCAGCTGGATGTGGTCTGATGGTTGTCCGGCTCGTTTTTTCCTTTGGTCCTCAGGAGAGCCAACCAACTACGCAAATGAAGGCTGTGTTGACAAGAACTATCACACAGATAGGAAATGGAATGATCGACATTGTAATGACCATATTCCCTCTGTTTGTGCATCTCGCATTATGTGTCCTCAGTGATTGTTAAGTCTGATTTAACCTGGTCACTGATCACCTGATGCTTGTTGACATGAAATAGTCCTCATCAATAAAGATACAAATGCACACTTCTATGTTTGTACTCGCTTACTTTTCGTACCTGTTGGAGACTCTGATGACCCCAGTGGTCGATTGAAGGAACAGCCTTAAAACAGATAACTCATGTTAACGCTGTGGATGATCTGTGTACATATATACAGATGTGCACTGGTGGCCTTTTAAAGATTAAATTAAATAGAAAGTTAATTAAAGAGTTTGCAGAGTTTCTAGAAGACGGAATATTGTTGGGATGTGTAAACAGCTGCTTCTGTCTCATCGGAGCTGATTCCAGCTGGCATGAACAAAGCGTGTGCGAGTGTGTGTGTGGTCAGTGGCAGTAACATTTGTAGTGGAATAGATAGGAGTTAAGTAGAAATCCTGAAAACTGTTCTTTCTTCTTCTGTTTTTTAGTGAATGAACTTAAATTAAACTGTTAATCTCTCTCTCTCTCTCTCTCTCCCTCTCTCTCTCTCTCTCTGGGATAACCACGCCCATATGCCGTTTTCGCGCGAACCCCTGGACTGTACCTTT
Source organism: Hippoglossus stenolepis (assembly GCF_022539355.2). Taxonomy (NCBI): domain Eukaryota; kingdom Metazoa; phylum Chordata; class Actinopteri; order Pleuronectiformes; family Pleuronectidae; genus Hippoglossus; species Hippoglossus stenolepis. Next base: position 12,143,952 of record NC_061499.1, read on the forward strand.
GAGAGAGCAGGGGGAATCAGAAGAGAGACTATTCTTAAACACGAAAACAAATCCTCAAAATATGAATTGAATAGAATCTGGCATTTTAAACTAACTTGACTGGTAACAAACTCTAAGTCTTACAGTCGTGTGACACCACTGCATGTTTAGATATAAGCCTTCAAAAAGATAAAACCCCCGGCGGTGGGTGAACCTTACCTCCCCCCGCGGTTAGTTTTTAAATCCTCCTCCATTCACTGGATTTTAGGTTAAAACGTTAAAAGACTGAAAACTCTCTGTTGCTCTGAAACTTGTCGTAACACGGAGATAAATCAAAAATGACCCTCACGTCAAAGGTAAGCGACAGAATCACGCGTTTAAACGTAGCTCGGTCTCCTGCTGTGTCAGTGGAGAAGAAAAGTGCTCACGTTGTTGTCGGGATATCCTCCATTGTTAGGACACACCGGATAAAGTGGTTTATTTTGGCTGTAGCTAGCTCACCATGCTAACCCAGACTTCCTGTATTCACCGTGTGTACTTTATATTAGTCACAGAACTGGTCTCACGCCATTGTTTTGAAGCAGCTAACTGACACGTGGCCAGCTGCACACCAGTGTTCGCCGTTTACATGTCGTGCAGTGAAATGATGATGATGTCCTAAACACAAATGGCTGCAGGGTCATTGTTTTGTTTAGATGTGATTGGAGGGTCCAATCTGCATCGTCCTCCCATTGGTAGGTCAGAGGTCAACACCCCCTTTTGGCTGAAGGGGATGGTGCACGAGATTTATTAATAATAATTATAATAATGATATAAATAATACACTTTAAATAGACATGGCAGTTTCATTTATAAAGCACATACACAGGTAGATTCAACGGACATTAACAATAGCACAGAGACTAAATTAAATGAGGATTTAAAATCAGAACAGTTAAAAACAAATATCAAGCAAATGAAAAGATTAAAAACAGAAGAATAAAAGAGGTAAAGGAATTAAAAAGGGTATGTCTCTATAAAAGTTTAGAAATAAGTTGAAAGAGTAAAAATAATAAAATACATCCATGGTATGACCTTGTAAGTTAGCAAAGTTAAAGACACTATTATACAGGAAAAGATGGTAAAATAGTATTTGGGGAAAATGGGTTAAAGCAATGTTAAAATGACATTGAAGATAAAAGATATCACATGGTTGAATAAGTTGTCAGAAAAATAAGTTTTGGGCATTTCTACTAGTGGGGGTTTGTGCCAATCTTTGGTGCATGATTACAGGAAGCTGCTTCATCGTAGTTTTTTGTGTGGCACGTTCAACAAGCCAGCACGAAGGGGCCTCAGCAAGTGGATAGAAACATAACCTGGTAGACAATCTTAAAGATAAGTTAATAAGTTAATTTTATCAAGTTAGACATTACCCTCTGAAGCTTTCTGGAGCTGATAAGAAGATCAGTCTTGCATGCAAACACTTAAACTCTAATACTGTGCTTTGAACTGAAGATCTGTTCATAAAACCTGCTCCATCTCGCATCAGGGCTTTTCCATCCAGGTGATGCCGACAAGTAGCACAATCATTTTATTCTTCCCACCACTGATGGACTCTTGCTCCCTCTGGTGTAAAGTGTGAAATTGTGTCCACCAGACTGGTGTCTTCACATGGTTTGATTAAAAGATTGGTCCAGAATGTGCAGCTGTTGGTCTCTCGGTTGTAAAGTCAAGTGTATACACACATACCTAAGGAAACACTGTCTTCATAATGTCTTGCCAGTTGTACCCAAATGTTAATCAGTGGAATTCAGACTTTTAGTTCTGTGTTGTGATGATAACACCTAAGATTTAGTTTAGTATGACGCTTAATATTAGCAAAGTTCTCAAGGTCTTTTCCATCTTCTGAATCTTTTACAATTGTTTTCAAAATACATTCTGAGTCTATTCAATGCATAAACAATCATAAACGCACCGTTATGTCTAATATGAACCTTTTAGAGAAATGTAATTCATTGCCTACTTTTGTATTAACTTATTATATATTTTATTTAAGGAAATTAAGTTTTGATCTTTTTTTATTATTGTTTTACATCTTATTTTCTATGGTACTGCGTGAAGTTAGAAAACTTAGTGTTCATCCTTCATGGTTTATCTGCAATGAAGATAAATTGTTTATTTTCATTCAGCTATACTGATGTATTTTCTTTACATCATAATCCCTTCGTTGTGATGCCCTTAAGTTTCCATTTTGTCCATGTTTTTGTGGTTATATGTTGAATAATTTGCTGAATATACTTATCTGCCCTCAGGCCCCATGTTTCAAATCCAAGTTCATCACTGCTGAGCTTGCTCGTCTGTTCAGTCAGTCAGACAGCGAAGACGAATTTGAGGGTTTCCTCGAAGACGAGGAAGAAGAGGATGAAGGACGTCGTTACAAACGGCTGAAGACCAAGGTATGAAATGGTTAAAGATCGTTCCATTATTTGATGATAATGTTTGATATTGCAGCCAAGGCATCTCTTTGGTTTTCTCTCAGATGGTGTATTCAGAGGAGGACAGCGATGTGGACACAGGCTTTTACTCTGATGGCGACGATGCTCCCCCACCAAAAAGAAGGAGTCTTTTAGTAGCCCTGAGGTGTGTTCACTGGTCTGCACGATAAACAACAGTATATAGCAAGTGCCCTCACAATTATACACAATTTCAATTTCTGAATGAATAACTTGTGAAATATCGATGAAATAGTGTTTGTGATTTGGCAAAGCAATGTTAAATGGGTATAACTTGTGTTTATTCAGTATTAATCCTGTGGTCCAATTTCACAAGGGAATGTATTACCTCCACCATGGAGGTTGTTTTCATCTGTGTTTGTTTGTTAGGTACTTTGCAGGATCATGAAAAAACTACTCAACAGATTTCTATAAAATTGTGTGGTAGAGAGAGGATATGATCTAAGGAAGAACCTATTAAACTTTGGTGCAGATCCAAGATTCTTTATTTCCACATTTTCATTGATATCTCAGAGAATAATTCATGGATCTTGATGAAGAGAATAAGACATGTTTAGGGGACTGATATGTATGAGTTTGTGCAAGTAGTCGCAGATCCAAATAAAAATCCACATCTACTTAATTTAAATGTGGTTCCATAAGGGGACTGTTGAGCCTGTACCTGTTTCATGAAAATTGTGTTGATTCTCCCGAGACTGAAAAAGGATCCTTCTTTCATCTCGTTTTCAGGTTTCCCGTGAAAAGACTGTCGGCTCCCAAACAGGAGGCGAACAAAGACAGTCCTTCTCCGCCGAGAACCAGAGGAAGGCAGAGGATGAAGCAGAAGCAACACAAAGATGCAGAGGAGGAACAGCTGGAGGACGAAGAGGAGGACGAAGAGGAGGAGGAGGAAAAAGAGGAGGTCCTGTCTCAGAGTCTTAGAAAACGAGAGAAGAACATTCAGGAGAACAAGGCCATGGTGATTAACCATCACAATATTTTGTATGAATTCTCCATATTCAGACAAACTTTGTGATCCGGATATTTAAAATATCCCAGTCCCTCGTTTGTCAGATGTCCTTGACTCAGTTTTTCTTTGTTGTCGTCTTTCAGCTGTCTAAACTGTTTGCTGATTTGACCACCATGGCTGACCTGACTCTGCCCACCACCCTTCAAGTGAGTATACACACTAGCACCAATTTCCCTCAAACTTGCATTGAGGTTTTTTTATACTCTAAGTCAGTAATGGGGTTGCTACAGTTTTTTGTCCTGCTCTAAATTGCAAACACTTGTCTTTTATTTCTGCAGAAGAAGAAGAGGCAAGCGACACCACGGAAACGCAAGTTCGAACCAGAGATGGGGTCAGAAAGGAGGAACCCTTCCCGTAAGGCTCGTCCGCCTGAGAACTTTGGGGTGGAGGAAAAGAGCGCGCCGGTCACCCACAGGAGCCCCAGGACTGTAGACATCAGGAGACTGGTGGAGGTACGTCATGCAACACAACCTGTTTAGAAGAATCTTCAGTGAAGTACGTACATTTGTGCACTTAAGAGTCCGCTGTTTCAAAAAACAAATTATACTCAGAAGAAAGTGCAATTTAGATTTTACACAACACTTTGTATTGAAACCTTACTGGCTACATGTTTGTGTTCTCTCAGTTGTATCTCTGTATTGTGACTCGACAGGTGGACGAGGAACATGCTGGAGAGGGTCGGAAAAAAAAGAGGAGCGGTGGTTCAAGGAAGAGTCAGTTTGTGGTGAGGTCAGTGGACGACATCACAGAGGAAGACCTGGACAACATAGCATACCGCAGCAAGGACAAGATCTGGGACAAAGACCATGTGAGTCACATCAGGACTGTGCCACTTCACTGCTGTTAGTCAGGGTTGTAATTTCAGGCATCAGGGTTAGTGTATTCATTCACTGTATGTGTGTGTGTTTTTTTCTTCAGGGCAGCTCATGTCACCAGTGCAGACAGAAGACTCTGGACACCAAGACAGTGTGTCGCAGTGGTTTCTGTGTGGGGGCCAAAGGTCAGTTCTGTGGGCCGTGCTTGAAGAACCGCTACGGAGAGGACGTAAGCACTGTGCTGCTCGACCCGGTCAGTGCTAAAACTTGCATATTAAATATTTAATTTTCCATGTCTCACACTGTGGGTTTGGTGAACTTGAAGTCTTCTGAGACTCTAATCAGAAGACGAGAGTGTCCGCACTTCAGTTGATGATACCTGGGACAAGTTTGTGTGGGGGACATTTCACCACTTGTCCAGCACCTAGTGTTTGTCAAGTTTGGATGTGCATGCTTTTGTATACTTTCTGATCTTCTGGGACTGAAACTTTGATTTTCCAAAGCATTATTAGTTACAGATTAATAAACTGTTTTATTTGCTTGTTAGTAATAAACTTCCATTGTTCAATTCTTTCTTGTTTTGAATTTTATCTCTTTTACAAAAAGTTATCATACATAATAAGTGGTCAGGAGCCACGCTGACGAGCTTAATTTTGCCCACTAAAACAATGTCAATGTGTCTTGACCTACATTTTTACCATGGATGTCTCAAATACAACATGGACAACATGGACTCGCTTGTGTAGAGTCAGAACGTGCTTATTCACCTGCATTAAATTTGGAGCATTCATTTCCAGACGTGGTCGTGTCCCCTCTGCCGAGGGATGTGCAACTGCAGCCTGTGTCGTAAGAAGGAAGGCCGCTGCGCTACCGGCATCCTGGTGGGATTGGCTCGCTACAACGGCCACGGCAATGTCCATGAGTATCTGGAGAGGTGGGTCTCCTCATTCTCACTGTACGGCTTAATGTTCCAGGCTGGAAGCCCCTCAAACTAAAGTTGGTAAAATTAAGTTTTCTGACAGCAGATACCAATCTTGTCTTGTTTTTTTTCTCCATCTCAGTATTCAGAAAGAGCTGCAGTGAAGTCCAGAGTGATGAGCAGTGAGGAGAACCAGCTGTGACCTGGAGGAGGCTGTGGTGCTGCACAGTACTGTAGAACCTATTACAACGCACATCTGTAGGTTTAGATCATCTTACTAGAGAAACGACAGCTAAAAGACATTTGTTTTTCTCATGTCACTTTCTAAGGCACATACACTGTTAATATGTTTTATAAATGTTTTATATAACCTGAGTTAAGGCTGCATTAGATGCAGGAGAGATTTTATTGTTCTGAAGCCAGTTGTTAGTTTTGAGTTGTACATGTTCTTTGGAATGTTTTGACCCTTGATTTTTAGTTGAGAGGTTAATTTCTGTTCTGATCTTAAACATAGCCTTTTGTACCTGCTATTTTTCAAAAAGTCGTACAGTTTCCTTGTCATTCCACTGTACATTTGAATAAAGAATGGCATTATCTAACCGATTTGCCATGTTTATGTAACTCTATCCATGTAGGCTTTTATCTGGTGAATACTTGTTTCAGCTCTCACACTAAAGCGTGACTTGGGCCTCATTTCTCCGTCCGACCCAACGAGAACCTGAGCGAGTTGTGTCCGACTCAAGCCCGAGAGGTATTAGAGTTATTCTGTCCGAATTCTTGTTGACATGGTTACAGCCGGCAACGTTCATAAGAAGACTGAGCACCTTGTAAATGGCCATAAAAAATATTTGCTTTGACATTTATTTTTAAGCTATTGCCCACAAGTCACAAGCTAAGAAGTTGAAGCACGATGTTAAGTCGCTCTCTATCTCACACGTCTTTAAAGCAGGAAAAATCAATCCTGACACCTTTTGATTGCTGCACCATAGTTTCTTGATTGGGCTGCAGCAGGGGAGCATGCATACGATGGGGCAGCTTATTTTGTGTGGGTCTCTGGCTGTTATGTATCTGGTCAGCTTTCCCAGCTTGTTAGGTCAGATCTGAGTCAAATGGCGCCTGAGGCTGGGAACCAGTCGGCTGATGACCAGGTACCTAAGGGTACCTAAGGGTCGCAGCACCGTCAGAGGTCACCCTGAGGTCATTGATACTTTACGAGGCATCAGTTCCGGGTAATGTGTGTGAGGAATAGAAACGTATATTACACCTTTTCATCAGTGATTAGACACTGTCAAAAAGGAAGTGGCCCATCAAGTCTATGGTCTTACGTTGCACACTCATTACTAATGTGAGTGTGTGAACACTGTTGTGATCCAAAAATCTACAGACATCTTATAATCTTTTATACATTATAAATTAAAATATCTGTATTCATAAATCTGGTGTCATTTCACATCCAATGAGATTAAAACACTCGAGTGAAAACTTCAAAAATCCATGTTCTGATATTTAGAGAGTTCATTCCATTCCCTTCTTACCTCCACAAACACCTGAGGGTGCAGAGAGAGGTTGTAGATGTCTGTGTTTTTGAAGTGCTTCAAAGGGGTGAGAGATGTCAGGCGTACGTGAGCTGCTTACAATGTGATGCTTTTTGTAGCCCGACAGTCAGTGACCTGCCGGTGAACTCTCTCAGGTCAGTTTGGCTGTACCTCGGGTACACTTAATGTTCAGTGGTTCATGTTTTCTGAGGTAGACTGTGTATTCGCTCAGTGTTCCTCCATACAAATTGAAACAACAATCAGTAATAGATAGGTCCTGGAACTGAATGGTCACAGGTTCGATTCTTCCAGCATCAACTTCCATCAATGGAGCAGCAGTTGCTTCCAAAGGAAAAACAGATACTTCAATTTAACAGTTTTAATCACTTTATTGTCAAGTGTTATGCAGGCAAAGCATTTTTTTCTGCTTCAAGTTGGGTTTTTTCTTATTTTTTTATTGACATAACACGTTTGTACAAACCAGTTTTAAAAATATCAATAAACTGGAGCCTTTGAGGCTAACCTGGCAAAAAACTCATTATCAAATGTCATGGAGACGAACAAACATCTTTAGAAAAAGATTTACAAATGAGATGTCACTACAAAATATCAAAGAAAGAAAAGTCGGTTGTCACACAAAATATTACCAAAAACATCTAAATTTGTTTGGTATCAACCTTTTTCAACGTTAAACAATAGTAACTTTTTTTGCTTTCTTCTTCTTTTGTTATTTATTTTTCTCCAAAAACATGTTATGGCCCAAAGAGAAGAAGAAATTAACAGCAATGGTCGGACGTAGAAAAAAAAAAAAACAGAAGCACAAAGAGTAAAGAAGAGAGAGAAGCGGCACTACTGCAAAAAACTGAAACATGCTGTACACAACCTCAGAATTAACGCACACAAATACGAGTCCAGCAAAAGGCAAATATTACAAATCAAGGATAAATAATAAATTAGCCGAACACAGTGGGGTCCTGTGTGTTAACATACGGGGGAGGGGGCTTTTTAAAACAAACGATAAATTCCATAAAATAAACGTTTCTTTTAATTAAAAAAGCACTGAACTAACACAGAGCAACACCACCAGAAAACATCTCAAATATCCACACAGCTAAATAGCCCGACCCACGCCCACCCGCAGCTCTTATCGCCGTCTCCCCTCCCTGTGCTGTGGTCCGCTCTCGGCGTCACCCCCCCCAAATAATGCCGGAGAGCTCCCATCTCTCTCTCTGTCCACCTCACTCTGAAGCTCCCTCCGTACAACAGCTTGTGTTAAGGCAATTGTGGTACATCGGTCATGTTGACAGGGTTAGAGGTGGGAAGGGGGTTGTGACCAGAGCACAGAGAGGAGAAAGCAACGTCCATGACAGCGCAGCCATCTGACAAAACCGCTGTCTCACCTACCAGGTACCACCTGATGGTGAACCGCAGCTGTGATGCTGTGACGCCACCCTGTGGTACCTGCAAGGTGACCCGGCTTTGTTCGGACAACAGCTCTGCTTGCAGATGTTTCCCCGAACCTTGCGACGAACTGGCATGAAAACTTCCCCTGACAATGTAAACATGGTTTCACTAGGATTGTCATTAAAGTATTGCTTTCACTACACAAACAAAGTTGTAGAAAGCTAGATTGTTATTCTCTATAGAAACCTCTTTTTTTCTAATGGCCACTGCACCTCATTAGGAATGCATTATTTATAAATCTTTTATATGTGCTTTTTTTTCTACTCTTATTTTTTATTTTAGAACTATCCCCTCTCTTCTTCACTAACAGTTTATCCGATGACTGGTCTCAACACCTGAATCTGATCTGAGGACTGAACCTGAACCATGAATAAAACTCAAATTAGGTAGATCCTCTCCGGGACAGCATGGGAACACAAACACACACTCATTCGTATGTATACACACAAACACGCACGCACACACACTCCAACCCCAGACTGTCCTGGCCTGTCACTGCTCTGCCACAGTCCTGTACTATGATTGACCCTCAGCACTGTCTGACAGGTATGAAACAGGAACACAACTTTGTGCATAGAGTTAGATTCTGCTGTGATTCGGAAAATGTCTCGGTGTTGGAAGAATTAAGAATTAGCATTCCCTTCCGTCTTGTACTAATCTACATTCCTTTACCCACCGAGCATGGAATTATAATAGATTCATTTTTATTAAAGCCAAACTAATCTGTCATATGTTTAGGCAAACTTTTTTTGTTATTATGTGTGTTAGTTATTTTTTTGGATTGTAGAAGTTAATATTTCTCGGTTTCTGTTCATCATGTGATTCCATCTCTCTTTTGAGTCCCTTTTTCATGAGAGAAGGTTTTTTAAAGTTATGTAAAACAAAAAAAAGAAAAGGTATCCACCCTCACAGTCCCTGCAAAGACTCAGAAGAACAGGAAGTCAGCCTTCAGCAAAGGAAACAGCAGTCAGTCGCCTATTCAAACTCCTCCTCTTCCTCCTCCTCCTCTTCCTCCTGGTGATTAGAAGTGGTGGGTGTAGCGGGGTTAGAGTCACGTGAGAGGGTCGCCACAGCGACAATCTGAGGGGAGGTGGCGAGGCCTTCGGGGGCGTCTTCTTCCATGTCGTCGGTGGTGATGATTGCCACCGCGGCTCCGCCCTTCTTGTTCTGGTGGGTCTTGATGTGCTTGGAAAGGTGGTCACTGCGCATGAAGCGCTTGGAGCATTCGGGACACTCGAAACGTTTCTCTCCTAGACGGGAAAAAAACGATTAGCGAAAAAGAAAATCACGGACATCTGCAAATTTTTGGGCTTTGAATGGATTTTGGGATCAGGGTGACCTACGTCACCAGACTACCACCCTGTACCTGTGTGTGTTCTCCGGTGTCTCTGCAGCTCATCGCTCCTGGTGAACCTCTTGCCACAAAAGATCCAGTTACAGACAAACGGCCTCTCGCCAGTGTGCCAGCGCAGGTGGGCCCTCAGGTGCGACGTCTTTCCGTACACCTTCCCACAGCCCTCCATGTGGCAGATGTGCTGCTTCTTCTTTGTGGGGTCCCCGCTGTTCCTGTAACACACACAGGCCACGAGTTAGCTGGACTGTATGTGTATTGTTGAACATATTCCTTAACTTATTTAACACTTCTAGTTTAGATATGATAATAGATTTGAATAAAACATCCTAAAAACACAACTTGAATCACATTTTTTTTTTTTTATTAAGATGAAGTAATTTTTGCACCTAATGCTAAAATATAATACATTTAAAATGTTACTGCAAAGCTGAATACCTTTGAAAGGTTTGAATATTCTCTTATATCTTTTAGGTGCTATCTCCTCATTACAATGTAAAGCTTTAGGTGGTGACAGGTTAGATCTGTCTCATTAAGAAACAAGCTGTGATCAATCCATCCCTCTAATCACTGATTTAATGTCCCAATATTTATTTGTTGTCTCCTGAATCATTATATATTCAACCAGAGTTTTACTACTGCACCGTTGCATAGTGTGTTTCTAATTTGTCCATACCTTCCCTCTCCGTCCCTGCAGTTTGGACAAGAGCAGGCGACACGTCTGAGCCTCTTGCTGGGGGGTCCCTCCTGGTCTGAAGAACTTTGTACAGAGCCCAGCTGGTCTGGACTCAACGATGAGCCGGGTGCCACATTGCTGACGGCGACTGTCACGGGAGATGACTGAAGTTTGATCCCATCCTGACCCTGTGGTTGACCTGAAAGGTGATTGGTAAAATGGCAAATAATTTGACGAATGTTGTATTATCTGTGGGAGTACAGTGGCTACCAGCCGGACATTCTGTTATAGTTCAACTTTGAATGGTAAATATATATAGAGTATAAAAAAACTGGAAAGATGGAACGTTGGATTGGGAAACTCATTCAGGATGTCACAACACAGTCACTTTCAGTGTCCTCACCCTGTAGACCGGTGATGGTGAGGGGAACACCCTGCAACTGGACTCCAGCGGTGCCCAGCCCTGCGATGCTGACCGTCTGCACCCCAGACCCGGGGTTGATTTGTGCTGCGCTCAGCGTCAGCGGGGCTCCACTAAGGGACACCAGCCCTCCGCTCCCCACCGTCGTCCCACCAGCCACCGGGGCCAGTGTCAGCTGCTGTGGCACTGCCGTCCCCAAACCACCCTGCAGGGAGACAGTCTGCCAGGTGATCTGCCCAGAGGGGGACAGTGTCGGGGTACGGATGAGGACCTGGGCTTGGTTCTGGAAAGCCTGGATGGGCTGAAGGGTTTGTCCGGGGGCTAGCTGGAGGGTCTGAATGTGCTGAGGTTGCTGCTGGCCCTGACTGTGGGGCTGCAGCTGGATCTGCTGCACCAACTGGTGCCCCACCTGACCCACGATCACCTGCTGTATGGTTCCTGTAGCATCTGTCTGGGTCAGCAGTCCGTTGGCCTGATTCTGGCTTTGAGAGTCTGCCTCACTGCTCTGTACTTGTGTGTCACCCTCTGATCCAGCAGAAACCACTTGTGCTGCTTCAGACACACTTTCCCCTTCAGCTACTGCTGTTGTCGAGCCAATTGATGCTGTAGCAGGAGCCATCCCGGACATTGCTGTTGTCACCAGCTGGTTGCCATTGGCAACAGAGAATGTGCCATCTGCTGATTGGATAAGCTGCACAGCCCCGCCCCCTCCAACATTATTGATCACAGGCAGAGCCAGGGTCATGCCACCGAGGTTTATGGGTACCGTGGTCATAACAGGAGTCTGGGAGCCGTGCAGAGTCTGCAGTTGCAGCGGGAAAGACTGTGCAGGACGGATCTGCAGTGGGACCGTCTGATTGGCTGTAGTTGTCAAAATGGCCTGCTGGTTGGCTGACTGGAGGATGGTCTGGCCTGGACTCTGGGTCTGGTAGAGCTGGACTTGCTCCGTTAGAGCCCCGAGGGAGGCCGTCTGAGCCGAGCTGATATGGATCTGCTGTCCATCTGCAGTCTGCAGGTGAGGGATGACCTGATACTGGACCCCGCCCCCGGCATTGGGCAGGTTCTGAACCTGGATGATCTGGAACTGCTGCTGCTGCTGCTGCTGATTGGCTGCAACACTGTTGGCCACAGCCTTCACCTGCCCAACAGGATAGATACAGTGATACAGTTAGGAGGACAAACTGACAGAAAACAATAAACATTCACTCAAAACTACAACGTCTACACCTCTTTTACCTTACGTCCACCTGGAGAGCTGTCATTAGCCAAGGTGGTGGCCACCGTCACTGCAACAGGCTGATTGGTGTTCTCCTTGGCCATAGTAGGAGCCGCTGTAATGATCTGCCAGCCGTTCCCCGTGAACTGAGCTGGGACCAGTTCCAGCTGTTGGGGGACCAGGGCCTGACCCCCTGCTGTGTCCAACACTATCTGGCCCTGGAGCTGACCGGCCTGCAGCTGGATCTGACCGGTCTGGACCTGGAACTGCTGCACCCCTGCCTGGGCCTGGGCCACCTCCACCCCCCCCTGCCCTCCGATCTTACTGCAGGTGGCTGCTAGCAGAGCCAACGGAGAGGGCTGAGAGGAATCCTGGAGGAGATGGGGAGAAAAGACAGCGGAAGGACAGAGGGAAAGAAACGGGAGTGACAAGGAAAAGTGGTAAGTCAGGGTTGGAGACAAACAGAGCTCATGTGCACAAATATGAAAGTACAACATGCAAGTTAAAGAAGCCAAAGGGAAGGGATGGGCAGGTAACTTAATGCACACTCCCACAGTGAACAATTTGAATAGATGAAGAGGAAGAGTAAAAGAGCGAGGGGTGGGGAAAACATGGTGCACAAAAAATAAACCACAAAAAGCTGAGAGAAAGCGAGAGAGAGCTGTCAGTGGAAGTGGGCGGTATTACAGGAAGCGAGTGGGTGGGCGTGTGAGAACCACATTTCTCTTTTCTCAGAACACTGGAAGAAAATGCCGCCTTCGCTCTCTCTCCTCCCTTTCAAAGGAACTAGGTCGCAGGCAAATTTTTAATGCTATACATCTCTCAACAGTGCACGGAAACAGCCTAATTTCCGAATCAACTACACTGGAGTGGCAAATAGCATGGCACCAATGCTTGTCATACAACAAAAGATGCACTTTAAGAGTGACTGCCTGGCGGAAAATGATCTCCCAAGAAATTTACAACCTCCTGAAGAGAAGCTAAAAAGGGAATAAAACAATCATAGAGCCACATACCGACACTGCAGGTCTTTAAATTAAATCCACACTTGGTTTTAATGCATTTTGACCCTAATTCAAACAGACAATTCAAAAGTGCAGTGGCTGGAGTGTGACAGCCATGTAAGCCTATTCATGAGGCTCTGGGCTGGCTCTCAGCAGGGCTGCACAGAAGCAGGAAGTTGAATTCACCAGAGAAACGCCCCCAGAGGTGTCTGGCTGGCTGGGAAGGGGAGGGAGCACATTTTTGTCCTGGAGGCAAGGCAAAAAGTAATGACCTATAATAAACTCTTATTCCATTCTCATTTGGTACCTGGGATCCAGAACTTTTCCCCCTTTTAGATGCTTTCCCTCCTTCAGTTCCAGATGATTCCTTCTTGGAGTCTGCAGGGAAACAGAGGACAGTGTTACAACAGCATCATCCCAGCAGTGTTTCTGCATGGTACAAAGTCCTAGGACAAGCGATGCCCCGTGTAAAAACCTGATCAAAAATGCAGATACAGCACAACAGAGGTGATCAGTGAAGGCGGAGGAGAGAGCAGTAACCTCATCATCAACATCAGAGGGGCTCAGGAGCCTCATGTGTCAGATGCAGAGAGAGGGAGAGAGGGGAGGAGAGGGGGAGGGTACCTACCACTCATAACGCATTAATATACCGAGGGGGAGAGGGTGTAGTTCACGGTAGAAGGCCGGCCGGGCACAGAGGCGGAGGACGGCCTATGTGTTCGGCGCTGGGCCGTGGCAGATCTGCCCGTTTGACGAAACCACCCACCGGCCAGGAAGGGCGGTGCCAAGCGCGGGGCACAACCAAGCAGCCCCGGATAACGGTAATGACGGGGAACACGGCGACGGTCCCCGGCGCGGCGTCACCTCTCGCAGCCCCGTCGTGCGCCTCTCTCACCGGATGGACGCACCATAAACGAGCGAATTGGCGCTTGTCAGGACGGTCTCCACAGAGAAGTTGTCGGTGTGTGACCGTGGAGGCCCACCCACTTCCATTTAAGCATCAGGACAACACCCTCTCCGCTGCTCCTGCCCGCCGCCGCCGCTCCTGTCGCCGCTCCTGTCGCCGCGCGGACGCCTCGTCTCCGTCCGTTGCGCACCGAATACAAACCGTCACCGCCGTTTGTATTTTTCGCGTATTCCCTTTTTTTTCTCCGTGCACGGTTGATTATTTTAAAAGGGGGAGATACGGGGGAGATGGCTGTGGCTTTTGTGGGCGGACGCGCTCCTCCCACATATTCAGATTGGACGACGGGGCTCGGCGTGCGAGGGTCGAGATGGGAGTTGTATTTTGACGAGGCCTCGCCTTCCCGATCCGGATTGGGCAGCGCGCACTACAAGTCCCATGATGCCCCGGCGTGTGCGGCGGCGGCCGTGGTTGGTCGTCATGTTGGTGTGAGAGCGAGGGGGCGGGGCCTGGCGTGTTATGGGGGGTTGGGCGATCGGGAAAGGGAGGCGCGCGTGTGTATGAGTGTTTGTGCGCGCGCCGATGCGCGTGTCCGTTAGTTTCCACAGTGCAGTGTCACAGGATGAAGAAGAAGAAGAAGAGGAGCAGTGGAACACAAGTGTCATGTGACTTTAATTCTCATATAGAAAATCGTTTTGTAACTATATGTCACATGTTCACTGGGATAGTCGATCTATTTCCTCATTGTGTTCATTCATCAGCTCCACTTCTCCCCACAGCTCTAACTTTGAAGCCTACATCTTAAACAGAAATTAACGGGAACTGACAATAATATAAGCGGGAAACAATTATATGTTGGTTAAAAGTAAAGAATAATTTTAGTTGATCGATAAACAATCAATACCCAAAAGGTTTGGCAACTGAAATATCCTTTAAGGTATTTAATTGGCACAAACACTTTTTTTAATTCAATCAGATGGGATAATGATTGTTTTTATTTTTATTTCATATGGAGGAAAAATATGACATAAGTACAACTAAAGAAATAAAAGAACAAATGCATGAAATAATACAAAATTCAATTCGATGAAAAGAGCTATTTCTGTATTTATATTTGTATTTATTTCACTTGATTTACTTTATGTTTTGATTCGATTTAAAAAAGTAAATATATTTGGATTGTGGACTCGTACATTAACAATAACAAGCCAAAAAAATGCAATTTAGAGATGGCTGTTTTGAAACATGGGTTAGATAATTAATCAGCAACACAATAAATCAGTCATTTTTTAAAGCAAGAATGCCCCAATACTTGCTACTTCTAGCTTCTCAAATGTAAATATTTCCTGCTTTTCTTATGGTAAACTGAATATATTTGGGGGTTTGGACTCAAGGGAAAGCTGAGTCAGCTTGGGTATTAAGTTTCACAGAAAACATAACAGCCCCTAAAGCACCAGGGGAATGTACAGGGTTATCGGCTGTCCGCCAGAGCAGTAAGATCAGCATGGTGTGTAAAGTTGATTAGTGTTGATATACATCTTTATGTTACCCTAAAAATATGTGAAATGAGCAAGTTCAGCTCCACATGTCTGGTTTTTCTTACGCTGAAACATTTCTGATCAAGACTCAGTGGGTTTAGAATCTGACTTTTCTTCATCTGATGCCTGAAATGAAATATTGTTTTGAACATGGCTGCTGCTGCAGGCCTGATACACTGTCTGCTCATGTGGAGCACAAGTATTGTGGTTGTGTTTTCACAGAGACACACTCACACACCTGTAGTGGCCTGGAAACACACACACACACACACACACACACACACACACACACACACACACACACACACACACACACACACACACACACACACACACACACACACACATGCACTATAATTACTGCTGAAGCCAAGTGCCTTGATCCCGCCCCCTGGGCCATTCGGCAGCATGTTGCTAGGCAACGGGGTCTGGCCTGAAGAAGGGGTGTTGTCCGTGTCAGTATATGTGTGTGGTGGCGGTGATGGGGGTGTGATAGAAAGGCCATGGTCTGTAGATAACTACACCATGGAAAGCAGAGCTAATTTACTATATCCAGTGTTATTGTGATGTGTGTTGTTGAGAGGAATTAATTCACAGCAGCAGTAACTCAATAAAGTTACCTTCAACCTTTAGAGATCATGTTGATAACAAAGTGTTTTAGAGGCATCAAGAATTTAGGACCAACTCAGGAACAGAAAGAGCTGAAAATCCCAAAAAGCTGATGAATGATTTATTACTACAACGTGAAGAAAAGTAAAAATGGCTGTACTACTTGTTTTCCAGCTGCTGCCACTAGGTGGCGCCAGATACAAGCTGGGGCTTCTTAGTTTTTATCATAGACTTCATACTCATCGCTGCACCTGTCTCAGTGGGAGAATAATCAGATCTATTACTTCAGTAAAAGTATTAGCAATAACACAAAAAACCCACAAAAATACCACTGAATAAAAAAAGTTCTCATTTTAGTTGGGGGCCAATTTTTTTACTCACAGTTGTGCAGACGAGTCGTTTTATATTATCAAATTACAATCACAACACAATTCAAAAATCACAATGTGCTTCATAGGGCTAATTAGATTATTACATTATTGTAATTAATATATTAACTGGCTATTAATGCATTTACATGTTAGCAGAGAAGTAAAGCAAAATAGTAACTATAGATATAAAGTGAAGTAAATATTTGTGTGTGTGTGTGCCAAGTGTTAGATAGCTAAATCCACAACATCATATAAATTGAACAGGTTTTGAATATAAGTCTTATTCTGTGAAGTTAATATTGGTATTTATTGCTACTGCTGTTAGTATAAGATGAAAATATTCAGGTAAAGTTCAGCTTTGTAAAATTCAATACAAGTACAGTACTAAAATGTTTCTCTATGACAAACTAACTGTTTGTTTGCAGGTTGCTTCCTTTCACTCAAACTGATTACTCTGTGGTACATGTGTTTTTTTTAACTAGCCCAACATTGTAATTATAGTGCATTAGAACATAAGACAATGTTATTAGCTCTTTAATTTTCATAAACACACACACACACGCAGACGGAAAAGTTATTCACATCCAACCCGTTTTCACAGCGTGTGATTGATACTGCACAAGATACATTTTGGTGAGGCTACGCAAAGACAAACACACACACATGTATATATATATATATATATATATGTATGTATATGTATAAAATTCTTATAATTCTTTTATCAAAATTAATCTACATCTGAAAGTATTATTTACCCAAACTGTGCAAGAACAGATATGTGTGGAAACACTTTTGAGAGCAACTCAAAGTGTTTTAGATGTTTGCTGTAACTGTGTTACTAGATTTTAGGGGGCAGAGAAGTTTACATCCAAAAGCAGCCCAATGACAGTTTGTATAAAACTGAGAGCCAAGCAAAGTGCCTTGGATTTACCTGTGAAAGTTAAGTATCACACTGGTACACGTCAAGAGCCATAATCGGCTGGAGTATAGTACGAGAGAAAATATCAAACTGAACATGAATGCATGAAGTAATGAAGACGATTGATCAAAGCTGAAATTTGTCTTTTGTTAACCAAAGTGAGAAAAGAAAAATCCTTTTCCGATTTGGTGTCTAGACATCAACCTTGTACTTCAGACATGATGCAGCCCCTCTGAACGACAGAGCATCACATCAGACAGCAGCCGGATGTGACTGATGGACTTGATCGGTAGCTCAGAGGCGATTGCATTGACCACCTCACTTCTAGACGTCTGGTGAATCCGAAACACAAGGGTCTGTGTGTGTGTGTGTGTGCAGGAATGTTATGTTCGTATAGTGCATCAGTCGTTGAGCGTGTTTGCGTGTGTGAGTCAGTGCGTGCTTGCGTACAATTTTGTTTTTTGGTGTGATGTAGCCGAGCTTTCTGCACACACATGTGCGTAGGCGTGCATTTGTCACACGCAAGCTCGGCGTCTAGATGTCTCTCTTTCCTAAAGGTTAGCTTGTAAAGACGAAGAGATTTATGACTTGTACTGTCACTTGTGTGTGTGTGTGTGTGTGTGTGTACAGACAAGTGTTATCAAACATGTTTCACATAACTCTGCCATAAGCTGTAATTATGAACAGATAGATAAATAGAGATTCATAGATAAATAGATTATGTGTAATCCCATAAATGTGAATGACAATAGGTGATGTCACTCCTCTCCCGTGTCTCATCATGACTTCCGACTGTCTAGCATTACACTGCAGCAGGCACACACACACACACACACACACACACACACACACACACACACACACACACACACACACACACACACACACACACACACACACACACACACACACACACACACACACACACACACACACACACACACACACACACACACACAATGTTGGAGAATAGAGCAACTATAGCTGTAAGTGATCAATCATTCTTCAACTGTCTCATAAATCTAAGTGTGTGTATGAGCACGGCAACATGAGGAGATGCAGCCTGCAGTGATTTCTTTAAACTTTTTGATTCCTGGAAACATGACACATCAGAATACACTGCAGTGGACGTGCATGAGGCTCGGTGAAAGCTGGCGCCGCAGCGTTTTGATGACAGTTCAGTGATTGATGCAGCTCCTTGTCTGGATCAAGTGGAAAACAACCGGTGTGTCTCACCGGGCATGCTGCCAGTTCAGGGTGTGGGTTGGACATGCGTCTGTAACATGCAACCAAAAAAAACCTTTTGTCAAGATGTTTTTTCTTCTCAACGGATGGATGACTTATCATTTTTCCCTTTAGCACACATGCTACAGTGTGATTTCACTGTAGTGTATAAATCAAATGGTATATTCCTAATTGGAGGCCCAAGGATGTTTTTCAGTTGAAATAACATTTTCAGTAATCAAATCTTAACTTTAATTATTTCTTACCATTTCATTCACAAGTGGTATATAATTTCACTACTGCTCTGTATGTGTTATTACTTCTCTGTAATGAGAGATAATCCCAGCTCTCACTGTGATCTTATATTTTTTGCAATATTTGTAAGTTTGTGACAAAACCCTCAGAATTATACTTCCCTGGTTGTTGCAGCCTTCATAACTTTATTACAGTGACACAAACGTGCAAGTCAAAACAAAACCGCAAACAAGATTTCAACATTTCCTTCCTGTTAAAAAGATTGACAGTGTGGTCATCCAATCAGTGACAAGCCTTGTCACTAGCAGGTTCCTACCTTTTCCATTAAAATTGTTTCCTTATTTGCCATCATTGTGTTTTGTGATTTGTCGTTGTGTTTTCTAAGTTGCCGATTTGTTTTGCATTTTAGAGTCAACATACTTTGTCTCTGTTGGGAATATCAAGACACTTGGATATGGCTAACAGGTGTGTGTGGTTGTGTGTGTTTGTGCGTCTGTTTAAGTAAATATCAATATCTGATATGACTGTGTGTGTTTATGGGCATCAACTCTGACTTAAGACCACACGTCTGAAGCCCTCATACTGTATTTTTTCACCCACCTTGATCATTTTAGATCCAACAAAGAAGTATAGCTTTTCAGATTTAAAAAACAAACACTAAAACCACCTGTTGTTCCTCCCATAGAAACCAAAGACAATCTGAAGCCAGCATGTGTGCTTTTACTGTGTCTGTGTATATTGTCTCCCTATAACATTCTCCTTTTTTTCGGTCAGCGACAGTAATTGCAGGCATTGAGACACAGTAGCAGATTAATCAATATTCAATATCTCTGAGGAGATCAAACTGGGTTATGGGAAATTGTGACGTACATTTCTGTAATCATTTCTAATATTTTAAGTACGTATACATGAATCAATGAAGAAAGATTAATCAATAATGAAATACCTTTTAGTAAAATTATTGTTAAGACTCATTGCATTGCAGCAAATCCTTTACTTTTGACATACACGTTATAATTTATTGGGAAATTGAATGTGAAAAAAAAATGCTTATTCTACGCTCATACTGCTGTCTGTATCGTTCTCCCCTTTTACACACGTGTGCGTGCAAACACACATGAAGGTCTGCAATGCAAATACCGATCGACAGTTTACTGCTCTGTCTACAAATCTGTGTTCCAACAACGTGTGTGAATGTAATTACAAGCCCTGGTCGACTCAGAGGACACCTTCAAAGACTCAGTGTGAATGTGCAGAATGTGTATGTTGGTGACAACTCCAAGTATTTTACTACAGGCTCTCAAACTACTGTAGGCTTGTCTCCATTCATCTGTGCCGCGTTGTGTGTAAAGTGCATGTGGTCAAACAGCATGTCATACCTTCTCCTTCCTCTCCTCTTCTACACACACACACACACTTATTCGTGTACTTGTATCTTGTATCTTCTATCCCTATTGACAAACCTATACCTAAAACCAAGTCTTCACCCTCAAACAACCCTTTGAAAAAGTGAGAACTGGCCAAAATGTCCTCACTCTGTATGTTGTTATATCTGTCTATGTTGAAAATGGTCCACACAAATATATAAGTACACATACGCACACACACACATAAGTCTGTGCACAGGTGACACTGGAAACATTATTGATGCATAAAGTGAGGGGCAAAAGTCAACCTGCGGTCAGCCTGTGAAACTGCATGACCCTAGGAGTTAAAAGGTCAGAGCTAGGAGCTCCTGGGGACAGGAGGTGAGATGCTCAAAGACGTAACATCATTATCCAAGGACAATTAGATGGAGGGAAACAGGCTTTGGTTGTAGATACCTGGAGACGTTTGTCTTCTCATCCAGGAGGCTTCTTCAGTTCTGGCTGAGACAGTCATTTAACCTCTGTGGGGTCATCACCCACTCATTGGAGTCAACTAAGGCTGAGTCTGATGGAGTCCAATGATGCTGAGGAGGGTTGAAAGGAAAACATTGTAGTCGGGGGATAAGTGGTGCCCCCACTGAGGTTAAATACCTGGGACTCCTCACCAGTCAGGCCAAGATGAAGAGGCCTCATGAGAGGTGTAATGTCTGCATGTCTACAAAGTCTAACTCATCTAAGAAAACCATGACCTGGACAATCTTCACATGCTTGCAACATCATTATGGTAAACAAAAAAACAAGCAAAACCTAGAACTGAGAGTAAATGCTCAAGTTGAGCTGTAACCCCATAAATATAAGTTTTAAATCTAATTGAGGATATATAATGATAATTTCTGTTGTTGATAAATAAGGCAGTCACATGCTTTTTGACACTTATCTGATGAACTCCAGAAAATGTGCGGAAAATTGGGACATTCTGGACATTTTACTACGAGGAGGCTGGCAGGAAAACCTCTGGAAAATGTCCGGAGCAGCTGAGCAGCATTTGCGTTCTCACATACAGCCAGTCCGGGGAAATTTACAGGAAAATAAAAAGATAATTAATAACGGAAGCTCTGTAAAATTATGCATTTGATGGTTCAAGACACTGAACCACCTCTTTCTTTATGAAAGGTGGTCCTGAGCACAAGCGAAATGTGCTCTCCGTAGTCTCAGCTGTGCCGTAGCTTCACAGCCCAAAAGCAGCTGAAGTCAGAGATGCAGAATTAAGCAGAAGTGAAGGACTATTAAAGAGAACGGCAACCATGCTGTGCTTTCAGACAGTGAGCAAGCATGTGTTTAAAGAGTCCCTTTGAAGCTAAATGTGAAATGATTAAGTCCGCTTAGAAGTCTGTGTGGCTCTGTAGTGTGTGTGAGTGTGTGTGTGTGTGTGTATGTGCGTGTATGTGCATGTGCGTGCATGGGCCTCTTTGAAGATGGTACTCTTGTATGAGTTCAGGAAGACCTTTACAGCAGCGCTAAGTGGAGGGTGCAGCACGCCATAAAGATCCAAGATAAGTGTGCAAGTGTGTGTGTGTGTGTGTGTGTGTGTGTGTGTGTGTGATAGTCGTTCAGTGCAGGACCTGACTTGACTTGCGGGCCTGGTAGAGCTGACGCCAACCACTTGTTCCTGACTGTCTGTGTATGTAGTGAATGACAGCCCAGAGGCAGTGCATGTGTGTGTGTGTGGTTGGATGGGAACAGATGCGTTTCATGTTTGACGGGAACCATCAATAAAACAGCAACCATGAAATCACCTCAAAACCACCTGAACCTGGTCCGAGAGAATGTGTAGGAATGTGTGTGAGCCTGTGTGTTTGTGTGTGTGAGAGAGAGAGAGAGAGCGCGCATAAAAGAGAGACTGAGGGATGGTGTAGGATGTGTATTGACCTGCTTTCTTTTCTCTTATCTGTTTCGTGCCTCCATCCACCCTGATTGATGACCATGAGGCTCAGAATGTGTGTGTGTGTGTGTGTGTCCATTGATGGTTGGTGTGTAAACATGTGAATGAGTGTAAGTAAATGTACAGACAATCTGGTTTATGCTTGTGTTGCAAACTGCAGACGTGTTGAGCTAAATCTTGGAGTTGTTTTGTGTTTCTTTGTGGAATAAATTAACAATTTGTTGCACGGCAATTAGCATGAAAAAGCAAGCAGCTTTTTTCCAGTCAATTTAACATCAAGCCATCTCTTAATCCCCCCTCTCTTCCTCTGCTCCCTCAGCCCCTGCATTTTATGGCAGGCATTGTGGCGAGGTGAAACGCATTGAGTGGGAGGAGCACTAGTTAACCAGGAACATAGTATGAATGGTGTGTGTGTGTGTGTGTGTATGTGTGTGTCTGTGTGTGAATGCTTGGTAGTATCTGCATGCCAAAGTGTTCTTTGGCTCACATAGAATAATTAATGATAACCTTTACATGAACGCACACACACACACACACACATATGTATATAGTTGAAACTAGACAACTTCAGTTCAAGTACTTCAGACTGTCAATTAGGATTTGAAGTATTTGACCTGAAAAAGTTGATGTGTTAATTATGAAGTGAAAGCGTTCAACACACTATACTTGAACTGTGGCAGCGAGCGTAACCACTGGAAGCAGAGGAAGTGTAATGCACTGAGAGTGGATCATTTTCGGTGAAGTGAAGTGGAGATAACTGTGTTAATTGTGGGTTTGAGGCAGGCGCTGACGGCATCTGCTACAGTGTGTTAGCGACAGTAGATGAATTGTCTGCTCAAGGGTAAAAACAACAGCTGTAGGGATTTACACGGAGCTGCGTTCTCCATTTACATTCAGGTGGATGTAGGAGACACATGTTTGGGATGATTTCCGTTGGATTTAGGTTTTTCTGGAAACTTTTCCCCAAATCTCTTCAAAAGAGGAGACAAATAAAACTCTTTTTAAAAACAAAACACACAAACACACTTAATTTCGACACAAACAGCCATGGCTGTCTACTCTATCACTACTTGCCTCAGACAGACGGATGGACTGCTGGCCAATGACACACATAGCACACAAACACACACACAGACAGACACACACAAACACACACACCTCGAAGATGACCTAGACCCCCCACGCTGAGGTAGCAGTGATCAAGTGCATCAAGTTCATCCATCAAGACTGAAAGTGAATAATGGCGTCTGGAAGTGTATGATTATGCTCCTGGGCTTCAACGCATCAATCAGCGGACACACACACATTCAAGCACACATTAAACACAGAGAAGACGCAGAAGTTGAAAAATGAACAAGAGTAAATTAATCTCCTCGTCTCAAACGTGTGTGTGTGTGTGTGTGTGTGTGTGTGTGTGTGTGTGTGTGTGAACGAGGGATGAGGAGTGTTATTGGTGAAGAGAACAGAGATCACGGTCAGAGCAGGATTTAATCAAGGAAAGAGAGCGAGAGGCAGTTTCTGTGGGAGAGAGGGAGAGTAGTGAGGTTCATCTGAGTGCTCTTCTCTTCTGTGGTTCATACTGAGCAACATCACCCACTTCAGCTGCAGAAAATCATCTCAGAGAAGCCTTAAAAAAAAAAAGCTTAAGAAATCAAAACATGTGTGACATGTAGAATCATCATCCTTCCTCTACTTAGGTCCCCTGCTCTCACCATCATCCCCCTTCTTCTCTGGTGTGTGGAACAAGCTGCGACTAGGAAGGTATAACTCAGAAACAGGGTGTGTGTGTGTGTTTATGAGTCAGCTCTGGAAAATAGGCCATGATAACAGACTTTTAAATGCTGCATCCACTCTAATTTAGCATGTTAACAAATAGAACAGTCGCCAGATGCTACAAAAACAATAGTTACTCTTGGGTTTTTCCAGAATGTAGTATGGAAGAAGTCATGTAGGTTCAAACAACAGACTTGTTAAAGGGGAATTCCTGTTTTTTTTAACCTGGGCCCTATGTTGATAAATGCAGGTGTGCATATTAATGGTAGCCTATACTTACAAAAAACAGTAAATTGCCTCTGTGGCTACACTGTAATAATATATTTTTTTGTGCCAATTTAAGGCTCAAATTTATATTCTAGATCCTTGCTAAGAGTTTTGCAAAAACTTGTCTTGCTCAATGAGATGTCTCACTCTCAAGTCTCATGAGACTTGATGCAGGAAGAAGGAAGTGGAAACATGAGTGAGAGCAGTTTGGATTTTACACAGAGAAATTATTACGGCTGAATCTTTTTCTGAGGTGGACAATGTCAATGAAGCATTAGACTTCGATGAACGTCCCTACTTGTCTGAGTCGCAGTATACGGACGCAGAGACATTGAGCAAGACATGTGTTATGCCTTTTATTGGTGAAAAAAACAACTTGTAGTTGACATTTCGTGGACTGTCGCTGTTGTTCCATACAGATTAAATTGTAGAATCTGCTCTTTGTTTGTTTAAGCAAAACTACTCAACCGATTACCATGAAGTTTTGTGGAGGGATGGGGCACGACGCAAAGGATTCTGGTGCGGATCTGGATCACGGGGCGGCGAAAAATGTTTTAGGGACTGATATTTATGTGTGTGTGTGATTTGCAGATCCAAATAAAAATTCAGATCTAATCAAGTTAAATGTGGTTTCATAAGGGGACTCTTGGACATTGGTGCAGGTATGCGTTCTACTGAGTGCCATTCTAGTTTGGTAACAGAGTTTGAATTGAAGTTTCTACACTGCATTACCACACGTACAACAATAGCCTAATAGTCTGTGATTGAATTTGAAATTATACAAATAATATTATTAAACAATTCCTGTGTTGAATGGCAGGAGAAAGAACAACAAAGGACATGGTTTGCAAAACTAGTGTAATATGACAAATGACTATTAAAACTCTGACATGACCTTTAAATTATTTTTTTGTGGATCGGAGAAGATAATAACGATAGACAACCGACGATTAAACACTGAGAAAGCAGGTAGAAGGAGAAAAGAGGGAAGAGGGAGGAGACAGGAGATGATTATTCGAAAAATTGTGATGTTCTGTGAACCAACCTGTTACCACTCGTCATGTGAAAAATGAAATGATTGGGGGTGACAGAGTGAACACATTAGTGCTTGAAGGTGAGGAATAGAGCTCAACAGTGAGGGTCAATGGGCACAAACTGTTTGATGTAATGCTATAGAAAAAGATAATGTCACCTTCACTGCCACATGTAAGGATTTTTTTATTGTTATATGTGATTTAGATGTGTGTATTTTAAATATTTAGAAGACTAGATAATGCAGAGGCAACATGAGTGGATAAAATGAATCGATCTGCAATCAACACACACACGCACACACACACACAAACACACACAAACAATCCCTTTGAAACATCTGACCGAGCCACCAAACGTCAACAGCATTTGAAGGAATCGATGAAGACGACTCCTTCAGAGGCATCTCGTTAATATCTTGGCACGCAGAGCGACTTCCTCGACATAAATCTGCAACTTTATTGTCAGTAGTTAACAGAGACAAGACGAAAGTTGATGGCGCGGCGGAGAAACTCATAACGCAAGCAGCTTTGGTGAGGATGCTTGTTAAAAAGATGCTATTTTGCAGCACAGTGTGTGTGTGTGTGTGTGTGTGTGTGTGTGTGTGTGTGTGTGTGTGTGTGTGTGTGTGTGTGCGCTGGGGTTGGGGTTGGGGGGAACACAGAATGAGAGCTTTTCATCCACTCCAGTTACTAATCATGGCCTCATTCTCTCTCACCCTGCATAATTCTCTCCTTCACCGCCTTTATAAATCTCTCTCCACTCCCCTCCTCTTCCTCTCTTTCTGAGGGCAGAGACAGCAGATGTGTTGGCAGGTTAAATGACCTCTGTGATGTATGACTTAACAAACCGCGGGCATCCATCAACCCAAACCTAAGTGTGTGTGTGTGTGTGTGTGTGTGTGTGTGTGTGTGTGTGTGTGTGTGTGTGTGTGTGTGTGTGTGTGTGTGTGTGTGTGTGTGTGTGTGTGTGTGTGTGTGTAACAAAGAGACGCTACTCATAAAGTGCAATTTCAATTTACCCTCAGCTCAAACTTGCGTCTCACACACGGCAGAGGCCTCCCCTCTCCTCACCTATGAGGCAGTCCTCCCCCACTCATCATTTCCCTTCATTTTTATGAATGAGTGTGTCTCCAGGAACATGTAGATGTGGTGTATGCATGAATGTGAATGAAGCACCACCACAGTCTAATTACTTAATCCATGTTTCCCTGAGTTCTGCTGCATAGAAACACAGACGAGAGACGCCCTCTCTGACCCCTGTATGTGTGTATGTGTGTGTATGTGTGAATCCGAAGCTCTCTTTGATGAAAAACATGCATCTGCACGCAACAACATCAGCCGTGTGACCACCCCTTTGTTCTGCTTTGTTTTACTAGTATATCCCTGCACTTGTCTATGGTTGTACTATCTGATTTGATTTGAGAGAATAAAACGATTGAAACGACAGACGACAGGCGATGGACAAAAAGTGAGCCAAGGAGGATTTGTTTCCACCCGTCTGGTGGTGGAAGAATGGGACATGGGCCAAGAAAGAACCCGTAAATCTTTGTATAGATCCAGGATTTTTTTTTTCAACTTCTGAAACATTCCGAGATAAGGTTGTTCTTTTATATTTTCCCCAATTTCCATGGGAATGATTCATGGATTTAGATTTTTTTATTTTAAACAGACAAATTTAGAGTAAAGATATCTATGAGTGATTGGATTTTAGGGGACTGTTGGGCCTTGCCGGAGGTATGTGCTCTGCCATCCGATTCATTCTGTAACGGCAAATGAAGGAGGAATCTTTTAAAATCGCTTGTGTGAATGTTTTTGTTATTTTTTTATCACTATTTTTTTTCTGACTCTGCTGCCACAGTCGTCCATCTGTGGCGTGCTGACAGACGGCGGACGTGCCCCCCTCTCCACACAGTAATTACAGGAAGGCGAGGAGGAGCTGCTCCAGGCACATCCTGGCACACAGCTCACCTGGAAAACAAGTTCACCTTTGGGTGAATCTTCTCTGCCGAGTGCCCCTACACTTACGTACCAAGGTGATGGGGCAGCTGTAGATAGCTTGATTTCGGTCTGTTACAGTGGATCCAGTGGTGACTATAATTTTTGTGTCCATCTATATCTTTCCTAATGGACAAATGTATTAATTCCAAACTCCAAAATATGACTAAATACACCAATTCTTTGTTGTTCTATCAGACTTTGACTGTGATATTTCTGGATCAAAATGAGCTGCTGGAGAGTGGAGAAGAAGATTATTCAAGTTTTTGTTTTGTTATGAATAATAATCAATATTAGTGTCAATATTACACCAATATTAATAATTCATACAACAATGACATTAATTGAGTAATGGCTTTTTATATTCAGGGTAAACTTTTCTTAAAGTGAATCATGAATGGGATAATTTTCAAGCTCAACCTTTTTAAAGAGAGATGAGTCATGTTGTCAGGGATGTGCTGGTGCTTGTTTTATGGCATTTAATTGTATCGTCTTTTATACAGTATCACATGTCCTGCATTGCTTGTGTCTTGTGCCATGTGTTAATGTATTTTCTTGTGTCATATGCTGCTACTTGTGTATATTTAAGTTTAACATCCAATCGAAAATAGGGACAGCAAATTAATTTAATATAATCCTTATATAAATATTTATTAATTTATAGATAAGGATGTAAGATGTAACTTGAACATGAATCTTTATACTAACCATATTTCAATTGTCACAGATTCACAGAAAGACGGCACAGAATCTTCAACCTATTTGCTTTTTTCCCTTCTTTTTCACAAATGGATGGTTGTAATGAATGTATGTTCAGCCGCTCGTCTTTTGACTTTTGTGATCCTCCCACTAATTGTCTCAGCGGGGGGAAGCTGACCAAGATGGCTGCGCTGCCCTCTGGATCACTGCGACTATCGCTGCGGCAACAAAAGAGGAGATGAGGAAAACAGCAAGGAGAAATAAAACACTTCACCCACCCCTTTCCCAGAGAACTGCCAGATCTTTATTTCACTCCTTTCTTTCCACTCTCTTCTGTCTCAGTGCCCACAAAGTGATTGGAAAGCACACGACAATCTTTTTTGTTGTCGTTCGATGGCGCGTGATAATGTGGTCATTATCATCGCTAAGGGAACAGGTTGGGGCTCAGACAGGGTTTCATTGGGGGTCTTTAAAGAACACACACACACACACACACACATATATATAAACACACACACACTCACACTTTCAGTGTGGGAAAAGAATGCTTCTAAAAGAGGGACAGCTGTTTGGGTGGCTCGGGAGGATGGCGATCAGGTTAAGGGGATGATGGCCTACTGTAGACTCCACCTGTGCATTCAGCCACGCCTGAGGCTATGTGGGGGGGAAACAGGGCTCAGCGTGGGAGTGTGTGATTTTCTCCTGTCCACTGCTGTGGCTGTGTATTAGTGTTTGGGGGCTGTCCAAACAATAATCCACAGAGCTCATTTTAATGCGATTTTGTTAAATGAACACTCACAACTGACTTCTCCTCACGAGAGCAGAAACTACGAGGCAGTGGAGTTGACTTGAAGACATTAAAAGTTTCAAAGAGCAGACAGAAATTCAAGCTCTCTGCTGGAGTGAACCATTTGTCTTTGCGCAGCATCACCAAAATTAATCTTGCCCACTATCAATCACATGGTGTGAATGCTGGGTTGGAATGTGATTAACTTTTCTCTGTGTGTGTGTGTGTGTGTGTGTGTGTGTGTGTGTGTGTGTGTGTGTGTGTGTGTGTGTGTGTCGTCAGCTGATTTCATTCCAGCTGCTCATAGAACAAGAGAGACGAGGGAAGGACAGGGAGGCAGTTAATACCAAACAAATGGGTGAAATTGATTAAATCTTGCTGTTTTATTAAATTTGAAATTCAAATGAAATGCTCCCTCTGCATGTGCTTTTGATCATAGGATGGCTTTAGAGGCCGTGCATAATTCTGGGTTATTTCCAGGTGCCTGCGTCACTATATTGGGTAACCATCCGTGGCTTGAAAAGGATTGGAACTATTCTTCACACCCAAGTTATTAAAGTTGTTCCTCGCAGTTTATAGTTTGAGTCCGAGCTCGGTTTAAATGATTTAACTGCTGCGTTTAAATGATTTGCAAAGTTGAAAAACAGGACAGGAAGAGGCGTTTTTGTTTCTTAAAGACAACATTTGTTTTCAGCTGAATGAGATGAAATTGCAGAGGCAGTGGTGGCAGTTTCCTCCCTCTCCTCCCCCAGGGCTGACTGGATACGCCCCAGGGACAGGATGGGACGGACGGGGCCGGCCTCTCATTCATCAGCCTCTCCCTCTGCACGGCTTCAAAACATCAGTGAAAACAACAGCCTGTGGATCTGAGACAAAGTGTTTCTGTCCAACACATCAGGTCGGGTCGCTTGAGACTGTCAAGACCCTGAAGCACCTTTACTGAAAAACACATTAATTTAAAACAAGTGCTGGAAGAAGTATTTAGATCCTTTACTTAAGTAAAAGTACTAATTCCACACTTTAAAAATACTCCACTACAACTATTCAAAACCTTAACGTCATTAAAATGTACCTGAAGTATAATAAGTAAACGTTCTATTTGTGCAGTAAAATGTTTTTATATTCTATCTGATGTTTCTGGATTAATATTCCTGCAGAATTTTACTGCTGCTGGTTTTTAAGGTTGAGCTCATTTGAAATACTTTATGCACTGTTGAAGTTTAATCCACAGCAAAGCATCATATTCTATAAGATTGTCCTACGTCTGTGAGAACTATGTATAAAAGTCCTTACTTTTCATAAGTTCAGAAAAACTGCCTGTTTTCAGCTTTGTGATGATGCAATTTCTACCTGATGCAATACGCTTTTATAATAATTATCTCAACACATAAAGGAACACGTCAGCCTTCACTTTAACCTCAACACATCCGGAGATACATGGTTTACGCTGTAAAGCTGTCAGATACGTGTGGAGTAAAAGGTACAATGTCTCCCTCTGAGGAGTAGTGGAGTGGAGTAGAAGTAGAATGTTGCATAAATGCCAATACTAATGTAAAGTACAAGGACCTCAAATATGTACTTGAGTAGTTGAGTCACCAGCACTGATTAAAACTGTCCGTGTCCCTCAGTGTTGTAGCTGTAGATTTTTTTTTGTTGGATAAATTGTAGGTGACACAGTTTGATTTTAAATCTTTTTTACTCTTGTTTTATTTTATTTTATTTTATTTAGTGGTTCTCTGCACTTTATCCACTTCCATGGCTCATACTGAAGCCTGGTGGTGTTTGGGCTTTGTAAATAACCTATATAAATTGTAATCAAACCTCTATAGCATTAACAAATAGATAACTGAGCAGCTACTTGACTTTTTAACCAAATCAACCCAAACCTAAACTGTGCAACAGTCTGCTCCACCACACCAGGACCTCACCAACCCTGGACACTTTAACACTCACCTTAAAATCTATTTGTTTCTCTCCGGCTTTTAAAAATAGGTTTAGACTTTTATTCATGTGGTTTAATCTTATTTCACTCTTTTGTTTTTAATGTATTTATTCAACGTCTTATTTGTTTTATCCTTTTATGTATCTTCCCTATTTTAGCTGCACAACACTTTGGCCATCGTCTGCATTTATGTTGTTATTTATATGAAAGGTTTTGTTCATGGAATGTGTATATGGGTCTTGTTTTGTTTTGTAAAGTTGTACTGGATAACACTGAACTTAACTAAACTAAACATCTGTTGTTTTTGAACTAACTTTACAAATAAGTTGACTTAACTTGACGTCGAGAGAAAATAAAAATAATAGGTTTTCCCAACAGTATCTTTCACAGGAAATCCCACATCGTCTCCCCTCGCGAGATTTCGCTTTTATAATTTACGAGCAGAAATGTTCTCGGACAGTCCGAGCTGTCCTCTGATTGGTCCTCAGGCTCCCAGCGGACACTTCAAAGACACGAGGAAACTACAACTACTAGAGCAGTGACAGAGAAACACACACTCGCACACACTATTCATCGCAGACAGTCGCTGCGAGCACAGCACACACACTCGCTCACACACATACTCCCTCTCCTCCTCACACACCAACACACACACTCAGCAGAAGACAGCACAACACGGA
Organism: Hippoglossus stenolepis; assembly: GCF_022539355.2. Classification (NCBI taxonomy): domain Eukaryota; kingdom Metazoa; phylum Chordata; class Actinopteri; order Pleuronectiformes; family Pleuronectidae; genus Hippoglossus; species Hippoglossus stenolepis. Next base: position 12,175,142 of record NC_061499.1, read on the forward strand.
CCATGGCTGCCACACTGCTCCGGGTAAGTTTATATTTATTGGTTTAAGTATATTTTTACCAAGAAATTGCGAAAGCTTTTCGTTTAATTTGGGTTTGATATCTTACCAGAGCTCAGTGTGTCGCAGTTATATTGATACTTTGCGGTATTTCCCCTCCTTAGTGTCCTTGTAACAATAATATTCACAGTCTATAATAATAAACTGACTATATCCATTTTCTTCAGTCATAATAAAGTTCTGCAGTTGTTTTCGTCAACGATCTGCTCTTGGATGTGGTTTAAATGAAAGAGTTGATTACGTTTAAAAAACATTTTTACTGTAACTGGATTCATATAATGGAGGAAAGTGAAATCCATTTTATTTCTATTCGTACATGAAAAAGTTTACCTGCTGCAGTGTTGTGCTGTTTTGTAGAGTGAGGCAAACAGATTGAAAAGCGTATAGCAACAGATGACCAGGGTATCTTTGCCCGACATCTTTGTGCGTAATTACGCACAGCATGTTTTAGCCGGGTCTCTGGAGTGACAGGTGTCCATGTGTGTGCGTTCCCCTCAGGAGGAGCCTCGGCTGGGCAGCACCCCGCTGGCCATGCTGGCCGCCACCTGCAGCAGGATCGGTGAGGCCGGACCCTCCTGCTCCCCTGCTCTCTCCGACGGAGCCATGGGACTCGCAAAGGGCTTTCACTCGTGGAGAGGCGGCGCCCCGGGCATGTGCCTCGCGTCGCTCGGGGTTCCCTCTGGGCCCCCCAGGAGCAGCGGGCCCGGACTGACGGAGACCTCCAGCGCTTTTTCGGTGACCACTGCCAACTCTCCTTTTGGAAACGATTTTTCGATGTACCAGCCCACTGTGCCGTCAGACAGCAATATACCCGATCCCACTCATGCGCAGCGGTCTATGTTTCTCACCAAGTTCCCCCCCTCGGTGGAAGGCATTACCGGGATATATCCGAGGATGCACGCACACCCCTATGAGTCCTGGTTCAAACCGGTGGGAGAGGTCGGTAACGGATCTTCTGCTTGGTGGGACATGGGTACCGGCTGGGTTGACGCACAGCCCCCTGCCCGGTTACCCTCACCTCTGAGCGGCTACAGCACTGACTACAGCTTCAACCCCGGTGCTCCTCAGCACCTGCTCCCCACGACACAGCATCTGTTTGACGGATTCAGGCCTCCAGTTCATGGTCCCTACACCGAGTCCACGACCACAGGGGCGTTAACAGGATCACCTGTCGTCTCTCTGCCCGCGTCCTCCCGCTCCTCCTCACGACGCTACTCCGGCAGAGCCACATGTGACTGCCCGAACTGTCAGGAGGCGGAGAGCCTGGGTCAGGGGGGCTCGAGCCCGCGTCGGAGGGCCCTGCACAACTGTCACATCCCCGGCTGTGGCAAAGTCTACGGCAAGACCTCCCACCTGAAGGCCCACCTGCGCTGGCACACCGGGGAGAGGCCGTTCGTCTGCAACTGGCTCTTCTGCGGGAAACGCTTCACGCGCTCCGACGAGCTCCAGCGGCATTTGCGCACGCACACCGGGGAGAAGAGGTTCGAGTGCTCGGTTTGCCGCAAACGGTTCATGCGCTCCGACCACCTGAGCAAGCACGCCAGGACGCACGGCGCGGACGGCTCGGATGACGGCGGCGACGCGGGACTCGGTAAAGTGAACAGCGACACGGACACCAGCCTGTCCGGGAGCCCGAGCCAGTCCCCCGGGCTGCCCGCGCGCGAGACTGTCCCCCCCGGTGAGGGACAGAGGGCGGTGGAATAAATCACACATACACAAACAAGTGGACATTAGATTACACTGAACCAGAGGAGCGTGATTTCCCGAACACTTACAAACTGAAATGGCACTTTATCATGAACTTCAGCTGTGGATAAACACTGTCTTTACCTCAAATATCATATTTGTAGCCTTCTTTGCAAAATAAATTTTTACCATACAGTTTTTAAATGTTGAAGATTTGTTAATTCTAATTTATTCTACAGTTATTCTCATTTACAATAAAACAAGAAGCCTGTTTTCACTTCTTTGTTTTGTTCTTGACAAACATGGTCAGACATTTTTTTAATTTCAGCTTTAAAGCCATTGCCCTTAAAGATTATTTAAAATATATATTTCGTTGATATACATTTTTATAAGTGAGCTTTGCCTGTTAGGACAATTTTGGCACATGTAAAATTTGATGTTGGGCCTGTTGGTCAGAGGCCTGTGATTTAACAAAAGCTTTTTTGTATATTGTTATTTTTAATTAAAGAATTCTTTTTTCTTAAAGTACGAATCTAAGCAGTGTTTAACTAATGTCCATTATCCTTCTTGATTATTAAGGTGAAATTATGGAGGAATACTTGCGGCCATTAATCAAATTTTAGAGAACTTTTTTTTACCTAAAGTTTTTTTATTCAGTTTTTCTTAGAAAAATATTTGGATTTGATTGGTTGAATTCTGGTGCCGGTTTTGACATTATTTATACAAATATTCCCCATTAAATCTAGTAAATTACAACTTTATTTAAAGTAATAATTCCTTTGAGCTGGTGTGTAACTGAGACCTGTAAAAACTAAAAGTACCTGATCAAGGTATTGAAGTTGTTTTGGTGATAAAGACCGACATCACACCTCTTTAACTGTAAAACCTGCAGAGTTGAATATTATTGCAAATGTTTACAGTGATCAGAATATTTATTATATATATATATATATATATATATATATATATATATATATATATATATATAATATTCTATGTATCAGTTGTTTTAGTGTGTATCTCCACCTAGTGTTCAGTTTGGACAGTTATCTTTTTTTTGGCCCTTTTGGTTCTTGATATTAAAGTTGAAAACAAAAGTCGGCCACAACTTAAACTTTTCTACATTTAGTTGCAACCGATTAACACAAAGGCTTAAATTCAATTGAACAGACAACATTGAAAGTAAAATATAGAGAAACTTACAAATGAGGCACTGTAATGAACTAAACATTTTTTGATAACAAACTTTTCATAAAGAATGAATAAATAAAATTCAACACAACATGTTGGTGCAGAAAATCTGCAAAACACAAGAAATTATTAAAAAACATCTTGCACATTTTTATTGTGACAAAATCCTTCATGCTACGCAACTACAGTCACATTATTTGACAGTAAAAATACACAGAAAAGTGCTGTTGTTACTCCAAACTGAGATGAGATGATTATTATCTTATTGCTGAATTATTCTCGGTCAGGAAGAGAGACCAGTCTTCATAAACACAAAGAGGGCTTACTACCCATTACTCAAGTAGCCTTGTCATAAAATAGCAAAATTAACATATCAGAATAAAAGAAAGAAATAATAATAAAATCACAATAAATAATAATTAGTGTTCAGCTATTGCTGTAAACAAGTTTGCGTTAAATAAAAAAGAACAGGATTGGGGGAAGCAAAAGTCTCATAAGATGCCATTCAACTGGCATTGTGGATCCAGAGGATCTAGTGCATGAGGAGTGTGAGGAGAGAAAGTCCACCTCTGTACCTTTACGGCTGATTTGTACCTTTGCCCAGGAGCTGCTCTCAGCCTCTAAACATATCTACAGCTCTGGATAGTGATGATCAGCAGATGCATGCACACGTTTCTGTCGCTGTTACAGAGGTCGAATGTTCAGTCATTTGATGATACACTTGCCATCAGTATTTAACATATTGATTTTCAGTCCATTGTTATTCCAGTGTTGTGGTTGTGTTACATTACCTTCGAACGCACTCGCATGCCTTCTAATGCCCAAAGAATAGCAAACAAATCATTTCAGACCCGCCATTACGGCTCTCTCGCCTTAGAGACCTCACAGTTTTCAGTAGTATAATGCAAAAACAATTGTTCAAGTGCAAGTCTAACCAGACAATCATATGAAACTATATTGTCATACATATTTATATATAAATATATATATATATATATATAATGATAGTGAAATGCCATAAAATAACATTAGTTTTCAATGCAGTTGATCGGTTAACAAAACCAAATATATAGGGACACAAAAAAACACTTTAAGACCAGGTATACACCACATGTGAGTCTTATCAAATAAAAATGAAGAGTCACTTGTGTGCTTCCGTAACAGTTACATCCTAAATCAATTCAGCAGAAGTCAGGAATTTGTCCACAGTATTATTTGAGAGGAAATTTCGTACCTCAAGCTGGCCACAAGGGGGCAGGCTAAAACAGGAAGACAGTAGAGTTCGGGGTGTTGGAGTGTCACACAGTCAAGACTCTAAAACATGTAGTGTTTTTACTGTAAATAGAAAGCAGAGACACACACACACACACACACAGGCCCATAAATTAGAGCAATAATTGCGAGACTCATGGCTAAAAAAGTGCGAACTGATCGTCCTGTACCCTAAAGAAGGAGAAGAAGCCTCGCTGCTACTGCTACAGAGGAAGAAGAGGTCGGGGGACTTGTGCTCGAAGTTTCATCTCCATTTCCTGAATACTGGCCTCGTTAGTCACACAGTCTAAGAGACCATGGGCAGTTTATAGTGTTTAACCATTATCAGTGTCTCCACATACAGCTGGTTGAAGTTTTATGAAGGTTCAGAGACAGAAGAGAAGTCTTTTAGTCCAACTCTCCTTCTAGTCTCTTGTGCCTTCCCTCTGGCCGTGACCTCTGACTTCGGCCTAGTACTGCCAGGGATCACCAAGGGGCATCTTGGGAACCTGAATGTGCATCTCCACAGGGCGGTCAGGTGGTTGGTCCCTCCTGTAGGTAACTGTCTTCTCATTGGTTGTTGGAATGTAGGACAGGTCCTGGAGGGTGACAGAAATATAACATCAGTAATAATCACACACACACACACACACACACACACACACACACACACACACACACACACACACACACACACACACACACACACACACACACACACACACACGTGTCTGCATGACTTCAGAGGACCTTACATTGACTTACATTCATTTTCTGGAGACCTTAACCATAGTTACTAGTTGCCTTACCTAATTTTTACCCTTACCTTAACTATAACCTTAACCTTAACCTTAACCTTAACCTTAACCTTAACCTTCACCTTAACCTTAACCTTAACCATAACCTTAACCTTAAACTTAACCTAAACCTAAACCCAATCTTAACCTAACCTGAAAACATGTCTTAGAAAATGTTATGATTTACGTTATGAGGACTTGGTTTTTGAAGACAATCCCCCCGAATGTGACTCACAACATTAGTAGTACCTGGACCACCAACACACACACTAAATTTAGAAATGCTTTTCTATAAACGTGGGGACTCATGAAACATACAAATCTATGCAAACCTATAGTCCATGAAGACAGAGTCCTACAATTGCCAGAATGCAAGTTAATGGCACATTTTTACAAAGCTGCATTTATGTTAGACGGAGGGGGAGTTGGAAAAGGTTTCTGTGTTTAAAAACCCGATGCACAAACCAGGGTTAAAAAGTTGCTTTCAGTTGTAGATAAATATTGTTTCCAGACAACTGTCTTTGCAGGTGTAGTCGTCACAGGGACTCGTAAATTGAATCTGACATAAAATCACTGCAGTGCTCCTTCATATTAACTGGATGTCCTAAACATTCAACCTTAGAAATAGATGGTGATCGTTCGTTACATTATGTGATCCCTGAGTGAGGAGTTTTACAACTTCCAGTTCAAGTAAATTATGAGGCACCTGTCCCCTGAGAGTGTAACGTTACAGTGGAAACACGGTGACCAGTCTATGATCTGTGGGCTCATTAAGATGATCTGCAGGGAACAATAACTGAGGAGTTCCCACTTACGTAAAACACTTAAAAACACAACAAACAAGTTTAGGCACACACGTCTCCAGAAAGCTCGCTCTTGTTCAAAATTCCATTTTCTCCTTCTTCTCAAAGGTGCTGTACATCATTGTAAAGTCACAAATCTGGATGCTGGAGATGGTGAGCTGGGATTTGAGAGGAAATGTGAAATACAGCTGTACCTTGAACAGAACTCTCAGATTTCTCCGGCCTGTTTTTAGCGGAGGGTTCACTTTGGGGAAACTATCCAAAGAATTTAGAGGGTCCCTCAAGCATCTGAGGGCTCCACAAGCTTCACCCAGCGCCTAATTAAAACCCTGCAGAGCTGAAGACCACCTCCAGTGTTTCCTGACGTTTGAGAGCTAACCTTTCCAGTGCAGTGATAAACTCTGTCCTCAGCAGTGCCCCCTGGTGACCAGACGCGTTTTCTATGTAGAAGCAAGCGGGAGACGGCCACCACCACCAGCCCGCAGAGCACCGTCAGTGCACACACGCTGAGGAACGTTCCCACCAACCGGCTGTTGCTCGTACACTCTGTGAAGACACACATTATTAAGGTCATTAGGAATCTGGACACACAGACACACATATACGTTACTTTAAAATACACACTGAAATATGCTTGTATTTGAAATATAAAGGATTGGTGCAGAGATTCCTTGTGACCCCATCCATACACAAGAGCACCACACACTCAAGCTTTAATCCTCAAACAGCACTTTGAAGACAGTGAAGGACGAAGTGTTCTCCTTTACTAAAAATATCTCTATAGACGTTAAACAGGAGCAGTGGTACAAGTGTCCAGATTTTTTAGAGTGCATACCTCCGCAAAGGCCCTTATAAAACCACATGAAATTCTATATTCAACAACATTAGCAGTGATAATAACAACAATAGATTGATACTCAAATCCAGTCCCTTATCCCACACAAGTAAAAGCACAGACGTCTTTAAAGTGAGTGTACTTCGATCATCAAGACCCAAAGTGTTTGTTGCATCGAAAAATGGACTCTGTATCTAATGATGACACATACAGAATATTGCTACAAATGTCATTAATAAGTTGTTAAAAAAGATGTGACAATTGATTTAGCTGCTTTGGTTGAAACTACTTTATATATAGTTTGGTGGTTAAGGCCACTGGCTTCCAACCTAGAGGTCAGGCCGCCTCCTGAGGGGGACGAGATAAATGTGAGGCGCCATGAGATGATTAACGTGCCACAGAAGACAAAATAAACACAATTATACATCAGCATCTGTGCTCAGTGGCTGCTGTGCCAGGGGGTGCTGTGCTGAATGGTTAGCACGCTGTGTATCTATTGGAGAGCATGTGTGGATGACGGGCTCATTGCTCCGCACAAAGAGCCCAAAGACCGCTCCGTCATTTTGTAACCCGGTTACCATGGAGACCTGGCTCCCGCAGCACCCTGGAGGGGTGGGCGTGAGCAGGAAGAGAGGGTCCCGTTGGTTGTAGGGGGGCGGTGAACTAGGGGGAAGTAAGGGGGCGGAGAGGGGGACAATGAGGAGTGCTGTTCCAAAAATTGGGAGGGCGGGGATGAACTGTTACACTTGGATGTGGAATAATGTGTGTGTGTGTGTAACCCAGGGCATGTGTGTATACTAGTGGGTTTTAAGTTGTGTGCGCGTGTGTGCGTGTGTGTGGATGTGTGTGTGGATGTTCAAATCAAGAAAGTGAACTGGGAACTGAGGGGAAATGTAAAATACAGCTGTAACACTGACAGCAGTCTTGCTGACTCAAATACACTAGAGTGCAGTAGTGCAGCAGTGGTAGCAACGGAAGTGACCTTGAATGAAAGCATGTGTGTGTGTTTATGTGTGTGTGTGTGTGTGTGTGTGTGTGTGTGTGTGTGTGTGTGTGTGTGTGTGTGTGTGTGTGTGTGTGTGTGTGTGTGTGTGTGTGTGTGTTACACCTGGTCTTGTGCTCATGTGAAGCTGGCTCAGACCAGTCTATGATTATCAGATCACACTGGTTAAACTGGTTTTACCTGAAGTATTGTCCATGTAGCCCCTCAGTGTTGCACAGGTGTTGTTGCAGGGTCCCACCTCTCTCTGTGCAAGAGCATGTGAAGAGCTGCAGCCCGAACACTTCCTGTAAGAAAGAGGCAACGCAGTGTGTCACCTTCAAATACAACTATCTCTGTAAAAGCTCTCAGCATGCTTTGTGGTGGGGAACAGAAATGGACAAGTACCCGTATGATTGGCAGGTGATTTGGCAAACAGGGCATTTCTCACAGAAGTCCCCAGAGTACCGGTGGTCGTCACACACACACTTGCCGCACACGCATTTTCCCCGCCCGCTGCATAGCAAGCCGTTGGCTGATTGGCAGGTTGCTGTGGAGACCAGACAACCGCAGCTTTCACCAGTCCAACCGTCGTCACAAAGACATTCACCTGAGACACACACACCCCGTCCTGAGAGGAGACAGACAGAGACAGTAGGGAAAGTGCGGATTAAAAAATGTAGCCTATGTGTGTGTGTGTGCTCACATTAGTACTTTTTAATATCTTGACATAAGTGCGTCCCCCTCACCCCCACACAGAAGTCCCCCTTCATAAGGGCAGGAGAAGTCGTCCCTCTCACAGTATTTCCCGTATACTGTCCCGAGCCGGCTCTCTTCACACACACACCTCCCGCAGTCACATTCTCCCCGACCACTGCAGTCCACATCAGACCCATCAGCTCTGCATTTCCAGTTTGAATCTCCGTGGTCTGGCCTCTGCTCCTGATTGGTGCCGTCCTGGGTGCCTGTGCACGGTGATTGGCTCTCGTCATGACAGCGCATTGTTGGTCCACAACTGCAGCGACATTGAGAGTGAATCCTAACGACGGTGGATTCATTGTAACCCAAGGGATGAACCATGACTCGTACGTCTTCATCTTCGCCATCATCAGGACACGAGCGCAGGCCGATGGTGATATTGAAGTAAACCTGAGCGGGAAGACAAAGACGTGAATAACAGCTTCTACTATTCTTGTCCATATACAGTATGTGTATATCTTGTAGATATGAGATGGTCAAATTGGAAAGCATACTTTTTTATTATTAGCATGTTATCAATGTGTTCGCACCACAGACTGTATATAAAGATGGAGCGATGGTGGCCAGATCTCGCTGATACACATGCTCGAGCAATCGTGAGTCAGCCTCAGCTGTCAATCATGACATTTCAACCGGTTTTTATGGCATCAAATAACTAAATAAAACCAAACTTGCCAGAAAAAATGATCACTATCACAGTACATAGTTATATGATGGGCATTTTGACTTTTTAGTTTGGTCCATGTCCAATCCGCTAACATGGAGGAGACAGGATTTATCTATTGCAGCAAGCCACCAGGGGCAATCAAGAGGCTTTGGCTTCACATTTAGGGAGCAGTCATGTCATCAAATCTTTATATAAGGTCTATGGATTCAGATGAAATACGTAATTAAATGTTGTCCCTATCATAAAGGGAAAAGAGTGATCTTCACGTGAGGTAAAAACACCAACAGAACCGTTTTAGGCCTTAAATCCTAAATCATTTAACAACCATTTATTTCCCAAGAGTTTGCTGAGAACCTAAAATAGGAGACTCAAGCAAAGTGTAAAGCTGTATTTTTCCATACATACATTACATACATCTCATTGCAAAATCTTAACTCTTAAAGGCTCAAATCGCTGCATAAGGAACAAGACTCTAACTTAATTTGAATGATTATTCTGTTGATGTGGTTTACGTGGAAAATTGTGCGTGTCAAAGCTTTGAACCAGCAATTGGGGCTTTTTTCTTGATTTTTATCACAATTCTGGTAAGTGTGAGTACTTTCTGTAATTCACTTTAATCCACCCATGGATTAAATGGCTGCCCTTCATTCACTTTGCACAATGGACTAACTGTGGAGCAGTGATTCAGCAGCTCTGTGTTTAAGAGTCCCAAAAGGTTGAGGAGGAGAGGAGTCTCACAGGCAGTTTGGGGAGTGAACAGAGAGAAACATTTATGCCCAAATGAGCTCCTGTGTCGTGCCGAGAAGTTTCAAGAAAGCTCTGAAGAGTATGCAGGACGTTTGAGTGGATGTCCAGCAACTTGTTTCTAAACAAAAATTAGTTTGGCCCTCATATAAGGCAAAGTAGGGATTTTAGGACGAAACAGGTCATGAAATCACGTGAAAATGTTTTCCTCTTAAATACAGCCTGTAATCCGCTCAACTCGGATTATTTACCAAATCTTGTCCATCACGTAAAGCTCTCAGGGAAGTCTCTGTGTGTCAAAGTAATCCAATCCAACCAATAAATGTCCTCTCCGGGAATCTTCACTCAAAGATTTCTGTATAAGTAAATCTGATTAACGTTAAGATAAAGTCTTACTCATCGTGTGTGTACTGAATGTATGTTTGTGTCTTTACCGTCTGGCCGGGCTGCACCCCCGAGCAGCTCTGGTCCTTGGCAGTGGACCCGTTAGGACAGAGAGGAGACACGGACACCCAGTACCTGCTGACTGCCTCGTCCTCCACTGACACTGACACCGTGACCTCTGACAACAGCCTCTGTGAGGAGCGAGGGTGGAAAGAGACGAAGAAGCAACATCGAAGTTACAACCTGACATCCAAGAAATTATTTAAAGCCTGCAGCGTTTTATCCTGGATGCATGGGAATGGGATGAAATAGAGCAGGGGGAACAGTGGCAGTTTAAATTGTAATCTGAAGGAGTGAATAAACTGAAACTGTGATTAATTAAAGTTGTCACATGTCCCCAGAAAGCCCTCATTGTCGTGCTTTCATTCTGACAGCGGGGGTTTATGGGAACAAGTAGGTGGGGCCAAAAATAGCATCTTTGTATTCGTCCATGATTAGGACACATGGTTTCCACGGGGATCTGATAGCTATTATAATGCGAGCTTCTGTTCGGGCTCTGCCGCTTGTGTGTTTGTGTGTGTGTGCATGTGTATGTGTGTCAGTGTGGCTGTGCACCCGGATCTGTGGATTCGGCAGATTCCCGAAGCAAACAATGGACCGCTGTGCCCGAGGCAAGATTATAGCCTACGCTGCTGCCAACTGCACAAATGCCTAGTCTCACACACACACACACACACACACACACACACACACACACACACACACACACACACACACACACACACACACACACACACACACACACACACACACACACACACACACACACACACACACACACACACTTGCCGATGCACAGAAGGCCTTACCCGTCCTTAACCTCCTGTTCTCATCTTTGTTTTTTTTTGTATCATTATCAGCTTCAGCGACTGAAAACATCTCCCATCATCTGTTTTCCCAACTTCAGAATTTCAGTGGGTTTAAGTTGCGTAAGTGTCTTCAAACTCCTGGATATACAGTATGAGCTGTTGTCACTTGGAGAAACATACCGGATTATCACTAATTCAGAATCTTCTTCTGCAAGAAGGAATGTGCTATGAGTCAGCCTGAGAGATCAAACGAGCTCCAAAGAAAACTGAGTTCATGTTGTCTCAGGAAATCAGCCGACTAATGCCTCAAAAACTTTTGAACCCCGTACTCAGGGACTCATGAATTCAGCTCATGCTGTGATTCTGTACTCCTCTCTCCAACCTTTTGCTTGTCCTTGTCCCTCTCTTTGTTGTCTTAAGGTACGATACTATTCTGTGGGAGAACTAAGCGATCTTATAGCGAGGAAGATGTTATTCTCCAAAGTTGCAGAGGAAGAGGAGAAGGGGCATAGTGCTCTGTACCTTGTATGCATCCACCACCAGCTCGATTAGGTTTGAAGCCTGGAAGATGCCTAACTTTCCCAGGTAGGAACCAGGGAGCAGACGTACCAACTCCTAGAGAAGGAGAGGGAGATGAGGGTAAAGAAATTATTTGATGGTTTTACATTAAGTCCTCGTAACAGTGAAAGAAAAAAAACCCACAGTAGCAGTAGTTAATATTATTCATATAGTCATATTTGATCCTGAAGGAGAGAGGTGAAAATGCAGAACAGAGACTGTATTTAGAGATGGACAAAATGACAGCTCCCCAAAAGTGAAGCCAAAGCATTTCAATTGCCACCTGGTGGCTGGCTGCAGTATAGGTCCTAAACCCTGTCTCCTTCATGTTAACAAATGAGACATGGATCAAACTAAAAAGTCAAAATACATGTCAAATAGAATCATTTTAGGGAGGTCTTATACCAGAGATGTGTGTTCGAGTGCAAATTTTCTGGATAAGTTTGGTTTTATTTAGTTATTTGTTGCTATAAAAACAAGCTGAGACTTCATGCCAGATGCCAGCGTTTGTGTCCAGGATAGTTTTGGCTTCATGTCTGGATAGGGGGAAGAAGTGGAGACGCGTCGTCCATCTTATATATAAAGTCTATGATTTATACCAACTCTTCAACAAAAAGGATTTGTTGTCTTGTTTACATAAATGTGAGCAGGAAACAGGTGTTTACAGGTTGTAGGGAAACCTTCAAATCTACAGTATGAGCGGCTGTCCCCTGTTACAAATGACAGTACGTGTTGCTAAGAGCATGTGTAGGAGACATTACCTCGTACCACTGGTACTGCTGCTTCTCAACAGCAAAGATGGAGTAGATATAGTTTTCAAGCAGCTTATCGGACAACTGACCCACGCTGGGATGGTCCTGCGAAAGACAAACCAATAAACTGAAATACAACTGAACCTTCTCTTCAAGTTTAATTTACTGTATTAAGGTATATCATCTGAAAGTGTTAAAATCAAAGTCGACAAAAACAATTTCCCTTCAGAAATGTACACAGTTATGTAATTGTGTGATCAGGTGAGCTTCAAGAAGTACTGTGCATATAGCTGAAGGGTTTCAACAAGTAAAAACCCAAGTAAACCAACAATAAGTGATCCTCCCTCCACTTCTTCACTGACTGTGTCTGCTTTACACATTCCTCAGTCCTCAGTGTAGCTTTCCTAACCCTGACTCCTCAGCCCTGACAGGTCCGCTCACCATCCTGGTGCTCCCTGTGTAGACGTTGTTCTCCAGGTGACACAGGCCATCGTGAGGGGTGACAATCCCTGCCAGCCGGCTGTCCAGGGCCAGGTGAGATGGCTGGTCCGTCATCAGGAGCAACAGACGCTTGGCCTCTGGTCGCCAACCTACCGCCCGCTAAAGGAGAAGCAGAAAGAAAAGAAGTCCTGTCATTTTATGTTTAGCAGTAAATTTAAAACTCCTGTAGCTTAATAAAACCCTGTAACTCTACACCTTCCATCCTTTTTTTCCCAAGTTGACAGTATCGGTTTCTTATAAAACGTTCACTTTCTCTGACAAAGCGAATCCACAGTGTGGCTTCGCGCAGAGTTAAACTCTGGTGAACTTTGAGCTGTGATATTGGCTTATTCGGATTCATGTATGTGTGACTGATCTTGATTTTCTCCAGAGAGAGACTAAAACTGCTAAAACGTACTTATATCTTAATCAAACCACACACGATGACAGATCTACGTCTCTTTTCTGCTTTGCGAGACGGGTTTTACAAATCACGTCATCTTTATTCCCACACATCACTCATGGTAGACTCACACAAGCTGATGTGGAAAATACTGTTTGTGCACAGTTTGTAATTTAAACAGTTTACACATGTGGTAATAAAGTTCACATTAAAACATGTTACTCATCTGATCTACATCAGTTCTCTTGGTGATCAGCTCTCTCTGTAAAGCCGGATTAATAGAAAAAGCTGATGAGGTTCTTCCAACAGCCACAGAGTCTCCCGCTTTATGTCTGTGACTCGTCATCGACCCTGTGAGAAAATTGGGTCTGTGTGTGCATGTCTGTGTATTTAAGGAAACCCAGTGAGCAGAGGAGTAGGCCTGACATAATGGAGGGTCTATTTCGAGACTCATGACCACCGTGGTGTTTCCCTGCAGACTGGTTACTCAGGGCCCCCTGCATGCTGTGACTCAAAGGCCTCCAGCAGCTAAAGTATAAGCAACTGTGACTGTGTGTGTGTGTGTGTGTGTGTGTCATTAAATAGTAGGATTCTAGCAGTGCTATTGAATGCTGAGTCACCATTCTCCCAGAAAGAATGCCTCTTTCTACTATGTACAGTCTTACCACCATATTTGGGCTTGACTCCCATTTTTCTCAATATATTCAAGAAACGTCTGTGTCTCCTTTGTTTGACACACCTTGATCTTTTAAGCCTGACCTCTGAGGATACACACCTGGCAGACAGCAGCTTGCAACATAGCATCCAGCCCCCCCTCAGGTGTGTCCATGTTCCCGGAGATGCGCTGGCGTTTAATCACGCGCGTGAACTCGCTCATGTTTCCTGTCATACTGAGGACGTGGTGGAAGCCGTGGGCCGGGCGACAGCGGATCTCATAATCACTGGTGGGAGACAGAGCGAGTCGCACAACTAAAAAAAGGATTTTAACTGCAACATTCAGGAATGCAGAGCTCCAAAACAGAGTAAGCAAATGCCAGAAGCCTGTGTGTTGTTTCAGTCTCCCAGTACAGGTCATCATCGTCATAACAGTGTTGCCCCCAACAACTGATAAGTCTCCCTCCATGAGTTACAACAAATTAGGAGCAACTATGGGAGCAGCTTGCTTAGATAAAGAAAGAGAAAGAATTTCCTGAGAAATGAGAGATCAGGCTTGGACAGTGTTGAAGGTCTCTATAGAAAGGATTAACCCTCTTTTTCCCAGCAATCGATAAACAAACAAATCCTGTGTCTTACCTGCAGGGGTTGTTGATCTTGGAGGGATGCACATTAATGTAAGGGGAGACGGGTTTGTCCACGAACGAGCCGAAACCCAGCCAAAGGTCCGAGGAGTGCTCCGTCATACGAAGAGACAGAGCAACGCCAACTGTCTTCAGCTGGACCGCAGGAGGGAACAGGGTGGAAAAGACAAATAAGGGTAAAGAAAAGAAGGTGCATAGGAGGATAATAACAAAAGATCAAAATCAGAGAATATAATGAATACCACAAAACTGCAACTTCAATTCCTCAATTTAAGTACATTTACATTTGTCTCATCTTGCACATTTCTAATGTTTATTCCATGTCAAATGTAGAGCAGTCATCTCATAGCATCAGTGATCTGTCACTAAGTCATTATTACTGTTTAGATGTGTGGGTGCTTTGTATAATAAACTTTCTCCTTCAAAAAAACAAGTGAAACACTTAAACACTGAGTTGTTTAAAGGAGAAATATGATGCTTTTGAAGATTTTCTCTCCTCTATTGTGTCATAAAGAATTTTTTGTGAATGTAAAAGTTCTGCGAAAATAAAATTGAGGTCCTTTCCTCTGCAGAAAACACCAATGTGACGTCACACGACATCAGGATGCCCCACATTTGCATAATACAAGCCTAGCGGCAAGTCTGGCACGCCCCCTTAACAAAGCCAGTTAAAGCAAGCATTGATTGCCGACATTTCCTACATGCCCTGGTAGCAGTTGGCCAATCAGACCAGGTCTTTATCAGGAGGGGGGCCTTAAAGACAGACAAGCTAAAACCAAGCGTTTCAGACAGACGCTGACAAGAGGAGCTGCAGCAATGGAGAGCATGTAAACCTAAAGTAATAACCCCAATTAAAACCTGAATATGAGCTTAACAGTTGAAGATTTAAAGGAACAGCTGAGCGGTTTAACACCTACATGATCCAGGTTTTCCTGCATAGAGGCTGATACATCGACCAGGTAATATAGATCCACGGGGTAACGCTCCAGCTGCTTCACAGCCACTATGAAGCTGGCTTCAGAACCTACACGCACACACACACACACACGCACACGCACACACACACACACACACACACAGATATATAAAACACACTGTGTAAAAACTGTAAATTTTACATTTGCAGGTTGAAGAGAATGTGATGAAAATGTGGTTGTCCCTCATCTACCTGGTGTGAGGGTGATGCTGATGTCGGCTGGGGACACTTGTGTGCTGCCGACAGTGGCATTGACCTCCACTTTAACCTCTGACTGTTCCATTAGCTCCGGTCCACAGCCTCTTCTTAGCAGGTTCACTGGCAGGTCGCAGCGATGGCCTGGCCACAACCCATCCTGAAAGTTCTGGAGGTCAAACGTGGAAACTGTGATCATCTTTTAATATGTTGTATTTGCAGTTTTCTAATTCACAATAACAGAAATCATGCAAATAATAGAGACACACTCACAAAAGAGAAAATAGAGAAGTAGACACAGAACAAAACAGCCACTGGACAGAAGTAAAGACACATGAACCACGTTGTTCCTGATGCAGAGAGATATATGACTATTATGAACGCACAGTATGTTCACTCAAATATCTTGTTTTTATATTTCGATTTGTACAATACTCACGTCTCCTTGAATCACTATTTATATTTCAGGGTCAGAGAATTTCCCTGTACTGCTCCAGTAAAACACATTTTCTCTCAGGTGGTTTTATTTCGTGATATTTGGTCTCTGTAGAGAACGTAGATTGCTAAACCGTTTAGAAAACACACTGGTTCCTTTCACACAAACAAACACTGCATTACTCACTATGGTTTCATTTTCCCTTTCTTTCATTGATTTGCAATGATGACATAACCATTATACTTCAAATTTAAGTGACTCATCATTTTAGAATATTAGGAAGGATGTGTGCTTACTCATCTTTGCACATCTACTCTCTGTGCATCTCATCGCTGAATACAAGGGAGATAAATCTAAATAAATACATTAATAATAACCTTTATTTACAGCACTTTTTTGTAACAATGTTATATACAAGGAAGAAACAACACCAGAGAGTAAAATAGTAATAAAGCAATGGAACATGAGCAGACAAAAGAGAATTATACAATAGATCAAATTATATAAATAAATTAAATAGGATTGGTCTAATTGCAGTAAATAAGAGTCAAGTAGGAGATCTGGTTTTGATGGGGCACTTGGCTATTTTCTTACACAGGACATAATTTGATCAGCCATGTGCTGAATAAATCTTGGTACACTGCCGATGACCTCACCACTGCCTAATAGCCAGCTGCTAAGTACTAAAGTGTCGTGTTTTGCAGCTTTACAGTGGATTGTCGACCTTTGGTCCTTAAGTCTGTGACAAACACTCACAAACACAATAGCTGCACATAAAAGTTGACCATTATATGAGTCTGTTTATATGTCACAGGCCTGACTGGTGTGAGTCCATTTAAAGAGTGTGACATGAGCAACAAGATGAAACAGACAGGGACTAAAATGGGGTAATTGGAATTACAAACAGAAATAGCCCAAGAACAAAGCAGCATATACGAGCTGAAAATGTAGCTGAAAATGTAACCAAATCCTGAACCTGAAAGCTTGGCTGAGTTTGATGTGTTTGTGCAAATCCCTGTGGCTATAATTTGTCTTGTTACAACTTTGGATGTCAGAAAGTTCCTGGGACTTTCCTTACACAGTTTGCCCCTTGAGCTGGCATTAAATGAAAGTGTCAGGATGTGAGCGAGCATATTGACTGCTTGTGTGTGTGTGTGTGTGTGTGTGTGTGTGTGTGTGTGTGTGTGTGTGTGTGTGTGTGTGTGTGTGTGTGTGTGTGTGTGTGTGTGTGTGTGTGTGTGTGTGTGTGTATAGGGGGTTAGAGAGGTGGTGTCTGAATGCTTTCACACACCAGTGAGCACCACAGCCCTGCTTAATGATGTCAGATAAGGTTATTGTTCATAGGGTGGGAAACCACCTGAACTCTGGAAACACACACACACACACACACACACACACACACACACACATATGTTGGCGGTCCTGTCTAGCCACAGGTTGTGTGTGTCTGCTAATGTGGGTTTGAGACGCTTTACAGCGTCTCAAGGCTAATTCAGGATGGACTTTTTATGAGACAGACACCAAGAAAGCACAGACAATTGCATAAAAAAACATCACAGGCGGCTGGAAATGTTCACCCACACACACATGCACAAACACACAGACACTGGGGCAGCCACTAAGCTCAGACATACACATTATATTCACATCTGTGGACAGCATCAAAGTTTTAGTGTGTGTCATCTGAGGAATGCCGCTGAATGTCTGTCACGTTATCCACACACACACACACAAACACACACAAACACACACACACACGCACACACGCACATTTTATACACTTCCCTACCTCTTTGAAGCACCAGGCACACTGTGGTCCACTTCTGAGACACTCTGTGCATGTAGTGATACTAGGAGACCAGCAAGTACTGCCACCTGAAGAGAAGAGAAGAGAAGAGAAGAGAAGAGAAGAGAAGAGAAGAGAAGAGAAGAGAAGAGATCTGTGATTAGCATATGAAAGAATGTGTGTGTGTCAACACTCATTAGCCATGCAGCTGGGCCCCCTGGATATTAAGACATCTCATGCACACTTTTGATGATCGAAGCACCACTTTGCATCTCACACGAGGCTCTTCAGGCACGACATGTTGTGGGCAAACGGCTGGGAGTGTGGGAACAGGTGCTTGGAGTTGTTTGAGTGGTGCAATGGATCATTTCCCACACCCCCACACACACACAGAGGACATTAATCATGAGTCAATCAGTGCAGGCTACATGCAGACAAATATCACTGGAGTGACACTCCTTTATACTTTCATGCAACATTAGCAGAAAAATAATTATACTGCAGATTTTCCCGAGGCATTACAGTGAGTCATGGGACTAAAATGTAGGACAGAGAAAGGCTGCAGGTTCCAGCATCATTAAACACCCCCCATTGACAAGCAGCTCTGACCCAATTAGCACTCCTAGCCTCTGGCAAACGCATAGGTGAAGCATTTAGATTGTAATTATAAAAGATCAATACATGCTGAAAAGAGGATTGCATGCTGCTCTAATGGTTGTAAGGGTTTTTCGACTCTTTTGTTAAAAAGTCCTAAACATGTGTGATCCTATATAGGCTCCTAAGGAAAAAACAATCTGTATGGATCTAAATGGTAGTCTTTTACATGGAGGTTTTGGAGAGGTCTCCCTTCAGCAGGGAGCTCGGATGAGGATGGGAGCAGATGCAGGCTAATTGCTGAGGAATGATGTCGCCTAATTGGCCCTAATGAGCCTTGACTCACCGGCACCACTGGAGGCTTGTGCGCAGACAGCGAGCACCACGCAGCAGAGCAGGAGACACCGAGGGAGCCGGAGCCAGGAAGTCATGCTATCCTCCGATCCACACCGGGACACCGACGCAGCGCAGGAGGCACAGGAGCAGGGGCAGATGCTGCGCAGCTACTGGAGACCAACCGGGGGAGACCGGGTACCGCGCGTCCGCCGCTGCACGAACAATAGCCGCGAGTGACGGACTGAGGAGCCGCGGGGCATTGTCGTTCACCCAATAACAACCCTCTAATCCCGGAGAGGTATTCACATTCCCGGGTCAAATCAGCTTACAAGCGCGCTCCCCCGTGGACCAGGAGAGGAGGTGAAGCAATCGGCGGAGTGCGGCTGCGGTGCGCGTCGCTCCATCGACTTCGATCCAGCCGCAGGTGTGCGACGTGTCCCCGGCCGCTTTCGCGATGGACCCCCCTCTGGGCCTCTCACAGGTGATGGTGACGTCTCAGCATCCCGGGACAGAGCCGAGCCGGGCCGAGCCGAGCCGAGCTACACGTGTACGCACACACTGGCACGGTTACCAACCAGCGCTGCGCTCAGCCGGCGCGCTCTGACTGAACATCCCACACTGAAAGCCGGGAGTGTGACCGAGCTTCCACCGCTGTATAGTGACTCAGGCAGGCGGCGCCATGGCAACGACGCTGTATCAGAGGGGGAGAGAGAGTGTGTGAGTTAAAGAGGGTGGGAGGAGAGACGAATAAGGAGAGAGAGGAGGAGAGAAGGAGTGGTGGTGGGTGCATTCCGAGTGAACCCTGGCCTTGAATTGAACACTGATGTTTATATTGCCTCTTCAGGGAGTCGTTTCACCGCACTGTGAGGGCTCCTGTGTGTGTGCCTGTGTGTGTGTGTGTGTGTGTGTGTGTCTGGGGGTGGGGTGGGGGGCAAAGCATGTGTAGATGGATGAAGGGGTAAAGGGAGAAAAGAGGGGAAAAAAGAAAAACTCAGAGCTCTTGCAGAAGGGGCTCACAAGCCGGTGCTAAAGGAGGATGGGGGAAGTTGTGTGCGTGTGTGTGTGTAAGGGGGTCCATTGTGCACAGATTCCAATGACATGGAGTAACCTCGCCTCGCCGGCTGCTCCGCTAAGCAGGAGCCAAAAGACTTACTAAACAACTCAACACTTTAAGCCGGAGGAAAACAAGAGACGAGCGAGGACAAAAGGCACAACGGTCCACCATCTTTAGCCTGGTCCAGCACATACAGCAGACATGTTTTGCTTGGCAAGAAGCCTAAACAGTGAGTGATTGTGAGTGTGCCAGTATCGCCAGAACCAACGCAGCTCACTCAGCACACACACTCTCCCACACAAGTCCCTTATCAACACGATTTGACCCCATCTGTCACTCAGGAGCCTGGAGCCGGGGCCACGCTATGCCTCGCCTCTCATTCATTCACATCATTTGAAAAAAGGGAATTTTGTAAGGGTTGGGGGTTTGACACCTTCCCATCCGTGCCCTCTTAGCAGTCACTCTTAATTATGGTAATGATGCAAACACACACCCCATCACTGAAAACAGAAAATTGTTGGACCAACCTAGAAAATGTCTTAATTTTAAATTAAAGTTAACAGTTGTGAGAGTATAACTTGTTGAATTTAAGAACAAACTTAATTCATTTATGTGTTACCGCATGGAAGTAATTTTTTTAAGTTGGTCCAACTATTTTCTCTTTTTCCTTTTGCTCTAAGTGTGTGAAACATCTGAAATCCAGATCTTATCCACAGAGCCTCTGCTCTCCAGCCAGGCCAAGTCTCTGCTCTGAGGATAGTTGTGGGGGCGGCTGGAGGACAAAATATGGATCTATTCCCTGCTGAGCAACTTGATAATCGACTCTAATGTAAACACTCCCCCATAGTCTGTCAATACTGGTCAGCATCAGCATCTTAATGACAGTAGTCACACTCGTAAAGCCGACACGAAACCCTCCTCTGTCAGTCCTTCCCCCACCTTTCTAACCTCCCTGCCCTCAACTGTCTTTTCTCCTTCTCTCCCCACGGTGTGTTTGTGTTAGCAGTCTGCTGGGCTTTCCATCATGCTGGTCTGGTCTCATCACTCACCCTAAAACAAGCCTTTGAAAAACTGAGGACCGGCCAAAATGTCCTCACCCCCGTAAGGTCTATATGCTCAAAATGCTCCTGACAAAAATATAATTAAAAGTACACACTTGCAGGCACATCATCCTGGTTCAAGTCCACTTGTCAACTATCAACCCCCCTCCTACCAAACACCTACCCAACTTTCTTTCTGAATCACCGTTCAACGTCAGCACATCTCTTTGATTTTCTCCCACACAATATGGGGAACAAAGTAGGTGTCAAAGGTGAGATGGGACCCACATGGGGATTCCCACTAACAGACCCAAATCAATTTGAAAGGAGAAAAAAATAGATGACATTTGGCGTAATCTGATGCAGGGAAATTTTCCCCTTCTGTGTGTGAATGTCAGCGTTTGTCGCAGCCTTAAAAATATTTTGCGTTTACTCTCCTTACGGAATGTGTTTTATCATGATTCAGTTGTAAGCTATGTGAATTCACCTCTGGTACTATATAGGAACATGTGGCATTTAATGAAGTGAATTCCCCCTTATCACCATCCAAAACCTACCTGACAACAGCTATACAGTTCAACACACACCCTGCGTAGTCTTGTTTGTCTCAGACTTTCACTTCTGTCAAAACTACATATCACAAAGTCAGGGATTTATATTTGGACAGACAGATATTACTTTGTGACCACTATGAAAGTGTAAAAATAGCACATATAGAGGAACCTTTGTGTGTTCCTGTTTTCTGAGTATTTACGTATTCCTAACAACGCAGACAGAGTCGCCCCTCTTTGGAAATTCAACGTAGAACTGAAAGGATTTTTGAGGTGATAGTAAAAGATCACCGTCACACTTACATGATCCGGTCTGAGCCTTAGTGTTTCTGTTTTTACCACTTCACTATTTTGAATGTCACAGTGGGAACAGCAGCCAAGTTGTTGTATGATGTAGATCGCAGTTCTTTGAAAACAGGAAGCACTAATCTGGTTTGGATCCTTAATCTGTATGTGGTCGATTGTTTTAAAATGTTGTATTTATCAGGGAATGATATAGAATGATACAAACATGATATAGTAACACCTTGACCTTACTATGAAAAGTGACTTGAGAGAATGTCTGTTGTGATGTGGTGCTATAGAAATAAAATTGAATTGAAGTGAATCGTATTGAATTGACTATGTCACCAGTGGTAAAAAGTATTTTTACTGTAAAAAACAGTTTTTATGTGTTATTCAAAACATTTCAAAGACCAAAAACAACAATTTTTATTTGTACTTTCAGTGATTTCCTAATTTTGTGGTTCTGCAGCTTCAAGTCTATTTGTTACTGAAGGACTCATGGGTCACTAAATGGTTAGTATTTATGTAGCGCTTTCTAGTCTTGATGACCACTCAAGCGCTTTACAGTACATCACATATCACTCACACGCTGGGGTTCAGTGTCTTGCCCTTTGGCACGCTGTATTGAAGTCAGGAAGCGAACCATTGACCTTCTTGATAGTGTGCAACCCACTCAACCTCCTGAGCCACAGCTGCTCTCAAATAAGAATAAATAAGAGCAAAAACTAGTAATAAATACTACAAAAAAAGGGGGATTGACTCAAAAATAAACTATAGTACCCGTGTTCATCATGATGGAAGAACATGTCAGCCAGTGTGGATAACTCATGTAGATTTCTTAGTTGTAGGACAACAGTGAAGATCAAGACTACAAATATAAACTCTTTAACATGCTTAGGCTTCTTAAAAATACATTATCTTGTTAGTCGGATCAGTTAAATATTGGTATTGATCCTTCATGTTTTCTCCATTCCTCCCGTGCCTCACTAACCCGATCCACAGACCTCAGGTTGCAGGTGTGACCGCCGAACATTCAGCTGCAGGTTTTACGTTATGGTGAAGAAACAAACAACAGCGACTCAGCACAGCTCACAGTCACGCTACTTGCTCTGAATACATGTCGCACGGCTGTGCTGCTTGTTTGTCTTTTGGGAAATGAATGTGCATCTGTTCTACATGAATAATATACTTGTTGACCCTCAGAGTCTGCAGAAATAAAACGTAAACGAGGACAATATGTACAAAATACAACAGTAAACAATATCCACTGTAAATCACTCTAGTAACATGAAAAATATGAATGTATACTGTATGTATATAAATAATTCAAAAGGCATTACAGTCATTTCAATGAATGAATATTTCCCTAAAGCACGATCTGACTTGACTAGCATCTATAAATATGTCCACAAAATGCTAGAGGTGTTTTTTGCACACTTGTTTTTCCACATTGATACAACAACACACATAAAACCCCTGTTTTTACTGTTATTAGAATGTTACCTACAGCAAGGAGGTTATGTTTGGACCTATGTCTGTTGGATTGTTCATTTGTTAGCAGGATTACGCAAAAACTATGAAACTTGTTTCTACTAAACTTGTGGGAGGGATGAGGCCTGTGATGGATAAATGAACATATTTCCACTTTCTTTAACTATATGTTTATGTATGACAAAAATATCACGTACGTAATCAAACCACTTGCTTTTTTCTTCTATATTTTTACGATATGAACTAGACAATCAAATGTGCGATCGTTCGACATTGGCAGAGGAAAGTTCAGCACTTGGATCAGCTTCTCCTGTGTATTGCAGTTTAAGATATACATTCTATCACAGGGCGGGAACAAACAGGAACAAATGTTTCCATTTGCCGTTACGTGGTTGAAAGAATAGCATGCAGATTTAAAACCACATCTGTTTGCGACCTCCTACACATTACCGAGGAAACCCCGTGGTTCTTACCATGACAATACTGACATCTACATCCACCATTAGTGGCCTTGTGGTCAATGCAAACACGCACAGACACATGCAGACACCTACGCTCCAGACAACCACCAGCATGACTGTCAGCACGTAACAGGGACTTCAAGACCACAGTGACCCATGTTTTTTAAACTGCCTTACAGTGCTGAGGAAATTCCATTTTAGGAAGTGATTGCACAACCAACTTTCCCAAATGATTATGTTCTTTTTAGGAGCTGATATAACGACAAAACAAATCAATGGTCCTGAAATTGTTCTCTACTGTCACCTACAGATTTTCAGATTCAGGCATGGACTTTCAATTCACCAAATATTGCTCAATGCAAGTTAAATTCAACTCAAGCAACGTTTGGAAGTTAATTCTTTACCTTAGAAATAGTACTTTGACAAAAAAAAACTTAAATCAAGAGTAATGTAATAAATTCACTTAGAAATCAAAAAAGATGTGTAACAAATTATTGTATTTTAACTTTTAAAAACAATGCAATGCATCATGGTCAACAGAAGTCACTTACAGTACCTGGCCAGCAAAGCTGCATTATTCAAAGTAGCTGGGAATGGCACATAAACAAATATCTGATTAAGGCATCTCTGCAACCACTGAGGGCCAAGCCACATTGGAGTAGTGTAACCGAAGCACCCAGCTCCAGGTAAGTGTTTGGTTTCTTATGACCTGCTGCCGAGCAGTTGTACATTATCATTAACCAGTAATTTCCCTCTGATACTTTGTCTGTTCAAACGTATTTGGCTATGTTGTTTTCACTGAAATTCGTCAAATAAAAATGATGTGTATGAAAATACGAAGATGCCTATAGCCTATTCTTAACCCCAGGCTGAACAAAGCAAAAAATTCCCCTCCGACTACAGCACCCACACCCACGGCCCTGCTTTCTGTAAAGAAATCACGAACATTTGAGAACGTACAACTAAAAAACATTTAGAATGTGTCTTAAAGATAGATAGATAGATAGATAGATAGATAGATAGATAGATAGATAGATAGATAGATAGATAGATAGATAGATAGATAGATAGATAGATAGATAGATAGATAGATAGATAGATAGATAGATAGATAGATAGATAGATAGATTGATAGATTGATAGATTGATAGATCTGTTATCAACAAATAATTCAATTATGTGGGGGACTATTTTCAGCTACAGATTTAGCTGAAACACTGATGTGTTTTTGTACAATGATGAACACAGGGAACATATGAGTAAGCTGTCGGCATTTGGCTACAGAGACAATGTTTATTAGCACAAGTGATGCACACCCACAAGTCTTTTCAATTGAGCAGTACTAAGATAATATGCAACGTTCAAACAAAGGGTCCCTGTGAACACTGGTATTCTGTGTCGTCACAGTGAATCATGAAGGACGTTACTGTAACCCTCTGGGCACATCTCAGAAGCATAGTTATCCTTGAAATGGGAAAGTGAAATACGAAAAGAGGGCGTCTAGAGAGCCTGCTTATCTGTTCTAGTCATGGTGTGCTTTTCCGCTCACCAGGAAGTCTTGGAGAGTCCCTGATTTTCTCACTCACATCCTGGGTGCCAGCAGCAGTGCACTTTGCAACTGTAATTCTATCAAGGCCGACCGAGTTTCTCTCCGGCCGAATTGCCAGCTGCACCATGAGAAAGAAAGGGAAACAGGGAGAAAGGGAGGGAGAGAGGTCACCGGTCTCAAGGTCTTCCAGCCACAGGGAAATAACACATTTCGGACTGCAGGGTTGCAGCAGGGAGGAGTAACAATGATATACCATCCTGCGGTTTCGTTTGCAGTCCAGTCCGCACGCACACACCCACGCTCACCACCAGTTCCTCCGAATCTCCACCCAGGTTAGATTCCCTGACACAACTGCGCAGCTGTGTGATGTCAAGTGGGTCACTTGACATCACACAGCCGCTTATATGGAAATCGATTCAGATTTCCAGGTAATACACCCATGTCTGTTTCAGTCCAACAAAAGCTCCTCTGCAAATGACTAATGTTGCATCAGTGTTGCTTTTGTGTCCATTTCCCAGTCAGGGTTAGTGAGTCGGAGGTTGTATTCCCTGAAAGCAACATAATTCAAGATTAGCCAGCAGGGTAATCCAGAGTGGACTGATTTAGACACTAGGACACTAGGAATATTTAGGAATCCTCTTCAACGGATTATTGGAATTTATTAAAGGGCCGGAGAAGGAGCTCTATAACTCATTGGCTAAAGCTGCACTGTATGTCCCCAGACTCCCTGTCAGGTTAAGGTCAAGGCATTTGAGTCTGATAACCATGTATCATTTTCCACTTTAGAGGCAGCAGTTTGACCTACAGCGGACGAGACAAAGACAATCGCTTGGAGAGCAGTGAAGTGAAGAGAGGAGGAACATATTTTTGGCCTTGTTTAAGTTGGACATGTCTGAAAAGGCTTTAGGCTTTTAGCCAATGCTACCAAGGATGATATATAATAAACGAATCATATCAAATCATCAGCACGTAATGTGTTAATTGGTTTAAATCAGTTTCGATGTCAGGGGAAATCTGAAGACAAATCCCTCATATTAGCACCTGTAGCAGTTTACTGCTATGTCTCCCAACACTTTTCCTCCGTCCTGCCGGGAAGTAATAATAACGCTGTCACTAGCTGATACCAAGGACGGACAGACCTGTAAAGAATAATTAAAGTAGTATCAAAACAGATAAGGTATTACTCATATTCTGATTGGAATGATAAAGAGCAGAGACAGTTTTTAATAAAGCAGGTAACGACTTCAAACACTGGTTATCACATTGATGTGACATTAAGCGATTAAATTTGCCAAATTCGCAGAAATTGAATATAAAATAATCCTAGTGATGTTTTCCCTAGTGTGTAATCATCACAAGTACGAATTGTTGTTTTCTCTCCCATCGAATGGGCCCTTTATATTTAAATACTTTATATTTACATCAAGGGCGGGTCCTCTCTACGGAGGTAGCCATTTTTTTTTTTTTCACCTTTTGGGTTTTTATGAAAACTGAAGACTACCACCAGTTCTCTCTCATGTTTGGAAGGGGAGGATGAGGGGAGGGGTATTCAGCTGCAACATGCAACCTCACCACTAGATGTCACTAATTTCTACAAACTGAACATTTAAGCATAAATACCAAATGTTTACATTAATTCTTAACGTTAGGATACGTGTGCAGCATTCCAGTGCGAAACAAAAGGTTATTAAATATTAAAGGTTTGTATTACATATTTTTAAATATTCAGGTGAGAGGGGTGGCATGACAGAGTATCAGAGGTATGATGGGTGTGGTGTCAAAAGACCCTAACCCTTTTATAGTGTCTTTTGTTGCTGTGTGTACACTGAAAGTTTGTTGTCCCAGAGTTGACTGAGGCCTTAAATAATTGTCTTTGTGGAACCAACAACTCCAGGAAGCTATTACATCACTCGACAACTCTGTGTGTCCTGCCCAATCCCTGTGAGTCATCCATGACTATGTCATCCTCAAACGGAAGCACTCATCTAGAGTTTTCATTTCATCTGATCTGCTTCATATCACATTGCAGATCTGCAAATACTAAAGAAGCAGTATGCTGTGAGAGTGGAAGACAACGGGATTATCTTAATCTGAACCTGTAATGTTTCACAGTGCACTTGAGGGAGCAAGCTGATGTTGACACAGTCGCTCTCTCTCCTTCTCCTCTCGCTCATACGCGCATGCACGTAAACACACACACAGCTGCTGAAGTGGACTTTGGACTGACATGGTTTGGGGAAAGCAGGGAGTTTCCTTCCTGGGTGAAGCAGTTTACGTGTCATTCAGTGGGCTGCTCCTGTGGTCAGGATTTAGAGAATGAAAACATCACCTTCACTGCAGACACACACACCCACTCAAGACTTTGACCAGAGTCAGCTCTCCCTTTGTCTCCTACTGTGTTTTGGCTTTCTTTGCACACAGGTCACAGCGAGTGTGAAAATGAATGAACTACTTTAAGGTTACGGTGGCACTGAAATGAGCTGACTAATAATCAAAAAAATCCCAATAAAAGCTGCCCTCAGTGGAGGAGGAAGAAAGTAATCAGGTCATTTACTTCAATAAAGCACCAGTGGTTTGCATCGTTGTCTCGCAACAAAAAGATTACTGGTTCAAAGCCCAAGCTGCTTTCACTGAACGCTGGAGATCCTCTGCAGCTGTCTCTGAGTGACAGCCTCCAGACTGTCCATGGACTTTCTCCGGCAAGTCCCCTTCTATAAAGTCCACAGAAAGTCCAGGAGAGCTGATGTGAGAACACAGCAGGAGATCCTCTGCAGGATTCATGACCAGCTAGAGGGGTACGTTGATAACATTTTTATGACAGATGCAAAAAAAGCAGTGCCTCAAACATAGAAGACACAGACGTAGTTGTCACGTGTAAACAAGTAAACAAAAACATGCGATCTCCGCAGCGGAATTAATACGTTAGTTCCTGCCTCTGTTCCACCCCTCACCTGAACACTCCAGAGATTTCTGTGTTGTTGTGAACGCGTCTGAGCGGAGAATCTACTGCTGCATTGTAAATGAGTAAAAGGAAACCTCTGGAGAAAGTCCGGACCCAATTCTCCACGTACTCCGGCTTCCTCCCACAGTCTCTAAATTGCTGGTAGGTGTGAATGTGAGTGTGAATGGTGTTCTGTCTCTGTACGTGAGCCTTGTGATACACTAGCAACCTGTTCAGGGTGTACCCCGCCTTTCAGCCAATGTCACCTGGGATTGGCAGTATATATAATGGATGGATGAACAATGTTTTTCAATTTAAAAGCATTCAAGCTCCCATTCTTGTAAAAGCATTATCCGCTTATGGACCTGTATTAAAACCACAAATTCGGCAATACAATGTCTACTGTGACTGATATCATTGTAATCTATATAATGTATTTTACATTGTTAAATTTGTTTATCCTGATGCATCATTGTGCAAGCACCATTTCACTGTTGTAGCCAGTGGTCAGAAAAATCTAATGCTGTAATAAATTTATTTTGAAACAAGCAGAAATTGATTTCTGAATTATTTTTTCCTCCTCTTCATACTCACATTTGATTTTAAACTGCTGATGATATGCTGTTACTGTAATATTCCTGTCGTGGACAAAAGCAGGCTCTTACTGTGAGACAGTGCCCTCTTGTGGCGCTACCTTGTAAACAGTGAATTCAGTGAACCTTAGAAGAATAACCTGGGTCATACATTTTTGTCTTGTTTCTGCATTGTCTCACGTTTCTCAAAGAAAAAGAGACCAAGAAGGACGTGGCCTGGCTGCTGAGAGAGAGAGAGAGAGAGAGAGAGAGAGAGAGAGAGAGAGAGAGAGAGAGAGAGAGAGAGAGAGAGAGATCCAATTTCACTGTGAGTGAAGAAAAAAAACAGGCCACTGAAGGTGCACTGGGACTCACACTCACTCTTTGAATGTACTTGCATTTGTGCATTGTTGTGTTAGTTTGTGTGTGTGTGTGTGTGTGTGTGTGTGTGTGTGTGTGTGTGTGTGTGTGTGTGTGTGTGTGTGTGTGTGTGTGTGTGTGTGTGTGTGTGCATGTGGTGCATATTTTGCGGTCCCTGCTGTGAAGTCTTTAATAGTTAATAAGAGCCGTGTTTACTTGGCTGGGCAGATGCCCACACAGCAGATGCTGGTCAAATGCTGAGAGATACAGGAAAAACAGGATATAGATTTCAAGGGTTTGTGTGTACGATTTAGGTGAAAGGGATCTATTGGCAGAAATTTTATCTAAAATAATCCTATTGATGTCTTCACTAGTGTGTGATCATCCAAATCGTACGTATTGTTGTTTTCTATACCCTAGAATGGGCCGTTTATATTTAAATACATAATATTTCCATCGGGAGCAGGTCCTCTCTGTCGTCCAAACTCACTCACTGGGGGCAAGCTGGCGCTGACTCAAGTCCGGGAACAGAATTTGATGTTCCCCTTCAAGAACGCCATAGCTGGTAAGATTTCGATAGCTATGCTACTTTCGATAGCATTTAAAGATATAACATGAAACAATTCTTCATTGAAATGTCAAATGATTTGCACCTGAGTCATGTCAGGTAGATTTTCATCGGCAGTGACGGTGAAGACAACAACTCCCATGATCCCACGCTGCTTCACGACGTCATCAAAGTAGGTCTTTTGTTATTGTTTTGATCGAGAGACCCCCAGCGGCCGAAGTTACGTATTGTACATTTAAAGGTCCAGTGTGAAATAATTAGTAGGATTTATTGGCAGAAATGGAATATCATACTCAAAAGTATGTTTTCGTTACTGTATAATTACCTTAAAATGGGCCTTTTATGTCTAGAGATGGTGCAGGTCCCCCTCCTCAAAGTCTTCCATGTTGCACCTACATGTTTCTACAGTAACCAAGAAGGGACAAACCGAACACTGGCTCTATAGTATTTTGAAGGGAATCAAATGAGGAATCTGATGCAGTGTGCAACTTTACCGCTCGATGTCGCCAAATTCTACACACTGGACCTTTAAAGCATATTGTCGAAATATACAGTCTAGTGTATTTGTACATATATATACCCATGTATTGTACTGAAACAGTAAGTGCCATCGGAAGATGAGAATTCTCACAAAGTGCAGCTGCATCATTAAAGCACCACCTTTGACTGATGAACACACATTTGTCTGCTAACAAGCACCTTTGGCCTCAATTGGTGGGACTATGCAATGATGAAAGACACTGCATCGATTTCTGCTATAATGACCACATCCATGCCTCTGTGTGTTGTCAGCCGCTCCTCTTTGTGTGTACACAGGGAGGAAATAGGTTATTATCCAAGATTCCCATTGTCCGTGGGCCAATTCACAGACACACCATGTTCTCTACAACTGTAGCTCTAGAGTTTTACGTCGCTGAGCCACAATAAATCTTCTCATCTACCTTCTTTCAAGAATGTTTCCAAAACGTCAAAGTATTCCTTTAATGAGTTGGCTTCAAAAGCACAAGCAGATAGACAGAGAGCCATGCTAGCAGTGTCCCCTTGCTTTATTTCGAGCTAACGACTCTGTAGTCAACACACAGACCTAATCTTTTTCTATGAAAGTGATTATGTTTAGCTTATATCTATCTACTGATTCCAGTTGTTTTGTCTGTATGTGGAATGCAGATCTTGAGAACCATTCATCTTATTGTCTTCACACTTGGCATGTGTATTAAGGGTCCAAGGAAGTGCAGTATTATATTTTGTGCGATTTTGACACATAGATTCAACATTAATAAACTTTGAATAAAGAGGTGACCAGCGCTGTGATGCAGCAGCGGCTGGGACTCATTGATGGAAGTGACGTTGTTGATCTGACAATAGCACGTTCACAGCAATGACAAAGGCAACTGATCCTGCAGTGTGGGGTTCTGCGTACTGAGGTGTTCTTTGCCGAACTTTGAATAAATAAGTGAACAGCTCTTTGTGCAGCAGCAGTCGTGCAGTTTCATGGTTCTGCAGATTGAGTCCAGCAGTCGGTCTTAACTTGGTCTATTACTGCAGGTCAGTTTTACAGTTGAAGAAGGAAAGCTGCAACCAGAATATACACACGCCACGCAAAGCCCAGTCCTATACTAATTCCTAAAATGTAGAACTATTTAATTTACCCAATAACTCTGGAAGCCTCGCTAAGCTTTCCTCTATCATTTCATTTCCTGTAGTTTCTTATGTCCTATCTAACATTTTCTTCAGCTCCAACGTTCCAGTTTTATTTTGCTTAATATCCTTCCTTGAACTCTCTCTTTGCTGCTGTTTCAGTTCTGGTCATGCTTCACTCTCTTCCTGCTTTGTGCTGCTCTGCCAAGTCTCTGGTCAGCAACAGGAAATAAGCAGGAGGACTTTGAACGTTTTTGGCACAAACAGAAATCCCATTCGTTTACCCATGTAGTAAGAGAGAATTCTGAGAGGCATGAAGAGGCTGGCTCCTTCTCTTCCACTTTTTCTGCCTCACATAGTTTTTTGGGGAGAGACTGGGAGGGACGCCACGCCATGTGTGGTGTGTTTTAGTGTGTGTGTGTGTGTGTGTGTGTGTGTGTGTGTGTGTGTGTGTGGGTGGGGGAATGCCCTTGAACTCAGGACACAAACGTCACACAAACACACACACACACACACACACACACACACACACACACACACACACACACACACACACACACAAACACACACACACACACACACACACACACACACACACACACACACACACACACACACACACACACACACACTAAATGAATGAAGAAAGAAATAGATGTTCGACTTCTCCAGATTTTAGGCTCCCACACACACACTCTGTCATAGATACACACACAGGCACCGATTTGTCCTTTTACAGAGGGTGGCATCTTTCCTGAAAAGCGAGTAGGTCACTTGTGCTGAACTTTCTCACAGCGACAGCATTAATTAAGCGAGCCAGCCGTGTGACCTTTGACCTTACACTGTCTCATTGTGCTCTCAGCATGTTCTCCCTCCTGTCGGGGGCTTACAGAGGGACTTGTACAGCTGTTAGTCAAGAGCTGAGGGGAGAGCTGGAGTGTGTGCCACGACTGTGTATGGTTTGAAGAAGAGAGTGAAAAAGAGTAAACTACAGAGGGATGGAGAAAGAAGCGCCTGTTTGCTGTGAGCCCCAGAGAGTGAATTGATTTTCGAATTGGTTGTCTTTGTAAGAGCACTCATTGATTGATTGCATAATCTCCCTTCTTCATCTCCTCCTCCTCTTCCTCCTCTTTCAGCCCTTTACTCCTCTCTCCTTCATACCTCCACTCTGCTCACGTCCTCTGCTGTCCTTCCACTCCTCCACTCTTCATCGCTTTTCTACTTCCCCTTATCTTCCTGTTCTTGTCGACCCAACCCTCCTCTATACACACACTGACACACACACTGACACCACAATCCTCTCAGGTTCCTTCAGTTTCACTAAGTCATCAGTAGAAGGTGAAATACAAACTCGTACTCTCAGTGACAAAGAAAGCAAATAATCACAGAATCGTCCACACATCACAGTTACAGTGTGTGTGTGTGTGTGTGTGTGTGTGTGTTTGATACTGATGATAAAGATGTGTGTGTTACTCGTTCCTCTCACATGACTGACTGAATGTGTGAATGAATGTCAGCCTTTGAGATGAGATTATTTTATCAAATTGCGAAAAATACATTTGTATGCTCAAACACTGATAATTTACTTATGAAACATATTGAAACCACATGAAAGTTACTGTGACATTAAAAAACATTTTAATTGAGAAAAACAACATAATATAAGGGAAATGTAATTAAAATGTAAAATTGCTCATAAGACAGAGTCTGTAGGACAGCAATTTTCTAACTATTGAGCTTATTCTGAATAAGACATTATTTTGATACTGAAGTTCACCTGGGTTGCAAAATTCCATTCATATTCCTGTGCACCTGTTACCAGCGTAGTCTGATTATGACTCACATCAGTCAGAAAAATATAGTGGAGTGTATTTCCCTCACATGTAGTATGGTGCACTATACTGTGGTGTAGGAGTACAAAGAGGGTTTAATTTCTGTCCCTCTGCTGTACACCAGGGAAATTGGTGTAATCTACTGACAAACTGAAAGATATGATGATCCAGTATCAGGAAACATGAAGTCAGAGCCCCTCAGTTCCTCCTCATCCAATATCAGTGTATATCAGTACTTCCTCAACCCCATAAACTGTATAGCAGCACAGTCTAACCTGACGCTGTCACTCCCACACTGAAGCATGTTACATACAAAGGTAATCTCCGAGTGACCTGGGCGAAGACAGATTGACGTTTTCCCAGCGCGTTTTACACTCATTATGTGCCTGCAGCCACATATCCCCTAATGATTCACAGCCTCACTGAGAGTGGATGGTCCTCCACTGAGGAGCTTATAATGGGCCTCTGGGGACACCGTAGTTCCAGGCCCATCCAGCTAACTATTCCCTTTATCCACTTAACTGGATAAAAGTTGATATATCTTATCCATCAACACTCTGCTACTGTCTTATCTATCTTTCAATCAATCAATAAATTAATCAATAAATCTATCTACCTACAAATCTATCTATCTATTTATCCAACCGTTCTTCTTTCTTTCTTTCTTTCAAGAAGACAGTTAACACTGTAGAGCAGTGGTCACCAACCTTTTCGAGCCCAAGAGCACTTTTTAATTCCAAACGTAAGCCGAGAGCTACCACCCTGATATCTTCCAAAAAAAACACTTAGGAGGGTCATATTTATTATTTTTTGCAATTTCGGTTAAAGGCTGAATGTACAAGAAATAAATATACACAAAGAGAGGCAGTTGTGCAACTTTTTCTATTCAATGACAATATTCAAATTAATATCAATTCATATTTACAATGCAAAATATGTAGCTTCTCAGTTCCACATCATGTTCTGCAGAGGAGCTGCTACTGCAGCACAATGTTTTTAAATATAGGCTTTGATTTGAATATGGCCACAAACAGTATTGCCTTGTATGAAAGAAGTCCCTTGTACTCAAATAAATACCAGTACTACACAGTATGAAGCCGTGCATCTTTCCGCTCCTGTAAATATTTCACAATAAAAAAACCTTTTTAAACAAGGGAATGGATATCATTAACAAACTCTGGAGTGCTTTTATTTTGAAAAGGCTTACAGAAAGTGTTGCAACCATTTGTTTGTGACATAAATCATCAGATAAACATTCAAAAACAGTTGAAAGATAATTTTCTCTGTTTATTCTGCTGTGAACCAAAATGTTTATCTGTCTATGACACAAATGTATTTACAACCCTTTCCGAACACGTTTCAAAGTAAAAGCACTCCAGCGTTTCACTTTCTGAATCCACTCATTTGTTCCAACGGGGCTTTGATTGTTATCGACAGACCGAAAGATGCGCATCTTCATACCGTAGAGTCCTGACAGCTAGTCTCGTACATAGCTCGCCATCGTTGCTGCTCCCGCTAGCTTGTCTCAGCATAGAGTGAGATGGCGGTTTGACTTTTTTTTAAAATTTCAAATTTCATTTTTTCTTTTTTTTCTTCATTTTTTAATTTTTTTTTCTTTTTTTAATTTAGAGCATGCCTTGCGGGCGACTGGCGGCGTCCCTGCGGGCGACCAGGTGCCCACGGGCACCGTGTTGGCTACCTCTGCTGTAGAGTGTATAGTTCTTCTATTATTCCCCTCTTATTTCTATTAATAGCCACATCTGAAAGACAGACAGAGCGCCACCATGCTGCTGAGCCATCTGCACATTAATGAACACAACAGACTTCAACACAACAGCATTTTTTACAAGTGTGCAGGAAGACAACAGAAACTGAAAAAACTCAACCATTCTTTGTGACCATTGCAAAAGCCATGCAAACCACTCTATTGGTTTGCATGGCTTTGGGCGAAAAAATGCATCTGAACCTACAAGTTCCAGCTTCCAGTCGTTTTGTGCTCTAAAGGCAGCTCTGCATGTTCTCTTGTTATTATCTTCGCCGAGGAGGTTATGTTTTCACCCCTGTCATTTTTTTTGTCTGTTTGATGTAAGCAAGACTACACAAAAACAACTGAACTTAGTGGAAGGATGCATTATGGTTCAGGGAAGAACCTATTAAATGTTTGTGCGGTTTTGGATCAGGGTGCGGTTCCAGGATTTTTTTTTTCTTACTTTCTTCAACATCCCAAGATGTTTCGGCATTTTCCCCATTTTCCTAGGGAATAATTCATGGATCTTGATGAAAAAACTCTGGCACATTTAGAGAACTGATATCTATGAGCGTGTGTGATTTGGTGCAGCTTGATTATATTTATATTTATACTTCATTGTATCATCAACAACAACTGTGCTTTCAACTGAACTATTTTACTTGGTTATACCATCACTGTATTATATTCTATTTCAATTTTATTATTTTACAAATTTATTATCACATTTTTATACATACTTTTTATTTCTTTTACGTCTTTAAATATTTCTTACCCATTTTATTCTTTAATTTAATTTAATCTCCTATATTTTCCCTGAAATTTGCTATAAACTGTGCTTTCATATTTTATATTGTTTCCTTTTTTGTCTCTGTTGCTTTTAATGTCCCTGTACAGCAACTTGAATTTACTTCTGTGTATGAAAGGTGTTTTATAAATAAAAGTGCCTTACCCTAAATAAGCGAGCCTTCATTTACCAGCCCAAATCCGTCAGTCTGACCATTTTCTTTTCAATAGAGAGAGACGGTACCATGCTGACAGGCCTAATGCACACTTTTATTTTAGATTTAGATTTAGATTTAATTAAATAAATAAATACAATTTACTGTAGAAAGTGATTATGTTTTTGACTAGTAAAACTCTGGTCTGAAGTCAGTGGTGCAGTACTAACATCTGTGTCATTCTGAAACTAGAAAAGACTCTAATCTAATCTACTCTTAAAGATGAGGCAAAAAAGTTCACTGCTAATCTCAAAAGTAGCAGCTGAGGAAACGTCTTTCCAGACTCAAGAAGTGATCTTTGAATTTCAATGTTTGTGGCGTTGATATAGCCATTTTCAGCAGCAAACTAGAGTGACACAAGGTGCTACTATTTCCTACAGCTTTGCAAGTAAAAGTTCTGGGCTTTTCATTTTCATTAATTTACATGTATTCAAATCAGAGAAATCTGCCTACTTTGTCTTGTTGTCTGTGGTCAAGTGGCAGCATGCAGGTAGACTTCTTATGTCACTCCGCAGAAAACAACAAAAATAAAGAGCAATGAACAGAGACGGTAGATTTCATCAATACATAGAAAACTTTTCTAATGTGCTCATTTCAATTTACCACACATTGTACATAGTATGTGTAACAATGCCAATTATATTACAACAGAGTCCATTATTTATATACACAAAATCTGTGTAAAATAGAATAGAATAGAATCCTTTTATATCCATTGCACAGTGTACAAAGAAATTCAGCAGTAATCCTCAAGGTGCATAATATAAATAAAAAACAGCATAAAAAGGTAAAAAGGTGCAATAAAAAAAGTGTATATATGAGGTAGAAGAAATTTTAATATAAAAACAGTACAGCAGATAATTTAACAAATAAATTTGTATGTGTACATGTATTGCAATTTAGTACACGTACAGAAGGTGCATTGCAGTGGATGTAAACATCTGTAAACATTGTGAATACTTCAGGTCCCAAACAGTCAGTGTGTCAGTTATTAAGCAGAGCTCAGTTCTCTTATGGCTGTGGGGTAGAAGCTGTTTTTCAGTCTGTTTGTCCGTGATTTGAGTGACCTGCAGTGTCTGCCAGAGGGCAGCAGGTCAGAGTAGAGCTGCTGCTGTGCCTTCTTGACTGCTGCAGTGGTGTTGTCCGTCCAGGAGAGGTCCTCAGCAATGAGGGTGCCCAGGAACCTGAAGATGGGGACCCTTTCCACGCAGTCCCCGTCGATGTAAAGGGGATTGGGGTCTGTTCGGTCTCTGCGGCAGTCTGTTGTGATTTCTTTGGTTTTCGTGGAGTTCAGGACCAGATTGTTTTCAGAGCACCATGTAGCATGTCTTTGGACTTCATCTCTGTAGGCTGTTTCGTCTCCTCCTGTGATGAGTCCAACCACAGTCATGTCGTCCGCGAACTTGATGCTGGTGTTGTTTGGGTGGGTAAGGGCAGGGGTGGGGTGTAGAGGGAGTAGAGGAGGGGACTCAGCATGCAGCTCTGGGGGGCACCGGTGCTAAGGATGAGGGTGGAGGAGAGGTGTGGGCCTATTTTCACAGTCTGAGGCCTTGGGTTCACTGCTCTGAGCACATACCTTACATCATGCTCCTGCAGAGTGAGGGTGAGGCGGTTTGAGGCTGATGGGGAGGTTGAATTAGTCTCTGTTGCTTTCATCAGGGAGAAAAGCAACAGTTAAGTTCCTCTGCTAGGCGTCGCTATCAACCGTTGGGATGCTGCTCCTGTAGTTGGTGATGTGCTGGATCCCCTGCCAAACGTGCTGTGGGTTGTTGGTGTTGAAGTGGCCTTCAATCTTGTTCTTATAGTCTGCTTTTGCCACACCTTAGCAGTGCTCTACAGGGATCTTTTGCCGGATCTGAAATGTGTCCAGGTGTTTGAGAAGAGGTTTAACTTCCTTTGTCATCCAGGGTTTCTAGTTGGTGTACACCCGGATGACTTTGTTGACAGTGACATTATCAACACTGTTCTTGATGTATCCGAGTACAGATAAGGTGTAGTGCTCCAAGTCTTGGTTCTCAAAATGTCCCAATTGGTCCTTTCAAAACAATCCATCAGCTGATAGGATGCTCCTTCAGGCCAGGTCTGAACAGTCTTTGTGGTGGGTTGAGCTTGTTTTCTGAGGTGGGGTCGTGGTGTTGATCTAAAACCTTTCTTAATGTTTGAGTAAACTTTGTCTAGTGTGTCAAAGGTGTGCCCCCCCCTAGTAGCACATGTAACGTGTTGATGGAATTTAGGGAAGACAGCCTTTAAGTCAACATTATTAAAATTGCTGGCTATGATGTGGGCTGCATCTGGATGTTCACTCTGTTGTTAGTTAATAGCACTAAGCATGTAATCTAGTGCTAGCGTAAGCATCAGGCGGGATATAAACAGCCATGACTGTAACAGCACTAAACTCACCTGGCCTGTTATTATCAGAATGCAGCAGTCACGCAAGAGTTTATGTGCGGCTATCTGTAAGTTCAGATATTTTGTTGATGATGGATCTGGCATCGGTGAGAAGAATGCTGGGCATTTGTGTGGCTGTTTTTTCAGCCTAGCAAGTATGCCAGTCACAACATTCTCCGCTGAACCTTCAAGGAGTGTCAGTTTCAGGTGTGCTGAGGATGTTGGTGGGCATACCTCTCCAACAAGTATGAAGGAAGAGGTAATAGCTTTAAGTCCTAAACAATGTAAGATCTATGGCATTGGTAAACAAGAGCTGTTAGCACATATAATGTTTCTTAAATGGCCGATAATAGACTGTACTGAGGAATGTTTTGTGTTTGACTGCTGGCGTGACTCCATGTTAATCACATCATGGGAGTCCAGGGTCTGTCAAGGATTAAAAAATAAAAGGTGCGCTCTGGTGACTCAGCAAGAATTAGGAAATGAAAAAAAAAGGAGGAGATTTTAAAAGAACAGCACCTGTTTAACTGTTTAAATCATGAACTACACGCCGGGTCCTTTTTTTTTCACATATTATCTTTGTGAGTTTTGCAGCCGGTGCCACAGGTGTCACACTCCGGGGGGAAACAGTGGACTGCGGGTCCAGCTCCAGCGGCGCACTTTTAAGCAGGTTCGAAGCACCTGCGACGTATCATGTCCTCTTAGTTCCCCCATTTGTAACTTCCTTGTTCCGCTTAAGATACGCCGAGGCGGATGTGATTGTTCCACGCGCACTGAGCCACACAACAAATTGTGATCTTCAAGTATTGCTCGTCCAGCAGTGCAAAGCCGGCGCCACAGGTTAGTCTTGTCGGGACAGGAGCTGAGGATTTCGGACTCCTCCGTTTCCCTGGTTGAAAAGTCACAACCGAATCAGAATCAGCAGAATTGGACACATCCAGCCCCGTGGAAAGGTGAGTGTTAGTCGCCTCGCCTGTGATCATTCTCTGTCACGGTTATTTAAGAGTTGCTTTTACATGATAAATAGATAATAATTAATTTACTGTTGTGAATGCCACTTCATTATATCATGGTCAAAGCCTGAAGCTAAAGCGAACATGTCCTAAGCAGAAATATTATGGATATGGTTATTGTTATAATTTTTAACAACATATTATGAGGAAAATATATGAATATTATTTACTGAAACATGAGTTTTCCTGAACTCTCATGTATCAGCCAGGAATATCATATTTAATGTTCCTCCAGCCACCCAAACTCAAAGAATTAATTATTTTTTCCTGATGTTTATTTATATATATATCTTTTATTTAGAAATGATTTTATATGTTTACAAACCCGATAATCATTCTGGTTGCATAACACCAAAGTGGCTCCATACAAGCACTTCACACATTGCACCACTTTTAATTAGAGGAACGTTTTGAAATTGTAAAGAAATTGGGCAGAAATTATGTTCATTTGGTTTCAAACAAACACGTACTATAGTTTATTTGGCTTTTAATGTTGCATGCAGTTAACAGTACCTTTGACAATTAGATTAGAATCTTAACTGGTGTGATGACTTGTGTTATGTGTAATATTAATAATTGTCATGATGTCAACAATATAACTAAGAAATGTGTTTTTCTTTTCTTGCAGTTTCAAAATGGCTCCCATTTCCACTTCTTCTTTTTTGCGGGCCTTGCATAAAGTGACCATCATGCTGGCTGGAATCATAGTCCTGTTTTTAATGTACTATAAGTCTTTTCCATCTCCAAGATGCCCCCCTCCCCCAAAGGGGCTGACAAGGCATACCAACACGTCACTGCCAAGCAGCCTCGCAGCGATGGAGAAGACTAACAAACCTGTTGTGCTGCTTTGGTTTTGGCCTGAGCACAAACAATTTGATTTTCAACTCTGCAAGGATTTAAACATCAACAGCTGCCACCTGACGGATGATAGATCCTTATACTCCCAAGCTAATGCAGTTGTGATATTTCACAAAGCTATCAAAGATGACCTGTCCAACCTTCCCACCACGCCAAGGCCCAAATTCCAAAGGTGGATCTGGTTTAACATGGACCCACCCACCAGCACACGCAAGATACCAGGCATCGAATCCTTTTTTAATTTAACCTTGAACTACAGGCGGGATGCAGACATCCCTGCTCGCTGGCAACTGACCGTCAAGAAGCAAATAGATAAGGAATTTGAGCTGCCTAAAAAAGATCTATTGGTTTGTTGGATTGTGAATGCAACTAACCTTAACACAGGCACAGAGGCTAGATACAGCTACTACCGTGAGCTTGCAAAACACGTAAAGGTGAACATCTTTGACAGCTCCTCTGCCAAGAACTTGAAGGGAGAAAAATATTTCATAACTATTAGTAAATGCAAATTCTTCCTTTCCTTCGAGGATTCAGTTCACCCAGATTACATCACAGAAACATTCAATGGTGCTCTTTCAGCAGGCACTGTACCAATTGCTTTGGGCCCACCCAGAAGCAACTATGAGAATTTTTTCCCAAGTACTTCCTTCATACACATAAACGACTTTTCTGGTGCCTTTGCACTGGCTGAGTATCTCCTCAAAGTGGATGAGGATAATGAGGCTTATATGAAATACTTTCAATGGCGCCGATTCTATAATGTCAGACGCCATTTTAATGAGGAGAATCAAGAGTTTGCACACGCTGTCTGTCAGGCATGTCATCACATAGTCTTAACCAATGAGTTCAGAGTTGTACGTGATCTCTACAAGTGGTACTTAATTTGATTCTCTCATTTTCATAGTTAACATGTACACAGTCTCACTATATTCTTGAGAATGTAATTATCAAAGTTGTTGTTTTGTTGTTGTGTTAATTTGAGGATACCATAAAATATCACGTATATCATCTAAAGCTGCTTTTACACATGCACTGAACTCGGGAGACCCTCTGGAGTTTCTCTGGAGGAGGTGAATGCAAATGTCCAAGTGAGAGCCTCGAGATGTGGGGGGGTCAATGTACAAGAACATGTGATCTCCGCAGCAGAATGAATACGTTACATCTTGCCCCTGCCTGCTGCAACACCCCTGCCGAGGATTTGTTGCTGTTGTGAACGCCTCTAAGCAGAGAATCTCCTGCTGCGTCGTGCATGTGTGAAAGGAAAAGTGCGGAGAAAGTCCGTACCCAATACTACGGTGATCCTCCGCGGGACATAAAATGGCTTAAGATACAGTCTGGCAGTTTTCAGTTGTCCATCAGGGAATGCATTTCTGGCTCTCTAATGTATTGACTCTTGTATATTTTTGCAATGTATCTACTTCATTAACAAACTCTGTGTTTTGTGTGTTATTTCTGGAGTGGTTAATGAGTCTTTAATGAAGCTATTTGTGCCACAGTGTGTCGTCTTTACTACTGAGGAGTACATTATTTTAGAATTACTTGAAGTTTAATTTCCCCAAAAAACATTTGGTCATATTTGCTTACACCATATTCTTGATGGTGGTAGATGAGGCTGAAAATGTGGCTCCTCTGGCTCCACCCACATTTCATAATGCAATTTAATAGAATCTAATTCTCCTGATTCTAAACCACTAACCCCCATCCCAGGTGCATGCTTTCACGTGTTAACTTGAGCTGCTTACAGACATGCCCTGTACTCTGGCTAATCTCCTTAAATTCGAGAGAGGGGCTTCGGACTTTATGCAGAATTTCTTCTGTCAGCCCCCAAGTGAGAATAAAGAGAAAGTTCGAATGAGCCAATGTCAGAACACGGCGAGTGATCCTTTGCAGGATTTTCGGCGTGCATTCGTGCGGGTTGATGACGTTTCTAACACGGGACAGATGCAAAAAATATATACATAAATGGTTAAAAAGGCAGTGTCATACATGCAGAAGATGATTTTAATCTATGCTGGTGTCAATGTGCTATAAACAAAAACACCTCTACTGCTGCACCACCCCTCACCTGAACGAGATTTCTGTGCTGTTGTGAACGCGTCTGAGCGGACAATCTCCCGCTGCGTTGCTCAAACTATTTTAACATTGATACCGCAGTCATTTCCTTCCATGTAGATGTAGAACGGAACTAAACAATATACCTCGGGAGCCACGCCTATGGTGACCGCATGTCCAAAGACAACATTTATCATGTAGTTAATTATCTTTGTGGCTGGCACAAATTCCAGCTACAGCTCTAGCTACCATACACACTAAGGTATCAGTTCCTCAGCTTCTTGGCTACCTCTCAGGAGTTTTTCATAAATCTACCAGTATCTGTTTGTCTATGTAACGCAAAAGCATTGTTTTGATAGGAGCTAGCACAATATATTTACTAAATAAAGTTTAAAAAGTAGCACCAGCATGCATGATTAACTTGTGAGCAGCAGTGTGAAAGATGGACCACAACAAACAAAAGTCTGTGTAGAGGGGGGACAATAGGACCCAGACCCAATTCGGCAAATCAAGGTGAGAGCACCTCAGCAGTTAAGAGGCTGATGGAGCAAAGGTGTGTCAGCATTGATTTCTGCTCCTGTGAAATTAGAAATGTGTGATTGTTGGGGTAAATGCACCCTGAGGTATTGGGTTTTTAATGTAAATATTGAATGTGTTGGATTTTTACTATAGTGATTTAATTACAAAGTATAGGTAAATTGTTTGGAGACAATAGGGTCCTATTGTCTAAAGCAGGGGTCTTCAACGTTTTTCAGGCCAAGGACCCCCAAACTGATGGAGAGATGGAGCAGGGACCCCCTACTATATATATTGTATAAAATTGTGTTTTATATTAAACTGGGCCTAGTGCCATGTATAAACATAGCTACCTTGTTATTGTGCATTCAATACTAAGCTATTCAAATAATACACAGGTTCATATATTCATGTTTTTATTTTAAACATTTGCAAGGTACAGGGTGGCCGTGCCACTGCCATTTATAAACATACATCTTGCATACAAAACTGAGCTATTAAAATAGTTCACAGATTCATGTTAATGTGTATTTAAAGACATTTAAATTTGTGGGGAAAACATTTGTTGAAAAAAAAAAATGTAATTAAAAAAAATTTAATAATTGTCTAATCAACCCAAAATTTCGCGACCCCCCTGCAGTACCTAGGGGTCGCGGACCCCCTGTTGAAGACCTCTGGTCTAAAGGGTCATAACAGACCAGGAGTAGTGGCAGCGGCGCGGGATGAAAATTTTGGCACTTTGACA
The DNA here is from genome assembly GCF_022539355.2 of Hippoglossus stenolepis. NCBI lineage: Eukaryota > Metazoa > Chordata > Actinopteri > Pleuronectiformes > Pleuronectidae > Hippoglossus > Hippoglossus stenolepis. Next base: position 12,218,640 of record NC_061499.1, read on the forward strand.
GAGAAATCCATTATCAACAGAAGGTCAACGGTTGACAAATTTGAATATGGTAGGTTGCACAGTCTTGACATTTAATATAACTGGTTTTACTTGTTGGTTTAGTGGGCAGGGACTTTTGGACCTAGGTGTCTGTTCAAGTGACAGAAGCCTGCCAGTAGCACATCCAGCACTAACACAGGAAAGGTAAGAACATGTTTTTTATCAGTTGGGAAAATCCTAATTCTTCTAAAGAATAAGAGGATTGACTTTTCCTAAATTATTAAGTATTTGTTTTCATAAGTCTCTTGTATTGAATTCTGTTATATATAAACTACAGTTACTGTTCTGTAATCGTAATCTGTTATATTTGTAATTTCTTATTTAATTAAATTAGGGGATCGTAGTAATGTGTATTTATTTAGGATAATAAACTCCTCGGTGTGTTTGCAGCTCTGTTTTAAAGCAAGAATGGACACATGGAAATACATCTATTGTTCTTACTACGTGTCACTATTTTACATGTGTACAAGGGATGTTTCCTACTGAGAAGTCATTGCGAGTACTCCATTGGTTGTTTAAGAGAGAGGGTGGGAGGTTGAGTCACTGGCCACATTATGAGACATTGCTATGGAGTAAAGTTTGTCGGTTTCACGTTCAAATGTTTATTGCAACAGTAGAACAGGTTAGTGTTTGGCATCTAGGCTCCGACTTAGTCATATGATTACATAGATATGATGGAAGTGATGAGCCAATAAATGTGACCCCCAAAACCGCACAAATTCGGAGCCTGACGTTATGGATCAGTATCTTCTATTAGTGCGCCATTCACCACCACGGTGTGGCCATTCTCCGTAAGCACATTGGCCTGCAGGAGAATATACTACCTCGTTAGACTGCTATGTGTGCGCCATTCACCACCATTGTGTGGCCAATATTGGCTTATGTGTGGAATATAGTACCTAGTGAAGCTGCTGACTGTAGGGAAATATACCTAGTGAACTTGGATTTCCTGCGAGCACATGGCAACAAATAAACCGAAAACAAAATTGAACACTTTAAACCCAGCAAACCACCTGATATGCAACAATATCATTAGGCTGCAAAGCATATACAAATTAAAGCATCTGGGGTGCAGCAAACCATCTGATAAGCAACAATAGCGATAGGCAGCAAAGCACATACATATTATTCAATCAAATTCAATGAGTCTAATCCAGTGGTCACCAACCTTTTCGAGCCCAAGAGCACTTTTTAATTCCAAACGTCAGCCGAGAGCTACCACCCTGATATCTTCCAAAAAAACCACTTAGGAGGGTCATATTTATTATTTTTTGCAATTTCTGTTAAAGGCTGAATGTACAAGAAATAAATATACACAAAGAGAGGCAGTTGTGCAACTTTTTCTATTCAATGACAATATTCAAATTAATATCAATTCATATTTACAATGCAAAATATGTAGCTTCTCAGTTCCACATCATGTTCTGCAGAGGAGCTGCTACACAATGTTTTTAAATATAGGCTTTGATTTGAAAATGGCCACAAATATGAGTATTGCCTTGTATGAAAGAAGTCCCTTGTACTCAAATAAATACCAGTACTACACAGTATAAAGCCGTGCATCTTTCCGCTCCTGCAAATATTTCACAATAAAAAAACCTTTTTAAACAAGGGAATGGATATCATTAACAAACTCTGGAGTGCTTTTATTTTGAAAAGGCTTACAGAAAGTGTTGCAACCATTTGTTTGTGACATAAATTCATCAGATAAACATTAAAAAACAGTTGAAAGATCATTTTCTCTGTTTATTCTGCTGTGAATCAAAATGTTTATCTGTCTATGACACAAATGTATTTACAACACTTTCCGAACACGTTTCAAAGTAAAAGCACTCCAGCGTTTCACTTTCTGAATCTCATTTGTTCCAACGGGGCTTTGATTGTTATCGACAGACCGAAAGATGCGCATCTTCATACCGTAGAGTCCTGACATCTAGTCTCGTACATAATCCGACTTGTATTGAAGGAAATGCTGGAGATAAACCAGCAGCTCAGACGCCAGTAGCGGACACACAGCGCGTGTGAAAAACAGACAACCGACACACAGCTGATCTGCGGAGCGACGACAGCCAGTGAGTCCAGAGAGTTCGGGGATCGACAGTGAAGACTGGCAGATCGACCGGTAGATCGCGATCGACGGGTTGGTGACCACTGCTCCACATTGTGCCGCTTTGCCGTCGCAACAGTTGCCCCGCAAATGAGACACGCACATTTCTCTTTCACTGTCGTAAAAAAGAACTATTCCTCCCAATCATTATGAAAATAGTATGTTTTCTTTCGCTTTTCTGCCATGTTTTCTTTAGTTTGGGGGGTAAAAAACACATCTAGCTCGCCATCGTTGCTGCTCCCGCTAGCTTGTCTCAGCATAGAGTGAGATGGCGGTTTTTCTTTTTTTTCTTAATTTTTAATTTATTTTAATTTTAATTTTTTTAATTTAGAGCATGCCTTGCAGGCGACTCGCGGGGTCCCTGCGGGCGACCAGGTGCCCACGGGCACCGTGTTGGCTACCTCTGGTCTAATCTATTCCTGAAATTTTTTCTAACTATAATTGGCTGGCAATATATGCTTTTTAATTCAGCCCCACGCACGCTGCTTAAATGTGAAGCTTGAAAATCTGAAGCTTATCAGGCCTGTTCCTAGATACAGGTGCAAAGCTGACTGTATTGGCAAATGGTCCATTGAAGTACTACAAGTCATGATGTTGTTATCAAAGAGGTGACAATAGTTTATTTTTTCTTCCACAGATGATAGGATCTTCCAGTAAAACTCAGTGCCTGGCAAACTTAGCTATTGTTGGCCTTATCTGCTGCGTTATTTCTTTATTTGTATATTTTGAGCCTCAATCCCCTTTGTGTCCAATTACATCTACATTGGGTAATGGAAAAGTTAATGAAGAGCCACCAGCTGAAAAGCCCATCGTCCTGCTGTGGTTCTGGCCTCTTGGTGTGAGGTTTGATTTCCAAATCTGCTCAAGCTACTTCAACATTGATAGCTGCATTCTGACTGATGACAGATCATTGTATAGCCAAGCAGAGGGAGTCATCTTCTACCATAAAGAAATAAACTGGGGTTTGGAGAACTTGCCCAAGGAGCCACGTCCACATTTTCAGAAGTGGATTTGGTACAATGTGGAATCTCCCACGAACAGGGAGAAAAAACAGGTCTGGAAAACCTGTTCAACTTAAACTGAGCTACAGGCGAGGCGGACATCACAGTGAGGAATGAGGTGACGATCAAGGAAACGGAGACAAAGGAGGAATTTGTTCTGCCCAAGAAAGACAAACTGGTTTGTTGGGTTGTCAGTAACAACAACCCAGCTACTGGACACTTCGAGAGAGAAATTTTACAGAGAACTGTCCCAACACATAAAGGTTGATGTCTTTGGTGTTGCTTTTACCGGGAACCGTTAGAATATGAAATGTATTACCCAACTCTCATGAGTTGTAAGTTTTATCTCTCATTTGAGAACTCGCTCCACAAGGACTACATAACGGAGAAGGTCAACGGGCCCTCATAGCAGGGACTGTCCCTGTAGTTCTGGGTCCACCAAGAGAAAACTACGAGCAGTTCCTTCCCAATGGTTCCTTCATTCACGTAAATGATTTCGCTGATGCTAAAGGACTGGCAGAGTTTCTGCAACACCTCGACACGGATCATGAAGCATACATGAGTTACTTTGAGTGGAGAAAGTACTATGAAGTCACTGCTCATCTTTTATCAATGAACAATGAATTCATTCATCCCGCCTTGAACACATCTCAAAGTACAAAGAATACCATGTTATCAATGATCTTTATGGGTGGTACTTTTCATGAAAACTAAAAAAACAAAGACCAGCTTCCTATTTCATGTTCTCTATTGTCTTTCCTTGTTCTTGTCTTTGCACTTGGCACATTTGTAGTGTCATTTCCAGGATGATTTTGCATTTCTCAATCTGGATGCTCTGAAATCATCACAAACAGTTTTATAACGTATGAGCATCAATTGTCAATCTGCCCAACTGCACAGTAGAGCATTGATTTGTCAAATTATTGGATGGGGCATCAGTCATATGGACCCAGAAGAATATTTACACATAACACCTCCATTGCCAGGTGCTCTTGACAGAGGTACGGTCAATACATTTTTTGCAATTTTAAATTCTGTGACTTATTCTGATTTCTGTTTAGCACATTAGATCAACATATTATACTTTTCTGTAATCCTTAAGATGTTTATTAACCACACCAGAAGAAAGCATGGAGATATCATACTCAGAGGAGACATGACGCAGCTTTTAGTGTTCTTGGTGCCAAAAGAGAAAATTCGATCATCTGTCACTTTAACAAAAGCCTAAATCAACCTTGTTTTATGCAGTTTTTAAAAAGCATTATGAAAAGAAGGACATAAAGCTGAATAATAAAATGTATATTATTCACAGAAATGTCATTAATTAATATTAACGTGTAAAAGTCCTATTTATTTTTATAAAGAATCCCATCTTAAATAAAGAAACTATAATATTAATTTTAAACATTCTATTGAAGGTGTTTCATGTTTTTTTGTCAATCACCACAAGCAACGATAACAATAACTGATTATTAATTTGGTAATTTGCCATTCTATTGGAGCTAGTCAGGGAACAAACAGTCCTTGCAGGTGAGAGACCCATCATCATCAATCAGCCCATTGTCTTCTCCGATGGCTGCAGAGCACAGGACAGACACTCTTCTGTGCTTTGTGGATCATCTCTGTCCAAGAGAGCTAAATGGAGCGACGCCTGCGAGCTAGTTCAGGCAGACAACCGAGCTGCGCTGCTCCAATCATGTGACATACCTCACACTCCACAACCATCTATAATACACACCCACCTTATCGGGTGGTCTATTTAAGCAGAGAGAAATATCCCATCATCACCTTTGATCGCACTGCTGCTGCAGTATTGCTACCAGTTGCTTCAGCCCCTCCACCACCCCAGCATCCACCTGTAGGCTCCAACGGGGTGTTACAAGTATTTGCTCATCACTCCCATCATTCCTGTGTAATCATATGTTGGAGTGATTAGGTCGGAGTCTAGACGCCAAACACCTAAACCTTTTCTACTCCATTATCTCCTGTCTGACCATATGCTACATCACTTTAGTCTTATTTATCTTTAACTTCAGGAAGTCCCTAAATGTATATTTCACCCATTTAGAGAACTTGGATGGCTTTCCAAGATTACCCAAAGCCTGGTGTCCCACATTATCTGTCATATTTGATAAAGTGGGACAACTAGAAAATGTTTGAAAAAGACCAGAACTCAAACACAATTTCAACAACTCAATGCATATTGTGTTGCTTGAATACATCACAAACATAATTTGATAACAATTAGGAACATTGTCTTATTCATGACGGACCTATATCCTTAACATTAATCTTGTCAGAATCCCATGTCAATCATGTTCTGATTGACATTGCACCCCCCCCCTTTGCTGTGACATTACCCCCATGAAGTCAAGTGATTTCAGTCACATGTTATCAATGCTAACATACAATAAAAGTCCTGTTGACTAGATCTTTTTAGAACTGGAAATAAACAGACTAAAGCTTAGGTGTCCCACATTACCCAATGTCCCAGATCACCCAAATTCACCCCTACCTGGGAGCATGTTGACCAAGAACATTTTGGAGGTTGCTGAAAACAATTAGATTTTTTTGCAGGAATGTGATACTATTTTAAACCATGTCGATGTAGAATGGTCACCTACTACTATCACTATTATGACCAGATAAAAAAAAATAGTGCTTGTAAAGTAGGCCTGGAGATGCATGAAACCATACTAAGGTGGAGTAACAACGTAAATGTACTTTGCTAAATCCCACCACTGTCTTTTACTTTAGATTTAAGACTTTAGACTTCATTGACACCTGGGGGGAATTTGTTTTTTTACGGTCATTTCAGTAAAATCAACACAAAAGGACAATTTTGCCCATTTCTTAAATAAAGTGCAAAAGCAGCCAATTCCTGTTGTCACTAGATTGCACTGTGACAGATGTTGTCATGCAGATGCGTTGTTTGTATTCAGTCTATCGTTCAGGCTGAAACTCTCACTGGACATGTTTGAAGAAACCTAGTAAAACTGGTTGGCCTTGTTGGGTCGGGAGGTGTGTCCCATTTTTTTCAGTTTTCAAGTGGCAGGACAAAAACCGGGACAACAAGAGACTCAGTCCTGGTACTCTGAGCAAAGGTGAGAACAGCATTTTTTATTACTATTATTCTGAGGTGATGGTGTGTCTGTATCAGATCTTTAGACGCTAAATGATTGTTGCGATGATCGATGTGGCGGGAATTTGCATTTAATCCCCTGGTAAAAAAATAAACAATTACACTGAATGATTGAATCAAGGCATTTAATACTGGCCGAGGAGCAAAATTACACAGAGTATATTGAACACAAACAAAGTCACAGTGTTACTATTTGGCCAAATAGGGACAGAGTTCTTAAAGCCACGTCTGACCAATGTTTCTTATGATGAGCTGGCATTTTTCTAACTATAATTGGCTGGCAATATATGCTTTTTAATTCAGCCCCACGCACGCTGCTTAAATGTGAAGCTTGAAAATCTGAAGCTTATCAGGCCTGTTGTTCCTAGATACAGGTGCAAAGCTGACTGTATTGGCAAATGGTCCATTGAAGTATTACAAGTCATGATGTTGTTATCAAAGAGGTGACAATAGTTTATTTTTTCTTCCACAGATGATAGGATCTTCCAGTAAAACTCAGTGCCTGGCAAACTTAGCTACTGTTGGCCTTATCTGCTGCGTTATTTCTTTATTTGTATATTTTGAGCCTCAATCCCCTTTGTGTCCAATTACATCTACATTGGGTAATGGAAAAGTTAATGAAGAGCCACCAGCTGAAAAGCCCATCGTCCTGCTGTGGTTCTGGCCTCTTGGTGTGAGGTTTGATTTCCAAATCTGCTCAAGCTACTTCAACATTGATAGCTGCATTCTGACTGATGACAGATCATTGTATAGCCAAGCAGAGGGAGTCATCTTCTACCATAAAGAAATAAACTGGGGTTTGGAGAACTTGCCCAAGGAGCCACGTCCACATTTTCAGAAGTGGATTTGGTACAATGTGGAATCTCCCACGAACACGGAGAAAAAAACAGGTCTGGAAAACCTGTTCAACTTAACACTGAGCTACAGGCGAGACGCTGACATCACAGTGAGGAATGAGGTGACGATCAAGGAAACGGAGACAAAGGAGGAATTTGTTCTGCCCAAGAAAGACAAACTGGTTTGTTGGGTTGTCAGTAACAACAACCCAGCTACTGGAACAGCTTCGAGAGAGAAATTTTACAGAGAACTGTCCCAACACATAAAGGTTGATGTCTTTGGTGTTGCTTTTACCGGGCACCCGTTAGAATATGAAATGTATTACCCAACTCTCGCGAGTTGTAAGTTTTATCTCTCATTTGAGAACTCGCTCCACAAGGACTACATAACGGAGAAGGTCAACGGGCCCCTCATAGCAGGGACTGTCCCTGTAGTTCTGGGTCCACCAAGAGAAAACTACGAGCAGTTCCTTCCCAATGGTTCCTTCATTCACGTAAATGATTTCGCTGATGCTAAAGGACTGGCAGAGTTTCTGCAACACCTCGACACGGATCATGAAGCATACATGAGTTACTTTGAGTGGAGAAAGTACTATGAAGTCACTGCTCATCTTTTATCAATGAACAATGAATTCATTCATCCCGTCTGCCTCGCCTGTGACCACATCTCAAAGTACAAAGAATACCATGTTATCAATGATCTTTATGGGTGGTACTTTTCATGAAAACTAAAAAAACAAAGACCAGCTTCCTATTTCATGTTCTCTATTGTCTTTCCTTGTTCTTGTCTTTGCACTTGGCACATTTGTAGTGTCATTTCCAGGATGATTTTGCATTTCTCAATCTGGATGCTCTGAAATCATCACAAACAGTTTTATAACGTATGAGCATCAATTGTCAATCTGCCCAACTGCACAGTAGAGCATTGATTTGTCAAATTATTGGATGGGGCATCAGTCATATGGACCCAGAAGAATATTTACACATAACACCTCCATTGCCAGGTGCTCTTGACAGAGGTACGGTCAATACATTTTTTGCAATTTTAAATTCTGTGACTTATTCTGATTTCTGTTTAGCACATTAGATCAACATATTATACTTTTCTGTAATCCTTAAGATGTTTATTAACCACACCAGAAGAAAGCATGGAGATATCATACTCAGAGGAGACATGACGCAGCTTTTAGTGTTCTTGGTGCCAAAAGAGAAAATTCGATCATCTGTCACTTTAACAAAAGCCTAAATCAACCTTGTTTTATGCAGTTTTTAAAAAGCATTATGAAAAGAAGGACATAAAGCTGAATAATAAAATGTATATTATTCACAGAAATGTCATTAATTAATATTAACGTGTAAAAGTCCTATTTATTTTTATAAAGAATCCCATCTTAAATAAAGAAACTATAATATTAATTTTAAACATTCTATTGAAGGTGTTTCATGTTTTTTTTTTGTCAATCAACCACAAGCAACGATAACAATAACTGATTATTAATTTGGTAATTTGCCATTCTATTGGAGCTAGTCAGGGAACAAACAGTCCTTGCAGGTGAGAGACCCATCATCATCAATCAGCCCATTGTCTTCTCCGATGGCTGCAGAGCACAGGACAGACACTCTTCTGTGCTTTGTGGATCATCTCTGTCCAAGAGAGCTAAATGGAGCGACGCCTGCGAGCTAGTTCAGGCAGACAACTCGAGCTGCGCTGCTCCAATCATGTGACATACCTCACACTCCACAACCATCTATAATACACACCCACCTTATCGGGTGGTCTATTTAAGCAGAGAGAAATATCCCATCATCACCTTTGATCGCACTGCTGCTGCAGTATTGCTACCAGTTGCTTCAGCCCCTCCACCACCCCAGCATCCACCTGTAGGCTCCAACGGGGTGTTACAAGTATTTGCTCATCACTCCCATCATTCCTGTGTAATCATATGTTGGAGTGATTAGGTCGGAGTCTAGACGCCAAACACCTAAACCTTTTCTACTCCATTATCTCCTGTCTGACCATATGCTACATCACTTTAGTCTTATTTATCTTTAACTTCAGGAAGTCCCTAAATGTATATTTCACCCATTTAGAGAACTTGGATGGCTTTCCAAGATTACCCAAAGCCTGGTGTCCCACATTATCTGTCATATTTGATAAAGTGGGACAACTAGAAAATGTTTGAAAAAGACCAGAACTCAAACACAATTTCAACAACTCAATGCATATTGTGTTGCTTGAATACATCACAAACATAATTTGATAACAATTAGGAACATTGTCTTATTCATGACGGACCTATATCCTTAACATTAATCTTGTCAGAATCCCATGTCAATCATGTTCTGATTGACATTGCACCCCCCCCCTTTGCTGTGACATTACCCCCATGAAGTCAAGTGATTTCAGTCACATGTTATCAATGCTAACATACAATAAAAGTCCTGTTGACTAGATCTTTTTAGAACTGGAAATAAACAGACTAAAGCTTAGGTGTCCCACATTACCCAATGTCCCAGATCACCCAAATTCACCCCTACCTGGGAGCATGTTGACCAAGAACATTTTGGAGGTTGCTGAAAACAATTAGATTTTTTTGCAGGAATGTGATACTATTTTAAACCATGTCGATGTAGAATGGTCACCTACTACTATCACTATTATGACCAGATAAAAAAAAATAGTGCTTGTAAAGTAGGCCTGGAGATGCATGAAACCATACTAAGGTGGAGTAACAACGTAAATGTACTTTGCTAAATCCCACCACTGTCTTTTACTTTAGATTTAAGACTTTAGACTTCATTGACACCTGGGGGGAATTTGTTTTTTTACGGTCATTTCAGTAAAATCAACACAAAAGGACAATTTTGCCCATTTCTTAAATAAAGTGCAAAAGCAGCCAATTCCTGTTGTCACTAGATTGCACTGTGACAGATGTTGTCATGCAGATGCGTTGTTTGTATTCAGTCTATCGTTCAGGCTGAAACTCTCACTGGACATGTTTGAAGAAACCTAGTAAAACTGGTTGGCCTTGTTGGGTCGGGAGGTGTGTCCCATTTTTTTCAGTTTTCAAGTGGCAGGACAAAAACCGGGACAACAAGAGACTCAGTCCTGGTACTCTGAGCAAAGGTGAGAACAGCATTTTTTATTACTATTATTCTGAGGTGATGGTGTGTCTGTATCAGATCTTTAGATGCTAAATGATTGTTGCGATGATCGATGTGGCGGGAATTTGCATTTAATCCCCTGGTAAAAAAATAAACAATTACACTGAATGATTGAATCAAGGCATTTAATACTGGCCGAGGAGCAAAATTACACAGAGTATATTGAACACAAACAAAGTCACAGTGTTACTATTTGGCCAAATAGGGACAGAGTTCTTAAAGCCACGTCTGACCAATGTTTCTTATGATGAGCTGGCTTATAATCACAAATTGGGAGCATCCATATTTACTCAGCCACGTGCCATTGATCTATGATGACACATTATTCACTCTGCTGCATGATATTCAGGCTATTCTAACTGAACTCACTAAGCATATTCAGGTCAAACTGTTAGATCTAAAAATGTCCATTACAATCAATAAAGAAGAGGTGGACAGAAATAATCAACAGAGTCTGTAGTATGATAAGTATTGTATGATAACATTACATGTGTGTAAAACTGGATCTGCCATTATATAAAACGACATGCCATAGCCTGCCTGGTTGATGTTCTGCGATGTGGAGTTTTATAGGATGTCATTTTTGATCACCTTCTACTAATCGGTCAACAGGTCTGAATATCAGTTATTGATAAGATTCATTTAAACATCAGACAAGATGGTAAATATCCCTTGTACGTTCAAAGGTCTTTGTTTTTAGGGTGTTCCACATTAGATCTAATATTAGTTTTGGGTACATCAGCAAGGACATGGATTAAAAGCAAAGACGATACATTCAGGTCAGACTGCCATCAAATTTGAAAAATATTGTGTTTATAGGTTTTGAGCAACATACATCCAGGGTATTGTTAGACTGTTTCAAAGCAGAGTAGAGTAGAAGTAGAAGTAGTAGCAGTTGAAGTAGTAGTTGGAGTAGTAGCAAAAGTAGTAACACTAAACAATTAAATAATAATATTAAGTAGTAGTAGTAGCGGTGGTAGAAGTAGTGGCAGTAGTAGAAGTAGTGGCAGTAACAGCAGTAGTAGCATTAGTAGTTTGTGTGTGATGAGGTCAGTTATAACTATAGTCATCACATACAATGATGAATCACTGTATGGGGAAGGTGAACATGATTTATCTTTTTTATATATTTTTTATTTGCCAAATATTTTTGTTTCTAACATGTCAAAATAACGACGACAAATAAAGTAAAAGTAGCTGAGTGTTTGTAGGTTATGCCAGGGCCATGTGTACTTGTTTGTGTGGGTGGAAGTTTGTACCTAGTTTGATATCATGATATGGATGATCTCTATTTCTTTCTTTGTTTCCACAGATGAAAGTAGTTTTCTGTAAAACTTCTTGCCTGGCAAAGGTAGCTTCTCTCGGCCTCATCTGCTCGACTATTGCCTACTTTCTATATTTTGAGCCTCCAGCTGAAAAGCCCATCGTCCTGCTGTGGTTCTGGCCTCTTGGTGTGAGGTTTGATTTCCAAATCTGCTCAAGCTACTTCAACATTGATAGCTGTATACTGACTGATGACAGATCATTGTATAGCCAAGCAGAGGGAGTCATCTTCTACCATAAAGAAATAAGCTGGTATTTGGAAAACATGCCCAAGGAGCCACGTCCACATTTTCAGAAGTGGATTTGGTTCAATGTGGAATCTCCCACGAACACGGAGAAAAAACCAGGTCTGGAAAACATGTTCAACTTAACACTGAGCTACAGACGAGACGCTGACATCACAGTGAGGAATGAGGTGACGATCAAGAAAACAGAGACCAAGGAGGTATTTGTTCTGCCCAAGAAAGACAAACTGGTCTGTTGGATTGTCAGTAACAACAACCCAGCTACTGGAACACCTACAAGAGGGAAATATTACACAGAACTGTCCCAACACATAAAGGTTGATGTCTTTGGTGCTGCTTTTACAGGACACACGTTAGAATATGAAATGTATTACCCAACTCTCGCGAGTTGTAAGTTTTATCTCTCATTTGAGAACTCGCTCCACAAGGACTACATAACGGAGAAGGTCAACGGGCCCCTCGTAGCAGGGGCTGTCCCTGTAGTTCTTGGTCCACCAAGGGAAAACTACGAGCAGTTCCTTCCCAATGGTTCCTTCATTCACGTAAATGATTTCCCTGATGCTAAAGGACTGGCGGAGTTTTTGCAACGCCTGGACAAGGACCATGAAGCATACATGAGTTACTTTGAGTGGAGAAAGTACTATGAAGTCACTGCTCATCTTTTATCAATGACCAATGAATTCATTCATCCCGTCTGCCTCGCCTGTGACCACATCTCAAAGTACAAAGAATACCATGTTATCAATGATCTTTATGGGTGGTACTTTTCATGAAAACTACAGTGAGAACATCATTTAACTGAACACAAACTAGAACATAAACTTTGAATCTGTGTGATTGCTTTGACCCTTTATAGAGTAATGATTTAATTAAATAATCAATATAGTTCACATGGTATCCGCTGATATTATCATTAGTTTAATTTGTTATGTAGATCACTCTAAGCACAGATGGGCCTTTGTGAGTACACATTGCAGAGTAAAACTGGAGCTGATGAAAATAGTGCTGCAAATGTTCTCTGTTCTGAGTCACTTTGAGTTGTTTTGAATACATCTAGACAAATAAATAAGTATTCAAATCTAAAAATATGTTTTAAACATTTTATTGGGGTTATTTGGATAATTATTTCATGTTTATTTTTGCTTTGTTCATAGGTACTTAATTAGATAATTATTTCTGTTCCTTTACCATTTTTTAAAATTGATAGTTTTTCCATCAGGGATGTTTGAGCAAACCAACATAGCAGTTTGTAAAATATAAAGACTACAAGTAAGCTTCCAGTTTCTATCCTGACTTGCTTATGTTTTCTATTGAGTAGGGTTGTGCTAATGAGTAGGTGGGGCATCAGTTGCATGGATCCAGCAGAATATCTGCAAACTCACGTTAAAATCCACTATCAGTTTACAACTCTAAGGGTGCTTTACACTATTTTGCTTTAAACATGAATGAACAAGTTTCAACCATAAAACTTGATGAGGTTTTGTACCTGTCCACTTTTGTGTCGGGATCTGCCATAGAAGGACTTGGCTGAGATGGTGGCCATCTTGTTTTTACATTGATAAGTGTTTTGTGCTTCTATTACCACCAGGTGGTAGTAAAAGTGTCTATGAGTGAGGACAACAGGTGTAAGTTAAGTAGAATGAAGTATAAGGTGCAGCAATGTGCGTGTGAAGCATGTCCTCATATGAGGATGCCGGGTCTCAGGAGGGGTCTTCAAGGCTTTGTGGAGTTATTGAAGTCTGCTGCTCGTCAATGGTGATGGAACTTCAAAAAGGATTCAACTACAGCCAGGTTCATCACTTTTATGGGTTCCCTGGAAACCTTTCCGGTGTCGTTTTCGCTATTGCAGCGCGTTTCAGTATTTGCTTGTGTTGTGACTTTCTGAAGATCACATGTCGTCAACATGATGAAGCTGTTTTCTTAATTTGCTCGTGTTTTTTCTGTTTGTAGGTGTTTTCTTAATTTTCAGCGCCTTGAGCTCTCTCTGCCACTGTAGTTTACCCCGAAAAATACCAATCACAAACATTGAATTCCCTTCTATAAAACGCCCTTGTTGGTCAGTAAAGGCAATTGACTACATTCCCGAGATTATGAGGGGCACTGAATGCACCATGTCCACCGTATCGGCCCAAAGGTTTTACCGTAAAAACCAATGTGGACGCGCATTCGATTTTATGGTCGTGTGCGTGTTTTCTCTAAAGTGTAGCGGGTGTAATTTGTTCTTCAAGGATTCACCTGGTAGAATTTATTGGCACCTCCTATAAAACTTAACCGAGGAATACGACATATCCACAAGAGTTGCTGTATTTCCCGCTGTGGTTGCGCAGAACTTACAAAAATAATTTATTTCTAATGTCTTTGTTTAAATTCCTTGTTCCCCTGCTTCCTTTTTGCCGCCGCACCTGAGGCACCAGCCTGCACCGGTGAGTATTTTCTAAATACGCCCTCATTCATACGCCGGCATCGCACCGTTAATTCTAAGGGATGACACGGTGAAAAGTGTGTTTGTGAACAATGTGTGCAAACAACGAGGGGAAACGGTGTTTGTGTGGTTTTGAGTCTCTGGTTGTGTGTTTTTTAAACCTGTGTTCAGGTGGCTGATCACCAGACAGAGAGACCCAGCCCTGATACTGTCAGGAAGGTGAGAACATGTCTTTTCAGTGGTGGTCGTGATAAATACATGTTGAATAAATGACATATGGCAAGTAAGTAGTTTGTCTTAGCTGCTGGCCTGTGTTGTGATGCCTAAATTATCAATCAAACTATCTGTATAGCATCTTTCATTCAGGTCAGTGCAGTTCAAAGTGCTTCGCAATTGACTGATAAACCACAAATTAGACAAAGCTAATAAAAATGCTGACAATGAAATGCAGATAATTAGATTTTAAAATATAAATTAGTCCAAATCTGCTCAAGCTATTTCAACATTGATGGCTGCATACTGACTGATGACAGATCATTTAAGATGATAAAATTATAAAAGATGGAAAATCCACGGCACACATCTATCACCACGGGTTAATGCTTGTATGTAAATAGATAAACAGCATTGCTCTCGTGTTGCAGGTCTATCTTTTCTACTATCAGATTACATGTGAAAAAGCCTTTGGAAGAGGACAAACCAATGTGTTTGGAAAATATAAAGACACGGGTGGACTGGCTGCTAAGTTACCAGTGTTGCCAGCTATTTGCTTTCAACAGCCGAGCAGTTAAATCCCACCGGACAAGCTGCTAGATGACGTGGCGTTACTTTTACATTAGCGACATCACATTGTTACTGCTGTATTGACATTAACCTTTTTATTATTGGAGTTAAACTTTTTGGATTGGTTTTTGAAAATCTAGCTGCATGACATATTCTGATCAGGATACAGGAACACAAGGCACATTTTCTTATACAATTGAGGTGGACCCTAGTACATAGAGAAACATCAGCTGCTTCAGACATGCACTGAACTCCGGATAATTTCAGGAGATTATCAGAAGATTGTGTACGTAAAATGGCAAATTTCGGAGTCGGAGGGTTTTTCGTGCCAGTGCCCCAATGAGCTCATGTGAGAACACAGCAGGAGATTCTAAAATGTGACATACACAAAACTGAAAAGACCAAAGAGAATCTCAGGATGAAAAAGTTGCAAAACTATGAGAGGACATTCACTGTCTGTGTCGTTACTGAAGTCATGATGCTGTTTACCAATGAGGTGACATCAGTTTTTCTCTTCCTTCCACAGATGACAACATCTTTTCATAAAACCTCATGCCTGGCAAAGGTAGCTACACTCGGCTTGGTCTGCTGTTTTGTTACCTTCTTTGTATATTTCGAGCCTCCATCTCCTGTGTGTCCGACTGTGTCTCCAGTAGCTGATGAAAGAACTTATGAAGCCACAGGGGCACCTGAAAAGCCCATCGTCCTGCTGTGGTTCTGGCCTCTTGGTGTGAGGTTTGATTTCCAAATCTGCTCAAGCTACTTCAACATTGATAGCTGCATACTGACTGATGACAGATTATTGTATAGCCAAGCAGAGGGAGTCATCTTCTTCCATAAAGAAATAAACTGGTATTTGGAAAACATGCCCAAGGAGCCACGTCCACATTTTCAGAAGTGGATTTGGTACCATGTGGAATCTCCCACGAACACGGAGCAGAAACCAGGTCTGGAAAACATGTTCAACTTAACACTGAGCTACAGACGAGATGCTGACATCACAGTGAGGAATGAGGTGACGATCAAGAAAACAGAGACAAAGGAGGAATTTGTTCTGCCCAAGAAAGACAAACTGGTCTGTTGGATTGTCAGTAACAACAACCCAGCTACTGGAACATCTGCAAGAGCGAAATATTACACAGAACTGTCCCAACACATAAAGGTTGATGTCTTTGGTGCTGCTTTTAATGGGCACCAGTTGAAATTTGAAGACTATTACCCCACCCTTGCGAGTTGTAAGTTTTATCTCTCATTTGAGAACTCTCTCCACATGGACTACTTCACGGAGAAGGTTAACGGGCCCCTCGTAGCAGGGGCTGTCCCTGTAGTTCTTGGTCCACCAAGGGAAAACTATGAGCAGTTCCTTCCCAATGGTTCCTTCATTCACGTAAATGATTTCCCTGACGCTAAAGGACTGGCAGGGTTTCTGCAACACCTCGACACGGATCATGAAGCATACATGAGTTACTTTGAGTGGAGAAAGTACTATGAAGTCACTGCTCATCTTTTATCAACGAGCAATGAATTCATTCATCCCGTCTGCCTCGCCTGTGACCACATCTCAAAGTACAAAGAATACCATGTTATCAATGATCTTTATGGGTGGTACTTTTCATGAAAACTACAGTGAGAACATCATTTAACTGAACACAAACTAGAACATAAACTTTGAATCTGTGTGATTGCTTTGACACTTTATAGAGTAATGATTTAATTAAATAATCAATATAGTTCACATGGTATCCGCTGATATTATTATCATTAGTTTAATTTGTTATGTAGATCACTCTAAGCACAGATGGGCCTTTTGTGAGTACACATTGCAGAGTAAAACTGGAGCTGATGAATAGTGTTGCAAATGTTCTCTGTTCTGAGTCACTTTGAGTTGTTTTGAATACATCTAGACAAATAAATAAGTATTCAAATCTAAAAATATGTTTTAAACATTTTATTGGGGTTATTTGGATAATTATTTCATGTTTATTTTTGCTTTGTTCATAGGTACTTAATTAGATAATTATTTCTGTTCCTTTACCATTTTTTTAAATTGATAGTTTTTCCATCAGGGATGTTTGAGCAAACCAACATAGCAGTTTGTAAAATATAAAGACTACAAGTAAGCTTCCAGTTTCTATCCTGACTTGCTTATGTTTTCTATTGAGTAGGGTTGTGCTAATGAGTAGGTGGGGCATCAGTTGCATGGATCCAGCAGAATATCTGCAAACTCACGTTAAAATCCACTATCAGTTTACAACTCTAAGGGTGCTTTACACTATTTTCCTTTAAACATGAATGAACAAGTTTCAACCATAAAACTTGATGAGGTTTTGTACCTGTCCACTTTTGTGTCGGGATCTGCCATAGAAGGACTTGGCTGAGATGGTGGCTATCTTGTTTTTACATTGATAAGTGTTTTGTGCTTCTATTACCACCAGGTGGTAGTAAAAGTGTCTATGAGTGAGGACAACAGGTGTAAGTTAAGTAGAATAAAGTATAAGGTGCAGCAATGTGCATGTGAAGCATGTCCTCATATGAGGATGCCGGGTCTCAGGAGGGGTCTTCAAGGCTTTGTGGAGTTATTGAAGTCTGCTGCTCGTCAATGGTGATGGAACTTCAAAAAGGATTCAACTACAGCCAGGTTCATCACTTTTATGGGTTCCCTGGAAACCTTTTCGGTGTCGTTTTCGCTATTGCAGCGCTGTGATGGAAATTCATCTTGAAATAATGAAATTCTCAGACTGGAGTTGCCTTTGAGTCTTTATAATAGTAAGCTCTGCAGAGGTTACACAACAAGCACGGGTGCTCAAAATGGAACTGGCCGCAAGTTCACAAAAGCCAGAACTTATACAAAGAGGCGTTTCATAAAACATAATATGAAAAAAGACATGAGATCATCATCTGTGTCTGTCCGTCCGCTGTAGCAGTTGGAAGAAAACACCACCAAATAAGGGCATGCACCCTGTTTATCAAGGTCATAGCAGTGAGACACCGCCAAATGAGGATTCCATCCTGTCAGGTAGACAGTATCACAGCAGTGAGACACCTGGTCAGGGGGATTTCCACTACCTTAGACACTGGTCAGTTGAATTTTCTACTACACTTCCCCCTTTGATCATCAATCAAAATATGATCACTAACGAAAAATAATCAAGAAACATAATCAACATCATAATCATAGAAGAATATCGACGAGTCTTCAGCCCACGCACTTTGCGTACATACAGGGTCACATCCACCATGGAGAGGTTCTAGAACATCGATGCATGGCAGTGAGGTGCAATAGGTAGCCGCTGCTGTTTTTGTGGAAAGAAAAAAGTTATTTTCCTGTAATTGAGCAAGCATTTAAAATGAAAATGGAAAGAAATCAGGTCAAACATCATCTCATTAACCATTATCAAAATTTAACATACTGTATTGATTGGCAAAAGTAACTCATATTAAAATGTAATAAAACGTTAAATGTCAACATACAGTATATCTAAGGTTTAAAATATCCAGTAAAAACTTTAAAAATTCTTGCTTGGAAGTAAAATTGATTCAGTATGTACAAACTTCATAAAGTAACTCACATCAACCTTAAAAATTCACAGAGATTAAAATTAAAGCATCATAAAATATGAAGTTGAAAGGATAATTGCAGTAGCTGTTTTTGTCTAGTGAAATCACTCAGAAACACATAAGCAAGCTGGGGGGAGAAAATAACATAAAAAACCTCAAATTGAGTATCGTCATCAGAACCATCTGTGCTGTCAGTGTCCAGGTAGGGCGGGATGGGGAATAAGTTACGGATCAAGGGGACCTGAATCACTACTCTTGTGTCTAGTCAAATTTGCATGTGCTGGATGGTTCTGAGAGGACACCGTAGGAAAAGACAGCTCGTTAGATCATCAGAGACTTTTACCGGAGTGCGTCTAGACAGAATAATGTGCAAAATAATAGTAGAGGAGATCATGAGTAACACGTATAGCGAGCCTCTCAGGCCACACAACCCTGGATGTCGAAATGGATGCCATGGCCTGTCCATGGTCTCAGTTGTCAGGCAGATTTCTTCTGTGTTGTGGTAGAACGCTCGTGTGGTTAATCATACAACACTCTCGGTGCTTCTCAACCTGTGGAAGTATCAGTGTGTGTGCTTTCAGTTGAAGGCGTCAGCTGGTCAGATGGAGCTGGTACTCATTTGCAGTGGCTGGCGTGGATCCAGGTGGCTCTTTCAGCAACTTTCACTGCTGTGTGGGTTGTGAGCAGTACCTGGTAGGGCCCTTGCCACCTGTTTCCTGATGTCTGAAAGAGAAGAAGTCAGGTTAGAGCAACAGGACAACATATCATGATCACACAAGTCTGTGGATGGAAGCAGAGAAGACAGAGGATCCACACCAATGTGGGGAGGAGTTGCAAAAAGAATCTCATAAGGTGAAAGATTAGACCTGGTTCATTTTCTCATCCTCATGTACATCAGCACCAGAGGCAGGACTTTTGTCCATGCAAGACCTGTGTCTTCACAGCACTTTGCAAGTTTAGTTTTGAGTGTGTCATTCTCTCGTTCCACAGCTCCACCACTGGCTGGATGATATGCACAGTGTGTTCGCACATCCATAGTTAGATGAGAACTGAGTTGTTTGACAGCTTCGTTTACGAAGTGTCTGCCATTGTCACTGGAAATTCTGCTAGGAATTCCCCATCGTGAAATAATGTCTCTTAACAATGCAAAATGGCAGACAGAAGATCTGTGATGAGACCGTGGTGTGCTATCTTTTTACCAGAAGATGTGAGGAAGTTTCTGTGTTGCCAAAGGGTGCCAAAATCATGAGTTACACCGAACGCATATCTGGAGTCAGTGTAGACTGTGAGCGTTTTACCAGAAGCCAATTTGCATGCTTCCGTGAGTGCGATGAGCTCTGCTGCCTGGGCTGAGAGGTGATGAGAAAGAGAACTCGAGAGGAGAACTTCGTTATCTGAACAAACAGAAAAACCAACACAGTTAGTACCAGAGACAGGGTCACGTGAGGCTGACCCATCGACATACAGAATCAAGTCAGAGTTAGAAAGAGGCTCTTCAGAGAGGTCAGGTCGTGGGGAACACTGGACTTGAAGTTCAGCCACACAGTTGTGTTCTTCCCCGTCATCCGGAAGCGGAAGAAGCGTGGCTGGGTTCAAAGTTGAACAGCGTTTCACTGTGATGTTGAGCATGTCAAGAAGAACCCTAACCCAGCGAGCAGCAGAGAGATGTGAGGTCTTCTATTCTGTAAGAATGAGAGACACAGCATGAGGAACAAGGAGTGTCAAGTCAGAGTAACCTACTATGTCTCGTGAGGCAAGGATGGCTTTTTTCACAGGCGGCCACTGCACGCAAACAACGTGGAAGGCCAGCTGCCACCGGATCAAGTTCGGCGGAGAAGTAGGCGACAGGGCGATATTTGTCACCATGACACTGAAGGAAGGCGCAAGTCATGCAGCGGCCTCTTTCATCCACAGCCTGAACGAAAGGTTTGTCAGGGTTAGGGAGAGCAAGAGTGGGAGATTGCTGCAGCGTCTTCTTCAGTGTGACAAATGCCTCGTCTGCCTCTGGAGTCCAAACGACACGTTCGTGAGGAGTGAGTGATTTGCCATGGTACAGAGCACCTAAAGGGGCTTCAAGAAGAGCAAAGTCAGGAATGAACGTTCTACAGAAAGTGCATGTGCCGATGAATGACATGAGTTGTTTCTTCGTCAAGGGTTTAGGTATGTTAACAATAGCTTGTACTCTCTTATCAGACAGGGATTTGCCATCTTTGGTGACGACATGACCCAGAAATGTGACAGTTTGTTGAACAAACTAATTTGCTGATTAGATGTCTCAGCAAAGCGATCGTATCTGTTTCACATTGCTCCTGTGTGGGACTGGCAACTAGTAGATCGTCAACATACTGCAAGAGAACTGAACCCGGAGTGAGGATGAGGGGTTCAAGACTGTTCATGAGAGCCTGATTGTATAATGATGGAAATTCACAGTAGCCTTGACACAAGCGTGTGAACGTGTAGGCCTTGTTTTCAAAATTAAAAGCTAACCAGTACTGGCTGTCCCTGTAGACAGGAACACTAAAAAAAGCATTGGATAAGTCTACAACCGAAAACCACGCTGCATTAGACGGAATTTGGGAAAGCAGCATGTATGGGTCGGGAACAATATGCGATCGAGCAATTACAGCATCATTCACAGCCTTCAGATCCTGCACAAACCGCCACTCAGTAGGTTGACCTTTGTCTCTGATCTTCTTAACTGGGAACAGTGGAGTGCGGACTGCTGAATCAGGGCAGGGGACAATTACACCAGCCTGCAAAAAGGATTCAAAAACAGGACGTATCCCCTCCACTGCATTCTGTCTGAGTGGATATTGTTGTTTACATGGCCTATAATCAGATTTTGGAGTGATTTTGACTGGATCACAGTTTCTGATGAGGCCCACATCCTATTTGTCCTTTGCCCACAGTGTTTCAGGCAGATATGAAAGTAAAGGAGAAACATCAGAGGGGCTGGACAACATTGCATAAGAATGAAGGTGATTTTCAGTCACAACAAATGAGCGTGTGGCTGGAGAACAGAAGGTTGGAGACATTTTTAGATCAAATGCACTCAGACTGGGTGAATACATTACGTCAGGCGTAGTTGTGGGTTGCCAATCAACGGCAGCCTGGCATGATCTGACAAATGGGCCTAAGTCTTGCCACTGGTCATCATGGGACATGGAGAGCGAGATGTGAGGGCTGGAATTCGAGACGCGAAACAGTGCCATCTGTTGGTCAGTGAGTGAGACGGAAGCTGCACTTCTGGAACCACACCAAAAAATATTGGACACTTTCAGAGAATCATCAGGAAAAGGTAAAAACAGAGATTCGTAAATGTGATCTGCTGTGTCTGCCACATGTGAAGTGCAATGCAGTGAATCAGTGTGCATAAAATCTGAAAAAGGGGTGTTGAGAGACCCTGACCTGGAGAGCAGATCAGTGGAGGCATTTATAGGAAGTTGCCACTGATATACAAACAGCTGCTCATGTGTGGTCTGTGACATTGTGAAGGGGGGTGAAGAAGAATTGTGCGTAACCGTCACTCCATTAGGGGAGGACACTAAATTGAGGCCTAACACAATCATCAAATCTCTTTCTAATAGATTAATTGGGCAACAGGGAGACAACAGAAAAACATGTTCAAACCTTATGGGATGTTTGTCAAACTGAGCGGCGCATTTGAGAGGTTTTGTGAAATTTTATTTTACAGAGGCACCGCTGGCACCTTGAGAGAATATAAAGCGACCACTCATCTCAGGAGATGTGGGCAAATCTGACATCCTAACCACAGAATAACCTGCAACAGAGTCGACCATGAAATTAAGTTTGTGACCGTTAACACACAGTTCGAGTTGAGGCATTTCAGTTCAGACGGAGGTCTCCCCCACAGTGCGGACATATCTTTGCAAAGTCAGTGGGGCCTAAAGATGAGGAAGAGGTGGCGTCATCATTCAGTCCTCCCGCTGCCCCGTCTCCATAGACTGGGAGAGAGGTGGGTGGAGTCTGAGATGGGCCTGATCATTGATTGGTGGAGTCTGGTCTCTACACATCATATGGAGGGGGGTTTTGTCGTAGGTGAGGAGGAAGGCAGGCGTCGAGGAGAGGACTGCCACACCCTGTAATGGAGAATACAGAGATCTATATGATTTATTTTCAACTTTCTCAGTTTCCTTCTTATCAACCTCTTTTTCCCACATTTCAAGACACTTTCTTATTATCTTCTGTCTTTCCACATTGCGACCTTGATTTTTTTATTTATTTTTTTTTTTTTTCTCTTTTTTTTTGTTGCTTTTTAATTCTTCCTCTTTCTCGAGGAGTTTCTCTCTTAAAAGTTTAATTTTTTCGACAATGAATGACCCGTTATGAGGAAAAGCAAAGTCACACTTTCCCGTCCTCACGCTTGCAACCATAAAGCCCACCATTTGGGCTTTCTGTATGAAATCGTACTCATCCACAATTTCTACATCCTTATCAGTTAGGTGTATGAAATCGTACTCATCCACAACTTTCACAACCTTATTAATTAAGTGTGTGAAATCGTACTCATCCACAATTTCCCTTGAACACTCAATTTACGTCTCCACGAATCCTTGTTTCTTCTCTGGCCAAACAGGAAAAATGCCTTCAACTAGGATGATTGCCATGAGGACGGGTCAGACAAACATTATTAACCACAATAATCCAGAGAAAAAGACTAATACCCCAATTCCAAATAAAACCATTTAAATGTATTAATTCTTATGTTTGATTTCGTATTTGTGAAATCATCTAAACAGTCATGAAAAATCTGAATCTCAACATCTCACCAGATATAAATTCTGTCACATGATCAGAGGCCTGACCTGAAGAGACCTATGAGTGTGTGTTAGTGATAGCGCCACCTACTGATCAAGTCTGTCTCTCTCTCTTAAACCAGCCAGCCAGTCTCTCTCTCTCTCTCTCTCTCTCTCTCTCTCTCTCTCTCTCTCTCTCTCTCTCTCTCTCTCTCTTATACCAGCTAGTCTCTCTCTCTCTCTGTGCATGCTGGGAGTTTGTTGGTGAGCGTATGAGAGTTTGTGGTATTTTCGCAAATTGCTATAGTTAGATTCTAAACTGTGTTTTTGTATGATTGTGTAGTTGTTAGTTGTTGTATTGTTAGTGTGTCTGTGATTGTTTGGCGGTGAGTGAGCCGTGTTTTCTCGGCGGGATGGCGTCCTCTGGGCCGCTGTCCCTATCTCTGAGACACGGAGTGAGGCTGGTACCGCAGCAGGACAGCCTGGTGGAGCAGGTGTTGTTGGCGGTGGGAGAGCAGGTGGGACACGGGAACATCTCCTACGCCTCTCGCATGAACAAAGCGGTGGTCGTGTTTCTGAAGGAGCAGAAGTTTGTGGCGCAGCTCGTAGAGAGCGGCCTGGTGATCCAGGACCAGCTCGTCCAGGTGTCCCCGCTGGATGTGCCTTCCACCCGGGTCACTGTGTCCGGGATCCCCCCGTTTATCTCCAACCAGGCGCTGGAGCAAGAGCTGAAGCGCTTCGGGAAGATGGCGAGTGGTTTCAGGCCAGTGACTCTGGGATGTAAAGATCACAAACTGAGGCATGTTCAATCTCTGCGGAGACAGGTGTTCATGTTCCTGAACTCTGCGACCCAGACTCTGGATGTCTCATTCCGGGTCAAACATGAGGACGGGTTCTACATGGTCTATGCGAGCTCGGGAACATCAAGTGTTGAGTGTGGGGATGTGGGTCACAAGCGGATCTCCTGTCCCCGCAGACAGCACACAGCGGGGCCCACTGTGGCTGCTGTGGCTGCCGGGGGAAAGGAGGCTGTTCCCCCGGAGCTCAGAGAGGCAGGCGGCTCCACGCCGGCTGTCGGTGCTGCCTGGGGCCCGGTGGTCGAGTCCGCTGCTGTCGGCGGCTCGGTGTCTAAGGTTAGCACAGCAGGGGAAGTGAGCACTGAAAATATAGTTGTGGTCACGGGTGTTAAAGGTTCTCTTGTGGTTGGGGATGCGGGTGTTAGAGGCCCGGTGGCTCTGTGGTCGGGGATGCGGGTGTTAGAGGCCCGGTGCCCGGTGGCTCTGTGGTCGGGGATGCGGGTGTTAGAGGCCCGGTGCCCGGTGGCTCTGTGGTCGGGGATGCGGGTGTTAGAGGCCCGGTGCCCGGTGGCTCTGTGGTCGGGGATGCGGGTGGTAGAGGCCCGGTGCCCGGTGGCTCTGTGGTCGGGGATGCGGGTGTTAGAGGCCCGGTGCCAGGTGGCTCTGTGGTTGGGGATGCGGGTGTTAGAGGCCCGGTGCCCGGTGGCTCTGTGGTCGGGATGCGGGTGTTAGAGGCCCGGTAGCTCTGTGGTCGGGGATGCGGGTGTTAGAGGCCCGGTGCCAGGTGGCTCTGTGGTTGGGGATGCGGGTGTTAGAGGCCCGGTGCCCGGTGGCTCTGTGGTCGGGGATGCGGGTGTTAGAGGCCCGGTGCCCTGCTGAACAGAGGCCTGCTGGTTGTCATGGTGAGGATGCTGACATGGACGTGGACTCTGACTGTGAAAGTGTGTCAGTTGTAGGAAGCGCTTCTCAGAGCATTGATTTGTGTTCTTTGGAGGAAATTAATATTTTCCTGGATGATACATTTGGGAAAACAGTGAATGTGAGAGATTTTTTCCCAGATATTGGAAAGTTCATTCAGCCAGTTACCACATTACAAAAGGTGGTTGGGCTGAATCTATTAGACGAAAAGAAACGTTACAGCCTAAAGAAATTAGTCACTGGGGTAAGAAAGGGGTTAAAGGTATCAAACACAAATGTTAAAAAAGATGAAAGTGTCAAAATAAATATGTTCTTAAATCACTGGGTGTTTCACTGTTGTTGTTTGCTGTTCTCTCTCTTCTATCTTCTCATGCAGGGTCTAAGGGTAGCATCTTTAAATATGAACGGGGGCAGAGATGCAAAGAAAAGAGCTGTCTTATCGGAAACAATTAAGCAGAAGAGACTTGAGGTTGTGTTTCTCCAAGAAACACATACTGACAGTCTCAATGAGATTGATTGGGGCTTATGGTGGGGTGGACAGCATGTCCTCAGCCATGGGACAAATATAAGTGCAGGAGTTGCCATTCTTTTTTCTACAATAGCCAATGTAAATATAATCTCTCACTCAGAAATAATTCAAGGCAGAATCCTGATTGTAAAAGCTGAAGTACAAGATTTTAAATTCAGTTTTATTAATATCTATGCACCCAATCAAGGCTCTGAGCGGGAAAGAGTTTTTAAAATTTTAAACGAAACACTAAGTGGCATAGACCAAGAGGAATGTATAGTGTTGGGTGGAGACTGGAACTGCTGCACAGATTTTAAGTTAGACAGGACGGGGGTGGAGCCACATGTTCAGTCATCTCTACTTTTATCTGAGATAATAACAAAAGTAGATCTGGTGGATGTGTGGAGGTTAAAGTATCCTTCAGCCCGGCAGTACACCTGGGTCAAAGTTTTAGATGGAAGGATGAGTGCAGCCAGGTTAGACAGGTTTTATCTTTTTGCCGCTTTTACTAATCAGGTTTTTAACTGTCATATCCTCCCTGTTGGTTTTACTGATCATCATCTAGTTTTAATGGAGTTTATTTTATCCTCAACAGTAAAACCAAAGTCTTTTTGGCATTTTAACGTTAAATTATTGCATGATTTTACTTTCTGTGAGAATTTTAAAATGTTTTGGGCTTTTTGGAAAAATAAGAAAGACGAGTTTTCCTCCCTTACCCAGTGGTGGGAAGTAGGAAAGGCCCAAATCAGAGTGTTCTTTCAGCAGTACTCAGCCAACTCGACCGTCAAAATAAAAAGAGCCATTCAAAAGCTAGAGGAGGAGATCAGAAACCTGGAAGCTGTCCCAGTCACACAAAGCAACGGGCAGGATGCAGAACGGCTCAAAACCAAGAGACAGGATTTAAACTCCTTTTTACATGAAAGAGCCAAAGGAGCCTTGGTCAGAGCCCGCTTCACTAAACTACATGATATGGACGCTCCGACCACCTTCTTCTTTAACTTAGAGAAGTCGGTGGCTCGGAGGAAACAGATGGTGTCTCTGCGGCTCCCAGACGGAGAAGTGACCACAGAACCGGCTAGGATGAGGAAGCATGCAGTAGAGTTCTACTCAGAGCTGTTCAGAGCAGTTCACTGTGATGTGGACTCTGCTGCAGAGCTGCTAGAAGGACTTCCTCAGCTGAGTCCTGAAGAACAGGATACATTAAACCCTGACATCACCTTAGAGGAGCTGACCACGGCTGTGTCGCAGATGTCGTCCGGAAAGGCCCCTGGAGTGGATGGATTACCTTCAGATTTTTTTTAACATTTCTGGGGTGTTTTGGGACAAGACATTTTAGACATTTTTAAAGAGTGTTTTAAAAAAGGGACACTTCCTACTTCCTGTAGACGCGCAGTTCTCTCTCTGCTGCCTAAGAAGGGAGATCTTAGCCTTTTCAAGAACTGGAGACCAGTGGCCCTTTTATGCACAGACTACAAAGTCCTCTCCAAGGTTTTATCCAACAGACTGAAGACCTGCATCGAACAGCTGATCAACCCAGATCAATGTTACTGTGTGCCTGACAGATCCATGCTGGACAATCTGTTTTTAATAAGAGATGTGTGTGATGTGTGTAAATTATATAATGTAAATGTGGGTATTATTTCAATTGATCAAGAAAAAGCCTTTGACCGTGTGGATCACGATTTTTTATTTTCAACCTTGCAGGCTTTTGGTGTTCGGGGGGGGTTCCTTTCCTGGGTCAAGCTGCTGTATAGTGGGGCTAGCTGTGTGGTGAAGGTGGGGGGAGGGCTAAGCTGTCCTGTGCCCGTCACGAGAGGCATCAGGCAGGGCTGCCCCATCTCAGGACAACTTTACAGCATCGCCATCGAGCCTCTTCTGTGCAGGTTGAGGAGCAGGCTGAGGGGTCTCTCTCTGCCGGGGCTGGCTCAAAAGCCTCCTGTGGTCGTCTCAGCATATGCTGACGATGTTAAAGTTTTTATCCATGACCAGCATGATGTCCAGCAACTTCAGGAAAGTCTGGTCTGTTATGGGAGAGCCTCTTCAGCCAGAGTCAACTGGGAGAAGAGTGAGGGGTTTTTAATGGGTCAGTGGAGCCCGGGGACTGAGCCTGGTCTTCCTGGAAATCTCCGGTGGGGAAGGAATGGCATAAAAGTTCTACGAGTACATCTAGGAAGTGAGGGATTTCAGGGGGATGTGGTTTCTGTGGTGATAGGGAGACGGTAGAGCACCTGGTGGTGACTTGTCCTCGATTAGAGGTTTTATTTAGACAACTGCAGCAGTGGGTGGAGGCTCTGGGGGAGAACTTCTCTCTCCCATTAGGGTTAGGGGGTTAGGGTTTGTTTTTGGGCCTAAATACCACAAAGGAAACAGAGAAACGCTCGTCCTGGTTAACTTCCTGTTCGGTATGGCTAAACTGGCCACCTGGAAGAGCAGGAAGAACCAGATGTTGGGTGGGGGCTGGACAGATGTGAAGTGCTTCGAAGGTTTGGTAGCAACTCGCCTGGAAATGGAACACGCCTTCTACAGCCTGACCAGTAACCTGGAAGCTTTTACGTCTCAGTGGGGGATCAGACAGGTTTTATGTTCAGTAGAGGAGGACAGTTCACTGGTCCTTCATTTTTAAACTCCACGTGTGTGTGACATGTAGTTTTTCTTTTGTAGAATATGATCCGATTGAAGTGTTATTTATTAATTTTTTTGCTGATGCATGAAATGATCTAAATAAAAGTTATCTTAAAAGTCTCTGGGTCTCTCTCTCTCTTATACCAGTCTCTCTCTCTTGTGTGTTAGTGATAGCGCCACCTACTGATCAAGTCTGTCTCTCTCTCTTAAACCAGCCAGCCAGCCAGTCTCTCTCTCTCTCTCCCTCTCCCTCTCTCTCTCTCCCTCTCTCTCTCTCTCTCTCTCTCTCTCTCTCTCTCTCTCTCTCTCACACACACACACACAAAAACCTTGTTTAACTTCCTTTTTCCCCTGCTTCCTTTTTTCCGCCGCACCGGTGAGTATTTTCTACATACGCTCTGATTCATACGTCGGTATCGCACCGTTAATTCTAAGGGATGAAAAGGTGAACAATTGTTTGTGAACAATGTGTGCAAACAACGAGGGGAAACGGTGTTTGTGTGGTTTTGAGTCTCTGGTTGTGTGTTTTTTATACCTGTGTTCAGGTGGCTGATCACCAGACCGAGAGACCCAGCCCTGATACTGTCAGGAAGGTAAGAACATGTGTCTTTTCAGTGGTGGTCATGATAAATACATGTTGAATAAATGACATATGGCAAGTAAGTAGTTTGTCTTAGCTGCTGGCCTGTGTTGTGATGCCTAAATTATCAATCAAACTATCTGTATAGCATCTTTCATTCAGGTCAGTGCAGTTCAAAGTGCTTCACAATTGACTGATAAACCACAAATTAGACAAAGCTAATAAAAATGCTGACAATGAAATGCAGATAATTAGATTTTAAAAGGTAAATTAGTCCAAATCTGCTCAAGCTATTTCAACATTGATAGCTGCATACTGACTGATGACAGATCATTTAAGATGATAAAATTATAAAAGATGGAAAATCCACAGCACACATCTATCACCAGGACAAACCAATGTGTTTGGAAAATATAAAGACACGGTTGGACTGGCTGCTACGTTACCAGTGTTGCCAGCTATTTGCTTTCAACAGCCGGGCACGTTAAATCCCACCGGACAAGCTGCTAGATGACGTGGCGTTACTTTTACATTTTACAGCGACATCACATTGTTACTGCTGTATTGACATTAACCTTTTATTATTGGAGTTAAACTTATTTGATTGGTTTTTGAAAGTCTAGCTACATGACATATTCTGATCAGGATACAGGAACACAAGGCACATTTTCTTATACAATGGAGGTGGACCCTAGTACATAGAGAAACAAGAGCTGCTTCAGACATGCACTGAACGCCGGATAATTTCAGGAGATTATCAGAAGATTGTATACGTAAGAAGGCAAATTACAGAGTCAGAGGGTTTTTCGTGCCAGTGCCCCAATGAGCTCATGTGAGAACACAGCAGGAGATTCTAAAATGTGACATACACAAAACTGAAAAGACCAAAGAGAATACAACTATCTCAGGATGAAAAAGTTGCACAAATATGAGAGGACATTCACTGTCTGTGTCATTACTGAAGTCATGATGCTGTTTACCAATGAGGTGACATCAGTTTTTCTCTTCCTTCCACAGATGACAGCATCTTTTCATAAAACCTCATGCCTGGCAAAGGTAGCTACACTCGGCTTGGTCTGCTGTTTTGTTACCTTCTTTGTATATTTCGAGCCTCCATCTCCTGTGTGTCCGACTGTGTCTCCAGTAGCTGATGAAAGAACTTATGAAGCCACAGGGGCACCTGAAAAGCCCATCGTCCTGCTGTGGTTCTGGCCTCTTGGTGTGAGGTTTGATTTCCAAATCTGCTCAAGCTACTTCAACATTGATAGCTGCATACTGACTGATGACAGATTATTGTATAGCCAAGCAGAGGGAGTCATCTTCTTCCATAAAGAAATAAGCTGGTATTTGGAAAACATGCCCAAGGAGCCACGTCCACATTTTCAGAAGTGGATTTGGTTCAATGTGGAATCTCCCACGAACACGGCGAAGATAAAAGGTTTGGAAAACCTGTTCAACTTAACACTGAGCTACAGACGAGATGCTGACATCACAGTGAGGAATGAGGTGACGATCAAGAAAACAGAGACCAAGGAGGAATTTGTTCTGCCCAAGAAAGACAAACTGGTCTGTTGGATTGTCAGTAACAACAACCCAGCTACTGGAACATCTGCAAGAGCGAAATATTACACAGAACTGTCCCAACACATAAAGGTTGATGTCTTTGGTGCTGCTTTTAATGGGCACCAGTTGAAATTTGAAGACTATTACCCAACTCTTGCGAGTTGTAAGTTGTATCTCTCATTTGAGAACTCGCTCCACAAGGACTACATAACGGAGAAGGTCAACGGGCCCCTCATAGCAGGGACTGTCCCTGTAGTTCTGGGTCCACCAAGAGAAAACTACGAGCAGTTCCTTCCCAATGGTTCCTTCATTCACGTAAATGATTTCGCTGATGCTAAAGGTCTGGCAGAGTTTCTGCAACACCTCGACACGGATCATGAAGCATACATGAGTTACTTTGAGTGGAGAAAGTACTATGAAGTCACTGCTCATCTTTTATCAACGAGCAATGAATTCATTCATCCCGTCTGCCTCGCCTGTGACCACATCTCAAAGTACAAAGAATACCATGTTATCAATGATCTTTATGGGTGGTTCTTTTCATGAAAACTACAGTGAGAACATCATTTGACCGAACACAACGAGAACATTTACTCTCAATTTAGTTATTTTTGCTCGTGTTTTATGACATTTTATTCATGAATTAATCAAGATGATTAAAATTTTTACATCAAAATGATCATTATTTTTCACCAATTATGTGGATCACTGCAAATCCAGCTCCAGCTCTAGCTACCATATACACACTGAGGTGTTTACAGAAGAAGATACACAAGATACATCAAACTCCGGTTTAATCTGTTAATCCTTTCACTTGCCGCCTGTTGCTCAGTTGTAGCAGGTGAGATGGAGAAAAAGAGGCTTCAGACTGTTTTCGTCCAGTAAAGTCCTTCTTCTGTACTCAACAGTCGAGGTAAAAAAGGTAGTGCTGGAGCTGAGGAAGATAGATGGTGCCGCAAATGCACTGGGGTCAAATCTGTGATGTTATGACATATATATATATATCGACAAATGAGACACGTCTGATTCTATTGGAGAGCCAGTTCAATTATAATTTTACATTAGTTTTACTTAGTAGATTTGCTCTGTTTATGATTTCATAATTGATGGTTCTTTGATTTTCAATTTTATAGTTAATTTTAATGTATGTTTTGTTTTTTGTAATGTGGCAGATTTTAACAGGAGTGTTTGATACAGGCTTTGCTAATAAAAGGGCACAATGAACCATGTTGTTATCACTTTTTGATAAGGATCACAATGCGGATGTTTAGTGTACATACAGAACATATTATGGCTGAGTTAATGTTGTACTGTTGACCTTTTGTTAGCTCTTGTTAATCATTGACAGGAATGCAATGTTTCATGATAAAGTGCAGATTCTTTCCACATTTCCACTCACCTGCATTGACTGTGTGTGAATCTAAATTGAGGTTTTTAAGTGAAACATGTTGAAATGAACTGACTTCACATTAACAAATTGGTGCCATCACATGTCCATAATAAGCATTAAAGGGCTGGTTCACACAAATTGTTCAAATACAATAAAAAATACTTGAAAACAATGGTTTTGATTGATTTTTTTAAATGAAATCTTTCAGTCGGGAGCAATTGAAGGGACTTTGGGTGACAATACAAAAGGGACCTCAGGGGGGCTACAGGGAAATTTATCAAACATGATAGCAAAACCACATAATTCTAATCTGAGATTTTTAATCATCAAAATTATCTAAATGTATCAACTTGGAACCCCAGGCAATTGCCTGCTTTGCGTCCATTGCTTTAAGTGCTGTGTGCATCACAAAGAAAAGACAGACCACTTCTAATACTGGTACTGGGAATTACTCTAATGAAAACTGAGATCATTTAATGTGAGTTTTAATTCTGAAGAAGCACAGGAAATTGCAATTGCACTCCACACAGATCAGAGTTCTCCACAAGTGAGAGTAAAAACCTTCTCTGTAGTTGATTTTTGTAAGGGCATGTAAGGGTGAGGGCTGTTGAAAGTAGACACACTACTCGGGTTTATTAATAAATTTGTGGTTCTTTACATTCTCCGTTTCTCTATCATGACTTTAATGATAATCGGTTGAGCGCTGCCACTGTCTCATATATGGAATATGAAACTAAACTAAGACAGGGAAAAGAGAACAATCAAACATTTTTAAAAAACAAAAAATTTCCATTGGGCAAAACTTTATTTGTGAGCAGATTGGACCAGATCTAGAAGTGGGCAAGGGTGGACGATGCCAACCCACATTTCTACTCTGCCCATCCAATTGGTCAACTATATTCTGCTCTATTTGAATCTGCCAATCAAGCTTATCTCATTTGCCCCGTCAGAATTTCCCAATTTCTGAATTGCTGGTGGGACATAGGGCTGGGTTTAAACTATTCTCTGATCAATATTGATCTCCATTTGAATGATCCCATATGGATTCATAAAAAGGACACAAATAATAAGTGTTGTGTTTAGCACCTGCCTTCAGGTGCTGTCCAAAAAACCATACACTGCACATGTGTGAAAAGCCCACCTCAAATTTTTGATTGCCCCACCCCGTTATCTGAGTAGTCTAGATCTGGGCCTGGAGCAGCTACTTGGTGAAAGTAAAAAAACATGAGAATTTTATTCAACTAAACATGATTCATGAAAATCTTCTAGATACATATTCCACATGGCTACTGGTCAGTTGTTTCCTTATTGGATGACGAGTGTGACTCATTGCTTGGTTAGAGGAGGTTGACTGTGCTGTTCTTCTGAAAGGTGCAGTTGACGGTTTTCAAATGAGGGGGATTTGCATGAGTTTTGTTTAACCATTGGTTTATTTAGTCAACTTGAGAAACATAAAGGGATCCTGTCCCTATAAAAGCTGGAGTCGCTGCAGGACTTTTATTTCCATGACTGAAGTCTGAGGTTATGAAGATTGTTTGTGCTATAATAGGTCATTTAAATTTTTGCATAAAATGAGAATGAAATTAAGTTTGTTATTGGTCAATCAATCACTTCTTGAAGGTAGATAAAACTTTAAAATTCTATAATAAGTCACCAATACAAATGAAAGGAGTGGGGAATGTTTTATGCATATCTATAAATACTAAAACAATATAAATATGATTGAGGAACTCCCATTTGAACTGTTATTTTATGCCTTTCAATAAGCTTGGCACAAATTTAAAATGTTCATATTTTGCACTGCATATTAACCACAAAATTTGTATTCCTCTTTTCATCCTTTTTTTGTTATTATAGACACAAAGCATTGCTCTCATATATTCTCTCACAATGGGTTTTCAGGGTTACCTTTTGGTTGATTTTTTTTTTCATTCACGTGTCAGTTCATTAAGCTGATCCAGAGTGTGTGGGTTTTACTGTAGGTCCATCTAGCCGGGAGGGACTGTGTCAGCTGCCCGGAATTATACCTGTTCATGTGGCTTGGATGTCTGCAGGCTGTCTGTGTGTGTGTGTGTGTGTGTGTGTGTGTGTGTGTGTGTGTGTGTGTGTGTGTGTGTGTGTGTGTGTGTGTGTGTGAACTTCATCGGTGCGCTCCCTCTCCCTCTCTCTCTCTCTCTCTCTCTCTCTCTCTCTCTCTCTCTCTCTCTCTCTCTCTCTCTCTCTCTCTCCCTCTCTCTCTCCCTCTCTCTCTCTCTCTCTCTCCCCCTCTCTCTCTCTCTCTCCTCTCTCTCTCTCTCTCTCTCCCTCTCTCTCTCTCTCTCTCTCTCTCTCTCTCTTTACAAACAGCATCCATCAGCAGAAGCAGATGTTTACCTCCTCCACCTCTACTTTGGCAAGTCCTCTGTAACGATTCTCCTCCACCTGGACCTTTCGTGCCACTTTCCCGGACAGCCTCGTCTTTTCCCGGCGGCCGGGCATGGAGCAGTAAAGGCGCGCCGTCCTTGGCGCACCGAGAAGCGGACTCCTCTCCTTCCTCCGTCCGCGCCTCCTGCCGCCCCCTCCTGCTGGAGCAGGAGAGATGCCCGGGGCAGGATGTGCTCCAGCCGCAAGATCCTGTGGAGCCTGCTCTTGCTGTCCGTGGTGGAGGTGGGCCTGGGTGTGGCGAGCATCGTCCTGGGAGCCGTGGGCATCAGCAGGGTCCGGGGCGAGCACAAGCCGCAACAGGGCGACGCGTCCCCGGTGTGGAGCGGGCTCTGTGTACGTCCTGCATGGGAACAGCTCTTCTCCTCACTTCTTACCTTGTTGTCAGAGAGGATGAGTATGGATGTTGATTAAACTCTGTCAGGATTTTTACATTCAGAGTATAGGTTATATGCTCGTCTCAGTAAGTATCAAAACAAGTCATATAGGTCAATATAAGTCACATTTACAGTGTATTAATTTAATAATCTGAATAAAAATCAGCTTTTTGAAATAAATTTTAAAATTCTTTACTTTCCATGGTCCTACAACTCATAACCAGTTTTGGGTTGAGGAGGATTGGGGTATTAAATTGATTGCTGTTAATGCTGGTGGCTGTTTATCTAATATTAATCACTCTTTCCCTTTTTATTCACAACATCCTCCCAGTATTAACAAGCTGGCTGTGGGTAAAGAGTAAATATTATGGCTGCCAGCCCTTTATGTGGCTTTGTGTGTTCGTCCATTAGATGTGGGAGACACACAGTCATTTGGCCCACTGTAGATGCCTCTGTGCTGGAGCCAAAGATTGGTTTCATTAATTCATGCTTGAATTGTTGCTCGGAGCTCAGGGAGGGTAAAAGCATTTTACACACAATCATCCTCTCACTGCTCTGCGTACGTCTCCTCCTGTTGTAGAGCCGCTCGCAGCCTCACTGTGTCATTTTGATGCTGAACAAAGAAAAGTTGAGTTTCTTACATGTACGATACAGAGCCAATGCTGAGATGAGGGAGAAACATAACGATATATTGGCTGATGTAAATGTTGCTATTTTACAGTTGAACCATAAACTTTATTATAAATAACAATAAATAAAAAGAAAAACACAAATACAACCAAATATGAGCCTTGAATTAAAAAGATTTAAAACAGGATTTCAGATAAACTCTTTTTTGCATTGTTTTGCATTGCATTGTTCTGTTAAACGAAAGTCATACTGGCGAATATCGGCAAACATAAACGCTGATACAGAAACTGTGAAAACCCATATTGGCCAATATAATTGGCCACCTGATATATATATATATCGGTATATACTGTATATCGGTCAAGTTATTATTGAATCAGCTACTGTGCTTCCTAAGCTACGGAAACTAAACTGCTAAGAATTACTCATGCAATATGAGCCATAAAGAAACATCAGTATTTATTTCAATCTTTTTGCAAAGAGAGATATTAGAAATGTGACATTGTACATTTGAATGTGCCCCCACAGTGCTGTGTATAAAGTTGCTGTACTGCAAAGCGGTTATGCAACGTGATGTCCGTGTGTGTTGAACCTCACAGCTGTTGAGCGCTGTCCGCTGAGTCAGCTGCCCGGGTCTCATGATTACCCAGAGGTTTAGATCTCCTGTCAGGACCTGCGAGTCATTGAGACTGATTGACCACTGTCCCCAAAGGAGGCTGGATAATCGCTTTTTATTTTCCTGCTGAGAGAAAAGAGACTGTCGATCATTTCAAATCATTTTCAGGGCACTGAAGGCTGAAGTTATAAAGAAGTTTATGCTCAGTTTATTTTAAATTACTGCCAAATAAGAATGAAATTGAGTTTCTGAATCGCTCACTTCTTGAAGCCAGATAAAACCTGGAAATTAACAGACTGTGTTCTGTATTATATCTAAAAATGTCACCAATATACTGTAGATAAAAGGAGTGGGGATTATTTTGTACAGGGCTGAAAGCTCTTAAATGGAAGTAAGTGGACCTTTAGTCACTCTTATAAAAAGTCATTTTAAACTACAACATATTGAGAGTGGAAGGAGTGACATCACACACACACACACACACACACACACACACACACACACACACACACACACACACACACACACACACACACACTACTGTTCCGAATGTTTCATCAAAACTAGCCCACTCTGCTGTCCCACTTGTAAGTGTACTCTGTCAGCACAATACACCACCGTGCTGCTCCAGTTCAGTCTGAATCACTGATACAGGACAACATGGCTTCCTGATGGAAGCTCACACTGTTATTTTCTTTGAGGGAGAGAAGTGCATCTGAGTGAGCGGGTGTAAGGAACACCTTCACCCTTCCTGTGGTCGAGACAGGGAGGAGAAAGTGACCAAAACATTTTAAATTCTATATCATTTCTTAGCCGGCGACTTTTCCTCGGTGAGAAACTAACAGGGACTTTTGGAACTGTTCATTTATTTATGTGTCATTCTCTCTTTCCAGTTCCTGGTCTGTGGGATGTGCGGAGTGTTGTGTGCTCGAAAGAGGACGGGTCTTATTGTAAGTATTTAAAGTTATTTTGTTCTCCTATGATCCATTATCCTCTTTTCTTATACTCTCTTCCTTAGCTTCGTATCTCAGTAGTTTGTACACACGTTATCAAATATGACAAGTCACTTGTAGAGGAGGTTATGCGTTGCTGTACTTGACTTGACCAATTGTCATGTACCTAGTGGAGACGCCATGTAAATTACATGTAAAATATGACATTACTCAAATAAGAGAAAATTGTTTAACAAAAAAAATTGCTTCAGTTGGTACCACACAAACAAATCGAGTTATCAGTTGTGTTGTTAACTTTAATTTGAACAAACTTAATTTAATTAATTCTATTGACTAACAGTTTTTTTGTAACCTTTTTTCTTTCTGTTTTTATTGTTCTACAGATCAAATAAAAAGTTAATTTGATTATTTAGCTTTTTGTTGGGCGCTTTTATGTGGATTTTTTTGTATCTTTTGATGGAAATTGTGGACTTGCCATTTTAAGTACTGTCAATATTCACAGAAATCAGTAATAATTACAACAATATAATGATGGACTGTGTGCCTCCCATGTCAAAATCAAATACTAATCAACACACATCCGCGTGAAGTGTATATACTGTAGATTTATAGGTATGTAGTGTGAAGGATGGAACGATCACTCACAACACACACAAGGTCTGAATAAGCCACCAATGGAAGTTTATAAGTAAAGACAGTTTAATTATGTCAAACACCCGAAGGTGTCTGTGTGTGATTGTGATTGTGATTGTGTGTGTGATTGTGATTGTGTGTGTGTGCGTGTGTGCGTGTGTGTGTGCGTGTGTGTGTGGCGTGTGCGTGTGTGTGCGTGTGTGTGTGTGTGTGTGTGTGTGTGTGTGTGTGTGTGTGTGTGTGTGTGTGTGTGTGTGTGTGTGTGTGTGTCATCCTGTCATCACGTGCATCCTCTGAGCTCTAAAAGAGACGTGTGAGGAAACTAGAGGAGACAGCCAGTCACCTCTCCTCCTCTCTTTCTGTCGCTCTGTCCATCCAGCGATCGCTTCACATTCTCTCAGTGACTGCAAGTCCTCGTGTTTCCCTCCTACTGTCTCTGTCTCCTGTGGGGAGGGCGTGATGGATCAGTGTCAGTCGGCTGTAACAGAGCCATCGCTCAACCTTCCTCTCCCTCTGCCTCCATCTGTCCATCCCCAACTATTGTCTCTATATTGTCGCCATCCTCCTCCTCGCGCTTTTCTGCCCTCTTTCATCACTCGCATCCTTCTCTCTACCTTCTTCCTTTCGATGCTCTGGCCCGTTCCATCTTCCTCTCCTCATTCCTCCTTCCAGCCGCTGCCTCCATGTTTTCCTGTGGAGTGAAGATTGCATTAGGTTGGTTTGGCTCCAGACTCCTGCCAGCCGCTTTCAACACTTCAGCGGATAATGACTGAAACTGGAGATGCCCTTTTCCGTGCAGTTAAAGGCACTAAAGGAATCTGTGCAGGGAGCAATGAAAAAGAGAACCTGCGTCCAGTCACAATACACACACACACACACACACACACACACACACACACACACACACACACACACACACACACACACACATGCACACATGCACACATGCATCCACAATTGATGTGGTGTTGAGTTGAATTGCACTGATTTGATTATTCGGATTGCAAGGTAAAGGAATTGCAATCATCGCTCCATCAGATCCTCCTGGAAAAATAATCCTTATCCTACTGGGTCTGAGTTTTTCAGCTACTGATAATGAGAAGAATGTACTGTAATCCCACAAATGTAATTGATTACATACTGAAAGTAAAACCTCACCAACAATCTACACAAATCAGACACACAGACACACACACACACACACACACACACACACACACACACACACACACACACACACACACACACACACACACACACACATAAGCACCAATACAGCAAGTGAGTGATGCCAGCAAATTTACAAGCAGGGCAATATTTCTGGAGGAGACTGTGCTTTGAGAGCAATCCAATTTTCTAATAGGAAATGAGATTTATTTTGACTGATGCACATTACCCATCACAGCAGCCATCACCCAAAACAGCAAAATGATGGAGATGGAAGCTCAGTAGCAGTTTGTATATCTCACATCTCATCACATTTTGTCAGTTCATTTATAGTTTTGTTGATCGGATGTCAAGCTTACCACAAGCATTGACAAGAACTATTCTCTCTCTTTCTCTTTCTCTCTGTGGCCCCCAGATGATCCTGTTTTCAGCGTGCTGTATCTGCGGGCTGATTGGTGGGATCCTCAACTTCCAGTTTGTTCGGGCGCTGAACAAACGGCCAGACTCGATGCACTCGATCCACCTGGCTGCCATGACTCTGGCCGGTCTGGGTAAACAAAAAATAACAATAACACAACACGACAAACCCCATGGTCGATGGCCATAAAACATAACTAGAAAGATCATATTTATGGGTGTATACATGCATGTCCTAGTTTTTAAACATGTTAACTTGTTTCCCTTCTGCGTTTTACATGATACATTTTTTTTTTATTTATAATATATTTTGAGCGAATTAAGCAGTCAGTGACATGGCTGAGTATTTCCACCTCAACAATTTAGTAAACAAATACCAGTCTGAATTTTTTTTTTTTTTATTCAAACAGCCAGGGCTTGTGATGTCACAAACCTAAGAAACCAATCCTGTTAACTTGTGGGTGGAGCTCAGCTGCAGGAAAAGGCTCCTGAGCTGCAGGTGAGGGAAGAAGGTGTAGAGTTGAATTTAATCTTAAGGCCATGAGTCGATTTTGTTTCATGACAAACCTTTAGAATATGTCATTTTGAGAAACAACAAAGAGTTTTAGAAGGTGTAATAAGAAGAGTGGTACTTTATTGGTTAAGATTAAAAAATGTTTTGACATGTCAGTACTTTAATTGTCACAAAACTGTTTCACATAATGAATTACAGTCACCCCAGCCCCACCTTTCCACTACTGATGGTCCATATAACTAAAATAACCAATAGGTAATTGCTACACAGAAAATCCAGGGCTTTATAGGGACTCAAGGGACAACTAGCTATTCCAGGTAGGTGAATCAACCTTGCATCAAACAACAGTCAGTTCCCCTTACCACAAAAAAACTATGAAACACTAAAGATGGGACAGTCCACCCTTCCAGTAAAATCCAGTTCTTTCACCAGCTGGTTTTCCTCTTCCTGTCTTTTCCAGGCATCTCATCATGTACCTTATCGACGTGGCTGACCTGTCGCCTTGCCAGCTCTGAGCAGCAGAGGATGTTTCTTGAGAGGGAGCACTCACTGCACCACTCGCACGAGATGACCGAGAAGGTAAGACAGCATAGCAGCAACAATTGAAACGGCTGCAACTAGAGCGCATACCTCCACCATGGCCCAACAGTCCACTTATGAAACCATATTTGAATTCAATAGATCCAGAGTTTTATTTTGATCTGCACCACTCATAAGTATTAGTCAACTAAACACTTCTGGGTTTTTTTTCATCAAGATCCATGAATTATTCTCTGAGAAATCAATGAAAATTTACAAAAACACTGTATCTCACAATGTTAAAGAAAGAAAATTGCCTGGATCTGCTCCCTGATCCGGATTTGCACCAAAATGTAATGGATTATTCCCTGACCAGCATTGCATCCTTCCACCAAGTTTTCACATATAGAAAACATAATCTCCTTGGCGAAGGTAACAATGGCGTGTATATCCAACGTAAGTTGTCAGTTGCATGTGAAGTTATCAAGTGTGCTCGCATGTTCCCCTTAACAGGAGATCCTGGACAACTCCAGCAACGGCATCCCTCAGATCTCCTACAACGGGCACACCGCAGCATCACCATGATGTCACCAAAGGGGTGAGGAATCAGTTGCTGTCAACAGACCAATGTAGCATGTACTTCCTTCTGATAGGACTGTACACAGCCCTGCAACATGCACAGCGACTTTATTCTGAGTGCAGGGAGTGAATCCAAGTCTCTCACCTCGGAAACCTGTTGTCTGCTCCAGCAGGAGGGAGGCGTCTGTGCTTCTGACTAATTATGTAAACGTGGGCTCAAACCTCTTCACTTCAACTCAAACCAAAGCCAGGACGGAGGGCTGTCGTTTGGGTGATGAATTCAGGTGGCAAGACCTCTGCGGGACATCGTCTGACCTCGAGGGTAATAAGCAGGAGGAGATTTTATCAAATCAGATGCCTCAAAGTGATGAGCACAAACCACGCATGCAGCTGATCCACTTGTTCTAAAGAGCTACTGCTGTTTCATTCTCAACGCCCTTATCGTCCGTCTTGTTATGGGTTCATGGAATGCAAATGTTGAGATAGCCTCCAGTAAAGTGTATCTTCTGATAATGGAATGCTTTGGCATGAAAATACAGTGAAGCCCAATGTACTGTACTGTATATCCATGTTTGTATATCAGGCATCTAGTCATATCTATAAATGAGACATATTTTTATAAATGCTTCTTATAAAAAATGAATTCAAATAAAGTAAGATAAATCAGAGTCTATATTGTTGGAATTTTATTTTGTTTTAGTTTTTTTTAAGTTTAATTTACAAAAACACACTTAGCAGCAAGATGAGTTTTCCATGATCTAAAATATGTTGATGTGTTTGTGAGGTGTTGCGAGTGTATTGCCACATTATAATAGTACAATCATCAATAAACCCCCAAAATGTTTTTCAATAGATACATGTATTTAATCTTAAAAATCAATTACAGTATCGTGCATTGACAACCTGCAGCACTGCACAGTCAACATGATCAATGTGGGGCAGGATTTATGAAGCCACTGTTCCCCTGTGGGACTACAGTTAAACACAGGGACGGCTCCAGCTCTGCTCTGGGTTCACACGGTCATCGTAAAGTTAAGCGATGAGGTAAATCTCTTTAAAGCACCTCTCAAAGCCGGAGGTACAAAGTGCCTCAAAAAGCAAAAGGAGAAGTAGCAATTAAATTGAAAAATACAATCACACACACTCACATGCACACACTTACAGATGAGGCCGCGTATGAGAAGGTGTACACTTACGAAGATGTGCAGTCAACCATATGCTGCCTCATTATGGTGTTTGTCGACTTCAGAAAGGACAGTGTGTTTGTGTGTGTGTGTGTCCTTGTGTGTGTCTTAACCATTAACTAGGGCCCACAGCAGCAGAAGCCAGAGGGAGCACCTGCTGACTAGGAAACCATGTCACCATTTATCACCGTGACAACAGACAGGAGTGGGCCATGGCACACCAGAGAGCTCAATATCTGCACTGTGTGTGTGTGTGGGTGTGTGTGTGTGTGTGTGTGTGTGTGTGTGTGTGTGTGCGCATGCGCCGGTGGTGAAATGCTGAATCATGTGACCTCCTGTAGTGTTGCTCTGTCAGAAAACAGCGACACTAGATATCTATATGTGTGTGTGTGTGTGTGTGTGTGTGTGTGTGTGTGTGTGTGTGTGTGTGTGTGTGTGTGTGTGTGTGTGTGTGTGTGTGGTGTGTGTGTTCATGTGTACTGTAGTTGCACCAATTGACACCTAAGGTCACCTTAATGATCTTAATGCAGGTATGAATAGGATACAGAATCAATGAACGCCTCCTTACAGTTGAACAGTTTGACAGTGCAGTCACCACACAAAGGGCAAGTAGGATGATTTTGACACTGGGCCCCTTTTTTCAAGACTGGATCTAAAATCAAATGATAAAGCAGAACCCACCTTAAAATCGTTGCTCTGAGGTAAGACAGGTTATAACAAGACACATATCCTCATATATGGTAAATACAAGTCTGAACCATTGATGTACTTCTAGACTGTTTCCTTCTCTTGAAACTTTTTCTCTACAAAGAGAGAAACAATTTTACCTTAAACTTTTCTTTAGATGTCGAGTGTGGCATCTATGCTGCAAAACATTAGGTAACTTTTGAACTGTGTATATGTGTTCTTTTGTCCCGAGATATGAGAAGAGCCGGTCTCGGTTTGGTTCAACAAGTATTT
This sequence comes from Hippoglossus stenolepis, assembly GCF_022539355.2. Classification (NCBI taxonomy): domain Eukaryota; kingdom Metazoa; phylum Chordata; class Actinopteri; order Pleuronectiformes; family Pleuronectidae; genus Hippoglossus; species Hippoglossus stenolepis. The sequence continues at coordinate 12,261,366 of NC_061499.1, forward strand.
ATTCAGAAGCAATGAAAAGGTACAGCATAGCTATGGGCACTCAATACACAGCCTCTGCTTTCTAGTAGCACAGGGTAGTCAAGAATCGCCCCGAACGGACGATGGGTGCAATACTTATAATAGTAGGTAGAACTTCATTGGTCAATAACGAGGGGGAGTCACCGTGGCTTAGCCCTGGCTCTCCCTTGCTGGTGCACAGGCATGGTCCCAGCCTCTTGGCACTGGAATCCACCAATGATGAGGAGCCGCTCCCAGGTTCGCCCCTCCTTTGATAGTAGCTGGGCAAATCTTCACATTCTGACAGTGTTTGGTTTTGTGTTTTACAAACAAGCTTTGACCCGGCTGAAGCTTTGTGAGTCTTCAGTAGTTTTGCAGATACGGTGTTTGTTGTTCATTGGAGTGAGAAACCTTGTGTTCCTGCTTTATCGGCTGTATGTTCTGTGTGCGTAAGCAGACAACGCCTTTCCTATCTGCCCTTCAGCTTGATTTCTTTCTAAGGCATAGGTCACAGCTTTTTATGAGCACAGCGCATTCATGTATGTGTGATGTTGATTAAAGCTAAAGGAATACTGTAATATATATAAAGGTTTAGGTCTGAGAACAAGTTTAAGTACAAACATGGTGCGCGTAAAATCGATCCTTTTCGGGGCTATAGTGTCTAATTATATTATTAAAATCCTAACAGTATTAGAGTTAAGAAATTATATCTAAATGTGACATTCGCAGCTTTTTTGAGGCAATTCGACTTTTTATTCTAATTCTATTTATTTCTGGCTTTATTTAGGTTTTCAAAGTGAGAGGCAGGCCTTGGAGCTCCAAACTGAAGCGAATGGAAGTACATTCAAAGTATATTACATTAGTTTTGGGGGGAACTTTACTGTTTTCCTGAGTCAGAAACTAACAAGGCCTTGAGACAGATATTTCTTATGTATCTGGTATAGTCTAATGTTATATCAAGCAGCTATATGGCAACTTTTTTAAAACTTTGTATGAGGGAAAATACTGGTAAGTGTTCAGTGTGTGGTTACATTTAGTGTAACTAAATATAATGCAATATAAAAGAAATAGGCACAAGCCCTTTAGAAATAGTGAACATTTATATTTGTTCTACATATTTGTTCTATATTTCTATTTCTTGATATCACTTCACCCAAGTACTGCATGCTACTTGTTTGGTGTGTTTCTGCTGCTGTAACATTGCATATTTCCCCATTGCAGGACTAATTAATGATTTCTTAATCTTAATCTTAATGAGAATTGATTAGAAGAAACAGTTTAACACAGATACAATTTTTTTCCCATTACAATGATTCTATTTTTTGTATAACAATATTAAGAAAATCAGATTAAATCTAAAAAAAATTGAATTGCATGAGTCAATTACTCTATTACTTTATGACTCTCACTGTTGTAATTCCACCTCCTCCCCAGCAGGTGTCCCCCTAAAAAACGGTCTCATGTTTAACATCCTCAAGGCGGAAGTCGCTCGTTGTTGGGCTTCCGGTCTTGTGAACTAGCATGGCGAACCTCGAGCATGTTGAGGTCGACCCAAAACATGAGAAAATGTCTAGTGAGGTCCCCGTCGCCGGTGACCAGGTCCGACCGAGCGAACCGGACAGGGACGCGGCCCCGTGCACGATCCCGTCGTTCGCAGCCGCCTCCGAGCTGCTGTCTGCGCCGTACTCGTGTCTGGTGATGAACACGCACCGGAGACACGTCGCGCTGCCGCCCATGTACCTGCAGAAGAAGAGGACGGGTATCCGGGGCGAGCTGGAGGCCGAGCTGCTCAAGTTCTCCCAGAGGTACGAGCTCTCACCACAGGAGGAGGAACCACGTGTTAGTTTTATACAGCTGTGTCGCCAGCTTCACTCAACAGCCTGTGTGTACAAACTTTAACAGATTTACATAAAGAGAATATACACTTCTATGCTCAAACTGTCCAGTTATATTACTGCATCTAGTGGTGCCTTTATAGTGCTACCATAGATACAAACAATTAAAGGTTCAGTGTGGAGAATGTATTGACTTCTAGTGGTGATGTTGCGTATTGCAGCTGAATACCCCTCACCTCACCCTCCTTCCAAACATGAAAGAGAACCTGTGGTGGCCTTTTAGTTTTCATAAAAACTCAAAAGGTGTTTAGTTTGTCCAGTCTGGGCTACTGTAAAAAAAAACATGGCAGCCTCCGTAGAGAGGACCCGCTCCCTATGTAAATATAAAGTATTTAAATACAAAGGGCCCATTCTATGGTAAAGAAAACTACAATTCGTACAATTTAGATGATCACACACTACTGAAAACATCAATGGCATTATTTTATATTCAATTTCTGCCGATAGATTCCCTTCAACTAAGTCTTACACACTAGATCGTTAAGGGAACAGAATAAGAAGTACAATATTTGCCCCTGTACCGATTTGAAGTGTGAAGTACAGTTAAACTGAATTTAAGAACAGTTAGACAGAATGGTTTTAAATTTCGTCTCGCAGTTATATGTTCAAAATGCTCAGAAAGTAGTGAAATGAACACTGAATTTATTATTAGTGTTGTAGTATTGCTTATTATTATTGTTATTCCCTCTCGCATACACACAGCCTGCCCTGCTCCCATCCTCAATGAATAAATGGGCCGTGTTTAGAAGGTTGTAAATTGGAGGTTTCATCGCGTTGCAATATATCAATTCCTTGGACAATTATATGATATTTGCAGATATAACAAAATCTGCAACAATATCATTTGATTCGATGCGATCCTGGGCCCTGCAATCGATTCGAAACAATACCATCTGCCCATTTAAGACAATCGGTTATATTCATATCAAGTCACAGAAAGCAGCAAAAATATTCTTTGACATCGTAATGGAGTCTTGACTTTAACTCCAGTTAAATGAAAAATGTGTTGCTTGTTTTGCTGCATTTCATGGTATCTGTGGCTAGAGCCTTTCTCTATTTGTACTGTCTCCCTCTCTGCTCCACCTTCACTTTTCTTTTGTCCGTGGCTGTCCATTTCGCAGGGCGTCTCATCTAAAACGATAAGTACAGAGTAGTGGGTACAGTTTCTGTGTGCGTCGCTGAGGGTTGCCGCAAGTGTGATGTCGATTTTTTTTTTTTGCGTTCACCTCCTGCTTGCGTGCCTACAGTGGTTGAGAGGCCCGTCAACTGTTACCGGCAGTAGCCAGGCCATAATAGCCACCAGACCACCGGGACTTTTTCTGGGCGTTAAATTGACGTAGGTTGGCTTATCACAAGCCATCCACCTTTTTCTGACATGGCACGCAATGCATGCAGGTAGCGATCACCTGGAGGCAAAAGAACACAAACAGGTCCGTCTCATTCGACACTGAATGACATACCTGCACTTGTCATTGTGTACAAAATGGTTTTCACCCACCAATTGCAAATGATCTGTAATTATGACACTAAAGCTGTGTCATGTCATGTTACACTGAGTCAAACTATTTTTAACTTGTACAACCTGTCCTATTTGTCTCTTGCAGTCTGAAAGGAGTCCCTTTAGCTTATGACAACATCAGGATAGTGGGGCAGCACGGAGACATCTATGACGACAGCAGCTACATCCACATGGACATAGAGGCCAATTTTATCGTGTTCCAACCTACAAAAGGGCAGAAATTGCTGGTGAGGTTTAATTTATTTACAGAACGTTGTCATCCAGAGTAACACACGGTGCTTCTAGGTGCGGGCACGTGGCAACAGTCATGGATTTGGGGAATTTATTGTAACTCAAGAAATAATACACTGGCACATTGTATATTTTTTAATGGTTTATGTTACTTTTATGTCTTGTAAGACATTGTCAACCCCTCACAACAACATAAACAAAACATTTCATTACTTGCCCATCTGTGATGTGAGTATCATACTTTATTTCCACTGTTTGTTTTTCCAGGGTAAGGTCAATAAACTCAGTGTAAGCCACGTTGGCTGCCTGGTGCATGACTGTTTCAACGCCAGCATTCCCAAACCAAACCTGGTCGCTATGGAAACCTGGAGGGATGCGGGGCCAAGGATCGGAGCTGATTTAGAGTTTGAAGTGACTGCACTCGATGCTGATACTGCAGGGGTGCTGCTGATCAGAGGGCGGCTGGACAGAACCAGGTAAATGGCCTGTAGCGGTTGTTGGAGGAGGGGGCTCATGGCAAAAGAAATCTGTGAACTATTCACACCTTTACAATGTCAATTTACAGGTTTTTGTTGCATCAGTTGAGTTTCTGTTACACTTTGTGATTGATTTTTGTGTTTTGTCTTTGTGTCCAAGGGTCCAAGAGCTGATGGCTATGGGTGAGAGCTCAGAGTCGGGCCTCCCTGCAGACCAGGCAGACACAGCAGACACTGAAACAAACCCTGAAACCACAGAGGCATCTCCTGAAAACACCCCCAAGAAAAAGAAGAAAAAGAAAAAAGACAAAGTCAGAGAAGAGGAGTCAGAAGGAGAGGTGACACCCTCCTGCCAACAGGACAGCGTCACAACACCAGAGCTTAATGGAATGACACATGAGGCAAACGGCAACGAAGTGGGTGACAAAAAGAAGAAGAAAAAGAAGAAGGAGAAACGTCTGATAGAAGAAGAGGAGGGTGGTGAGCTCTGTCCCGTGCACGGGAGCGACTCCAGCGGCTATGTCAGTGACAAGCCAAGCAAAAAGAGGAAACATGAAACTGGTAGTGAGGTAACATCAGGAGTTAGTGAATTACCTGAACCACCAAAATCAAAAAAGAGGAAAAACAAAATTGAACAGTTAAGAATCTGAAAACAGATTGTGTTCTGTTTGGAAATCGGGTATGAAAAAATCTGTTGATACTGATTATGTTAATGCCAGTGGAATATAATGATGTGCCTTATAGTGAGCACGATTTTTGAAGCATGTTGGGCTCTTCTAAGCTCCTGTAAAATGGGTCAGGCTGGCAGTCTGGAGTATTTCTACAGCTTCATTTTGTAGCTTCTGTCCCAGTGACACTTACTGGGTTGTGATTCCTGTCTGCTGCCAGATGGGGGCGCAAAACTGCTTCGTTCATCCACACTGGGACACAAACCCAGGAGTGAAACCTTCAAGCTTCATGTGCAACAAGAGCAGGTTTTTTCCAAATTGGAAAAAATGTACAACCAAGACACAAACCAAACTCAATTCAAGAAATGAGTTGTCTTTGCCTCTGAAGTCATTGGTAGCACTGTCTTTATGAAAGCTGCGAGAAGAGGAAATAACATTTTACCTCCCATTGTTCACAATATTCAGTCTGAATCACAGTTTGCATCTTACACTGCAATAATGAATCGTGTCCAGTGCTGCACCAGGTTCCTTTAGTGTTGCATTGTCAGGTATCACAGGGTGTGTTGTCTTTATTTTGACAGAACCAGAAGAAATGGAAATTAAGTATTAAAATTTCTTCCAAATTAAAGATCCATATATTTTGACATGATGGCATTGCTTCTATTTTTTTTTCCTCAGTGATTTGAAATACTCGTACATTGAATGAACCTGTGGAATCCTAAATTGCAAGCATCAAGTCTTATTAACAACAGGATTTCTTGTTTTTCGTGGCAGATTAACTCCCACAGTAGAAGGTGTCAAGTGATAAAGTGCTGAGAGACGGCCTAAAGATCTTTGTGTTTTCTTTACCCCCCCAAACACACACACACACACACACACCCCTGCCTTCCAGTGGGGAGCTTTATTAGCTGTGAGGTGCTAAGAGTTGGAGAGCTTATCAGGAGCTGCCTAAAGAGGCCGGATAAGGAACCGCAATTAACTGGACTCATGTTCATCCATCACACCTGATTGTGTGTCATCGACATGAGCCGTCTCTTCACTTTGTATCTGTTATTATTTTGTAAATTTGCTCTCCCTTATGCTAACCTGAGACAGCTATAGAAAGATATAAAAAGCTTAAGTGACGGTCACTGTAATTTGTCCTCCCATCACCTCCCTCTGCCTTTATCACTCATTTTCTCGGGTTTGGCTCCGTCCCTCGTTCACCCCTCCTGCACCTACCAGTGTGAATGCTGATTCAGCATCCACGCTATTGTTTTCCTGCATCTTTACGCGCTAACCATTCTCTTACATTCTTCAATAATCTTCTACACTTTAATAACGGGTATCTTTAGGAAGCTTCTAAGATGCGTGTTACTGCTTGTCAACTCCCATGGCATTAGCCTTCATGCCAATCCCTCTTCTATTAGTCGAGAAGAGAGCGATCTTCCAAAGTTAGGCGTTTGTATTTTTGGAGCCTACCGTCTTTAGCGAAAAAGGACGTGATCACACCAAGCCCGTTGTCTTCGTCAATGCTGCCTTTGACAGCTCTGAAGTGGCGGCTCTGAAGGAGCCGCCACAGGTGGACATTACCTTTTTCATCCACCCAGTTAACTGAGAAGACGGAGTGTGAAGCTGTGAGCAGCCTGAGAGGAGCCAAGGAGCCCATCAGCTGTGGGACTGAAACCTTTCCAGGTTTCAGTCTCAGTTCAAGCTGAAGGACCTGATTCTGGAAACAGAAGAGATGTTACAGGAAGTTGTTGGCTTTTCGAGAGGGCAATGCTTAGACCCCACACTGCTGGACTGTAGGCCGACATGTGCAGCTGCCGCTCAACAGTGAGTCTTATACTCATACTATATACTTATACTCATTCTTTTCACTTAACTTTGCACCTTTATGTTTTTCTGCATGTTCGTGCTTTGATTTGATCAAATTATGCGTTCATTTTGAGTTTGAGTAGAGGAACAAAAAATCAGCACACACTTTGCATTTTGTGTTTGTTCTAAAAAGCGTTTCTATGCATTGTAGTGCAAGTATCACAATGTTTTTTTTAAGTATCTGAGAAGTATTTGGCTTGATACAGTTTCCCTAGGTTTTTCTTCTTTTCAGGTCCAGGTCCCATCCTCAGCTGACCCATCAACCCCTGTCAGCTTCAGAATGCTGCTTGTTAGAAACTGTCAGGCAGAATATAGAAAAAACTTTGTATTTTGAAAAGAAGGAGAGATACCTGGAGCCAGTCGAGGATGTAGGAGTTCTTGATCTACTGAGAGAACGGTGCATTAACGCCAAACCTTCAGTGAGACTGTTATGCACAGCTGCATAAAAAGACTCCTTGTTGGACCACCCCTCAAGTGTTCGCTCTTCCAAATCAACCACCTCGATCTGGAGTGGGTCTCATCCCCAAGGGGTAATGAACTCCCACTTTGAGCAAATGGAGTTCACTGCAAAGGAAAGGAAAAGATTTTCCTTTTGTTTAAAAACACAGTAGCATGCTCAGGAGTGACCAGCTGCAGAGATCCTCAGGCCGAGGGTACAGCTTTAAACTGGGAAGAAAGACGAAAGACAGCCACAGCCAATCAACAGAAAGACTGGCCCCACTTGCTCTCCTCCTATCAGTCACAGATGATGACATGGATACGCTCGACGGAGGTTAGTGTAGCATAACAGACAGGTGGAGGCTGATGTAATTTCCAGATAAGTGAAACACCCATTGAGTATATTTCCAATTTTAATTTCATTAAGGAAGAGCTCAACAAATTATATAAAAAAGTAATAATCTAGTATTGACTAAGTTATCATGTAATAATCAAAATTTGATTTTACAATGAGTGTCTATGGGAGGCTTTTGTACAGTGTACAGTGGGTGACATCACGCCCTGATCAATTTCAGTATTCACAACTGAAGCATCGCAGTAACTCACCATCCATACTTCATTTTCAGCAGCAAATGCATTTTCTGCTTTATCTCATCGTCCCTCCCACCACTCCCTCGCACTGACTCCTCCCCCTTCCCCTCCACCCTGCTCTCCCTCTCCTCCTGCTCCTCCTCCTACTTGTCGGCCTGATTTATAGGAGGCGGTGTGCAGTTCACACACATTCCACTTCTGACAACACCCCACCACCACCCCCGCCACTGAACTCTCATATCTAGGCACGGTCGTTCATCTTCATGATCCGCGGACGGAGAGAAGAGGAGGGAGGGTTAGAGTGATGAGACAATAAGCGAAGTGTTGTTTCTGTTGAGCAGGCCAAACTTTTCAAATCTTTTCATACACCTCTGTCTGTATCTTGCTGCTTTGATGGGAGTGGTCTCTTTAGTGTGTGTGTGTGTGTGTGTGTGTGTGTGTGTGTGTGTGTGTGTGAGGTCCCTATCTCCTGTGTCAAAGTTTCCAGGCCTGCATGGTGGCTCCTACATGAAAGAGCTCATGGAGACTTTATGGAGAACAAGCGGCGCCCTGATGTGGAGCTCCGTGCTCAGGACACAACACAAAGACCTGTGCCACACACTCACTGGCCCCGCTCGCTACTTCACTCATGCAGACACGCTACACCACATCCACATCCCACAATCCGCAAATCCCCATCCTCGCACACCCCCGTTGGCCAGGCCTAATTAGTTATGTGGTCGGCGCTCCGCTCCATCCCAGAGCCCCAAATGGCAGCAGGTCATAAAAACCCCTTAAGTGTTCCACCAGTCAGAGCCGTGCAACTGTGGCCGTATATCGTCCAACACAGTCCAGGCCAGACTGAGTTGTATCAAAGTCCATCTCTCACAGGCCGGCCGACATCCATGAAATCCCTTTATGGCATTTTCAAAGGCATTTCTGAGAGATTTTTGGCACTTGGCTTTGCATCTCTGTTTTTTATTCTCCCTCAGGTAGGCAAATAGCCCACGCTCGCACAAAGACAGACAGACTCAAGAGTTAAACTCTTTCCCAAGGGATCACTGTCTGCACACACCCGTATACAAGCGCACATACACACACACTATTAACCCCAAAAGTAAACATTACTTGTGGTTGGTGAGCTGGATTCCCATAGTTTGTTTCCTTGGCACCCGACACCCACCTTTCTGTCCTCAGTAGCCCCGGCGACGACAGACGGGTGTTTCCTGTGACAGCGTTTTGCTCGAGGGAATTTTGTTTCAATCTTCATGTGTGTGTGTCTAATTTCACACATTTATTATTTCATGGATTCCTCAGGAAGTCATCAGTGAATGTGTTAATGATACATCGGATTGAAATAAGATCAGATATTAGAGGATCAGGTTACTTCCGACTAAGTCCAATGACCAACAAGAGATTTGATGACCTGACCTTTTCTTCTCTGCATGTGTGTATGTGTCACATTCTACATGTGGACAGAGGTATAAAATAAAGTATCAAAAACAAAAGTCATTTTATTTATTAAGTAATTAGTGATATTAAAATGTTTTGATCAAATTAAGCTATACTACATTAAAATGTAATTATTAATTTCAAGCTATCTCTTCTCACTGTCAACAAGTGATTTTTTGTTTACTCATAAATAAATGTTCAAACCATCTGTATGAAATACATCCATAATATTTGTACAACTAAAATAATATGAGGCCTATCAAAGAGCCTTGAGGAACCCCGCATTTAAACTTCACAAATATTGAATGACATTCATTCATATGACCATTTTGTTATGTATGCTCAGGGTAGCTATGAATGAATGAATGAATGATATTGTGTGACCTCTCTACTAGGTTTTTCTAACTTCTTGTCAACTGTGCTCTAAAGTAATAAGAACACAGTCCATGGTATATCCCTATTTTTCTGCGAGAGTTAATATTTTTCCACCAACTCCACTGTCCCTACGTAAGCAAATTTGAATGCTCATTCATATTGAATGTTTATAAAAGAGTCACCAATGCGTTTATTAAAAAACACGAGTGAAAATGAACAGTATGCTTTTTGGACTTTTCTGAATCTGATATACATTCATTATGTGTGTTTTCTCAATCATAACAAATAACATTGCATCTCATTTTCCATGAGTGTGCTTGTGTGTTTGTGTGTGTGTGTGTGTGTGTCTGCGCGTGTCCTGGTCAGCCAGCCCAGTCAGATTAATAGGGCTCAGCGTAATCAGAAGGTAATGGGAGGCTCATAGGCGTCTAGACAGTGTTCAGACAAAACCGTAACTCCTACACTCCAACACTGAGGAAATGTGGCAGGGAAAAGAAAAAAGATTCTTAATTTTTATCTAACTATTCACAGTTATTATGATAGTAACATCATCTGAAGAGACAACAAGAATGAGGCCAAACCTTATTAACATGGAGATTAATGTTAAGTGTTCGCTGTGATTTACAGTAGAACAAGTAAATGTAAAAAAAAAAAAATGTCATCACTCCCTACCTTTTGCATATAAATTGAGAAGAAAATAGAAATGTGGAGAGGAGCATTGAGGGGTGGGGTAAGGAGAGGAACACACACAGCATATCATCAGACTCTCAGCCACAACCTCCCCAAACCACAGAAAAATAAATAAGCCAAGAGGAAAAAGAAAAAACTTCTGGGTCTGGAAAAAATGATCTCATGTTTAGTCACATGTCTTTACAGGACAATACCCAGGACACAGCTAAACATTTTATGATAATAACTTTATGACAACCTTGTCAAACTGCCGAGCGAGGCCGCGGATGCTCGTGTTGGAAAGAGGTTGAGATAGAGAGAAAGAAAAAGAAAATAGAGGGAGAGATGAGAAGAAAGTGAAACGTGGGTGGCCAATACTCATGATGATGTGTGTATTAGAGCTGATTGCTGGAAAAGCACTTGTAAAGTCATCGACAAGAAGATGAAAGAAACCCCCCTGTTCAGTGAACCATCCGCTGACTCTCCAGGGAGGCTAATTTCAATTACCAAAGATTTCCAATATGTTTACCATCAAAAGAAAAACACAGCGATCCTGCAGCCAGTTTAAAGATCCAGGCTTTTGATTCGCATGAAGGGTCTTTGATATAAACGGACGAGGAAAATGTCGTCATGAAAATCTGGAAACCGCTTCTTGACAAGTGGGCGTCAACTCAACAGAGGTGAACTGACTCATACACCTCAGGTGCTTGATAAGGGAGCTGATAAGCTCCCATCCTGATGTATCACATTCATTTTGTGTGTTTGATATTTTTGTCATGCTTTTTATTTTTCTTCTTTTTTCCCCATTTAACATTTACAAAATGTTAATTATATTAAATTCAGTTTTTGTTTGACAATTGTTTTGCAGTAAAATATATGTTCCTCAATCCTTGTCCATTGTTTTAACAGGACATTTCATTATCTTGCCTCTATATGAGTGCTGCATAATAATGTAATAATGTATAAATTAAAAAATCCAATTAGAAATCTTGAAATAAAGAGAGATCAAAGCTTTAGACTGCAGCGTTCACTGAGGGCAACTCATGCTGAAATAGATGTAGAAAGATGCAGCAAATTTCCTAAGAATTAAGTGTTGACATAATCAGTTCAGCATTGGAATTAAAACCACGTGCAACTATAAAGCTTCTGTATTTTTTGCACTTGCAGCAATAAATCCTATAACAATTACACTTTACATTGTCTCCTATTGGAGTGGCATTTTTCTCATTCTTCCAAAACAGCACCTCTTTGACTGTTATTGCTTCACTTCCATTTCATAGCTTTAGATGCAGATGTTCGCACGTTCTTTACATCATAAGCCAGAACTTGCAAAGAACTGGAACTGGAAATCAAGTCTGTTTTTCATTTACGGGTAGCGTTGAGGAAATGTTAAGGCCATTTGAATAGCTTACAGTGTAGTCCATTTAATGATGAGGAAAGTAGTGACTTTTATTAGTTATAACTTTCAGGGTAGTTCATAAAATGTATTATATGGTTGAGGGAAACGGATCCAGCTTACTTCTGGTGTCCAAAGCTTTCAACTTTCTTCAGCAGATGGAGTCAAGGTTCGCCCGTAAAACTCAGTACAGAATTTGGTTTTACAGATCGTAACAACTGTCTGTGTGCAACGATGGGAATCTTCACAGGAAGGCCACAAAATATAGTTGAATTCTCTGGAAACTGAGATGAACTTGTGTTGGGATGCATTTTTGTCAATCACGAGTGAAGAAGTATTGACACATTTATTTTCATGCTCTTTGGCACCATGAACTGTTAATATTGCATCATATTCATATTTATATGGTCCTCGCAGGATTAAGTTTGATCCAAACCAAGACAAACAATAAGGCTCAGGATTACAAGAGGAGGAAATTTATTGGGGCGCTATTAGATGGTGTGAGGCTGCTGATGCAGGCGTCCTTCCAGCACTGTCTAATGGAGCTGGGGAGTTAAACATTCAGTCATTCAAAAGTTTTTCTTTGCTGTTATTGTGAGAATTATCAATGTTTTTCTTCAGCGTCGTCCATATTTTTCCAACTCGCATTTGTTCCCAAGCTGTTCTGGCACCACGGTGAGAAGAAAAAAAAGTCTGATCCTTCTGGAACAGTCGTGTGTAAACATATTTTCACTAAAATTATCTTGGTGTAAAAAGAGGAACAAACGCCGATTTAACAGATTAGGACTTACCCAAACAAACGCAGACACTTGCAGTCAGACGGCATGAGGATAATCGTGCCGTGCTGAAGTGTTTCAAGCATGTCACTCCAATCTTCATCTTCATCAACATCATCATCCTCATCAAAGAGTTGTATCTCTTTCCCACGCAAATCATGCATCTCCGAATACACCACAGCTGAGAATACGACCCTTAAAACAAATGAAACACGGCACCCTTAAAATACACAGTAAAGACTGGGTGACCTTCTTTCAGAAAATAAACACAGACATTACTCAGACAGATATGGGGGATGGGGAGGGGGGGAGTCGAGGCAAGGTGCTGACATGGGTGAAGGTGGATGGGGCGGGGGGGAGCATGCCATGCTATGTGACTTTTAAGTGCAGTGGTGGAGAGTGGGAGCTAAGAGGCTGGATTAAGAGGAGGAGAGTAAAAAGGAGTAGCTGAGGGCACGCAGCGGTTTGGAGGAAGAGGGGGAGGAGAGGCGAGTGAGGAGATATATGATGTGGTATTGGGGTTTATCCAACCTCCACACGCACGCACATGCACATACATGCATGCATGGGCCCTACCTCTTTGCTGGCCACCCAGCTGTGTAAACACCCCACAACTGAGCACAGGCCCCAAGTGTGCCAAGCCAATCAGAGGGCAGGACGCATGAGGAAGGGTGGTACGAGCAAGCCAATGAGCCAGCTTCTGGGTGCGGGGGGGGAGATGGAAAGAAACACAGAGAGAGGCAGGGTGACACAATGAAGGAGAGGCAGACAGGTCAGGAGTTAAACTCATCTCCCGTACTCCCACTGTCTCCCACTCTCTGCCTATGCCCCCCCCCCTTCAAATTCAAACTCTATATATAAAAATAATACAGAATTTATATGTTGTGTATATTCTCTCTGTCTATGCTGTCAGGTTGCAATGACATCAACTTATTTTCTCTCACCAAAAAGTAAAGAACGCTTTTTCCACACCAGCTACGGAAAAGAGCAAGTGGATGTATCATGTCTGTTCAATCAGAGAGTGGAGAAAACAAGCAGTAGAGGTGTGGAAAGAACTCAGCAAGGAAGGAAAACAGAGAATAGAGAAGGAGACAGCTTCAAGGAGAGCAAAAGAGAGAAGGAGAATGAGAGAAAGGTGTCTCGTTTCAGATTTACAGCGGCAGTGGGAGAGATTTGGCCGTGTTCTTACAGCACACTGAGGACAGAGCAGGAGGAGGAGGAGGAGGAGGAGGAAGACAGATTTACATGGTGAGAACAGCTCTGGCTGCTCTGGAGCAGCACACTGGTCTCCAGTGATCTCTATATTAAAAACCAACTTTGGTGAAATAACAAAATTCTTACCTATCACATACTTTTTTTTGTACATCCTCATGTGAAATCAGGATGTTCAAAACACAGGAATCCAAGTCTTTTCTTCCCAGGTCTTCTATTCAAATGTTACGGTGGTATTGTGATGATGTATGGACCTGACATCCAGAAGGGATTCGGTGTCAAGAGGGTCTTTGTGATGTAACATTGTGCTCATACAACTTGTGAACTGAGGTGCCAGGCTACATTTCGTGGATTCACTCTGGAGAAATGACAAATTGAAGCTAATTTGTATATTTTTAGTGTAAACAAATGGTTGATCGAAATTTTTTATTTTTCTCAGCCACATTATCTGGTTATCTACCAGTGGTCTGTTGGCCAATCACTTTGGTCTTGTCTAAAATATGTCAACAGTTTGGGATTCCAATGAAATTGTATGGACCCCCAACTTTAACCTCACTCTACCAGCAGGTCTAAAACATTTAAAATGTCTTAGAACCATACGGCATAACATTTTCAAAAGAAGTTCATGGTTCCCAGAGGATGAATCCTCTCTAGTTTGGTGGTCCTCTGACTTTTCCTTTAGCACCACCAAGAGGTTATCATTTGTGATTTGGAATGATATGTCGATAATGTGAAGCACACATTCACGTCTCCCTCAGGGTGAACTTTTCGCAAAAGTCGGCCTACGTCCTCACAGATTCTTTGATCACAAAGGAGGAAAATCATTGTAACTGCTGAGTGGAGCATCCAGACCTCTTGATAGGGTTTAACACTGAAGTTGTATCATTCAAACCTTCACCGTTTACCTCCACAAACATTTAGCCACATCACATACTATCGTTAATTTCATTCTGCATAACCTCTAATAACAGAGCAGAGCAGGAACTGTGACATTATGAGCGTCTATCCTCTGTGATTCCACTCGGACAAAACAGGGACAACCCCCTGTATGTGTGTGTGTGTGTGTGTGTGTGTGTGTGTGTGTGTGTGTGTGTGTGTGTGTGTGTGTGTGTGTTTGTATGCCTCTTTTGGGGTTTTACTCCTTATTTAAGACCAATATTTACCCAGCAGCCCCAGGGTGAGATTACCTCATATTCTCCCGCCCAGCTGTGCTTTCTCAATGTTTCCACGACAACCGGCGGAATGTCCCATCATGTTTATCTGCCCGCCAGGGAAACAGAGGAGGAAGAAGCGGCGAAGCGAGATGGAGAGGATACACTTAAGTTGGGAGTGTGTGTACGAGACAGACACAAACTCTTGTGTGTATGCAGTGATCATACAGGAATGCAAAAGGAACTTCAGTTTGTGTGTGTGATGTGAGCAGGAAGTTGATCAAGCCTTCTACCAGGCAACTGTAGATCTGTTTCTATTTACTTTCTATTGATGATATTTAATTGTAATTTGTGGCAACACTTTATATAAACTGCCCCAATTTACACCATTTATAAACAATATACAGCCACATAATTAACGGTTTATATCACACTACAGTGTCATAAACACATATTATGACATTTTAAATGTCGTTAGTTCATTAATGTCTCCTGTGTCCAATCCATAACTAAGAAAGAAAGAAGAAAGAAGAAATATCATCCTGTGGGATTATTAAAATATAATCTTATTACCCATGTATAATTTGTTAATGTACTAATGTGTTAGATGCTTCATATGAGTTGTAATTAATAAAAGCCAATTGCTTATAGCCACATTATATTGATAGCTGCTTTGGTTTACAGGGTTTTGGGTGAGTGGTAGGTGTTAAACTGACAGTAATTTTTATTTTATTGCTCTGTGCTATTCCGACAGTGACAATTCAAAATATAAACCATTGTATTTCAAATGTTGTGTATAACTGTAGAATGGGGTGATTACATTTAACTACAATCTTACATAATAACAAAAAGCCAATCAATAACGTCAATATGACTATTCAGTCGCCTCACAGTCCATGATAAAGATGTATTCAGAGACTTTACCCGTGATAAAATTAAGTGACTTGTCGACCAAGCTGATCACAGCACATCAGCAAACCCCTGGGAATCTCCAGAGAGGCTGCTGGGATCAAATATAACCTCTGACCTCCCAGAGAGGAGAAACCAAAGGAGGATTCCTCTGGGATCAGTCACTCACTGTATCTTAAGTTTACTCCAGGGAAGCTGAAAGTTAGAATTTTTCATTTGGTACAATACGTCATCATGAGTAGGCTTTAAAAACCGCCGGCTCTGCTGAATTCAGCAACTTTTACAACAGAACACTCTCCTCCTTTAACCACAAACGTTGAGCTGCCCTCAAGTAAACTGTTTAACCCAAAAGCACCTAAAACTCATGAGATAAAAACATTCTGTTCTGGACAGTTCCTGTGTATGAAACTTAACCTTTCCTGCTGCCTATTCAGTCATTAAGTAAATCAGTGTTTGTTTTCCCAGTCAAAGTGCCCGATTTAAGTGTAATAGAATAACTCTACTGGGTTATGTAAACAAAGGAAATTCTGTTTGGCAAGTCACATGTGGAATTTGTGTCTCTCTACACAACCTCAGCTGTAAATGAAATATTTCAAATAATGTGTCCAAGAGGAATACCCACACTGCAGACATCTGCCAGTGTTTTTGGACAAACTAGATCTGCAAGTGTTTCTTTGTGGTTCAGTCGTGGCCAATCACAGCTGAGATGTACACAGGGTATTATTTTCAACCAAAAATGACCTCTTACATCAGAGTATGTGAAGTGACCGGCGATATTTTGTATAAATTTTTGTTGGTGTTCAGGAAAGAGTGAACTATTAATCTCAAAGAACCGTTTTATGTTTCTTTGAGGCACGAAACATGTCGCTTCAAATAACATAAACAAAAAATGCTCAAAATTCATTACATACAAAGTATTAAAAGTTTCAGTCACTGTGTTCGTCCATCTGGGAATTAACAGAAGTGCCGCGACTTAGAGGCTTTCTGTCACTGTACTGTTCAGGATGTGGGACATAATGGTTTCTGCAACAACATATCTCAACACATATTAGACTTTAGTCTAAAGAGATAAATAATAAGTATAATAGACACTCTTCTGTGTATATTGGACTAGACCCTTGTGTATTTTTATTTGTATATGTTTGTGTTATTTATGCCGTTTATATTCAGGGTTGTTCTTATATCAATTTACACTCGGATTTACCTTTATATAAATCTTTATGTTAAATTCATTGGATATGTAAGATCATGTTGTAACCCATTGCAAAGGAATCTGTGAACCTAAGGGGAAAAAAGTGGAAGAGGATACGAGAAATAACCAAATAAAGTTTATTTTCTTTTTTTTTAAAGGTTCATAAAGTCTCAATCAAACAGATCAGACTCAGCTTCTATGATCTGTGCAACTATCATCTAAAAAATGTTTTAATTGTGCCACTGATGACCAAGCACTGCCTCAGTTCCAGGCTACACCTCCTCTCAACAGGCCCAGTGTGGACACTGTCTTTCCATGGTAACGGACAGTTGGGCTATTTGCTTTAATTTGCAACAGAAAAGCTTGTGGTGTATAGTGACTGTTAGGGAATGTTGTGTTTGGTCTTCCCCTGGCCCGTTTAAGTGGTAAAAGTGTCATTATTTAGCCTCTAAAGCAGAGGAGAGAGTGCAAACAAGACTGTATGACCCTCTGTCAAGAGCCTCCGTTCTTCAGAAGCTCATTAAGGGCCTCCAGGACAGCACATCAATTGGCAGGGCCCTCCACTTTCCTCTCGGCCTGTTTAAGCCTCTCTCCCCGGATTCAGCCCACTCATGGGCCGACTGATGGACAGAAATGGACTCTATCTAGCGCTGGAAGATGTCGCGCTGTGAAGTGGCACAGGCGACTTATTAAAACAGCAGGAAAGGGCCTTGGATTTGAGCCAAATAGGATCTCACCCTGTCGAGCTTTGTCCGGATTTGGATTGACTTTCTGAGATGCTGCTCCTGCTTCAGTCTCTGTGTCTGCTGAAGGACTTAAGTTCGTCCTGAAAGATTTGATTGGCGTCACTTCTTGCGCTTGACTGAGAAGCAGACGCATAAAAGTGACAGCAGTGAAATATTCTCTATGAGGCCGCAGTTGGAGGATGGATGTGGAGCTGCCAGGCCGCTTAGTGGACTCTGCGTTAATCAATTTTGTCAATGACATGAGCCTGATAGAGTTTCCGCAGAAGTTAGCTTTGGGACCAAAGCAGCAGGTGAATACTACCACACCCAGCCCGAGCAGCCAGACGCGGCAGGGCGACTCGTCTTGGAGCCTGAGCCTGGAAAACGACGTGCGCACAGCGGAGCTCCGCGCCGAGCGTCTGGCGATGAGCCCGCCGAGGTACTACAGCCGCGGGGCGCACGACCACGCCGCGTCCAAACGCAGGAGGATCATCACCGTGGTGCAGCGCCACGCGGCCAACGTGCGGGAGAGAAAGCGGATGTACAGCCTGAACGAGGCGTTTGACGAGCTGAGGACGAAAGTTCCCACATTCGCGTACGAGAAGAGACTGTCCCGCATCGACACCCTGCGCCTCGCCATCGTCTACATCTCCTTCATGAGGGACCTGCTGGAGAACACATGACACTCAACAGGATGTTAAGTCCACGCCACGGACACTGCACCAGTCCGGGTTTGCCACTGACTTCAACATGGACACAAGTGAATGAACTGATCGCTTCTTAACATTCAATATTATCTCAATCTTATGCTGCAAATTTAAGAAAACACCTGAGACCTTTTTGACCTTTTGCAAAATGTAATATTATAATTCTATATGAAGAGTTATCTGTATATCAGTGGCCACATATCAATATATTAAATTATTAGACTGAAACAAGCTGAGTAGTCTTTTTCCAAACATTCAACATTCCATAATATACATATATATATATGTTGCTTAGAAATAAACGTATCTTATTGCTATGTATGTGTTCCTTGCGCTCAAATACAGAGTTCAGACTAATTTTGACTGAATATATAAGATTACAATGGCCGATCATACAACTATCACATAGATCCATTTGTTTGGTTGTGTAAACGGATGAGGAAAAAGCAAGAGGGAGGTGTGCATGTCAGGTGTGTTTCCAGCACCTTGGAGAGCGACACGGCTGCTCGCCTCACCTGATCCATCAGACGCACAATGAACGTGTGTGTGTGTGTGTGTGTGTGTGTGTGTGTGTGTGTGTGTGTGTGTGTGTGTGTGTGTGTGTGTGTGTGAGACAGTCTTTACCACGAGAGAAAATCTTCCCCCTAAATGAGAAAGATTTAAAAGCGTTATCTGATTAAAATGAAGTCCATTTGAAAATCGAGGGTTCGTGGCACACCGCTGGATATTGTCTTTGACACTGAGGTGTGAATTGAGTCAGTGATAAGAGGAGAGAGGTGGGACAAGCGGGGTAACATGTCCCTGAGTGTTGAACCAGTTAGATCAGGGAGATTTAGGCCCGATCGGAGCTTGCGGTGGTGTCTCCTTTTAAAATGAGAGCTGCTGTTACCCTCATCCCGTGTGCGTCATCCTCACGCTTATTCTAACCATCTCCAGTTGCTCTTCTTTCAGCCACAGTTTTCTGGTATTCCTGCTTGATTTTTGACACTATATAGACTTTATCACTGTATAGGCCCTAGAGCTGGGTGGTCATGTGTTGCGTGTTTGGGCTCCATATGAACCCGCAACTCTTTCTCTCTCATCCCTCCCCCCTCTCCATCTTTATCACCTCCAGTGTTTGCATTGCGCTCCGGCCGTCCACCGCCTTTCTGCGTCCCGCTGTGCGCACGGATCCGCCCTGAGAGCTCCCTGGGACGGCCAGTCTTTTAAACCTGAGCCGCGGTGTCGAGATCCCTGCGTGAGTCAGACCCATTTAAGCGCATACCTCGACGCGGGGCTGCTGACGGGAAAATAAACACCTTCGGCCTGCGTATACGAGCGGAGGCCTCCCGCTGTGTCAACCTCCTGTGTTTCAGTAGGACTGATATTTTTCACCACTGCTCCCAAGCAGGGCCCAGACTAGAAAAAAAGAAGCCCGACAACAGACATTAGGCCTGTGGGGGAATTTCTGGTCTCAGTGTCTCAAAAAAGCAAATTCAGTGAACATGGAGACGGTGTAATCTCTTATCCACTTTCGTTTTACAGACTTTTATAAGTATAATCTGTTAAATTCACAGTAAATTCAAGACAACAAAATGCATTTGAGGCAGTAATAAATCGGGGTGTGGTAGAGGGAAAGAATTCATCCCTAATTCTTTCGGCCTTTGCACAAATCTACACCTACGATTCAATAACACCGCCCAGACTACACCCCCTCTCCTCAATCCTGTGTAAAAACGAGTCTGTCTTAAACTCTATTCCTAATATTATAGCTAGACCTCTCCTTCTCCCTAAGTATTATGTTACACTCCTCCACCCAATCACAGCGCTCCCCAAAATCCTCCTGCCTGCTCCTATAAGAGCCCCGATCGTCCCAGTCTGGCAGCCACCTCTCCCTCTCTCCGTGGCGCACGAGATTTACCGTAACACCAGCCCACAGCCACTGCAGGCAGCGCTCCTCATTACCTGTCCTGTTTGTTGATGTTGTAACCAGCTCAGGAGATCCGGGTCAGGGGCTATAACGGTCCTCCAGTCCACAGACAAGTTTTTTTGAAAAACAAAGACAATGCGGGAAGAGGACTCCTCCCCGATGGACAGTGCGGGGAACAGCGAGGAGGAGACCGACCTTCATCTTCCGCGGAGAGGCGCGAGGAAGCGGCGGGCGGCACGGAGGAGCGTAGACGCGGAGGAGGAGGAGGAGGGGGACGCGGAGAGCCAGAGCCCGGGCCGCGGTAAGAAGAGGTGCAGGAAGAGCTGTGAGGGCGGAGGAGGCAGCGCCGGGAGCGGTGGCAGCGAGGCCAGCAGCAGCCCCGAGGGCTCCTTCGAAGACCTCCATACGCAGCGCGTAATGGCCAACGTCCGCGAGCGGCAACGGACACAGTCTCTCAACGAGGCGTTCACGTCGCTACGGAAGATCATCCCCACGCTGCCGTCGGACAAACTCAGCAAGATCCAGACGCTGAAGCTCGCAGCCCGGTACATCGACTTCCTGTGCCAAGTCCTGCAGAGCGACGAGCTGGACGCGCGGGGAACCAGCTGCAGCTACGTGGCGCACGAACGCCTGAGCTATGCGTTCTCGGTCTGGAGGATGGGGGGCGCGTGGTCCCTGTCTACTGCGTCCCACTAGCAGAGCTGCTGTGGATGGGACAGCAAGGTAGGGTTACCTGCTTTCACGTCGTCCTTCATCTTGCGGGGAGACAAACTGTGCCAAAATGGTCTCACATGCGCATTTTACGCACAATACCCAGATGGAAAATCAATGCGATAGGCGATAATTCTAATGTTCTGGCAGATGTACCTTTGCAATATTCGTATGGAATTCCCACAAACCGCTCGACAATGTATTAGGCCCGTTTGTTTTGAAATAGATGTGGGCCTCCACAGAGGCTATCAACTCAAATTACGCAATTTTTTTGTATAGGAACAACATGATTTCACCATCTACCTTAAAATTTGAATCTCACACATTAAAACATAGTTGTTTTTTTACAACTTGTATGTAAAGTTGTGGTGGAAGGGTTACAGAGTAAATATGCTGTAAGATGTATGCCTATTTTACATCCCTGTATTGTCACAATCTATTGGTTGGATTTGTTTTCTGAATCAAATGTCTATTTTTCCAACAGATTATCCAGACTGAGGAACTGGTGGATCAGACCAACCCTTCAGATAGACTGACACAGGCCAACTACTGCAGCTGAGGCCCTGGCACTGCAGCCACTGTACTTCAGGCCTGAGAGGAGAGCAGGCTTCTCACACTTCCCTTCGCATGGACTGTCATGTTTGCGAAGGAGCACTTAGGACAGACAGGATGGATATGAAGAAAGAAGAGAGACCACTGCGACTAGATGAATGTTGTAAAAAAACAAACAAAATGAGCTCTGAGGAACTGCTCTGTCTTGAAACATGAGTGAAAAATGACAATTCAGTCCACATTCTTTGTGACAGTGTTTCAGAGCAGATGAAGTATTTTGTATTTATTTTTATACACAGGTTCAAAATTCCTTTCCCCCCCTTCTCAAATAAAAGTTATTTATTTATTTTGTTATCAGAGAATGCTGAACGCTGAATGGATCTGCGCATTTTGAGTTTTGTAAATATTTGGTAATATCTTGAATAAAAAATAATGAAGGTATCATTTGTTCCCCTAAGTTGTCTGGATTTTTATTAGACTTCATCTTTAAACACCATCAGCTGAAGTGTGAGTGTAATCATTTGGCACAAAAGAAAACTTGATATTTTTGTAACAAATGTATTCCCCATCGCCTCAGTGCTTTAAGTCTATAGAGGGAGATTATTTTCATTTGTTGTTGCTGAATCCCCAGTCAACTAAACCACAGTGGAGGGGGACAAAAGAAAACATTTCATACCTGTGGCTTTATATTCTGTAGTGATTTCCTGAGCTCAGGGATCTGGGAAACCCATAATTAGTTGGTGGTCTGTTTGAACAGGGTGGACGTGGAGCTGTAGGAGGCACGTATGATATTCCCAGATGTCCAGCGAGCCACAGGTCAGCGTGGAAATCTCGTGCAGGTGCTACATCAGCTCCCTCGTGAGCTTTGACAGATAAAAGTGGTGGATGTGGGACATAATGCAGACTGGTTATATAAACCTGCACTTCTGAGTGAAATAAGAACTAGTCACCTATATATAAACCACATGTGCACGAAATTTAAATTTGCAGTGCCATGGAAAAACACAAAACAATTTATAAGAAAATATATGGATGTTTAATCCAAAGCATGGGTCTGTGCAAGGTAGAAGTTTAATGCATTTGTTTTTTATAACGTTTTATACTGTTATCAAGTTCTTCCTACATAATCAAGATGATTTTCAAAATGTTTTTTTTTACAGTTAAGATCTACCACATTTTAATCCCTCTGAAGTGAACATATATTCACATTATGCCACAAACACTCACCTTTCCAAAGAAACACAATGAATTCCTGAATTAAACTAGAGTGTCGCTAGGCCCAGATTTAAATTTGGATCTTCACCAAACCGTGCACACTCATAAATATCAGGTCTCCAAACATTATTAAGATCCCTGAATTATTCTCTTAGAGAAATCGACAAAAATGTTGAAAAGCGCTCTATCTCGCAATGTTGAAGAAAGTGAAAACAAAATCCTGGATCGACCACTTGATTCAGATCTGCACCAAAATTGAATGGGTTCTTATCTGACATCTCATACATCTTTCTACCAAGTTTCAGAATCTGTCCAGCAGTTCTTGTGTGATCCTGTTAACTATCAGACAAACAAACAAATGCCACTGAAAGCACAAGCTCCTTGGCAGAGGTAAAACTGGGACAAATAAACTTGTTAATCAGGGCCAATAATTATAGTTCACACATCCATTCACTCTTTCTCTTTATTAGAGACCCATGGTTAGATTGGCAGATAATATCTCAAAAATAAAGTGTACATTTCAAAGACATATCTGTGCTAAAAAACATCATCCGATGCATACAGGGATGGTAAGACTAGATTAGGTCGGGACTAGAGGACCAATATTATATTTACTTTCCTAATACACCTTCCCAATTCCTTAATTCCCTTAAATGTTATTAAAGTACCACAATACCACTATAGTAATATCAGTTGGACCATCAGAGAAGATTCTGAGGTCAATACAGTGGCTCAGTATAGTGCGTTTCCATAGGGTTGTTGTGAGCTGGTTATACAGCAGCATTACTTTGGTTTTGCATCACAGGTTGCGTGCGGAAGGTAAACCCATCAGCTCTGACCCGAGGCCCTCGCCAGCCACCGGGGGGAATCGATTCCCACCCTTAGATCACCGTGGCCATGTTATCTTAAACTTGAGGCTGTTGCTCTGACACAAAGGAATGTCACCTCTGAGGCTCTGAAACACACACACAAACACACACACACGCACACACAAATTCAGGTTGCACACACACACACACACACACACACACACACACACACACACACACACACACACAGGGGGAGATTTCTCACGCCTACCAAACAGGGAAATACATTCCTCAGAGAGAGAAAGAGAGAGAGAGAGAAAGAGGAACGAGGGCTCCTGCGACTCAGACCCCCTGTTTGATGTTTGAAGGTAATGGGATGACTGCTTGTTATCAGTGTGAAGGCATCTGGCTCTCTGTATTTCTATGATTTATAGACTCTTTGATGATTGACACTCACACTCACACACACTCTGTCCTGATCATTAATCAGTTTATATCTGCTTGCTTTGGGCCCGTAGTCCTTAAACAAATCTACATGTCAAAGGTGCAGGCCTGTGTGTGCTTTAATAATGCCAGGAGCTGTAAATCTTCACAGAAATTGATTTCTCCATCGTCGACGGTAGGCTCAGGTTGTGGTTTGTTTGGTTGTTTAAGTTTAATCGCTCCCGCAGAGCTCTACCTGTCTCGCTTTTCTTCTTTCAGCTTCGTGTCTCCCTCACTCCAATCTCTCTCTCTCTCTCTGAAGTTCCCCATTACAGGGGAACAGGCCCTGGTTTATATTAACCCCCAACACTACAAAAAGACAAGGTGGGGGGGGAGTCAGTCCTGAGACAGACCCACGTGCGCACACACGCACCCGCACACACACACACACACACACACACACACACACACACACACACACACACACACACACACACACACACACACACACACACACACACACACACACACACACACAGGGGGAGAGAGAGAGAGAGCAAGAGAGATTTAAATGTCTGGTTTCTATTAGTGGTAATTATCTGTTTCATCTCAACCTGAAGCTGTTACCGATTGTGTGTGTGTGTGTGTCTGTTCATTGTGATTGTGTTTACCTGTGTCTATGTGTGTGTGCTATTGTTGGCTGCAATGGACTCATGCATCTCAAATGGAGAGAACCATGTATCAGAGAACAATCTCTCATAGGAAATTAAATACTGCTCCGAAAACATGACGTGAAGTGTAGATACTGATTTGTCTTTCGTTCACAGCAACAACTTTGAGCATACTGGTATTGGGGGTTTATTGAGAACACAAATGTTCATTGTTAATTGTTTATTTGTTAGGATCCAAATGAGCTGGGCCTTAATGCACCTTGGGTCCACCTTAAAAACATACATTACAAATTGAACAAATTTGAAACCATACAATAGGACAGACCAAATAAAAAAAAGAGACAATGACCATATTTGAAATTATACAATAACAATAATACACAATAAAATTTAACAAAATATAAAAAATAAAAGGTGATAACATCAAATTTCCACCGTATTGTTCTATATAGCAGTTTGCAAACAACAGACTGCATCAGTTATGAACAACTGACCAAAACGTTTCTTGTGAATCCCCCAACTTTATAAGCCACTACTTAATGACTGGATCAACCCTCCAGTGATACACCTGAATGTATTTAGTCCCTCTCTACCTGAAAAACGAGGCTGTTTTGGCCTCGTTCTTTCAAGTCATCATTTTTAATATGAGGGGTAATGTGAAGTAACAAGGGGAGTATTTAAAATGTTGCTTTTGATAGAGATAGTAGTGCTTTATAAAGACTGTGTAAAAGCAAGGAGGAAGTGAGTGCAGCCCGGTAACATAATGAGCACTCACACACTAGCACACATGTTCCTTGAGGTCGGTGCCAACTGCAACCATCATTCTTGACCCGTGACCCCTCAAACTGACCCTGTCCGCCGACTACAGCGACCCCCAGCAGGACCACAAGCCACTGCATTCACCTCCAGTGAATGACCACTTAATACCTCTCAGATGCACGGGCAGAGAAGTGCGGGGACAATTGGTGTGGATTGTTGGGGACAACAGCACAGGAAGAAGAAAGTCAGATTGCAGGGATGAGATTGAAATTTAAAGAAGCTGATAAAGTGGGGAAGGTTAGAGGACGAGTAGTGGAGAAACGGGGGCAGGAAGAGGGGACCAAACTTATAGGAATCCTCACAGCGCTGCTGCCCGGGGCTGTTTATCTTGCAGATTGAGTTAAGCACAAGCCTCTTATAACTCTCCACATACCAGACAATATCACAGTGGCCCCGCTTTACGAACATAAACATAGGCGCTTTATCAAAGACCGGCAGGGTTCATTCAAACACATAGGCTCTTTCTCCTAACTCAATTTACTGCACCCTATACAAAGTTCCCTTATTGAATTTAAGCTGTTTGACTGTCTAATTCTGGCTGAAAATGGGGAACATTAGGGGGTCTACTGATGAATGTTAAAGGGGTTTTCTGCATGTTTACCTTTCAAAAACCACACTCGGCTCTTATCGTGTGTAGATCTGTGGCCTATCAGTATGGAAAAGCCCCGAAGGTCACGCACAACACAGTGTGTGTGTTATTTCCACAGAGAGAAGGCATTGTTTAACTCAACATAGAGGCATTCACAATGATGGGACACACACACACACACACACACACACACACACACACACACACACACACACACACACACACACACACACACACAAACACACACACACACACACACACACAGATTTCCTGGAGATTTACTCAAACCTTAACCATTACAACTTGCCTAACCCTAACCCTTACCATAACCATAACCATAACCATAACCATAACCATAACCATAACCATAAACATAAACATAACCTTAAATCAAACTTAATCTTAACTCAACCTTATAACATGTCGTCATTAATGATTAACTTATGGGGACTTATTTTTGACCATGCACAACCACTTACCCACCCACACACACACACATGCACTCACAGCTTTTCCAAGCTTCTGTCCCCATGTCAACTGGTCTTCACAAGGTCGGTGTTTATGCTAGAAAATGTCCTACAGAGATAGGATGAGTACATACACACACAAACACACTTCCACACACACACACACACTTCCACACAGGGTTGCATCACCCTGTATTATATAAGGTTTTTGAGTTGTTCTCTGTTGAAAGCAATAACCAGAGTACAGCCATAGTTTACTGGTGTTCTGAGGGCCCCTGTCACAAGCAAGTATGCACACACACACACACACACACACACACACACACACACACACACACACACACACACACACACACACACACACACACACACACACACACACACACATATACACAAAAATGAACATGCACAAGGGTAAAGTGAAGGATGACTTGGCAGTAAGAGCGACTCCAGCCTCAGAGTTGGTCTAAAGGGAGCTGTGCTGGGAGAGAAATAGACGTTAAAAAATCTGCAGCCCTCCCTGTTCACTGTGGGGTGGTCGCTGTTTCTCTCTCCACCTACTTTATTTCTCCCTCCTCAGTCCCGCTCTCATTACTTTGAGGTGGTCTGTTTCCATCTTTTCACCTCGCTCTTTCTCTCCCTCTCCCATCCCAAAAGCTCCCTCTCCTCCTCTTCATCATATTCTCTCCTTTTATCTATTTTATAATCTTCCCCCGCTCTGTTAATGATTTCCGCTCTCTTATATCCTCCTCTTCTTCCAAACTCCCTCAGTTTTGCCATTTTTGTTGTTTACCTCGACACGTTAATACAAAAACACTCACGGTGCCTAAGTAATGTGTGCGTGCAACATTGGAGGTTGTGAGTGCACTTCAGGAATGGAAGAAAACTCAGTCGAGACAAAAAGAAAGATGCAGGGACTGTGAGAAAATAAAGTCTTACTGATCCAGAGATAATCGCCGGCCAGCATTTTTCTAGCCAGTGGTGCTGTGTGTGTGTGTGTGTGTGTGTGTGTGTGTGTGTGTGTGTGTGTGTGTGTGTGTGTGTGTGTGTGTGTGTGTGTGTGTGTGTGTGTGTGTGTGTGTGTGTGTGTGTGTGTGTGTGTTTGAAGGTTTAATATTAGAACATTCTATTTGCTTTCCTGACTGTTGTTTTTCTGTCTGCGTCTCCCTTTCTTCTCGCTCTCTCTGAAGGTGTTGGTTGTGGTATTTTATAAGTCTGCGATCTGGTGTCGTATGAACCACATGCCTGTTTTTTCAAGTCCTGTAAAACAGACCTAAATGCCTCATAATTCTCTTCCCCTGGCTGCCCGGTAAGGGTCGGTGCCAACTTTCAGACTCGCACATATACACAAAAACACATGCACACACACTCAAACTGGAGTCATGGCATAATAAGAGAAGTGTAAAATAACACTAACTATTAAAAAAGAAAAGAGTGAAAAGGTCTTGTGGAGACCAAAAGTACAAATAAAAGCCGTGTGAGAGAGAGAAAGACAACAAGAGAGAGATTAAAGAGTTGTGTGTGTCTGTGTCTGTCTGTGTCTGTGTTTGTGTGTGTGAGAGAGAGAGAGAGAGAGCGAAACAACTCCAGAAGACTCATGAAATAATAACACAGGCATCAAGACTGCAGTGTGTGTGTGTGTGTGTGTGTGTGTGTGTGTGTGTGTGTGTGTGTGTGTGTGTGTGTGTGTGTGTGTGTGTGTGTGTGTGTGTGTGTGTGTGTGTGTGTAAGAGAGAGAGAGAGAGAGAGAGAGAGGTGCAACTCCAGAAGACTCATGAAATAATAACACAGTAAAGAGCCAGGCACCAAGACTGCAGTGTGCGTATGCGTGTGTGTGTGTGTGGGAGAGTTATAAATAGTTGGATCATCTGGAGTACATTAGAGGTACAGTGTTTAAGTGAACAGGTCCGCTACCTGCAGCCACAGAAACCTCAGAACAGACACTGCCAAGCCCCAAGCTGGACACACACACACACACAGGCAGCAAAGCAGTGCACCATTAAAAGAAGAAAGACAGAGAAAGCCAATCAATAAAAGCAAAAGTAATTTAGCAAAACAAAACGCTGAACAAACAGGTTGTGCGTCAGGGAGGAAATGCCTCGCACAATAACACAACCTGAGTGTGTGGTAACTCCTGGTGCTCTGCAGCTTCAAGATAAACACTGGTTATTAAAGGCACCAGAGGGGTATCAGCACTGCTATTAAATGGTGGGCTTAACATGAATTTAAAGGGAGGGGAAACATAATGTCTGAACAAGGTTGTTTGGCTTAGAAGTGACCATACACCACGTCCCAAGGCCAAACACATAAACAGCACCTGCATGCAACGATGCACAAATCCTCATTCTGTCTGAGGCACAAATGCGCATTGAAACCAATACACTTAAATAAAAGACTTTAAAGTTTCTAAAGTAGGTAAGAACCCTCATTCTGCTGTACAAATTCTTTGTATCCACCTATATTATCTAATTTATCATTCATAATCTCATCAATATTTACAAAGGGGGGTTTTCATCTGTCAAATGCAAGTGTAACCCCAGAAATGTACAATTACTACAATCATATAAAACTCTCTGTAGCAGATATGTACAAATACATATACTTTTTGTGTCAGGCTAGTGCATTTGGCCCATCCATTCTTGGAATACAAGACACCCTGAATTTACAAAACATGCATCTTCTTCTGGTAGTGCATATGAGAAAACAGGGGAAAAGAAAAAGAGACCACACAAAAGAAGAAATTCCAAATTAATTTGTGAAAACAAAACTATTACATATCTATAAATGGACTCGATAAAGAGCCATTTTTCATGTTTTATAATCTTTTAGTTTCCTGCTTTCATTGTATCGTCTTTCCATCTTCTATAAGGGCTCCAAAATCAGGACTTGGTGAAGGAAGTGGACCCTCCCCCCATAGCACATTTACACTCACACACACACGCAGACTGAAACCTGAGCCACAGGAAGTGGTCCTGTGCAGCATCATGTCAGGGCAGACAAATTATTCACCATTTGAAAAATGCACCTTTTTCTCCCCTCTCTTCCTCGTATATCCTAGACTCCCTCCCTGTCTTCTTCTCTCCATTTATTGTTTTCATTTTAGGCTCTCCAGAGAGGAACAGTGGAGGAGACAAAATGCTCTGCTACCTGCGTTATCTCAAAACGAGCTGCGTTCAGACGCAGAGCGAGCTGCTGCTGTGTAGGCTGCACATGCAGGCCCCAAAAATTCCGGGAAATATTCTCCTCCGGCGGCGTTCCCTGATGATTTGTGGTATTCCTGCCCACAGTATCCCCACACCGCTTCTGTGGAATTTCCTAAATGGATGAAAAGCAGGTTTATTTGAACTCTTCTGAAAAATGAAATGCAGATCGACCTTATCTCTGAGTGGCTGTATTATTTTACTTAATTTACCAGACCGTGAGAGAGGGAGAGAATAAAAATTGCAATTTTGTGCTGCATGGTTTTATGAGAAGAAGATTTAGCAAACAATAAAAAACGTAATTTACTGATTAACGCAGTAAAATATCCTTCCACTCCACAAGACAGGATCATCCTTGTATTAGGTATACATACATATAGATTGGTTACATACATCAATGTAAAACAGTATATTTTCTATGAACTGGTGTCGATACAGCAAGTCTACACAATTGTGTTTGAGTCTTCTGGGTTTGTACCCTCATGGTTGAACGCACTTATTGTAAGTCGCTTTGGATAAAGGTGTCAGCTAATGAAAATGTAGTAATGTGTTTAAAGCGAGTTATGTAAAATATGTGCACCTGGCATCAATATTCATCATTTTAAATATCAAATATGATTCGATCAATGTGTAAAAAACTATAACTTGACTGACAATGCAACAGATGCATAAATAATAATCTGCCCTTTCTTGTGTTCAGATTATTTAATGGGATAAATAAAAGAAAGTTATAAGCCCATGACAATATGTGGACATTGCAATCACTGCACAAAGCTGGCTCATATTTGGGACAATGCACCTCAGCAGTATTTTTAAATCCCCTGCAGATCTATCCCTGTTTGTTTCAGCATCTGACTGCTGTTCCTCCTGCATGGCCAATACAGCACAGTTAAAAACCACTATATAAATACAGTTAACTTAATCGTATGTTGCTTTGAAACCTCACATATCAGAGTGATGATAGCCAGACCTCTTTCATCGCAGACGAGTGGTCATTCAGCCTAAAATAACACACAGTAGTAGCAGTATTTGCACTTTTGACTTCAGTTATTTTAGAGATAAAATCCTTTTTTGCCTACGATGCAATATTCCTGAGGCCTCTTTGCGGAGCTGTGTTGTAGTATCAGGTTTTGCTATCTCTGCTCATCATGTGGCTGGTGATTGTGTCTTTTTTACAATTTCATACCAAATATCATTCCAAGGGCAGCAAACTATCCAAATTATGTTGTGTGACAGCAGTTACTGGTAGCCCACAGGAATGTGCACGCAGCACTAGAATGACAGTTGTTGTGCACCAGGAAGTGTCCACTCTCTTCCACCTCCTGCCACGACTGTGACGGAGGCTGAGGTCAGGGGGGACAGGGTTGTGTTAAGTGGAGTTTGCAAGGGCAGCAGCCAAACACACTTTTCCCTCAGGCAAGTGGTCAAGGCACAAAGGATGGCACACACACACACACACACACACACGAACACATGCATGCACGCACACACAGAACCTCGACCCCATGCATGGAGTCACACATCCACAAAACGGTTGATTCTGAAGTAAACATCTTGCCCCATCGATACACACAATGCCTTGGGCTACTTGGCCCACTGGCCCACCCTGGTGACCCTTGTTACCGTGGTGATTAGATATTGGGAGGCCTCATCTGCAAACATTTAGCCAGTGTCACCCCTAATCTACCCTGTGTCACTACCGTCTCCGCAGCAAAACACACACAAACATGCAAACACACAGAGGACACACACATTGTGGCACATAATTAACAGAACTGATAAATTGTCCCTGTGCTACTGCTGCAAAGAAAATGAATTGCTACTTGTTTTTGATATATTTTTACTTTTATGACAAAAAGTGACACTTTGACTGAATTATATCTTTTAAATAATAAACACTCACCCATGCTTAACAAGTTCAGCGTGAACCCTAAACTACTCCGGGCAATTTTTTTTGGGGGGGGGGGGAATTTAGTTAAACATTGCTGCAACATGAAAAAGGTGAATTAAACCTCATTTTTGTTTCGTTTATTTGTACTTTATGCTGATTTGTATCTATCTAAATTCCAAAATATGCATTTTAAATATAACTTTTTTACAATTTCACACTCTCTGGTTTCACTAAATCTGTGCATGACCCCAAATCTGCTGTGCATCGGGCAGAAGATAATGAGGTGTTTTTATTTTTACATTTTAAAAAATGCGAGTAGAAAACCTATAAACAAGTAAGAAACCTATAACGTGCATTTCCTTCATCATTAAATTACCAGTTGCTGTCACATTCCAGTTCCTGACCTCTGAACCATGACACACCGGTCGTCCTCCTCCTCCTCCTCCTCCAGAGCCCGACCATCACGGACGCCATGCCTCAGGTCAGTCATTGGCTTCCTAAACAGACAAAGTGAGTGTGTTACCTCTGGACATAAGTCAATGACTCCTTTAAGTGACGGATGCATTTTGAGTTGTTAAGCACCTTGGTCAACATGTTTTTTTCTAGTGAATGTATATACCGTGATATTATGACTTTGTGTCTATTTGGTCCAACAAAAAATCGTATTAATCCATTCTTTTTATTATGATGTTACTTTTACTGATTATTAACTTTGACGAAGTTTCCAAATAGATCACTGGGTCTGCTCACACTCTGCTCAACATGTTGGTTTTTGATTTTGGTCTTTCTCTAATGTGATTAAGCAGAGAAGACGCCTGACAAAGCACCATCTAAAGAGGAGAGAATATGGTCTGATCTGCATGACACAGCCTCAAAAGGCAATGGGCTTGAATTCAGTCTGTTACAATGGCTTGAAATGGTAAATGTGTAGTTTTTAGGGTAGAAGAAATGTTGAAAAGGCCCATCAGAACTCTTCAAACCAACTGCTGCAGCTACTGCCAGTCAATATATTTAAAGATAACACTGCTTCCAGTGGAGCTCCTGAGCTTCCAGTGGTTAGATGGTGACAAACAAGCAGTTTGTGATGACAATCTTATGACTTAAATCATTCAAGTGATTTCTTGCACGTTTAATCCAACATGTTTCTTCTTCTGTGGATCATTGCTGTGCTTTTGGTCACAGGAGTGGGGGTGTATGAAACTAGTGGCAATGCACAAATTGATTTATTTGAGACATTCCACTAGTAGTTCTCCTCAGACCAGCCACCCACTGAAACAGCTGTTTAAGATGGATCAGCAGGGACCTCTAGTGTCACAGATCAAGCACTGCAGGTTGGAGGCCCAATAGCTTGGCCTTCTATGAAAACTCACACTTTGCTTTGGAAAAAGAACCAAATGGTGCCAAGATGAGCACACATGCAAAACTGTTTGATCATAGTGATAAGTCACTACTGTATTAAATAATCACTTACACTCAATTATTTCACTGAACTGGATGCAAACATACATATATATAAATAGTTTTTGTATGTGCATTGCTCATAACAGGCTCTGAGGCAGAACAGTAGCTCGTTAAGTTTGGGTGTAAAGTCCACTGTCATAATTTGCATGTGTGTTTCAGTGGGGTGTGTGACAGCAACAGACTGACAGAGAAAGACGTAGAAAGACAGCGGGAGGGAGAAAGAGAAACAAGAAACATGAGAGGCCTCTTTTGTGAGCACCTCTGGGTGACCTGGGTGTCAGAAGAATGGGCACCCTGGTGTGTGCTCCGCTCACCTGGATGTGGAGAAGCAACAGAGAGAGAGAGGGAGTGATCTCTTGCAGCTAACAATCTTTTGCCGTCACTCTTTGTCTCTTCCTCTTTCCATGCCCCCCCGCTCCCTGCTCGCTCTTTGCCAGGCAGTGTGAGGTTCAGCTGAGGTTAATGAAGGTGCCACTGGGCCAATGCATAATGCATTATCACCAGGTTTGCAGATAGCCACTGGTCAACCATGTGATCCCACTGCTCTCTATTCTCTCCTGCTCTGACTCTTAATAAGGCACTTCCTTTGACCTGTGTGACGAATATCAAGGAGCTACTTATTATTAAAGCATATAAAGACGTATTGAGATCATTCACTTATCATCAAAATGACTTTCTAAAGATTATTCATCTTTTTTTTATGTAAAGGGAATATAACCCAAAATATATTTAAAGTTAAAAATATAAAAAATGCATATAAATTGATGCTGTGAATGTTGCAATATTTATTTTTTTATTGATGGCAGCAAGTTGATGCCATTATTTCGACTACTTACATTTTTTCTGTTTAGTTTAATCTATCACAAAAAATACTCAAATTGATCTTATGTTTTGTGTGTAATAATATGTATCAGTTAAGAAACTAATTGGTTATGAATTAAATAGTGTAAAGTAAAAAGTCAGCCACAATATTTTATGTTGCCATGTAATAAAGTGTAAAGCATGATGAAAGTACGCAAGTAAAGTACATGTGCTTAGGGATGTTCCACCATTTGTGGCTCCTTTGTGCCGATTCTGTCAGATACACATGAAGTAAAATAAATAACTAAATTGTACTTTAGTCAGTGAGTACACATACATATATATTTTGTGTCCGGTCAACTCACATATACATATAGTGACATACCCATATGCATACGTGTACATATATACGTACAAACTTATTTAATCTTACCTCTTCTCCATAAGTCATTAATTAGTACTTATCTTGTACTTAACTAGCTTCCTGTACATCTATAAATATGTTGTTAACCTGTGCTCTATATTGTATATAATGTACAAAAATATATATGTAATAATAAATACAATATAAATAATAAGAATAAGGCTATGTACATACAAACTCAAACATCTTTATACCCAAAATCAAATATAAACAGATTTGCATTGTTGTTTATAACAAAAACAGAGGAGGATAAACTAAGGAACAATAACTATTTTATACATACATACATACATCAGGGTACATATACATATACTGTTAAACAATACAATTTTACTTTTTGTCAGTGCGTATTCACATATATACAAATTTTCCTTCAGATAAATATACATATACATTTTGTATAGGCTACATATACATTATGTTTGTCAGTAATGGTGATATATTATATTATATTATATTATATTATATTATATTATAATTTAATTGTGGACGATCACTCTCACTGCACATGTGTCTGTCAATCAGTCACGGGTGTGTTTCTGCGTCATCACTTCTCAGCCAATCACACTGCGACGTCCGGAAACGGGGCACCCGAGACGTAAACCTGGCAAACATGGCGACGCTCCGGGGAGAGTACGGAGATTGGAAATACGAGCGCTTTTAACCCGACGAAACAACCTCCTCCTCGCATGTTACAATGTGGCGGGGTTAGCCGCAGCCTCCGCACTAACAGCCTTTTAGACGATGCTCGCAGAGGTAAGCCAGCGCCGGCGAAACCGACGCGCGTGTCCCCGCAAGTAGTTTGTTTTCCAGCGGTGGGCTAACGCGGCTAGTTAGCTTGTAGCGGCTAGCGTCGTGTAGCGCTAACCCCGCAGGTAAACACTCAGCTTGTCAGCCGGGGAGAGGACGGGACGTGGCCGCGCTGCTCGCCTGCTATAAGTGGCGGTCAGCCCCGGGATTACACGGCTAACGCTACGTTAATACGATGATCTTAGGATGTGCGCACTGTCAACACCGTGCTTGAATTAGCTCGACACAGGCAGTGTCGGTAGTATGCGTTTAGATTATGAGTAACGACCCTCGAGAACGAATTTCTACATCACAACAAACACAGGTGAGCTGGGCGTTAGCTCAATGCACGGCTACTGAAGCTAACACCTCATGTTGAAGGCGAATGAAAGTGATCTGTTTGGTGCTGGCACAGTTGTGGGTTTACTACAGTTAGCTCACATTTCCCATTGGTAACACGCATGCTGAGCAGTGCCGGCTAATAGTCGGTGTTTTGTCACCTCCTGATCATTTTACTTTAACTTCAGGGGGAAGTCTGAGACGTTTATACACAGTAACACACAGCCAGTGAGTAGCCAGGCTGTCCATCATAGTGAGACCAGTGTCATTCTCCTGTCAGACACAAACAACTTGCCTAACACAGGCCTGTCTTGTAATAGTAATAGTCTTTAAACCAGTATAGCTCGTCTGTGATTGAAGAGATTAGCTTTGGCTCTGTGGTCGCTCGCGTGACTTGCTATGACATTGTAGTTTTTATGCCACAGCTCTCACGTGATGCACTTTCTCAATGCACACACTGGGGCCCTGACTTTCAACATACCCTGGTCATCTGCTGACACGTATTGTAACTCACAGATCCTGTGAGTGGAGTTGGCGCAGACACTTTTCTCACTACAGTTTCCACCTCACCTGAGCTACAGGTGACCTCCCCACATCCAGGCACCTCTCCAGCAGTCTAAGTACAGGTTTAGCCTCTGTAATGAGGCTTCAGCTGCCACTGCACTATTCTTTGTGTCTGACAGGGACTAGTAATATCTGCCTGAAGCGCAGTCAGGTGTTAAACTACAGTTGCTCTTTGTGAAATCTTGTTCACGGCTAACCTTTAGTCTGAAGTGAATGATTGTTGTGTTGGGTTAGTCCTGCGAGGAAGCTATATAGTGTCATTGCTATTATTGATATACGATCCAAGGTGAGCACAGATGTAGAAACTCTGTATAGAGGGGCCTTTCAGTCAACACTATTGTCTTCATCATCAACCAAGCTCCTGCACAGGAATGCTGTTGCCTCTCAGCTAATAGAAAGCCTAATCTCTGTATGCGTCACCTCCTAGATTTTGTCTCAACGGTTGAGTTTCGTTTAGTTGTTTCCTTCCTGCTCGTATTTGTATCTATAGGTAATTTAATTTAAAAGCATATTTAAGTTGTAGCTCAACTGCTGCTCGTGTATTTTTTACTCATTAGCTTGTATGACCAAGCTGTAGACATTGGTATGAACTTTTTTTCTGCCTGGTTGTGATTAACTGGCGAGAGTGAATGGCATACCTGCATAAATTTATGAATACACTTTTCCAACCAGGGTTGGTTTGTTGTAGGGAGGTGTGGGTGCATTGTGTGTTCAACCATGTGCATGCAAAGTTATCTCTGTGCCTTTCACCCCTGACTAAATCTCATTAAGGTGTCCTAATCAAAGCTCGGTGGACATGTTAGGCCAGCACGTTGTCACCTCAGGCCTGCTTGACATCTAGTCCACCTCTCCCTCCTTCCTTCTGTCAATAGAAGTGACACCTTTCAAGAGGTGTGCCACCTTTCATGCAGACATCTCTCATGAATTAAGCCTTGTTCAGACCTGTGTCTCTAATCCAGATAAATCCTCAATAAATTAGGTCATGTTAAGATACAGAATGCAACTCACATTTGGCATAAGAATTAGACCTGTGTCACCACTTAAGGAAGGATTTTGCTCGCTTTCATGTAATAGTTTATGTGTCATTTGGTCTTAAACTACTACAGCTGCTAAACTTAAATGAATGAATGCATTTGGTGCGGCCTGGGCGATGCAGCCGCCTACATTTGCAGAGGTCAGGGTTGAATTCCCAGTTGGAGCATGTCTTGCTTGGTTGTGTGTTCCAGTTGGTGGGATGTTGCAGGGCGTGTGATTCTGATGGGTTGGCTAGGATCTTTGGTGAATAATATAAACCTCCATATACGCCCTCCTGGATCCACTTCTCACTAGACAATGAAAAGAGATAGCTGGGGAGGAGACATGTCTCAGCTGTGGTATGTTGCTGACTTCATCCTCCCCAGGGTAACATGGAAGTTAACACTGTTGGACTACAGCTGAAGAAAGCAGTCCATACAAGACTGGACGGAGAAATAGATTGGGGGAAAAACAATACACACATTCATCTGAGGTCCCAAAACAGAAAAACTTCAAGTCTTACAATTCTCAACAGCACATTTTAAAATTGCGAAGAAAGATCAGAGTTTAGAAAGATTGTGATATAATTTTCTTTTTGAAGTAGCCCTTCAGTATCACATCGTGTTTATATGCACACATTAACACATCGGAAAGCCTAGGACTTGTTGTGCAGTCATGTCTGTTTTTAGTTACAGCTGTCCACAGGTTGTCTAAATTGCATTGCAAAGTGTAGCAGGTCCAAAGATTACAATCTGGCTAATGTGCTGATCATAAATGTTTCCATTTTCACTGTGACATTTTTGTCTCCACCTCCTGTAATCAAATGTTAGTGCTGTGCGTGTGCATATACTTGCATACTCCACTTGTTATATTATCACATCTTTGGAAGGTGAAGTACTCTGCTTATCAAACACCAGATGTTTTACTGTGATTACAGAGGAAGTTCAGTTTACCTAATCCCCTCAGGTTGTGTTTTTATCAGGTGAGAGGTGCTGGGTTCATCATGAGCTGGTTGAAGAGCTGAGGTCACTGAGGCCTTGTCTGTTCGCTCTCCTGCTGCAGGACTTGTTCCTTCACTCAACGGTAGCTAAGGGCTTGTTAGTAGGTACTGCACAACACAGGTTTGGAAATAATGAGCAGCTTGATTTTCCCAGTGTGTGCTCCACTCACTGTTGTGTTGTCAGTGTGGGCTGTCAGAAAAGTGTCAGAAGGCTGGCCGCCTTCAAATGACAGAGTGGGTTAGACATGCTGGCAAGTAGGATTCCAGCCAACCTGCATATATGAGCACACAGCAGGGCAAAGTCGTCAGCAACATTTGTATTTGATTTATTTCTATCTCTGTTGTTAAAAGAACCACAGCCCCAGAAAGTAATATCTGTTCCTTAAAATAAGTTATTTTCAGTCTATGGCTGTAAAATGTTGCCTCATTTAGTATGTGTGGATCTATGAAATATAAACTAGCCCCACCTCTATCTTTATCCACCCCTCAGCCTCACCCGACTCTGTTCATCAAACACATAACCCTTTGTTGGTTTTCTTTTACAAAACAAGGGGTATGAAATGATGTGGAAAGCCCCACTCTGCAAGGGGACTGGTTCAGTATTGAATTTGGATACCTGACCCCAGACCATCAGGACCCGTCAGCCCGGTTCAGACAAACATTTAGAAATTCTGGTTTGGCTTGCTAAGTTTTCTCTCATGCTTGATTGGGTTCAGAGAGAGTATTGTGGTCAGACCCACACTCTTGTCCCATAACCTTTGTGTTATACATGGTATACAAAAGTGTTACTCTAACACAAAAAGTGAAACACAACATTTGCCCCTAATGTCACTCTCAGCTGATTGACAGTTATTTTGATGCAGAGAGACTAACCAGGCCAGGACAGCTAAACTTTGCAATACTTTCTTAAATACTAAATCCATACTAATAGGTTTCCGTTTCTAAGACACCGTTTTAAAGCTAAAACTAATCTGTCTTCCAAATCGTTTTAGCTCTCTAACAGTAATCATCCCCATCCATGCTAACAGAGAAGTGTGGCTAGCGTTAACATATCAGTAGTGATGTTTTATAAAACTAAATATAGTAGTGTGGATGTAGCTGAAGTGTAAAATGTCTGTTAACATAGATTTGGATCATAATACACTACAATGATAAACCTACCTCATGAAAAAACGAATGATAAAACTAGAAAGTAACTATCAGTACTGTTGCAGTTTTACCAGGTTGGCATATATCTTTTAATTGCACAGTTTCAGATTGTATTCCCCGGTCATTCTAGAGATTTCCTCTCAAGGTTAATGTGGCAGCTCTTTCTATCATATTAATTCTAGTGGATTAGGCCGGCATGATTAGTCAGCCCCTCTTACTTTCTCTCCCTCTCACAGGCATTAACCGTGGATCTCCCACAGGAGAGCTTTAATGGGCTGAGTTAACCTCTCGCCCAGTGACCACACTGATCATGGTTGCATCTCAGCGCTTGTGGACTTGAGTGCATGGGTTGCAAAATATAGAAAAATCTGCCCTTGAGCAGTTTTTAAGTTGTGCCCTGAAATCTGGGAAATGATAAACACCGATAAGAAGCTGTTTGTGCACGTCTGAATGTGCCTGGAGTCAAGGACATCCAGCAGCAGAAAGCACGTCATAAAGCCTTGCCACTGTGAAAATGCAGTCTGCCTCCAAAAATGCTGCTCTTTAATGATGTACACACCTTTCATTGATCATGTATGCTAAGACTTTATTTTAAGACGTGGTGTCCAGCCTACACGCCACCCAAGCCTTCTTTAGATCAATACTTACTTTTGTGTGTCTGCATGTGTTCACATTTAGTTTGAAGACTGTACTACTTCTTGCGTTTCCGTTTCTATTTGTCTATTCATTGTGGGTTGCGTAAGGATTTGCCTAGATGTAGAGATGTGTGTGTCCGTTGGGCTTTGGTGTTAATCACTGGAACAGATGGTTCATGTTTAAAACCCTGTGTAAGCTGTAATGACTCAAGAGTGTCTGTTATCATGTCTCCTACAAAGCAAAGCCTCCACAGCCTCATCATCTCACCACTAATCCATACTGATAGCCTCCACATTCACTGCTGCTGCTGCTCACTGGCTCCATTGACGTCAGACCAGACCCACCTGAACTACATCCAGATACTTATTAAGGAAATTGACTACAATGGACTCAGACAGGATTCATTGTTATTTGTCACCTTACACTTACAAAAACACTTGGAGGAATCCCAGTTTGCCGTTGACTTGCACAAATCCAGCCTACACACACTGAATCAGGCTTGAATTAATTCAAAATTACAAAATAATATAGTCATCTCTGACTGATGTATCTGGCACAATGCTCTTAGATTCAGCTGACTAAGGTCTATGTTGTCACACAAAGAGGTTTTAGCAAGTATTTGCCGCTGAAAGCTTCTTAACACGGCCAACAGTAGAAATGCCCTCTCTTTGATTCCTGTGTGGGTGCTAGCTAAACAGAGTGGATGTGTTTCTAAAGGTCAGTCTGTTTGAGGTTTGCATGAAAGTCAGTACCTGGAGTATGATTTGTTTTTCTTGTAAAGGATGACAACATTGTGGCTGATGTCTGTGTTCTAGTTGTCTTATGACCAGGCCACACTGGCTGTGGTTCAGCCACAGAAGAGTTTCTAGAGATTTGAGGTCAGCAGAATAGTATAGTTTCAATGCTCATCTCTCTCAGATATATATATATATAAATATATTTGCAATATTTCTTGTAGCCTACCCGTTTCAAAATAGCAGCACTGCAGCGTTTCTGTTGACAGAATCCATTCATTTGTTTTAAAAAGGATTTTATTGTCAAATATATTAATGTACACAGGACTACTTTTTTACAAGGTGTATACAGTAGTCATACCAGAAACCTCAGAAAGTAGTTGTGACACGCAGCAGAACCACGGCTCAGCCGGTTTGGCCCGGGCGTTAGAAGTGTTAGGACATTACTATTTCTTTACAGATGAATTATGTGTATGTGTGAATGATTGTGTTAGGGTGTACACTTCCTATGAATAATAACCTTTGTCTCTCTACTACACATAGATCAACTGTAATAGTAGTCATGTTCTTTGACCAGCCCTATTATGCTCCAGTACTCACAACCCTGCTATTATTGACATTATCTCAACCAGTTGTGACATGAGAAAGAGGGTAGTCGAGCCAGTTTGGACACATTCTGAAGCCTGGACACAAGTGTCTACGAACACACTAAAGACATTGGTTACTCTCAGCTTTTGGCCCCAACCTTACTGTCTTTCTTCAACGCTATAAGATAGGGGAGGAATTTGGTTAACGTAGCTACATTTCTACTGGGTGGCCTGTTCTCAGCCATGTTACATTTTCATTTAACAGCGTCACTAGAGGAGCGGTTTTGCATGAGAAGAGAAAGCTGTGAAGTCATCAAGCGATAGTGGTGCTCACATTAAACCAAAGTAATCAAATTGTAAAATAAATGTTATGTCTGAATAGGCTGGTCTCTACACTGAAGAAAAATGTGTGTTTCCTTAGAGCTGTTAGCTCAGATAATTAAAAAAAAAAACTACTCAGTCTGCCGATAAAAAGTTGGCTGATAACAAGATATTAGCCTTTGACAGACATATGAATATCAGCATTTATGTTTGCCAATATGTGCAAATATGAAAACTAACTAAAAAGTTTGAATTATTTGTGTTTTTGTTTTATTATAGTTATAGTAATATTTATAATCAATCAGACTTTATTTGTATAGTTTTTTTCATACAAAAAAATTCACACGAAGTGCCTTACAGAATAAAAGAAATCAAAACAATGAAAACAATACCCACTTCCATCCACACACAGAGGAAGCCAATATTAACAGGAAGAGAGGAAAACACTATCGTAAATCTCCTAAGTTTGAAATAAGGAAACACCAAAGGCAGATATAAAGTTCATGGTTATTTACATACATCCGCCAATATATCGGTATTGGACCATTTTTTTAATCCTTAACATCGGCATCTGCCCCAAAAATGTATATTGGTCAGGCTCCACAACTAATATAATACATGAGACTTGTTCAAGTGGGGTGTAGAACTGAATAATCTGGTTATTGCAGAGCAACAACAACATGACGCCACTGATTTGTTCGTCACAAAGTATTTGGCAGTTGAAATATTTGCAGTGGATCACCTTATATATGGTCTTACTTGATAATTCAATATTGATTATTTTAAGAAACGCACCCCGTGTCGGCCACTGTCACAAATAAAGTCTCATTGTGTGGGAAACTGCTGTCTTGTCTCGGCCTGATCTCAGCCTGTCTAATTGGCTGTGGGCTTCCGGTGAGTAAATACAGTCAAGGTCAGTCGATCCCACTGACAGTCATCAGTGTCAGCTTTGCCGTGTAATCAGTTGTGTGTGGCGATGACCGATGTCACACGCTGATCTGATCTGAACTGGAGCCAATCAAGTCCTTTTTTAAACTAAATTGACTGTTATCAGCTTTATGAAGCCTGTTCCCATTGACAACCTATCTTACAATAAGTTCAGTTTATGCATCTATTTCACAGGTGAAATACTATGTGTGTAGGTTTCCCCAACTATTTTGAAGCTCTCATATGCAGAATATGAAGATACCTTTGTAATGCTGTAGTATACTGCCTTTGAGCAGCTGGTATCTCTACCACTCATGTTCTTGGAGCTGATAGTTGATATCTCCATATTTTATGACCTGAATTGGGAGCGGAAACAAACGACAACTTCATCGGGACATGGTGGTCATGAGGAACGCACGTGTGCATTGGCAGCCGTTCAGTGTTGCCTCTAGATTTTCACGAGATATTTCAAATTGAAGTTGAGCAAAATTTGTTGTTATGAGTTTATTGAAACTTAGTTACTGTATTTGATCGCACATTGAATGATTAAATTAGTGATAGGATTGTTTGTCATCTGCAGTACGCTGATGCAACAAACTGTTCAGTGGACATTTGTAAGAGTAAGTAAAATTGTGGATTTGTATGTTTGTAGAGCCACAGGTTGAACTAAATCTGCTTCACAAATAACCAAAATAGTGATCTCTTCATCACTGATTCTCAATAGCCTGCCTGTGTGCTGTGGTCATGCTATACTGTATATAGTAATCTGGCTGTCCCATGCTTCCGACACACTTGGCAGCCAGTTTAATGTGTGTCATCCAGTTGTCCATAGTTGGCAGTGGCAGAGAAAACAATGTGCCAGTGTCCAGAGGAGGCTCTGTCTCTCCCTATCTGGCTCCATCAGCGGAGGTGCTGAGGAACTTGGGTATGAATGTAGGGCAGCAGAAGATCGTTGCTGCTGATAATCATTGAGTCTGTCAGCGACACCACTCTGACGGCTCCACTGCTGAAGTGTGAGAGAGATACAGTGTGTGACTCGCATTATTCACATTAGCACATGACACTGCATGGTCTGGTTTCATTGGTCAGGCTTGTACCTGCGGGGACAGATAGGTTTGTGGAGACTCATCCCTCATGTACCAACCCCCAGCATGAGAACGCACACACCTATTCATATTAACTGTGGCCCGACCAATAGCCCTATTGGTCGGGCCACAGTTAATATCATGTCACAATATGATACTATTATCAAGATTTAGGAG
Source organism: Hippoglossus stenolepis (assembly GCF_022539355.2). NCBI lineage: Eukaryota > Metazoa > Chordata > Actinopteri > Pleuronectiformes > Pleuronectidae > Hippoglossus > Hippoglossus stenolepis. The sequence continues at coordinate 12,304,845 of NC_061499.1, forward strand.
TGTAAAAGAGGCCTCCAATAATATATCAGCCCATAGTAACTAATTTTCCAACAAAACTTAAAATAAATCTTTTTTCTGGTATTTTTGTTTTGTATTTGATAGCGACAACGAAGATGGATAGGAAATGTGGGGAGAAAGAGTTTGGGTATGACATAGCAAGCAGATCAGCCTGCAGGCAGACGAACTTGGGTACATATGAACATTCAACGTGTGTGTGTGTGTGTGTGTGATTCTGTGTCCATATAAATTGTCTTTACCTGCTTATCCTGAAGCATCGTAGGGGGCTCCATATATCCAAGAACCTATACAATATGTATAGGGCTAGTTCCTGGATATACGGAGCCTAGTCCTTTGGACGCAGGTGATTTAAGCAGGAGGTTGACGTATTGAACAGGGAGACAGTATTCAGTCTCCCATGGCAATTAGCATCCAGCCATCTCTGAGAGAATAACCTGCTTTCGATGTCATTAGGAGAAAAATAAACAGTGAAGTCTTATCCTCTGTGATGTGAAAGCATCAACAACAGTCATGATAGAGGTCACTTCCAGTTTTAAAACCCTCAGCCTGCACTGAGCTGGACTGAGTGGGTATTAGCTCTGCTGTTTGTGCCAGTGCTATACTTATACAGTGATGGTAGCTCCACTCTGTCAGTCAGGACTTGTTTTCCTCGACTGGTGTATTTAAATTAAGTTATCTGGTATTGTATCATTTCACCATCTGCAGCAGTGTCACAGTATGGGACTGAAAATGGAACAACTAGAGTAAGTAATTTGAAAACGTGGGAGTTTGGTTTCCTGCAGTGACAATAACAGGAAAACCATAGGATGTGACTCACACACACACACACACACTCCCAGTCTTCATGTGATACTCTCTAACAATACAGCATACAACAGTGTGTGTCTTTTTAAATAATGTTTTCCTGTGCTGACATAAAAAGTGTTTGAAGTAATTTTTTTCTGCTCTGTGAGTGATGTAATTTTACTGTACACTTTGACCGATGCTGGAGTTTTGGGGCAGATGCTAATTTAAAGGAGCAAAAAAAAAATATATCTCTATATATCGCCACATCATTGCCTGCTCAGCTGTGATGTGAGCTCTGCTTCATTACTGAGTTTGCAAATAATGGAGTCAGAGCGCACTCTGCTGGACCCACGATGTGATGATAATATTTCAAAATTACCATGAGCATTTTTTTTCTGCATTATGTTTTCATATTGGTTTGTGTTTGACAACATACAACACAACCAATATACACTTTATCTGTGACAGGCCAATAATGGCAGATAAAATCAGCCAGCTGAAATTACGGGTTGGCTCAAGTAATAATGTAAAAAAAACCACCTTGATCAGTTCCTTAAAAACATGAATAATATCGAATATCGACCAGTTAAATTATAAACACGTTTTCATGGAGTATTCATCCTGTGTTTTGGATTTATGTGTGTTTCAGGCCAGTCTATCCATCTGGGGATGGGGGGGTCTTGGAGTCGTGCTGTTCCTCGTCACCTTTGGACCCTTTGCCATATTCTACCTGGCCTTTTATATCTTCTGCTTTGTTGGAGGGTGAGTATTGAGTTTTCTCAGCCACACTTGGTGTCTATTTATAACCACAGGAGCCTGACAGATCAGTTTAAACTTGCTCTCGCTTGTTTTTCAGGGGCTTTGCGGTCACTCTGCTCTATGGAAAGATCAACTCAGAGAAACACCTGGAGAAATGCGAGCACTCTTACTTGCCACCCACACAGATTGGTATAGTGAAGGTAAAAGGAGCTTAAATGAACACAGGTTTTGATGTCCCCTACATGAACCAATTCATTAGGCGGTATTTGGTTTTCTTTGTTGATGTCAGCCTGCCAGTTTACATGCAGATCAGGCTTTTGCTGATATGTTTACTCACATTTCACCACATCTCTCTTGTCATGGTGTATTTCTTTTTCAGACATTGGATGAGATGAAGCTAGAAATGAAGCCCATAAGGATTGACCGGAGATTGACTGGCTCCAGTTTTATAGATGAACCACTACAACAGGTGTGTGTATATGACTTTGTGACTTCCTGTGCATTTAACACTACAGGATTGACCGTATATTAAAGCATTTCTTTCTGTTTTGAACTGCTGTCTGCTGGGGATGTACTCCGATTAACACAATTGTAACTAGTTTGGCACTGAGAGCGCATTCCTCTGCCAACAGTCAGTCCCCTTAAATTCAATCAAGCTGCAACAAATTTCACACACTCAAATCCCCGAATTATTCCCTGGAGAGTCAGGGAAATGTTTTAAAAGCCCTATCTCACAATGTTAAAGAAAGTAATAAAAAAAATTCCTGGATCTGCCCTTTTGTCCTGATCCACTCGAAATGTAATGTGTTTTTTTCTTGGCCCACGCACCATCATTGCAACAAGTTCCGAAACCATGACTGAGGTAAAAAGATCCTGTAAATGATGGTCAGGTTGCTGGTCAACACAGACACAAAGTTAATGGCTTTAGTCTTCTGGTCACTGTGGTTACAAGACTGACAGTAGAAAACCAAGCTTTTAGCACTCAGTAAAAGCCACATGGCTGGCAGAGGTAAGTGCAGACTCAGCAGTTTGAGACGGTCAGATGATTCTCAACTGGTGTCTCTGTTCTCCATTCCTCCCTAGGAATGCACACTAATCATTTCAGCAGCATGTGAACCTTGAGATCTTGCACATCTTAACATGACACCATGCAAAACTGTGTCATTCTCTACGAAAAGAAGAACAATCTTGATTTTTATGACGCATTCTGTGACCAAATCCTTTGTCCCTCGGCAGCTCACTACATCAGCAACAGATACTGACAGTCATAACCTCTGCCAAGGAGGGATTTCACCCCTGTCCATTTTTTGTTGGTTTGTTTGTAAGCAGTCTTGTAAGCAGCATTACGCAAAAACTACTGGACATATCACCATAAAACTTGGGGGAAAGATGTGATATGAGTCAGGGAAGAACCCACTTTCTTTAACGTAGCAGACATTTTTCAACAATTTCACTATTTTCTCAGCGACGACATCATGGATCTTAATGAAAAAAATCTGGCTTATTCAGGGGACTGCTTTCTATAAATGTGTGAAATGTGGTGCACCTTGATTGAATTTGAAGGGACTGTTGGGCCTTGGTAAAGGAATGCAATCTACTCACTAGCATTCTAGTTTTGTTAAATGTGATTGAATCAAACTATTCAGCTGCAATCTGTGTTGTATTAAGCAAATAACATCTAAATGATTGATTTGTCCAGGTTTCTTTAGACCTAATAGCCCAATTGTCTTTGACCCTGGGTGTTTGTTATAGACGATGATGATCAACAGATTCAATTTTCTTTCAAAGAAGAGTTATTCATTCAACTCTGTATCATTTATTTAACTCCCCCATCTCTGTATTTGTTATCCCCCTGAGTCTGGCTCCAAGGTCGTCTCTATTAAATTTGTACTTTTCATTTTCCTCTGTTCTTCTCCTCTGCAGGTGATCCAGTTCGCTCTGAGAGACTACATCCAGTACTGGTACTACACTCTGAGCGAAGATGAATCCTTTATATTGGAGATCAGACAAACACTGCAGAACGCACTCGTCCAGTTCTCCACACGGTACAAGACGAGCACATTCTGAACCATATCTGACACTTTCTGCTTCGATATTTAAGGTTTTATACCAAATCTGCTCTGTATTTATTGTACTTTTTGTGTGTGTGTGTTTATGTGTCAAGGTCCAAAGAGGTGGACTGGCAGCCTTACTTTACCACTCGCCTGGTGGACGACTTTGCCACCCATTTACGTGTCTTCAGAAAAGCCCAGGATCGCCTCGCTGACAGAGAGGACAAGCAGAGTACGCACACACATTCATGATTGCTCTCTATCCCTCACTAATCATTAGCATGTCTCCTGAATTTTCCTAAACACAGACTTTGATTGCGTATTTTGTAGCGTAATCAGAGTTTTGTGTTCTTTTGATGGACTACACAATAAGATTTGATTACAACTGTGGTGCAAAAAAATTGTTTCATAGAGTTGAGCAGAGATGATGACAATGACGAGTTATGTCTGAACAGGAGACATAACGGAGGAGCTGGTGGACTCGTTCTTTGAAGCCGAGGTGGAGATGGAGAGGAAGATTTGCCGAGACGTAGTGTGCACTTCAAACAAAGACGAAGAAGGTAAACGCACGTCTTTATTCGTTCTTGTTTTACATTTGACACCATTGCGCGGAACACAAATGTGTTTTCGTCTCATTGTATCGTAATTGTAAACCTAATCACAAGCTGTGTGTGTGTCAGGTTTCCTTCGGGACTTGTGTGAGTTGCTTCTGTATCTGTTACTACCTCCTGGAGATTTCCACAACAAGAACATGAGATACTTCCTAAGGGTGAGTACACTTAAGAAACAGTATACACACATACAATCTCACACTTACTTAAAGAATAAATGATCTCAACATGTGTTCATTCACTGGTTTGAATGAAGAAATCACACATTCATCACACAGTAAGTCTGTGTTGAGTCACCAGCAAGTGCTGCCAGTTTGGCTATCGGCCACAAGCCTCTCTGAGTCTTAGGTTCAACAACAGGCTTCTACATTAGCCACATTACCATAACAGACAACGTGACGTCATGTTTGTAACTGGAATCTCACTGTGGTGGATTTTTAGGAGGTGTTGGCTCGTGGTGTGCTGCTTCCTCTGATCAACCAGCTGAGCGACCCGGACTACATCAACCAGTTTGTCATCTGGATGGTGAGATTTGGCCGTACATACATACATTCTATCTATCAGCTGGTTTTGTGTAAATAATCATAAAAGAGAGCAATCAATAGTAATTGTGTGTGTATTTATGCTTGTGTAGATTCGGGACTCCAGTTGTAACTATGAAGCCTTCATGAACATACTGAAGTTGACAGACAAACCTCCTGAGCTGGAGGCTGTCAAGGACAAGGTGGTGGAAGAGCTGCAGTATCTCCGCTCCCTGGACACTGCTGGAGATGGTGGGCGCTCGCACTCGCACACACTCATGAAAGTATTTGGCCATGTAAGGCACAGAGGACTTCTGAAAATGCCCTGCATTCATCTCCTTTATTGTTTCTTTGTCCCTTAGACATCAATGTGATCAAAAACCAGATAAACAGTCTTCTGTTTGTGAAGAAGGTTTGTGAGACCAGGATCCAGAGGCTGCAGTCTGGCAAGGTGAGAAACCACTAAACACTTTTCATAGTTCTCACACTGGAGGATCCAATAAAAAATGTACTTTACTTAATTTTAGTGCATTCAGTTTTGATAGCTGCTTATCTATATTTATTAGTATGATGGTTAAATATTGTCTGCACAAGCATCCGCTACCTTTGCTCAATGTCATTTAGTTTTCACACACAGTTTTCAGACTTTTCGTTTCCTGTGTCTGGTTGTGTAGGAGGTGGACGCCTTGAAGCTGGCAGCCAACTTCGGCAAGCTGTGTGTTATCCCCCTGGATCACATCCTCGTCCACAACATAGCCCTGCAGTTCTTCATGGGTAATTCTGCAAATACCAAACACTCCTGGAGCCTCAAACTTGTGGCTCTTTTCATTTTGACATTTCTGGAGCTGTTCCGAATTCTCAAATTTCCAAAATTGAAAGAACTTGACAAAGCCAAAGTTACATTTAGTCATTGAAGTGGCACAGTAATTCAAAGTATTTATGTAACCTTCTAACCTTAGACAGGAATAACTGTATGTGTTTGTGTGTGTTGATTCAGACTTCATGCAGGCAGCGGGGGCGCAGGCCGAGCTGTTTTTCTGGCTCACTGTGGAGGGCTACAGGGTGACGGCACAGCAGCAGCTGGAGGCCATGCAGGGCTGGCAGAAAGACGGCAAGAAGCAGCCCAGCGCCACCAAAGGACTGCTGAAGGCCGCTGCACTCGGTGTCTTCGAACAATACCTCTCTGAAAAGGTAGGAGGCATTTTAAGATCACAAGTCAAACTCATTACTTGCTCATATTAAATATTATTCCAAAACAATCCTTGAGAGGTGACGCATGTATTTCACCTCACTCTTGCTCATGGTGACCCTCACTGCCTGCATGTCAAGTTTCAGATGATGTTACTGTAAAATCTTGTAGGCTACTTTTTGGTTTAGTTTTGGTCCCTCAGATGTTTAACTATTTATACGTACCTGCTTTGTAGTAATTCTTTCCGTATTGTAAGAAATTATCTACTGACACACGTCTAATATTCATTCTTCTTTAACAGGCATCTCCCAGGGTGCAGGTGGAAGAGGAGTCTGTAACTAAACTTGGGGAGAAGCTGCAGAAGGAAGATCCCACGCCGGAGATATTTGACGAAATCCAGAGACAGGTACAACAATGTTTTCAACAGAGATTTTTCTGTGTGACTGAATTTTATGACCCATGCTGACACTTGAAGGATCTTAATTTAAGCTATTTTCATTGATTCAAGCAGAGATGCACATTTTTCTTCTCTCTTCTTTATATTCAGTTCTTTATTTAATGTTCCACCAGTTTCACACATGCTGTGTTTTACCACAGGTGTATGACATGATGCTACGTGATGAGCGCTACTACCCCTCCTTCAAGCAGAGCCCTCTGTACGTCCGCATGCTCGCAGAGCTGGATATGTTGAAAGAACCAAGTTACCGGGGATCTGACGACGGCGATGGAGAGTCTTTCAATGGCTCTCCCACAGGAAGCATAAACCTAGTATGTCGTCTTCCGTTCCTGTTGCAGGGCTCAGAAAAACCCTGATGTGACATTACGTTTTTGTAGTTCATCCTCTGGTTGTTTATGGTGTACTTGTTCCTTGTGATTTTAGTCTTTGGACGACTTGTCCAACTCCTGCCATGATGAATCTATGCACCTTCATGCCTTCATCTCCGACACAGGTACAGAGACACACACACACACACACACACAGTCTAAATACACTCATTTTTATAAACGTTGTGTTTGAGTGTTTGTCGATAAAGAGTTGTGAAGAAAACTTAGGATTTGATTCTTACAACTTGTGTATGCGGAGTGTTTCATGCATACCTGTTAGTCTGTCCGGACCAGCTCCACCCTGCATGTTCTTTCTTTCAACTTTTCACCTCCCAGCTCCGTTCAGCTGCATGTGTCTGCTGTCACTTTTATCCTGTTCCAGTGTTCTTTTTATTTCTTTCATTCTGTCACCTTCACTGTTTTTCTGTTCTTTCTTTTCCCTTCCTCCTCCCCCTCCCTCATCCTTCCTGTCAGTCTACCACATTTTCCTTTTTTTTTTATTATCACATTTTCACTCTCTGTGCACTGCATTCTTTCTTCTGCTTGTTCTTCTTTCCCCCCACACACACTTTGCACCTACACATTCTTTTCTTTCCATTCCCTTCTTTCTTCTGCTTTCATCCACCCCCTCGTACTCCAATCCCTCATGGGATTTGTTACCACGTGGCGTAGCTGACGCTTGTCTCCCCGGCTTCTGGGGTGCTGCAGGGGTTTGCAACGACCACGGTAAGACCTACGCGCTGTACGCCATCACTGTGTTCAGACGCAACCAGGATGGCAGCGAGGACTGCTGGAAGACCTACCGCCGCTATTCAGACTTCCATGACTTCCATATGAGGATCACTGAACAGGTTTGTGTTTGTGAGAGTTAAATAAAAGTTAATATTAGTGTTAAAATGTGAAGCAACAACATGAATTTGTTTGTCTCCGTATGTTTTGTTTTAGTTTGAGAACATGGCGTCGATCCTCAAGCTGCCAGGAAAAAAGACATTCAACAACATGGACAGAGACTTCTTAGAGAAGAGAAAAAAAGACCTCAATGCTTACCTACAGGTAATTCTTTTATATATTAGATAAATGGCCTAGATCGTTATGTATACATCAATAACTTTTTGTGTGTGTTCCAGTTGCTGATGAACCCAGAGATGGTGAAGGCCTGCCCAACTCTGATTCCTTATGTCTACGACTTCCTAGAAAACAAGGCCTACAGCAAGGGCAAAGGAGAGTTCGCACGAAAGGTTACTTGAATTTTCTAAACTATATTTAACATTTCAGTGTAATTTATTCATAACAAGGTAACTGCAAATACGTTTTGTGATGTTTGTTGCAAGATTTAAAGATTCTTTACATGTTGTTGACACAATGCTTTTAATATTATTATTATTATTATTCCACTAAGTGTTGTCAATCTAGAGGCACACATATGTATTTTCAGTCATGAATCAAAGCTTAAATGTTTTGTATGGATGTTGCATCAGATCTTTAATGGTGAAAATGTAAAAAACAACAGCCCTATACATCAATGTCAAAGTAGTAAAGCAAAATCCTGCATCTGCCTACTTAACTGCATCTGCTTCCAAATCTAATGGGTTCTTTCTTGTCCCATCCTTCCATTAACTTTGTTGAAATCTGTTCTGTAGTTTTTGCATAATCCTGCTCACAAAAAACTACCCAACCAACATATGACCTCCTTGGTGGAGGTAACTAGCACTTCCCTGGACATGCTTTCCTTTCTATGTTCTGTGTTTTGCGGAACATGTGTACCGACTTCCGATTTCATCTTTAATTCAGCAGTTATTTGATTATTGTGACTCACTGAGGTTTGTAACTGTCTCAATAAAATACATTTCCTTCTTTTTGTTTCATTGGCCCATCAGATAGACACATTTGTAAATCCTCTGAAGAGCTCAATGAGGAACGTGTCCAATGCGGTGAAGGCCCTGCCGGACAGTCTGGCTGAAGGAATGACCAAGGTATCTGACAACATGGGACGCATGTCAGAAAGACTGGGTCAGGACCTTAAACAGTCCATACTGAAGGTAACACCATCAAATACTGACGATATTTTAAAAAATATCATCAACCACAAGCCTCCATGTTAGTTCTTCCAACCTCTGACCATGTAGTGTCTCTCCTCGGCTCTCCCAGGGGCCCCCACTCCTCCCCAAGTCAGACATCGACCCTGAACACTGTCGAGTCTCCGCACAGCTCGATGACAACGTGAGTCAGTCAGACTTGGTTTGGTTGCCACGTTTTTTCTTTTTATTGTGATTTCAGTCAAATGTTAAATGTGTGCCTTGTTGGTCCAGGTGGACGATAACATCCCGCTGAGGGTAATGCTGCTGCTGATGGATGAAGTGTTTGACCTGAAGGAGAAAAATCAGTGGCTGCGCAGGAACATTAAAAACCTGCTGCAGCAGCTCATCAGAGCGACATATGGAGACACCATCAACAGGTCAGAGACACTAGGATGTATTTTATATATCCACAGGTACAGCAAGCACAAAAATATCTATAATACTGTCATGGATTGTTTATTTAGTTGACTATTAAAGTGTTTCTACCCTCATCAAGCTATATTTTATTGATTACTAATCTCATCACCAACATGTTAACAGTCTTGCACATTTGGTTTAAGAGCTATTTGTTGCTTTCGAACCATTCACTGAATAATCTCTGTCTCTGTAGGAAAATCGTGGATCATGTGGACTACTTGACTTCACCAGAGCAGGTGGCTGACTATGTCAAGAAGTTCAGGTAATGACTACCCCCTTTCTTTCAAATACATCTGATTGGTCAGAGGACTTGGGACTAACACGGATCAGCTCTGTCTTCACACAGGGATTCCTACTGGCCCAACGGTATACTGGCTGAGACAACGCCCCGCCGGGACAAGAGCATCCGCATGAGGACACGAGTAGCTGCCAAGACCAGCCTGCTGGGTATCATGCCAGGTGAAGAGACACACACACACACTTTATCATCAGCCAGCCCCCATGCACTTACGCCTCATTTTTAAGGTATCCTCTCCTGTACATACAACATAAACTCTAGCTAGCCCTAGGGGGCAGTAATGAGCCCATACATTAGAGAAGGACAAAGCAGACATAATAGAGAACTAACTTGAACTTAAGTATCAAACCAGTTTTCACCCTGAATTTTACAAGAAAAGAAGAGTTTCAGGGTGAAGACTGACTTGTTTGTCTCTGATAAATCTTAGTGCTCAGCCACTTCTCTGAGCTTTTTTATTGAAGACATCCAAGACTGAAATAAAACTGAGTTCAGCCTCTGTTAACTGGCCTGAGGGCAGAGGACAAGCAGAAGAAGTGTAGGACTATAAAGTCTGTACGGTATCTTTCACTTTGTAAACAATTGGCAGGTATACTCGCTTTACTTTCTTTTGCTTTGAGCTTCATATCTTTGTCGTCTAACTAAATCATACTAAACTTCATTCTTGCCCTAAAGCCACACACAAGAGGCAAAGGTTAACCCATGAGAGTTCTTTTCTTTTTCACCACTAACTCCATATTTCTCTTTCTGCCCCAGATGAACTGAAGCACATCATTGGAGCGGACACCACGAGAAAGGGCATCCTGCGCGTCTTCGACATGTTCCAGTACCAACCAATGAACCGGCGGCTCGTCTACGTTTTCCTGGAGGGCTTCTTGGAGACAATGTTCCCCCAGTACAAATTCCCCGAGCTCTTTGTTAAGCTGCACTCCCGCTCACCGCGCATCCACAGATACAGCCAGAAACTCAAATCGGCCTCTCTCAAGAGGTGACAGGAAAGGACGAGGCAACGGGACCGACTAGACACACACAGACTTGGGAGTGAAGGGTGAGAGCGGGGGCTTGACTTGAGGTGTGTGTGCGTGTGCGTGATCTCTGCCCTTCCACTTCGCTCACACTCTTTGGTGAACAACACTCCTATGATCAAGCCGATTGTCTCTTTGAAAACCGAAGGATGAACAACAGACTCTGCCCTCCTCACGCTCTGTGACACACACATGCGCAAACACAAGTCCTGTAATTTGCACCAAGACTGAACATGGCAGTCTTTTCTTTTAGCTTCTATATTTTTCTCCCTCCTTTTTGGACTTTTTAGTTGTCAAGCTTTATCCTGGGCCAGTCGATGCTGCTTTCACGTGGTCCAGAGAGCTGACCACAGATACTGTATTGTTTTTAAACTGCAGGAGTAGATAGCGTAGACCCACACCTTGCCTTACCGTTCCCGTTTCTTCTGTCTTTCAGCCAGCTCAGTCTGCCATCATTAAGCTGGCCGTCGTTATAGCTACCCTCAATGCTGTAGACATGTCAACTGCGAAATCTATATTTTGTTTTCACAGCACCAAATATGTCAATATCACTGGGTTGAAGAGGCGCTGTTTTTAAAAATGTGACTGAACAAATGTGGGTCGAAAGGATGATTTTTATTTTTATTGTCAGCATTTTTTTTCCCAGCCTCAATGCTTCTCTTGACTCATATTTTTTCCCCCTTTTTTTGCTCGTCCGAAGTGTGACATCATCTGTGCCGCCCACGATCCTCAAAGAGTAGGCCACCTCCCCTTTAACGCTAATGTCATAACCTGTGACGACCAAAGCTCACGCTGTTCCTACGTGTGTGTGTGTGTGTGTGTGTGTGTGTGTGTGTGTGTGTGTGTGTGTGTGTGTGTGTGTGTGTGTGTGTGTGTGTGTGTGTGTGTGTGTGTGTGTGTGTGTGTGTGTGTGTGTGTGTGTGTGTGTGTGTGTGTGATATTGATGACGACGACGGGATCCTCTAAACATGCTGTGCATCATATCAATAATCATGTTGGAGCAAGAGAATGAAGTGTTGACCTGAAAGCTGAGGCTGCGACGACACGCTGAAGTGTGTCACAGTTGTAGGGAGCTCAACTTTGGAGCTATCGGAGAATCTAGCTTCAAAGAATGTATTTCTGTGTGTGTGTGTGTGTGTGTGTGTGTGTGTGTGTGTGTGTGTGTGTGTGTGTGTGTGTGTGTGTGTGTGTGTGTGTGTGTGTGTGTGTGTGTGTGTGTGTGTGTGTGTGTGTGTGTGTGTGTGTGTGTGTGTGTGGGGCACGAAGATCTAACCCTCTTCAGTCAGAAACTGTGCCAGTCTGAGCGAGTGAACCAGCCTTAAACCTACATAGAGTATAAACTGACCGAGAGACGCACACTAGAGGGAGCTCTCCTCCACATGACTGAACGTTACAAGGAGATCGACATAGAGATATGGAGAAATATCCCTAATCACTTTTATTCAGAGAAGATTTAATTTAGTGCAATATTTTTGTTCTTTAATGCATGTGCATTTTGAATCGTATACTGGAACAAGTAATTCACATTGTTTTTAAAGTAAAGAACACAAAAGAAGTCCCCAGAAACGTCTTCTTATCCCAACAACTTAACATTCCGTTGTTGTAACAATACAATGTTCATTTTACAGACTTGTTTTATAAGTCGGTGGTTTGTTAGTTTTGGGTGTGAGGGGAGTATTTTCCACTCATCCCTCACCCACTCGAGAGGGTTTTTGGGTATTGATCAGGGTGGTGTCAGAAGGGGGGTTTGTGTCACAGCCTGATTGTTAGCTCATCGGGACATAGCTAGCTCAGAGGCGGCCACAAAACAACTGCTTCTATTTAACTCGTAAGTGGCGTTTTATGCATTAGAGCTCATTCTGTCGAGTGTGAACAGATGTCGTGAACGGACAGCTGGAGGGACCGCCCCTTTCCGCCTGTCCAATAGTCACTCAGACTCACGGGAGAGCTTTGTGACCTGTGACCAATGGAATCACTGCTAATGAGCACTTACCGTAGCAACTGTGCGAGGGTCTCTCCCGTTGGCTGGACGGAGCCCCGTTCTGCTGCAGCCGTCGGACAGGACACGATCGCCTGCTGTGATTCGCTTACACTGAGCAGCAATGGTGGACTCTGATTGGCTGAGGGAGGACATGAACTGGAGCCTCTCTTACCGGTAGAGGAGGAGACGTCACCTTTAACTTTCTGCACACCTCTCCATACAGGAAGGCTTGTCGTTTTTTTCCCACTTTTTTTAACCCCCACTATATATGAATCTATTATAAAGAAAATTGTGCATATCTGTGTACAGTATGTGTTAATAGTGTGCCTAAATGTACTGTCAACTCTATTTTCATATTTTTCTTTAACCTAAGAAAAAAAAAAATCAATCAGAATGTCATGATCATTTTACGCAACTGAAAATGACTTTAGGGTGTTTTTTTGCATTATGCTTATCAAACTGTTCCTTGTGAGCAACTGTGCTCAGATCAGTATAACACTAATAAACGGTTACTCAGACTAACTGACCCAGTGTGTCCGGTGTCTTATGTAGCTGCTGTATTTGTTCATGACATCACTCACACGGATGACGTCTCACACTGAGAGGCTGGTGTCTGGTGCCTCCACATCACACCGACCTTAACTGCTTCAAAAAGATTATACCCCTGTTCTCTGCTACTGTATCAAGTCACCCACCAGTACAAACCAGTTAACTGACGCTCGGGGGGGCTTCAACACAGAAGATCTATATATATATATATATATATATAAATATAAATCAGCGTAGAGGATATAGATAATGGATTTTTCTATCGCCTATATCTCAGGTACCATGAGGTGGTTGGCTCTGTTCAAATTCAGAGCACATTGAAAATAATTTAATGTCTTATGATACAGACTTATTTCATTTCATTCAGTCCTGACTCATTGTGACTGAAGGAGACTTAAAGCACAAGCACCAAAGTAACAACAGGCGTAAATGAGCCTTTGAAATTAAAGTAGAAATGTTCCTCAACTGTGACTGAAAATGTTTCTTTATTCAAATATTTAGAAACAATATAAATTCACATGATTCAAGCAGCCACAGCAAAAACAAACTACCGACAGAGAAGAACCTTGAGCTTCAGGACTCTGTCCAAAGGTCCAAGTTATAGCATCTTTGACCGATGCATTTATGGCGCCAGGACTAACACCGTGTGTGCAGGCTCACTGTCAAAACTTAGAGCCACACTATTTTACCTGATAACCTTAAAATAGCAGCTCCATAGTTAGTTTGATCGCACACTGATTATGAAGAGAAAGAATGATGCCGCTTTCATTCCCACATCTTGCCAGCGTCCTCCATGTTCGTACATATCACAGGCTTACTTTACTGATCGGTCGAGAGGGCAGGGAAAGGGTCAAGCAGACAGTGCTCGCCCTCTGCTGGATCAGAGGGCAAACTACATCCGACTGTCCTGATGAGCTTGGAGACTGTAAAGAGACAGCCCTGATAGAACCGAATTATTCACCATGTGTGGCTGCAGGGGGCGCTGTTGCTCTGTAACAGTTACATAGTGTTGCATTAATGAAACAGAGGGAGCATCAGTTACGTTAAACCAAAGTGCAGGATGTGGAAAGTGATCCACGTCAAACCATTACTGGTGCACAGCTGCCACACTTTCATTAGGCATGTGCAAAACATTTCAATGACGACAAACACTTTCAAAACAACATTTTAGTCAAATACATGACATCTTCCCATTTTAATTTAGGCAGCTGATAAACTCCAAACCTGCTGGATGCCCTTGGAACAAAAGCCAGCTCGTCACACTTATCTGCACATTTCCAGAAGCAGTGTCTTATTTGTCTCGGTGTCACATGATCATCTTTTCAGTCTCTGTTGGTAAATACTTGTATTTATGTACTCGGAGTCCCCACGTCCTTTCTTTGCGCTTTTCCAACCGGGTCAGCGATGATGACGATGCCCCACGCAGCCAAACCTGGGACACAAGCGCAGATGTGTCAGTGATGTTGCACCTGAAATACACAGAGACCCACTCTGACAGGCTTCTTCCACTCACTTGCAGCGAAGGTGATCTGCGCCACGGTGCCCATGGAGGTGGTTCCGCATCGTCGCATCACGTTCCGGGCCTCCATGAACACATAAGCTCCGGCCAGGATCAAACCACCTCCGGAGACGAGCCGGCAGCTCCAGCAGCTCCTGAACTTCGAGCCGGGCTGAGACGCGGGGGCGGCGGCTCGTCCTGTCGGTTCCTCCGGTGCTGTTGACATTGTGCTGCGCTCAGGTGCTAATGCTAATGTATCCCCTGGTTTAGAACGCGTGGAGACAGTAAACGAGCGGGGAAACAAACAGGAAATACGTCGAGCTTCCTGCTTTTTCAAAAGAGAAATACCTTCAAATGCTCAAAGTATTTAAACACTCACAGGAAAGCTCACTTTTCATTTAAAGTCCCAGGTTTGGTTCATGCAGGTTGACAGGAAAGGTGAAATCTGTAAAAGTGCTTCCGGGTGATTCACCTCAAGTTTCCTGTCCTGTATTTTCAAAATAAGAGTTTTGTTTACATCTATTAATGCATGTAGATCATAGGTCACTAACAGGCGGACCGCGGTCCGAGTCCGGACCCAGAAGCCGTCCCTACGGACCCGGACCTACAGCCAAAACAGAAGGTTATGATTTAAAACCTGACGGGGCGCTTCTATTTGTAACCGGCGCAGCTTTTGTAGTCTATACGGTAGTGGTTTAGCGGCTGAGGAAACGCACAGACCAATTGCATGCGAGTTAAGCCATTCCACGTGATACTACTCAGCCAATCAAGTCTGTGCATTCCAGGCGGTAAACATTGCGACTGTACAGTGCAGACAGATGAGCGTTAGAGGCAAGTTACACATGAAAAGACGGTAGAAAGAAAAAGAAAGATAGCGATACAGGTAGAGAAAACAAAGGGAGAGAACCAGAGGAGTGAGACGGAGAAAGTGGAGAAACAGGAGTGAGACGGAGAAAGGGAGAGAAATAGACGAAAAAAGTGGGGGAGTGGGATATAAGAGGGGAAGAAAGTGATTCTAAAATTGTTCAATTGTTAAGATGTGTTGAGATTTATTATCTGTAAAATTGGTTGAGACTTTTGAGTCAAGATGTGAAACAGAAAAAGGGAAATTCAAGCTTTTGCTCCTTTTATTTTATTTTTCTGAAGTTAAAGGGGACATAGCATGCAAATTCCACTTTGTTAGTGGTTCTACACGTTAATGTGGGTATCTGGCATGTCTACCAACCCATAAACTCCCTAGGCTACTTAAATAAATATCACACTAAATAGTTAGACATTATGATCTTCCGGACCTTTGCTTCAAGACATTTTCTCTAACTGGACCTCTTTAAATTTTAGTTGAATACCCCTGATGTAGATGAACTGCTGCTTTAGATTGTGTTTTATTTTGGTCACAAGCTACGACCACGTGGATCCACACATGCACATTAAACACTATTATATAGCTTGTTATCGCTTTAACCCTCCTGTTGTTCCTGGGTTGGATTGACCCTGTGTGTGTGTGTGTGTGTGTGTGTGTGTGTGTGTGTGTGTGTGTGTGTGTGTGCGCGCGCGAGTGCGTGCGTGCGTGCGTGTGATCATACGCAAGCCCTGGCCGGTCAGGGTTAGGGTGACCCAAGGATTGTCATTATCCAATTCTCCTGGGGACATTGACCTGACATTTGTCTGTGGTAACTGCTCAGTCTGCTTCACCATCCCAAGGGAGCAGTCATGTGTTTGTCAGTTGCACTTTATGTGGGTTTTTATGTTTTAACGTCGGCTGCTGGTCAAACCGAGTCCGCTCCTGGATCCTCGTACGTCGCCGCCGTGTACGAGCATCACTTGGTCCTGAACCCGGAGCCTCAGGTTCCACTGTCCCGACCCGAGGCTCTGCGACATGTGGAGAAGAACCTGCAGATCTACGAGGAGCAGAGTGAGAAGGCTGCCCAGCAGGTACACACACACACACACGCGCACACACACACACACACACACACACGCACACACACACACACACACACACACACACACAAGTAACCACATACACACCACACACGCGCATAGTAACCACATACACACCACAAACACGCACAAAGTAACCACATACACACCAAATATCTACACACACACCAAATATCTACACACACACACAGTTACCACACAATGATGTCACTGTTACCTTGACCTTTGGCCATTTTTATAAGTTCATCTGAGTCCAAATAAACAATTTTACTTTATGAGATAAGATGTTCACAAACAAACGGACAACCTGAAAACATGTAGCGTCTGGCCACAGGCCATCACTGGCATGGACGCACAATAAATATCACAATGGTCTCATCCTCCTCTGGTCAGGGGGCCCAGATCCTGGTGTTTCCAGAGGACGGCCTTCACGGTTTCAACTTCAGCCGATCGTCCATCTCTGGTTACCTGGAAACCATTCCTGACCCCCAGCAGGAGAACTGGAATCCCTGCACAGAGCCGGGCAGACACAACAACACTGAGGTGCAGAATCTTAACTTTAATAATTAAGCAGGCATTTTTACATTTTTAACTGCTGTGATGAGGTCTTCCCCAAGCCTTCACTCCTCACCTCTGCGCTGCTGTTTCGTAGATTCTCCAGAGGCTGAGCTGTATGGCACGTCGATACAACCTCTACCTGGTGGCCAACATGCCTGACCTGCAACCTTGCCCCCTGACGACCAGTCCTTCCTCCCCCTGTCCGTCTGATGGTCACTGGCAGTTCAACACCAATGTGGTTTTCAGGTGCAGTTTTACCTTAAAGCAACACTATGTCACTCTTACTGAGCAACAGCGCCCTCTGCCACCACTTAGATATAAATTCTGTTTGCATCAATGTGTTGAATGCAAAGTACATACACACAGTTGACAGTGTTTTGTTTTATACAGGTCTGATGGGCAGCTGGTGGCACGCTACCATAAACACAACCTCTACATTGAGAAGTCTTTTGACTCACCACCGCAGCCGGAGATCATAACTTTTGAAACACCTTTCGCCGGGACGTTCGGCCTCCTCACCTGCTTTGACATGCTGTTCCAGGAACCCACAGTCACCCTGGTGGAGAGGGTAGAACAATCACACACTAACATTTTGCTTGTGTTTGGTATTTATCTCCTCTTAGTCTCAACCTCTCTTGCAGGGTGTGCGTCAGCTGATCTTCCCCACAGCCTGGATTAACACTCTCCCCCTGCTGGACTCGATCCAGTTCCAGAAGGCATTCAGCCTGGGTGCCAACGTCACCCTGCTGGCGTCCAACATCCGCAACGACCATCTATTTATGACAGGAAGCGGTATCTACACGCCTTTTTCTGCCACCTATCACCACGCACAGAGAGGAGATGCAGAGGAGGGCAGGCTGCTGGTGGCCAGGGTGCCGGTGTTGGACCCACTGAGTGCGGGGCACAGTGTGACGCAAGAGGAGGGTGCAGTCAGGAAAGAGTCCACATCATCTGCAGATACAGACTCAGGATACCAAGAAAGCTGTTTTGATTCTTCTCATCCTGAAAACACCTCTGCTGTCTCTCCCTCCATGTTGTGCGATCCGTTTACATTCGTCCTCCTGAATAAGACAGAGGGCAAACTTGACGTGTGTCACGGTGATGTCTGCTGTCACCTGCAGTACAGGCAGTCACAACAACAGGGCGGCACTAAAGAGCTCTATGCATTGGGGGCATTTGCTGGCACACACACTGTGAATGGACGCTGGGCCCTGCAGGTATGAGTGAGAAGAATTCAAATCTGGTTTAGGAGACACTTGTCACATTTGTCTCCCTTCTGTCTACAGGTGTGTGCGTTGGTGCGCTGTGCAGGGTTGGAGTCCAGCTCCTGCGGACAGCAAGTGGAAGAGGCAGAGACTAAAATGGACTTCCTGTTGGAGGGGACGTTTGGGACCAGACATGTGTATCCATCAATATTGGCGAGTCGTTACGTTCTGGAGCAGCCGGGGCACCTGGAGAAGACGGCAGATGGCAGAGTGACCATGAAGCATTCAAACATGACGGGAGGCCTCGTCACGGCCTGTCTGTACGGACGAATGTACCACCTGGACAACGAATGAACTACAGCTGCAGGGATTCGTTGGTGAACAGAAAATTAACCCACTGGAATGATTGTTAGTGATTTCAAGGCAAAAATGCCAAAGATGAAATTTTCCTTCTCCAATGTGAGAATTTGATGTTTTTTTTATCCCTGTTGGACATGATTGTAAAGTGAATATATTTTAGTTTTAGACTGATGGTTGAAGAGATCAAGACACTTGAGGGTGTCAGCTTGAGCTGCGGGAAATTATGGAGGGAAGTTAACAATTTTCAGTAATTTGAGGATACATTTTTTAAACCAGAACGGGACCCAGTAGAGTGCATACCCTTCAATTCAGCCAAGCGGCACCAAATTTAACAAACCCAAATACCAGTTCCATAAATGTTTGAATTTTTTTCACCAAGATCTTTGAATTAAAAACAAACGCCTTATCTCAAAATGTTAAAGAACCTGATAGAAAACATTTCTGCATCTGACCCCTGATCCAGACCAAACTTTTATGGGTTATTCCCCAACTCATGTCAAATTCTTCCACAAAATATTGTGATTTATATGTTCAGTAGTTTTTAACGTAATCTTGTTTACAAACAAACCAACCAACAAATGAACAAGGGTGAAAACAACCACCTTGGTGGAGGTGGAGGAGACGGAATAGAATTTTGAAGTTGTCATCAACACTAGTACTGACAACTCGGCTGCTACAATTTTTTACAAATTGCAATAAATCAAAAACAAATATCTTTATTCCTTTGTTACTTCATCTTTATAAACATTGCACCAGGTAGTGTTCATCCTCTGCATGAAAGTTTCATGGCAGTCTTTATTCATTTCTGTCTCAAACACACACACAATCTCTTATACACACACACATTATGCACAGTGTCAGCCACTTTCTCCAGTACAGTACACAGACATTAAGTAGTTTACAGCATAGCAGGTTAAAAGTTCCTCGGGTCGCTCATTTGCACCATCAATCCTGAACCAATCATACAGTGAACGGGTCTTACATCCACCTGCTGTCAGAATCACCTCCTTGAGGATTAAATTCATATTTTTCATAGGATTCAATAGCGACTTCCTCTCCCCGGAATCAAGAAGTGGTTCGACATCAGTGACGCAGCAACGTGCGGAAGGAAGAGTCTTCGCCAGCTGCCGCAACAGCTCAGACAAGAATTAAAACTCAGAAGCACACGAGAGAAAACAGTTCATTGATCTCCTGGTCCCATAAGATTGTCCGTTTGTTTTTTTTCCTTTAGACAATGGTGCCAGAAACATGTGTCCTCGCTCGTCTGGTGATTGTACAAGGAAAAACTGACGAGGCTTAAAACCATTCGAGGAAGTATCAGCATTTAAAAAGAAAAATGACATTGCTTTAAATTTTAAAAAGACACTGGCCATGTTACTGACCATGCATTGATCCTGTCTGAGAGAAATGCATTGTGTTTATACCTTCTATATTTTAGTACATTATTTCCAACTTGATGAAAACAAACATGATACACAGAAATTATTATTATTATTGAAGAGGTTTACCTAAAAAACAATCTGCCTTTATTTCCCTCTCTGTCCCTTTTCAGTGAACTATTAAGGCTCCTGAGTGGCTGCTTGGCCTGTCAGAACTGTGGGGCTCTGTCCAATAGTCCTCAGTATGTCTCTGAATCTGAGTCATTCATTTCCTCGTCTGCAGATACAGTGGACAGCGGGCGCATCAGTGACGTTAAACCAAAGTGCAGGATGTGGAATGTGCATCCACGTCAAACCATTACTGGTGCACAGCTGCCACACTTTCATTAGTCATGTGCAAAATATTTCAATGACGACAAACACTTTCAAAACATTTTAGTCGAATACATGAAATCTTCCCATTTTAATTTAGGCAGCTGATAAACTCCAAACCTGCTGGATGCCCTTGGAACAAAAGCCAGCTCGTCACACTTATCTGCACATTTCCAGAAGCAGTGTCTTATTTGTCTCGGTGTCACATGATCATCTTTTCAGTCTCTGTTGGTAAATACTTGTATTTATGTACTCGGAGTCCCCACGTCCTTTCTTTGCGCTTTTCCAACCGGGTCAGCGATGATGACGATGCCCCACGCAGCCAAACCTGGGACACAAGCGCAGATGTGTCAGTGATGTTGCACCTGAAATACACAGAGACCCACTCTGACAGGCTTCTTCCACTCACTTGCAGCGAAGGTGATCTGCGCCACGGTGCCCATGGAGGTGGTTCCGCATCGTCGCATCACGTTCCGGGCCTCCATGAACACATAAGCTCTGGCCAGGATCAAACCACCTCCGGAGACGAGCCGGCAGCTCCAGCAGCTCCTGAACTTCGAGCCGGGCTGAGACGCGGGGGCGGCGGCTCGTCCTGTCGGTTCCTCCGGTGCTGTTGACATTGTGCTGCGCTCAGGTGCTAATGCTAATGTATCCCCTGGTTTAGAACGCGTGGAGACAGTAAACGAGCGGGGAAACAAACAGGAAATACGTCGAGCTTCCTGCTTTTTCAAAAGAGAAATACCTTCAAATGCTCAAAGTATTTAAACACTTGTCACAATCTAAACGCTTGTTATCCCTTTAACCAGACAACATGTCAGCTGACTCTGGGACATTGACCTGACATTTGTCTGTGAGGTAACTGCTCAGTCTGTTTCACCATCCCAAGGGAGCAGCCATGTGTTTGTCAGTTGCACTTTATGTCGGTTTTTATGTTTTAACGTCGGCTGCTGGTCAAACCGAGTCCGCTCCTGGATCCTCGTACGTCGCCGCCGTGTACGAGCATCACTTGGTCCTGAACCCGGAGCCTCGGGTTCCACTGTCCCGACCCGAGGCTCTGCGACATGTGGAGAAGAACCTGCAGATCTACGAGGAGCAGAGTGAGAAGGCTGCCCGGCAGGTACACACACACAAACGCACAAAGTAACCACATACACACCAAATATTTACATAGTTAACACACAATGATGTCACTGTTACCTTGACCTTTGGCCACTCAGTTCATCTGAGTCCAAATAAACAATTTTACTTCATGAGATAAGATGTTCACAAACAGACAGACGGACAACCTGAAAACATGTAGCGTCTGGCCACAGGCCATCACTGGCATGGACGCACAATAAATATCACAATGGTCTCATCCTCCTCTGGTCAGGGGGCCCAGATCCTGGTGTTTCCAGAGGACGGCCTTCACGGTTTCAACTTCAGCCGATCGTCCATCTCTGGTTACCTGGAAACCATTCCTGACCCCCAGCAGGAGAACTGGAATCCCTGCACAGAGCCGGGCAGACACAACAACACTGAGGTGCAGAATCTTAACTTTAATAATTAAGCAGACATTTTGACATTTTTAACTGCTGTGATGAGGTCTTCCCCAAGCCTTCACTCCTCACCTCTGCGCTGCTGTTTCGTAGATTCTCCAGAGGCTGAGCTGTATGGCACATCGATACAACCTCTACCTGGTGGCCAACATGGCTGACCTGCAACCTTGCCCCCTGACGACCAGCCCTTCCTCCCCCTGTCCGTCTGATGGTCACTGGCAGTTCAACACCAATGTGGTTTTCAGGTGCAGTTTTACCTTAAAGCAACACTGTCACTCTTACTGAGCAACAGCGCCCTCTGCCACCACTTAGATATAAATTCTGATTGCATCAATGTGTTGAATGCACAGTACATACACACAGTTGACAGTGTTTTGTTTTATACAGGTCTGATGGGCAGCTGGTGGCACGCTACCATAAACTCAACCTCTACTTTGAGGAGGCCTTTGACTCACCACCGCAGCCGGAGATCATAACTTTTGAAACACCTTTCGCCGGGACGTTCGGCCTCCTCATCTGCTTTGACATCCTGTTCCAGGAACCCACAGTCACCCTGGTGGAGAGGGTAGAACAATCACACACTAACATTTTGCTTGTGTTTGGTATTTATCTCCTCTTAGTCTCAACCTCTCTTGCAGGGTGTGCGTCAGCTGATCTTCCCCACAGCCTGGATGAACCAGCTCCCCCTGCTGGACTCGATCCAGTTCCAGCAGGCATTCAGCCTGGGTGCCAACGTCACCCTGCTGGCGTCCAACATCCGCAACGACCATCTAATTATGACAGGAAGCGGTATCTACACGCCTTTTTCTGCCACCTACCACCACGCACAGAGAGGAGATGCAGAGGAGGGCAGGCTGCTGGTGGCCAGGGTGCCGGTGTTGGACCCACTGGGTGCGGGGCACAGTGTGACGCAAGAGGAGGGTGCAGTCAGGAATGAGTCCACATCATCTGCAGATACAGACTCAGGATACTGTCACCAAGAAAGCTGTCTTGATTCTACTCATCTTGAAACAACCTCTGCTGTCTCTCCCTCCTCTGTCACCTTCACCTCATCCATGATGTACGATCCGTTTACATTTGTCCTCCTTAATAAGACAGAGGGCAAACTTGACGTGTGTCACGGCGATGTCTGCTGTCACCTGCAGTACCGGCAGTCACAACAACAGAGCGGCACTAAAGAGCTCTATGCATTGGGGGCATTTGCTGGCACACACACTGTGAATGGACGCTACGCCCTGCAGGTATGAGTGAGAAGAATTCAAATCTGGTTTAGGAGACACTTGTCACATTTGTCTCCCTTCTGTCTACAGGTGTGTGCGTTGGTGCGCTGTGCAGGGTTGGAGTCCAGCTCCTGCGGACAGCAAGTGGAAGAGGCAGAGACTAAAATGGACTTCCTGTTGGAGGGGACGTTTGGGACCAGACATGTGTATCCATCAATATTGGCGAGTCGTCACGTTCTGGAGCAGCCGGGGCACCTGGAGAAGACGGCAGATGGCAGAGTGACCATGAAGCATTCAAACATGACGGGAGGCCTCGTCACGGCCTGTCTGTACGGACGAATGTACCACCTGGACAACGAATGAACTACAGCTGCAGGGATTCGTTGGTGAACAGAAAATTAACCCACTGGAATGATTGTTAGTGATTTCAAGGCAAAAATGCCAAAGATGATCTTTGCTTCTCCAATGTGAGAATTTGATGTTTTTTTATCCCTGTTGGACATGATTGTAAAGTGAATATATTTTAGTTTTAGACTGATGGTTGAAGAGATCAAGACACTTGAGGGTGTCAGCTTGAGCTGCGGGAAATTATGGAGGGAAGTTAACAATTTTCAGCAATTTTAGGATACATTTTTTAAACCAGAACGGGACCCAGTAGAGTTCAGCCAGCCAAGCGGCACCAAATTTAACAAACCCAAATAAATATGTTTGATTCTTTTCACCAAGATCTGACTTTAAAACAAAAGCGCCTTATCTCAAAATGTTAAAGAACCTGATAGAAAACATTTCTGCATCTGACCCGATCCAGACCAAACTTTTATGGGTTATTCCCCAACTCATGTCAAATTCTTCCGCAAAATGTTGTGATTATATGTTCAGTAGTTTTTAAACGTTATCTTGCTTACAAACAAACCAACCAACAAATGAACAAGGGTGAAAACAACCTCCTTGGTGGAAGTGGAGGAGATGGAATTCACTTAAAAATAGAATTTTGAAGTTGTCATCAACACTAGTACTGACAAGTCAGCTGCTATACTTTGGGACAAACTGCAATAAATCAAAAACAAATATCTTTATTCCTTTGTTACTTCATCTTTATAAACATTGCACCAGGTAGTGTTCATCCTCTGCCTGAAAGTTTCTTGGCAGTTTTTATTAATTTCTGTCTCACACACTCTCTCACTCGCTCACACACACACACACACACACACACACACACACACAGTGTCAGCCACTTTCTCCAGTACAGTACACAGACATTAAGTAGTTTACAGCATAGCAGGTTAAAAGTTCCTCGGGTCGCTCATTTGCACCATCAATCCTGAACCAATCATACAGTGAACGGGTCTTACATCCACCTGCTGTCAGAATCACCTCCTTGAGGATTAAATTCATATTTTTCATAGGATTCAATAGCGACTTCCTCTCCCCGGAATCAAGAAGTGGTTCGACATCAGTGACGGAGCAACGTGCGGAAGGAAGAGTCTTTGCCGGCTGCCGCAACAGCTCAGAGAAGAATTAAAACTCAGAACATGGTTCCTCGCTCGTCTGGTGATTGTACAAGGAAAAACTGACAAGGCTTAAAACCATTCGAGGAAGTATCAGCATTTAAAAAGAAAAATGACATTACTTTAAATTTTAAAAAGACACTGGCCATGTTACTGACCATGCATTGATCCACCATTACTGGTGCACAGCTGCCACACTTTCATTAGTCATGTGCAAAATATTTCAATGACGACAAACACTTTCAAAACATTTTAGTCGAATACATGAAATCTTCCCAATTTAATTTAGGCAGCTGATAAACTCCAAACCTGCTGGATGCCCTTGGAACAAAAGCCAGCTCGTCACACGTATCTGCACATTTCCAGAAGCAGTGTCTTATTTGTCTCGGTGTCACATGATCATCTTTTCAGTCTCTGTTGGTAAATACTTGTATTTATGTACTCGGAGTCCCCACGTCCTTTCTTTGCGCTTTTCCAACCGGGTCAGCGATGATGACGATGCCCCACGCAGCCAAACCTGGGACACAAGCGCAGATGTGTCAGTGATGTTGCACCTGAAATACACAGAGACCCACTCTGACAGGCTTCTTCCACTCACTTGCAGCGAAGGTGATCTGCGCCACGGTGCCCATGGAGGTGGTTCCGCATCGTCGCATCACGTTCCGGGCCTCCATGAACACATAAGCTCCGGCCAGGATCAAACCACCTCCGGAGACGAGCCGGCAGCTCCAGCAGCTCCTGAACTTCGAGCCGGGCTGAGACGCGGGGGCGGCGGCTCGTCCTGTCGGTTCCTCCGGTGCTGTTGACATTGTGCTGCGCTCAGGTGCTAATGCTAATGTATCCCCTGGTTTAGAACGCGTGGAGACAGTAAACGAGCGGGGAAACAAACAGGAAATACGTCGAGCTTCCTGCTTTTTCAAAAGAGAAATACCTTCAAATGCTCAAAGTATTTAAACACTCACAGGAAAGCTCACTTTTCATTTAAAGTCCCAGGTTTGGTTCATGCTGGTTGACAGGAAAGGTGAAATCTGTAAAAGTGCTTCCGGGTGATTCACCTCAAGTTTCCTGTCCTGTATTTTCAAAATAAGAGTTTTGTTTACATTTATTAATGCGTAGATGAACTGCTGCTTTAGATTGTGTTTTATTTTGGTCACAAGCTACGACCACGTGGATCCACACATGCACATTAAACACTATTATACAGCTTGTTATCGCTTTAACCCTCCTGTTGTTCCTGGGTTGGATTGACCCTGTGTGTGTGTGTGTGTGTGTGTGTGTGTGTGTGTGTGTGTGTGTGTGTGTGTGTGTGTGTGTGTGTGTGTGTGTGTGTGTGTGTGTGTGTGTGTGTGTGTGTGCGTGAGTGCGTGCGTGCGTGTGATCATACGCAAGCCCTGCCGGTCAGGGTTAGGGTGACCCAAGGATTGTCATTATCCAATTCTCCTGGGGTAATTGAGACCAATGGATTGTCATGGGAGGGGTCATTTAGACCCCCAGAGAGGGCGCTGTGGTGCTCTGCGGGGTCATTTAGACCCACACCTGGTTCCAATTGAAATCAAGGGGGGTATATTAGACCCACATATAAGTCTCAGTGTGCCACTCTCTCACGGACCATGGCACGATGTCACGTCAGGAGCGTTTCACCAGAGAACAGGTTCTCCAACAGCTATTCTCCCAGCAACCATCCTCTGAACCCGAAGAGGACGCGAAAGAGCCAGACCGAGAAGCGGACGGACAAGGAGATGGAGAATCAGACCGAGAAGCAGGCAGAAAAGCAGACCGAGAAGACGGAGAGGACGGAGACGATGGCGGCGGCGACGACGACGGTGACTACGAAGACGACGACGGTGACGAAGACTACGACCCAGTGGGTGATGCTTCTGCAGATTCTTAATCCTTGGAAGAAGACGAAGGAGGACAAGACCACGGCGACACCACCACCGGACTCGTGGAAAGAGAGACCTTCCCGTCAAGAAACGGGGAAATAACATGGTCCTCGAGGGCGTACGGCCGAGAGGAGGGCCACTGATCCTTCTCCTCCTCCTCTGCTGCGGCTCAAAGCGGGGTCCCCCGGGGCCCCACGATCCACGCGACGTCCCGCACCGGTGACCTAGCTTCGACGTTCCGCGTGTTCATCACACCGACGGTAGCGAACGTCATCCTGGAGATGACGAATCAGGAGGGTCGTCGAAAATACGGCGACGAATGGAAAGGGATGGACTAGACCAGGGGTGTCCAAACTTTTTTTCCCGAGGGCCACATACAGAAAAATATACGAAGGACTGGGCCACTCACTAGACGTGAGGTATACTGCCTCACCTCTCATGCACTAATCTTGGCAAAATCAATCAAATGCAGGTAAATTACATTTGATAATTAAACATGTTTGAAGAAAAAAAAGCCTCCATCAAAGCTCTCCATTAGTAGATTTTCATTTTATTTTTTACAAAAAGGTTGGCAGGTCATTCTCTCAGTGACAGCCTCAGATTGGTTCTTAGGGTGCTGATCCCCCTTCATTGTCCTGTATGAAGGGAGAGACAAGAAGAGAAATAGGGGATGTGGATATTTCAAGCTTATTACACAAATAAATGATTGGGCTTGTTAACACATCAACTAACGTTTGTTAAAAAATTGTCATCAACTTTAATTGACTGAATTTATTAAGTAATTGGGCTTATTAACAAATGAAAACTGTGTGTATATTTTTAACTCACCTGTAATGGGAAGAATGTTGCGCTCAGTGGGAGCAGTGATGCTGCGCTTTGGTCTGAAGGATAGCTGGCAGGTCAGGAGTAAGTTTGGTGGTTGAGATGCGAAGGATGTCACGGAGATGGCTGTCGGTCGTTCTGGTTCTCAGTCTGCTTTTGTTCAGCGTTAACAGAGAGAATGTCTGCTCACAGATGTATGTTGAGCCGAACAGACTCATCATTCGTTTTGCGTGGCGTCTCATCAGAGGAAACTTGGCCTTTTCCAAGCTCCGGTAGAAGTCAGGTAGGGAGAGAAGCTGATTCTTCAGAGAATCATCACACTGAATTTCGATCAGTTCTAATTGCAGACTCTCCTCCACTTCTTCTGCATCCATTGAAAACGGAGCCGCAAACAGTGTGATTTCCTTCTCAATGACAGAAAAATCTTGGAAGCGCTGACTGAATTCTGTCATGAGAGATGTGATCACAGACACATATTCTCCCATTTTTGCAGAGAGCTTGGCATTTGGAAATTTGCATTTGATTTCGGTCAGTGTGGGGAAGTGCGCTACATTGAAGTTGCGCAGTTGTGACTCGAAGAGACGGAGCTTCGCACGGATAGACTTCATAACTGGCTATTGTTGCATTTTCCTGAGCTTTGTTAGCACGGAAAAACGGTTGCTGCGTTAGCAGGCTAGCTGCCATTTGCTTTACCTTCTCTTTCCGCTCCGCGCCAGTGTAGGACGTGAAGGTCTGATGTTTCGTTTCATAATGCCGTCGTACATTGTACTCTTTCATCACGGCAAAACTCTCATTGCAAATCAAACAAACACACTTCCCCTTGGTTTCTATGAAAAAATATTCATTTTTCCACCGAGTCTGACATTTTCTGCACTCGCTTGCAATCTTGCGTCTCTTCGGTTCTGGCATTTCTGGTGACCCTGAGCAAATTTTTTCTTCGATTGCTTGCTTTGTGGAGACGCTGCCTTGTTCAAGACAATAGCGCCACCTAGTGTTTAAACTAAGAAGTGCAATACAGTGGGCCATAGTCCATTAAATTTTTAGACTTTGATACGGGCCAATTAAAAATGGATGGCGGGCCGCAGTTGGCCCGCGGGCCGTAGTTTGGACACCCCTGGACTAGACCGACCTGCGCGCCTACGTAGGGCTGCTGATCTTAGCGGGCGTGTACAGGTCCCAGGGCGAGGCCGCTGCTAGCCTGTGGGACGCCGAGAGCGGCCGGGCGATATTTCGTGCCACGATGCCCCTAAAACTCTTCCACACGTACTCCAGACTGCTGCTCTTCGACGGCCGGCGCGAGACGAGCCACGGACAAATTGGTGGCCGTGCGAGAGGTCTGGGACGCGTGGGTGTCGCGGCTACCGCACCTCTACAACCCGGGGCCCGAAGTGACCGTGGACGAGCAACTGGTTCCGTTCAGAGTTTAGTCTTTTTAAAAAATATATTATTATGAAGTTATGTTATGTAGATAGCGGCTGATAGTCCTCGTCCTCCTCTCATCTCCTCCTGTTTTTCTCCCTAGGCCGGTGTCCTTTCCGTCAGTACATGCCCAGCAAGCCGGCGAAATACGGGATCAAGTCATGGGTGGCCTGCGATGCGAAATCAAGCTACGCTTGGAAGATGCAAGTGTACACCGGAAAGCCGAGCGGTGGACGCCCAGAACGGAACCAGGGGTTGCGGGTAGTGCTCGATGTAACGGAGGGACTGCACGGTCGTAACGTCACGCGCGACAATTACTTCACCTCCTACGAATTCGCGCGGCAGCTCCTGGAGAGGAAGCTCACCGTGGTCGGCACGGTTCGGAAAAACAAGCCCGAGCTCCCGACCGGGCTGATGGAGAAGAGAGGTGTTCGCATTCACGCCCACCGCCACTCTGGTGTCCTACATCCCAAAGAAAACAGGAATGTGGTGCTCCTGAGCACACAGCACCCTGAGGCCGACATCAGCGACCGCGAGGACGGAAACCGGTCATTGTCCTGGACTACAACCGTAACAAAGGTGGCGTGGACAACCTAGACAAGGTGATCGGAACGTACAGCTGCAGGAGGATGACCGCGCGCTGGCCCCTGGTCGTCTTTCACAACATTCTCGACGTCTCTTCCTACAACGCCTTCGTGATATGGAGAGAGATCAACCCCGACTGGATGCCGGGCAAGCGGAACAAGCGGAGGGTGTTCCTAGAGCAGCTGGGAAAGGCTATCATGACTCCGTTCATCGCACGAAGGGAGCGCATCCCCCGCACGGACGCGTCCGCCACGGTTGTGAAGGCTGTAAAAGCCGCCGCCGCACAAAGAGCTCCTGACTACGACCTGAGTGCCCGGCCTCCTCCATAGCCCTAGCAGCAGCCCCGCTCGGGGAGAGGAAGAGGTGTCAGATATGTCCCAGGAAAAAGGACTGTAAAACTCACACCGTGTGTCGCTGGTGTAACAAATACATCTGCAAGGGCTGCTCACTTGTCTATTGCCCTACGTGTGCGTCCTAATATGGGGTGGGCTATGTGAGGGGGCCAACAGCTGGGGGAAGCAGGGACAACACAAGGGTTAACCAGACAACATGTCAGCTGACTCTGGGGACATTGACCTGACATTTGTCTGTGAGGTAACTGCTCAGTCTGCTTCACCATCCTAAGGGAGCAGTCATGTGTTTGTCAGTCGCACTTTATGTGGGTTTTTATGTTTTAACGTCGGCTGCTGGTCAAACCGAGTCCGCTCCTGGATCCTCGTACGTCGCCGCCGTGTACGAGCATCACTTCGTCCTGAACCCGGAGCCTCGGGTTCCACTGTCCCGACCCGAGGCTCTGCGAAATGTGGAGAAGAACCTGCAGATTTACGAGGAGCAGAGTGAGAAGGCTGCCCGGCAGGTACACACACACACATACTCAAAGTAACCACATACACACCACACATAGTAACCACATACACACCACACACACACATAGTAACCACATACACACCACACACACACACATAGTAACCACATACACACCACAAACACGCACAAAGTAACCACACACACACTCACAGTTACCACACAATGATGTCACTGTTACCTTGACCTTTGGCCATTTTTATAAGTTCATCTGAGTCCAAATAAACAATTTTACTTCATGAGATAAGATGTTCACAAACAGACAGACGGACAACCTGAAAACATGTAGCGTCACAGGCCGTCACTGGCATGGACGCACAATAAATATCACAATGGTCTCATCCTCCTCTGGTCAGGGGGCCCAGATCCTGGTGTTTCCAGAGGACGGCCTTCAGGGTTTCAACTTAAATCGATCGTCCATCTCTGGTTACCTGGAAACCATTCCTGACCCCCAGCAGGAGAACTGGAATCCCTGCACAGAGCCGGGCAGACACAACAACACTGAGGTGCAGAATCTTAACTTTAATAATTAAGCAGGCATTTTTACATTTTTAACTGCTGTGATGAGGTCTTCCCCAAGCCTTCACGCCTCACCTCTGCGCTGCTGTTTCGTAGATTCTCCAGAGGCTGAGCTGTATGGCACGTCGATACAGCCTCTACCTGGTGGCCAACATGGCTGACCTGCAACCTTGCCCCCTGACGACCAGCCCTTCCTCCCCCTGTCCGTCTGATGGTCAATGGCAGTTCAACACCAATGTGGTTTTCAGGTGCAGTTTTACCTTAAAGGGGACATAGCATGCAAATTCCACTTTGTTAGTGCTTCTACAGGTTAATGTGGGTATCTGGCATGTCTACCAACCCAAAAACTCTGGGAAAAAAACACTCGCGCGTTTTGTTATAGTTCCTCTAAGTCAGAAACGTCATGCTTGAGCGACTCGATTGAGCTTCCTGGGTTTTGTGTCGTAACAAGGAACTGGAAGTCTCCCTACATGGTCTTGGCCCACCCCCCACCCCCCCGTCACGCCGTGTTTACACCGGATGCTGCGAGGCTGTGAGGCAGCGCAGCGCCGTTCCCAAGCGCGCAGCCGCCTGGCTGTTCACACGGGACGAGCATTTCTCCGCTGGTCAGCCTGCGATTCACTCACATGTGGCATTTGTCTGGATCGTTGGGACTGGGAGGCTGCAGCAGCTGCTCGGGCGCGACCGCTCGCTCTCCCGTGCGTGAGCTGGAGTTTGTGTCAGCGCCACACAGCCAGCAGTGTGGAAGACTTCCGCAGTGTTCAGCGCTACTGTACGCCGGGTTACAGTAGTTCAGCCGGGTTACAGTAGTTACGCCGGGTTACAGTAGTTACGCGGGTTAACACGGACGCGGAGGCAGCGCAGCGCCGTTCTCAAGCGCGCAGCCGCCTGGCTGTTCACACTGGACGTGCATTTCTCCGCGCTGGTCAGCCCCATAGACTGTACATATAAGGTCAGCCCGCGATTCTGCTTTCTCCGCTTGTTGTTGTACCCATTGAATGTCGGGGTTCGGGGGTAAATGATGGTCTTCATAGCCCCCCCCACCCCACCCCTCTCTTTCTCTCTCTGTCTGGCTGCTTGTGTGCTTGTAGTGGATGGGCAGAGGGGGACATTTAATTATGTGATTGGGAAAATTAAAACTCCAGGACAACAGAAGGGGAATACAAAGTATGGGATGCATATTTGATAATTTATATCATATAAAATATGTAATTTATATCATTTAAAATCATGGGGGGAGAGGGGAGGGGGGAGCTGGCTCATTCGCATTTAAAGGAACAGGCACTCAAAACAGGTCACTCTGTGGAGGGCTGTTTTATACAGGGTAAAAAGGAGCTGTTTCATTAAGACCCCAAGGAACCATATCAACTTGTGGTAAAATGGGCATGCTATGTCCCCTTTAAAGCAACACTATGTCACTCTTACTGAGCAACAGCGCCCTCTGCCACCACTTAGATATAAATTCTGTTTGCATCAATGTGTTGAATGCACAGTACATACACACAGTTGACAGTGTTTTGTTTTATACAGGTCTGATGGGCAGCTGGTGGCACGCTACCATAAACTCAACCTCTACTTTGAGGAGGCCTTTGACTCACCACCGCAGCCGGAGATCATAACTTTTGAAACACCTTTCGCCGGGACGTTCGGCCTCCTCACCTGCTTTGACATCCTGTTCCAGGAACCCACAGTCACCCTGGTGGAGAGGGTAGAACAATCACACACTAACATTTTGCTTGTGTTTGGTATTTATCTCCTCTTAGTCTCAACCTCTCTTGCAGGGTGTGCGTCAGTTTATCTTCCCCACAGCCTGGACGAACCAGCTCCCCCTGCTGGACTCGATCCAGTTCCAGCAGGCATTCAGCCTGGGTGCCAACGTCACCCTGCTGGCGTCCAACATCCGCAACGACCGTCTAATTATGACAGGAAGCGGTATCTACACGCCTTTTTCTGCCACCTACCACCACGCACAGAGAGGAGATGCAGAGGAGGGCAGGCTGCTGGTGGCCAGGGTGCCGGTGTTGGACCCACTGGGTGCAGGGCACAGTGTGACGCAAGAGGAGGGTGCAGTCAGGAAAGAGTCCACATCATCTGCAGATACAGTCTCAGGATACCAAGAAAGCTGTTTTGATTCTTCTCATCCTGAAAACCCCTCTGCTGTCTCTCCCTTCATGTTGTGCGATCCGTTTACATTCGTCCTCCTGAATAAGACAGAGGGCAAACTTGACGTGTGTTACGGCGATGTCTGCTGTCACCTGCAGTACAGGCAGTCACAACAACAGGGCGGCACTAAAGAGCTCTATGCATTGGGGGCATTTGCTGGCACACACACTGTGAATGGACGCTGGGCCCTGCAGGTATGAGTGAGAAGAATTCAAATCTGGTTTAGGAGACACTTGTCACATTTGTCTCCCTTCTGTCTACAGGTGTGTGCGTTGGTGCGCTGTGCAGGGTTGGAGTCCAGCTCCTGCGGACAGCAAGTGGAAGAGGCAGAGACAAAAATGGACTTCCTGTTGGAGGGGGAGTTTGGGACCAGACATGTGTATCCATCAATATTGGCGAGTCGTTACGTTCTGGAGCAGCCGGGGCACCTGGAGAAGACGGCAGATGGCAGAGTGACCATGAAGCATTCAAACATGACGGGAGGCCTCGTCACGGCCTGTCTGTACGGACGAATGTACCACCTGGACAACAAATGAACTACAGCTGCAGGGATTCGTTGGTGAACAGAAAATTAACCCACTGGAATGATTGTTAGTGATTTCAAGGCAAAAATGCCAAAGATGATCTTTGCTTCTCCAATGTGAGAATTTTATGTTTTTTTATCCCTGTTGGACATGATTGTAAAGTGAATATATTTTAGTTTTAGACTGATGGTTGAAGAGATCAAGACACTTGAGGGTGTCAGCTTGAGCAATTTTCAGCAATTTTAGGATACATTTTTTAAACCAGAACGGGACCCAGTAGAGTGCATACCCTTCAATTCAACCAAGCGGCACCAAATTTCACAAACCCAAATAAATGTTTGATTCTTTTCACCAAGATCTATGACTTTAAAACAAAAGCGCCTTATCTCAAAATGTTAAAGAACCTGATAGAAAACATTTCTGCATCTGACCCCTGATCCAGATCCATACCAAACCTTTATGGGTTATTCCCCAACTCGTGTCAAATTCTTCCGCAAAATGTTGTGATTATATGTTCAGTAGTTTTTAAACGTAATCTTGTTTACAAACAAACCAATGAACAAGGGTGAAAACAACCTCCTTGGTGGAAGTGGAGGAGATGGAATTCACTTAAAAATAGAATTTTGAAGTTGTCATCAACACTAGTACTGACAAGTCAGCTGCTATACTTTGGGACAAACTGCAATAAATCAAAAACAAATATCTTTATTCCTTTGTTACTTCATCTTTATAAACATTGCACCAGGTAGTGTTCATCCTCTGCCTGAAAGTTTCTTGGCAGTTTTTATTCATTTCTGTCTCTCTCTCTCTCACACACACACACACACACACACACACACAATCTCTTATACACACACATTATGCACAGTGTCAGCCACTTTCTCCAGTACAGTACACAGACATTAAGTAGTTTACAGCATAGCAGGTTAAAAGTTCCTCGGGTCGCTCATTTGCACCATCAATCCTGAACCAATCATACAGTGAACGGGTCTTACATCCACCTGCTGTCAGAATCACCTCCTTGAGGATTAAATTCATGTTTTTCATAGGATTCAATAGCGACTTCCTCTCCCCGGAATCAAAAAGTGGTTCGACATCAGTGACGCAGCAACGTGCGGAAGGAAGAGTCTTCGCCAGCTGCCGCAACAGCTCAGAGAAGAATTAAAACTCAGAAGCACACGAGAGAAAACAGTTCATTGATCTCCTGGTCCCATAAGATTGTCCGTTTGTTTTTTTTCTTTAGACAATGGTGCCAGAAACGTGTCCTCGCTCGTCTGGTGATTGTACAAGGAAAAACTGACGAGGCTTAAAACCATTCGAGGAAGTATCAGCATTTAAAAAGAAAAATGACATTGCTTTAAATTTTAAAAAGACACTGGCCATGTTACTGACCATGCATTGATCCTGTCTGAGAGAAATGCATTGTGTTTATACCTTATTCTATATTTTAGTACATTATTCCCACCTTGATGAAAACAAACATCTGATACACAGAAATTATTATTATTATTGAAGAGGTTTACCTAAAAAACAATCTGCTTTTATTTCCCTCTCTGTCCCTTTTCAGTGAACTATTAAGGCTCCTGAGTGGCTGCTTGGCCTGTCAGAACTGTGGGGCTCTGTCCAATAGTCCTCAGTATGTCTCTGAATCTGAGTCATTCATTTCCTCGTCTGCAGATACAGTGGACAGCGGGCGCTCTGGCCTGCAGTAGGAGGCGTGGTCGGGCCTCAGAGGGGGCAGGGCATCGAAGGCCACGCCTTTGGAGGTGGGGTGGTGGTTGACGACCGTTTGAGCGAGAGAAAGTGCAGGTAAAGCTGCTATGGTGACAATGGGGGAGGTGGGCATCATGGAGTTGAGGATGAGGGCCAGGCAGTCGGCTACATCACGGTTGGGAGCGCAGGCCAAAGCTGGAGTGTAACCTACGAATGAGAGGAGGAAGGAAGTTTGAGTTTCACTCCAGAAATGTGAACTGTGAATGTGTGTTGAAACAGTGACAGGAAAGCTGACCGTTCTCGTCCACCGCCAACACACTGGCTCCTTTCCCCAGCAGCTCCTGGACCACCACCGTCAAACCCTTCCTGGCTGCTACATGCAGCGGCCTGCAGGGGCACAGACGGAGACATATTGTGTGAACTATTTGTGATTGGTCACTGTAGACACGTGGAAACACATTTGAACATCAGGTGTGAACGCACTCATTGTCCGCTTATGATCAGATCGCTCGAGACACATTTGAAATCCAGGTATGACCAGGTTTTTAGTGAGTTAACCTGCTGCATTCTGGGAGTATACATACGTCTGGAGAGCAGCATTGGTGCAGTTGATGAGGTTCCTGTCACAGATTTTCTCCATAATCAACAAGGCACTCGTCTCATGGCCCTGAGAGGAACAGACAGTTATGAGGAATGAAAAATGAAAAGTATTATCATGTCTTGCAATAAACGAAAGTACAACTGTCAAATTATAACCACTTTCAGTTATTCTGATATGTATTTGATGACATGGTAATATCCATAATTACACCATTGGATAAAAAAACATTTTCTGTCTCCATGAATGGTTGTTACCTTGCTGCAGGCCAGATGTAATGCTGTGTTTCGGTTTGTATCCTGTAGAGCCATGTCTGCTTTAGCGCTGCTCACCAACACTTCTGTAGCACATGGATGGAGATGGTCTCACGTCAGAGATTTTGAAATCGAAAGGCAAACCAAATGTCTATGTGTTAGTGAGTAGGTATGTACTGACCCACAGCATTGGTCTGTCCATTCAGAGCTGCCATCATAAGCGGTGTGGTGCACGTGTTTGTGTCGACTACGTTGGCCTGAGCACCGTGGCTCAGAAGAAGAGAAACGCACTCCACGTGGTCGGAAAAAGCTGCAGCGTGAAGAGGGGTCCTGCATCAACACACACACACACACACACACAGAGGTCACATTAAAGCAACAGAGCTTGTGTTCACCCTGTTTATAGAAACATGACATCATTCAAATCTCTTACCTGCCCTTAGAGTCAGTGGTGTTGACGATAGCTGCGCCCAGGCAGTCGATTAACATCTCAGCCACTCCGTCGTTGTCGCTCATCCTGAAACACACATCAAACACCGTTACACACTCACACCAGTGTTCATCTACATTTAAATAAAAGGGTGCAGATGTTGTCTTACACAGCACAGTGTAGTGGACTGAATGAGTTGCTCTTAATCCTCCTGAACACCTCCTGGTCCAACAACACCTCCACACACGCATCATATCCTGGTGAGACAAAGAGTTGACAGAGGTTGTGGGGGTGAAACAGATGTAAATACTGCGGCCTCCTACAGAACTAAGATGTGAACAGATGTCTCAAGTATTCTAGTACCGTTATAACAGGCCCAGTGCAGTGGTGTGTAGCCCTGGTTGTCAGTGAGGTGTGTGTCAGTGTGTGGGGTGGTGGTGGCCTGCAGCAGAGCACCCAGGGCACCAACACGGCCGCAAGCGGACGCCAGGTGAAGAGGTGAACGGCCCCGGATGTCCTTCACACAAACACTGGCCCCCCGCTGGAGGAGAGCCTCCACACACTCCTCCTGACCCGTCACTGCCTGTGTGACATTAAAAAAGTGGAAAACATAAGGAATTATAAATAACTATATATTATAATAAAAAACATTTTTAAAATGATGTAACATTAGTGTGTCTGTGTGACTGTCTCACCCCTCTGTGTAGTGCCGTCCTCCCCCAGCGGTCCTGATTCTCTACACTGGCTCCTTGACTAAGCAGAGAGTACACACACTCTGTGTGTCCATTCAGCACAGCCAACATCAGAGGAGTTCTGTAAATAGGAAATCAAACAGTTGTTTATTATTACTAGTTAGGTTAATTACCAAAATAATGGCATAATTAAAGCATTGAAAGCCTCAAGTCAAAGCCATTTTGTCTATGTACACACATACACACTCACTGTCCGTTGGTGTCTCGTAAGTCCACATTAATGCGTTGGTCATTGTTGCTCATGAGCAGGCGCAGGCACTCGGGGTGGCCATTCATAGCTACAGCAGACACACACAAACATTCTGGGGTGAAACTTATGGCTCTACAGCAACATGTTTTACATTTTTCATTCATGTGATGTGGATGTGCTGCAAACAAACAGATTTATTCTACCCAATGTGTGTGTATCTGTGTGTGTGTGTATACATGTTTGTTTGTTTGTATACCTGCAGCATGTATGGCTGTCTTTTTGTGTGTGTAGTCATGGGTCATGGGCGAGGCTCCGTGATGCAGCAGCAGGGAGACACACTCCTGATGACCACTGGAGCAGGCCAGGCTGAGGGGGGTGCGTCCCTCTGGGCTGCGAACGTCCACGTCCAGCAGGGAGGACAGGAGGACCTCTAGTGCTCCACAGTGTCCATGGTAAGCCTGGATGAATGAAAGACAAGCACCGCCACACACACACACTTTGTTTAAAAAAGGTATCAGATAGTTAACCAGGCAGATTGAAATCTGGGAGAGAGAGAGAGACAAACTGACCGCCAGATGCAGTGGACTGACAGGGGCCTGGCTCTCCAAGTCACTTAGAATCTCTGTTCCTGACGTCTCCATTAACTGAAAGAGATGAGAGATGCTTCACATATTATCATTTAAGGTGCAGCTTTGTACACATATTAAACCATGGTCACTCAACTCCATGTGGTATAAATATACTGAGAGACAAAATGATGCTGCTGCACAGCAGACTTTGTAGATGTGCGGCAGGAGAAGTTAAAAAAAAGAAAGATGCATACGACCTTGAGCTGTCAAACATTATCAACCAATAACAAGACAGAGGAGGTTTATCAGTTGCTCCATTTGTCCAACAGAGGGAGCTACTCAAATAATCATTGTAAGGGCTCATTGTGTAATGGTGGTGGATGATTCAAATGTCTTTCTTACCACATCAAGAGGCGTCTCACTTGCCATCTGAAAGACACAGACAGAGACTGTTTAGGATAATGGGAAAAATGTGCCTCCCAGGGGTTTTCTGTTCAGTTCCAGTAAAGTTTCACTCAGAATGGTAGCTGTACGCACCAGTTCCAGACAGAGTGTGCGACCGTACGCTGAGGAATAATGCACAGCGCTGAAACCCTGTGTGTCTCTCACTGCTGGATCGGCATCATTCCTCAACAGGTACTCCACACACCTGACCAAGACAAAAGAGAAGAGAATCTTTTTTTTTTGTTTTTTTTAAACAAAAGCCTTCATCTGACACTGAGGACTCTTTGATGCTGAACTATAAATCAGTGAAACACAGAGAAGAGCTTACTTTCCATCAGTGTCAGCAGCAGCAGCGTAGTGCAGGGGGCAACAGCCTCTCTGGTCCAGCTCATTGATGCTTGCCCCGGAGCCCACCAAGGCGAACACACACTGGTAGTTGCAGTTGGCTGATGCATAGTGTAATGGAGTCCTAGGATGGTAAGAGAAACACCAGTAAGGACTTCATATTCTCTCTCAACTCGCTCTAGTTTTCTCAAACGTTTACCACAACTTCTGAAGCCTGAATTAATGCTGGTCTCACCTTCCAAAGTTGTCTCTCCGGTTAAAGTCAGCTCCGATGTTTAACAGCAGGTTCACACACTCCAGGTTCCTGGATGAAGAAACATCTTTAACAGTGATGTTTCGTTCACATATCAATCTATCATAATCAAGTGCACAAACACAATGAGAGTATGAGCTTTCTGTTTGTCACGGCTGGTAAATAAGGAACAAAAAGCACACGTAAAAAAAGATGGTAAACAATAGTATGGCAGTGAGAAAGTATGGTGCCTCACCCTCCAGCTGCAGCAGCATGAAGACAGGTCCTGCCAAAGTCATCAGGGGTGTCTATGTCAAACCCTGCACAAATATGCAATCTGTATTAATTTTGGTGTCAACGAGGTGATTGCAGTGACAGGGCTGGTGTCAGCATCAATGCACCTGAGGACAGCAACTTCCTGCAGCAATCTGAGAAGCCACTAAGAGCTGCCAGGTGTAGAGGGAACATCCCATGAATGCCTCTACTGAAAAGGTAGAAGGCACAGAAGACAAGTCATTACAAGACATGGAGGATAAGTTGTGGGGGTGAAGGGGAATTTTTAGTGACAGCAAGAAACACAGAGAGGTTGAAAGAATGTCTAACCATCTCTATTTGGGCTTATTACAAGAGCTTAGATTAAATTCAGTTGGGCGGATAGACAGATGGTCAATTGTCAATGTCACTAACTTGGCTGTGCTGGCTCCGTGTTTGACGAGAGCGGTGATGATGAGCTCATGGCCGTAGCGGGCAGCAATGTGAAGGGCAGTGTTCCTGCTTTTGTCCTCGTGATCAATCTCAGCTCCTGCATACACATAAATAAAAAGGTATGTGTGTATCTCCGTTAAAACAACACAAGTAAATCAGCAACGACAATGAATAAAAAGATGCACTACATTTATAGACATGCAAACCAATTTGAATTCAGGCATGAAACAGACACTGTCGGGGCTCTCACCATTTTGAATGAGGGCCTGAGAACAGGAGAACCTTCCATGTGTAGCTGCCATGTGGAGAGGAGTCTTTCCATCCTTACTCTGGACAGATTGAGGGATATAGAAGATGTTTATGATTTTCTGAATAAAGCCTAGATATCAGTGTTGCAGTAAAGCGTCAGTGTGGGCTGCTGACTCAACACTAAAAAAAGCTTTGAACGAACAGAAACAATTTCAAACCCCTCGTCAACCGCACAAAAACATTTTCCCTGAGCAGCTTGCAGCCTTGGGGAGCCACGACCCCCCCCGCCCCCCTCCGTCTTCCATATGGCCTTGCATCTTGAGGCTGTGGGGACCTAATATCAGTTTCCATCACTGCTACCAAACTTTTAACAACACTATCGTTTCAACTTGCTGTGAGATGCTCAGACACTGGTTAGAGCTGAGGCCACTGTCTCTTTAACATTATGCTGAAATGTGTTCTTTTCTCCAGCTGTATCCATATAAGGCAAATGCTAAGTTTCACAGCTAAATTTGTGTGTTTCAGTGTTTGTGCAAATGTGTATCTGCACATGGACACACCCGCATGTTGATGTGAGCTCCGTGGGCTAACAGCATCTCCTGGCACAGCGCCCCCTGACGTGAGGACGAGGCGAAGTGGAGAGCAGAGAAGCCCCTCTCGTTCACCTGAAGGAAAATACAAAATAACACAATTTAACACAAACACGGTGACGACAGACGTCCTCTCTCTTACAGTGAGACATGCACACACCTGGTTGACATTGGCCCCTGTCTCGATGAGCTCGCTGACCACCACATCCTGTCCATTGTAACAGGCCAAATGGAGTGGCGTGTTGCCATAGGCATTCACCTCATTTACCTGCACAAAAAGAAAATCTGTGTTTATGTTTTTCAGTAACTGGA
Organism: Hippoglossus stenolepis; assembly: GCF_022539355.2. Lineage (NCBI taxonomy): Eukaryota > Metazoa > Chordata > Actinopteri > Pleuronectiformes > Pleuronectidae > Hippoglossus > Hippoglossus stenolepis. The sequence continues at coordinate 12,345,691 of NC_061499.1, forward strand.
TTCTTTCAATTTATTAACTTACAATATTATGTCACTACTAAAATAATAACATTAAAATATCTTGTATGTTAACAATTAAAACTTGAATGGGTCAGTGCAGTTATTTTACATAGATTGCTAGTGCATGTCTACTGACATGGACTCCCAGGCTCAGCAGGTAGTGCACTGTGCTGCTCATGCCACTGGAGGCAGCTGCGTGCAGAGGTGTGTAGGCCTTCTTGTCCTTACAGTCAACCTCAGCGCCGCTGGCCACCAATAACTTCACCACCTCCAGGTGACCTGAAACATGGGAGAGAGAATAAGATGAGTCAAGTTGAGACGATGCAGTGCATTCCACCCTATATATACAGCATTAGTGCAGTCTTACCCATGTAGGCTGCCCAGTGGATGGCTCTCCTGTCCTTCTTGTCAAAAGCATTAATGTTGGCTCCTCTTGACAGCAGAAGCTTCACCATCTAAAACACAGAAGCAAATAAAATAGGCACCGATGTATGTTTTACTGCGCGTGTGTGTATAAGAAAAAGAAACAAACCTCTACATGTCCACTGAAGGCAGCGTGATGCAGGGCAGTACGTCCCGCCCGGTCTGACACGTTCACATTGCTTAGCAGAGGGACCAAAGCCTCGGCACAGCGCACTGCCTTGTTGCTAGCGGCTACGTGGAGTGGCGTCTGCCAGTTCTTGTCCCGAGCGTTGACGTCCGCACTGTGCTTCAGCAACACGGTCACTGCATCCTGGATGATGAGGGAGAATGGGTCAGACAGAGTGTGCAGACAGAGGGTTTATTTTCTAATATGCCTCACTGTTCTAGCAAAGTGCAGGCCAGTGTGTGCGCGTGGGTGTGTGTGTGGGAGGTTATAAAAGTCCAAGCTATTCTTAGGGGGTTTTCATGACGACAATAGCACTGAGAAGAAAAGGAATTAAGGGGCTGTGTTAGTATAGGCACACTGCCTATGACCAGAATAGGTAAAGACACATTGGATTTGTCAGTTTGCTGCTTTATGGCCGGATTGTATAAATCTGTGAAATCTATCACAGCCACAATCATTTTCTCTTGGTGTGTGTGCAAGCAGTGCGAACATTAGATGTAGTACATTTAGAAGAATTCAAGCGCGAGACGAAGGCATTTGTCTGAGGTGTGGAAAGCTGAACAAAATTATCGTCAGACTCTCAAAAAAAACGTGTTACAGGATTGAAGAGTTACCAGAATACAGATTAGTCTGTGTGTGTGTGTGTGTGTGTGTGTGTGTGTGTGTGTGTGTGTGTGTGTGTGTGTGTGTGTGTGTGTGTGTGTGTGTTTAATGTGTTACCTCACTACAAGAGGCGACAGCTCTGTGAAGAGGAGTCAACCACTTGTTATCTTTGGCGTTGACTCGGGCTCCTTGGATGAGAGAGAGAGAGTGTGTGGGTGCATGAGAGAGAAAGAGAAACAGAGAGGGAGAGAGAGAGAGAGAGAGACAGGGGGGATATCAAAGAAAATGTCAATAGTGGCACATCCAGCAATGTTGAAAAACTGTCTTATCATTGATTCCTAAATGAGAGTGTGAAGAATCAAAACAACAAACTAGTCTAAAAAGATGATCACAACATGACCAATGGGACGAGGGTTTCATGAGCCAATAGTGCCTGGAAGATATAAAACTCCCATGATCCTCTTTGGCACAGCTTAAGGGGTTAAAATAGCCCTGAAGCTGCACCTGTTGCTAGCTCTTCAAATTATTGAGAAACACTGAACACAGGCACGCACGACCGCACGCACGCACATGTGACCAAGGGTTAAAAAGAGAGCAGCCAGCAGACGCAAGGACATGGAGACTACCGAGGGAAGGACATGTGAGGACGAAGGAGATGAGGAACAGACAGTGGTTTTGAAGAATTTAAGTAAAGCCCGGAAGGAAAGAGGATAATGTAAACTGATAGGTAACCAAGTAAAAGGAAGGCTTGGTCACACATACAAACATGTTTCAGTGACGTTGCCTTCTGTTCACTTCAAACCTGAGGCTAAAAAAAATTGTTAATTAAAAGAATCAAGGGCGGAGCCGACCAATTCATTAGTTAGCCGACGATTTCAGCCAATAAGAGCCTTTCCCAGACATAACGATCTGAGTTCATGTTTTACCATATGAATTTGAACAGAAAAGACTTAACGATGGAGAAAAGATTTGCTTCATGTTAACATTTTATGTAAAAAATGGGTGAGTGTACTTTTAAGAAGAATTGTTACTCAAGGTGGATAGATATTAGAAGGAAGGGAAATTAGTAACTAGCAGAGCTGATCTGTTGTGTTCACCTGACAGGATGAGCAGCTCAATGATCTCAGCGTCTCCGAGGTAGGATGCGGCGTGCAGAGGCGTCCGCTTCTCATTGTCCTGACAGGAGATCCCAACACCAAAGAAAACATTAATAAACAACAGCAACATTTCACTTTTTCATACAAACATGGTCTTGAAACCGACGGACAAACACATAATTAATGGATGAGAGCATTACATCACATGCCCCTGACAAAATCCATAGCCTTCACACTACTGCAGAACACAAGAAACATGAGACCCGGGCCACAAGGGGAATAATGTTCATCATCTGGTCGCTTGTATTCTTCCCTTCTCTTCATCACTTCCACTGCACCCCCCACCTCTGTCTCCTGCAGTGAAGTAGCGAGCAATCAGCAGAGTGGGGCTATAAACAAATGTCACGTGATCGCAGCAGGTCTGGGCCAGCGATGCTGACCCCAGCAGTACGGAACCACAGAAAGAAAAACAAAGGATAGAAAACAATGGGACGTAAACTGAGGAAACGTGTACAGAGAGACGAGGGGCAGAGAAGGAAAGTGATGGGAGAAACGTAGGAGAGGTAGATCAGGTAAAGGTTATGTCCTTAAATCCATTAGAGAGGGTAGAGTGTTATGAGCCGTTCGTGTGTCCTGCCCTGGTTGACAGCTATATAAAATGGGAAAGGTAAGAAGCTGCCAGAAGGCACTCTTACTCAATCGATCAATAGCTACCCAGATCAATTGTAGCCTGCTGACTGATTGCTGCTCTCCTTGTTATGTTTATACGTCATTGTGTGTGAGTGTGTGTATGAAACGGGAATACACAGGGTTACTATCAATGCAGAAACATATACATTCAGAGAAAATCTGGGTGAACAGTAAGAAGAGTGCCACTTACCTGAATGTTGACATCCTCTTTCTTGAATATGAGGGAGCGAACTTCCTCTGGGTCCACGTTGAAGATAGCTCTTAACAACGACGGCTACAGAGATGGGGGGGAAAGAAAGAAACGCTGATGCACACTTCTACATCCTTCGATTTGCAAGGCAGCAATTGTCCATGTTGACAACTGTGTTATCAGTGAGAGTTACGAGGTTTAAAAATGGTAGAGTCTCACATATAGACACTATAATCCCAAGCTGGGAGAGAGCCACAGGTCAAACGGCTGTACATCCCACATTTTGTTTATGACAGTAGCAGCAGCACCATACAGCTCATAAACACACATATACTGTTCAGTAAAGGTTTGAGTCTTTCTGTGAGGGGCTGGAGCTGTGCTCTCTGCGAGGTCACTTGATAAGAATGTAAACAGCAATGTAAAAGACAGGTGCAATGGGGGGGAAATTACAGGTAATTTAGAAAGCAAAGCATTTCCTCTTTCTACAACTATTTATTACGTCGATTTAAACCAGTTATACAAGGTGTGCATGTTCTTGGGAAGAGATGTCAAATTTCCCAGAAAGGAAGCTGCAGATAAATGAGACATAAAAACAAAACACCCAGGGCACATCTCTTACACCAGCTCTCCCCTCAGTTTTATTTACGTACATCTGTGTGTGTTTATAGTTGGCACGAACATGAGCACATTGCGCTGCCTGATACTGGGTGGGATTTCTAAAAAGTGTTGCTCAGCAGACATCATAAACCTTCCAGAGGAATTGGTGGGCAACAGAAGGGCAGGAGCCCATTCAAATTAAAGGCTAAGGGAAGGATCTCTATATTAAGCTCACAATTAATTCTGGATACTGTGTTTTCTCATGATGTTTTTATGCTTGGAGATAAAAAAAAATGTTAAAGGTAAAGTAAATCTTATGATCTACAACAGGAAAACACGATATACTTCGTCTTCAGCTTAAAGGTTATATATAACGGATACAAATGAAAATACAGGAGCCAATAACAGTTTTCGAGCTAAAAATGTAGAGGAGCAATGGCACCCTGAGCAGAGATTTAAGTCACACACCCATTGTGTGTGTCATTTTGAATTGCTAAATGAATTCCAGCAGAAAGCAAGGTCTACATCCAGTGAGTCAGACTACTGTAAACACTGCCAATTTTTGTTTCTTTTCCACAATGTGCTGTCTTCAGGAGCACAAAACATTGTAACACACCTACAAAATGTGTGCTTTGGTCCAAGATGCTGGTGCTGGTGCAACATGTAGCCGCAGTAAATATTGTGTGTGTATGTATATATAGTCTTCTAATTACTTGCTAGTTACTGTGAACAACAATATATATATCAATTTGTCTCTTACTGACAATGGTCTGTATTTATGAGCTGTATTTATATAGTGCTTTTCTAGTCTTGATGACCACTCAAAGTGCTTCATCTATATGCAGTACTTTCTCTATAGGAAGGCGCAATTTTGGGATTCAGTATCTTGCCCAAGGACACTTCAGCATGCAGAATGGGGAGGACTGAGATTGAACCGCCTCCTATAAAAGACTATTTCCTGATAATTATTGCTAACTGCTTCCTTGTTTGTGTGAATATGATTTATTTTAATGATCATATCTAAGGGAGGGTATTCATCTTTGACAGTTTACTGGAAGCAGTGCTTTTCTTTATGCTTCAATATTATTTAAAATGCTCTGACAAGTTAAACAAATATAAAAACACTGGCATGATGATGCAGATTTAGGGTAGGTCCTACTTGTCATAGCTTATTTTTCCATACACCAAGTAATTCCAGTGACATTCTGAGTCTGTGACATTGATGAAACATTTTCATGCATGTACCCTTTTCCACAGCAAACACTGCCAAGGTTAGGGGGATTAAAGTAAGTTAAGTAAGTATTTAAGTTATGCCATTCACTCTTATGTGAACCTGCTTGTTATTCCCATGCTTTCTCTGTTGTCACCATCCGTCTCTCAACTAAAAATAAGTGGGGCTCTGGCATGTCAGCATCTGTCTCGTGCCTATTAAACTGATAAACACAGAAACTATGTCAAAGGTCGGAGAAGGCAGACACGGACTAAGAGCACAGACCCTGTCATCAGAACTCACACATCTTCTCAGTGTCCTCTTCAAAGAGCAGCCTTCACAGAATGAGTTATTACCATGTTTCAAAAGGAGTCTTCCCCTTCACACAGTCAACACTGCAGACAACAAAGGCCTAGGCTTTGCTGATAATCTATACAAACCAGCAATCATCTCATATGGCAGAGCTATATTGGTGATCATAGTGGTGCTATATTTAGCACTGACGAAATGTGTCGGCAGTGCATTGTATTCTATTGCAATGGGACGTTTAACACAGGTTTAAACTTCAGGACAGGCTTGAGCAGTGCAGTGGCACTGGATATTGTCACTTACACACAAACCTTTACATGACAAACCCTCCATTGAAACAAAGATTCAACTAACTCTTATTAAATGAATAGAGCACCAGGCACCAGAGACCATCTCACCTTGTCCTCCTGTGCAGCAGCCCTTCGAGAGGCATGATGGGATCTGTGCTCTGGAGGTGATTTGGGCCGAGGAGGTGGGGGTGAAGAAGAGGGCTCATCCTCCTCCACCTCCTCCAGCACCACAATACACACACGGCTAGCCCGCTCAGACCGCATCAGGAACAAACACTCACACACACCAACACAATCATACACTCTCACACACACACACACAAACACTGATCCCTATTACATATGTCCACAATTCAGGATCACGAGGGTCCGCAAGAAATCCCACAAACAGTGCGATTTCCTCGAAAACAAGCACTGTACATCTTCATGTAAAATCCAATGTGAAATCCAGTTCTGTCCTCTATCGGTCAGTGTCGCTTTGCTGCATGTCTCCTCTCCTCCTCTCTCTAACCCACGCTCACACTCTCTGTCAGCAGCAGCAGCTGCAGAGACGACAGGGAATTCCTCTGCGTAATGGTGGCAGCAAGCGGCATGCGGCAGAATGAGCAGACAGGAAGCTACATATCCTCACTGCTCTGCTGCAGCCTGGAATACACACACACACACACACACACATATACACTTACACAGACCCTGTGATGAGTGGGGACAGGGGCTGTAGCGTCCAATCTATGTGTGAGTATGCATTGCTCGTTTCAGGCAGAGTGCTGAAGCCAGCCCTTTCAAAAGGAGAGGTAGAGGAGGGGGAGGGGAGAGAGGGAGGGGGAGAGAGAGAGAGAGGGAGAGAGGGAGATAAATAGATGGGGGCTATAATTTTATGCAGGTACATAGAACATTACAACACAAAAAAAAACAGAGAGGGGCATTCGGCAGGATTGGACATCAACTGATTGGAGAAAGCTGACTGAGAAATGTGATCACTCTAAAATACAATATTTAAAGAAACAGAAATAAAATGGGGAGAGATAAAATGCAGAGGGGAAAAAACTAAAATGAGAGAAACCAGGACAGTTAGCTCCCTTTCTGGATTGTGTCAAACAGTGAGTCAGCTGAGTTTATGTGTGATCACTAATCTAATTCTAACTGAAGTGGAATTGTGGTCGAACATTAGAGAAAAAGGTGCAGTTCTATTGATTCTTTATTGAATCCGCTGCTATCTGCAACAACCAATGCTATGATGTATTTACAGAGATTATTCACTTTCTGAATGTCTGCATCCTCTACACAAAGCTCTTTGGAACGGTGCATTCAATTAATGAAGTGACAACTTTAAGTCGTACAAGGAGTCTCTATACAAGGTTATTTTTTAAACAGCCGAGTTGAGAAGATCTTAAAAAAAAAAAAATGTAACCCACAGCATGGCGGAAACAAAACCATATGCACTACAATGTTGTGATGTTTTTAGAGTTTGCTAAATAAGATTTAAGTGGTCTGCATCTTTGTCAAGCTGGTGCTAAAATAGAAATGCCCTTTCCTTCCAAATGCGAGAGAACAATGGAAAATGGATAACAGATCAGGATGCGTGTGTGTGTGTGTTCTAGTATCCCTTTTGGTGTATCTGTGGCATAGCTTCAAAAGTCCCCATCTCCTCATTATGAAACTGGAACAAACTGGCTTTGCCAGAGAATGTGAGGGTAGCTAACAAGACCAGTTTGTACGGGCATGACTCTGCTTGTGTGTGTGTGTGTGTGACTCAGTCTCCTTCATATTCAACACAGATCCTAAAAAGAGTAATCTTGCCAAGCCGCACAAGCCCATTAACTCAGAGGGAGGGACGGAGTCGGAGTGAGGGAGGACGAATAAGAGAGCAAAATTTGGATGGAGTCTTTCAGCAGACCTAAGTTTTGAGTCTAATGGACTTACCATTTATTAACTTAACGTGAAACACAGCTAAAATCTTTCTGCTCCTGCAGCAATTGAGACACCACTAGAGATTTGAATCAAAGGCACAAATAATAAATTATGTTTGGGATGCAAAGTACATAAACAAACAACCAGAGTTTTGTCTATCCCACTTGCTAGCACCGGGGGTATTCTGAACCGCGCAGCCGAAAGATGTTTACAAAGCAGATTTGTTGCCACTTGTTAGAAATTAGTCTTTGGGTGAACTGTAATATGGGTTTATAGATGTAATATGGACCCAAAAGCAAAGCCAAGAGCAAACAAGGATGAGCATATGAACTGACAACATAAACTGAAATTTGTATCTATAATGAGTTGGATGTGTTTTCGTGAGACAGGCAGAGATCAAATGCCTGCTTCATTAATCCAGAGCTGGGGCTCGCATAGCAACGGGAACCTAGCAAAAACACAAAAGATGAACCCAATCTGACCACAACAACAAAAGAATGCTGGCAAAATATTATCCCAAATACCCACAAACAGTAGCACAGCGCTGCCTACGAGCCTTACTTCATGGGAGAGAGCCTTAACGTGCATGTGTGAGCCAAAGTACGCAGGCTACAAAACTGACCTCTGCTTTGACCCTGCGGCAGGATGCACCGTGTGTAATGTAATCCGAGTCCAGACACACAAAGGCCAGCACGTGCGGGTCTGTGTGTGTGCCAGGGACAGCAGCAATGAAGACACTGACATCCAGAGCATTCAAAGCTTTTAAAGACCAAGAGCTGGTGATCGGTCGTAAAGTTTTACTCTCATCACTTAGAATGTTTGGTATGCACAGTCTGACCAAAACAACACATTATCCATTAAATGTGCTGAGTATTTGGCCAACTGAGGATGATGAGTAATTAGTATCGCGTAGATCTGAAGTGATGTAAGTACACTGTGATATAAAATGTCAGACAGCCACAAAGTGAATTATCCTTCAGGTTAACCATAGCCATATCCAAACAATGCAGGCTGTGTGTTATATTGTAGTCAAATTATTTGGCTGAGTTTTGGGATTTGTTCGGATATTTATTTGAAATTTTTAATCCACTTTGTAAACTCTGATGACCAAGAAGTGTTGACTGGAGAGAATATATACCAATGGCATACTTGCCCATTGAGTATATAAGTAAATCCACCACTGGTAACCTATAGCATTTGCTCTGTGTACACAATTCACTTGTACAGACAAATAAACAGGATGGTGCATAAAGGCTCTTTGGATACTGTCCTTTACCAGCATGGTGCTGATGTATGCAGTCTGGACACAACTGAAAAGATCTGGGCTACTTACCCCACACAAAACTACAACACACTCTCTATTGTAAGCTATTATACATGTTCTTTTAAATGCGCCTCCCCCCCTCTCTCTCCTCAGGCAGGACCATAGCCTGGTAAGGACACTCTCGTACCCTACTAAGCAACACAGCACCCTCTAGAGGACAAACAGAAGTCCTGGCCGAAAATGACACACTCCCATCTCCAATCTTGCCCTGTCTGGGTGAGTATTTCTTTCCTTTTGCCCAATTCTCTTTCAGCAAGCACTACAGAGAACAATGAAGAATAGAGGGGGGGGATCTAACCACACACGCTCTTCCGTTTGTTGCATGTCTGTTGACTGTACAGAAGACTGGACAGTCCAGGACAGGTGACAGTGCGGCATAATCATGAACCCACTTTGACTTAACTTTTAACAAACTGAAAAAGATATTCTTATTAAAATCATTTGTGCCAATTCTGAAACAATGCACAAACAATTGCAGCCATATTCACTTCCAATTCTACAACTAACAATTATTTTCATTCAATTATCACCTAATTATTATTGTAGTTAATTACTGATAAATCACTTAGTGTGTAAAATGTAATAAATAACACCAAATGTCTTACCAAAACTCAAACTAGCAAACTCTCATGAATAGGGCTGGGAAGCGTCGTATGGAAGGTAGGTGAGCACAGTCAAGGTTTGGACTCACCTGAACCGCTCCTCAAAGGAGGTGCCTGTCCACGGGGAGACGTTGTGCGGAAAAAAAAAACAGGTAGGACAACCTTGAAAGAAACAGCCCAGAATCTCCCAAGCAGTTTTGACACCTCCCGTCTACGTGATAGGGCCCGATCTTTCTCTCCCCTCTTTTTAACGCATGCTCTATGAAAATGCATCGATTGTGCGAAACCCACTCTAACCACTGGATGGAGATGTTGGAGTAACGTTTGTGTTGACGTCTGTAGTCGTCGGGCGAAGGTATCACAAGGGTTTTTTAGGAGGGAGGAAGTTGGTGAGAAACACCTTCATGCGGGCCGAGGCTATGGTGACGCATTCGAACGGGTCCACGTCCGTGTCCTCGAGAAACTGATTCCTGAATCGGATACAGCCTTTCAAAGTTAAAGGTCCCCCGCCTCACCTCTCCATACCAACGCTCAAAATCTTTCTGCTCGTTCAGAGTCATATGCTCGATACCGTAGTCTTGCACTGGCGGGTAGGGTCCTACATACTTTAAATGCTCCTCTGAGCTTATACCAGGAGGGAAAAAACCCTTGCTTCGATAGTCGAATCCTAAAGCATTAGGCATTAGACGCATGGTAAGAAATGACAGCGAGTCGATGAATTTCAGATCGTAATTGGGATCGTGGAAAAAGTTGCGTCTTACCCCGAGAGGGCCGCTACCATCAACTGATTGGCAGTACCCCCCACGTGTGAAAAATAGGCCGCGTAATCGGGCGTGCTGCTGGGATGAGGGAGATTCAACATCACTCTAATTTCTTGATGATTAAAGCGGGCGTGCGATATCATGACGGGTTCTTTGACATTATTTTGAGGTGAGCCGGGAGGGAAGAGACAGGGTCCGCCTCGACATTAATCTGAGGTGAAGCGGGTGAAATAGAGGGGAAATGTGTCTCGAGATGATTTTGAGGTAAGTCGGGAGAAAAAAAGGGGTAGAATCGATGTAAGAGCCAGTTGGTTAATTCAAAAAAGATTATCTGCCTCTTTGTAAGATTGAACATTTTATTCATCTGCAGCGGATAACATCTCATCGGGAATGACATCGTACTCCATGTTACACCACGTCACACCATACTTTACAAATTCTTTTCACAGAGGAGTAACATCAGTTTGGAAAGATTATCACAGATTCGAACAGTGTCTCACTGCCGCAGACTTTGTGGTATGGCTCCTCCCCCACGAGTTCTCTGCGTTGGTCCGTTTGCCCCTGTGTGGAAAGAAAAGAGAGTGAGTGGTGAGTGAGTGAGTGTGTGTGTGTGTGTGAGTGCGTGAGTCGGCGTGTGTGTGTGTGTGTGTGTGTGTGTGTGTGTGTGTGTGTGTGTGTGTGTGTGTGTGTGTGTGTGTGTGTGTGTGTGTGTGTGTGTGTGTGTGTGTGTGTGTGTGTGTGTGTGTGTGTGTGTGTGTGTGTTGCGCGGGAACAACCGGCAGGGAGCATAGAGAAGGAAAAAACAAAAAGGGAGCTAACCTTTGAGGCTGTTTTTGGTGAGGGAAGCCCGTCTCTTGGGTCTAATATAGAGGGAAATGAAGATGACAGACCTGAATAGAATAATACAAAAACATTAATAATAATACGGATGAAGAAAAATAATTTACTATATGTGTTTTAAATCCATCCGTCGTAACGGAGTCTAGGACATCGGTTTGAAAAAGACATCGGTTAGAGAAATGCAACGGTCATAAATGAACGCCTGAGGTTCGGTCACCTTGAAATTAAAATCAACACTGAAGCCCGACAAACAGATTCTAAGATCGAGAGAAATACTGCAGGATATTCAGGATTCTTAAAAACAAACGATAAAAAATTAAGATACCACTGCCACTCCTTTCCTGACGGTGGCGGTAATGCACCTATATGTTACCAACCGTCATTAACGCCGGAAGAAGAAAAAAGAAAAATGGCGCTAACGGTTGTTTACATCGGCTTCCCATGCCGTGAGTTTTTTTTTTAAATAACGAGATAACTTCTTACCCGGCTCAGCGGACTCGTTCGTCGGTTCTTCCGCCTTGATCTCGGCTGCCGGTGCTGGACGTTTCATTCGACAGGGGCAGGTCTCGGCAGTTGGAGCCGACCTCGGCTGTAACTGTTCTCTTGCTCGGATCTGCGCTGGACGTTTCACCCTCTTCCCCACGCAACTGATCTATCTCTCCGTGGTAAACGGCAGCATTTCCGACGTCAAATCTAATCTCCGAGGCCTTTTAAAACATATAAAAATAACGTAAATACATAACGTAATCACTCCGCGTCAGGTTTTTTTTTACCGACATGTCTGAATGAAAACAAGGTAGCTTACCCGGGCAGTCGCTTATCGGGGAAATGCAGGTTGGATCTCCGCAACGGTTTTAAGTTCTTTATTGCGTAGAAATCTATCATGAGTTTGACACATTTTTTTTTTTTTTAAATCATTGCGTTAAAGAAAGTAGTCCTCCTACCAGCGGGCATCTTGACGACGTCTTCAGCAGGATCTGTCAACATGTCAGTCAACACAGCAGATTCCCCGGTGACGTTCATAAAGCCCGCATACACGTGTTTTACCAGTTGGCGATAAAACCGGACGTTGGTATAGAAAGCCGTATTTCATTCAACAGGCATACCACACTGTTTTGATGTGACCGGACAGATGAAGGACCGAGCACGTAAACCTCCCTCGCTGTATTTCATTCCACACTGGGTCAGGAACCACCACGTTCACCCAGTGATGTCGCATGATATAATTTATTTGTATGTTCATTGGTAGGTTCATAGGTTTTCTTGACAAAGAGTGTCCCGGCTTCTCATTGGCCAACCATCTTCACCCAACACAGTATTTTTTTTTCAAAGTGGTTGTGTGTGTTGGTGGGTGGTACAGGCACATCACGTGAGGAGATAGGTAGTAAATACCACAGTCAGTGTCCCTTTATTCTCTCTCGAACGGGGTCCGAAATCAAATTAATGAAGATTATTGACTTATTACATGATTATTGATATACTGCACTTTACCTCTTTTGGGACATTTTTAATCTTCCGTTAGACTGATATCAGAATGCTTCATCATATGATTGTCTTACAATATCTTGTTTATCGCAGAATCGCTGTGATATTATCGTGGGCCATGTTTTGCCTATTAAATTGTATAGTGACTTACCCTGCGATTCCCTCCTCTGAAAACACACAAACTCAACTCAGTATGAAGCAAACATGTTTCTTAAAAGGTTCAGTGTGTAGAATTTAGTGGTGATGTTGCAGGTGAACACCCCTCACCTCACCCTCCCCTTCCAAACATGAGAGAGAACCAGTGGTAGCCTTCAGTTTTCATAAAAACTCAAAAAGGTGTTTAGTTTGTCAAGTTTGGGCTACTGTAAAAAACATGGCGGCCTCCGTAGAGAGGATCCGCTCCAGATGTTAAGAGAAAGTATTTAAACATAAAGGGCCCATTCTAGGGTAGAGAAAACAACAATTCGTACAATTTAGATTAAACACAGTAGCGAAAACATCACTGGGATTACTTTGTATTCAATTTCTGCCAATAGATCCCTTTCACCTTACACACTGGACCTTTAAGCTACCGTTTTCACTGATGAGTCTAATGTTTACTTCAGTTGCCTGAGTATCTGCCTTTCCCTCAGAGCAGTGTTCACAGGAGCTGCTCTGATTCTTTAATGTGGACAGTGTCTGGACAGCCAGCACCAGCTGCTGTTTCAGTCCGACAGCCTTTTCTTATCTCCTGCAACAGGTGACCGTGCACAGCTGCCCCGGCCAGACCGTGCAGGGGTCTGGGATAGACAGCTGACACAGCAGACCCCGGAGAAGACCCCCGCCGGTCTTCTGACTGCTAAAAACGGAAAACATGCAAATCCAGTGGCAAACGATAGGATTCCCTAACTTTACGTAAATAACCTAAGAAAGGAGTGGCACCATACTTGTGTTACAAGAGCTCAAGTTCCCCAACTACACAGGCGAAGGAGCTAGCCTCCCTGCTAGCTACCATCCAGCTGTGCTCAGCAGTCCATCACCACCAGGAACAGAAACTAACAACCACACACACATGAGTAAAACAGCAAAAGCAACGAGCAACACACAGTCGCCGCTGCCCTGACACCAAATGGCCGCTTTAACCCAACAGCGTAAACGTAAGGCAGCGGCGGACGGGACGGTTTTCACGTTAAGTGGTTTTCTGTTTACCGTGGGGGGGAGTGGGTTACCGCTAGCTTATTAGCTAACATGTCAGATAGCAAACATTAGCTTAGCCACTGGAAACCTTTTTTATTCTTACCAAGTTACCAGCCAAACCCCCAAATACACTTTGTTTTTATGTCAGCAAAGTTCTGCTATCACTGACGCGAACGAACAACGCGACAGGGTGTTGACTAGTTACGTGTAAACTAGCGAACTAGCGTCAGTCGTGTGACAGCAGAGAAGTTAACCTGACGGTGAGTGTTAGCTGGTTAGATAGAAAGACCAGGTTACCTGCTCTTGTATCTTCAACACAGCCATGTTCCCCGTGTGAAGACAGGAGGAGGCGGTGAGTAACTCGCCCTGGAGTCACTGTAACTAACTAACTAACTAACGGGGAGGGAGGGAGGCTGAGTGAGGACACACGCTCCCCCCCTCCTTCCTTCCTTCCTGGCCCGGACGCAACTCACCACATCACGGGACAAGTTGATGGACTGGACCCATCATCATGACCCCCAGCTAACACTGCTAACCCCTGCTGAACACAGTCCATTCTACAGCAACACTATCTCTTGTAACTCATGTGAACTCAAGATGACATTAAATAGACATTTAATAATAATTTCATCCCCATAACACACAGTGCAGTTCTCCTTAAAGGATTTATAAATGGAGCCAAATAAGGACAAAATGATTTGTTACTTTAAAAAATAATAATTCTGAAACTTAAAAGTATTAGTTCTAATCCAGAAACTGAAAATATTTTATTTTATGGGCCTGAAATGTTTCCCCAATTGTCCTCAAAGGGATAGTTCACCGAAAAATCCAAATTCACTCATTATCTACTCACCCCTATACCGCTGGAGGGTTTGGGTGTGAGTGTTTGAGTCCACAAAACACTTAATAATTAAATTTATTTTATTTGTGTAGCCCATATTCACAAATCAGTTTGCCTCATAGGGCCTAACAATCTGCAAAAGTTGTGACATCCTCTGTCTTTAACCCTTAACAAGGGTTAGGAAAAGCTACCCCCAAAAAACTAAGCATGGGAAAAAACGAAGAAATAAGTAACTTCAATGTAGGGGAAAGCAAATAAGTCAACGTTTTATCAATTTAAATCTAATTATAATTCAATTCTTGAATACATTTTCACTTTTGCAAATATTTTGATATTGGAGGTCTTGTTTTTACAGTTGTAGATATGTTTTCAGACTCACATCTTATTTTTTCAGATACATTTATTGGAGACGATAGATGAAAATCACACATTTGAATTCCATACATCCATAACTTTTTTGTGTCATTTGTAGGGTTTAGATATCTGGCAATGTCCAGTGCAACAGATATATTTTCAGCCTTTAAAATACAACGACAAAGGCTCCAGTTACAAATACTGTGCAGGAACACCATGATCTGATGATTACATAGCATGGATGCTACAACTTTTTCCAAACTGAATATTTTAACTATTTAACAAACTAAAAAAAGATAAAACATTCCTCGAATCTAGACAAGGTTTAATTAGGTGAAATCCATTTTTTTAAGTATCCATCGAAAACCTTCACTTCCAAACTTCTGAATCATAATAGAAAACACACAGAAGAACTATGAATATATAAAAACAAACAATAAAACATTTGCACACTGCTGAACACTATAACAGTCATTGAACTACATAAAGATAAAACATTCCTCGAATCTAGACGAGGTTTAATTAGGTCCTGGTGAAATCCATTTTTTGTAGTATCCATCGAAATCGTTCACTTCCAAACTGCTGAATTATAATAGAAAACACACAGGGAAGAACTGTGAATATATAAAAACAAACAATAAAAAAACATTTACAAACTGCTGAACACTATAACTGAGTCATTAGTACAAGACTAGACTGGTGCCTTATCTGTAGTGGATCAAATTCCAGTAATCACAGCAGGTTTGGATGCATTATGACATCTGAAGGATTTTTCCCATCTGTGGTTTTTAAGATGACGACATAACATTTAGAGCCTTTGGTTTGTGCAATCTCATATGCCGTTCCAGACTGGAATTATTCGAAAACTGTTTTGTGCATATTCCACATTGGTTTTTCTTTGTGTGGCTTTGCAGGTGACGGACTAAATTTACTTTAGACACTAATCGTTTTCCACAGACTTCACAAATGTGGATTTTGTCTGCTTTGTGTGTTCGCACATGTGTCCTCAGTGTGTTCTTCGCGTAGGCTTTACAAGAATGAGGACCTGTGAGATTCCGACCGGCAGATGTCCGCGATGATTTCTTTTTATTTAAACTTGAGAGGGGCCTTTTCACATTCTTCTTTGAACCGAGTGCCTTTAAACGGGAACAAACTGTTTGGCTCTTCGACTCTTCAGTATTGCAGCTGCTTCCATCCTTAGCGTCAGCACCACCTCCAAGGGTGTCCGGACCGTCTCCAGCAGGCTGCCATGTTTTACCAACCCAACTATCAGGCTGAGTGTCCAGAGGTCGAGGATGCCCCTGGCTGCTTTGCACACAGTTGATGTCACTCATATCTTGGATAAAACCGTCCACATAGATGATGCTGACGGGTGAATCTTGGTCATTTTCCGCCTTCAGACTTTGTCCTCTCACTTGACTCTCGCCTTTTGGTATCAGCTCCGGATGCTGAAACTCCAGTTGACTTACTGAGGATCACGGAAAAAATATATTCAGTCTTTTATGTCACAAACTTTTAAAAGGGCTGTGCATACTAACTACAGCAATGATCAGCAAGGTGAACCTGGAGATGATGAATATGTTTCTCCGCTCAAAGCAGGATGCAAGCCTAGCATACCTCACGCTATAATGACTATATATAGATGAACACTGGTGTTAATTAGTTAGAAAAAATTTTGTGGCTCAATTTTGTTAAATTACCTTGTGTCTACTTGATTCCCAAGGTAGCTGTGTATCATTCATATTCAAGCGAATATTAAAAACTGTTAGCAACTGAAGGGCATTAGACATATTGTGAACATACCTGCATCTTGGCTCTGCTGCAGTATATATATTGCATCCGCTGTAAAGTAAAAGGAAACAGAGGTCATACAATTAGGCAGTGGCAATAAAAATATAACATTATTATTAGTGTTGGCTGGAAAGCAGGTACTATTAAGATGACCTATATGTCATGTGAATGATGAGAAATTGCACATACCATGCTGTTTTGATAAGTGCGCCTCAAAGTTACTTTTCCGATGAATGATCTTTATGCAACATGGGCAGTGCCAGTGACTTCTTCCTTGGGCTTTCTCAGTGCAAAAACATGGCACCACAAATTTTTCTGAAAAGAGAGAAGCCTGTTAACCCCGAGTATACACCCTACATGGCTGTATGCCTTTCAAGAACATTTCCTTGCAATAAAAATCAGGCAGTATACTTGAAAATTTAGCACATGTGGTATTTCATTATATTGCACATTACATTGCCTCCAATTTTTTTGTTATTTTTTTTAATCAGTGGTTGGTTTAACCCCCAATTTAAGAGGGATTAATGCATCAATGAGATCATTTTTCAGTGAATTAGTGCTATGAGAAGCCAGCAGCAGCATCCAATAGGAAACAATAACACACCACCCTCATGTTCAAATAGCGTTTAAAAATGACAACAGTGAAACTGTACATAACAGTGGTTAAAATAAATTATGGTACAGAATTTATATCCATGATTGTGTGCTTCAACGTTCAGTCTTTTGATTTGATGCTAAGAGAACTTACCTGTGCCACCCTCAATAAAATGAACAGCGAATCGATAATGCCTCTTCATCAAATGTTTCTCAGTGGCCTGGACACTCTTGAGGCAGAGGGGACAATTGTCATTGGTTGCCAGCTTGAAAAAGTTGGCGTGTGAGGTGAAGAGACACTGCGTGTCTGGAAAAAAAAGATTACATGTAGATAATCAGATCAGTAATCAAGTAAACAGTATCATGTTTAACAATGAATACACTGATTTAACACATCACACTGGAGTCACTAGCAGTGGTCACTGGTGGTCACAGAGTTCAACTTCATTTATGCGCAAGGTCAGATATGCATACGGAAACAGGTGGAGCCTTATGTCTGTACTCCAGTTAGAGCATGTCTTCTGAAAGCTTACAGATACGGACAAAACAAAGCAGTACCACGGGAAATTGTCAGGGGGCAGTGTAGCCAAGTGTTCAAGCCAGACAACCACAAGACACAAGGAGGAAAAATCCACATCGGTGGAACTTTTTGAGGAGAGTTGGTAAGAAACTACAGACATTCATATGTTACTTCGCCCAGAGCACAGGTACAAACAGTCGCGTTTGCCTCTTTCTTGAGAGATACATTATCAAAGCCTCCCCCACCATCAACACGTTTGTTGTTGTCAGAGACTCTCGAATCTGTGCTGCCCTCTAGTGGATGTATTGCTTAACAACCATGCCAATGTAAAGCTCACATTAAAGGAAGTGGGCAGTGACGGTCACATCATTTAAAATAGACATAGCTCTTCTCCTAAGTAAAGGCTGCATAAATTAGCCTTAAGTGGAGACAACTTCATTATCGTAATTTTATTTGCTCTACAAAGGAAGTGAATGCATTGATTTTAGTACTTATTGTTAAATGCAGTCTTACCAGCAGAATAGCAGGACGTTCTTTCAGCCGTTTGTGCATAACTTGAGTCTGAGGCTACCAGGCTGGCATCAGCAGTAGGAGTACTCTTGTTGGCATGACCTGCTGCAGAGAAAAGAACAGAACATAAAATAACAATATACGAAAATTATTTCAACTTTCTTTTGGCAGAAAGGGGCATGATTTAAAATTATTGCCATTATTCCTCTTGAGCAAGCTGGTGGCATCGCAGAAAACAGAGGAACATCGGCCTTTACTATCATTATGTACAACTTCTTTTTTAACCAGTGAATAACATTTTGATGAGCTTTAGGGCGGCTGTGGCGGAGGGGGAGAGCGGTCGTCCTCCAACCAGAAGGTCGACAGTTCGATCCCGGTCTTCCCTATCTGCATGCCGAAGCATCCTTGGACAAGAGGCTGAACCCGGAATTGCTCCTCACAGAAGAAAAGTGCTGCCAATACATGCACTGTATGAATGCATGTGTGAACGGGTGAATGGCAAAAATGTACTGTAAAGCGCTTTGAGTGGTCATTAAGACTAGAGAAGAGCTATATAAACACAAACCATTTACCATTACTTTACAGAGGAGAGGAGCTGAATGCATTGATTTTACTGAAGAGAATCGTGTTCAGAAAAGCAGTCTTACCATGAGCGGTGGAAGTTTTTGCAGCCGTTTGTGCAGAACTTGAATCTGAGGCTACTGGGATGGCAGCAGCAGTAGGTGTACTTTTGTTTGCATGACCTGATGTGGAGAAAAGAACAGTTCATAAAATAATAATATACCAAAAATCACTGCCATTTTCTTGTGGCAGAAAATTACATTGTTCAAATAATTGCCATTTTTCCTCTTGATGAAGCCGGTGGCATTGCAGAATACAGAGGAACATCAGCCTTTACTGTCATTGTGTACAACTCCTTTTTTAACCAATGAATAACATTTTGATGAGCTTTACACAGGAGCTGGATGCAATTATTTTACTGAAGAGAATCATGTTCAGAAAAGCAGTCTTACCATGAGCAGTGGAAGTTTTTTCGGCCGTTTGTGCAGAACTTGAATCCGAGGCAACCAGGATGGCAGCAGCGGAAAGAGTACCTTTGTTTACAAGACCTGCTGTGGAGAAAAGAACAGATCATAAAATCACACTGTAGAAACAAACACTGCCATTTTCTTGTGGCAGAAAATTCAACTATTCAAAATTATTGCCATTTTTCCTCTTGAGGAAGCCGGTGGCATTGCAGAAAACAGAGGAACCTCAGCCTTTACTATCATTATGGACAACACTTTTTTAAACCAACGAATAACAGTTTGATGAGCTTTACACAGGAGCTGAATGCATTGGTTTTACTGAAGAGAAAAGTCTTAAGAAAAGAAGTCTTACCATGAGAAGTGGAAATCCTTTCAGCTGAGGCTACTGGGCTGGCAGCAGCAGGCGTACTTTTGATTGCGTGACCTGCTGCGAGAAAAGAACAGAACATAAGACGACACTTCACTAAAATCCTTGCCACTTTCTCATGACAGAAAATGGCATCGTTTTTCCTCTTGGGCAAGCCGAGGTCCTGACATTGGTGAGCTGTGGTCTTGTCAGCTGGCTACTGACTACAGTTGGCAGCTGCCAGCCCTCCGTTGTGGGGGACATGCCAGTAAGCAGCTGCCAGAGTTGAGTCACTGCTTTGAACATAGCAACCATTGTCCTTTCTAACGTGGAGTAACCATGCATTCAAGATATGTGTTTTAGACAAAATTTGTGGTATAACACACTTTGCTGAGCTGTTTTTCAGAGCAGTCATTTCTACTTGTGACTATAGGGGAAAAAATAAGGAGTTAATGATAACTCACACAAAACCAGGAGCCTGAAACTTAAGCAACATAACTCAACACTTCTACTGGGACATGTCAAAACATCTTCTTCGAAAAGATCTACTGAAAGCTGAGACATCTTACTCGTATCTCCACATGTATCATCTTTTTATTGACACACACACACGTTTTATAGGTCGACGGGGTGACTGCTTACTGGAGTGAGCAGCATGAAATGTGTTGGTGATTTGTTAAATCATGTCTGCTACTGTCTCTCCTGAAAATTGCCCACCGCTTCGGCTTTACCACATCACAGGCAACAAGCTCACAGCTTCACTTCAACCGCACATTTGAAAGAATATCGAAGGGGTGCCACGGTGAAATGGGAGAGACATTATTTACCGTTTTACACTCAGGTGAAAACTTAGAATAAGGTGACCAACTTGAATATGCGCTGGTTTCCAGTGTTGAGCTGCTGATGTGTCTATTGTTTATGTTGTACAGGGTTTTGCTTTTACATATATTTGAGCACAATGCAGTGTCACTATGAAGCGGTGAATTAAAAGTGCTAAAATAGGTCTGGGCTTCACTGGTGTGCTACTGTTGCTTCAGATATTCCTCTGCTGACTGTAGATCTATACTTATTTTACTGTTATACTTAACAAGCTGAAACTTAACAAACAGCAGCAGATAAACTGTTTATAATACTACGACTACTACGTGTAATAATATAGCATTTTATTTAGCATACATTGCAGCTCAATCGGCGGGCCAGGTCTATTAGCTGCAATTTAATATAAAACAATCCTGATGGTGTTTTTACTCGTGTGTTTCACCTAAATTGTACGAATTGTTGTTTTCTTTACACTAGAATTGACCCTTTATATTGAAATACTCTATATTTACATCGGGAGCGGGTTCTCTCTACGGAGGCCGCCATGTTTAGTTTTTTTTTTACAGTAGACCAAACTGGACAAACTAAACACGTTTTGAGTTTTTAAAGCTGCTTTGAAACATGCACTGGACTCCGCGGATCCTCCACATTCTCTCCGGAGGAGGAGGAGGAGGAGGTGCATGTGTGAACGCAGATGTCCGAGTGAGACGCTCCGCGGTTTCTACGGACTGTATCCGCCTGACCTCCTAGTGTAAAGTCCGTCGACATCTAGGAGCAGTCGATGGGTGAACACAGCAGGGATCCCCCGCTGGAGTCACACACCTCTTAACACGAGTGTAACCACATCTGGCATTAGCCTAAACTGCACTTGGGGGAGTTTCAATTGTTTTCTTCAAAGCTAACAGCATTTCAACTATCGTAGCTAAACAAGCTAGCAAACAGATTAGCCACACCAAGCTGGCGAAAAAAATGACATTACATATGAGTTAGCATTGTTAGCGTTGTTTGGAAGTTTACAGGTTAGTGTGCTGAACAACACGTAAGTGTCGTTGTGATGAACCGACCCTTTGTTTGCGGTAACTTGGACAGGAGCACCACATCCAGCAGGGAGCGGTAGCGGTTGTTTTCGTCCTTCAAGCGGGAGTTCTGCTCCTCGTATCCGGCCAATGTTTTCTCAAAGGCGCCAAGGACGTCAGACACAGCCGTCTGCAGCCTCTCGGAGACAAACGACTTTAATTCTTCCATTTGACTCATGTTTTCAGCGTTAGTCTTCGTCTGGGACTCCACGTTCACCGGAACGATAAACATGTGGCATCGGCGGAAAAGGCGGAAGTAAGGAAGTCTGAGTGAAACTCCAATTTCCGTTTGGTGCTTTCAAAGTAAAGGCCCCCTGATTATTTTAATTAGGTTATTGTTGTGTGGGCAGCCAGGCAGGTTTATAAAAGAGCATATGAACAACATTTCACCCACATATTCTTTTATTTGACAGTGTATTTATTTTTGGCTTTGAAAGGAATGACAGTGAGAAAAAAATCATCAGATTAAGATTTACTCTAAAACTTGATTGTTTGATTTGATTTAATCATGCAAATGTTTTTTAATAAAATCAGTTAAAAAAAAATACAGATATGAAAATGTAATGCTGATATCAAACTATTTGTAAGATCCAAACATACAATACCAAAACAGAATAGACAATGAGTAGTAGGAACTATGTTATGTGCAGATTATTGATCCGTTAGACTGTCTATTGAGTGTAATTCTAAACTAATTCTAAACTTCCTCTTCTCATGGTAATTATAATTCTGTTCTGTTTCTGTTAAAGGTTCAGTGTGTAAGATTTAGATGAAAGGGATCTATTGGCAGAAATTGATAATAAAATAATCCTAGTGATGTTTTCACTAGAGTGTAAATCATCTAAAATGTACGGAATGTTTTCTTTACCCTCCAATAGATCCTTTATATTCAAATGCTTTATATTTACATTGGGAGCGGATCCTCCCTACGGAGGCCGCCATGTTTTTTACAGTAGCCCAAACTGGACACAGTAAACACCTTTTGAGTTTTTATGACAACTGAAGGCTACCACAGGTTCTCTCTCAAAAAGCTGCCACGGGGGAACTGTAACAGCATGTCCTCAGTATGTTTTCACATGTTCCTGTGATCCTGAGGGGAGCACAGAGTAAAATCTCGTGCATTTCCTGGAGGAGGGGTCGCAGGTGGACCCATATGGACAGCAGTGCAGACCATCTGAGCAACACTGGCCCTGAAATCAACACAATGATGTTACAAAACAAACTAGATGAGTAAATGAATGCATTAAACAGTGATAAGCAGGCGCTAGTTGTGACTTTTATAGTGTGGTGGGTATAATTATGTGCTTTATACCCCACCTACCCAAAATGCTCACTGTCACATCTGTGTCGCTGTCTCTTTTATTATGTGATCAAAAGAATATAATGTGATAACAAAATAAATATATATATATACATACATAGGTCACACCAAATCAAATTTTATTTAACAGTTGCACAAAATGCACAATCCATACCAGTGGGTGGGGGCAGCAGGTCCACTGGCCTTTGGATCCTTTGCAGCAAGTCATCCCGTCTGAGCAGTAAGATTTGGAATCACAGCGAACCACTCCAGCCTTGGGGGACCTGTCACTGGCCTCTGTTAGAGCTGTCATAGGTGTCTGAAATATAAATACAAACAGATTATTATACTCTATTATATAAATATGAAGGAGTTCACAAGTGTGCTGCGCTGGCGACCTGGCCAGCTTGTACCCCACCTCTCGCCCAATGTCAGCTGGGATTAGCTCCAACTCCCCCCGCGATCCTCAAAGGGATCAATGGTATGGAATCTATACCAGTGATCCTTTTGAGGATCTACAGTATACTATCGATAATGGATGGAGGAAATTAACAAGCACCAAAAAAAGTTAAATCAGTAACTAGAGTAGATTTCTAGAGTCGTGTTTCTGGCCTACCTTTCTAATGTAAGACCAATATTGACTTTAGCTCTTTATTTGCTCTGTTTTGCAGTTTATTCCACTCCTAAAACCGCAAATATCTGTTTTTTACGTGATATAACACATCAAGTTTAAACTTAACGAAAATAGAAATCTGTAGATTTTAATTAAAGCTTAAATTTGTTATTTTAACCTTCAAAAAGATTTAGTGTTCATGCTTGTGTTCAGAAGCTGAAGCCTTTCAAGCTTTCTCTCAGTGGATGATGAATGAAAAAATCAATCCCAGGATAGGCTGCATACACAGAATGTGACGAATAGTGTGATGTGTCCCACCTGCTGAAAGCTGACCTCGTCGTCTGGAGGTGAAATGAGAGAGGCGGGGACTGACGACAGAGCTTGTCTGGGGGTGAAAGGATATCTCAGGCCCTCCCTCACACAGTGGGTGTAAGTGACGTCACAGTCAAAGCCATATGGGCAACAGTGGTAGCCATCCAGACAGCAGCGGCCCTGTAAGCCACATATTATGTACAACAATGAATACAGTGTAGAACCATTACTCCATAGAGATGTCTGTTTGGAGAGTTATTCAAAAACTTGAGTTGCAAGTTAATGTTGCATCAGTGTAGTTTCAGTGTGTAAATCAACTCACAGGAAAGTAAGGGCAACAGAACCAGACACCTGTGGGGTGTCTGCAGCAGGTAGTGCGATCTGGACAAGTGTGGTAGCCGTCGCAATAGACGACTGAGCTCTTTGATGCCTCTGGGACGTGGTTGTTTGTGAGCTCCTGCAGGGGAGAAACAGGTAGAACAAGAGAGGCCGGTTCCTCTGCAGCCTCCTTCTTCCTCATGGGTATCTTCATCCACGGCTGGCCCTGTTGCTCACACATCTGGGCGGCCAGGTCACAACTAAAGCCCGAGGGACAGCAGTGAATCAGGTCTGTGCAGCACACGGCCTGGAGACACACATGAGAGAATTAGAAAGAATTAAGAATTAAAAAGGTTATGTTATTGTTGTGTTATTAAGGATGCAGCGCGGGTCGTGGAAGAACCCGTTAAATCTGAGTTCAGATTTAGGAAACCTTCTTTTAAACTTTTTTTAACATTGCGAGATATTGCATTTGCCAACCTTTTCCTTGATTTCTCACAGAATGAAAACAAAATCGGGGATGTTTCGGGGACTGATATCTTTGAGTCCAAATTGGTGCAGATCCAAACAACAATTTAAAGAGCAACCTGAAAGTTACATCTTTTTTTTTTAACCAAATCAGTCTTGTTTGAAAATGAGCATTTAAAAGGTTGATTGATTTCACAGCATATTAGGGGAACATTTTTGAGCAAACAGAAGTGAATTTCAGCAAAGCTTCAACAATTTTTTCCCAGGATTGTGTCATATTCCGTCATAAAAAGGGAGTCTTCTCTACCGCGATATGTTTAGCAGTAGTTAGTCACATGTCTGAGCAGTTGTGTTCGAGGAAGTTGGAGTTTCTATAGTTTTACACATTGCATTTCGCCACTTGTGATCCTGCTGAATTATAGTGTTTGTGCAGGCTTTCCTAGATAGTGATTCACTGATATCTAAACCCTTGTAAGTCAGGTCTAGTGAATCTAAATGTGGTTTCATATGAAGACTCTTGGGTCTTGGCGGAGGTATGCACCCTACTGACTCCCATTCTACTTGGCAGTTCCTTCGCGGGTGATTAATCAGACTTACATTTGGATAAGGACAGCAGCTATAGCCATTTGTAGTCATACAGCAGGTGTTGTCATCCTTGCAGACTGTTCCGTCAGGACAGGTGATGTCGCAGGACGCAAAGTCCCACACAAACACCCCCATTAACAGCCACACACTGATCCTCAGCATCTGCAGAAGAGAGTAGAAGCAGAGGTAAATCTGATACATGCATGTGCAGTGTCAGGATAAAAATCACCAGCCTAAATTTACTGTAAAATTAGGCTGAAATTTCTGTAAATCATGACCCACCATTTTCTTCACTTGTACTTTCACTTTTGTTTCAGCCTGTAGTAAAAAGCGTCCTGTTTTCCAGAGCTGCCTCAGTGAACACAGAGAAGCAGCAGGTCTGAGAGTTAATGAAAAAACTACAAAGCAACTATATTCTGGTCATAGAAATAAACATCTCAATGCACATTCACTGATTTGTTTTTTAAATCACTTACCGTCAGCCAGTGAAGTTATTCGACTCCTTCCTGTACTGTACTCACACTTCCTTAAACTGAACAACAGGAATACCAGTCTTTATATGGAAGGTTGGTCCCTCCCACTGAATAAAATCTGACAGCTGAACTCAAACGTATCACGCCGCTTGGGTCCTGTGACTGTCAGAGATGAGGACAGTCAAGCGTTTCAGTTCATACTGACCACACCTAGACTTTTACACGAGGATTTGAATAATCATTGTTGCAAGACACCCACACTCCCACTCACACACTCACTTCGAAGATGAATCACAACCCCACATTGCCCTTTGCTATCATTACATTGTTCAGTCACAAGACCTGCCTGTAAAACCTCACACTAACAAACTGGTGATACCTGGCACGGATTCTTATTTAGACTCAGTTTTCCTGAACTTTACTTTAAATTGACTTAAGAAAAGAATTATCTAATATATATCTTTAACAATAAAAACTTCATTCATAGAGAACATTTCAGCACAAAGTACAAAGTGCTACACAACAGAAATCAAATGGTTACGTTGAGAAAAAAAGTACATATATAATGATGGTAATAATAATGACTTCCTGGCACCTTAAGTCAAATCAGGAATGTGCCTTCCAAAGGAAGTACGATTTTAGCTGAGACTTTAAGAGGACACGGTCTCAGACAGCCTCATTTCCTCAGGCGATTCACTCCTGAGCCTTGGGGCCCTGAAGACGTGCTTTAAGTTTCTCCTTTTTCTAAAGCTTTTACAAATGATTGACAATGGCTCTTGATATCTTGTGTGCCCGACTAATCTTAGTTATCTATTACAACACATCTTGATGGGAGTTTTTTCTTCTCTCCTAATGTTCAATAGTTTTATCCTGTTTTTTGTAACATTTAAATAAAAGTGCGTGTGTTTTGTTATTATCCATCTTGTATAATAATATGAAAAGGGCAATTCTGCATAAAAAGTGTCTTTGCTTTTCAATACTTGAAGTGTACTTTCATAATTCCCCAGCATTTATGCATGTTGAATCCTGCATTTAATCTAAAGAGAGAACCGTTTCCCTCCATTGAATAGACAATACAAATCTTTAAACTGTAACAAAAGAGGAAATGTATGGAGACATAGTAAAATACAGATGTGTTGCTCTAGTGCTTGTTGATATTAAAACCAAACTGGGTCTATGAGCCTCATCAAGTCATAAAGCTATAAAAATCGATTTATCAAATCATTTATCAATGAAGGAAGCGCAAAAAAAGATGGAGAAATAACAGCAACAAAGGCTAAAACAACACTTTATTCATTGCCATTGTTTATACATTTACACTTCAGTGTAACAACCCATCTAACGGAACAGTCCTCCCTTGTATAAATATTGTGACTGTGCAGCTCACATTTCTTATCACAGGTCCAACTTCAATATGAGGCTGGCGAGAGACAACAGGTGATCAGTTCTGCATGCATAACACAGGCACAAGCGTATCAAACTCATGTAGCAACAAGAAATGTCAGATCTCAGGTGAGAAGCAGAGGGCGTGAACTCCTAAGAGGGGCCAGCACACTGAAGACAAAAGCCAGTGCCAGCCACACAAATCTCAGAGCTGAGGGGTTGGAAAGAAGTGGGATTCACTTCAGTTCGGTCGTCGACTGTAACTCAAAGAACAACCATCTACGAGAAGCATGGCGATAAAAGTAAACCAAAGATATGAACCGGTAGTTGCCACTTTGAGGGACCGGTGGGTCGCCGTCGTTTACCCCCCAGCATTCCATGTCTGTAGGTCTCCTTGATCAGATGCGATGACCTAGGCAGGAGGGGAGTTTTTGGCGGTCAGGGCATAAATAACACTACTAGTGACCAGCCGGGAGACGGTGAGAACGGTAAAGCCACAGTTATTAGTCGAGCTCCAGGTCCGACTGAGGTGCTGCCTTCTTTTTCTTTTTTCTGCCATGTTTCTTGTGCTTCTTTTTCCTCTTCTTCTTGGATTTGTCCTGAACACACAAAACAATTAAGCACAAGGCGTTTTCTTTTGCAAACAGCATCCACTTCACAGCTGGATCAACAACACTGGTCGGTTATACTGTAGTGAATTTATGGTAGAGTAGACAGACGATGCTTACAGACATGCACTGAATTAAAAAATATTCTCCTGAAATTTCTCGCTGCATGTGAGAACTCAAGTCAGCTGCTGCGAACATTTTCCAGAATTTCTCCGGCCAGCCCCCCAGTAAAAACTCTGGATTATGTCCAAATGAGCCAATGCGAGAACACAGCAGGAGATCCTCAAGAGGAATTATCTTAAGCGTCTGGGCATGTTGATGAAGTTTAACAGAACAGACGCAAAACCGGAAACATAATACAATAATTTCAGGATGAAAAAGAGGCGTCGTACATGTAGAAGACGCTGACAAAGATGTCAACTTGGAAAGACAAGATTCGATAGCTGTTGGTGATAAGGGACGATGCCGGTTAATGTGCTTTAAACAAAAAAGATTTCTGTGTTTTTGCAAATGTGTCTGGGCGGAGAATCTCCTGCTGCGTTGTTCATGTGTGACATTCAAACTCCGGAGGAAGACCGGACCTCGTTGTACGGACATTTTCTGGAGTTCATGTCTGAAAACGGCTGCAAAGGCACAATGATTTCTCCTCAACAGCTTTATTTGGACGTTTTATTGCAATTAACTCTTAACAATTGAAATTCTTCCATCACAGCTATTAATCATTGCTACAGTCATCCGATAAAAATCAATATCCTATCTGTATTTGATCAAGCTTAAATCTTGTTTGTACACTAGAATGGAAATTAAATAAATTGCTCACTGTGATTTTGTCTCTTTCCTCGCTACTTCTCTTTTTCTTCTTGGCTTCAGCCTGTGGTTGGGAAAAGTTTAAAACGAGACCATAAAAATCCCATTTCATGCAACTGTATTTCACAATACTGGTATTGCCACAGATATATTCATCAGCAAAAGTTGTTAGGTTTACAACAGACTTGTACACCTGACCAAACTCAAAATGTCAAATGTTTCTGGACGAGATATGACTTCTTCTCAGTTGTTGAGCAAAACTAGGAAGCATCTCATATTCATGGTCAATTGCCTTTCTAAATCAGCAGCAGTTTCTTTTTCCAGGTGGAAACTTTGACGAGATAAAATTGATATCCTGCAAATTGATCCAGAAATCTCTTACAGTCTTTCTGATTTCACTTCAACCTTAGCAGGTGCGTTTGTGAGGAACCTTGGAAGTGCGGCGTTGTCTGCGTTTGTTTTGAATGATCGGTTCCCAAGTCCCAAACCTTTCTCTGTACATGTGATAGAGTGAGTAAGAGTGTGGGGAGGAATACATCTGAAACCGTACTCGGGTTATTGCGTAAATGAGCAGTGCACTAGATGCTAACCACAGACAGTAGTTTCTTGCAACAGAGTAAACCAGAGGTTAATCGCACTTTCACATCAGTCGGCAGTATAAACAAACGTGATTGGCCAATGGGCTTAAATGGTCTATGATAATATTTGGTTTTTATTTAATACCAAATCGACTAAAATATAAAGCATCTCGTAGACTCAAACTTAACTATACAGTGTGTAGTATTCCTTTAAATAAATAATTGCGGTATGAATTTGATTAAATGAGATGAAAGGAAGGAATACTTTCTGTTGTAATAAGGAGAAATTAGATGAAAAACAGGAACATAGAAGAGGAAGGCCCAATGATGGATCATCTAATTTCACTCTGCATTTGACTGATTTATTAATCGCAACAGGAACTTCTGGTCTACACATTATAGAGGCAGGTAGAGAAAGAAACGCTATGTTGAATTTTTCCAACATTTTATTGCATATCACATACATATAATAAACCTTATATGAATAATACTTACTGCCTCTTCCCCCTCAGACTCCGCAGAGGACTCTGAAGACGAGTCTTTATAACTTCGCTCTACCTTCCTTCTTCGCCTGCGGCTCTTGTCATCCTGATTTTAAATAAGAAATGCAACGACTTTAAATTCCAAAGCTAAAACGTATCTGTGGAAATAAACACATGGACAGCAGAACTATTTCCATCAAAAAGTTAGTTACTATACAAGTCTAAATTACCTTGTCTTTGTCCCCTTCTTCCTTGATTCTTTTCTTTTTCTTCTTGGAAAAAAAAACATTTAGATCATCCTTATAAATTTTTTGTATCAGTAACTCTATTGCTCAATTGTTTGCTATAATTTTAAAGCACATTTAAAAATAACAGTAATTGATCCAAATGAATGTGACTTTACTTAATGCTGGTTTTACTACCAGAAAATACTGGATTTCTAAAACAAGGGAAGCTATAAGAAAGAGGAACCTTGATGTCAGCATCTGATTCTTCCTCTGAGCTGTCTGAAGCTCTCCTGGCTGTCGGCTTCTTTCTCTTCCGTTTTTTCTTCACACTCTTCTTTTCATCCTGTAAACAGAAATGAAATCGGTTTAATGCTGCAATTTGTGGAAGACAAAGCTGTGATGTTGAGCCATAGAGCAGGACTGCTCGAAGAGGAGATTAGCCTTTTTAAAACTGATCAGTTTGTATTTAAAGGGCCCATATATTACACCTTTCTAGGATTTAATTTGAGGTATTTGTATGCCCAAGATGATATATCAGTGGTTTTAAGTCGAAGAAATAGCTGCAAGGTGCATTTCTAAACAACCAATTTGCTCACACCACCGCTCCTCTTTTCAAATCCCTATTCCTCACATTAACCTACAACTGAGCAGTCAACAGTTTATTTGATCAGTCAGTATTGTGCCATCAAACAGAGCAGCTTTGGGTATTAAATGACAACTTGTTTTTTGTCTTTATTCACAGGAACGATGTCTCTAAATCACAAAATCCAAAACATTTCATTTTCTCTATCTGAACCCATTAAAATAAATATAGAAATTCCTTCGAGGTGTCGCTGAGATATCACGTTCATGATAGTGGGACAGATCAGGACATCCCTAAGTTTGGTACTACTTACCTCATCTTCAGATTCGGAGACGGAACTGCTGGAGGAATCAGAACTCGATGAAGAAGAGGAAGATGAAGAATGCTTGACCAAAACACAATGAAAGCAGGGTTCATTAGACTTGAGGTTATTTGCTTCTTTGAAATTGGAACATTACATTGGCAGGATTCAACTGAAGACCATTTCAAAGAACAACAATATGTGTGTTGGATGGTAAAATGGCAGAGTTGGCTATCGAAATAGTGGAGGTCTCTCCTCACCCTGTTGGATTTCTTCTTCTCTTTCTTCTTTTTCTAAAGACAAATAAACACAAAAGTATGTAAAGACAAGTTTTAAGAGTGAAATCATTCAAATGTCAGGTGACATTTTTTTTATACCATACCTCTTTTTTCTCTTTCTTCTCCTCCTTTTCCTTGTCCATCATCTTTTTCTCTTTCTCCTTGTCAATACCAGCCAACAACTTCTCTCGATTTTTTGCGAGTTCTTTTTTCCATTTCTAGATAAAGAAAACATTAACAATTTAAAAATATATATATTCTTCCACAGTGAACTATAGTGATTATTAATAGTCAATATGTCAAGTGATAAAAACATACCACGTTCATTTTATCCTCAAAGTCAGCCAGGGCTCGAGAGCCCTTCTTCTTCTTTTCTAACTGCTCCTTTAACTCTTCCCTAAAGAAAATGAATCAGACGGAATACAAGTTATTGTGTAAGTTTTTCATGTCAACATTTCACTGGCTGCTTCTCAGTTGAATTTTTGTCTCATGCAATGTTCAAAAATTATACAACTTAATAAAATAAATTTGAAACTAATTTTTCAAGAGATCAGAGTAAACGAAGATTCTTGTGTTTTCCTATTTGTACTTTGTCCCTTTGATATAGAATTGAAAACATCGCACTTTCCCCCCTCGCAATGGCAAATAATGCATTAAAATTTGCCTCCATGTGGCTCATATTGCAGATATTTTCACAAAGGCGATCCAATCATCTGAACTGTATCTGATATGACAATTTACATGCAAGGATTAAGAAAATGCGAGGAAAATGTCGCGTCATATTTTCACTTTTGTTACCAAAGAGCAAATGTTTGCCACTGGGAAGGTCTGTCCGCGACTCACCATGTTGGTCGAGGTCTGCTCAGATAATCCTGGATGCTTGGTCCAGCGTTCTGTACCGGCCCCCTGGCTCGTGCAGCAGCAATGGGGTTAATATAAGCCTGGCACACCAAACAGAGGAAAGCATGTTACACACTTCTTATGGCGTTAAATGAAATACAATCTACATTAGGCACCAAGATCAAACAGTATAATGTCATAATACATCCATATAACGAGGATCAAATGTTATGAACATGTGTTTAAAGTAGGGCAAATAAAAACGGATGCATTTAATACCAAAAAGGATTAATTCATGCTTTAGAGCAAATATTAAATTGACCACAGCAGATTTAGTTAAATGAAGCTTATTCACTTTCAATGGAGATAAAAATCCTTCATTTTAATATTTTGGGGCCTTTTTTTAAAACCGTAAATAATGCAAGAAAAACACATGTGCAACGAAAACAAGGTGTTAACGTGGCAACTCGCTGCCGCAAAACCACTGGGCTAATATCACACATTGGCTCCCTAGCATTAGCTTCTCTTGTCGTTAGGCTCTTGTTTTAAAATCACACTGCGGTGATCGGGTTTGCATCATAGACTGTAAATAAAGAGGTTTGTGTGCGGCTCTGCAGAACAACACTGTGCGCAGCGTCACCACGTCAAAACACTGAGCTAAAGCTAGCATCTACTGCTAGTGCAGCTCCACTGCTGCTAGGTGCCGCTAATGCTTTACTCCAACATGCAACGTGACAGTTAAAACCTGCATTAACTTGCATCGATCGAAAAACATTTGACCGCATTTGCGAAAGAGTTTTTTTTTTTTAACGCAAGGTTTAAATGTGCACCGACTAGGCCCAACACAAGAACACAAGGCTGGCGTACACATTAGCCGCTGCGCTAACGCTGCTTTTGATTAGCATGCTCACCGAACGTGCTAAGCTTGCGGGTAATTTAGTGACAGAACTCACCACTCGATTGTCTCTCTTGCCCATGTCAGGTCAGTGCGGAGGAGACGTGTCCAACAGAGAGACAGACATTAGTGTTACCTTGCTAACATTGACGTAGCCACATCAGGCTCTATGTTTATTTCTCTTCTTCGGCTGCTCCTGCTGCTTCCACTTCTTCTTCTGGGGAGTTCTCCACCGGCGAACATCTCACGTATCGCTCTACTGCCACCCTCTGGGCACGGTTGTCACTGAAACAATTTAATTGAAAAATGTAAATGTATTTTAACTATAAATTTATTATAACACGTTTCATACTATATATAATCATTATTGTTGTTAATATTATTAACAATAATATTAACAAATAAATAGCAAGCATTTTAAACAAATGATAGATTTGAGATTTTATTTAGCACAGATTAAAATAATACATGAAATAATCATGAAATAATATTATACAGTGGGGAGGCAAAAACCCAGTTGGCTTAATTTGAAGCTTCTACCTAAATATTGTTAAAATGTCAAGAAATTAGAAAATACAAATTTGACGTACAGAAAACAATAAGACTACCTATGAGAGTCAACAAATTAATTATCATGTAGTGTTGTAGTGACATTTAAAACAATGTTATTTTAACATTATAAATTACATGAATGGTCAGAAGAGGTTTTTGTTAAAACCAAAATGGAGAACGAACAGTCTCGAGTTTTACCATCCAGAGCACTGGACCACCTCTAGTGGTAGAAACCAAACACTTCCACTCAGTTCCAGAGTGAAATATAAAGTGTCCTCTTCTGTCTTTGAATGCGTTTTCTTGTTGTGCAGCCCTTTGTATTTTAACAATTTGTTTTCTTGTTGTGCAGCATTTTATAATTTGTGTTGAAAAGTGGTATATAAATAAAGTTGTTATTCCTATCTGTGTGATCTGGAAGAGGTCAAAAATGAAATGCACTTTTTGTTATATTGTTGATTATAACCTACACACAGGCTTCTCAGTAAACTGCCTGGAGAAGGTCTTGAACTGTTTTTTCTATTTCTGATCAATGTGGACATCAGTTCTCGTTTACTCACCATGGTTCAATTAGCTGACAGCACAGAAAGCGCTTTACGTTTGATGCGTTAAAGGCGCAGTCAATGTCAAAGTTATGTTTCATGTGTTTAATGTCTACAGAGAAAGATTGTGCTCTAATTTATAAGCGACAGTCCAACATGTATGAAGGTGCATCTGTTCTTTTGCTGTGACTGCATGACGGCATGACTTACAGTTACAAGTTGCTGCATCTGGTGTACACATCCCAAAAATAAATGCATTTGAACGATTATCAAGCTTATAAACGAGTCGACAACCTTCGTAAAAAGCTGCTTTTTATTCAACTGGTGCAACACAATAATAAGACACCAATGCCTGCATTCATACATAAGTATAATGCCATGATTGTGGTGTTCCTAGTCTCAAATTTAATGTGTTAAAAACAAATGTGACACAGGAACTTGTGTGTTTGTGTGTGTGAGAGATGCGAGTTCATGTGGTGGATCAAGACACGTCGGTTTCAAACACAGCGAACGTTTTTCAAAGCTCAACAGTGGACTTCAGTTGTGTGTTATCAATACGAGACTGAAATGTTATTACAAGCTGATTAACTCACGAGGAAAGCTTTACAGTGATTGTATCAAGTGTAATGAGACGAAGGAAACCTGTTTGTATTGTAAACCTCTACGCCTAAAGTATTTGGAGCTCTCATTGCATTGTACGCACCACTGACACCAGATATGAGTCTTTATCAAATAGAAAAATTCACACAGTGCTTAAGTCAAAGCAGACAGTTATACATGGATCTACATCGTGTTCGCCATCTAACAATTAAAACGGTTTCTGGCATAAAACAGTTCATACAGGCAGTTATCTTCAGACAGTAATGACTACAGTAACATATATCTGATAAAACAGGAATGACAGTAGACGACCATCGTGGTGGAGGAACAGTTTGAAAAAAAGAAAAACCTGAAGGATGATGAAGGTGATGTGGTCAGTTAGTAGCCCGAGGATGTGCAAACTGTGTCCGAGAGATTCGGACGTCCATAACAAGAACCTGAGAAAGTTAAAGGGGTGTATGTGTGTCTGTGTGTGTGTGTGTGTGCTAGCAGCACTACCTGTTAAGAAAACCAGTGTTAAAATATGTTACTGTTCTGCAAGAACTACTACATACAAAAATACAACTCTGGATAACTTGCTTTTTTTTCCTTTGCTGGTAAAAATTGAACTTGAATAAAAGAGGACAAACTGAAAAATAAAGCAAAAAAATAAAAAATAAAAACTGTACAGAAAATAATTGTGCATTATTTCATTATAAAACCACTGTAAAATTGGTAGTCACTCTCAATCCAAAGTAAATGAAGTTCAACAAGCACCCACAGAACCCGCCCGACATTTTCAATAGAAAAAATACTCTCGCCGTACGACATTCCACTGACCCTCGCTACTCTACGTCTATTCCATTTTTTTCATGACATTTCTATGGGCTGACGATGCACGTATCAAAGGTTGTCCATCGTTGCAGCTTGTTCTTAGCACTACATACTGTACAGTACCAATGCCTATCATTTATACATTCCTTACATTGTCAAACTATTCTTACACAAATTCTATAATCATCTACAAAGTTGGTGTAATTGGTGTAAGAATATTATATGCCCCAGCATCTTAAAAAAAACAAAAAAAAAACAAGTAACAAACTTGACAGGAAAAAAAAAAGCATATAAGACTTGTCAATAAAATTAAAATTAAATACAGAATATTGGCAACAATACTATGCCAAATGTTTTCATGATGAGTAGTGCTGGTGGGACTTTCTCCACCTATTGCAAGCCTGTGCATTACTGTATCATTCAAATAGTAAATAATAATTGTATTTCATAAGGATAAAAAAGCCCATGACGGCAAAGACTAAAAAGCAAGTCATAAAACACCGAGTGAGTGGCAGGAACTTTTTCTATAAGGTTCTTTCATCATTGTCTCAGCACCGATATCAGCCCAATCATAATGATGACGACGAGTCCCTCGAAGAGTGCAGAGGCCATTAGAATCCCGCTACTGGTCTGCAGTTACTCAGGACATCCTCAAGGTGGCAGTGATATAATACATATATGACAGGAATGATAAGTCACGACATGGCAGCGAGTGGTTGGCTTGTGATGCCTTGTAATGGTTCAAAAATGGGCAGGCGTGTGCCGGAGTGCGCCAATGTCAGTGGTGGTGCACACGCCAGATCCGACGCCA
Organism: Hippoglossus stenolepis; assembly: GCF_022539355.2. NCBI lineage: Eukaryota > Metazoa > Chordata > Actinopteri > Pleuronectiformes > Pleuronectidae > Hippoglossus > Hippoglossus stenolepis. The sequence continues at coordinate 12,381,610 of NC_061499.1, forward strand.
TTCCACACGGGCTCCCGTACGGTCTGGTACCCCCCCCCCTCCACCTCAGTCGAGAGAGGGCTCTTGCAAGGCTGAACACTGGTCAGAAAGAGGCCTCTGCGTTGTGGCCTACACGGTTCGGTCCATCCACTGCCACCAGTCAGTCTGAGATGCAAGTGTCTTTGCATTGCTTCAACACAGTCCATCATCAACATTTTAAACCTAAAAGCAGCAATTACAATCCATCAGTTCATGGAAGGAGGATAGCTTTGTGCATCAGTTCAAGGGGGCGAGAGCGTTGGCGTCGTCGTTCCCGACGCGTCAAGACTCTCTTCTTCTGAGGACTTTCCCAGAGCGCCGTACATTGACTATAAAAGGTATTTGCCCCCTGTGGGTCTATTTCATGTTTCTGAGTTTATGCGCAACACGGAATCACAGTCGATTAAGCTTTTGTTTTAACGCTGAATTTCAGAAAAACATCTCTTTCTCGTCAAAGAGAAAACAAATCTCTGAGGTTGGATAGTAGATAGAATCTCATGTGTGTCATTAAAATTTGTTTTGTTTTTTTGTTAAATGCATCTGCTGCAGCTATGGACATAAACTACACTATGAATAGATAGACATTATGAAAAATGAGGAGTCATTGGAAGGAGATCAGTAAAATGTGGAGGCAGTGAGTATGGAGCAGAGTGAGCTCAGTCTTTAAGCAAAAAAAGGAAAGGGTGCAATCACAATCTAATCAAGAATTTCATGCAGAACTTAAAGCTGCTGCTCAGTCACACTCTCCATATAACTTAACAGAGCTTATGCACGTTTGCAAACAAGAAAAGTAGCTTTCTTGAAATGTGCAACACTGATACAGATACTACACAGATGCAAGGCGGTGACTGATGCCTAAGGTCTGATAAATATTCTGAATTTTGCACCCTTTCAATCAGTTAGTTTGTGTTTTGTATTTGAACTTAAAATTTTCATCCGTTTCTACAGGTTTTGTTTTCACTTTGACATTTAATATTCATCCGCCAAACAGAGTCTGGAAAATGTTAATCAACGCACTTTGATTTCACGCTGTGAAAGCAAACATGAAGCAGACGGCAGAGAAGCGAGCTGAACGCTTTTCATAGACGCTGTGTTGGATGACTGAGGGTGAGGGACGACTGTCAAGCGCTCCTCTCCTCCATAGTGGGCTTGTTGCTGGGGATGGGCTGGGCCGCGTACACACTTCTACTGTGGCTGTCCACGCTTTGAAAGTAGGCGTGGCTCAGCGCCGCGAAGGCCGATATCCTCCTGGAGGGGTTGAAGGCGAGGAATTGCTGCGGAAGACAGAATGAGAGAAGGTTGATTAAAATGACAAGAATGATCAGTTCATGTTAAACCTAATGAGCAAACCCAAATATGGTTTGTTATCAAGTTTAAAGCAATACAAAAATAAAAAATAAGGTATCCACCATTAAGAGGGCCCGTCCTTGCTCTTCCATGTCCGGAATCAAGTCTTCTATTGGCTTAGGGGGCCGAGGGGTGAAGGCACTCTGTGGAAGGGCCACTTCCTGGGGCCAGTCCTCTACTGAAGGTACCCCGACAACACTGTGGGATGATAAAGATCATCAGTGCGGCTCCAGTTCAGATCTCAAATATAATATAAATGCTTAAATAACTGGCAGCTTGTATGCATTTTGGTTGGTGAGTTTTGGAACGATGCAAAATGGTCATCATGACTGACTTTTCGGAGAGTTCAATAATGTTTTTGGTATCTTTAATCGAGTCTAAAGAAACGTACAGGACCTCAGGAGTGGTCAGAGAATACAGGGTCGATGTTACTTACTCAAAAATCTTTCCCAGCTGATCAACATCTGAGTTTCCTCGAAACAGCGGCCTGGAAAATGGAAAATAAAAACAGTTGAGTCTGAGTACTGCTGCTGAAACATTTCCACAAGTCTATGTCTATATACAGAATATTGCACTGCTATAAACTTAATGAATAAGTTTAAAACGCACATTGGCAGTGTGCAGCATTAGTTCTGATGTGAGCGTTGATGCCCACAGTGCACTGTGGATGACCAGACTTAAGATATAAGCTTTTGGCTCAAGGCGGAGAGGAATGTGTGACTCCGATGTGAACGTTTGAAGTGGCCGCACAGTCGCCGCTCGCAGATTGTGAGGCGGCGCTGGTCGTAGAGGGGAAGGAGGGAGGGATGAAAGGAGGGTGGAGAGCGACAGCGGGGCTGCTGGTGGTTCCTGCGGCTTTGGGCCGTCTTTTGCATGCCCGTGGGCGGCTGTGCCTGCCCTGGCACCCGCACAAATTCCAGTAGTCATCATCAGCACAGGGCTGCCGGGCCACCGCACAAGGCAGAAAAAGCCTATTTATCCCTTATGTGTGTCTGCTTTTGCTCTCTGTGTGAATATGTGCAGGAAAGTGGGAGGGAGAGGCGTGTGAAAGAACAGTTGGATTATTTGAACAGAAAAAGAGGGATGGGAACTAGACCTTCCAGCTGATGTTCCTCTAAAAGGAAATGAGGTGTTGTTGTTAAAGAGACAACTTTCTTTGAGCAACACAACTCTTTACCAAAATGAGATGAGAATTTCTTTCAAAATAAGAGTATGAAATGGTCTAAAGGGAACCAACTAGCTGTATGCCTTTTTTACAATTGTTCTGTTTGTTTGAGATAATCAGTCGCCAGCAGATGTCAATGTTATGCAGGACACTGACACCTGTAGGTGTGCTTGTATGCATTTGTGTGTATGGATTCTGTATCCAGGCCTCAATACAGCCCAAGTGCAACCCCACTTAACTTCAGTCAGCAGCGGCTGGCTCGCCACCATGTGTTCCCTGTGTTGCAGGAAGCTTCACATAGCTGAACACCCACACTTTCCTACAGACTCAGACACTGGGATATTAGTCACTCAGGGGTATTTTGTGCTTTTTTTCCCCAGCAACTCTCGATCACTTGCTTCAGATCAGGGGTGGAAATGAGTTTTGATTATTGAGGTCTCAAGCTAATGGAAGTCTCTGTGGGTTTTTGTTGTTGTTGCACCACTTCTTAAAACATCTGGACATTTGGAGCAGCTGTGGCTGAGGGTGTAGAGCAGTTGTCCTCTAACCAGAAGGTTGGCTGCTCGAATCCCAGCCCATGCCAATGTGTCCTTGGGCAAGATGCTGAAGCCCCCAAAAAATGCCCCCTAATGGATGCTAATTGTAAGTTGCTTTGGATAAAAGCGTCAGCTAAATGACATGTAGTATAATGTAATGTAATTTGACATTTAAAAACAGGACCGCACCACATACGCAGGTCTTTTGGGGTAAAGCGCTGCACTGAGGTTCGAAAGCCATTCAAGATCAGACCAAAGCAGTTTTGACTGTTGCAAAGTATGTATGAAGTAGAAGAGAAAAAAAATTCACCTACAGCAAAGTCATCATGCCAAAACAAGTAGGGCTGATAATTCCGAGAGGTCCATTTTTAAACCTGGAGCTGTTTGTCGGTTTGTTGGAGGGGGTATGACTGGATTCACATACTGCCGACCACTGGCATGCACACACAATCTACAGTGGAGTGCAAACGCAACAGTCGCACACACTCGAGCAAGCACACACATGCACGCACAAAAGGGGCATCTGCACGTGCATTTGCGTGCACATACAAATGCGCATACACCCACAGACGGATGGCAGTTAAAGGAGGACTGAGAATGGGTTGGGATAGGCAGCTGAGTAACGCTTCCTTTAGTGCCAACACGGCTCTGTCCCACATTCCACTGAGACAACCTCTGGAATGTGTGCATGAGTGCATGTGCACGTGCATGTTTGCACGTGAGAGTGTCAATCTGTCCGGGTGGGAAATGGAGAGAAAGAGAAATAGAGATTGAAATTGCCTTCTTCGTGTGTTAAAGCTCGAGTCAGTGTGAAGTGTGTGTGGACATGTAAGTTTGTGTTTGAATGTACTGTACAAATGAGTGCGTGTGTGTCTTTGTGTGAAGCATGCACAGACACCCACATGCACGTGAGTGTGCGCCGTTGGGTATTTATCAATCGAGCAGCAAACTGTGAGAAAGTCAACACGGATGTGGGGCCTTTCGCGGACCATTAACGCAAGACGTTCAACCTTTTCGATTGGAGGAATGTCAACAAGCAGGCGCTCTCATTCACTGGAATCATGACTCACCCTGACACTATCCCAGTCATGCAGATGCAGACTTGCATGATATTTGCTCAAATTCCTTTCACAACAAGTTTCCAACTCCTCTCTTCAGTACATAGTCATTAAAAGAGTTTTTTTTTTTTTTTGTACAATGGCAGGTTTGACTGTGAAAGTGGAGAAGAAGAGGCTTGAGGGGAAAAAGCTTTTGAAGTTTCATGAGTCATAAGAAAAATGTTTTGAAGTTAGATTTGCACTTTTCTGACTTGCAACATTAGATGACAGGGTGAAAAGGGGCCGTCACTGCTTCAATGGAGCTGCAACATGTGACAGAAAATATGCAGCATCTTCAGGCTGCTTGTTTAGTCCGGCCGTCAAAAACCAAGACATCTAGTTGATTGACAAGAATATAAAAACAAAAACAAAGCAGTGATGTCTCCTTTACAAGAAGAATCACGCAAATCATCAGAATCTGTTGTGCACCTGAGGTATTCACTCATTCCCACAAAAAGGACATTCAATTTTGTTGCCGGACCATTTGCCGTTGGCAGTTACAGTCGGGGCTGTTGTACTTGAGCTGTCAACGATTCTAATCTCCACTGCAACAAAACTGCAAATCAATAAAAAACGTGTTTTCTCGTCTGCTCTTGTTCCGCACTCTCCCCTCAATCGCCTCTTTCTTGCGCTTTCTTTCACTGCTGCTCCCAGGTGCCCTTTAATCTCTAACAGGTGGCCTTTTAAAAAGCCATCTTAATCACCTGCAGAGAGCGAGAGAGAGAGAGAGAAAGAGACCGAGAGAGAGACCGAGAGAGAGAGAGTATGTTCTGTTTATCACCATCAAAGGGCTCTGCCTTGATTCCACCTTAAGGCTTTTTACAGCTCATTGTGTCAGGGTAAGAGAAGAAGTACCCTAACCCAGACAACACAAACACACACACAGGTTTGCCAAGCTATCCTTATTAGGACTTCCCATTGACTTCCATTTATTGTGGACAGCCAAACCAAAACCTTATCCCTAACCTTAAGCATGACCAATTCAGGCACTAACTCTAACCATAATTCGCATCTAACCACTAAACTTAATCAGGTTAAGTCTTGCCACATTAGAGCTGGGCTTTAGTCCCCATGAGGTCTACTGGTCCTGACAGGGTCAGTGTTTATAGTGGGAATGGCTACACAAACACACACACACGCCTGCAGCACACACACACACCTCTCACTGCTATCAGACAAGATAGGATTGCCAGCAGTTCGCTTTGTGTCTGCTTTTAACAGGAACACTATATTCTCTTCCACACGTTAAATACACGTTGCTGTTGTTTCATGACAGTCCCTAGTTGGCAAGAAGGAAGGATGTTCACTTCAAGTGCCAAACATGATGTATGGGGTCTGAATGGGATTAAACATGTCTGAATATACACCCAGTCACCTCTCTACTGTATTAAGTGCAAATGTGACTGTGAATACAATGATTAGCAGCCTACACTCCAACTTTACGCTACTGGAAAAACAGGCGACACAAAACGGTGAATTGTGCCACCAACATCCATTTGGAATCATCTTTACAGCAGGCTGCCAAATGAAGCTTTAATGACCTTACACACATTTGCACCAACTCTGTTTGAGAAGGACAGAGTGGGGAAGGATACACCAACATTAGTTTCCACTGGAACAGGTTCAACTCCTCAAAGAGGTGAATGTGGAAAACACTGAGTGTGAGTTTTCTGGCCAATAATAAAAAAATAATGGGGAATTGAGAACAGCTTCAATTCCCCATGATGCCATGTTTCTATAGGAGATTCCCTCATTTGAAGGTTTGCTAGTATCCAACAAGCTGGACCAAAATCTCTGATTGAGACTGACGGCAATGTACAATTGAGTTTAAAGGCCATATTGAAGAAAAAAAAGGAAAGTCAAAGGAAAGACAGTCATAATATTACAAGAACAATGTTTAATCAACTGTGATGAATTAATTCGTAAATTTAATTAAAAAAATAATACATATTACAAGAGTAAAGTTTAGAAAAAAGTCAATGACCAAGTATAAAGTTGTAATTTAAAAAGAATAAAGTAATAATATTACAAGAATAAAGTCGTAATTAATTAAGATTAAAGTCTGAATAATACGAGAGTAAAGTCACAATTTTTACGAGAATCAAGTTGGAATATTACAAGAATAAAGTCGGAATAATACAAGAGTGAAGTTGTAATTTAAGGAGAAAAAAAGTCATAATATTACAAGAATAAAAATGTAACTTATTGAGAGAATTATTTAAGAAATTTAATTTCAGAAATCAGCAGCAAGGAGAACATGCTTGTTGTGGTTCACCTCCTTCTGGATCCAAGATCTCATTGTTACTTGAGAAGGCATCTGCTGTCTTTGTATTGCACCTCTCATGTAGTTTTCACTCGTCTGCATTCTGCACGGCAACACAAAATCGCTTCACCCTGTGTCACCCTTTGCCTCTTTACATTCCCACTGAGCCCAACGTGCCATACATGTGTGGTTCTGCAAGACTGGGTGTGAGGACGGTTGGGGAAGGAAGCATAAACTACAGGCAGGGCTGCTCTTTCTGGCACTTAGCCCTACCTCAGAGAAACCGTTCTTATCTAATCCACAGCACACCAGTACAAGCTGGCTGGGTCCCAGCTCTTTGGAATAAAAGACACATTTCTAAAACACACAATGAGTAATATAACGTTAGATTGATGCCACAATGACAACATTTGTCCGTATGCCCTGGAGAAGTCCTTTTTTTCTTGCATAAGCAGGCAGTTGAAGGGTTTTTTTGGTACGTTATTAGCCTGGCTCTCCAGTGTGTGAAGTTCGTTAGACCACAAACTGACAAATACCTAGACCAAGAAGCAGAATCGTGACTCGCAATGCTGCGACCACAGCAGGCAGCCTGCCATTACTGGAGTGGTTCGATAAGGCAACTGAAATGTGATTCCTCAATGCTCACAAGGGCATCTGACAGGTGTCATTTAAGGAAGCGGCGACAAGTTTAAGAAACACCCAAATAACTGATCCTGTAATGACGACAGTTGGGTTTTTAAATGGGAAAATAAAAAGTTTTTGGTGAGGAACAGAAGCAGAAGAAGGGGTCTCTTCTCGGTGGAATTCTTATGGTCCGAAAAACACCAGGTGAATAAAATTAATTGACCCCAAAGATCTGGGACATTTTCCCTAAATTATTTGAATCCGTTTTCACTTCAACGATCAAATCACTTCATGGGAAAGTGAAGATGGCAGATGACTGTTATAAGCTCTATAGTCAGACTTAGACCCCCACACCTTGTATTAACATCCGCCTTGAGTGGTCGGATCACAAGACAGCAGCTCTGAGTACATGTGTGAACGCAACCAAATGCAATCCGATCCCCTTCATGGCCTGTCTGGGACACAACGTGGCAAACATAGACTGTATTTAAAGATGGACGACATGACAGCTCATCGAAAGTGAAGCCAGAGTGTCTCGATCTCCCACCTGGTGGCTGATTGCAGTAGAGGTCATAAGTCCTGCCTGCTCCATGTTAGTTGATGGGGCATGAACTAAACTGAAAGATGGTTTCTGTCATTTTAGGGTAGTTCATATCTACCCTTATCTTATCTAGCCCTTATCTTATGTTCATTTTTCTGGTAAGTTTGATTTTAATTAGTTATTGGATGCTATAAAAACAGGGGGAAACATCGGCGCCACCTCGCTACTGCAGCTCCATTCTCCGATCAATACTGCGCAGACTCCTAATGCGAAAGATGGCCACATTCGTATACGGGGTATTTTAGCTTAATTTCTTGATAGTGGGGGGAAGTGGAATCATGTCGTCCATCTTTATATACAGTCTCTGGTGGGAATATTCTTTCAGCTGTGTGAATGCTAGTGCATCCCGACTCAGACGGGTCCAAAACAGCATCATTTGGTCATTGCAAACATGCGTTCTTTTGCATATAGAGCAAGGAAGTGGGATCCTATCACAACAGACCTGCTTAGCGCCATCTACATGTGATTGGATCACTCAGGACAGATTTTAAAACCGGGTCTGAAAAGGCGCCCTGGTCTCACTGATGTGAGAAAGTATATATCATAGTGTATGGACATGCCTTTGATGGATTAAGAGCCAGCTTGTATGTGGCAAAGACACTGTGCCAAGTTTATGTATGTTTCATTTCCCAAAAACTCAGTCATCAGCAGCTGAGGTGTAAATGTCATGTGTAATTGTGAAAGCAGAAGACAGACAGGAGACAGCAGCGGGCGACTGAGGGGATAATTCGAAAATAATGGCATGTGAATAGTGAGTAGTGGTAGTTTGGTTGCCGACCTCTAAATCCCTAAGTTTTTCTGATTTATTTCCCCAGATCTAATGGGTCTGGTGTCGGGCTCACTGAGGGACGCTTTCCCCAGTGGAAAAAAAAGACATCAGAGCTTTCTCCTGAAAGATCCCCCTCTTCTGTTTCCATGTTTTCCTCCTTCATCTTCTCGGGCTTTCCAAGAAATCAGTTCTAAATTCACTGATAAGACTACACGGGTATCCAAGTGTGTCCCTGGGATTTTTCAGATTAACATTTCAGTCAAAACGTCTCCAGTTTGCTCCGTGTGTTTCCTGCAGCTCTCACCTTCTCCTGAACATCTCAGCAAAGATGCAGCCGACGCTCCACAGGTCCACTGGTGTAGCGTAACTGGACTGGAGCAGCACTTCTGGGGCTCTGTACCACAGTGTCACCACCTACACACACACAGCAGAAACCAATTGAGACACAATTGTTAGAGTTTACATGCAAAGACAGACACACACACATCTCTTATAGTTTCTTCCTGTGTAATTTGAAGTCACTGTCTAGGGAGGGGTCTCTCTCTCTCACACACACGCACGCACACATGCGCACACGGACACACGGGGTAATGCTTCTCTGTTCCCATCTTAGGCTTACGCAAGATATGATGTCATATCTGGCAGGACACGATTCCCTGCTCCTGTTTTGGTGTAACCACGTCACACAGTCTTTCCACATTAATCCACCAGGGACACGCAATACTGTACCTGCACATACAGAATTATATATCGGTTTATTAAGTGCGCTACCTATTACAATAATGAACAATACATTGAGTTTATTGGTCTACATGAAGAGATAATGGGTCGACTTTGGCATCAATAATCCCATCCTTCCTCTTACGCCTACCAAAATAGAAAAAAAAAATACTTCCTGTTTTGCATCAAGCGACCGTACACCCACCTGAGGTATAACGGTGGCCATTTTGTGCCAATTAGCCCTGAGCATGGTTTTCAAATTTGTCCCTGTAACTCTATTGGGAGCTCTGAGTGTGTGTGTGTGTGTGTGTGTCTTTGTGTGTGTGTGTGTGTGTGTAGCCATGGCCTGCAGGAAAGCAGCAGCATTGTTAACAGCTACAGTAGGGAAAGCCTCCAGACAAAACTCACTGACCCCTAGTATGAGAGTGGACCGGTTCCAGGTGCTTTCCTTAACTCCAGATTTTTCCAGCAGCTTTTGGCTGCAGTCCCCCCTCCAGGCTCTGCAGAGCACTTATCGGGATCTCAGAGTCGGAGGTGAGTGTTTGTAAGCAAAGCGTGTGCCGTGTCACCTAGATATCTTTTATTAGATGCTCGGACTCTCTGCCGGGATATGAGGACACGGTGCCCTCATTAGACGTTATCCACAGGCTCGTAGGGGTAATGTGAGGTCAGTATCTTGAACAGGATGTTCATGGCCAAATATGAACTATTAAAGAGGGAAGCAGGTCCTCGCTTATGTGCTCAAGTGCCTCATGAGAAGTCAGATGGAGTCAGCGCTTGCATAACTTTATGGTTCACAGGCTTTTGGACATGATTCTTTCACTGGGGGAGGTAGATGACTTCAGTTTTACATGTGTTGATCAGTGGTTTTAATTCTGTCCAAAGAATGTTTGTGTGTGTGTGTGTGTGATTTTTCTCCCTGGTCTTCAATAAGTTTACTTGTTGGTCCTTCCTATGGAAGAAAGCATATCTAGCTGTGCGGCTCTATGTTTGGCAATACATGCATAGAGTCAGGTGCTCCACTTCTTTCAACACTGAGACAACAACTATTACATTTATTGCCAAAGAAAAAACATTCTTACAGACATTTGTCTTTTTATAGACATAAAACCCTTTGCTTAGTTCTTGTGTATCAGTGGTAGCACCATAGACTGTGTATAAAGATGGACGACCCATCTGCACTTCCTCCCAATATCTAGAAACGAAGCCTAATATCTGGCGTAGTAGCTACGAGGATTGAGCCGCTGTCTCGAAGTACCAACAATCGTGAGTCAGTCTCAAGTGTCAATCATGATGTTTCACCCCAAATTCTTATGGCATCAAATAGCAAAATACTATTAATATTTAGTCCGACGCTAAAATAATAAACTTTAGGTGTTTGCTTTACATCATTCACCATTGATGATGGCGGGAGATTTGGTCACAATTTAATTTGAATGCCAAATAGTAACTTGATTGAAAACATGCATGTCTCAATCTGCAAACTGTGTGATGAAGTTAAGAGCATCTGGTGTTAATACTTCCATCAGCAGTGTGAGGCTGCCCGCAGCAAAATCTAATGTTTGAGATCAAAGTAAGTGCTCTGCAGATATTAAGCGTCTTGTAAAATGTCTGGTGCAATCTGGAGTAATGTGTGCCTGCATCATTATCTGCAGATACTGAGCAGACACATCATTTCTAGCACATTTTCCAGCGTAATCGGTAACACCGGTGTTGTTAAAGGTTTCATACCCGGTGGGAAGTGTTCCACGCCGCAGCATCCCATATCGTCATGAGCAGGATTTCATTCCGATGTTAACATTAAGTTGAAGGCACCACTGTGTCTAAGTGCAGCGCTTGAAAGCTACTAGAATGGCTGGAGACTGTTCAGCTGCTTTCAGACAGGCACTGAACCTCTAGACATTTTCCTGAACTTTGCTGAATGTAAATGTCCGAGTCGGTTGCTCTGGACATTCAACTTTTACTGCCACCCCCGGAAAGGTCTGGGATATGTCAGAGTGAGCAAATGTGAGAATACAGCGGGAAAATGTCGAGTGGGCGCATTGACGACATCTCGAACACATGACAGACACGAAACTGGAAAAAAAACAAAACAAAAAGAATACAGGATGAAAAAGGAGGAACACGCCGAAGATGTCAACAAGCCGACGAGATTCAAGAGCTCTTGGTGATATGGGCTGATGCCTGCGTCGATGTGCTGTTAACAAAAACGTGTGATTTTTGCAGCAGGATTTTTTATCTTCATTTGTGCATTTCCTCAGACAAGATATTTGGTAGTTAAACTGTCTGCCCTGATCATTTGAAAATTACAAAGATTATATTATTTCACAGTAATGTCAACAAAACTTTAAACCATAAGGATTTAATAAGCCACGAGTGACAAAGAAAACATTTATTCTTGCAGAATACTCCCGACGGTCTTTGGAAGCAGCTTAAGTACCAACAATGAGTTAAGTTACCAGGCTCTGGGGCATTATTTTATTACCCACCTGCCCCAGAATTCAATGCAACAGGGGCTCCATTCATAATTACAGAGTAAGGGGGGAGTCATTGAGTTAAACCTACAATCTGACCAAACATTACCCCGAGCTGGAATTCTTCAGCCAGGCGCTCAACACACGCTGATAAGAAGAATAAAAAGTTCAGTCATATTACTTTTTTCTTCTAAACTGAATGACGCTATTAATAGAGCCCGGGGCTGCGTTTTGCAGATGTGTGACACTTTCTCATCTCCTGCTTCCTGCTTTAGTGGAAATAGGGAGGAAGTTGAGGCTCGTTGGCCACGATGTGTCGGCCGAGACACGTGACCAGAAGTGAGACACACGCTCTCAGAATGAACAGAGCGACTGTTTGGATCACTGAAGGCTTTTTAGAACAGTGAAACCTCAAAGAAAAAACATGAATGGGAGATGAGTGGCTGGCCCTGTTGTCAGGCAACAAAATGTCACAGTTTTTTTTTAACATAGGAAAACTGAAGACTGCATAGTTTTGATTTTCTAAGATTTTATTTATACTTCTTTGATTTTATCTGTACGTTTTCTGCATGTGCTTAACTTAATATCTATTTTGAGAAACCAGCATTTCAATGTTACCAGAAAAGACACACAAACGTCGTTTGAAAATGAGGATGGATGCATAAAGGACTAAATGACCCAATCGACACCTTCCTGTGAGTCTTGCAGCTAAATGCATGTGACTTCAGTTAAGTGCACAGATGCTGAAGCTCTGCACAGTCTGAGGTCAGGGCTCTTACGAACACATGAGCCTTCTAGGAAGAACCACAGATGTAGAACTCGGGGTATATCTGCAACACAGAGTTATTCGAAAACCACAAGTGCAGATTATGGCATATATATATATATATATATATATCACACATCACAAGTTCGGATGTACTCACATACACGCTGGAGGACAGACACGTTTATTGCAATCTGAAATGACACCCTGACTATATATATATACACATACATACATATATTTGACGTGGTACTTCTGATAAGGTAGGTCTTTCATGCTATCATGCTTTAAAAAGAAAAATGCATGAGTTCAAATGTCCAGTTATCAAGTGCATTTGTTGATCTGTGTTTTCAGTTGCACATTAAAATATATTGATCGTGTAAATGATGGAGTGGGGCTCATCGATCATTTTTACAAGATTCTTTTATGAATACGATATTTCCGGCTCTAGCTACACAGACAACACTTATAGTAATAATAAGTTTGATTTCGAAAAATTGATAGAATAAAAGTAATAGGAATAATTAGGGCAGCTGGTCATAATGAAACTAGTGGTCATAAGCCTTTGTGAGCATCACTTCTCACTTCCACAAAGTACTAACCATTAACTATCTATAAACAATAACCAGTTAACTGCTTTACTTAACGCTCCCTAATATTTGAAAAATTATGAACTGTCGAGCCCCTCAAACCTCAGATTCAAAAGTTTCAGTGTGCTCATTTTCGTTTCCAAACAGTCTCACCCTTTTCTCCCCACCTCTCTCCTGCAATCTCCTGTTCACTCTCTACAAAATCATCCTTCCCCGTCTGTTCCTCTAAGCCGCTGCAAGCAGTTGGAGAGCCTCTTATGTCCACGAATGCACTTTGATCATACACTCACATCTGTTATACCAAATATCTGAGAAGAATATTACCCTGGCAAAGAGAACACGCTTCGAGCTACGGCCTAACCACGCGTCCACTTACAGGGAGATGATAACAACACGTAGACGGATATAAAAAGAAAAAAGGACATGCTCCAATTGCAAAGTTGCTTTTTCTCTGTCCTTTTCCTTCCTCTTCTTCTGACTACGTTTGCATTCCTTCTCCCTCACCCCTCCGATTCTCTGTTCTGCTTCACATATCCTTTCATTACCCTCTCCCTCCTCCGTCCATGCAGGCTGCATGAACAGACACACATGCGAGTGTGCTGGACGGTCAGAGAGAGAGACAGTGAGTCAGCCTTAAAAGTGCACGACACAGCGTTTTGCTCTCAGGTCATGCAGCCGCTTTGCATTTTCTCCCCCTGTCTCCCTCTCTTCCACTCCTCATGGCTATACAGTAAAAGCTGGAGGTGGTCAGATAACGCCGGGGGAGGAATAAAAAATGGGAGAGTTGGAGTTGAGGGAGAAGGAGAGTGTGAGAGGCTGACTCTAGATTAAAGGACAACATTCTGGAAATTCCTTTCTGCTGAGAGCATCCTCCCCCTCCTCCCCCGCACTCCCCCACGGCTGCGCTCTCCTCCGCTTCGTGGAAGGAAATGGCCTCTCCTGCCCCAGAGGACCTCCAGACCTCCTGGGCTAGACCTCCAAGCCTGTCTGACATGCAGCATCCGGACCTGTGCCACCACCACCGACGCCTGGTGCACGCACTGCGGGGGAGTGTACGACGATGGGAGTGCATGCATGTGAGCGCGGGGGCGTTTGGTTTGTGTTATGTGCGAGCAGTCGCACGTGAGAGAGCACCTGCTTTTTGCCTGGGTGAAAGTGCATGGTCGCCAAATGCTTTTGTTAGTGTCTGCGAATGTATGCAAAAGTTATCTGGAGCATGCGTTTGATATTTAAAAGGGTCATGTTAGTTCAATTACAATTTGGGACATATTTCTGAGGATTTAGTTCTTATCAGTGATTAGAAAGTAGTTTCCCTTAATTATTGAGGTCTGGAGCACAAGGCAGCATCTAGAGGGTTCGGGTTCACCTCCAAACTAAGTGATTTAGAAAGTGTGATTAAAGGAATTGAACTCTAATTCACAATTAATCATTCACCAATTCATAAATATGGTATGTTGACATATGTTTTCACATCATTTTTAAGTGCAATGTCCATGTTATGCAATAACTGAAAGTCCACTCTTTTATTTCTGAGTATTTATAAATCTCACACTTATTGGTATGAGTCTATTGTCAGATTTTGTAGGAATTTGCACAGTTATTCAGAAGTAGAACTAAATCTAATTTTTGTTTGAACAATGACAGTAGAGGCTTTTCTAATCTACTCTGATCCTTTTTTTGGTAAATGTGCTTTTTTGTTTTCTCAAAAACTCAAAATTAAAAAGATTGATACTATTCTCATGTCTTTTTATTAAGTTATTATGCTTAACATCCAGAAGGAGAGAAGCATCCAGCCGCCTTGCTGTCCAAAGGTAACTAAATCTGTCTATGTAAAGCTCACTAATTGTATGTTGTCTTTGTTTAAACCACTAAAACCAGACTTTTTCAAGCTTTGGACCGAGATAAGTAAGGTGTTGTCCCCTGTGTCTTAAAGCAGAGCCAAGGTAATCACTTGCTGGCTCCAGTTTCATGTTTAGTTTACAGACACACAAAATTAACATCTTTCTGAAATGTATAAAACAATTCCTTTGAACTGCTTTAAACTCATTTAAAACCTATCTGCTTGTCTGACCACTTGTACCCCCCCCGCTCATCACACGTGTGAGCATGCTCATCTGTTCTTCTTTTATTTGGCCGTCTTGAAGCTGATGCTGCACCTTTTCCGGCGCGACATTATGATATGCATTTCACTTCTGGGTGTTGGCACGTAAATAGCCATTAAACCTTTGTGTACTTATTTGTCTTTACATCTTTGGCATCATGCAGAATGCAACACTGGAAAGAGAGTGAGGTTTCTCATGTGTTGGTTTCTGGTGCGTCTGTGAAGTCCCACATGACTCACCAGGGGAACAATAACAGAAAGCCAAACTCGTCTACTGGCAATGGGAAAGAAGTCTATCGCCTTTTTAGTAGATTTACCCACGTTTAAAAAATGTGGGTAAATGCTAATTTTGGTGAAAATGAGAGCATAACCCATGTTGAAATAAATCTGAATTATTCTTAAAATCATTGGCAGATTGTAAGGAACACGCATTCCTTCACCACCAGTGCCGTGACACAAAGGTTTTCCTGTCACTCTCCCTTCTCAGTGACCCGACGCCACGAGGACGACTGAGGCCAGGGCTCGGGGCTGCAACACCGGAGGCTCTGGGGCTGATGGAGCTTGGCCAGGGGCCCATGTTTACATTCTCTCTCACTGAGGAAGGCCAGGATGAAAGAGCACCACTGCACACACACACACACACACACACACACACACACACACACACACACACACACACACACACACACACACACACACACACACACACACACACACACACACAACACACACACACATCCTCTCTCTACACACACACACGTACTTTAGATGCACTGGAGGCCACATTATTGTTGTAATCGAATCAATGAGAGCATGATTAGAATTTTCAACTTTACGCAGTTACTGAATAAAAAGGAACAAAGTTGCAGAGTGGTTCATTCTCTCAGGTAAATAGGTCGACTGTTCCCTGCTCCGAGTCTTAGGCTAGAATTTGATTACATTCCTGAAAGCAATCCGCCGCTAATTAAAGTCGTCCTAAGTGAATCTCAGGAGAAAGGCTACGGACGGTATAGGCAGGCCACATATGGGAGAAGCAGCGGATGTTATAATAATAATAATATGAGCAAAACTATGCACACAGAGTACAGTGGAGCTAAGGCTGTGATGTTGTGTCTCCTGAGAGGCCCCATTCGACGCTCCAGCAGTCAGCCATGTTGTAAACACCATTATTTCACTCCTCCCCGCACTTTCCCCTCTTTCCCCCTCTTTTTCCGCAAAAAGGACAATTTACAGGCGCAACAATGCCGCTGCACCGGGCCAAGAAAGGACATAAGTTGAGAAAAGAGGGACAGAGAAGATTTAAGAGAGAGAGAGAGAGAGAGAGAGAGAGAGAGAGAGAGAGAGAGAGAGAGAGAAATGAGGGGGAAAGGTAGACTGAGAGAGAGAGGGAGAGGGGGGACAGAGCTACAGAGCCAGAAAGAAAAGTGCAAGAGCAGCACACAAACTGTATACAGTAAAACAAAAAAAAGGGGGCACCACAACTGTTGCCAAAGTATGCACAGCGTACTGGAATGCAGCATGGGGCCCTCGGCAAGCGAAACAAAGACAGCACAGTCAGTGGCTCTCTCTCCCCAGTGCTACCACATCCGCACATCATTAGCTGGAAAATTCCTGATATATGCTGTAATTTTTTCTCTTTTTTTTTTCTTCCTCCTCTTCCTCTTGCCGTTGCTGGTACAGACAAGGCCTTAATATCCAGATGCAGTGTGTGTATGTGTGAGAGAGAGAGAGAGAGAGAGAGAGAGAGAGAGAGAGAGAGAGAGAGAGAGAGAGAGAGAGAGAGAGGGGGAATGCACATGCACACACTGATCAGTATACCCTTTTCTACTGCCAAGAGACGATCAACAATTAATACAGTGTATTGTAGCGTGTGCATGTGCATGTGCATGTGCATGTGCGTGCGTGTTGGGAGACACAGGTCCAGCTCTGTGCATGTGAGCATTCGCATTTACATTTATAACAATGTATGTGATTGAATGTGCTTATGTACAGTGTATCCCTGTTAGTGTGTGTGTGTGTGTGTTTGCTCATGTCAATTTGGGGCCAGCCCCTTTGCTCCAGCCGGCTGCAGTCAAAGCATAGAGGATGACTTTTCCCTTTTTTTCCCATGCGGAGCCATTTGAGGAGATATCTAAACATTCCCAGAGAGCGCTGCACGTGCTCCCCTGCGTGCAGTGCAAGGGTTTCCCCCCTCTCCCTCGCCCTACTGCTGCCTTTCTTTCTTTCCTCCTTCCTTTTGCTTCTTTCGGCCGGTAGAGTAGAAACACATTGTCTGGCAGAAGAGCAGATTCACAGACACGACTGTCCAGTTCATCCATAGTCATCAGGAAGAAGCTTTTTTTCAGATGACAAAAACCTTCATTAACAAGCATGCAGTTTGCCCTTATCTGCAATATTGCCACTTAATTGTAAGATTTTCAAAATACGCCAAAAGTGAGAAAGCACAAATATTTATTTGCCCAGAACACTGGTCTTAGTATTTAAACATGAGCCCCCCAAAAATGGGAAACACCTCTACAGTGAGAACACCGATCCAGACTGAATCAAGTCCGGCTGCTCTTGAAAGCTTTGTATTGTTGCTCTGCTGCTGGAGCGCGGGGCAGGAAATCTGGTTTCAATTTGTTTAATGTCGTCTGAGATATGGGTGTCTTATTTTGGTGAACGTGGTGGGAGGGCTTTAAGTAATGGGGATGTGGGGGGGTAGAATTAGGAAAATACCGTTGATCAGGTGATAATTTAACTCCTCTGTATGTCACCAACTTACTGGAAACTATGACAGTGAGTGTAGAGGTTATATCAGGAAATACTAGTCAAAAAGATAATAATGGTGATAATAATAGTCTTTGGTTCGGTTGGTCATACATGTATATAAGAAAACAAGATTTCCCTCCATGACTAACTAACTTAGCTCAGATGCAAAACATCAACTATTTATTCAATGAATTTATGAATAGTTCAAATAGATCTCGTCATCTCCTGCTAATTATGGCAACCTCTCCGTTTATTTTGGTTCCAAACTAGTAAAACACAACAACAGGTCACTAACATAAGTCTGGTGGCATTCCCCTTGGGTTTTCTAAATCCAATTTGACGGGCAAATCCATGCACATGACATGCATGAGTGTAGGAACTAATGGGCTTCATGGGACCGTCCAGTCATCCTCGAATTATAATGGTTGCCAATGTGTGGAGGGTGGAGATGGAAATAACCACCGGGGTCAGGTTACTGGATATTATCCGTGTGTGTTTTGAAACGGACACCTGACCTAAACTTTACTCCTCCGTGTGAGAGTGTGAGACTGTAGCAGGAATATGTCCAGAAAATCCCAACTTGAAAGACGATGAGATTTGAGAGTCTTTGGCGATAAGGGGAGACGCTGGCGTCCACGTACTGCAAACAATAACGTGATTTCCACAGCAGAACCTATACGTCAAGTCCTGCCTCCTGAATGCTCCAGAAATAATCCTGATGTGAGAGCGTCTGACATTTTCCAGAGTTCAAATCTGAAAACGTCTGTAGATAAACCTTCACTGAGGAGCTTGAAGAAGGTTCAGCCCCTTTGAAACCATCACTCTTATTTTCATATTGTTCAGAATAATATCTTTGCAGTGCACTAATGTGACATGGTGCAATGCCAGAAGCCGCGGGCTTATGAACTTGAGTTCTCGGGACGACATCTTAGTTAAGTCTCACAAACTTACGAGCACGTAATCAATCTTCAGTTAGGATCTACTTTTAAATTGTATTGTTTTCATCCCTCGACTTTGATTAAGCTGAGTCCAATTTATATGATGGAAGATTTAATTCTAACGTTAAATTGAAAATAAATCAGGGTCTTTGTGATCAAACCCAATTCTGCAGCAGTATTTAAATAATAAGTCATGTTTTAACTGTACACAAAAGAATTTCTTTGATGCCGCAAACTCCTGGGTTGCATTTTGAACAAACATTTGCTGTAGCATTTATTCATAATTCAAACAACATCAAAAGAAAACGTTTTTTTCCCTCAAGTGCTTTTGCAGGAATGGGGCCTTGGTGGGACGGCCCGAGAAAAGATCCTTCTCCACTCTTATTCTGGTATGTCACGTTAACCCATGAGCTTCTCCCATCTGCCCGTCACTCACGCCGGCACAATGAAGCTGTCGGCCAGACTGGGGTCATTAAAAAACCATCAACAAAGCAACAAACCCTGAGGGACTTGGCAGGGGCCGCCTAATCTGGACCCCTGTACCAACCCAATGGGTGGTCTCTCCCTCTCTCTCTCGCCCTGGGAGGGTGAAATATGTAAAGCATGGTAGGTGAGCGATTTCGATAGAGCCATCAGTGAAACACAACCAATGCGCAGACTCCACACGTTTCTTTATTTATATATATATATATATATATATACATATATATATATATATATACACATATACATATACATACATATACATATATATATATATATATACATATACATATACATACATATACATACATATACATATACATATATATATATACATATACATACATATACATACATATACATATACATACATATACATATATATATATATATACATATACATATACATATATATACACACACCCAGACCACATTTTTTGTCAGTGACATATGAACACACCAGCTCGTTGCTATGTGAGAAAGCTAATTCATCACAAAAAGAGAAGTTCGACAGTCATCAGCAGAAATGGACGAGAGTGCAACTTTACGCAAGAAGAAAAATAAACGAGATGAGGAGCTGGGTACACTTTCTGACAACTTCATGCAAATGCTCGCTCCGACTGTCTCGTCATTCTAGAAGTGCTAAATGATTCACTTTGAAAGCGAGAGAGAAGAGTCGCTTAAGCAACAGCATTTCTCCAAAAGCCCATCTGTCTGCCAGTAACGGTGGCCTTAGGTGACTAAATAAGTAACTGCTGGGCTGTTGGGCAAAGGGGAAGATCCTCTTAAAAAGTGTGTGTGTGTGTGTATGTGCTCTGAATACAGTGTAGATTATCTGCTTTTATTAGCAAGAGGAAACAATGAATGGATGAATGGAGACCGTGTGTGTGTGTGTGTGTGTGTGTGTGTGTGTGTGTGTGTGTGTGTGTGTGTGTGTGTGTGTGTGTGTGTGTGTGTGTGTGTGTGTGTGTGTGTGTGTGTGTGTGTGTGTGTGTGTGTGTGTGTGTGTGTGTGTGTGTGTTGTTGTTGTGTGTGTGTGTTGTGTGTGTGTTGTGTGTGTGTGTGTGTGTGTGTGTGTGTGTGTGTGTGTGTGTGTGTGTGTGTGTGTTGGAGAGATAGGGGGATTCCAGACACAGGAACATTCATCCGGAACCAAAGATCCTGTGCTCACGTTGCATGCATGCATGAAAACACACACACACACACGCAACACACACGCACACGCACACCCTCCATCTATTTTTTGTGGCCCAATCTGTATGACCAAGGAAGGAAATAAGTGTGTGAGTTTGTGTGCAAGATTTACATGTTGGGTGATTTTGTGTGCGAGTGTGTAGGACTTGATATCAGTCACTCATATCTAAAAGGTGAAATCCCGGGTAAGCATTCTTCTCTCGACGAAGTGTCCCCGTCGAGTCATAAACGAAGTAGAAACCACACTTGTGCTGAATATTGTGTAACTCTACAAACTGTTGGGTTAGGTACGACTTCCTCTGAGACGGAGCTGTGTATTATCCCCAATCCGAGTGATGAATGACTCACATTAACAGGGCAGATACAAATCTTAATCATAAAAAATTACCCTTGATAATAATACTGAGAAACTGGGATCTGGACTAAAATCACACGTTATTCAAACGGAGAAAAACCCCTTGAAATAAATGTTTAAAACTCGCCCACTTCCAACTGACAATCAATCAATCGTAAGATTTTTATCAGTACTTCCTTATAACGCCTGTCTTAAAAGTGAAAGCACCTGCTGTAATATTCCCTTCAGACAGTCAACCCATTTTTACATTATCAGTGATCAAATTCAATTAGAAACTGTCATTTATTAGTCACTCTACACTAATGTCTGAATAAAATGTATGTTTCTTGTGATGTGAGGTTTGACTTGGCTTCCTGAGATCTACTATTAGACATTTTCTGTTCATTTCGAGTGTGAAACAATGTTATAATCATAATATGTGAATAATAAACTAATATTTTTATTAGTGTGCCAAGATAAACAAGCTTGGTCAGTAAATTCTTGCTTTGATTGTACAATATGTGACTTCAGCCACTAGGGTGAAAACAACGCCATCAAAACAATAACAAAAGACCTTAATTTGAGTCTTGAGGCAGTGTGGGATTATGGGAGTTGTCGTCTTCGCCACCGTTGCCAATAAAAATATACATGATGCAACTCGGGTGCAAATAATGTTCCTAGATGAGCTAACCCATTTTAGTTTTGTTCAAAATACGCAGCAAACGACAATGAGTCAACGTGATCCAGTATGAGGAACCAATACTAAAGTGGAAGGAAAAAAACAGCCAACTGGCCAACTGGATTTTCACTGCTGCTGAATTTCATGTTGTCCCCAGCACCTAAATCTGTGTTTTTAATTGAGACTTTCATTTAACCAGAATGTCAAGTCTTAAAATTCTTTATGTTGTGTTTTTTTGTGTATTTGCCATCTTGAATGTCATATGTCAAGTATTAAAATTCCTTATTATGTGACTCACAAAGTATAGATGACTGCTGCGGTTAATATGAAATGGCCTCATCTGCTCGTCAGTTGTTGCTACAGCCGCGTGTCGGGTCTGATACAGGAGAAGCTTTCTTTCGTTGGAAAGATGCTGCACAGGTTGATGTTCTCCTGAGTTTCCTGAATAACCTGCATGGGCACCAGCTCCAATCCTGACATGAAATCCTCTCCACTTTCTCTGATGCCTCATCTGAAGATTGAGTGAGTAACATTAACTATATTAGACACTGTGTATTGCATTTGTGGTCATGTTTCGGAAACACTTAATTGTATATGTTGAAATCCTCGCAGGACTGTAACACGGCCAATCATAGCAGAGACAAGTTAGCGAGCGAGTCACCGAAAAATGTCGGCTTCGAGCAGCTGTCAGGCAACACGTGTTCATATGGGTGTAGCTTTGACGGAAGGGGTGAAAAATTCTTTGCAACTGATTGCAAATTTCCAGGATTACCGACCCTAGCTGTAATGGAACATTAAGAGGAAGCCCAACATCAAAGGATGATTATAAAATTACGACTTGTTTGGTCAGGCTGATCAGTGAAGGAGCTCAAAGCGTCTCTCTGTGCAAGTGTGAAACAGAGCAGGAAAACCTCTCTCTGCAAATAAAGGCTTATAAAAAAGGTATGGAGCTACTACCTTCATCGTGAAAGTCTCATTTCTCCTTATTTCAAGCTCCTCCAAAGACTCCTTTCAGTCCCTCTCTATACTATCTGGTCATCAGAGCCCAGAGTTCAATAGTTGGACATCAAAGTACCGACGCCAGGGTGGGAGGGGGATCTGTCTCTCCTCGTCTGTTCCGTCCCTGTCTGCAACAACCACTGAGGGATTCCTGAGACGGGCCGCGGGGGCCCTCAGCTCTCACTTTACACAGAGAAACCCTATCGTTCGGCCCGGCGCCGCACAGCTACCCGCTGATGCCCTGTAAGTGCCCGCTATATCACATTAGATGCTTTTTATCTAACTCTCTGGAGATGGGAGGGTGGTTCAGGGCGGTGTGTTTCTGTGTGTTTGTGTAGGACTAAACGCATAGACTGATTTTAACTAGACTTGGTGGGAATAATATTTGGGATGGTATCTCCAGACGATTGAGCTGATTAAAAAGGTCAACATCAATAAAGAAATATGGTCCGAAAAAAAACACATTTTCCAAGACATCTCTGCAAATTGCAGAGCTAGACAGATGATCTAAAGCCTATATAGTGATAAGTGACATCACCACAAACAAGTAAGAAAATTATGTCATATATAGCGGGAAAAAAATATTTCGACCCAGTTTAAACATCCTGCGACCCACTTTTACGCCTCTGTACATCTGCTGTGATACCGTGGGCTGACAGAGTTTGGTGCAAGGAAAATAAGTCTTGCTGTGTTTTAGATATATGAACAAGATATAACTCACCACAGAGGTGAGCGCCATCTGGAAGCTGTAGATGCGCGCCAGGCCGAAGTCGGCCAATTTGATCTGTCCTCCGCTGGTGACCAGGATGTTCTGGGGCTTCAGGTCGCGGTGGACAACGCGGTGAGAGTGCAGGAAGTCCAACCCCTGGAGCAGCTGGTACATCATATCCTGTGAGACGACAAAATGGAGTGAGGATGTTTTAAGTTAGTATTTTGTGGAAAAAAGTTTGAGCAGATTTTTATTTATGGCTCTGAATCCAGTAAATCTGACCTGTTGAATTGAATTTACTTAAAATGTTCGGCCTTTATTGTCAGAGAAAAAGCAAAAGACAGATGGTTTTGCGACCTTGCACCTTTAGAACAACATTTGAATTAATTCCTGTGTCATACCAGCGATAAAAGACCTGAAAGGGACCCGCAGTGAGAAGTTAAGTAGAATGGCTGAGACATTTAGATAGAGAGGGAGTTAACTGTGTCTTTTTTTTGTTGACTGTGGCAGATGTTTGATAACTCTCACACACACACACACACACACACACACACACACACACACACACACACACACACACACACACACACACACACACACACACACACACACACACACACACACACACACACACACACACACACACACACACACACACACGATAGTGGCAGAGAGAGGCCCCGCTCTGTGCGAGCTCGGGTCTCTGTTCCCCCGGCAGCTGTCCTGCTTGAGTTAATTGGCGCCGGTTCTCTTTTTATGCCCATACGCTGACCTCAGTGATGGCCACAGGCGCTGCATCCACGACACACTGACAACACAAACTGGTGGGAGCAGGAACCAGCTATGTCAACCTGCTTCGACATGTTCTCTTCAAACTGAAACGCTCAAACCGGCGCTGCACCTGTAAACAAATAAGTTATTGCGAAGTAGCTTAACCAGGTGAGTCTTTGGCAGAGTTACGAAGTCTTGGGACGATTTTTTTTGTTAACAGATAAGAATTGATATTTATAAAAGTGATTTTGTCCGTTTGAAAAGGAAACAACAAGTAGATAAAGGAGAAATGTTGGTGCAGTAAAATGCTGTGATGCCGGGTGTGCATTCTACACCATACACCCCCCCTTTCAAAACACACACACTCTCTCTTAAACACACACACACACCCCAAAACCCTCCGCCAAGACCTCACAAGTGACATGGACCCGAGCCCGCAGCTCTATTCACTAGCCGACCAGCTGGTGAGTGAGTCAAAGGGGTCTGCACAGTCAAGCAGAAAACATTAGCAAACGGCGCGGGGCAGGCTGCTGTGCCGGCCGCAGCGGTGGAGACGGGGCGCCCCCAACACAGCACTGCAGAGCTGGGGAGTGATGTGAGTGAAGGCCCCCTCCCCCCTGGGTTTGTGTTAATGTAACGTTACATCTACATTTTCATTTGTGTGTGTGCTTCCCAGGCTGTGCAAGTGTGTGTGTGTGTGGGGGGCTGCCCTCTGACCAGGAGCAGGCAGGATGCATAAACAGACCTTCCTTTCTACGGCTCCATCCAGCCATGACCTAGAGAGCAGGGCAGCAGACAGACAGGGCCATAGGACAGCGGCGGGTAGTTGGTTATTTTGTGTGTGTGTGTCTGACACAATAGCACCCCCCTTAGTTCCTTTCTGCTTTAAATAGCCATTTCACCGTGCTTCCTTTCAGCAGCATTTCCGAGTAAACACCAATTATCTCACAAGTGTGACTCTTGGACAAACACACAAACAATCTTGGCCCTTTGGCCCGGGTGCCATGCTCTCCATTGGATCAATTACCCACAAAACTGAGTGACGAGAAATATCCCAGCTGTGTTCAACTGCAGTGTGAATCTGTCGAAAAAACTAAGTGCAGACGTTAAAATAGTTGGTCGAACGATGCCTCAAAGTTTAACAACCACATGCCAAAAGGGGGTGAAAGAGATCCTACTCGGAGCCGAAGAAAAGTTCCAGCACCAACGAGACTCACATGAGTTGCTCAATGCACAACTGTCTTCAACTGGCAACACTTCAACCAAAAAGAAACCCCCCATAAACAACTTGGCCAGGAGGAAACCAAATCACACAAAAAGGCAACAGATCTGACCCTGAAAAAAAAGGAAAAAGGTCCAGGGAAAAAAGTAGTCAGCCCTCCGCAAGATGCAGTCAAAACATGGCTTTCTCAGTGCGCCTCCCTTTCTAATGCAAATGGACCAGAGGCAGCCATATTGTTTATTGTAGCCAAGCACAATATGGGACATCTGCCGGTTAGCGTTAGTGTAATTCCCTCCCCATGCTTCATTAACCTCCCCCTTTATGGGCCCTCAGAATGGAGTAGTGGAAGCTTGGACGGTGGCGGCGCAGGAGGGTGGGCGAGTCTCAAGCGCCGGGCCGGGCGAGGAGCACCGAGGCTGGGGCAGCCCGGCCGCTTGATGTCCTTCCAGCTCATTTGATTGCTGGAGGAGGGCCCCTTTCATCAATGAGCATGTGGTGGGTCTCGAGTCTGAGGAAGGCCGAATGGGTGGTAGAGGGTGGGGGGGCTGGAGTGAACAGGGGTGGACCAGGGGTGGGTGTCTGGTGCTGGGGGTAGATTGGCGTTGAGAAAAAGTATGTGCCTGTTCTTCTTGGTTAAATGTGGATGAATTCAAAAGTAACACTGAAGAGGTAAGCACTTAATCTGATGGGTAGAGGTGTGCCAATATCAGGATTGTTGGAAAGGGATTGGTCATCTGGTGGTAAATGAAGTTATCGAGGAGAGAGGGGGGCTACACTGGGGGTTACTGTGCAGTATCCACTGTCCTAGAAATAACAGGGGATGGCGCCTGGGCCATCTTGTCACTCCATCATTGTCCTTTTGTCCACTCAAGACCCCGGCTGTATGGATGTGAGGAGAAAGCAAAAGGAAGGAGGTGTGCCTTAAGGGGTCACCATGCTTCAAACAAAGTGCTTGTTGCATTGTTGGACCGCGTCAGAAACGTCCGCTCCCAACGTCAGAATTGTGTGTGTGTGAGCTATGGGGGGGAGGGGGTTATGTCCACTAATTTTTGTAACATTTAAAAGTAAGCCCTCCAGGCAAGAGGCAATGGTTTCAACTTCTATCTCAAGCTCTTTTGTCGTCTTTTTTTTTTTGTTCACTTCAATCAGACCACCACAAAAACTGTTGGATCTTGGACGCAAGATCCACGGATTAAGACTGCAACTATCATGATTGATTCTTTCCATTAATCCCTCAGTCTGTATTGATCTACTGGTTAATCACCAACTGTGGGAACCATTCATTTGTATTGGAAAATGCTAAACCAATCAATTGTCGGTTAATTTTCCTACTGATGGAATAATCAATTAATCAGCTTATCCCTAAGACACTGCCATTAATTAAAAAAGGGTTTCAAATTCAAAACTAAAGAAATATGAAATGGTTCAAACTAATCTAACAGAGTTTAAGCTGACATGTATTTTTTGACACACTAATTCCAAAAGAGATTCAGTTGAAAGTTATATAAAACAAATAGAAATCAGAAAAACTTAAAATTTGAGACATTATTGACCCAATCTTTTTCATCAAGGTCCATTCATTATTTATTGAGAAATTTTAAAACACGCTCTAACAATGTTAAAGGAAGTGAAAAAAACTATTCCTGGATCCGCCCCCTTAATCAAATAATCTCCCAAGGTTAACAGGTTCTTCCTCCATCCTTCCAACAAGTTTCAATAACATCGGTTTGGTAGTTTTTGCATAATCTTGCTAAAAGACAGACAAACAGTGATGAAAACATTACCAAACCCAAACATATATTATCTCCACTCATGTATAAATTTGTCTTAAAATATGTTTTGATTTTCGAATAAACAAATCATAAATAGCAGTTTTGTTTTCATCCATAGTGAAATCATCATCGTATAAGACGGAGGCCTGGCTCACATCAGAAGGTGCTTCTTGTGAACATCAAAGTCAAAATGCTCTGAATGAAGAACTGCTGATTTGCATAAAGCTGGGAACGTGAACAGTCATTTTAAAGAGTGCAGATATTCATCAGTACACTGTCAGACAAACTGTTTATAATTGAGGACGATTTGACAGAACGTTGAGTGAGGTTACAGGCCCAGCGCTAAAGGCTAAACCGAATCCTGGTTAACAGCTCTGTTCATCAGCCGATCATATGTAAATCAGGGAGAAGGCTGCTTCTGAACAAATATTTCTTTATCAAAGTTTCATACAGGACCTCATTTATTCACTAAACATTTCACGAAACAAAAGAAGCAAACAACACATAGCTTGATCCTTCTATAATTTAAAATATTTGTTGAATAAATACTTATTGTATTTTATTTTACCTAAATAGTTTTCTTTTACACCTTTCACATTAGGCGGCCTAAAAGTTAGGCTGAGCTGAAGGAAGTAACTTTATCCTGAACATTGTGCAGGTCTGATCCACAGCTACAGAAAGTGGGATTTAAGATTATTGCAGCCAAATGAGGTTTTGACCAGATATTTAATCAAAGGGTTCACTTGTTTTTTGCCACACTGTAAGTATTCAATAAAGAGAAGATTATATCTATTTATGCTTTATTAAAGCATTTTGTGTTTACATTTGTGACCTGGATGAAGATCTGGTCACATTAACACTGCTGTCAGACAAGCAACTGAAGCCTGAACATTTTTCTGAAATTTTCCAGAGAGCCTGTATGTGAGAACGCAAATGTCAGATGTTCTGGACATACACTGTTCTTTTCCTGCCAGCCCCTTGTGAAACTTCCAGAAAACGAGTGAGCCTGTGTGAGAATTACAGCAGGCAAATGTGCAGAAAATTCATTGCAAGCCAGCGGGTGTGTTGATGCTGTTACATACACAAAAATGGAACAATAAAAATATCTCAGGGTATTTATACGTCATGTGCAGCATTCTGCAAAATCTACAGGTGCCACTTGTCATCTGAATGTTCTGGAAATGTCGTTATTGGGAATGCGTCTGACCTGGAGAACCTCCCGCTGCGTTCTTCATATGTGAAACTCCAGAAAATGTCCCAGGTTCACATTAGGTAAAAAGTGTTCAGTATTGCTGCAGAAGTCAAATATTTGAGGTCTTACTACACATCAGGATCACCACTACACAGGGACCCACAGAAACTACCACTATGCCACGTCCTGTATCGACTTCAGCAAAAAAAAGAGAAAAACCCTGGGAAAGCCTCGGGTGGGATCTACCTGACTCGTCTACGCTTGCACAGCATCTTGCCAACATTACAGTCTGACACAAAACTTTCAAGCGTAAACCCAGGCCTGGGGTGAAACCGATGGTTACTCTAGCTTCAGCAACTTCTCCGTTTCAAACATGACACTTTAAACTCGGAGGTCCCTCCGTCCAAAAATAGAGGCATGCCCCTGCGGTGAAGTCCGCGGTGTGTCGACAGACCTTTGGGGTGAAACGCGATAAAGAGATTTTTAAAAAGGGGTTTGTGTGGGAAAGATTAAAATAAAAGAATACGGTTATGGAGGAAAGGAGTTGGCGACGCATCCACTTCCGAGCTTTCGGCAAAGGTGTAAATGGAACCTATGTGGATGTATTTTAATGAATTGGAGAAACTGATAGTGGTGAGTGAGAAGGTGTTGCACCTTTAATAGAATGGTTGACACCGAGGAGGATTGACAGTGAAATACACTCTTGGTTTTTAAATCCAGTTTCTCACACACACGCACACGCACACACACACACACACACACACACACACTTTCTCTGTCTCCATCTGTAACACAGTGTAGAGCAGCTCTGAGAGCTCAAAATGAAAATAGAGAAGGAGCCTTTAATTTGGAGCCCATCTGCCACATGTGCTGCCCTTCAAACGCTCTGGTACCTCTGATGTCAGAGGGAGCTGCACTCTGTCCTCCACGTCTCCGGCCAAGAAAGCTCACTCTGTACCATACAGACATGCAACAGTCATTCCAGAGAGGTTTAGCAAGTAGCGTTCCTCATATTTCAAATAGAAACAGAGCAATACTTGAAATTGAAATGTTTTGTAATGTGTGTCGGAATATTAGTTTGCAAAGAAGTCCAGACATTATTCTGAAGGGGCTTTATCGTGCCAGCCCCCAAGCATGTGAGTGGTTTATTTTGAAACTGCAAGAATACAAATATCTCGGGTTGAAAGAGCGGAGCCTTACAGGTAGAGGATGCAGACGAAGTCTTCAACTTGTAAGGATGAGATTCTACAACCTTTGATGATAAGGGCTGATGTGGGATTTTTGCAGTGGAATTTCCACATCATGTCTGGGCATTTCCCTGTTGTTGTGACCAAGCAATCTGCTGCTGCGTCTCTAATATTTGAAAGGCAAACTCCTGGAAATGTCTGAACCCAATTTTTCAGACACCTAATTTCATGTCTGAAAACGGCCTTGCTAACAATTCAAAGACACCAGTTTATAATTCACCACATTCATTTTTCAGTAGTTGTAGAAAACAAGGATTACCTTGATGGTCTCAGGTGGTACTCCAGGGTCGGGGGCCTTCTCCAGGTAGGTGGTCAGGTCCTGATCCACATG
The DNA here is from genome assembly GCF_022539355.2 of Hippoglossus stenolepis. NCBI lineage: Eukaryota > Metazoa > Chordata > Actinopteri > Pleuronectiformes > Pleuronectidae > Hippoglossus > Hippoglossus stenolepis. The sequence continues at coordinate 12,411,303 of NC_061499.1, forward strand.
CTCAAAGACCAGGGTGAGTTTGGTTTCTCGGTCAGTTCGAGAGACTGTGCACACGTCAAACAACCTGGAACAAGAGGGTAGAGTTGTCCATTGGGCTAAAGCTTCAACAACATAAGACAGGACCACATCTCCTCACTGGTGGCCTGGACCTTTTTTCTCACACACACACACACACACACACACACACACACACACACACACACACACACACACACACACACACACACACACACACACACACACACACACACACACACACACACACACACACACACACACACACACACACACACACACACACACACACACACACCCTTTCAGACATACTGAGCACATAAGCAATGCACTACTTAAATCAAAGTCAGCCGCAGTGTCACATCACGATAATCTATGCATCTGGCAACCAGGGAGTGGTTCAGACAGAAATAGGCGTGTCAAACAATGTAACTAATCACCTGTATAATAGTAATAACTGGTATGACAACCATGGTTAATGCTGCTGTTTGCACCCGAGTTTCTTGCTGATACGAGTCAAAATGTCCGCTTAAGATAAGGGTCTAGGATCTAGATAAAGCAAACACACCTGAATTTGTCGTTTTTCTTCGATTAAGATCTAAATTCAGTTATGAAAAGGGAAAATCCACGTCAGCATTTAGAGTAAGAGTTATATTTGTCAGAATCTTGAGCAGTGTTCAACACAAAGCTGGCGAATGGCCGAATGTGTAATGATCCAAGTAAACCCATGTGAAAATACAGTAGGAACATTTCCAGAAAATTCAGTGCGTGGGAGTGGGTGTGTTGATGTTTCTAATGCAAAAAATAAAAAGGATACAAGATCTCAGGATGATAAGGGGGTGTCACACATGTAGGAGACGCCATTCGAGAGCTTTTTGTGATTGGATCAATGCCTGGGTTTAGATTTAGCTTTAAACAGAAACACTGATTTCGGCAGCAGAAGTCATGTCCTGCCTCCTGTATTCTCTACCCAGACTCCACCCCTCATCTGAATGTTCTAGAGTTTTTATCCATAATGAATGCATGATTTACATATGGTCAATTTATGTACTGCGATATTAATATGTGAAAGGCAATCTCTGGAAAATAACCAGATTAACAATCTCCTGCAGGTTGTGCTGATATCGCTCTCTGAGGTTACTCTTTAAATGTCAACTAGATCCATGCTAAATGCTAAACTTCTAAGGATTCAAGACTATCGAGCACCGAGCCCCAATGTTTTTGGTTGTGTTTCACTGGGCAACTAACTAAGGCCAAGAATCCAGATTATGTCAGCAGACCTGCCAAGTGAGGCTTTAGTGAAAAGCCGGGAAAAAAAATCTATCCAGTATGTCGTCTTCAAAGAGCTGGGAACAACAAGTAACATTCCTCAACCGGTGCCATGACAACTCCTGATGCTCTATAGGAAGTGGACCGAAGTGAAGGCAGCATCTTTCGTCGGGATAACAGAGGAGATGAATGGATTCTGGACGGATCTCCAACTGATGCATGTTGTGCCAGTGATATATTACTGTAATCACATTACTTTTCCTCTATAGCATGTGAATAAAGCGGTAGATATGCTTTGTATTGTTAAAATACGTAATTTACATAACACAAATGGGCTGATTTTGTCCCTCATCACTTCAACAACACTTCACCTACAAGGTATTTATCGACAATGTGTAATCCCAATGTGCTTTCACGGCATAATGACTGAGTATATTTTTTACTTAGCTAACTATGCTAAGTAAGATAGAAGCTAACAAAATAATGACACCGAAGAGATTGAACAATAGATGATTGTTGCTGCTAATGTGAATTCACAATGAGAATGATGCTAGTCAATGCCACATCAGTAATTCCAATGCATGCTGCTATTATTCAAACGGGCTAATCTACATTATCTGTTTTAAATTGAAGCATGGAAAGAGCTGACTGAATCTCTCCGGAAACCCTTTCATTCCCATCCAACAAGACATCACGTGTCCGTGCCAACGCGCTTGTAATCAGCAGACTTGGAAATGCTACAGTCAGAAAAGTGTGTGAGAGGCGATCCGTTCAAGATATTAGCTTTGTGCATGATGTCACAGCAAGGACGGCGCCCTCGCCTTGAAGCTGTGGGGTTAAACGCCCCTCACCGCTCGATTGTTGGGCTACAATGTGGGCTCTCAGCAGACACTGAACATGTGGAATGAATAATGAGCCGCATTACAAACATCCAGGGGTTGCCTGGAGTCACACAGAAAGCCCACAATGCACTCTTCCTGGCCTGAGCTGCTTGGCAATGCTTCCTGGCTAAACCGGAGGATAGTGGGGTTCCTCTGATGGTTCAATGAGCCCGACAGTTTGCACTCTTACACCAATTTATCGCGACAAATGCTACTGCACATTCTCGTAATGTCAAAGTAGCAAACAAGCTCAATTTAACCACTGCGTAAAACTAACCTAAAACAACTTCAATGTACACTCTTTGCCTTCCAGTGACAACAAAAGCCATTGTGATCCCTTTAGGAGAAAACCATAAACATTATCCTCCATTATTCATTTATACGCTGGGGAATTATTGTTAGAGGCAAAAGGGGACTCGCCATGCTTCTGAAAGTCCACTTAGAACTTCCCCTTCCATCCCAAAGCACTCAATATCCCATAATAAAACAAGAACCAAGGTCAGACCTTGGCCAGAGCCGGCATATGACGCAGTATCTGACTGACCTCAGTGAACTTCTCAATACAAAACTGAAAGAAAATGTCCTCTCTGCGTCGAGCAGTGAGGACAGGAACTATACAAACTGGGTATGTAACTTTACTTTAAATATAGTCAGTTAATCCAATCTAACTTTCAGCAGCTGAGCAAAGACAGTGTTGCCGTCATGCTCGTGGGCACTTTGGCAGTGTAAGATTGGTGGGCACACATATATAAAATGCATCGAATCTGTGACGTGTGATTAGTGAATTTAAATAGGGTGACCATCTCATTGTTGATCTTGGATCTTTCAATTTGAAATAAAGAAGTCAGCATTTGCTTTGGACCTGAAACAATTTGTCAATATGTTGATCCGCTGATCAATGATTAAGCATTGAAAAAATAATTGTCAACAACTGTATTAATATATAATTCAATTTTAATCAATTATATAAATGATATATATTTAAATAATCATTGACTGACACTTTTCAAAGGTAATTAATTGTCGATTTCAGTCGTATTCGGTGAAAGTTGGTCAGCAAATCAAACTATTCGATTGCTTTAAGAAATTAGGGGTTATAGACATTTTATGAACAATATAACCAATTATTGAAACAGATTCATCCGCAATGAAATCATTCATAATTGCAGCCCAAGTCCACTTGAACTTTTCTGAAATTAGCAAATTAGGTCAAATTCCCTTAGCCAAAAAAGTAAAAAGCTTAGTAAAAAGCTAATAAGTACAAATACTGAATATAATCAGGTCTATAATTATAAATAATATTAGTTATAAAGATCTTACAGAAAGGTGAAGGTCAAATCATTAGGAAGGTCAACATTGAATGGAAACTGCACGTTTCCCACGCTGACAGAAGCTGTCATTGTGAGAAAAGAGATTGTGAGAAAAGCCTTATGTTTAATACTGAGTGGAGTTGAGTGTTTTAGAGATACATACATGAGTCAATCAGTGTGACTGGATTCAACCAGTAACTATAGAGAGGTAACCAGTAATGGAAAAAGGTGAAAGTTGGGATCTGACAGGTGTGCATGCATCTACTGTCAGTGACAGCACCCAGCTAGTTGTGCTACACATGTTTTCATATTGTCAGCAGTAAAGTGTCAAAGGCGGACTTCTGCTGCAAAAACCGAGTGTGTCTACTGTGGGACATGTGAGGCTCAAGCCGGGGCAATTAAAAAACATAAATGATTGCATTTCCATCAATATTAATATAACAAACAGCCAATAAATATTGATATACTGCTTATGCATAAAGCAAGAAGAGTGAAGGGGTATAACACAATTGTTCTAACTCTGATTTGTAAAATGTTGAGCTGTTTATCAAGTGTCACTCTCTGCTCATAAAGAGTTTAAAACCAAAACCTTCACTCAGGAGCAAAACATCCATCTTTAAACTTAAAAGAAACAATAATCTGACATTTATCGTGATACTTATCAACTCGTAAGTAATGCCTTGATATAATTTGCAGCCATTATCGTCCAGCCCTGTGAGGCCCCATAATAACCATAGAGACCATACAAAAAAAAACAGCAAAACACACAATTTCACACAGACACACACACTGGACTGCCCACCTCTCCCCTCTATCTTACCTGACAACATTGGGGTGATCGAAGGCCTCCAGCTGCCTCAGTACCGCCACCTCCCGGATGGTGGAGAGAGGCATCCCCTCTTCCTCCGTCTGGACTCGAACTCTTTTCAGGGCTACAAATCGTCCGCCGTTCTTCAGGTCCCTCGCCTTGTACACTTTCCCATAAGCGCCTTCTCCGATCTCGGCCACGGGCTCATACCGAGTGCCAATACTCTCTTTGTCCATTTTTGCTGATTTTTTTGCTCCTTTCCTCTCTGTCTCTCTGCCTCCGTCTCTTGTTGAAAATATTGCGGGGAATCCCGGCGACTGTTGGCGAGCCAGAGAACTTTACGAAGGCATATTCACAGGAAAGAGTCGGCACATGCCATGCCTGCAGAGGACAGGGAGAAGACACAGATGGAGGAAGTCACCATCTTTGTCAGGTTATTGGTCAAACTGTGCTCCAGGTAGGCAACAACAGCACTGTCATGTTTTATTCCGACTATCAACACAAGGGCAGCGTTGCGTCCCAACGTCCACTCCTCCTCCTCCTCTATTACGCACAGCGGCTCATGTCCTCCAACCCCTTAAACACAGAATAATGTGAAATAATTCAAATTACACACTCTCTTCACTGATCCGCCTTTAAGTTGAATAAACTGTCTTGTTGTAAAAAATAAAAATAAAGTTTCCTCCACGCGGAGTGTTGCTGAAGTAATGTTCATGCGAGGCTGCAATTCGTAATCTGTTAAAAGGGGGGAATTAAATCACAGATTCAAAAGAGAACAGGCACATACATGACACATGCACTCGGCTTGAGGGTTGGTTAAGTCACTTTACTAACCGATCACCAGCTTAATCAAAGTTTATGTTTGAGGCGACACAAACTTTGGCGAGCACGTGGCTGTCTACTGATTGCATTGTCTGAACTTCCTACAGCTACAGTCCTTTAAAGAAAATTGTGAAATAGCCCGAAAAGACGCATTTCGTGCCGGAAATCGCTATAAATACGTGAAATGGTTTCATGAGGGAGTTTTAGACGTGTTTTCATCAGCTTCGGCTGCTTCCTCTAATTTATATTAATTTAATTGCGCACAGCCCAATTCAAGTTATACTGACAAATCAAAGGAGTAGCACGTTTCGCTAGTTTTAAAATGATATTAAATTGCAAAGCGGCTCCTTAAAGACATTTTGGCATCACATCCGCCACTATTACCCCCCCACACACACACACCTCCACCGCTCGCAGTGTTTACCTTATTTTTACGTGGTCAATAAATGTCCAATAAAATGCTGAGGAGGCGCTCGTCGCTGTTGTTGTCTCGGGGATAATAAGACCTTGTCCCCGCATCAAACACATCCCCGGTCCGCTGTCCTCCTTCCTCCACATGCGTGCATGCGGGGGCCACACAGGTAGTTTTTTCTTTTTTGGGGTGGGGGGGACGGGTGCAAGCAGTCCTCCTCTTTAACCCCCCATGCCTCAGACACGGCATCAGCCCCGGCAGATACACTCACACAAGGGGAGGAGGGCGGTAGTGGTGGTGGTGGTGGAGGGCTGTACTAACACACACACACACTCTCACTGCAAGTTAGTGTGTAGGGGAAGGGGATGAGGCGTGTTGGGTGGGGAGGGGGTCACAGGACAAAGGCAAACGCGTGATACAGCCCCTCCAACAACCAGAAATTGTTCTTTCTTTCTCTTCCCCACTCTCTCCCTCTCTCTCCAGTACATATATCCCTGGATCGGCCCTATATAAATATATATATATTTATATGCAACTGCAGCCCCGCGCCTGCCTGTGTGTTTGTGTGTGTGAGCTCCGGCTCTGCCTGCCTTTCCCACGCCGGCTGAATGTGGCCTGACCCCCTTCAGAGAGGTTTGACACGGAGCGGGGACATTTCCGCATTCCTCCCCGACTACAAAGGCCTCGCCGCCTCCCTCCTCGGCCTCCTCGGTGCTCCGCCATTCAGACGCGGCGCTCCGCTGCGGGTTCCGTCCCCCCAGTGTCAGCACCGGGAGCGCCGCGGGTAATCGGGGGGAGAGAGAGAGAGAGCTTGGGGGTTTGTTGGATGGGCGGCCACACTATCTTTCTATGTGCCCCCTGCAACACAGAGGAACTCCCCCCGTGGTAACAAAAGTGCCAGCGGGAATGCGGTGTGACAAGCTTGGCCTGTGATGGTCCTGAGGGGTCAGGTTCAAGGCCCCGGTGGCTTGATCTGTGGCCGGAGCTAGGACTCCTCTGCTCGGGTGGTCGTTTGCCAAAGCTCCCCCTGCCCCATCCAGGCCCGATGGCCATGTGGTCTATACTGGATAGCACTTTTTTTTTAAAATTCTGAATATATGTAGCTTTAAGTCTGCAAACAATCATCATCTATACAGAGTATACATTTATTGTTAGATGGGAAAATGACTGCAGGTCAGTTCATTACACAAAGGCTTAAACTACAACAATAATAATAATAATCTATGAACAATGAGAAACTTTATTATAATCATAATCATTCTGAAATAGAATTGCCAAATGTGCCTTTTCAATTATTTCTATAGAATTTATATACAAAATATACTTGCCTTACAGGTTGTTATGAAAGGGAATTTATAATCAATAACTAAAAACATTAATTAAATATAATTAAAAAAATTTAAAACCTCAAACTTGATTTCTTCAACAAAACATTCCACTCACTTCAGTTGTAGGATTTTATCAGCTTAATTTCAATATTTTTACAGGTTTTATTTTGATGTATTTATGTTTTTTTAACTCTAACTTTATTAGATATTAATATATATATATATATATATATATATATATATATATATGTCCAGCAATAGTTTATGTCTGAGAAGTTCTTCAAACTCCATCATAAAGTTTCACTTTTTTCCCCCCTTCCATGCCGGACACGGTTTTGGACATGACAAGACTTGATGTTAGATTATCCCAATGAATAGCCAATTACAGGCGTGTAACCGAGGCCCATTCTCCCAACCTCATTGAAGGGAGCGTATTAGAAATGCACAGAAGATCAGAGGAAGGACCTTCCCCCGGTGCCATCATTTACATGCAAACCTGTCTCGCTTGCTGCTCGTAGAATCCACTGATTTCCATTGAAAAGGTAAAACTATGGGGGGATAATAACATGGAAGTATGTCTGCCCAACTTTATAGGCAACCTCACATTTAAAAACCATTTGCATGACAAAACACACAATGCAGACAATGTGCCCAAGACCAATTACTGTAAATGTGGGCATTTACATCTTTCCGTCATCATTGTTCATGTGAAATCAGTTCTGAGAGCCATTGCCCAGATTGAATACATTAGCATGCATACTTGTGATTTAGCCGGAGAACAAACCAATTAGATCTCTTGTGTGCAGTATAGAAATGAGAGAAAGACACACACACACACACACACACACACACACACACACACACACACACACACACACACACACACACACACACACATCTCAAACACACATTCTGAAACTTTGTGGCCGTTCAGTTTAATCCCCGGCAATAGTCATTGATCAGCTAATACCTGACATGCAGGCTTTCTTCAAGTTTCTGCAGCATGTGTTGGTCTTGTGTTTACCTTGAAGGGGCTCATGCAGGGGAATCATTTTCACAAAAGATGCAGGAACAGGATGGTCCAATTATGAACATCCTGTTCTGGGACTACTATGGTCCGAACACAATTTACTGTTTAATCTTGTGTTTAACTTTAATTCTTAAAGTTTCTATATGAGAACTATGGGAGCAAAAGTACAGTTTACTGACAATACCCAGTAAACAATCAGAGGAAGAAACTTAAACAATCCTCACTTATTTTAATGGATGTTGTTGTTTGTGGTGGGCTTTAATTGCACTTAATTTAACTGGAAACTTATCTTTGATATGGTAAATCTTTTATTATTTTAATAATATTAATAATAATCATAATCTTCTCTCTCTTTAATTAGTCATTATTTTGTGTGAACAGCAACATATTTGTCTTGATTTTCATACTTTATTTCATACTTGAAATATTAGTTTTGTCACAAAAGCTCTTGGATTTTCATATTTCTGCTATTTGATGTTGTTTTTTTACACAGAAACTCTTTGTTTTTACCTGTAATTGATTAATTATATTAGTAAAATTTGTGATATGAAAATGTCGAAAAGCTCCATTACAATGCTATATTTAATCCTGCATTCTTAAGTGAAACTACAAACAAGTTACTTTTTGAAAATAATATTAAGTAACATTATGAACACTGATGATGTATGAATATGTTAGCAGCATTTTACTGTTTTTGTTGGATATGGTAGAGTTAGCTCTACCCTTATTTTGTGGATTAATCTAGTGGTTTTCCAACCTGTGTGTGTGACAGACATGTGCAGAAGTCAGCAGGTTTTCCTAAAATAATCCCGAGGCTCTGTATGTGAGAACGCAAATGTCCAAGTCAGTTGCTCTGGACATTTTCCAGGACTTGAGCCCATGTGAGAAAACAGAAGGAAAATGTCCAGAAAATTCCCAGCAAGCCATTGGCCATGTCGATTGGAGTTTTTAACAAGGTACGGACGCAAAACCGAAAGAACACGAATATCTCATGATGAAAAAGAGGAGGCGTACATATAGGAGACAGAGACAAAGAAACAAAATGAGATTCGAGAGCTTTTGGTGATGAGAGCTGACGTTGGTGATGATGTGCTGTAAACAGAGTCACGTGATGTCCTGCCTCCTGCATGCTCTTCTCCGTTGCCACTCCTCCCTTGAATGTTCTGTACATTTTCCTTTGTTGTGAATGTGTCTGACCCGAACAATCTCCTGCTGCGTTCTTCACGTGTGAAAGACAAACTCCGGAAAATGCCCAGAGCCAACAAGTGTCTGAAAACGGCTTTAAAACCAAAAACAGCAAGCTAAAAGATGCTAAAACGCTCCATAGATCTGAGAGAAATCTTCAGTTGGCTCATAACTCACTGTGGGTTCTTCACTATGAACGAACCCTTCCATGTTGCACGTAGTCATTTGACCCATAGTTAATATAAAAATAGGGATAAGTGCAGCTTTAACTCTTTTGAATCGTGTGACTCGTCCACCATATAACCAGACAGGGAAGTGACTCACAGTTTAACAGATTCAAGGTGTTTTATCAACCACGTTCAAAATGGAATCAGCCCAGTGAACTGGACATTACTCACGACGCTCATGAATTTGTGGTCCACGCAATGTTAGTATGGCATTTGCCAAATCATGACATGTGAGTCATGACGCGCTGCTGCTTTCGATCCTCCCCAAAAAGGCCAGTTCTATCTTTAAGTCCAAGCTGTGAAAGAAAACGTGTTTTTTTGTGTGTTTGCCTTTATGCCTGTGTGTGTTTTTGTGTGTTTGTGTGTGTGAGTGTTTGCGCGTGGCAGCTGCTGATCAGCTCGGCCAAAAGAGAATCGCAGCCCTCCCATGAGGGATGAGAGAGGCCAACAAGGGACAGGTGACTCCCAGAGTTACCCAGATCTTGTTACACCCGCCCACACCCATACAACCACACACACACACACACACACACACACACACACACACACACACACACACACACACACACACACACACACACACACACACACACTTACAGAGAGAGAGGACGAGATTGATTGTGGGCCTGTCACGTCCCACCTTAATAGAGGGGGATGTCCGCGCCACAAGGCCCAGTGTACAGTTGTAATAAGCAGAAGTCTGTAGGCACACAGCTGTCACACCTGGGGAGGGAATCCGATAGGATGTGTGATATTGGATTCCCTTTTAACCTCTCACACCCATTGTCAGGATTTACAAGCATCACTGAGACCGCCGTCTTTGTGAGTCAGATCTTATCCATCCCATCAGTGGCTTAATATTTAAACGACATTTTGTGAAAAAATGCAAGCGATGCCAGCAGACAAACCGAGCCTGTTCTGTCTCCCTGACTTGATTTGCTCTGGTCCTCTTTCTTGTCAAGCCAGACTGAAGTCCGTAGTGTGTGGTGCGAGCAAAGCCCCTTCTCTCCTCTTCCCTTGTCCTCCTCTCCTCTCCTCCCCGGCACCGGCCCCCAGACACAAGCCTCTTTCTGTTGGGGCATCGCCTTGGCAACCAAGCCACTAACTTGAGGAGGCGACATAAAAACCTGCTCTTTTTAAGGGGACACAGGAACACCTGCCACCTCCGCCTGATGGGGAGGGCCAGGGCTGGACGCACAGCCACGTGTGGACACACACTTACATACAAATTCATGTGGTCAGGAACACACGCACACACACACACACACACACACACACACACACACACACACACACACACACACACACACACACACACACACACACACACACACACACACAAACACACACACACACACAAACACACACACGGTCTCTTTTTTCTCTCTCCATCCACACAAACATAAACAGAGGATCAGTGTAACATTCAAATGAGACCTCTAGCCAACATCTGCTCCCCTCTAAAAGCCCATTTATCTTCCAGTAACATCTCAGGTTTTATGGTAACTCTCTTAACACATGATCCGACAAAAACCAATGAGAGAAGTTTGTGGAAACAAAGAATCCATGATTGATAAGGTTCATGGTTACAGTCTAAGAAATATATGAGCTGGTTGTAACATGTCCGACTTTGTGAGATTGTCTTCTTTTACACCAGTGGTTATACTAGGAAGTAAGGAGATTAACGGACCAGAATGCACCTGCCCTTCTGACTCACCGGCTTATCCATGCAATATGAACTGAAGTGCAGTAGGTGAACATTTTGACCACTTGTGATCGGATCTCACTTCCTCTCTCTAACTTCAAATGGATACGACTGTCATTTGTGTTTGTGAAGACATCATGATGTTCTTTTTATCAAGTCTGAGTTTACACACGTGTCCGATGATAATGTTTGTGTCGTTGTGTCAGCGAGAAGGAGAAAGAAAGCTAGAAGGGGAGGGAGTGAATGAATGACTGCGCACAGCTATGGGGAAAGATGTTACCAATTTACGAAAAGTGTCAGTCATCATGTGGTGGTCAGTGTTGATATTGTGGCGGTGACTACAAACAAATCGACGTATGGACTCTGAGTCGTGGGTGTAGCGTTTGAGTCCACAAAAAACCTTTGGAGTTTCAGGGGTAAACAGGGTTGAAGCCAAATCCAATACAATTGAAGTAACTGGTGACTCCTTCCTCAAATGTGAGAAAACTATGAAAAATAAATAAAATGCCTCCATGCTGCTCCTGTGGTGTCATCCAAGTGTCCATAAGCCCCGGCATTCAAATTAGACTCAAAACCACTTCATTAACACCATGTTTTTAGCGGACATTTAGGCTAAAAACATGGTGAAAATGCACCGTTTCAAGTCGAATTTGAATGTCGGGGCTTATGGACACAGATGACACCACAGGAGGAATTAGCATGTTGCTTTCAACAGGATAGGCAACATGTCAATGTGACTCTGTGGCTTCTGTCCAGGTCAAACAGGTGTTGTCAACACGACCTAATTAACCTCAAGGGCAAATAGCTTCATGTCATTTAGTTTGTAAATGACAAAAGAAACATGTAGTTTGACAAGAAGAAACAACGTTGAAACAAATCGAACTAATGTCATCTAACTGAAGGCAGATGGGTGAAACTGAATCAAGCAGATAGCAGTTTAAACTTCCCGCAGCCCCTTAAAAGGCCCCAATCAACAAGTGTCAGTTTGGGGTCACCCGGCAGACCAAGGCCGCCAGCGTCCTCCTGCTGCAAGCGGAATATTCTGGAGAGACTGCCGAGTGAACCTCTGGTGCCTGGCTGCTGTTCATTAAGAGTATTAATGATTAACTGAGAGTGCTATTGTCCCCTCGGGCCCAGCTGTCCCTCCTCCTCCGTTGATCCACTCTGATGCCTCTGGGCCACTAAACTGGCTCCATTCATGTGCTAAAGTGACAGCTGCTCCTCACATTCCTCAGAAAATTAACTGCAGACGCCGGAAAAACAAGCTGGGCGCAAGTAAATAATATTTGACAGATTTCTTTTTGTCTTATCCTTTAAAGGGGAGGGCTCTGCGATTATAAGGGTGGATCGGAAGGATTATCGCAAGCCTGTGAAAGAAGCGGAAGATAGTGTTTGCTGCATTGGCACTTGTTCAGGGGATGTGAAGAATAAAGCTATATAATTGAGTATAAAAAGCTGTGAACTATTCATCTTTTTACAAGGATGTAATTATCATTCTACAAAGGGCTGTTATTATATTTTATTGTACCTGACTGTAATTAAGAAATGAAGCTTGGTGTATTTGACCTAGAAAGGACTTTGGCCCTTTCAAACTTGCCGCTGGTGCCAAAGAGAGAGAGTTTATGTTTGACTTACTGTGAGGACTATTTAAAGTTGTATTGGAGAAGTTGTATTTTCAGGTTAAAGAAGTCAGTGCAGTCAAAAGGCGTTTGCTATTGTCTTGATATGAGAAAGACGAATGCAGACAGAATGCGGCACATGTAAGTACCTGAGATGCAACACCAGTGTATACATGCAACCTGTTGCTGAACCAACATTGAAAACCAGATCATGTATTGCAACACTGTGTGATCCTGAAAGTGAGCTGCTTTATAACGGCTGGAACACAGTAATCATGGCTGTTTTATCTTTTTCCGGGAGACGTGGACTTTTTATTGGACCTTGAAAGGCACCGCTAGTGTTTGTCTGGCATGTGCGGCTTTTATATTGTGAAGAATTGTTATTGTTTCACCTGGGAACGATTTTACCATCTTGCCTGTAATCAGCTGAGTGGTCACAGATACAGACAGTATCTGTGGTGGGAGTGCGGGGCTGTGTTACTGAGGGCATATGGTCTTACCGTCCCGCAGCTTGTATTTGAGTCTGTGGAGACAGGTGGGATCTAATTACTGCTAACATGATCGTTGTTTTTTTGTTTTTTTTCCATGTTGCTTTCAATTACAGACTTTGTCTGTCTTTGTTTATGCTTTTTATAAAGGTAAACATATACTTTACATTCCAGCTTGTGCTTCCTTGCATGTGTACTGCACTAGGGTGGGCAAACACACTTTAGCACACAAAACAGCAGCACTGGAGTTACTAATAGGGAAAGACGTATAATGATTAGGTTTTGGTTATTATCATGTGGTGGTAAGCACTGTCGCCTCACAGTGAGAAGGTACCCGGTTTGAATCTTGGTTCAGTCTTGTTCTTTTTGTGTGGAATTGTATGTGCTCCGGCTTCCACAGTCCAAAAAACATGCAGACTGTGGTTTGGATAAATGGAGACTCTAAATTGACTGTAGGAGTAAATGTGAGTGTGTTTTGCCCTTTGATGAACTGGTGACCAGTCCACATTGTACCCAGCCTGTAGCCCAATGTCAGCTGGGATTGGCTCCAGCTCTCTTATGAGGATAAGCCTTATACATCGAAACAAACTTTTCCTCTCGTCACATCACACACCTCTGAAGTGTTTTAGGACTGATGTACCATGGGAAACTTCAGGCAGCAGTTTTTATGAGGTTTCAAAAACTGCCAAAACACTGTTCACGCTGACACACACTTCTAATGGGTTCAGCATAATGTGACTCATTTCAGTCTATGCCTTTTTCAGTGTGACTTACAGTAGTCTGTGCATGAAGTGCCAGCACCACAGCATCAAACACAGCTAAACTATGAAATGTGGTCAACCCGCTGTAACACTCGGAAACAGTAGACCTTGATATTTGCATAGAAACACGACAAATTTAGGATAAACTGCTGCTTCTGAAACTCCTGACAGGCAGAACAAAAGCTGAACATTAGGGTCTTCACGAGGTAAGTGTTTCAATTATCACAAAAAATTGTTGGACATACTGGGAAATACATTTGTTTCTGTTGGAGAGTGATTATCATATGAGTATGTGTGATGCTATTAAAAGCCAGTAAACTTCGATGACTGGAAACAGGGGGAAACCCAGTTAACAGATAAATATGTTATACCATGTTTCTTGAAATCAGTGTAGGTTGTTCTATAGGTGACTGTGACTATTTCATGGCCTGGAACAGATACTATGGATTGTTCATTTTAAGCATACAGGTATGAGAGCAGTATCGATGTTCTCATCTAACAAAAATGTCAAACTATTCCTTTAACACTTTGTAAATGAGTCAGTAAAAGTATCACATAAAAAGGCCCAGTAATCATAATGAAAGTGAAATATTGGTAATCTCATTTAGTTCCAGTTCCTGATAAAGTTTTTTCATTGTTAATTGTTCTGTGGGCCAATGTTTTTGTCACATATTTGAGAAGAAAAAATAAACTTACACTGTAAAAAAGTTGTTTCACCGAAAATTATTTAACTTTTTTTTCCTTTCTAAAGTAAGTGTAAATGCCACAAAAATACAGGAAAGTACTTTTATTAAAATATTAAATTGAAATAAATAAATAAAATAAATGTATTTATATATGTCAATAAATTATAAATAAAAAATGTAATTGCTTAATGGTTTTGAATGTTAGATTACATTGAATTCTATGTAAAAATACAAAAAATACAATCGGTACGATCTGTATTAGAATTTTGTTTTGATTTGTATTTACTTATTTACAGCGCTTTACTCTGCTCTGATCATTGTTGTGAGGTGACCCAGGCTTTGTTGGTTGGTCTCTGAATAACCAAACCTCTGCTGTTAGTAGGTCTGAAAGAGTCTGGCAGCATTTCTGTTAAAATGTGCAAACAAAATCACTTTTTCGTTGTTGTTTTAAAGTATTAAAATATCTGCGGTGTTGATGTGGTAGTTTGGTGTAACCAGTGACATGCTTCAGGGTCATGAAAAAGGGCATTTCTGCATCTGTGTACACTTCACAGGAGTTTGAAAACACCCATACACTGTAAGCTCCTTACACCTTCTTACGTTATGGACACAGGAGCACAACTTTCTCTTCATGGATTCAAAACAACACAGGCCTGCATGGCTTGTTTTACTTCACACCTCTCGCTGATTACATCACCACTATGGGTGGTTATGGGTAGAACTTTTTAAAATACCTTCAAACAAAGGAATGCCTCTGTTTAAGATACTGGGAGTGTGATAGGCCCCATCCAGCTGTTCAACTGCCCCTATCAATACATCTCGCTCTTATGGCAGGGTCTATGTAATCTCATACCTCTACTATGTACCAGTAGGAAACATTTCACTGTGATACCTCCGGGGAGAGAGCGAGGGAGAGACCAGATGCTGGCCGACGCAGCAGGGGTGCAAGTCATGGAGCGTTACCCTAAATATTTTTGATAAATGGCGAGGGGGGGGGGCACTGCGTTGGTACACATTGGCAAACACTGGTTTGTGTCGAGTGACGATAAACATTACAACCTTCCACAACAGGAACGAGGGGGAATGAGGTGGTCTGTGGAAGTGCCAAAGGTGTGTGTGTGTGTGTATGTGTGTGTATGTGTGTGTGTGTGTGTGTGTGTGTGTGTGTGTGTGTGTTGTGTGTGTGTGTGTGTGTTTTTTAACTTTAAGATACAACTGTGCTTTCATGAAATCAGGGGCGTGTTGAAAGCTCGTGTCTGACATTAAGTCGTAGAATGTCACCTTTCCCTCTCTGATTACTGGAGGCTGTTCTCGAGGACAGTGAAGCTGGTCAACTGAGGTCAATATCCACCCTCTTACCTCAGGTTGGTGAAGGCAATGCGTTGTTGTCCTCGCTTTTACGACCATGTGAAGCAGAGAGGACAAGCACAACCTGAGCAAAGGGAGTACTGACTTTCAGCCTGGAACCATGGTCTGTCTTAACAGCCAACAGTTTACTGCTGGGGAGAACATAGAGGTGGCTGTGTCCATTCAACGCTGTTTGCATGCACGTGCACCCAACCACACAAACACACACACACACCAGTTTGGTTTGTGGCATGTGCGACGCAAACACATATTTTACATAGGTGTGTGCGGGGTAAAATGCCACCTCAGAATTAATTAAAGAGTCATTGCCGCAAAGGAAAAACCATGCACTTTCTTTATTTCTGGTTTGCTCGTGAGACATTTTACTCAGTCATGTCTGGAGCAGACATTTGCAAAGTCCAGTTTTGAATATGAGAAATGTCTCAAACACAGAAATGCATCTGCTGTGAGTGAGAATATCCGATTTCTAATCTACCTCAGGAACTTTAGAATGCTAAACAGGAAACAAGATAATATATCTCTGTGTGTGTATGGGTGTCAACTATGTAAACTGGAGGAAAGTTTTTATCAGTGCTACACCTGCCATTGACAGACGCCATGTCACATGCGCTGCAGTGAATGTACACTCTGTGTGTGTTAAGCAAGTATGTGCTCAATCAAATCCACAGCGTTTCTTTTGAATTAAGAAAGCAATTACTCAAATGAGGTAACGCTATGACATTAGGGGAAAAAAAGGTGCACACAAGACAGCATTTGAAAAAACGCAGGAGCGGTGTTCTTGGAGCACACAGAGCTGAGTCTTTGACTGGAAGCAGAAGACGACCAGCAGGCAGCAGGATTTGACATCGGCTTATTTCCTGTCTTTGACTGTGGGTCACATGGAGAGTGCGTGGGCGCAAGATAGTGGAATGCGTTAAAGGGGTGAGGCTCTTGCCACCACACACACACACACACACACACACACACACACACACACACACACACACACACACACACACACACACACACACACACACACACACACATACATCTGTACTTGCAGCTGGTTACATCCTAGGAAGACGTACTAATGTGCAGAACATGTAGAAGCATGTTTACATGTTTACTTTGGGACACACATAGACAGAGGTCAGGCGTGTTTTAATGCAGCAGCACACACACACACACACACACACACACACACACACACACACAAACACACACACACGCACACACGCATGCACACTTTCCCACACTGTTATGACTGCTGGGTGGAGAGAGCTGAGGCACTGACTCAACCTCCACACTCTGGGTCAGACACTCACATTTATGAAGTCAAGGTGCTACTTAGGCAACTAAAGTCAGATCCATACAGAGATACGTGGGTTCAACAGTGCAGCCATAAAATGCTCACATGCAAGCATGGGAGGAAAACATGCGCCTGCATACACCCACACACATGTGCTCACACACACACACACACACACACTGTGCAGCAGCATGTGTGTCCAACATTCTATGTTTCCCACTGTTATAAATCTTTGTGTGTGAATGAAACTTTTTCGTCCAATCAAATCACTCACAGGCCAGCCAGAGGTCCCCACCCCTTTTTGCTCTCTCTCTGCTCCGCTTAACCTCTCTCTCTCTCTCTCTCTCTCTCTCTCTCTCTCTCTCTCTCTCTCTCTCAGCTATAGGATAACATTTCTATGTATGAGGATGTCAAGGTTTGACATCCTCTTATCAACAATGTAAAAGGCTCAACGTCACACGCCCACTTCTCCTTTTGGTTGCACAGTCATTGATATTGTGCATGAGAGCCTGAGCGCTGGTTTAGCCTATTCCTTATTCTTTATATGACCTGAACTGCTTTTCTCTATTGGTGAGATTCTCTGATGTCATTCATGAGCTCATCCTGCACTTGAGCATCCTCCAAGAGGCCCTTCAACAAAGCTACATGTCTGTTTTTAACCACAGGAACTGTGTGCTGAAAAAGCAATATATATGGGAGCCTACAGTATATCACAGTAGGCCACTCACACCCTATGTGGCCCCACTGTAACGACTGTGCCAGACACACACACACACGCACATGCACACACGTGTGCCAATAGTGTGGCCTTGATGTGGGCTGGTGTGCTGTGTCTGCTTTGAGTGTCTGCAGCTGG
Organism: Hippoglossus stenolepis; assembly: GCF_022539355.2. Classification (NCBI taxonomy): domain Eukaryota; kingdom Metazoa; phylum Chordata; class Actinopteri; order Pleuronectiformes; family Pleuronectidae; genus Hippoglossus; species Hippoglossus stenolepis. The sequence continues at coordinate 12,429,361 of NC_061499.1, forward strand.
AGGCCAAGGCTGCTGGAGGAGACGAAGAATGAAAGAGGCGGAAAGGAAGGGTCAAAAAAAGGAAAAGCAGAGGACACTAAGAAAAAGACAGATATAAGTTTTGGGGAGGAAAGGAAAGTGATCCTAAATATGTGAAAAGAGTGGGGAGGAGTTGGGCTGGGTGTAGTTCATCGAACTGAACTTCATGGAAAAGCAAAGAGAACGAGATAATGTGTGATGACAATGAGGTGGAGGAGCAGGAGACAGCAGGAGGTATAAAGACTCTGAGTTGTGGCGAAATGTGGCAACCGTCGCAGACTCGGCTGGGAGGCTGAAAATGGAAAATGTGACATGTTTAAGAACAGCAAGAGGGCCCCCATTTGAGGTTGTGTGTGTGTGAGGGTATGTGTGGGTGTGTCACTCAGCTGCTGTGTCCTGGTTTTGGAAACGTCAGTCCAACAAAGAAAGGCCATACCAGGCCGTACCGTGCTGCACCAAAACTAATCGGACAAGCTCAACAATATCTGTTTGATTTCAAGAAGTTCCCACAGACCTAAAACCTCTGTCTGAGCAGAAATGTGAAACTGTCTGTGACAACCAAACATCCACAACACTGTCCAGGAGATATATCAGGAGATATATGTTGGTGGTAATATGTGTGTGTGTGTGTGTGTGTGTGTGTGTGTGTGTGTGTGTGTGTGTGTGTGTGTGTGTGTGTGTGTGTGTGTGTGTGTGTGTGTGTGTGTGTGCTGCATTAAACACGCCTGACCTCTGTCTAGGTGTGTACCAAAGTAAACAGGTAAACATGCTTCTACATGCTCTGCACAAGGTCAGGAGGATATTCAAAACATCCACACCCGGTAATTAGGCAACATTGATGTGTCTCAATAAATTCTTGCTTTGAATGAAAATAAATACATACATAACACTTCCCAAGCTCCGCTGTAAGCTGCTGGTTTTGGTTGGTGCTTTTTAAATGGAGCAACAAAACCTGAAAGAATGATATAAAATCGCTTATTCATATATAGAATAATTAAATGAAACCGCAATGTACAATATGAATAGAAAAGCACCACAAAGTAGGGACATTTTTAACACTTTTAACAGGTCAGGCCTAGTACAGTCAAATAAAGTCAAGTAATAACATCTACCATGGGATGCATTAATGGTTGCATGGCATGGTGGTCCAGTGGTTAGCACTGGGTTTTCTCCAGAGTTCTGGCTTCCATGACATGCAGGTTAGGTTAACTGGTGACTCTATATTGCTGGGGGTTTGGTGTGTGTGTGTAAATGGTTGTTGTTGTCTGTATTTTGTCCGTCTGATGGATTGGCGACCTGTCCGTGGTGGAGCAGACCACTCTCGCCCAATGTCAGCTGGGATTGGCTCCAACTCCCCCATGACCTTTTAAGGGTAAGCGGTATAGCAAAGGTAGGGAGGCAGGTGGGTGGGTGGGTGGGTGGGTGGATGGATTCCACCAACTTGATTGTGTGATCAATAAATGATTCTGATTCTGATGTAATGGCAACGTAATTAAAACAAATTAAAAAACAAATCAAAATGTGTCAGAAATACGTTTTTTCTTTTTACGTCTCCCTATGTTGTGTCTTTTGTTTAGTGCCACAGAGCTGCAGCATGGCTGACTTTGTCTAATAGATGATGCACTCGCCCCATCTAATGGTGAAATAGGAAACCTGCAGGTTCAATGGAGAACGCTTGTCTTTATAAAGTAAAGAAGGAACAGCTAAATACAACAAGTATAAAAACAATATATGTGCATCATATCTTTGTGAGATAAATCAATAAGTCACAAGAGGAAAACAAATTTTGTTTCCCACAACCCGACCAGATGATACCGTATCAAATCCACTCCGTCATGTGTTCTGACCAACAAACACTGTGTTGATGTGATACAAGACCCATTAAACATTGTTCTCTGGTTCTCTCAGTAAATAGGCCCCCCCATGATGGAGGGAGTGCTTGACTGCATAGAAAATAATCACTTTATTTAACGGTGCCATCACCAAACTAGGCACTCATTAACACGGCCTACAATGGTCTAATTCATTCCCTCTGCAGTCCAGAGCTTCACCACATCCTTTCAGAGAAGGACCATGCTGGGAGAAAAAATTATTTTGCACTGAGGGTCGTTGATGGGTCTTTGAGTGTTTGACATGTGACTCTTTAGCGAGTGTTGTTTTCTGTAAAATGATCAGGACGGATGCTGCATATCATCTCGTGCACTCAGAAACAAACAAAGCCTGCAGTCTCTTCTTGGAAAAGGAATTGAAAAATCTTCTCCACAGATTTTTGTCTAAGAATAAAACCCACGCTGCCTGTGGCACAAACAAGCGTTCGTCAGGGTGAATTAAATCGGATTTTCAAATCCACAATGTCTCCTCGAGGGTGGGAAATCAATATAAAAATGATCTGATTGTCTCCATCTGAAAGGTCAAAGTGTGTCAGTGTCACAACAGCATTCCTCATCCCGGTACCAGTCTCTTTGTCCTTGCTCACAAAATCATCACAGACAGAATACCTAATTGCAAACCATCTTGCCCCCTGAAAACTCTGTAACTTAACCAAACTGCATGCTGTTAGCGGTTAAAGCTCTTTGTGCGCCTGCTCAGCCTTTGTTTCGCTGCCTGAGGGACTGAAGCAGCAGACAGCTGGTGAGGGATGATGGAAAGAGACTGTTTCCATTCTGCTCTCCACTATCCTTTTACAGTTTTATATTTATGTCTCAGTTTCTCTTTGACAGGGCGAAACCCTCAGCCTCGGGGCGGCTCTCAGTGTGTGTGTGTCTGTGTGTGAGAGAGAGAGGACCACACCGTGCTATCTCTTTGCCAGGTGGACCTCTTCGTCCTCCTGGTGTCACATGGGAGGGGCCTCTGTGCATGCAGGCTATAAGCTCAGTCCTCTTATTTCCCTGGCAAATGTTGTCACCACAACCAGTCATATTTCTCTCCTCCTCCTCCTCCTCCTCCTCCTCCTCCTCCGCATTCTCTTCCACTCCTCTCCTCCTTCCTCCCTCCCTCCCTCACTCCCTGGCCGCCTGTCACAAGTCCCACATATCCCCCAGAGGATAAGATGCCATGGAGGCCCCAGGAGGAACGGCACTCTACGTGTGCTCTGTGCTGCTCATCCTAACAGGTGAGGCGTCGCGCTGCTGGGATGTTGCTGCTCGAGTTGTCAGTGTTGTGTCGGTGCAGTTTCTATGGTTGTTGTGTTTGCCTGGTTGGCAGGGTAAAACCCACAGGGGCGAGTGGAGGAAGTTTCTGTTTTGCAGTTAGAAAATATCCATTGATACCATGTGAGATTATTTGTCTTTAAAACTTTCAGGTCAGGTTGCAAAATTTATAAAACACAGACATAGATCAGATGGCATTGAAAATTCATTTATGTTCAACTTTTGAACAACCTTTCCAACATCTCCACAGCCTCTTTCAATGCGAATGAGAAGCCTTCATTAGAGTCTGTCTTTGTTTCTTCTGCAAGTAAACACCGTCGTCAGCACCATGTGACTTTATAGAATTAGATTTTCTGCTATTTTTGTGTGGAGACGGACGGGGTCATTGGAAAAGAGAAGTGACCTGGGCCGCAGCTGTGTGACTCAGGGATAACAGATACACCAGCTTCTCTCACATGACGTGATAGATCAAACAGGAAAGTCCCTCAAACACAGACGCTCCCCCCCTTCCCTCCCGGTACCTTGATGTTTGTATGATCAACCTTCCCTGAGGAGCATTATTTGTCTTATCTGAAGGAGGTCAGATGATGGGGGAGCTCGGACACGCACCGGGTGACTTTATTTAGTATCCAAACAGCTTGGATGTGTGTGAGGGTGTTAAGAGGCAGGTGCTGGTGGGTCTCAGCATGTAGTGTTGTTTGAGTGTGTGTGTGTATGTGTGTGCAAGTGTGTGTACCCTCTCACCTCAAAGACCATTGTCACCATAGTCTTAATTGTTTGGGGAAAACAGTGGAGGAGCGGGCTCGGCACACTCCCTCCCATTCTTCTTTTTACCGGATCTCAGCTGTTGTAAACACAGGCACACTCCTGCTAGGGACACACACACACACACACACACACACACACACACACACACACACACACACACACACACACACAGAAACTGGCCCGCAGGCCTGTGAGAGGGGAACGTACCATGGGGGCGTTTGCGTTCCATATATTGGAGAGAGAAAGAAAATCCAGTTTTCTGAGTTTGCCCCCAGTTATTTACAATCATATAGCAAATGAACACTGTTTCATCACTAATTTGCACTCACTTCTACAATGCTGAAACAGAGATAGAGAGGACACACAGCCAGGAGTGAGGCAAAGAGAAAGGGGAAGTTATCAGAGAACAAAAAGTGAGAGGCTTTAGTGAGTTGGTTTCACAGTAGCACTGCCTACTCACAGGCTGCTGCTTCACTCAACTTGGTCGTCCAAAGGCACAGTCAGCTAATTCACCTCACACCTCACACTTCAACTTGAAAACGAAGTTATTGTCAGATACATGACATAATTCAAGTGGAATATTAACAACACCCCTGTTTGGTTTTCAGCCTGTTACCAGTGAACAAACTGCCCCGGCAACCGCCAGACACAACTTAAAACAGACAGCGAGGGGCAATAAATCAGCAGATATGTGGTTTCTTCACCAGGTGTTTGTTTTGCGACGATTTGGGAAGAGAGAGACAGGCCTCGTCTTGCCTGACAACAATGACACCCTGCAGTGAACTGGGTCAATATTAACTCATCACAGTTTCAGGATATACAGTAGTTCATAGGATTATACAGTCAAAACAGTCCTGGGCTCACTCTCACTCCATCTAATCAATAGCACAATGCTTTTCCAATATATTTCACGTTGTGGATGGTATTGTAAACATATGCGAGAGAAGTTTGTAGCAAAGTTTCTAACAAAATGTCATTAATTCATACACTTCTCAAACTACTTAAATTGTTTTAATTTAGTTTAATTTGCACTTGATATTGCCTTTAAAGATTTATTCCTAAATTATCAGGCCTACAATGTGATGACTCTCTTTCCCTCCGTTCCTCTCACCTCCATCCCACATCTTCTCCACCACCACAGAGGTCAGCTCTGACTTTATCTACATCCCGTCACTCGTCCAACATGGCATCGAAGGGGGGCCCCTGCTTCTGTCTGTGGAGACTCGTTTTCCGTTGGACAACGCTGAGATCCAGGGAACATGGTTCCACACCAGGCCGAGTGGATCCAGGACCATGCTCGTGACGTTTACCAAAGAGGGCAATATCCCCAACATGATGTACCGCAACCGCCTCCTCTTCAAAGAACCCAATGCCTCTTTGCTGATCCAGAAATTAAACCAGAGCGACGAAGGGGATTATCATCTGAGTCTCAACATAGAGTTTCACAACAAGACAGGACTGGTCATCGAGGAGAGAACTGTGCACGTGACAGTGGACGGTGAGTGTTTAAATGACCCTCAGCTCTGATCTGTCCTGTCATCATGACATTTATCGGATACATTTCTAAACTGACCAACATTTCTTGTTTTAATCCTCAGTCCCTGTGTCCAGTCCAGTCATTGAGAAGAATCCAAACTATGCAGTCATTGAGGACAAGGCGAACGTAACCTGGACCTGCTCTGTTGGGAGAGGAACAAGAGTTGTGTTCCAGTGGCTGAGGGACAACATCCCGCTGGGCCCCAGTGACAGATACCACTTCTCCCAAGACAACTCTACATTGTTAATAAGTCCTGTGAGGAAGGAGGACAAGGGAATTTACCGCTGTGTGGCCAGCAACCCAGTCAGCCATGGTCGACAGAGCAGGGGCCTGGAACTCAATGTTTACTGTGAGTAGATATTTTCATCTGTATTCTCCTTCCTTCTCTGCTTCTCCTTCTTTTTCTCTGCAAAGAGATATGTGTTTCATGATATAGAGTAAAGAGCTGCAATGTGAACAACAGAGAAGAGCTCGACGGATATATCAGTTGACAAAAATTGGCCAATTTGTGAATAAACAAAAAAGAAAAGATATGCATTTATAAAAAAAATATATATATATATATATATATATATCTGTAAAAATATCAAGCCTCAAAAACCTTTCTTTGTCATAATAGTTTGATAACAACATCTTAGGAATCATTGTCACTTTTCTAGGTTGTATGTAAATTTCAGACTGACAAAAAAAAAAACATGGCCGTCAGAGGATCATATTTGCATGTGAGCAGACTTATCGCACAGAGATCCTCTGTTCTCCTGTGAAGTGAAATTACAAATACACTGATCAACTCTAACTGTGTGAGTTTGAGCTTGAACCTTAGAGGATCTATGTATAATTAATTTGGATTTATTTTAAGTTTTACTAAACGCTTGTCCATGTCTGTAACTTTATGATTTTTTTCCAGTCCTTTTAGCAAGTCTATTCAAACAGTGGATGTGTGAATATTGTTACTTGGCACTGCACTGCTTATACATTCAGCACAGTCATACTGTCTGTTTGCACAGGCAAATCATGCCTGTGTTAGTATTCAGTAGCATCCTGCAGCAAGTAGGATGCACCACTAACAGTTAAAATACCTTCTTTGTATTTAATCCTGGTCAGTTTCGGTCCCAGTCAGCCTTAATTAATGTTGGTGTGCGTTTGACATTGTGTTATTGATTTTCTAAATGTCGAATTCAAATATGTAGAAAGTGACTAATGCCAAAAACCTTGGACAAATTTAATTAGTGCTTATGAAAAAGTCTTATATAGAAGAGAAAGAAGAAGTCCTATATATTTACAATTTACTCCATATACATTATTTTGAATTTACAGTTTTATAGAGTGGCGTAGGAAGAAGTTTTCAGTCTGGTTCCCTGAACAAAAAGCCTATTGGACTTTTCACTTCACTACATTAGGCTCTAAACAAACTACACCAGGATCACATAACTCAATGTCACAGACTTGTCATTTGTTTTGAGGGAGTTGTTTACCCCTTCTGCAAAAGTCTTATAAAGTTAGTAATCCTTAGGAATTGACACAATGAGGCTTGAAAGGTGAACTAGTGAGTAGATTCGTTTTTTGTGTTTTTTGACGTGTTGACGTTTAATGTCCAACTTACATCTGTGATCTCATTGAGCCACTTGTTAGCCACAACCTCCTAGAAAAAGTTAAAAAGTGTGGCACTGATCTATTTCGTTAAATGGAATTAAATATGAAAAATGTATTGACCTTATGTCAGGCATCTAACCAGAACCACATTCAAAAACCCATCGACTTCCTGATGAGGGAAACAGAAGTGCAAATATGCTAATTTAGGACTCATTGCTGTGGTTGTCATGTTTGGGGAAAGATATAGTGCCATTCTGCTGTTGTTGAACATGACCAGTTGAAGGTCATAAGTCAAATTTGACATGTATGGCGATGCACAGAGGAGAAGAATCTTACTGACATCTTAAATGTAGTATCTTTACCCATTGATCATTTGAACAAACTTGGCTGCATTGATACAGGCAAAAAACCAAACACCTTAATTACCTCTCTACCAGAGCTATTTTGTAGGTTCAGTGCCTTGTTCAAGGACAACCCAACTCTAATTCAGGGCAGTACGTGCCTCTCTAAAACCTTGGAATTTGTCTGACTCTTAACCCAAGTGTCCCATCATGAATTAGAATGAGAAAATTTGCAGTAAAGTATTTTGTATAATAAAGCACCATCTCAGCAGCAAACTGTCATGTTTCTCTGAACCCACTGTCTACCCCCCTATCCCCCAACCCCTGCAGATGGCCCCTACAATCTGGAGGTGAACTCGGGCCAGGGCCTGCGGACAGGGGAGGTGTTTACCATCAACCCGGGAGAGCTGGCCTTCTTCGAATGCCAGGCGGATTCCAACCCACCCAACAGCTACGTCTGGATCTCCAAGAGCCGCAACTCAACCAAGGTCATCACCGAGGGCCCGCGGCTTGAGGTGCTGTCCTACAGATTGGCCCAGGCTGAAGAGTACCTGTGCCGCGCCTTCAACAACGTGACACAGAAACAGGACGAGGCCCAGTTCACCCTGTTGGTGGCCAGCTTAGGTGGGTTGAGGGTGGATCATTGCATGAAGGAGCAGAGCGTGGGCAGGTAATGGGAATCCTCTGAGATAAACACTCTGTAAACAGTGTGTCGTGACAACAGCAGGAAAGGTTGATGAGCAATGAGAGATATATCTTGACGATGACAGACTGCCCAGCTTCAAACGGCGAGATGAAATATTGTATTTGCGGCTGTCTGTGCGTAATAGGTGAGAAGTGAAAGCAGGTTAAAGCACTATTCCTGTTGCCAGGCTCTAGTGCCCGCCGCCTGTATTAAAGTTCAGTGGCTGGGAAAGTAAACAGAGGATGACAGCTGTTGGATTTGTTGACAAAGTTTTATGGCAAGTGGACTTTCTGTGTGCCGAACGCGACATTGATATGTTGTCTCGGTGATACTGAGAAAGGCTCACTGATGGCCGCTGCTGATACGGGCCATGATTGAAAATACTGTGTATTGAGTAAACACGAGTCATGACAGCGTTCATTTTTATTGACATCAGAATTGTTAATTCACCTTACCAAGGCATCTTCTGATGGCTAACCTTTCAATAACAGTCATGAGAAAGCTAACATGCTCACAGAGACAATGGTAATATTTATCTATGGGATATTTTGGTTCTTCCGGTAAATTTTAAATTTAACGTGTTAGCCTGCGAGCATTTCCTAATTAGCCCTATACACCTACACAGTTGAAATTTTGACCTGACAATGGTAGAAAAGTCAGGAGATCACCCAGCATATTAGAATTTATCCTTTATTTAGCTTGGCTCAAATGATTGTTAATATCTGTGTTTTGTGTTTAATTACAGGGAAAGAGAAACAAACCCAGGGGGGCAGCTCTATATCTCCACTGGCCGCCATTACTGTCTGCTCTTTGTTCATGATCGGCTGTTTTCTGCTGTTCTTCCTCAGGAGAACCTGCAATCCTAAGAGAGGCAAGATAATGTCTTCTGCTGCTTTGTGTTTCTCTAGCAGTAATAGACATGTTGTTAACCCCCACGAGTTCAGCCCTCTGTTTGATTGGCTCCATGCTTAATAATCTAGATTGAAATATATTATAGCCTTTTCCTGGTTAGATCCAAATGTCCCCACTTGCTGACTTCAGTCATTTATACCATGTCTGCAAGGCTTGATAAGCCTCTAATAAACAGGCATAAAGGTTGACTCACTCATTTCTGTGGAAATGTTTGAAACAACTACAATAATGAATACAATGATCGCTCTTATTCTTCTTTGTCATTACACTGCATGGCTTTTATAGACTACCATCAGATACAATGATAAAAAAGTATTTTGATTACCTCCATTGCCAATAGTTCGACATATTTCTGCATCATGATGTGGTTTAATATATTCACTGGCTTGTAACTGGCCTGTTACTGATGGATTAAAGTATCACTAAATAAATGAACTGTTTTACACATTTATAATAAGTTATTTTAGTGTCTATAGTCAGCACATTGTCACAAAAACAAACAATACAAACAATGTTAATTAAATCAGGGAAGTCCGCAGTCATGTGAGGATCTCCTTTGGACTCAACCCTCAATCTTCTGGGAAATGCAGTCTGGCCATATGGATTCAGCCATACTCTGACTCACTGGATGTAGCAGCAGTGTTCACCCCACCATTGGCCGCATGTTCTCATGTAGCATTCTCCTCCCCTTTCACCTTCAGCCATCTTCAAACTCCTCTTCACTATGGGAAATAACAACAACCTCTGCAAAGCAACCTACATGTTGAAAATGAATAATTTCAGATGTTCCACCAAGTTCCCCCTCTGACACAATTTTGTAAGGACACTGCACCCTGGCTTTAGCGCCGCCTAAGAGGATTGTGATTGGTTTAAAGAAATACAAACAAGCCAGAGCTTTTTTTTGCCCTATGTCTAAAAGCCTTACCAAACTGAAGGTAGCCAGTACAAAGTAACTGATACATTTGAATAAGTTATAGTGATATTTAAAAAGGTTTTTTCTATATTTGTGAATAATTTCTTTCTTCTCTCTCTCCTTTACAACAGTGCTAATGAGCATTTACAACAGGTAAGAGCCTGGAATCTGAAATGAATACACACAGTGTGTCTTTAATCTACATTCATGCCTAAGTTTTACTTAACTGTGTTATTTCCCTGTTTTCGGGCAGACCGCTGTGCGAGCAGAAAAAACTTCATCGTTCAGGTAAGCTGCTGCTTGTTAACAAACGTTTTCACCTGCTTTCAAGGGCATCCACATATATCATCTTTACATACACATCCTCTGTAAGTAGGAATGATGGATGAGTAGGGCTGTGAAAATGGAAGTAATTCCTAAAAGCGTTTCAGATGTAAAGCAGGTCTTGCTGTTATGACATCATTACATGCCACTTTAGATATAGTAGACAGAGTACATGTGAATGCGTGTGTGTGTATTAGCTATGACCCAACTGTTGGTCTGATACTAAAACCTGTGTATCAACAGGTCATGAGGATGCAACAGAAGACTTTGGCATCTATGAGTTTGTCTCCATACCTGGGAAAATTGAGTCTACACAGGTACTAAACACGTTTTACATCAATATAGATTCACAGGTGACACAGCGAACCTCCTTTTGTCTAAATACGTTTGTGTTACAAAATGTCCTCCAGGTGTCATGCAGATCTCTGGCCCGCCTTGAGTCAGTCCAGGACATGCACACCACCATCTACGATGTGATCAGACACGTCCCCGAAACCCCGAGTCACAGTTTGTTGAACTAACCTCTGGCCAGAGAGTTGACATGTAACTTACAGTCATTTCCCTAAAAAGACTCTTAGCTTTATTTCATTAATTGTGTGTTATCAAAGACTGAGTCGCTGGTTATGTGGCCCACTTGTTTGCACAAGGGATGAAGGAAACAAGGGGGAGTAACCTGATCGTGCACTGTTATTGTCCAGAGTTTGGGACAGATGTAAAAAAAAAGATTATCATTGTTGTGAGTTTAAAATGTACGAATGACTTATCTTTAATGTGAAAGGATAACTGATGTTGAATGTATTTTTCTTTTTCTATTCAATAATGTAGATCACATTACACCATGCAAATGTGGTAGTACTTCACAATATTTTGAAATACAAGGCAACTAAACTCCCACACTTTGGTAACTATTTAAAACCAATGTTTAATTTCAAAATACTAATGTTCATTTTATATCTTTCTAATTCAAAATTTCCCCCAAAGAGAATCTATTGTATGATAAGTGTTATAATTAATGGATTTTCTTGTATCAAATATATTTAGGTTAAATGTGCTGTATATATTGTACATGGTCTACACTGCAGATTCTTTATAAATATTATTCTATCTCTATGTTTTTGCTGAAATCTATTTATTCCTAAAGAAAGTCTTTAACTTAATTTCATCAAATGTAGCATTTTTCTGCTCGACATGGAAATACTGTAATGAAATGCTGAAACAAAGAAAATTCTTAAATTAATTCTTAAATTATTGTACAGTTTGTATTCTGCATTCACACGTCTGTTTTGTACTTTATTAAAGATATAACTGTTTACTATTCTGTTTCACTTTGTTGCCTTAGACAATTTCTGCAATCATACTTCCTTTGTGTCTTTTTCATTGGATGGCAGCGGCAGTCATGGACTTAAAATGAACAGTCGCTCTGTCACAGATCTTGGCTAAGGCTGTAAAAGATGTCAGTTGCTCTGCCTCTTCACAGTCAGTCTTTGTTGGACGCCCTGGCTGTGATAGCTCAACATTTTCACAAGTGTACGAGTTGTACTTGTTGTCTTGAAATTGCAGCAGAGAGCTCTTTTTTCTCAGCCTGGCCCGGCCTTACTGGTTGCTGTGTGGACCTGGCGAGATCTGGAGACAGGCAGCAACAGACGGATGGTTCAGCATGTGGCAGAGGCCCTCCACCTGCTCACGCTGACACCTTGTCACGAGCAGATACAATCGTGTGTGTGTGGGTGTGTGTGTGTGTGTGAGAAAGGAGGAAGTAGAAGGAGGAGGGAAGCTAGAGATGCAGACGAGCACAGAAAGAACCAGACACAAAGCAAGACCAGAAAGGTCAATATATCTTTATCTGCAATTTACAAAAGGTATTTGAGAAGGCAGCAGTTAGGTCTCTGTTATTCAGTCTCACCTTGAACAGTGGATCTCACAGAGCAGCATTAGTCTGCTTTCTGAAAAAATTCAGCTTATTACCAAAACATTGAGCTGCCCTCATTATGTCACTCCAACACTATGGTCTTCTGAAAAAATTCATAAATGCTGCAACTCAAATGTGTCAAAATTCAACGTCTTCTTGATTGTGTATTGATGTATTTTGGTCATTGGTGAGTTTTTAAAGATTTTTCACAACTAAATTACACACATGCTTTATTTGATATATTGTCACATATGTCACATTTTTACTTCTTCACCGATGAAGGAAAATCAATTGTCTTGACCTGACCCTCATCCTGAGCCATCAATTGATGCTAATCATGATTCTCCCTGGCTTAACAACACAGTTTATTGAATCAAGCTCTAATTATAGCTCATGAACTGACCAACCGAGTGCTCGGTGTCTCTGTGGAGGCATCTCCGGGTAGTGGCTGCCATCTGTTCCGTCTCGGTGTATGCTTTAAGGGAGAGGCTCAGCACTGTGGATGATATGCCTGACAAACAACAGTGGAGTAAACTCACCTGAGGAGAGTGACCTCACCTTCATTTGACTTGGAAATAGCCTGAGGCTTCATTAACTAGGAACTAGCTCAACAGAGCTCCTGCCCTCTGTCTGTATGTCTGTATTTCTGCAGGCTGCCTGTTTTTAACCAGGCACCGCTCAGTGTAACACCTCAGGGAGCAATTACAAAGCAGGCTGAATGGCTCTGTGTTTGTGTGTTTTCTACCCACATCATTTTGTAATTGTGTGGGACAGTTTACAATTAAGAGCCAGTTCTATTTGCTTGGCAGACATGTGGCACCGAGTCGTGGATGGCATGACACAATGACACATTACTTCTGGTCATAATACACATTGTGGTTTGCTAAACAATGCAGTAACACAAAATAAAATAATACAAAGTTATATAGTGTTGATGGCATACTGCATATATATAGACAGATATTAGCAATAGAAGATATATTCAAAGAAGCAGCAATACTGCAATCTAAAAGTACTCCATCAAAGACTTAAAAGGCTTAAAATCTTAAAAGTATAGCCAACAGCAGTATAATAAGAAAAATGTGCTTTAAGTATCAAAACTTAAACTATGCAGAAAATGGCTCCTATCATTGTTATATTATTTCATATAGTAAAATATGGTATTGGATTATTAATGTTATTTTATTAGCAAGTAATCAGGGGTTTAATGATGTAACTGGAAGAGATTAAGCTCATTTGAATTACGTCATGTAATGTTAGGAAGTTTAACCTATATTCATGTATCATGTTGTATAAGAAGATTATTTTAAGATATACTTAAGAGCATTAATTAACAAAATCTTACGAGTTACATTTCCTTACTGGTGAAGCTTTGTTATTAGAAAAGTCAAAGTAACTTATATAACTGTTGTTATTCAAATTGTCTCAGTCAATTGAACAGCGATTATTTAATAATAATAATTGTTTAATAATAATAACAACAACAACAATAATAATAGTAATAATAATAGCAATGATAACATTTCTCATAAGCAAAATAATCATTGCTGTCTAGTATTCAAGTCTATTCTATTTCTATTTAATGCTGTTAAATTACCACCATCCAGTGGTGTATTATAGAAATACATGTACAGTGTTGATATTTACTCTACCTTTAAATATATATATATATATATATATATATGTATATATATATTTTTTTTAGTTTACAACATAAAGCACATTTTCTTTAGCTTATTTAATGAAAACAATTTCCAGTATTTTCAACTGCGGACAGTTGAGGTGTCGATCATTCCCATGATCATGCCTCATACCGATGAACATTAAAAACTACATTTCCCAAGATGCTCTGGCTTTCTTTTTCCTGGTCCCTGCCGTGCCGGTCACGTGACAGTTCAACTATGGCTTCCCCCTCGCAGTGATGGAGGCTCGTCGGTAACAACAACACGAACCTCAGGCTGTTCCCACCGTGTACTGGTCCGCTGACACTGGCTGGAGTCACGATGCAGAAGATCAAGTCTCTCATGGCCCGGCAGGTGAGCAGAGGAGCCGGACACAGGCGGAGCCGCCGGGGCCCCTGGGTCTCTGACAGCTGCGGCTAAGCTAAGCTAACCGGCTAATTTGACAGCTCGTTCCTGTGGCAGCCGCAGTTTTAAACTACTACAACACAGACGGGAGCAATTCAGCCCACATGAAGAACACACGTGTTCACCAGCTGACACACACACACACGCACACGCACAAGCACACGCACACGCACAAGCACAAGCACGAAAACAATACGAGACAGAGGGCGGTGAGGGAGGTTCAGAGCTGATCACCTCCAGAAAGCTGCCTGTCCGTTCCACTCGCTGCTGTGTGACAGGTAATAACACATGCCTATGTTTACAGTGGGTTTTATTTTGACAGGGCCTGAAGAGCCCCCAGGAGAGCATGGCTGACCTCAGTCCTGTGGAGAACCTGAGGATCCCCAGCAAGGTAAACGCCATGACAACCGTCTCCATCACTCTGATGTCTTTTACATTTAGGCTGCACAGTCTATAAAAACCAACCCCTTTATGTGTTATTGCTACCTGCCCTATATTCATCTGTTATCTGGATCAGTGTGTGGCCAGGTCAGAGTAGCTGGATGCTTCCTGTTACAGTTCAGCCAAATTGCTGTTCCTTTATTCTTCTCTTATAAATGTGCTTTTGAGCTTCCATCTTATACGCTGCACATTTGTTGGGTTTAGTAACTATTTTAAATAGAATACAACAGAAGACAATAGAATAGAATTGAAAGCCTTTATTGCCATTGTACAAGAGAAAGCAGAATAACGAAATAGAGGTGCTACTTCTGAAAACAGTGCAGAATTATTAGAAAGATACTTTAAAAATACCACATGAGACACCAATAAACATGGGACTAATAAATGCTTTAGAATAGTAGACCTATTTGTAATTTCACAGAATTGGTATTACACTGATAATGATGTGAATGTGTCTGTCAGTATATCCTATGAATTGGTAGTTTAGCTTCTGAGACTTTTGATGTTCCTGTTCCGTCTCCCAGGGGGCGGTAAAGTCAACATTTTGTGACCAAGAAGGGGGGAGGGTCTTTTGTTATTTTCCTGGCTCTGCAGAGGCACTGTGAACTGGAGATGTCTTCACATACCACACTGTAATGCAGCATGATTATCACTCTCAGTGGATGAGTGGTAGAAGGTCCCCCAGTTCTGCAGAACTTCACAATGCAAATCATTCGAAGACGTCCACGAGGTTGAATGTGTCATCGTGGCTTCACAACGGAAGCAGACTTATTGTGTATATTTATGTCCACCATGCATTGTGTTACATTGATTTGCATCAGTTACATCAGAGCTACAGGTTTTCCTACACAGTCAGTGTGAAGGCTCCCATTTGTATCACTCATGAACTCACTCCACATCAATCCCAGCACCAACCGTGTGAAACGTGGTCTGCAGTTACAGTATTTGGACTTTTTCGCATGGTGGCATTTGGAAAAACGTGATCAGTCATGTTTAGTCTCAGGAAGCATTTGTCATTACACGCTTGTACAAATTCAATTTGTCGAAAGCTGACAGAGTGAAGCAGCAGAGTGGGTCTATATAACGTGTAGTCACTCAGTTACGTAAGCCTCGATGCACAGCTCCCCTTGCCTTGACTTTGCTTCATAGTGATGACCTTCTACTAATGCTGCTGCGTGGAGGTTATTCACAGTGCAGGTGATTCAACCAGACTTTGAACTCATCGTGTCTAAAGATCTCTCTCTTTGTCTTTAACACTTTCTTTCCTTAACATTCAAGTGAGTGGAATTTTCTCCTTGGGATCATCTGCTTGGCGTTATGTTATCACCCCTTGTTTTTAGATAGGGCGTTTTGTTGACATTTTCACCAATTACCTAGAGAATAATTCATGGAGCTTGATGGAAAAAGAATGATTTCTTTTCAATTTGGTGTGGATTAATTGAATTTAAGGGAGTTGGACCTGTTGAGTCGTGGCGGATAAGAGCTCTATTGAGTGCCATTTGAGATTTGCCGGCCATGTTTAAAGAAGATAAAAGGAGATAACTTTCTATTAATTCTTCTATGGGTGTCGCAAAAGATGTATTTTTGAATCTAATTGTTAATTTGAACAGTCCTGTTGTCATGACAACACAGAAAGACAGAGCAGTGTGTGTTTAACACAAAAAAGCCTGTTTTTCCTGTCAGAACTGGAGCTCAGTATCATACGGTCATTTAACAGCAAAGTCTGACCTTCCGGGTGGTAACAGGGATCCTACATAATAACTTGATAATTTGAGGTCATTGGATCATATTGGTCTCATAAATTCTAGACAGCTTTGCTGCTGCTGTACTTGTTGTTGCAGAAAAATCGCACGGTGACACGGAGCAAGCTCAGATAAGATAAGCAGCTAATTACCCTAGAAGTGTAATTAGAGCCTGAATGGGAGCAGATGGGAGCGCCTCAGGAAAGATTTGTTTCTTTTCACATTATGCATGTCGTCCCCCCGGCTCTGGGATTGATATCAGTCAATGTGGCCAAACTGGAAATGCAGTAATCAAACACCCTTTTGTGTTTTAGGCCTAAAAATATTCACCTTTGTTCATTCTGAACATATGGCCCCTCAAGAAGGACTGTGCATCTGAACGTCTATATGCTTTGTTTAGTTTCTGTGATATGAGGCAGCGTGGTGTAGTGAGACAGAAAAACTGGGCAAGAGTTTGTGTAAATGTGAAGGTTGCATTCACTTCCGTCCTATTTCTCTCTCCTGTGTGCACTGCAAACATGTGCTTATTATGTGTTCAATCCAAACACACGCTTTAGTATTTGATGATATTATGCTTTGACTTTATTGCCGCCGGGTGTTTCAGCTTTCAGGAAAACGAGATAGGACCCACTCAGACTGGGCTTTATATAAAATACTGTGTCTTAATACTGTATATATTAAGAACAAACTAAGTAGAAACCCTTACACATGAGCTCAATTTATGTATACATTTGTTTTACCTATATCATCATATAAACAGATATATAATCGGATCTCTGAGGACGGATGTTAGTACCAGACAGTTCCTAACAGGGCCTTAAGGCTTATAGGCATCACTGGAGCTGGTTCACATCTCTGTTCATGAGTCTACCATGAGTAAATCATGCTGGATTGTTGCATAGAGCTCAGTGTCCATGGCAGCACACAGCCGAGGAAGCTGTTGCTCTTCAAAAAAAAAAAAAGGGAATTAATGATGCAGTAGGACTAGTTTAACTCTACTACACAATATCAGACAAAGAAAAGCAGACAGCCCATTCGTGAACCCAACAGAGATGCTGTGGAAAGACCTCAAGAATGTGTGTTGTTCACACCAGACATCCTGAGAAAACGTCTGAGCTGAAGCAGCTCTGCAGGAAGAATAGTTCCTCCTGAGCGTCGTGCACGTCTGATGTGCAGCTCCTGCGAGAGTCTGTTTCAGGTTACAGCAGAGGGGGTTTTGGCCAGTCATTTAATCCAAGGGCTCACTTACTTTCTCCATCAGCACTGTCCGTGTTTAATGGGTGTGTTCATGAAAGATTAAAATATAGTGTGTTATTAGCTTAAACATATAGTGATTATGTTTAAATGCACACTGATATTCTGATATTAACCCGATAAAGACAATCGCCTGAATAAGACACTGCCATGTAAACAATTTTCTGAGTAACTTAACCTGAATAAGGTCCTACTCTAAATAAGCAACAATCAAATTAAAACATGTGGAGTTTTCTGATCTTAGTTATTATGTTGACATGTCTTTATCACATGATAACAACATATTGGGGTTTTCACATAATTTTATGACATTGATATGTATGGCAGACATTGACGTCATAATCAGACTATGCTCTGTAACATGTTAACGTAATGATGAATGAAATATTCTATTAGCTGTTCACGCAAAGAGAAATAATGTCTTATTCAGAATAAGGCGAATAGTCGTATTGATGGTGTCTCTGTAAACATAGTCCGTGTTTGTCTTTACTTGTGAGTTGGAGCAGATCACATTCATTTGATCATATTCATCCAAAGGAATCACATACTTTGTCTTGCCACTGTTCACCAAACCCCACAAAGTCCTCTCAGTGAGTAATCATGTTGACCACTGTGGGCAATCCTGCACGACTGAACACTACGCCCTCTGATGGAGAACGAGACCAAGATTCTTGACTGCGTGCATGATACTTAATATAATCCATACTGCCTGGAGCCAGTTATGTGTTTCCAAGCAGTTTAGCATTGATTCACATCGTCTTTCATCCCCCAGGAGCAACATGACCGCAACATCTGGCTCACTGCAGGGGGGCACTGATGCAGAGGATGATTGATAAATGATGCTGTCGAGTCATTGTGAGTCAAGTGTATGAGACAGTGGGAGTAATTGGTAAATGAAGAGTTTGGCCATAGCTCTGGCTGATGATGCATGTGAGAATGCAAATGTCCGAGTCAGTTGCTCTGGACACTCCAGAATTTCTCCCGAGTGATTAATGTCCACAAAATGTGAGTCCATTTGAGAACTGGAAAATGTCCTGAGAATTCCACAGTGAGCAACCCTGTGGATGAAGTTTCCACAGGCCCACACCCAATTTTCCGGACATTTTCCGGAGTTCATGAATAAAAACGTCTATTGATTACATCACTTATTTTGCTGTAGTCATTAAATCGAAGTACAGACTGATGTTTTACCCACGTATCAGATGTTGCTTTGCACCTTTTTGAGTATACTTTTCTTTGTGTTGCTGAGAAATCTTTTTTTTACATCTTTGACGGGCCGTTGACTAATTCTAAGATCAAAACAGGTCGTAGAGGCAACTTTTCCCACTGATCTGCCTCCTTGTTTTTCTTTGGGGCAAAATGCTTAAGGCAGTTTTTTTTTATGCAGTGTTGCTGCTGAAGTAGAACATTTGATTTCGTTGCTTCCACCGATGTCGGCTTTTGTGTTAATCTGCATAAAGAAGTCAGATTCTTGGCTTTAGCCACACTTTAGCCTCGGGGGGAAATAATCGTCTCAAAGAACACCTGATCCCCCTGTTCACCTGCTGCTGTGTCATGAATGTCCTCTACATATTTACATGTTAATCTGGACAATGAGCTGGGGACTTTAATTTTAATAAAAGTTTGACTTTATTCAAGATTTTAATGTGATATTATTATTCCAGTATTGTGGTAAAAAAGTTGGCCCAGGCTGTAAACCTTTAAATAAATCATAGCCTTGGGAGATTCAAAATAATTATTTATGTTTTTATTAAACTCCAACAGACTTAAAGCTATTTTTGACCACTTTGATATTTGTTACGCCTTATGTTAATCTCTGTGGCTTCTTGAGAAGGTATAAGCAGCTTTGTGGGTTCACACTCAAAAACGAACAAACCAGCAAACCTGCCGCTCCAATCCTTTTCTGTTCAAAGAGTCCGTTTTGAGGATTTTCATTTGTAGGTGTTGTGGTGCGTTATCTCGTTACCTGTGCAGCCTGGGACCATTTACGTCATTTACGGTCTCACATTGTGTGGTGAAGCAGGAATTAAATTAACTTTTAATAGTTGATTATGAAATATTTTAATATGACTCTCAGTGAAGTTCTGAAGAAGATATCGGCTGTTGTATCCACAAGTAGAGTTGACAAAAGAATCAGGTGATTGAGAGTAAAATAATGTCAACATTTATAATTGATTAATTGTTTCAGGTCAGCACAAATACCGGTTCGAATCCTGGTTCGGCCTGGGTCTGTCTGTGGAGTTCTCCTTGTGTTTGCATGGATTTTCTCTGGGTACTTCTCTGGGTAACACATGGAGATTGGGGTTAGTTTAATTAGAGACTGATGGCATTGACAAAGTAGTATTGATGATGGATGGACGGATGGATGGATTCATTTGTTACTGTCATACTTAAAGCTACATTAAAACATGGTTTGGTTCTGGCTTCTCAAAAACGAAAATGTACAATTTATCTTTAATTTGCGACATTTCACTGTCTTAACAACCTGCTACATAATGTTCTATCTGTTACATCTTTTTAAATGTTGAGAACATGACATTCTACTAAACCTGCTGCAGGTTCATGCAGTTACCATTTCCCACCAGCAGAGGTCACCATCAGCTTACTCATTACACAGTTTTTTTTTTATCTCAGAGTTAAAGTCCTCTCTTCACAAACAACGTTAATTTACACGTGCAGAATGCATCGCCTCATCGATGTTGTACTATTCCCTAAAAGGCTGAGGTCCTCCAGCGAGCAGATAGGGACTGGGGCTAAAGCTAGGAGTGGGGGGGCTTGTTTGATAACCTGACCGTAGCTCTCATGCTGGGGGTCTCCTTGAAGGGGAACATGGCTCAGTGTGACACTTCACATGTGTTACAGCCTGAGGGTTTGTTTCTGAGATGAGCTGTTGTATAAATGTGCTTCCAATGACGTGCGCTCATTACAAAATCACAGGAATACTCTCAACAAAAGACCGAGCTGAATAAAAGGTATAATACTCGCTCACATACCTTTTTAAGTGAAAATACAGTAATGTTATGATGACAGCACTGTTGGAGCCTGGATGTTACTGTTGGCTGTCATTTGTACCTAATGTCTCAGAGGACAGCTGTGTAGAAACACTGTTTGGGAGCAGATGAGGGTAAACACCCGGTTAGCATACATATTCAGCTCTGATGACAATGAGGAGCGTTTTTTATTTGCTCATCTAATGAATGATACCGTGGTGGAAATAATTGGCCCTCGTCTCGCACTCCGCATCCCATCATCTTTTTTTCTCCCAGGATTTTCCATGAACCTCCTCCTGTTGTATATTCAGTCTTTTGTTTTATCAGGGTCCCGTGTTGTTCAGCACCTTTTTTTTTCTTTCTATCCCATGCTTGATTTTCCACATTCAATGAGCACTCCAGACGAATATCTGCTTTGATTCTCTGATAAAGGTTGTTAAACACCCCGCACTTCGGATGCAAATGGATTTCTAACTTCCGCAAACAGATGAGAATTTCATTAATTTGTGGAAGAGGGGTGGGGTGGGGGGGAGGTGAAGGGTGGTTTGTTTGTCCCTCATCCTTCAAAGTAAAATTGGATCAAAGCCTCACAGCAGCAGCTGATGTTGCGTTTCACGCGTGGGGCACAGGGGCGTCTGTTGCTTTCCCTTTTTTTTTTTTGCTTTTGGCTTCTTCTCCTTTCGCTCACTGCCTGTGCAGCGGCTGGCAGGGAAGGGAATTATTTTCCCAAGGTGGCCTCTCAATGAGTCACTCACTTAAAGATGTTTAGACTTCTTCACGTCACTGCAGGTGGGCGAGGGAGGCAGAGGGAGAGGAGAGAGAGAGAGAGACGGTGCCCAAACCGCACTGGAGTGTCTTCACGGGAGAGACTCTTCATCGTCTTATTGTTTCCCTCGCTCCTCTGTCTTTTTCTTTCTGCGTTAACTTTTGCTACCAATGACTCATCCGCCTCCCCTTCTCCTCCCTTTTTTTTTTCTCGCTTTGCCTCTCATTTGAGCTGATTTCCCACCCACCCTTTCGATTCCAGAGCGTGATCTCCTTCCTCCTACCTCTACCCCCTCCTTTCCGATCTCACGCGCTCACCCACACATTTCCCCAACCCCCCACGGCTCCTGCTCCCTCCTTCACCTGATGGCAAAAAAACACAAACACACTTACCTGAAAGTGTGTGCATTGCAGCTTCACACACGTGCAAACTCACACTTTTTTTATGTAACACATTTAATTCATTTTCATCGTCTCAATCGCCGAGTGTCAATTTTAAATGTGGCATAAAAGGGGATTCTGTTTGTGTAATTGAATTAAATGAGGCTCGATGCTACAGCAAACATTAGAATTACTCACGGCAGCGTTGCCTCGTATAAATGTCACTCAGCAAGACACTCAGCCACAAGATTCGGTTGCATGGGTGGCTCCCTCGGTCGCCTCGCTGCACGCCTCATGCTGATAGTGGCTGGGAGAATATTTGTGCCTAGGCAGGTGTGTAACAAGGTTTTTTTTGATCAGCGCCTGCTAATGTATGACGTCAGTAAGATGAAGTGTGAAGATGAAAGATTTCTATAGGTGTGTTTGGATGTATATAGGGATGCATCTAGGGATGTATAGATTGCATTCATCCACATCTATCCTGGTTCCTCAGCTTATGATCTATTTTTAGTGCCATTATGATTCATTATGCCGAAACCTCAATGTATTGATCCCACAAAAGTTAGACTCAGCAGTAACTTGAATAAAGCATTTTCAGTGAGAGCTAGAAGTGAGGCCACTGAGCATAGAATTGTTTTTTATGTTATATGAAATATGGTATTAAGCTATATTTTTGTTTTTTTCAGCCATACTGGCAATGCGATGTCAAGCGATGACACAGGTTCTTGATCTGTGCAAAACTTTGCTCCAAACTGAAATCTCTCAACAACTATTGGCTGGATTGCTATGAACATTTTTTGTGACTCAAGACAAGGGGGAAATCTTTTCGATCCCCATTTCCCGAAGTGCTGACGTCATATTATATATTTGTCCAACACTTTAGCTTTTGACTACAAAACTGCACAACTAAGGATATTTCCCTTTCCTTCCTTTTCAACTTGAGCCTCGACTGCACTTTCTGCTAATTCTAATGAGCAAAAGTTTGCATGCTAATATTCTAATACACTAAGATAGTGAACAAGCATTTTAAAAGGGCTGATGTTGATGTTTAGTTCAAGTACAACCTCAGAGAGCTGCTAGAATGACTCTAGAGACTCTAGAGAGCTGTAGAGTAAGATACTTACTTATGAATCATCATTTTGTGTCGTCACCAAGTGGCTACCACCTTGACATCAGCCATTGGTTTGTAAACTGATATGAAGCCTTGAGTTTGGCCTTTTGGTCGGCTCCACCTTGGTTTTTTTGAAACCAGAAGAAACCATATTTCAAGGAGTGGGGGATGAAGTCTGAGAGATCGAGGACACTGCACATCCACCTGCGACCTGCACCCATTGGCTGTAGCTATCAATCACACGGTATCATTGTCCCTATGAACACTGTGCTTCATCGTCTATTCTACAAATGGGACCATCATTTATGAAATGAATATCATGATGTATTGAAATAGTTTTGAAACAGACATTCTTTTTGCAACCGGCAGAGACGCCCTCTACTGTTCATTTTAGAGAACACAGTGTTCAGGCACTTCCGCATTGGCTTCACCTCCCAGACCTGCAGTCTACATCCATTTGTTATTACAGTCTATGGTCATCACTGCCAGGCATAGGGTAAAACCCAAAAATTATGCATTGTTAACATTGAGGTATTGTTGAGCTAGAATATAAATATCACACTTAAATATAATGTGGGAGAGTAGATTTAGTGCACTATATGCAGCTTTAACCTCGTTCTACTTGAACTTCAGTGTTCAGCAGCTGCTCCTTGTTGTATGCTGCTAACACAGTCATGACTTTCTTATTCACCTGTGACTGTATATATGCGCTCATTAACGCAGCCAGGAGGGGATGTGGATTTAAAACCTTTTATCTCAAAGACTCATTCCAGCACAAAAGCTTGATGGATGCACAGCATGTTAATCAATGAGGCTGTAATGTTTCTCAGAGAAGCTTTGAAGGGGGAATCCCGGGTGGAATTCTTTTGGTCATTGGTTTTTTTTTCTTCTGAAGGCTGCGTGTTATCCCCCATGAAACGAGCTGCAATCTTCTCCCCAAACCCCAACGATTAATGCTTTCTCCTCCACTTCTTTCCCACTACACTTCTCTTCTTGCACTTTGTTCTCCGACTCATTTATTCTGCTCTCACCTTCCCGCTCTCCTTTGCTCTTAAACTCCTCTGTACCCCTTGTTCCTCTCTTTCTTAATGTTCTTTCCCCTCACATCACTTTTTCTTTGTTATCTCTCTAACTCTGTTTTTATGTATTTTTCCTTGATGTTTCATTTGAATTTTTTGTTTGTTGTTTTCATTTGCTGGGAAGTGATGTAATTCTCTGTTTTGCACATTTTCTCTTTGCGTCTCAGCCTGAGTGGAAGTTTCTAAAGTGCCCAAATGTGGAACTTTTTTTTTAATTCTCTTTTGTCGCCCTCTTTCAGGAGGAGCTGCGGGAGATGAGGGAACAGTCCATCGACCCCCAGGCGGAGCAGGAGATCATCAACAGCATTGAGGAGGTCTACTTCTCCAACGACTCCTTCGACATGGTGCAGCACGAACTGGAGGTCAGATATTCGCCGTACGAACGAGCGAGCACTTGCGTTATTGACTGAACGAGCACCACTCACCTGTTAAATGATGACTCACTACCCAGGTCAACACGCCCACCCCTCAGAGAAATATGAATAATTCCCGCAAACCCACCACATTTCCGTAATTCTGATAACGACAATATTGCATTTCTAATGTGAATAAACGTGGCTTCCTGTGCTATGAACCCCGTCTGACTGGCAGAGTTAAAGCTCTTTCTCACCTGAGCTGCTGCCTCTTACGCTTCTGCTGAGCCGCATGCACACTGTTGACGTCCGGATTGATGGATTGCATCCGCTCAACAGAAGAAGGGTGTGAAATCTCATTAGATTTATCTTGGTTTTGCTACACCATCTGAAATGAGACTCTCAGTCAAGGGGAAAGTAATTACCTATCATCCTTTGGGCCGTGGATTTCTAATATCTTCTTTTTTCGAGCAGAGTTTGTTTGCTGTTTACTAAATAATAACCTCCACCTTCTCGACTAATGTGATTTAAGATCTAGCTTTGTATTTACTGAGCAAAGAGAAAGAGGAAAATTAAGATGCTGTCGAAGAATTGCTTTCTCAAGATAAAGGAAATCCCTGCTGTGGCCCTAAGCACTTTAACTTGGTACTGTCTGACACACACCTAGTAGGGGCTTTGACCATGCTCAATGGTAGGCATGCAAGTACTTTTGTCTTGCAGACTGTATTTGTGAACATGTCTGCAGAAGTCTCAGGTGCTTTCATGTGTGTAGGCGGATGCATCGTAAACAAAAAAATAAGTTTGTGTGTTTTTATCTGCGTGTGTGATTATAGAAGCTCCCACCTGAGCTGAACCTGCAGGAGCTGGAGGAGCATC
Source organism: Hippoglossus stenolepis (assembly GCF_022539355.2). Classification (NCBI taxonomy): domain Eukaryota; kingdom Metazoa; phylum Chordata; class Actinopteri; order Pleuronectiformes; family Pleuronectidae; genus Hippoglossus; species Hippoglossus stenolepis. The sequence continues at coordinate 12,454,589 of NC_061499.1, forward strand.
GAGACAAGCTGAAGAGACAACAGGCAGCAGTACGTACCTCTCTCTATCCCACACACACACACACACACACACACACACACACACACACACACACACACACACACACACACACACACACACACACACACACACACACACACACACACACACACACACACATACACCAACACACACAGTGGTGTCAGAGAGTGTACTTTGACGTCATTATGACGAATGTAATCAAGAAGTCGTTTTATCTGAATTTAAACTTTATTTTTTATGTTAGATGTAAAATGATTTGTTAACTGATAGAAATTCAAGGTTCACGTTTGACAGTGTCACACTGTTTTAATCTTTATGGAGTTGTCATGGAGATGTATCTGCTGACATTTAAGCTGTTATAATTTCATCTACAACACTTTTCATTTAACTCATTCATGTTCTTCTGAGACAAAACACCATCTGCTGCTGTGTTGACACTGTGTGTGAGAATTACAGGAAATATTCTAGTTTTACTTAAAGTGCAATATTTTATTGCTCATGAGCAATGTAATGTGATTGAAATTCAAAATTCAACTAAAGTGTAAAATGACCCATGCTAGTTTGAAAGTTGGACACAAAACTAAAATAACTAATTATTAATTCGATCAGGAGGAGAGTGTCGAAACTTGATAGAAAAAACTTTAGATCCAAAGTTTGGTCTTGACCGTGGTAACCTCAGTTGATGAAACAATTTAGCCTCAAGTAGATTTAGCCTCAAACTTACACTGGCTTACACTATGGACATAACTCCGAAAGATAATACAGAAAAAGCACTTTCTCATTTGGATAAAAGCTCTGTTTCATTATCTTATAGCAATATATCACAGGCCGTCCAATTTTCTAGGCAGCCCAAATATCCTGTATGTTGACAACTGTCTTTGATCCACCCCAAGCACATAGCACTATGATGATTGTACGTGAGGCTCGGCAGTACCATCAACAGCCCTGCATCATTGTTCTGTGCTGATTTGCAATTTGGCGACTGAGCCTGACCAACACCCAGCAGCAGAAGTTTTTGCTTTGTCCCTGAACTTTGAAAACAGACTCTTGTTACGTCAGTGAATCAGAATCACAAAATAACTTAACTGATCCACACAGAGAAATTACTTTGTTATAATTGCTCAACACTCAACTAGGAAAGAGGAAGTAATTAAGTAAAAGAGTAAAAACCAACTCTCAGCTAATGTCCTATCGCTTATGTCAAAGCAGTGTTTCCCCTTAATATTCTAGAGTGTGGTGGCCCTCCATATTCTAATTTGTCCTGACACAGTCTTTCATAATGAACCAAAATATTTTTTACACTTCTCATAATAACATAAGCGATCTCTCTGGTGTTTTGCTCCGTTGCTGCATTATTTCTTTGTCTGCAGGGCTATTTGCAGTGTCCATACATTTATTGTGTGTGTACCTGCAACTGGTGTGCGATGCAATTCTCTCTCTAACCCGAGAACTTGTGGTTCACTCCTTAGTCTGTGTGCCTGTCACTCGGAATCTGTTGAGAAATAGAAACATTTGCAAAAAGTAAGGTGGAATCATAGTACAGACAAAAATGGAAATGTGCAAAGTACATTGACAGTAATGGTCAATGTGCAAGAGTAAAGTGCAATGTGGGTCAACAGTGAATTATCAGCAGCTCAGCAGTAAAAAACAGATGGAGATGTGCATGAAGGGGAGGAATTTTATAGCTGAATGGCCACAGGAAGGAAGGACCTCCCGTGGCGTTCGGAGGAGCACTTAGTCTTCCTGAGTCACGACCTGAACGTGCCCCTCTGGCCAAACAGAACACCGGGGTTGGGAGATGTTGTTCATGATGAAGAGGAGTTTCGACAACATCCTCCTCTCTGTGATTCTTTTCCTGTGGCCACAGCAGGAGCATTTCCACAGTGGCCATCATTCTGCGGTCAGTCAGGTTCTCGCTGTTTCAAACTGGAGAGGCAGCCTGTCAACAATTTCTATTTATAGATACCGTCTCTTTCCCCCCCTCTGCCCCCTTAATCCCCAAAGTCCAGTGAAGATGTTGCCCCGCTTACCCTTCTTCCTGACATGCCTCTGTATTTTCACATACCTGCTTGTCTCCATCGCCCCCCCAGCTCGTGTTTTATATATTTTTGTATTTTGCCACATCTGCCTCCTCCACACCTCCTCTAATCCCTCTTCGTTTTCTATAAACGCTCCTCTTCCTACACATCCCTTCATTTAAATGTTTGGCAGTTTCCCACAGAGCTGTCTGCTGAGTTGAAAAGGAGACCTGCAACTTGCGTGAAGCCTACGAGCACACAAACGTCCTCTCGCACATCCCCTCTCTCCCTCTCTCACTCACTCTCTCTCTTTCTCTTCTTCTTCTCTCTCTGGCTGCGCGCAAGCCTGCAGGCACATCGTGGGAATAGCCATTGTAATTGGTCCAGTACGCTGTCAGGCAGAAAATCCCCAGCCATGTTTCTCAGCATGCTTATCAATGCAAACCGGCAATCTTAAATCAATATGAGCAAACCGTCTACCTGTTTGTCTACCTCATTGCCCTGAGGCTTTTGTTTAAAAGCCTTTGTACATAACTCTGTGGATGCGTTTGTATTTATTTTTTCAAACTTATTTCTCTGGTTTCTTGTTGTGCATCTGTGCTGGCAACAGTGGAGGCCGGAGGAATTATGTTTTCAAGATGTCTGTTGGGCCGTCCATCTGTTCCATTCTCGGGAACGCCATATCTCAGAAACGTTGACTTGGACTAAAGGAGGAGCTGGTTAGCTTGTGCAGGTCAAAGGTCAAGATCACGATGACCTCAAAATAGATTGCTGGCTTGTTGAATGGGATATTTCAAGACCACCCTGAGAGATTTCCTTCATATGTATTTGTCAGAAATGTTCACTTGAACTCAAAGATGAACAAATTCGATTTTGATGGTCAAAGGTCATTATCACAATGGCCAAAACTCAAAAACACACACACGCTAAAGACCAAATTTCACACAAATGTGACATCATAATGTTCTGTTTTCTGTCCGTTAATTAACACCAGAGCTCAGGAACAGAAATGGAGATGGTATTTTTTCCAACGTCACTGGTTGGCAGAGGCTTACAACTGTGAGTCAGAGATTCTAGTCTCGGTTTTTCATCATTTGTGAAATCACGCATGAAAAAGGCATATACATTACATTTTACATGGGGTTATTTACCAAAGCACAGTATACACAATGAGATTACACATGCAACAGTTGTAAATATATTTATTTATATACACACATATGCAGACATTCGGAGAAATACCAGACACCCCCAAGGCAAAACAAAAGAAAAATAGGTTTGGTTTTTCCACTTTCTGTCCAAAAGTGTCACCATCTCATCCATCAGCTGGAAATGTTCTGAATAATTACCAGGAGAGGGAGACTGTGGCTGTAGCCATTAATGAATAATAGCTTTCTTTTTCACAAAGTTCAAATTTTTAACAGACACTGTAACTATTTCTTCCATTTCTCCACGACATGGTAGATGGGTATTTTGTATTGGTCAACATTGAGCCATATACCTGACGTGGAATAAAAAGAAAATTACACTTTTTCATTGGTTAAACCTTATAAAGAAAAATCTTAACTGTTGTGAATATGCAAAACAACCCTGTAGCCATAACAGAGTCTGTGTGACTGAGTTTCTTTTAACGAATATCAGTTATTTTATTCATCACAGCAACACAAAGTTTAGAATATAGTAATATACAGCACATCTTAAAGCGGTAAACAAAAAATCCTATACTATTTCTATCATCTTGTTAGCGAATTGTAATGTTGGACATGATGATTGTGTACATGTTGTGGGTCACCAAGCTGGTGCCGATCTCCTGCGGCTAGTGATGGAAGGTCTGTCTTTCCAGGTAGGCAATAATACAAACCGGACTCGCTTACACACACACACGCACGTACACACGCACGCACACACAAATCCACACACCCACACACCCACACACACTACAAAGACACATAGTCCCCCGACTGTGAAACGGAGTGTAGCCCTTTGAAGAGGCGATAATAGTGCTTTCACTTCCTCACCAAGAAGCTGTCTCTGCCAGATATCATGACACTATTAAATAAGGTATAAAGCAGCTCATGCGGTGGGTGTGTGTGGCTGTGTGTGTCCTCGCGGAGGCGTGCTTACGTTGGATGAATACATGATCGATGCAGTACTGTACTATATGTACTGCATGTACTTATTCCCTTGTTTTCCTCTTTATTTCACTGCTGTGTGGAGGTTTATGTGTGTTTGTGAGCTGTTGCATTCATTAAAGTGATGATTAAATATCCTGCTTGGTTATATTCCTTCCCCTCCTCTGTTCCTGAGTCATATGCTGTAGGGAAGTCAAGGCTTTCTGTGGTATAGGGGAAAGAGAACAACCTTCCTGTTTCTCCGCTGAGTTTAATTGGCGTCTCAGACACACGCCTGGCACAGGCTCGTCTCATGGCTAATTGCCTTTTTGGCACTGAGACCTCGGCCCGTATGGAATAAAAAAGTCAGGGTTCAGACACTGACTGGTTGTGTGTGGTTTCCATAATTCCCACATCAACACACAAATGCTAGGATGCCTTAATCAATATGAACACACGTGCTTGTATATTACACTTCAGGTTGCATTTATCAGCTGTATCTGTATCTCATGCAACGGCTAAGCAACTGCTATCATTAACATTCAACCCATGAATCCTAATTATACTTTTAACTTAAGACCTTGAAATCTTAAAATCCCCCCTTAAAAATATGAGGACCAATAATGTACCAACACATGAGCATAGTATTTTTTATCAAGTACGCTTCTTCAATTGACTTTCTATGTATGAACGTAGGATGCAGAGATTCCGGGGGAAGTGATATTAATAACCTGGATGAACATATTCAATTTTTAATGAAACTTGAAAGCTTTGACTATCCCTCCTGCAGCAGTAATGAAGGTTTTTTCTAAAGTTAGCAGCGCTGACGCAACCTTTGCATAAGCCTGGCTCGACTGCCAAATTCCTCTCAGGCTGGAGCAACATCCCACTGTGCAGGGGGAAGTTTAGCATCGTGTATGTGAGCGAAATTCAAACATGAGAGGTCGCATCGTTTTATGACGAAATGCTTCAAAGCCGGTGCAAAGAGGTGTTTTGAGAAACAGGGAACTGCCCCAAAGCCCCACGTGCTGCCCAATATGACAGAATGTGACACCACCACACCAAACATTTGAAATATTTTTTAAATTTCATTTGGTTTCATTTAAGTGCATTACACTACTGCTTTGGGTTATGTGTAACATGCAGAAACCCAGGAAACTTACTGTTGACTTTAATTTGTCTCAGTCCTTGGGTTCTTTAATCGGAACGACTAACCTCTGTTTTTTTTAGCTGCTTGATACATTTTACTTCTCCAACCTCTAATTAACATGAGCTAATTTAGCTGTAATGGCCTCGTACATCTCGGTGAACACTTGCATAAAATAGTGAATCGATTATAAGCCTAATGTATTCAGTGTATCTTTAGTCTTTTTGCTAATGAGCGAATGCAACATAGACTGTACAACTGTTCCGTCTCTGTCAGCATTCATTATCGTCTTCCTCCTCCTGATGGTAGTCGGCATCTGTCTTCTCCTGTGACTCCCCTCATGTTTGCTCATCTTTTTCACTCCTTGATGGCACATTTTTCTGTCCCTATACAGAAAAAAATGCATTTGTTGTCTTTCTGTCACTAGTTTTACTCCATCTGCCATAGTCGGACTGGCCACCGGGACTCCTCCCATTGGACTCTTCGCTCTGTGGTTCGCTTGAGCATCCCTTTTTAATTTTTTTGTTGAGCAGCCCTCAGATGCATTTTTGGGCCACTTTGATTATTCACCAGCCTGGGTGGTCTGGGTGAGAAAGTCCAGGGCCTTTTTTTTTGTCCCAGTTCGTCCCGGCCATCTGCTAAATAATACATGCACTGTGCTTGGTTTGCAACCCAGTTAGTGCAAAATTTACCTCTATTTGTGTTTGCGAGGGTGAACTTTCCGACCTGCACTGAACTCCGGACGTTTTTTCCTGAAATTTTCCAGAGGGTCTGTATGTGAGAACGCAAATGTCTGAGTCAGTTGTTCTGGAACTTTATTCCCCTTGTAAAAATGTGTGACTGAGCCCACATGAGAATACAGCAGAAACATCTCCAGAAAATTCACAGCGAGTCAATTGGTGACGCAAAACTGGAAGAATACAAACATCTCACAATCAAAAAGAGGTGCCAAACACCAAGAAGATGCCGGAGATTTCAACTCGGAAAGTCAAGATTCAAGAGCTTTTCGAGATAAGGGCCGAATCCAGTGTTAATGTTTTTTCGGCAGTGGAATTGGCCTCTGCGTGCTCTACCCAGGCGTCACCCCTCGTCTCAATGGCCAGAAACAATTTTCCAGACATTTTCTGTAGTTCATGTCTGAAAACCGCTCTAGTGACTTGGTTCTTGTGGCTCAGGTTGGAGTGTTTCAATTCTAATAGCTGGGTTTTCATCATATGCTAAGACTCTTACACTCCTTGAAAAGTTGATTGTTTTGTGCTAAGATCAGTGGATTCCCATTACATGGCTCACTGGGTCAGTCTTTGAATTTCTTTAACGTGACTTCTTATTGTTTTTCTGTTTCTCCACCATTCACTTGTTCAATTTCTTTCACTTCTTCCATGTACTGAATATTTTTTCACTGTGACCATCCTTCTCACACTTTGGGATTTTAGAAGAAACTCCGGTACTAACACCCTGTGGAATGAGCAGCTTCAACTGAGCTGCATTCGCCATCTGTTCAGCTCTCCAGTTGGCTTCCATGCATACGCAACACATTTCGAAATGTCATCCCCCGCTCTTATTCTGCTACTACGGCAGACGAGGCTGCTGCATAGTAGCCGATATAAACGCCTCCTCACAACTTGGAATAAACTCGTGCTCATCTTAAAACTACACTTGGTGAATGTGTGTGTTGGTGTGGATAGTTGCACTGTCATAAAAATGAAAGGAAAGTGGTTGCTCACTGAGTCAGAGAGAGAAAGTTGTAACTGGAGTATTTGTCCTTTGTCATGATAATGAGCAGCTCATTCATAACCGGCTCATTTGTTTGTCGTGAGATTTGAAACGTTTGATCTTGAACGTTCATTCTTGACTTCGACATTGAAATCAAAAGTGATGGAACACAGGAGTTATAGAAATTAGCTTTATTGAGCATAAATTAGGATTTTATTTATTTTTATTAGACAGATCTATGTGTAACACTGAGGACCCTGGACACCTCAAAAGGGGTTTAATAGGAGTGAGTAATGAAAACATGACTGACGAATTTTCTGTCTGAACCTGACTGAGTTTGAGAGAAAATTAGCCGAGTTCGCACCAAACTAAACAGGCATTCTATCTTAAATTTGTATTACTGTGATATCTAGATTTGAAAGTGAACTAATTAGGTTATTACTGAAAATGCACTCACAAAAAACAGTCGTACAGATCGCTCACAATCCTTTAACCTTTTGGAAACGTGTTGACCTTGTGTACGACCTTGTTTATACATGGCCCTACATGGTTCTTCAGCTTTCTCCCTCTCCTCTAAAAGCAGCTGTGGGCAGCATTCGTAGCTGGAGGGGTCAGACTGATCTCATGACTGTGCTTAATACTGTGCTTCATGAACATGCTCTTTAAAGAATTACACTTTAACCTCGGTTGTGAGTCAAGTTGGCTAAAGACAGAAAGGAGAGGAGGGAACTTTTGAAACAACAACAACAGACAGAAACAAGAGTAAAGCTGTCGAGAAAGAAATGAAAAGAAACCGAGTAAGACAGAGACACTGTCTGAAAAGTAAAATCAGCCATTGCTGTTCTCGCTCCATCCTCAATAGCAAGATTAAACTGTCCAAACTGTTTTTTGTTGGCTGACATTTGGGAAGAACATCAAAATGTCTTTTCACTCTCTTTGTGTCTCTGCACTGTGGCCAGAGCCATTATGAGTTGTCTGTCTGCCTGTCCCAGTGTTGTGAATGTGAAATCTCAGGACAGCCTTGTGGGGATTTCCTCACATATGGAGCAAATGTTCATTTGGACTCAAATTAGATTTTGGTGGTCAAAGGTCAAGGTCACAATGACCTCATATTTATCCCATTCTTGTGACTGTAAGACATCAGGAACCTCTTGAGGGAATTTCATTACATCTGGCACAAATATTTACTCGGACTCCAGAATGAACTGGTTTTGAATTGAATTTGCTGCTTAAAGGTCCAAGGTCACTGTGACTTTACAAATCACACCCGTGTACAAAGCTAAAATTTTCCCACATCTAAAAGGATGGAATGGAAGTGATGACTTTTTCAATGCAAAAGGTCAAAGGTCAACTTCCCTGTGACATCACAATGTTCAACAAATAGCCGTTACTCAGGAACAGAAAGAAAGATTGTGACCATATTTCACATTTGCTACTGAATTGATGCCATTAATCTTGGGTGGCAACCTTGAAACAGATTTTTACTACGTATTTCTTATAAGTCTGGATAAGAGGGATGTAAACTGCAACTTGACTTTCTAGCGTACGCATGCAACTGCACCCTAGTAATTGTAGTTTTCTTTTATATTCTGCTTCCGTGCTCAACTGTCGCTCTCCCTTCTCTTCCTCTCTGTAGGTTTCTAAAAAGGTCGCAGATCTCATTCTGGAGAAACAGCCCTCTTATGTCAAGGTAAGCTTTCAGAGTCAATTCACCATCAGAGGATTTTGCGTTTCTGCACATTTCATTGTATTATTGGACATCAGGTTATCTTGTTTGATATCAATGTTTCAGTGGATGTGATGAGTCGGTCGCCAGCCGTCAAGCAGATGAAGTAGAATTTTCGTAACCATGGCAATATGAAATTTGACTCCCCCATGTGTAAGAAACTGGGGCAGCAATCTAGTTTTTTTTCCAGACCATGATCAGGTTGTGAATTCAAACTAATTCAATAAAATCCTTTGATCAGCAAGTGATGTTGCAATGAACCGAAATGAACCAGCGTTTTGTTAAGTTAATTAACTTTATATTATATAAGCCATTATTCAGCAACTTTCTTGTCAGTTCAAAGCTTCAAACATGGGATTCAAGTAGTTTGCTGAGCACACTGCCAGATAGAAAGGGAAGGAGCCTACTCAAGCCGTTTTCAGACATGACCTCCGGGTAAAATCCAGAGAATTGGCTACAGAGTTTACCCGTAGTTTGCCTTTCACACATGCACAACGCAGCGGGAGGTTTTCTGCACAGACGAGTTCAGAAAAGCAACAAATCCTCCACATTATTCAGGCGAGAGGTGGAGCAGCCAGGAAGTGACCTATTAACTCTGCTGTGTGGGTCACGTGATCATGTTTACAGCACTCAGATAACTGTTAGCTCTTATCACCACAATCTCTCTTGACACCTTCACCTGTGTCTTCTACGTGTGTCACTGCTTTTTTCACCGTCTTTCTTTTGTGTGTCTGTCGCGCAATAGAGGCGTCATCACCTGGAGCCAGCATTAGTATCTCTAGCCAGATATCAAAGATGTGTGTGTACCAAAGTGTATGTATTGGTTGTGTGTGTTGGAATTGAGTGAAGTCTTTTGATTTATTTGAATTAGCAGTCGGACCTCACTAGTCCCTTCAGCTACATGACTGTTGAAGCTTAGCAGAGTGCATTACATTTTGAATTTAGTCATTAAAGCTTTGATCCTGGCAGACGACCGGCAGCTTTTAACAAATTTGCCATGTTGTGAAACTGCGGTGATATTACTTCAATTGTTGAGCCATCTGAAGGTCAGTCTATGAAGAGTGATTTGATCATTATTTCTATGACCCTCAACTGTGACTTTGCAATTTACAAATGACAGCGGGACTTTATTGGATTTCAGGGGCATTTCCATTCACACATCTCAGCCTACATTCAGGCCAGTGTTTCCCCTACATGCGCCTAATGGCGGTGGGAGAGGAGAGAAGAGCTCTGCTTAATCTCTTTAGTTCTATTGTTATATTTTGTGCTAGAGATGTTTCATATCGAGGTCTATTCACACGCCTTTGAGAAAAGTGTATGAATGAGGAACTTTACACATGATGAAAGTACAGCAATTATAGCAACAAGCAGTGGGAACCTGTCAACAATGAAGGAAACAATCTAAATCATTCACCAAAGGGGAAACAGTGGTGCAACTTCATCGAGTTTCACACACTAACGTTACAGCAAACACACTCATTTGATTAGATTATGCAATGAAACACATAGGTGTGAAATAAAACAAATATGGAAGATCCATCTTGATACAAAGATGGTTGGTATTCCACATGCACTGTTTTTCTTTTTCCTGGAGCCCGGCCTCACTATGCACAGAGGCCACCATGCACTGTCAATCTCAGAGACATCCGATTCCCTCCAGAGACATGGACAATATATATATATTCTTTGGATAGGATTCCCTTAAAGAAACATTGTAAATGTTACGTTTATTTTTTCATTGAATATCTGGTAAATTCATGTTTATTAACACATAAGTGTTTGATAATACAGTTTGATGACTCAAGTTATATCTGGAAAAAGGACTGTAAGTAATGACCATTTTTAGAATGAATGACTGCTATCTAGCTGCTAGTTGATATATTATATAATTACATTAATATAATTTTATTCAACATATGTCAATAAGCACATATATGAAAGCTAACAAAGATTATACATTTATTACAGTCAATAAATGTGCATTTTACATAATCTTGAAACACATCATATATAAGCTTGGCAGACATACCCCTGCTCCTCACTGTGCACAAATGTACTCAGGTCTCAAGAGCCCTTCTGGTGCCAGCAGATTCACAGACACCTCCTGGCAGTTTGCGCTTTGGTGGGCGAGAACAAAAGAACGTTCGCTCTCATGTGAATAAAAAAGCATTTTTGACTCCAACTTTGATGCTACCACTTCCTGGGGAAACTGTCCTGGGATGCAATCATCCCCTGCCGAGGTCAGAGGGCATATTAATGTCACAATGAGACGGAAGAGTTTTCCTACTTAATTTCCCATCATTCAGAAAGACTCACAGACTGAAAGAAGCCAACAATGCACTTTCTGCTTGCCCCTTGATTTGCAGATGTATTTAGCATTTACAGCCTGGTAATTTTCTGTCCTTTAAACATGAAATCGACTGAAAAATGGGCAGATGCCGTACATATTTGACCCAAACATGAAGGAACAATGTGAGTCTTTTAAAATCTCTTACAACTATTGACACCAGGTGTGGATGTAGCCCGAGGCTCCTCTTGCTCCTCTTGCTCCTCTGTGTTTTCAACTCTTTACCTTCCTCTTTTTAAGGTGTTTCTTTCGGTTTCCGTCTGCTATTTTCTCCGGCGTTTTTTCTTTCCCAAGTCTCTGGATCTCCTCTTTGTGAAATTTTATCAAACATATATTTTCAGAGACAGAAAACTGCAGCAGAGACAAAAAGCCTCAGGGCACAATGCCACTTCTCCCCCAGTGTTCAGTGCTGTGTACAACACGTCGGGGGACACATGCGTTAGCACTTGGAAGTGAGGGCCCGCTAAGTGTCTGATGTGATTCGTAGCTCTGCTGAGACAAACCACCTGCGTCTACCCACTAGCGACACATGGCCACTGCTTGTGTCTTGTCTATGATCTGGTGTCCTCATGTGGAGGGTTACATTTAGTTTAAGATTTATTCTTTTACAACTGCTTTTACGTGTTTATTTTTATCTGCGTCAAAACATTTTTTTGTTAACACATGTACAGTTGTTTTCTGTGAGTTCAAGGTGTTAACCTGGCTCAATACACAGGTAATAGGCTATTCAAAATAAATGCCCTCTATTATTTCCACAGTTAAAAAGAGATGGTTTGGAACAAAGTGGCCCTTAGACTTGTCAGGAGAGAAAGAGATTGCCTTGTAGGAGACCAACTTGTAATGCATTAGCACCAGCTAGCCCTGACCAGGTCACTCAGAAGAATGGATTTGGACTGGTATTCAATTAAATCCAACTGGAAACACTTATTCGTCACAGTTACACCCGGCGACTTTGTTTTCGTTCCCCAGTTACCTTCTTTAAGAGACATTAGTAATTTGTCTGACCTTGGTGGTCATAACTGCCAATTACACGGCAGTCTGAAGGCTGTTTCATCGGGGGAAATTAGAAATTTGAAAGGAAATAAATGTTACAGGGTGGTTACTATGTGTAAAGGCTTAGAGTCTCATACCCTTCAGGTGAATGTGTGTGAATTTTGAATTTCAAAGTTTTTGGCTCAGCCCGGCCTGCGGGGTCTTGATGGGTTCGGTATCCACACTCATACAAAATTTAACAAAAGAAACAAATAAATGAATCCAGAGGAAATCCCTCCTGAAGATGGTGAGAACTGACCCCATTGTGCTTCCCATTCCACAAACATTGCAAGCAGTGCTTTGATATAGTAGCAGCATCACAAAGTAATACCACAATCACTTTAAATGTCACCACAAGGCACAACAAGACAACACAGGCATCAATAACTGATCAGGCACAACAATATTTTTGTTGTGTTTCCTTATGCTGGTCAATTATTGATATAAACATGTACACTGAAAAAATTGTGAGTGTACAATTGCATCCCTGCTCCTGTACGCCACAAGTGCCATTCAACTCTGTCTTCATTCACCTCACTCCTTAAAGGCAACTAGGGCAGAACCCCAACTGAAGCATCGTTAGGATGTGTAGGCAGGGGGGTGAAATTGGAGCCAGTGCATACTCAATGTGCTGGAGGGTCACCAGAAGGACCTCTCATAAAAATTTCAATAGAAAAGCTTGGAAAAGTATTTTCCTTTGGGGCTGAACCTCTCCTCCTCCTCGACCTTCACTTCCCACACCAGAGCTGTGCATGTGGACATTGTAGGAGTGGGGTTGTATAGTTTAATTGTGCGTGAGTAAGTTCACCTTCTCTGTATGTGTACAGTACATAAATACCTACTGTGAGCGAATATCTGTTTGCTGTTCAATAATGGAACTCAGCGTTTCTTTACTTCATCCCACATCCCAGTCATACCTGCTGTTTAACCTCTTTTCTTCCACTAGACTCTGACTGACCAACTGCACCACTGTGCACAGTTACTGTATCTGCTCTGTCGTCTGTCAGGTTAAGTGTAGCCTACAGAAAGGACAGAGCTGTGGTTTAACAACAAATTGGAGCCTCAGGCTACAAACTGAGCTTGTGACCATATGTGTGTGTGTATTCAGATTGCCTTGGTTGGCTGAGTGGATTTGTGCTCAAAATTGAATGCACACAGTATTTCCATATGATTTATGGGCTAAGTGCACAACTGCTGTGTAAAGTATTACTTGTGCATTGATAATGAGTGGTATATGTGTATTTAGAGTGTGTACAAGTCACATTCACCCTTTCCATTACACAGCAGTCACACACGGTACAGTTGTCATGTGTTCAGTGTCTTTCTCAAGGACACTGGTGGAGGCAGGGATTGAACCAATGTTCATGGACGACCCTCTGTACCTCCGGAGCCACAGCCATCGATTTTATTCTCAATCATAAACACACTAGAGAGCAGTGAAAAAGGAATAACTGAAGATGCACTGATCTATCTTGAATATATCATACAAGCAACAAACAACTCACTTCTAAACATGATGTTACATATAGAGTTGACACAGTGGCTCAACTTGCTCAACCCTGCGTTCCGGTCAGTAAAATTACAGTATTTTTCTATTTCTAGACACAGAAAAGAAACTGATCTCTATTTGACCTTGTTTTCTCCCAGGTGCACGTCTTGACTCTCCTGACTATTACGAACTTATTAAACCAGCCTGTACCACTAACTGATAAGTTCATTTCACAACTTTGACTTTTCATCCCTATCACGATACTGGTGAAGTCAGGAGGAGGTTGAAAGTTGTAAATGGTGCAGGAGTTAAAGCCATGGCTGCACTGTTCCCAGCATGTGAATCAGTGTCCTGGGCGCAGCCTCTAAATTATTCCTCAGCTGGACTTGGTGAGTCAGCTCAGATCCGGATCGTTCCTGCTCCTTAGTGAGCGAGAGCATTTTCTGACGACACATTTAAATGCACGTCCAACGTGATACCCTCAGGTATTAAGAAACTGTTCTGGCCAGGATCTATGATTTATTATTCAAGAAACCCTCTGGCTTTCACAAATGTAGCGACTTTGCAGATGATTGCTTATCGATGTTTGCATCGTGTTTGAATTGTAAAGGCAACAGTTTGTTTTGTTCCATGTTTTGCTTAAGAATCTCAAAAGTTAAACTAGACTAGCCTTCAGTAGAGTGCATACTTTCACTAGGGCCTGACAGTCCCCTTATGAAACCAAACAAATCTAAACAAGGCCGAACCCGACAGTAAATTGTTTTCTGTGTCCAAACCCGACCCAAGCCTGATGTTTTTTCTGATTACAGACATGACCACTGTAAGACATCGAGTAGATAGCCCAGCCAGCGTGAACAATCCCGAGCAGAACCCCAATATCGTTTCAAATGTTTTGTCCCGTCGAGTACCCACACTTTATTTGCACTCAGTGTTATGTGAGGGTAATGTTGTGTTCACAGTTTCAATCGCCCCCCGAGCAGAAAAGTATGACTCTCGTGGTGCATGTCCCCTCAGAGAAAACCCCCGTCTCTTGAAACGACCCTCGCAAACTGTTCTGAGGCCTTTTCAAGTTCTTTGTCAACGAGGGCACACTAGTTTGAATGGGACCATTGAATTGGTACCAACAGCAGAAGTGCCACTTTGAGGCTGTTGTTGTTGTTGTTTATCACCGTTGAAAATTACTCAGACCATAGTTTGTTGGTAAAAGCTCATCTTGTCTGACAGTAAATGTTTTTTTATTTCTACAGAGGACAACATAAAAAAAACCAGATCGAACAACCAGCATCTCCCACCTCAGGCATGACATCTGGCAGATCAAGAAAATAAAAATGCAAAAGCAAATGAGGAAAGTCGAAAAATAAAACGGCGATGTAGTTTGCTCTTGGTCCTACTTTGCTCGAGGGCGCGCTTGTCCTCTGCAGAGGTCATTGACGTGGCTTTTATAACCGAATCCGCAGAGCAGAGCGCTCATTGATCCGTTTCCAAACGTCAGCGTGCTGAAGAAAGAAAGGCTCCGTCTGATTCTCTGTTTGGAAAGTTGTTCACTTGAACTGAATTACATTTTGGCACTGACATTACATGTCCCCACCGTAACAGCATCATCTATAATATCTATGTGAATATCATCTATCTTCATAAATTGCTCACAGCAGGATGCATCTCACAGAAGATTGCGCTGCTATGTGTGAAAGCAAGCACTGCTCTTCATGTCTGTACATGGAGGTGCACGTGGGGATTTGCTTGGAAGTCGGCATTATTAGAAACATATCTCACTGACGGGACCGCAAACGCATCAACGTAACAATATCAAGGGGTTCTACCTGGATTACAAGAACAGTGTATATTGTAAATACAGTTTTTCGGCAGTTTTTGCATCGAACAGTGATTTTGAAATGTCCCAGTGTTTTTACACAGCATGTTGTGTTTTCATTTAAAAAACTGTCCTGGTCCTCGTTCACAGGAGCTGGAGAGAGTAACCGCGTTACAGACCAACCTGCAGCTGGCAGCAGTCATTTGCACGAACGCAAGGAGGTAATGGCGCTCTATTACATTCACTAAAAGAAATGACTCTTCAAAGAGCCCATAAAAATCACATCTGCATACTCATACATGCATGCTCACTTTTCACACACAGCAACTGAGGTAACTGTCCTTTTCCCCTCATATATTGTCATTCTGTTGCCACACATGACAAGTGATTCTGTCTCGTCTTCCCTTGAAATACATGTTATTTCTGTCTTTATTAGGCTTTACGCTTTTCTTGTGGGTTATGAGATCTTATGGGGTCTTTGTGTTACTAAAACTTTTGGTGTTGTCACTGCATTGAGTATTGTTCGGAAACTGACCATAGACTGTAAATAAAGATGGAGGACATGGCAACTACATTTGTGACCAGTTTAAAGCTCCAAAAATCGCTGTAAAAAGACAAAGGTCTTGTAATTGTTTGTGAGTACATTTATAGATATACAGCACCATTCCCTACATAGTACAAAGTTCTACTGGTTTATTATTTTTCCTGTGCTGCAAACTTAGCAATATAAAACCTGTGTTGATGCTTTATTGTTTCTGTACTATACCATCTTGTGTGTAGACAACTGAGCGTGTCGAAGGAAGGATTCACAGAGGCCAGCCTGGGTCTACTTGCCAATCAGAGAAGACGACAACTGCTGACAGGCTTGCTCAAGTCTCTGAGGACCATCAAGACACTGGTAAAATGTGCACATCACACAGTCACATGTCGTATATTTTAAGCAGCAGTGATGTTGAAGATGATGATGAAGGAATCTCCGCGGACACCGTTCTTGCTTGTATAATAAGGTTTATTACACAGAAGTTACAGGTCAGGACGGGTACCTAGGTATACCCGGAGACGTTCTCGGCCAATGCAGAAGTCTGAGTCGCCGGTGCCGGACAAGCATTCATATAGGGAACTTGTTTACGCCCAAAACTAGAGATAAAATGACATCATACATAGGGGCATCTAATTCGAAACATGCTTCCTACTTGAAGATGGGAACCTCTCCACCTAACAGGTCAAAGAGCATTCTCAGGAAGAGATAACTAACAAGTAACATATTGTAATAGCACTTAGGGAGTCTGAGAGTCCAGAAACCAGGCGCCGCTAGCTGTAAACCTGTCATTATGTTTTACACACGTGTCAAAATGATCCATGTTAACTAAATACACCACACACATGCAATGCAACATGCATTGTTGTACACTGCATATTGCTGTAAATGCTTTTTGGTCGCAAAGACCTAGGAAACATCCATCCGCTTATATATCCTATAAGTAATTACATGCTTTTTGCATTGATTACCTCCACATTTAAATTAGTAACTGGCAACATGGCTGCCACACGCTGCACACAGTGTTCCAGCATCCAGTGTGGTGCCTGTTTAATGAAAGTCAAATCTGCTTGAGCAGGATAAAACTCTACTTCCTACTTTACATTTATTGTGTAAAACTCAGCTCCTTAAGCTAATTAACATACCTTTCTGTAGTAAATGTCACAGTTATTTTTTTGTTCCAGTTGATTAATGCTCGTGTGTCATTTCTGACCTGCAACATAAATCATGTACACTATCGTCCTGAGGAAGGTTTTTAATTTCACTCTCACTGTTTTTGTTTGGGAATCTGACTCAGCTGTTGTGAGACTCTACCCTGAGCTGTAGCTGATGTATTGTCTTTAACACTATGTAACATGTTACAGATCAATGTAATTCACAATCATCATCATCACAACTCTTCCTCTGGACTATCTAGGTTTAAATCACAAAAAACGTATGAAAAAAAACATGTAGACTGAAACTGCACTGGTTGGCAGAGACATACAGCCAAAGGGAAGTAATTGTAGTTTTAAAATATTTAGGCCTGTTCGGGATTTTATGCTGCACTCACGTCTTCTTCTTGTCATTCTTCCCCTCACAGCAAAGAACGGATGTAAGACTCAGCGAGATGCTTGAGGTATTGTAATCCCCTCTATGCACACACGCACGCACGCACGCAAGCACTTACAGATATATGTCTATAATTGACTTGAAAGGTTAAAAATCTGTAGGGATTCCACATGGAAAACCAAACCCACACAAACACTAGATGGTCTGACAAATGCTGATCTTTTGTGAAGGTCAGCTTTAGCCCACTGAATGGATCTGACCACCACTGTGTGATCTTTGGTCATCTGTTGTACAAACCCTTTTAAAGAAGATAATGTTATTGATTAATGTATGGTATACGTATATACGGTACTGTACATTAAAGCCTGTGCTTTAAAAAAAAACAACATATAAACAATAAATGACCTGACGTCTCTGTTTCTTAGGAGGAAGACTACCCAGGTGCAATCCAGCTCTGTCTGGAATGTCAGAAAGCTGCCAGCACCTTTAAACACTACAGCTGCATCAGGTACAGTATGAACAGATATTTTGTTGTATCCAAATGAAAATAGCTTGGAGTTTATTTATTTATGGCTGGATGAGAAACATTTTCTGATTTACCTGATCATTATGAATCAGAATATGACATAAATATGATGTCAACTCTTGAAAACCAGGAAATCACTCCCCTTTAAATCATGACCCGATGTTTTCTCTAAAATGCAGATCTGTCTTTTTATCTTTTTTTTCTCACAAGGTCGAAAGTGAATAAAGTCTAATTAAAGGGGCACTTTTACTTCCTTTTACTTTACTCATTGTCATTCCCCTCTGGTAATTCGATTCCATTGACTATGACGTCAGATCAATTTTCTTGAGTTTTTACGATCTGGCTTTTGGCCCAATGAAAAGTGTCTAAGCAGGACATTCTCAGTGAAAATACCCTGACTGCTGCCTCCGTATCTTTGAGGAGTTTGAGGGAGACATGTTTTTATATTTTGAATGCAGCCGGTCAGCTTTAAGCATATTGCTTATCTCTCTTGTTGAGTGCTTTCAGTTCTTGAGTAGTTGTTGCATTGAATAGTATCAGCTGATAAGATCGAGAGAGACAGGCAGACAGCTGGATTAGGAAAATAAAAAGATCTTTTTAGTGTCCCCACATGACGTAACAAACCTCTTCCCCTCTCTTCTCCGCTCTTTTAACAAGTCTGATTTGAAAGAAGAAATGAGGGTGTGTTGGACATTTACTGTGTTTAAGCATGCTTTCTTAAGCAAGATTTCTCTCGTGAGCTCACTGGAAAAGATGTTGAATACCAGAGGGAGAATCGTCTCTGTCCTTTTGATTTCCTGTGTAATTTTGCTCAATTTGTGGCAGTAGGTGGGTGCCTCAGTGCTGCTTTCTCGTGTATTGATTACAAATCAATCAGGGCTGCACGTCATCGATGGATTCTTCCCTCCTACTGTTTTACCTTTCACACACCCGGACAAAGAGTTATACAAAGAGATGTGTGGGGACTAACTTCGCTAAAGCAACACTATATAAGTTTTACTAAGCAATCGCTTAGGTGGATAACCTTGATACTTTGCAGGTTTCCTCGCTGAATATTGGAGATAAACGCTGGTATTTAAATCTTTTTAACTGCTCTACAGTTCACGGTTAAAGTTTAACCTCACCAAAGTTACATAGATCAAGGACAGAGTGAGGAGTGAGGATTGGGAACGAAAGCGTCTCCATTCTCCTTATTCCAAGTCAGTGAATCATCAAACTAATTTTGAAGCTACTCATGTAAGGTAAACAATGTGCTTAGTGTTGCTTTAACACGCATCCACGTAACAGAAACGCATCATCATCATTAACACACATAAGTTATTACTCCAATATTTCTTTTTCTTTTTGTTTCAAACCAGTTTCTTGATTAGAAACTGCAGACAGTGTCAACACTTCCTTGCCACTGTCAACAGTAACAACAACAACATTCATTTACCACAGTGTATTGACAGTGGAGCAGAAGACACAGGGTTTTTGCCGCGATGATGCCATTTAAGACACAGAGTGAGTGCTGTGAAATTGTAATCAAAAGGACAATATTATGCACAGAGGATTGTTGTGGTGCGGAAAATTGCTCCAACTGCTCCCTCCAAACTGCAGCTGCTGTGTATTTGTGTGGATACCACTTTTATTCTCACAGTGTCATTAATTTAACATTAATTCATTACAATTAATCGTGTTCCGTATCCATGATGATGAGAATCTGCGGAATGTGTAGGTGTGGAGGTGTGTAGAATAAACCTGTGCACGATTTGCCAACAATGACAACACCCTCTGCAGTCGGCCTATTCGCGTATGTCCTAAAAAGACGTTTTTCAAATCATCATTGTCACTGTATTCACATGCAGTTTGGACGTGTGATCAAATGTGTCTGTGATTGTCATCCACACCTGTTCTTTCTTTTGTACTATGCATGTAGTATAGTTTTAAACATTAGTGCCCTGATCACACATCTGCCATCTCTGCCAAACTGTGCTCTCTGCCCAGCGTGGCTGGAACCGTGTTTGCAGCGCCGCCCTCCATAAGCAGCTACTTGTCGGTCTGCTGCACTTTGATTTAACCTTGTAGTCGTGTTTCCCCGTGTACGGTCGAATGCTCTTATTGGAGGCTTTGTCTCATATCCGCATTTCTTCTGCGTTTTTGTCGCTGCCCCCAACCTTTTAAAAGTCACTATTTCCTTAAGGCACTTATACAGCCTCACGTCCGTCTTAGGCCAATTTCATCAGGCGGTCCACAGGGTCTGCCTTTAGGTAGGTTAAGACCCCTGCATGTGAGCATAGTGTTGGAAAAACTCTGAGCTCTGCTGTGGCTTTAAAACAATGAAGTGTACTGTAGCTTAGAGCACCTCTGTCCTTATGTGACCCACACAATAATTATCAGAACAACAAATGGGATTTCCTGTTTAGACCATGCACATGATAACAGATCAGTTTTTTCTTAAATCTTCATTTCTACATGTATAGCAGCCATTTCATTCCATGGTTTGTTGAATGTGGAATATGAACAGATGTGACAAAAATGATTTTAAACATTATTAGCATCCTTATTCATTCAAAAATCAGTTTTTGAATGAATAAGGATGCTAATAATAATAATTCATTCAAAAATCAGTTTTTGAATGAATAAGGATGCTAACTATGTTTAAAATCATTTTCGTCACATCTGTTAATATCTGTTTATAATATTCATGTTCTGCACAAATTTAAGAGAGATATGCACAATGTATTGTTTCTTACAAACCAGTGTCATAAATGAGAATAATAATCTCAATTCTTTGCCACAGAGAAAGCAGGATTTCATACTGATTTATACCTTCCTTCAATTTTTAAGTGTTTGTTTTCACTACATCTAAAAAAGGAATCTCCATTCTCCTCGAACAGGTTATTCTCGGTGAATCTCCCCCAGACCTCCACTTTAGTTAATAGCTGTTTGAGTATTGAAGCAGTGGGTTCGTTCAGGTTTTCTAATCTATTTGAAGTACAGGGTGGATCAGCTATAAACGCGTGTATGATGGATGTTTGTGTTCTCTCAGACACACAAACCATTTTGTGCAGGCTTCATGACACTGCAGACACTGCACCGGCTCACATATGAATTCAGAGTCACGGTGCTTTCCTCCTCGTCTCTGTCTTTACAGTATATGTTCTTTTTGAGGCTGCTGGTGATTGTATACCTGAGCAGATTTTTAAAAAGTTCTCCAGATGTAACCGTTGTCGTGGCGTGTGGCTCGTGTTTGTGTTTACCTGCAGCTCTTTCACGATCATATTCCTCCCTCCCTCACGACAGCAGGAGGATCTAAGGAATATTTTCAAAGTCAGTCGTCATCCTTTTGTCTGAACGCGTTGCTTTGGAGCTGTTGTTTTTCCTCTCGGGCAGATTTGATTGCACACATAAAAAATAGGCTGAATGACAGGACATTTGTCTGCCTCTATAGTCAACGTTATCTTTTCTGTTACACATGTATGTTTATAAGGAAGAAGATGTATAAAGATATGGAGGAGTGATGGCGTCCTGAGCAGGGAATGAAATCACACTTCTTCTGTTTGTGTTGTGATCGGAGCTTCTCTGTTCTTTTTTTTGGTGTCCAACCTGGGCGTGCTTTTATGTTAGTGCATGTATGTGTGTATTAGTGCATGTGAGTCCCTCCCTGTCAAATAGTAAAATAGTAATAATATTAATAATAAATACATTTTATTTGTCTAGCCCTTTTAACAATGCTCTGAGGCACTTAAGAGATAACAAAAACAGAAAGCAGATAAATACAGATATAAATATATAATACACATCATAATCACACTTATAAATATAAGAATCATGTATCATGTATAATCATAATAACAAACACAAGTTTATATTTAAACTAAATGTGTGTTTACGGCTGCTTTCATTGAATATAGATATCTATAGATTGCTGACAACATGAGGGGGGTGGGGGGGTCGGAGGTGTAGCCAATTAAATTTGTTCAGGTCCAAGATCAAGTGGTATTAAATATTGTGTAAATAACATTTTCATCTTTGTGTATTTGACACGTAATTTCTTCTTGTGACGAGCAGCTAATATTATGGGGTATTTTAATTAAGACTTAATCACCTTATGAAATGTTTGTATTTAATTGGATTTTTACATAAGTTATTGGATTGAGTATTCAGAATAACAGACAGTTTGTTCTATTAGTGAGCTACCACATATTTAATAAAAACTGTGCAGTAACCTGCCTGAAACTAATAACTGGGTCAGACTGCACAATATCAGTCCAACTGTTGCCCAACCTGACACTTGTGTAGTGTGTTTTATGGACAACAGGCGTTACACCATCTGGGCGATTCACTACATCCGAAGTGAAAGATGATTTTTTAAATCTTGCAGGATGGGTTTCATCACCTCATTGACGTTTACCAACAGTGCTCTGCCGGGAGAGATGAACCTGCACAAATGTGAACATATTTGAGGAAAGAGGAATGTTGTTGTTGGTGTCTAAATGTGGAACTGTGAAACGGAGGAAAGGTTCCTCAAGGCTTTAACTACCACGAGACAGCCAGTATCACACACAGCAAAACTGAAATATTTTATTTTTATCAATTGTTTCGAGCGGATTGTTTTCACATCTGGTGTAAATCTCAATGGAGTTTGGCATCAAGCAGGCAACAGATGTGCATTGTCATGTGAAACGGACTCAAGGTCCTTGGACTGTATCCGAGTTTTACACGGAGGCTCATCCAGAAAACAAACGAACAAATAAAAGCACATTTTATGATTTTGTTCATTTTGCCAAATATCGGTTTTAGTGTCACTGCCCAGGTCAACATGGGATCCACAGGTCTAAACTTGCACCCACCCAACTTATCTAGAGATGCCAGAGATCTATGTTACATTCTGCACTTGAGGAAAACAAATAAAGAACTGTTGAGATAATTTTTTCACAGTCTTATTCCTGCTAACCTCCCCCTCTTCCTCACTTGCATAATTGTGGTTGCTGTTGACCCTCCTGACTGCATTTCACTCTTTAAAGCCCTTCCCCTGCAACGTTATTGCCTCTCCGCCTTGTAACATGGCTACAGCAAAAATGGTCGTCTTGCAAAATCTTTGCATCCGGCTGACCCTTGAAGCGAACCCCACATTGATGCTTTAGCGCGTCAGCAAGTCACTGCTGAGAGACTCGCCTCCGGGCCCTGTGGACACCTATTGCCAGGGATAATTGAAAATGGGATGCAAAATAACCTCCGCGATTTCCACCTAACTCTATTTCAATCCTCTTGTTCCCTGAGGGGAGCAGATTGTTAATTAGGTTTCCCTCCTCATCTGTTATTTATGCATTCTATCTGATCATGGAAGGGTGTCAGTGTGCGGGGAGGCGCTGCAGCTGTACTCACACTGGAGTCCGGACAGTGTCTTTAGGTATTATATACAGCATGTGGACACAATAACAGCAGGTC
Organism: Hippoglossus stenolepis; assembly: GCF_022539355.2. Taxonomy (NCBI): domain Eukaryota; kingdom Metazoa; phylum Chordata; class Actinopteri; order Pleuronectiformes; family Pleuronectidae; genus Hippoglossus; species Hippoglossus stenolepis. The sequence continues at coordinate 12,478,051 of NC_061499.1, forward strand.
ACCTGGGGTATTGGATTTCACTTGACCTCTCAACATCAAGGTTCTTAGATGTGCTTGTTCTTGTAGTTTTCAACTTTGGAAAGACCTCGGGTTTTTCCCTGCTTCTAGTCTAAGCAGAGTAACCCGTAGCTTCACATGTAACCTACAGACATTAGAGTTGTGTCAGTCATCTCATCCACTGTAGTTCTTGGCAAGAAAGCAGATACACATATTTCACTATTACCCAAGCTGTTCCAGAATCAGCCCTGTGTTGTTGGGAGTCTGCCATGTGGTGATAGTGATAGGTTTCTGTTCTGGGAAACTGTGGTTGGTCCACTTTGCTCTCAGGTGTGTTCGTCTCTGAGCGCTGGTTTTGTGGGATGATATTTTCCCTCTAATGTGCTTTTCCAAAACTGTTCAGTTTGTGGTTTTGCCTCCTCTTACTTCACCACTCTGCTGTGTGGGAGTTCACTAGAACATTCTCTGATGAACAGGGCATTTATCCTGTTGGCCTCTGCTCCTCGGCAGTATCTCCACGGTCTGGCCGCAAGAACTGTGAGCCTTTGTTCGGCCTCTCCTGGGCCTTGCATATGGACATTGAGATGTATTTCTGAGGAAGCCAGGATCTGACATTGATCATTTCACATCTCTGTAGTGGAGCCAGCCCTCTCACTTCGTTGTGTTTTCTTTGTCTTGGCTAGAGGTCGTAGTTTCCATTGAGGATACTGGCAATGACGTGCTGTACTGATCTTGTACCAGGGAGTTTCTGGTGTTATCATTGCTATGGCAAATACCGGCTTATTCAAATCAGTTAAACTAAGCAGCATGGAACATGTGCGTTTTGTATCACCTTGATTCCTGGACATCAGTGATGTGGTTATGTCTCCAGAGAGAGAACCTAAAGATACACGACACGACGACAACTACAAACTAATGTTAGTTGAAGTGAAACATCACAGTTGACAACCGAGGCTGATTTGCGTTTGGTCAGGTTCGTGTATCGGCAGGACTTCACTCCACAATCACTATACTGCACAGTCTCTTGCTCCAAATGATATCAAAAGTGCAAGATGGTGGCAACCGTAAACACTAAAGAGTGTTTGGGCATTTGGCCTTTATTGACTGGACAGTACAAGCATTAAATGGGGAGAAAGAATGGGGGACTACACGCAGCAAAAGGCCGGGTCGCGAACCCGCGGCTGTTGCAGGAGGACTCAAGGAGTTGCGTCTTCTGTATTTATTTACTGTATAATCTATGGCGGAAACTGGTAAATGTTCACTGGTGACTGTGTTGATTCCTTTCCTTTCCTTAGTGTCACACTCCTAAACCCTCGTGCAGGCAGATAAAAGCAGGGTGAGAGTGCATCGAGTTTAGAGATGGCGTGCTCATTTTGTTACCTTCTATCCAAATGACCTGTGGGACTCAATCTTCAGTCTCCTCTCAGTTCCTCCCTCCTCCTCCTCCTCCTCCTCCTCCTCCTCCTCCTCCTCCTCCTCCGCACTCTCTGTCCCCAACCGCAGCGAAGATGCTTAATTAGCAATTTGTTAAGGACACTCTCTCCCTTGGGCGACATGCAGTCTCACAAGGCACAACATAAGAGCAGGCTGACCTGAGAAAGACACCCAGAAACTGTGGGACAGGGGATGATTATGAATGGGCGCAGTGCAGGGGGAGTAACAGGGGAATAGAATCGGCGTCTTGGGGTTGAGCCGAGCAGTCGTGATTTCTGCTGCTGCTTCTCAACTCTGGAGTTGAAAGCATTTTCCCAGGATGAGGCAGAATCTGAGGACGCCTTGAGGATGCGTAGGCGTTTTGCGTCTTGACAAGCGTGGTACATGCACAGACACGCATACACCCATTCAGGGTAGCACCATTTAAACACTGGATTCCACTGCAGACATTGAAATAGAACAAATGCTCGAGACAAAAAATACTTGTCTTCCCCGAGAAATGTCAGGAAACATCTTATTTTCTCATCTCTTGTCTTGTTTGTATGATGAAGCAGAATGGAGTGTGTTATCGTCTGGATACTTTTAAACTCATTAGTAGTTTTGTGTTATTGACTGGTATTGACGATAACCATGATATTGAAAAAATTGAATACTTATATGATGTTAATAATTTCCTGCACATATGAGAACATTATTTAAATAATGAAGAAATGTTGTATCCATAATTTCAATGTCTTTCTGCTGTGATACATTAAATATCTGTTTCACACTCCAACATAATAGTGTTTTAGAATATATATCGACTAACAGCAATATAGATCTTTTTGTGATGATCTATTTGGCCACAATGTAAAGAAAATATAATTTTCTGACAGGCCCTAATTCATGTTGAATATAACTATAGTTGATGCAACACATTCTGGTCCAAAGCTGAGTAACTAATCCTTAATAATCAACTTTTTCTCCCCACAGTGAATTGAATTCCAAACTACAAGACACCTTGGAGCAAATAGAGGTCTGTGCTACTCTCTAATTCCATTATCTGTGAGCAATATCATTTAAGAGACTTTTAGCAGTGAATAATATTTTGCTCTAACATTGTTATTTTCCAGAAGCCCTCGTCTGAAAGAAGCAATTTATGCTTCATTTTGACATTTTGATAGTTTGGCTTTCTCATTGTGGGTCTACCAAATATTGACACATTCAGAAAGTCATTATTGCGAGCACAGTAAATTATATCTGTTCCATCTCTAGCTGTGCTCCAATACTTGCGTGTGATAAATGGTATGCAAAGCAATTTTCTCTGCACGGCTGCTGCGGTGCTTGAGTAGATTAATTACTTACAGTTTTGTAGGCGTGAACGTGCGTACACATTCGTAGCCGTGCACCAAGGCGCTTGTTTGTTTACCTGTCGGCACGGGTCTGTGAATAAGCAAAGAAAAATCTTCAGTGTTATTGTTCAGCTTTGTGAGTGACATGCCCTTATTTCAAACTGCTGTCGATAACATTAAACACACACACACACACACACACACACACACACACACACACACACACACACCCTCACACACACACACACACACACACACACACACACACACACACACACACACACACACACACACACACACACACACACACACACACACGCCAAAGATGAAATCCAATATTCAGATATTAACCTGAGTACCATTAAAATCCCATAGTCTCATTATAATACTGAAATAGCTCTCAAGTTAGAGCTCACACCACTGCCATGGCCCAACAGTCCCCTTAACTTCAATCAAGCTGCACCAAATTTCACACACTCATAGATATCAGTTCCCTAAACGTGTCAGATTTTCTTTCATCAAGATCAATGAATTATTTCCTGGGAAATTTGTAAAGACATTGAAAAATGCAATGTTAAAGAAGGAAAATTCCTGAATCTGCCTCTACATTACATCACTGACTATTTACCATGTAGTTTGTCACGTCCGCTGTCATCATTGTCGTCATTATGCTTATGTGCAGGCGTGAGAAAACACTCACTGATTCAAGGTGTTTGATCACTTGGCCTTTGTCAGCGCTTTGCTCTCTGAGCTCAGATTAATGTGTCAAGGTTTCCACACATCCTTCTACTTCCTAACTCCTACAAACCTGTCTTTCTTACCTCTCTCTGACCTTTGTAACACACACACACACACACACACACACACACACACACACACACACACACACACACACACACACACACACACACACACACACACACACACACACACACACACACACACACACACACACACACACACACACACGTATTCAATTCCCTTCCCTTGGCCTTGTGTGGTAGCTATACATATGTGTATAAATCCCTGGTCTTAACGTTAATAATCCCTCTCTCTTATTTCCCCCCTCTGTCATCTTCCTGTTTCTGGCTCCAGGAGCAGCTTGATGTCGCCCTGTCGAAGACGTGTAAGCACTTCGATGTTTCGCACTACACCAAGGTCCAGCTGGCCTACACGCTCCTGGGCAAGACACAGGTCAGTGGTTTGACTCGGCTACGGGGTCACGGCGAACGACTTAACACAACAGAATGTGATGGGTCTGCTTGTTGTCTTCACTCACTGCAAACGTCCTGTTGTTCGACTTTCTCTTATATAAGGTGGTTTCTCTCCTCCCGTATAACGCCTGTGGTTATAGTGGAAACGGGAAATCAAGATGTTGGTGTTAACTTGTTAAATCAACGTGTCACTGCCCTTGTTTACAATCCTGGCAACCGCACAACAGCCAACATTGTACGTCATTGCCATTCACAACTTGAGAGCCAGTGGTGATGGTAAAGAATATGCCATGTGCCTCTTGACACTAACCTTGATGTGGAGAATCATCGAGCTTACTGAAAAGGCATAATGTGTTTGTTATTGCTGTGATAATGAGCGTTTTCAGACTCAAAAGCAAACGAGGGCGCCGTTGCTGCCCGGCTGTTGGCATTGCCCCTTAAGTGCTTTGTTTTTCCTCTCATCTTACTCCCTCTTTTTTTCTCTCTTTTGCGCCCTGACTGACTCTGTTCTGTTCTCTGTGCATCTGTGTTTCCCTCATTTAGCCAAGTTCTGTCTCTTTATCGTAGCTTTCACTGCAGCTTGTCTTTGGTGCCATACACACACACACACACAAATGGGTACTTGAATGAACTATGTCATCCTAGGCGTAATCAGCACGCCCAGAATCATTCCAACTCGGATAATTGTTTTTTATTTTTCTCCTCAATGGTCTCTAGCCGAGCACACCCTGTCCACACTAATTCGTACATTTAGCAAAACAAACCTTTTCCTTGCATTTGAGCCTTTCATCCACACGCAAACTGCGTTTTAAGTCACGCAAATGATGATTCTTACAAAAGCCTTCGGGTTAGGTATAGAAAGTGTAGAACTTAGTTTAGTGAGCTTCTGGACGGAACTTTTTACAAAAAAAAGGGTGAAGTATCTCTGATCTAATCTTTAGTATCAGCAGTAGTGTAGACCAGGCCTCACTCTTATTACCTGCTTATATACTAATCAGCTGGACACATTACTAAAATCCTTATTATTATAAATATTAACTATTATTGATATTATGACGTTTGCGATTATTGCCTCTTATTCTTGTGTACTTTGTGATTTTCATGGTGTTTTTTGGATAGATTAAGTGAAACTCTCTCAGAAAGAAGGGAAACATTTTTTTATTTGCTTTTGTGGCAGTATAGATGGGGGGTGCAAGAGTTTGAGCTTTTAGTGAGAAAATCTAATTGCACTACAACATCCATCACTTGCAGGGCTTTGCTCAATACTGTCCTCAATTCACCAGCGTCCCCAAAGCAAGACTGTGGGTGGGAGCTGCAAAACAGAAGTGATGGTAAATGCTTTTAAGACTTTAAAAGAGAATAAGTGATAACAGACTCAAGTTGGGGACACACACAGAGCACAGTGAGTGGAGCAAGATTGTAGTGTGGATGTTTTTTTGTGAAATGGTGGTTAAGAGCAGTTCTTGGGGTTACTGAAATCCCAGATTTTTAATGATTAATGAAAAAGTTAGAATCATTTAAATTCCTATTGTAGAGATGGAAGAAAGTCGGTCGTGCGATTGATAAGTTGGAATATTTAAGGCTGTTCTTATCAGAATTGTTATGGGTAAAACGGCAACGTGTTATGTGATGAGGGTCATTTTTGGTAATGAGTTCGGTTTCTGTCAGTTGAATTTTAGCCTCTTTCAGCTCATTGTTTTGGTTTTGGTCCTCAATAAAGAGACAGAGAACATAACGGTTGAACACAATGTCTAGCGGACATAAATGAGTTTATTTGGGACAAGTGTATTTTCACTTTAGTTGTGTATTTCCATCACAAGTTTGGGCTTAAATTTCAATTCAAGTGGTATTAAAAAGGTCTTAGAAGACTCATCTCATTAGTGACATTTCCACATCAAACTGAGCTGTGATGTGAATCATGGAAACTGAAGACACAGTTTTTTTTTCCTTGGATGTGAACTCTGCAGTTCCCAGGGCAGACAGCTATCCTCGTTTTCAATCATCCCATCTTGTGTAGCTAACAAAATATGTCTGCAAGTAATTCCAAAATACCAAGCACACAGTATGCGTCTCGGAGACGTCTGATTTGCAATTTCCCTGCTGGTTCCCTTTTCCACAGATCCTCGTTGGCTGATGGCAGTGACATCTTGATGTAATGGTTTTCACAACAGTGTGTTTGGCTCTCTTTCTCTCTCTCTCTCACTCTGCAGACCGCTATGGACCAGCTGCACATGCACTTCACCCAGGCCATCCACAACACTGTGTTCCAAGTGGTGCTGGGATACGTGGAGCTGTGTGCTGGCAACGCTGACACCAAGTTCCAGAAGATGCAATACAAGGACCTGTGCACGGTGAGGAGATGAGTGTGTGTGTGTGTGTGTGTGTGTGTTTGTGTCTTGGGGTGATGAAATTCTTCCAGAAAAGATTCAGTTCACACTTGGATGGATTCCAGTGTGAAGACGAAACACTTCTTTAGTCAGTGCAGTGAAAACCACAAAATGCACCACCTTCATATTGATGGATAAGGACAAGTATTTTTGACCACAACTGAGCATTTGACGATGAAGGGATGAAGGTATTGCACATTACATGTCGTGCACTGTCACTCCAGTGATGACTATGACATCAGTGCACCTCCCTCCCCTACCACACGGTATATTCTCTGGGAAAGAAGCACAAACAGCTCCACGCTGTCGTCTGTTTACATTTCTCTGTCACTCTGGACGCAGTCACGTTTTTTTCCTCTTGGAAACCCCAAAACATGTTTGGGAGTTTATGGTGATGTCTGGCGAATAAATGAGAGGTGGAGAGCGTGATTGAGACAAAGGGAAGTGAGAACTGTACTGTAGCTCCTGCCTCAGGTATTATATAAATCAGATTTGCATGCCCAGTGAGCCATAACTTGGTCCACTCATCACGGACTTGCTGGAAGTGGTTTGTCCTTCCTCAGTGACTGTGTTACAATCTGACCCACAGTGTGGAAGTGTATATAGAATTACAGGTAAAGGTTATTTTACACTCTCTCCTTATATGTCAGCTGTTGTATAGTTTTTTCCCTCCCTGACCCTCAGTTATACTTTTCCCTGACTGTTGTGACTTCACTACTTTTAACAGGGACATTGCCCGCTGTGCTCATATCCACAGTGCCCTGCTCTTTACCTCTCACCTTTATGCTACAGTACATCCCCTCACTTCCCTCCTCATCTCGTCTTCCCCCCTGTGTCTTTTTCTTTTTATGCATGTTGTTCTACCTCAGTAGAAAGTTAGTCTGGTAGGAAATGCTGATTCTTTCCAACTTGCTACTTTGAAGAAGATTTGTCCACACAGTTGTGAGGTGGAAACTTGCTTGCATGGAAGTTTAGCTTTTTAGTTTTAGACAAGCAGCTGGCTGTTTTTATGAATAATGCAATTTACTGCAGCGCACAGTGTGGCTATAAATGAGTCCAAACAGTGGCACCTATAGAACATATTGTGCTACAGGAGTCTTGACAGTGATACCAGTTTCCTCTTGAATGCTTATGACCATAGCTATAGGGGTCAAGCTATTCGTGCCAGTATTGTGTAATTCTTTATTTATATTTCCGTGGTAAATGTATAATATTTAAGTCATAATAATATAGGTGTCTGACAGCACTATATATATATATTATAGAATTATTACTGTGAGATTGTCTGGGAGTAATTCACTTAAATGAAAACAAAATCACATAAACAACAAAGTGTTCCTTCACATAGAAATCATTCTTGCCTGTTTACAACGACTCTGACTGTGCAACAAAAAGTCAAAGACCAACATTTAGGGAACTATATCAAACAACCTGATCAAAAAAGAATTTTAAAAACAATGTTTGCAAAAGTTCTGTCCAAAGAGTCCCAGCAGCTGGTGGAGTCCATAGTAGCAAATTGTGATGGAGAAGCTTAAACGAAAGCTGTCTCTCTGTAGTCTGAGTAATTATCTCAGTTAGCGTAGTGGAAATCTGTCCCATAGATCCTCTGAATTACTCCGTGCATGCATCTGTGCATTAGTGACAGACACATCCTAATGTTTGCGTGTGGTTGATAGATATGCTGTCAACCTAACGTGTTGCCTGGATGAACCCATTCGTACCACAAATACAAACACATGTATCTTGTACAAACAGTCTTGCATACTTAAGATAGATGGATTGTGTCGTCCAACTCTTGGCTGATGATGGAGATTGATGGGACAAAACGCACACACACACACGCACACAAACACACACATATGAAAGATGTGCCTGAACACCCACATGCAGTTGATCTGTATCTTCTATGTGGAGATCAAGTGTTGTGGTTACTTGTTCTTCATGTGCCTCCCTTTAAATTGCCACTATGAGAGCTCTCTGAAGTACCCATGTGATGTAAATTTCTTTGTAGCTTATGTGGTACATACTCTGGACTGGAGTGGATGTGAGGAGCTGCTAAAAATATGGAGATGAGCTTGAAAAGTACTTCCTGTGATTCATGAGTTTGAATCATCCTCCACTTTCCCCTCTCTGCGGCTGGTTGTGATATTTGCAGCATACTGTAGATAGATGCACTCATGGATTTGTTTCCGAGGTCTCCCTGTCTTGTGTTTAAAAAAATGTACCTGTGACAAATTCGGTTGTACATCAGTGGGCCAGCTGGGGAAATCAGCTCGGCTCTGCTCTCTCCACAAATCTTGTTGATGTGAGCTCTCTCTTGAACAACGCGAACGTCGAACCCCTCACCTGCGGCGGCGGCGGCGGCGGCTGACGATGTGTTAAAGCTGCGGGGCGCTAAACTCTGTTTGCGGAGAAGAGCAAACTTTTTTGGGTTGTTGTTCCCCCGATAAATAAAGGTTATGCTAATTTTAGAGACACTTTTAAACCCTCTGAACTTGCCTCTTAGTTACGCGACTTAAAATTCAAGAGTGCAGGGAACACTCGGAAAGGTCAGTGCGGATTGTGAAGGGGTCTTATTAATTTTACATCAACACCTCATCATTATTGGCGAGCCGCTCTCCTTATCAATCCCCTGGTCTGTCTGATTTCTCTCCTCGTGGAAAAGAGCAGAGTTTGCTCCCAGAATCGTGGGAGAGGAGGTGACTGCGACCGAACACTGTGCTGCCGGCCGACGCTTCACAAATTAATTTAATTGGGTCGTGATAAACTTTGTTGTCTGTAGAAAACTGTCAGTGGGACTTAACCTTTTTAGTTCAGATAATTTTTTTTACCAATGTTGTAAAAAGCCATTAGCTCTGGTGATACGAGCGAAATCACCCTGATAATGATATCTAACAGCTGCTCATCAGTAACCCGCACTGCTCCATCCCACTCTCCATTGTGCACTGTTCCATTATTTTGATATAGGCTGACCTTTAGTGCTGCTGTGCATCGGAAGGATGGAGCATTTACTGAGGCTGCGGAGAGGATGCAGAGATTGTTGCTTTTTTATGTTCAGCAGTATCACAGCCTCATCTGCAGTTTTTCCTTTACTCTTGCGAAACAGTATTTTTTTTCACTCCAGAGGAATAATTAGATAACTGATAATATGTTTTGCGTGGAATCTGTGGTGTAAAATGTCTCTACATTGTTGTGGTGCATGCCAGGTCTGTGGGGAGCTGCAGGTAAAGTTGGGGCAACATAAAACAGTGAGCAGATGATCAAAAATATGTTCCATCGTCAAATACCTGTTTGATATCTGATCTGATTTTAAGTCCGGGAATAGAACCATACCATCTACATAAAAACTTTGCTAAATATTGAGCTATCAAAAAAAACACACACACTCTATTGCTTTGTCAGATATGGTCTTAGACAAAATAACCAGTTAAGCCTCAATTTATGCTAAATGTTCAAGATTTAATAACGTAAAATTATGAAAAGTGTCATCCTCAACTCATTGTACCTGCTATGCAAATTTACTTGGAAAATATCATGAAATATCATGACATATCTTTTTCAACGTAAAAGCAGTATAAATGAGCCTCAAGAGGTTTGAGTGCTGCCTGAGCTACAGAACTGCAGCAGATAATGTTTTGTTTTCCAAAGGAACAATATAAGATCTAATTCCAATAATATTATTCCAAGGGCAATTTTAGATTAATTCTTTGGTTCAAGCAAAAGTGTGAGGGAACCTGCAAAAACAAAGGCATTTAAAATATAAATGTTCAGATCAGGTTCGCATAGAACTGCCTATACCTATTTTTGAGTCTGTGCACTTCCCTCCAATATTAAACTGGACATTTCACTTTGCTCATGCTGGTAAAAATAATTCTTCTGCAAAAACTGATTCATGTTTTCACACTATTTTCACAATTTCACCGAATTGTTTGTGTGCATGTGTCAGACTAGGAGAGAAATCCCTCTTCAGCAGAGTGTACTGTGCTTTGCTGGCACAGCTGGATTATAGTTTGGTGACTGAGTTCTTGGTCTCTTGCAGGTTAACCTGTGTATTTATGCTTCTGTTAAAGGAGGTGGGGGTGTAACTGTCTGTTCTGAAAGAAAGTGAATCAGCTAAATGAAGAGGACCTGCAGTTTCTTACTCATCTCTTTTACGTGTGACATTTGTCTCATGCACACTTCTCCTAACGCCCAAACACGACTGAAAAAATGCACTCAGCGCTTTGTCGAGTCAGAACCCCCTGACACTTGCTGTATGTTATGTATATAATGATCTGTAACTATAATCAGTAAAGCAAATGGCTGGAGTTCAACAGACCCTGAGCTTGCCACCCTCAAGCTGTCATCACTGTACTGGTGGAGAAAGACTTGGTTGGTTTCAGTAAAAACAAAAAATGTTTGCAGGTTTGATCTTGCACCCAGTTATGGCAGTTGTAGCATTTAACCTATGCAAACATACCTACACACAAAAAAAGACAGTTCTGTGTTGGCGTACCTGAGGTTACTTCTCGTCAAACCTACTTAAGATCTTTACCCACACACACACACACACACACACACACACACACACACACACACACACACACACACACACACACACACACACACACACACACACACACACACTTCTTACCCCCCGCATTATCTCCCCTCACCCCAGTTGCCTGGCAACATGCTGCTGTGATATGGTTGGCTGGTGGAGAACAGGGAATGTCGAATGTAAGCCTGGTGTTGTCAGAACCGGTTCATTAACTTACCTTTCTGACCTATGTGGTGCTGGAGCCTGTATTTACCTCAGCCATGTTTAGCTCTTTTCTGGTTGGACCTTGTGTAAACTCCACTGGTTAATTATTATCTGTGAGTGGACATGGAAATTATAACGACTACACAGTTCTGTCATGCTCAAGGTTGGATCTTTGGCACTCGTAGATTTACTAGACTAATGACATTCATACCTGATATGGTCTCTGTACTTTGGCTGAACATGATGATGCACCTTGACGATTCATCAAGATTATCGTCCCTGGTGTCTTGAGTTAAACATTCTTTGATATATTTGATGTCTTTTATTTATTTTGTTATAAAAATATATTTTTAATATCCATGTAGAAAGGATCCCTATATATTCTAACTATATACAGTAACGTCTAAGTTGTCTTCTTAGTTCTGAACACAGTAAGTTGTGTCGAAACATATTGAACCAACAGAGAGTCAAATAAAGGTGATTTTTCGAAATGTGTTCCAGCGGCTCGGCTGCGGTGTTTCTTTCCGAGGTTTGTGGGGTTGATGGCTTTAATGGTGCTTATACTCGCTGCCATTCTTAGGTAATGCAATCTTCCCTCAGTCAACACACACGTCTGAAACACTCTGCCTACCAGACTGCACATCCTGCAGGTGCCATCCATGCCACAGTCCTGCCTCTACCCGTAACTACAGAGAATCCAGCAGCTGTATAATCAGTTAAACGTTGTATTCACCACAGTTTGTTGTTTTGTTGTTGAATTCTTGTGATTACAGAAACATTCTTAAAGGGAAAGAAAACAGTGATTAATGTCCATTGCAGCAGCAAGATATAAACCTCTTAAGTTTGATTGTAACTAAGGTGCTTGGAGAGAACAGACTTTGTTATGTTGTTATGAATATCCTCGGTGACTGATGGAATTAACATCATTTCACTTTTAGTGTACTAAATCATCTCTAACAATAGTGGATCCAAACCTATTGTGCAAATTCGAAGCCTCAGGCAGCAGCTCTGTCATCGACAGCGCCTCCTGGAGTCTCTCGAAGCGCCGGTTTGTCACTCAGGCTCAGTCGGATGTGCCAGAGGAAGCAGCCAGAAGGAGGAGTGGGACATAACTCATGTCAGTGTTTGCACAATCTCGGAGCCCATCGGCTATCATCTGACGGCAAATTAGCCTCTGAGGGACACGGCCAATATTTTAGGGCTTCCCGTTTAGACAGTGGATATCCAAGCTTAGGAACTAGTGGGACTACAATCCGTTACTTTAATCACAGGGGTTGAACATTTCTCCACACAAACTCTATTTTATGTCGAGATGACATTTTGACTAATCTCTACTAAGAGCTGTCTGCATATGAATGCACATAAATTATAAAGCGGAAGCATTTCGGTCAGATTCTGAATATTAACATTCAGAATCTGTTTATTACAAGATTGCTCTTTGCACAGTGGGACTCTTGCACCACTTTCTCTCTCAGCATCCACCAGTATACGAGGCCAGGGGTGTGCAATCCACGATGCTTTATGTGAAAGGTAGCAGGGTTCGGCAAACACTCATTTGCAGTCTCATGTGGCAGTGATTAATTTGTCTGTGAACTTGCTGAGAAGACGAGTTGTTCTGTGGAGCCTTGAACCGCGGCAGTGGCCAGTATTGTGCCAGCTGCACTTCTCGTAGGTGGGCCAGATTTGAATTTAACACACACAAACATTTTTACAGGCCGGTCGTCCTCCTTACAGCTCAGAATCAGATGTCATGTGGTAGATGCAGGTGTGTTTTGCAGCTTGTGTTATCCTTTAGACTCGTTTGTGCACAAGGGCTTGTGGGTATTCTATGGATAAAGTCACTTAGTCAATGCCATTGTATTTAGGTAGACAAATATTTATTATATATATATGACTTGTGTATTCTCCTGTGTCACATTATTACATAAGATAATTTCACCGTCAGAACTTTATCGTCTTTTATAGATTATTCTAACATTCTATTTGTTAATTAATACTTAAAAATCCTCTGTTCTACATGTCTCAGTGTCTCAATATTTGCAGCTATATTAAAAGTTGTAACTTTATGAAAGCAGTGACTCACCTCAGGGCCTGATCATCATATCATAGCTGATGTAAAACTTTCTGATGCTCAGATACTGATTGAATAAAGCACTTCCATCTACACTGCAATATAAAAAGTCATATATGAGTTTATGAACAAGTGCTGTTACTATGGCAATCGTGCATTGTATTAATGTCCTTTAGCGTAAATAGCTCTTGACTGCGAAAATAATGTTTTTTTGTCTCAGATGATATTAAAAGTTGTGGTACAGGAGAATAGCCCACCTAATGTGCACATCTGAGCTATTTTTAAATCTATGGTGTGTATTAGTGAGGCAGCAGCTTAATAACGTCCTCATTTTAATCTGTTCTTACATTAATTAGCTCCTACATGAGATGAAAGCCTTTCCTATGACAGAGAATTGATGTTTTCCAACTCAGTGTCCTTGGATGAGGAGCTTTAATTAGATGTAATGTGGAGGACAGCTGATCAATTTAGAGAAAGTAGTCCAGCGCTGTGTCCATGACTGTGAAATGTTCCATTTTTACTTTGGGTGAATAAAAGGACATGTAACATATGATACAGAAATACTGTCATACAGATGATATTAGGGTTTTTAAGAAGAACAGCAGTGACCCTAGATTTCATCCCTTCTTTGTCGGCAGCACATCACCCCGGACAGCTACATCCCCTGCCTGACAGATCTGTGCAAGGCATTGTGGGAGGTGATGCTGAGCTACCACCGCACCATGCAGTGGCATGAGGAGCAAGACAAGCAGGAGGCCGCACCAGCTCCAGGTATGAGACTTGAATCATATCGAATGGTCCTGGTACTTTTTCTGGATTCATTTATGTTCAGCAGCATCTTATGTGGGTGCAACTGCAGATTCAGGACACAGAAATTAAGTTAGACGACATGACGGCTCCTCAAAGTGAAGCCAAATTGTCTTGATTGCCCCCTAGTGGCTGGCCACAGTAGAGGTCATAAACCCCGCCTCCTCCATATTTGTGGATGGGACATCGACCAAAGTACATGTCAAATAAACTTTCTTTAAGATGGTTTCTGACATTATAGGTAGCTATTATCACAATGATGTTTGCTGAAATTAAAATTTTTTGGGGGTAAGTCTGGTTTTAATTCGTAATTTGATACGAAAAAGAAAAAACAGTGTGAGACATCATGATTGACAGCCGAGACTGACATGTGATTGGTCGTGCATATGTATCTACAAGACCTTGATACAGCAGCTCCACACCACAATCAACCGGGCAGACTCTGGTTCCAGATGTTTCAAAAGGGATATTTTCGCTTATTTTTTCTGCTGTATAACTGCGTCGTCCATCTTTATGCACAGTCGAGGATTCAGAACTAAATAAACAATCCAAGTCAGATTTTTACCTCAAAATCTAAATATTATTTCCTGAGAAATTAACGAAAATGTAAAACAATGCTCTCACAATGGTGGATCCCTGATCTTTAACGTGATCTGCTACACAATTGTATGGGTTCTTCTGTAGCCCCTGCTCCATCCTTTTAAATAAAGTCTGGTGCAAATCAGTTCTGTACTTTCCTTCTCTTTTTCATTTTCACTCTCCAAATCTCTTTCTCACCTATTTTCTCTCTCTCGTTTTTCATTTAATCTTACTCAAAAAATCGCCAAATCTGCTCCTTATACCCTCAGCTGAATAAAAAAAAAAGGTATTTCACAGTTTCAGTCGACAATAACTCGGTGAAAATGGGGTCAGCTTTCTCCACACACCCTGAGTGCCACTCTCTCCCGGGTGTTTGATTTCGATATACAGTGAGATAATCAGCTTTAAAGCTCACCTCGCTGTGTGGATAGAGAAGAGGGAATGGAATCTGTGCCGGTGCTTCAGCGCAGCGCTCGGTGTCGAGGTGCGGATTCTGAAGTGGCACATGTTTGTGAGCGCTCGCTGTAAGTTCTGTTTCAGCGTGCGGGTCGTGGAGCAGGTCAGTAGCAGAATAATCCCTGAAAACCGCTGCAAGTGCACACAGGGACGTGCATTGTCTGTTTACTGTTGCAGCTCTAGGATACAACGCACTGATAACACAGTGTTGTGTATGTGTTGAATTTGTGCCGCGTTATCACATTTAGATTGGGTTAAACAGTCTGTGCTAATTACATGAATATAAATGATATGTACACATTATTGAATTTACATTGTTGGATTAGTGTGACCCTAGATAAATATATGCACATTTGATGAACCATGATTGATGTATTTTTTTTCTTATGGAAACGTGTCCGTGTGACTTTGAGTTTCTTATGTTTCCATAGTAACAGACACAGGGCTGTAGCTATTAATACTGAATAATTTGACAAAAAACGCTGAGAATAAAGTGATAATAGGTCCTTTCTCATTTATAATATTCAATTTATAGTGTCTTCAGTGACCTTGTTCACTTTCCAATGTCATCTCGACCTGTTTTTATCCTTTCAGAAAATAATTCGCTTTTATTTGCTACATTTTGTGACGATAACTCCTCCACTGGAGAATTCGCTCAAATTACAGTCCATAAAGAACAGCACGCCACATCTGTCCAAAACCCGAAGCTTATGTCTGGATCCGTCTTGCGTTTGTCGCTGCCCCTCCAGTCTGCCGCCAGATGTGAAAACATCAGTCGCAAGAAGCTCTGTTGTCAAGGCAATACATACTTTGTGGTTTAGCAGTAAGCTCTGCTCCCAGTTGTATTTCTTACCGGTGTAAGAAAGGAGGCCATGGTGGATTTTTCACTTCGTCACTGTTTTTGATCATTTGTCTTGTCATACACCCTCATATTAGCTTGTGTCTTCCTGCAGCCTATTGGAAGATGGCTAATTTCATTTTCCCATACTGTACTGAATTCATTAGATGAGTGGAGGAGGTTTCAAGGAGGTCCTGCATGTTCTGTGACAGTACCCTCCTCGCAGGGGAAAGGACACACACCACGTTTCCTTTCACGAGGCCCATCTATTATCTCACTATTTGATTGGCTGTCACCTCTGTGCAAAGGTGTCCCCGACCCTGGCTTTCACCTTTCTGTCTTTATTGTAATGTCTGTGTGTGTGTGTGGGGAGGGTCCATCAGAGTAGTGATTTACTGTACAAGCGTTGTCTTATTTGTCGAAGAATTTTTTGCAGCTACAGTGACCTCCATCTCACACCGGAGGCCATCAGGGTCTTAGCGGTCTCCCCTCCTGAAGATCACTCACTCCCCCCTCTTTCTGCTGACACACACACACACACACACACACACACACACACACACACACACACACACACACACACACACACACACACACACACACACACACACACACACACACACACACACACACACACACACACACACACACACACACCCTCATTAACGAAGAAAAAAGAGCATCCCCGTTAAATTTAGGGCTGTGGCCTCTTGATATATTGAGCCGGTCAGTGTAACGTATCACTAATTAATCTGGCCACTTGATGAAAGCAAAGGTTGTTTCAGGAGGTGAAACAGGCCAGGTTCAAACCCCGAGCCGACAAAACGGATTTGCTCCTGAAGCACACACCCCGTCATGTTGGATCAGCCCTGATGGCCGTCAGGTGCAGGGGTCGCTGTGTGTGTGTGCACGTGTGTGCGTGTCAGCATTTGAGGGTAAATAACCATGACCGGTTGTGTATCTGTTACATGTTCATACGGGGGCATGAACCATGCAAAATAGCACTGGAATCTGTGGAGGCTGTCTGCTCTGATATGATAAAGAAAACCATCAGTTTTCAAAGCTTACGGTGAGAATTGGCCTTCACACATCATTAATGTTCACTAGTAACATACTTACAAACTAAACCAGGGGACCTGCTATGTGGAGTAACCTATGTGTTACTAGCCTCTCACTGAACATACTGTAATTGGTTTTATTTTTGATTGATTCATTTCATTATGTTTTTTATTCATGCATACCTCCCTACTGCTGAGTCAACATGGCATCTAATCTAATGGATTTCTCAGTATTTCCAACCTGCTTATAGATCACACGTAGCTGAAAATACAATACCTTCAAACACATCTCTGTTAAAGGGCTTTCAGGTGGGAACTAAGATATACAGTTTAATCTACATATTACAGCGACCACATTTTTAAACACATATTCATATTGTTTCAAAATATTTATATATGAATATATATGCTCAGAATGCACCAAATCATCCCTGAATAAACAACAATGGAACTGAGTAGAGTGCATACAGTTCCTCAACCACGGTCCAACAGTCCCCTTAAATTCAATCAAGCTGCAGCAATTTCACACGCTCATCTGATAGATATCTCTTTCCTAAACAGGTCAGATTCTTTTATCAAGATCCATGAATTAATCTCTGACAAAATGTTGAAAAACGCCTCGCAAAACTCCCCTCGCACTGTTGGATCCGCCTTCGGATCGGAACCTAAATTTAAAGGGTTCTTCCATGACCCATATTACATCCTTCCACCAAGTTTTGTAGAAATTAGTTTGGTTGTTTTTCTGTAATGTTGCTACAAACAAAAAACTAATTCCAACCAACAACAACAGACAGAGATGAAAACATAGCATAAAAAGTGTACGTCTTGTCAGGTGGGGTGTGTTTAATCCTCTGTGATTAGAATCTGTGTTGCCCTAACTTTGTAGAGCAGGTTTCCAAAGAAAGTGTTTTAATTTATAAACTGTCAGTGTCATCATTGCTGCTTTATTACTGACTTTCTCTTTTACTTTCTTTTTTAAATTCTTAATCTTCCCTTCACTGCTTCATCTGCTTTCATTTCAGAAACCAAAAGTTGTGTTCTGACTTCTCTTGATAAACTTTAAAAAATTTATGCTAAATCATGCACGGGCTGCTCTTGTATGAGTCATAGTTTGATACAAGCGGGGAGCTAGGGCTCCTGTAGGCGTTTGTCGTGAGTCATTAAGAACTCCGTTACCCACAATGCCACCAAAGGTCGAATACCGGCCACCACCTACGGGTTGGCAAAGGATGCTCCCTATTATTTATCTTTTCCTCCCTCTCTGCAGTAGCACTTTTTAATAACCATTATAAATGCTTTCCAAGTAGTTAACCTGGGGAGGCTGTCGCCGCCCTCACTGGGTCAACGGTGGGAGACAGCACTGACACAAACTGCTCTGACAACAACAGGGAGTTAATGAGGAGGAAGTTGTTGATGGAAAAGTACTGTACTTATGTTAGGACTAATCATCAAATGATTCAAATAATTTGTTTATTTCATATATTTTAAATGTTCAGTCATTATATATTCTAATTCGACCATGTAGACATTATGCACATATCTTTAGATTCAGTGGTAGTTCAACTTTCCAACATTATCATTATGTCCAATGTACATAAACAATAAATGCCCATATATACACTTAGAAATCATAGAAAAAGACACTTATCATAACTCCAGAACCTACCTGAGAATCAAGACGTTTACAATTTTTCGTTGTCATTTATTCTGTCTTACTTTACTTTACAATACATTTCGGCAACGTATGACATCACCACATTGAAAGTGAATGAGCAGCGTTTCCATTGAAGCCTGCAACTCGTACACGTGATTGCTGTGTCACTCTCACTACTGTCCTTGTACTCAGGAAATGAAACCAACTTATGAAAACTGCCACGTCACCATCTCCCAGCCTGTCTGTCCTTCTGTCTTTTAGTGAATGACACAACTGTTTTCACTTCTGTCCCTATTATTGACTCAAATAACAAACATATTACTCCTGAGGACGGGGTTTGAAATCTACCAGCGTATTCATTAAATTCCCATACACGTTTTATTAAACACCGCCCCAATGTCATCATTAGAAACCATGACTAGTCGTGGCTGTGACACGACAGCTGTGTGTCTGTGCATTTAAAATGCATCAAGTAAAAAGAGAATCTGAGGTGAATGACAAAGAATATTTCATATCATGTATCACTGTCCCATCCATTTCTGAGTGGGATGATCACAATCAGTTGGTGGCAGGAGAAGATAAACATCCCTAATAGCTCGCTGCAGATGTGTTCCTGCTCGCCAGAATGTTGTGAAATTGGTATCTTCGTGTTCACCAATAAACTCACTGGTCTAGTGCTCAAAACGGCTGTTTTTTAAAATAATAATAATGTTTATTTTTTTTCGTTACCCCAGAGATAAGACACTTGACCATCTCAAGTCAATATGTGGTGTTAAAATAGCCTGTGATATTTTTCATGACAGGGTTCATGACTTGATTAAGTTTTAATGGAGGTGTCCAACTGCTGGAGATGGCAACAGAGCTTGTATTTGGCCTTTAATATTTATTTCTTGATGTAGAAAATAGTGCCAGATTAATAATTTGATTTGCAAGAGATGCAAGTGATGAAGATTGATGTAGAAAATGAAAGGGATGGTGTAATCTCTCTCTATGAGGGAAACCCACTGCTCCAATCCACTGCAGTTTAACATGAATTCCGTCCTGAGGATTTTTCTCTCATTTGGTGGACTGGGTCTTCTGTCAGAATCCATAGTGAGGCTCAGCAGATCCTTTGTGCTGCTAATTGTATGCTTCAGCGTATGGTTAACACAGTGATGTGTTAGTAAGTGCTGGTGTGCATGCAGACTGATCAAAAAGGAAGAGTGGAAGAGGAAAACCTTTTATGGTCAGCACAGGACTGAGCTCTGCTGTTTCTCAGGAGCTGCTTTTAGACATTAACTGAAATCCAGAAAATTTTATAGAGGGGTTGTGTGTGAGAACGAAAATGTCCTAGTCAGTTGCTTTGGACACTTTGTGGAACTGGCAGCCCTCCAGAAAGATGTCTGGATATCGTCTGAGGGAGCCCATGTGTGAACATTTTGCACTGCATTCCTTCATTATTGTCACAAAATCACAATCACAAAAAAATAAAGGATCCACTGACCAAAGATAAAATCCAATTCATCCCACTCAAAACTTTGTTGCCTACATTACCCATGTTGCAACCTGACTGTTGACAGTGGGGTCAGAGATTTGCTTGTAGCACCTAATGTAGTCTGTTAGCCTCAAGCAGCACAGACTGAGCTCCAGAGGTCTGGGAAGCTCACTCCTTTCTATCACCAATATTTTTCAAAATTTCACTTTTCATTATGTTTAGTGTCTTTAGGTTCAGACTCTCACTCGGCATCTTGCTTCTGGAGCCTTTTCTCGTCTGTCCCTGCTCCGTCTTTCCTCCATACACTCTGTCATCATATTGATAGGATTAGATATATCTCTGTGTGTGGGCATAATGTTTGTTCTTAAAAAATATATTTTTTATGTCTTGCTTGTTGTTCCGGCATGTCATTATGAAAACACCCCCAGCGCCACAACAGGGCACGAGATCCTCCCGCCGTTCTCCCAGCAGGTCCGGAGCACCGTGGCTCCGTTTTGACTGCAGCTCAGACACACTCGAGTCAAGCTGAGCTAAATTATGTGTTTGCATTGTTAAAGCTTTAGGTCTTTTCAACTTGTCAACTCACGCCTACAGAATAAGAAAAACACCCCGAGTGATTCATGCCTGTCTCCCTTGTTTTCTCTGTCCAACATCATCTGGTTTAATAGTTAATGAAGGGTAGTGTGATTGCAAACACAAGACTCGCACGTTTTCTCTCAGTGACATATTTACGTTTTTCCCCTCGGTGCTCTCACACCAAAGCCTGAAGTCTTGGAAATTCTTGTCCCCTGAATGTCTTTCTCATCAATAATCTGTGCCTCTTCCAGTGATTGGAGCACATGAAGATGGATTTGCCACGTTTGTCGGTTTGCCTTTTCCATTCGTAGAAGAATACTTTTTTTTTACCAGAAGTAAAGAAGAAAGAACTCTTATAAAAGACTTGTAGTGTTCACCTTGTATCTATTATGAGTAATATTGCAAAAATAATGTCATAATTTAAGGCTGTATCATTTTAGAGGGGGGATATCAGAGGATCTTCACTGTTAAAATGTGCATCTTGTTAAGTTGTGTATCACAAATAGCAAAATAGTCTTTTGGCTCATCAGCACCACATTATAGCAAGTACCAGGATCATGAAAATATTGTGCAAGGAAAACTGTGTCTAATTTCTAATATAATATTTGGCAATGGTCAACTTCAAAGTTATGATTGGTTACATCTGTATGTGATTTCTGGAATTTCTCAAGAAACGATGAGATTGGTTCAACATTTAGGATCCAGAGGAAGTGGAACTCTGGTGTGAGTTCTCCTTGCTGCTTATTTCCAACAGTTTTTTTTCTTTTTTTTTCATTAAACTGTGACTTTAGTCTTGTAATTTGATATGTTCTTATTAAATTGCAGTTTATTTCTTATTATATTATGACTCTTTCTCATTGAATTATATCTTAACCCTCACAATATTATAACATTATTTTCAAAATCTCTGATTATGGCCCTAATATTCAGTCGTCTTTTTCATGGTTTTATTGTTTTTTTTTTTTTCTGTAAAATGTTCAGTCCAGTAATATTCAGAACTGAAATATCACTGCACTTTTTTAATGTTTTACACTTAATATAAAAACTGTGACATTTGTTTTTTTAAATTAGCTTTTGATAAATAAAATGAGCAGTAACAAAAGAGAGACAAACCTTAAACAAGCATAAATATTAACCAGTGGGGTAATCCATCAGCACAGTTTTATCTGTATTCTCAGCACATTAATGGGATTTAATGTGGGACTCGCCGCCACCTGCTCGTTGACTCACTGGCTCTGTGTTTCTGGCTTTCCCCAGAAATCCATTTCAAACAGGGCGAGCAGCTTGAGATTGATTGAAGCAATTTTCTGCTAAAGGAAAGTATAGCAGCTCCGATGACACGGTAGCCTCTGCAATATGTGCACCACATGCTACTCTATCTGAGTGATCGGTGAGAGAGAAGAACATAAATAAAGGGATAGTGAGCGGATGATGGAGGAGGAACCGTGTTCGCTGAAAATGTTGGTGTCATTGTCCGACTGTCTGAGGAATCAAACAGCTCATTCAACGGCCATTTGTCTTTACCAGCCCGACTGGTCTTAGGTCACTGTCAGTCGTTCTCTCTATCATCCCTCCAGCAAACATTCAGGCATGGTCAAACTGACACTAATGGACTACTGACAGTAACCTGGTCAGATCTGATGATCAGCTACACCACATTTCCCTGTTCATAATAGACTGCACCTATAATAGTCTTTTTAAATGTTTTTGTTGGTTGGTTTGTCAGAATGATTACACAAAAGCAAAAAAACAGATTTCCACGAAATTTGGAGGAAGGTTGGGACGTGGGCCACGGAATAACCCATTACATAAATAAAGGGGTGGCTCCAGCATTTATTTTTCACTTTCTCTAATCCAATAAAGGACTTTCTTTTTCATGTTCACTGACTTCCAGACTCTAATTCTTGGACCTGGATTTAAAAAAGAAATCTGACATTTTTTGGGACTATTATTTATGAGTTTGTGCAAGGAGCAAGGAGACTTTTGGGCCTTGGCGGAGGTATGTGCTCTACTGAGTCCCAATCTAGTTCGACTTTTATTTGGGGTCCGGTCTGTATTTGCATCCATTCTTTTGTCCTCTGAAGTCAGTTTATGAGGTAATTGGTCTCATGCAGAAAGAGCAGAGCAAAAACAATAACTAAATGAAATGGACAAGAAGACGGTCTCCTAATCACTTTTGTTTGAATATTTCTAGATGGTGCAGCAGCAGCAAAGTCTGATGAGTTGGTTGTGGACCGCAGCTACGTGAAGAAGAAACTGGAGCACGGTCTGACACGGATCTGGCAGGTTTGTAGTCTGCCTCCCCCTTTCTCCGTCTGTCTCTCTTTTCAAAGTCGTCTAGTGTCTTCTGTTTTTTTCTTTACTTATATATTGTCTTTATCAAAATGTCCACAAATCAACCATGTCCCTCTCATCTCTCTCCTCAGGATGTCCAGTTGAAAGTGAAGGCCTACATCCTGGGCACGGACATGTCCAACTTCAAATATGATGATTTCATAGTGGTACTGGACGTCATCAGCAAGTACGTGCAGTCTCTCTCTTTTTTGACTTTACTTGTTTCTCACAGTACTCATGTGCTCAGTCACTTACTAATTCACCAACTCATATGATACAAACATGTACAAACAAACACATATGTATATATTTTCCCATGCCCAGTCAAAAGCTTTTATTTGCTTTGCTTACATGTTAAAAAAAAACTGAGGTTATTATGTCAGTAGCCAGTAGCAAACACTTATTATATATATTAACTACCTTAACTAGTAATTTGCGTTAAACTGTGTTCAGGCTGTGCACTACTCAGCTTCACTCTATGTTGGAGTTCACACTGATGAGCTAAAACATTGACCACTTACAGAAGAAGTATAAAAATATAGTATTATATATAGTCATATAACACAAGGGGTTCTCACAAAATTGTTGTTGTGGACAAACAAGCCGTTCTCTGGGGCAGGGCCCCCTCTCCGCTCGGGGCCCCAAGCAGTTGCCTGCCATGCTCCCTACGATGTGTTGTTTCTTACTCCATGCCCTATGTCCTGGTGATAGTGATCCAGTTTGTTCTTGCTGTCAGTGACAAAGAGATTATTGAAAACGTCAAGGCCACACACACTATAAAATATAGGACAGTTTTCTTATTGTTATTGTGTAATTGTGTGTGTTCATATTATCTTTATTTATTCATAAAGAATACAACCATTGTCTGGACAAATCCCTCTGTTGTACATCTTCCCTCTTCATCTCCTTCATTCACTTTTGTCTCCGTCACCGTTTATTCTCTTCCACCCCCTCTTTCAGGTTGATGCAGGTGGGTGAGGAGTTCTGCGGCAGCAAGTCCGAGGTCCTGCAGGAGTCAATCAAACGCCAGAGCGTCAACTACTTCAAAAACTACCACAGGTACGAGGTGTTTCCATCGCATCTACTTGATCGTGTGACAATAAGAAGTCGTCTCTGTTCATTCTCTTAACTGATGGGATTGATTATGTGTGGACAATTAGACACGCTGTGGATGGATGTGACATGCACAGCCGCCCCGATATTCCTGAAAGAAAGTAGTGAGATGATTGTAAGTGGAGCAGCTTTTCGAACAGCAGGTTGTCATCGCTTGACAGAAACTTTCGCACACAAGTGCAACCATTGGCTGCCGCTAACGGGCTCCACGCCGAGCGCAACCCTCCTCGGGATAGACGTGTAATTACATGATAACACTCACTGAGCTGGAATCACATTTACATCTTGATTACATACCCCAAACTCGCCAGCCACATGAATATGTATGCTGTCACACGAGACAGCAACTCATCATCAGAGGTGATTTGCATTGATCAGTGATTGTGATTACCTGTCAAGAATTATTAGTAGGATGATTAAATATCAGAGAGATTATAAACTTCATCCTTATTATAGAAAATGGAAAAGGAGCGAAACACAGGGGCAAAGGCTGGAGGGGTTATCAGTAGGAAACTGAAAAAGAGAGTAAGGGCACTTTCACGCCTACTTTGTTTGGTCTGGAGCTTCCGGCAAATTTTTGAAACATGTGGACTGAATTCCTCTTTAATTTATTTAATTAAATTGATTTTGAATTAAGTCTTTATAATGAGTTACAGTTCGATAAACGGGTTGGCAGTTAAATGAACACAAGACACAGTTAAAACTAATAAAGCCAGGGCAGGTAATCAACAATGAAGGCAAACCAGACAAAAACGAGAAGTGAAGTGCACTGAAATGAGAAACAAGTCTAAGTAACAAAGTAAAACAGGTGGTGATTAAAAATGCACAAAATAGAAAAAACTAAATTCCACCAGATGCATATGAGGGCAACAACACTGAAGTCCGATAAGCACAAGACGTCCAACAAGAGATCCACAAAGAAAAAAATCCCTCCAAAGTTAAACACAGGATAATGTCATGACTTTTCAGTTTAGTCTGAGACAAAATAACAGGTGTGAAAGGTGCCTTGGACCATGATGAACCAAAGTTTTATCTGACTAAAAGAGGCGGCATCAGTCGGGATTAAATTTAACCATGACCACAGTTCATTTTCAATGTGAAAATGTTTTTTTCAGACATTCGTTCTAATTGCAGGATGTTGAGACATTAATCAATACAAGAAGAAAAGAAGTGGAAGCCTCATTGATTTACCCAGGAACAGAGTTTCCCAGACTGCAGGATTGATCACAATCTTTGGTTCCAACTATTGACGTTGATGATGCTGGTATAAACACCCTAATGATATTACAGTGGCAAGAAAATATATGAACTGAGCCCCTTCATTAATTTTCTCCTTTCATTTTGAAAGGACTACTACCCACGCCAACGTCAGACATACGCCTGTCTACAAACCAATCAATGTCAAGTATAGGTAGACGCAGTCACCTAGATGACTACAGGACGTTTGAATGTCATAGAAAAAAGTCTTAAGTGCTCTCCATAAATTACAATGTGAAACTAAACAGATCAAATTTAAACAATGTAATAAAGATATCAACCATGATCTGAACGGTCAGGTGTGAAAATGTCCTACGACTTAACAAACCCACACAGAGAGAAGAAGAAGGCACATTTTTAACCCCGTCTCACGCACACACATGCACATCTGCATCCGTGCGCAGGAGGATTCCAGTGTGCATCTCCTTTGCATTAGCTGTGATTCGTTTTCCAGCAGGTTGTCATCGTCAGAGAAACACATCAGTGACCTTTGACTGTGTGATGCCTGTTTTTGTCTGCGGGCGGCCTGCAGAAACACACTCATTCATCAGGGTGGTTGTGTTGTTGTTGGCCTGCGGGTGCAAAGAACAGGATGACAGGGCTTGTCAGGGCTCAGCCATGATTAATATCTAACAGATTTTCCACTCGTGATCTCATTTTCTCTTTTATTTAGTCTTGGAATTATCAATGCATTATATTGGAGGAATATAGACGTGGGGACTAGTTAAATAAGCATTTTGTAAACTAATGTATTTTGAAGTCAACCAGGAGTTTTCAGTCTCTCGCCTCTTCCACATTCCTTTACATGTCATACTTCAAACTGCTTTAAGTCAGGTGATAGTGGGTGCTGTGGTGTTTGAAGTCAACACTGCTCTGACATTTCACACACAAAGACCTGATACTGACCCGAGCAGGTGGACACAAGGGAGGCTGTCACATGCTGTGATCACAGTTAACATGGAAACATGTGACGCACACACACACACACACACACACACACACACACACGCACACACTTGCACACACACACACACACACACACACACACACACACACACACACACACACACACACACACACACACACACACACACAAACAAATGTAAACATGCACGCACACACACATGCACATGTTCTTTATTCTTTTCCATGTGTACCAGTGACCTTTGCAGGTTGTGTTTTTGTCAGCAAATTTAATCAGAAATCTCAGAATGGAAGCTGGATAATTGTATAAAATGGCATAAGGTCACCAATGGACAGATGTTGACTCTTTCTCCTCCTCTTTCCGTTTCTTCCTCTTCCTCTTCCTCTTCCTCTTGTCCTCTTGACCTTCGTCTGTCTCCTCAGGGCACGACTGGAAGAACTAAGGATGTTTCTGGAGAATGAGACGTGGGAACTTTGTCCTGTCAAGTCGAACTTCAACATCGCCCAGCTCCATGTGAGTAAGAATCACATCAGTGAGGCAGCAAGAAAGGAGGCGGGACTTTTACTGCACGTTATTCCTTCACGGCTTTTATTACAGGGGTTTTCCCTCCACAGTCATGAGCTATAGTTAAATAATAATAAAAAAATAATAACTTGAACAGCAGAGTAGATCAGGTGCAAATACCAAGAAAAATGTTTTAGGTACATAACATTTATAACAGAGGAATTCTGTAAGCAATTTAAAGAAAGGATCAACATGTTCAGTTCACTTCACATAGAAGAAGGGAAAGAAATATCAGAAAGACAAATGGAGTTAGAGTCAAGAGTCTGTTTTCTCATTTTCATGCATCTCGCTCCGATACACAGTGCAACAAATGCACATGCAAAAGAATCTTCAGAATAAGTGGCGTGCAAATGTTGTTTGTCTGCATCACTTTATGGTAAACAGGCAATGTAATGCTTCGCTGTAACAAGATTATTTAAACTTGAAGTTTTTTTTTGACTGCTGAAATGTGCAGCAGTTTGTCACAGACGTTCCCTCAGGACACTGACTTTGGTTGTGAGTGTAATACTAATATTCGTACGCCTCCACGCAGACAACAGATATATCTGGAGGCATTAGGTTTTCAGGTTGTACATCCATCGTCCATCCCGTTGTTGTGGGGAAGGAAAGGGAAGACGTTGAGGGAATTTCTTCAGATTCAGTGCAAACTTTCATTTAAACTCGGATGTTGAACTGACTGAAATTTGGTGTTCAAATGCCAAAGGTTACCATGACCGCAAATATGTGTTTGTTTGAGTCTTGAACGCTTATTATTAAAATTTCCCTCCAAAACAGACACTTAAATTCTTATATGAAATTTTTTTTGCCCGACGACTGTTTGGTGGAGGCATAAAAACCAAGAGGCGGGAGAGGAAGAAGCCATTAACATTTTTTTTCCACTTTCTTAAACTTTGTGAGATTGGATCCTTGATTTCTCAGAGAAAAATTCATGGTTCTTGATTAAAAAACAATCAGGCATATTATGGGGACTGATATTAATGATAGTATGAAATTTGGTGCAGATCTAATAATCAGGATCTAGTGAAGTTAAATGTGGTTTCATTAGGGGACTGTTGGGGCTCAGCGGTTTGATGGGCTCTACTTAGTGCCATTCTATTTTACTTTAATATTATTACGTTTTTATGAGCTAGTATGTTTGATAAAACAGAGGCTCTTTTTTTAAATGGTAAAATTATATATTATTTTCAATTAAATACAAAACCTCTTTTCTCCATTGTGTGTCTCATCTTCACCAAATGCACGCCTACATCTGTTGTCCTTCAAAGTGTCTCTCTGTCCCATCTTCTCCGCTCCAGGAGTTTAAGTTCATGGGCCAGTGTCGCTCGCCGTCCGTCTCCCCGAGCAAACAGGCCGCGTCCTCGAGCACACCGGCCCAGGAAGAGCTGTCACTCTTCCAGGAGTACCTCCAGGAGGGGAACCCGTTTGAGATGCACATCGAGGAGAAAGAGGAGGAGACAGAGGATGTGCTGGCATCCAACGGAGTAAGTTGGCGTTTGCTTAATAGACTTTGTTGTGGTAGTTTTCTTCATTCACTTCCCCTCATACACTGTAAATGTAACTTATGTTGACTGTCGGCACATCATATGAGTTAATCAGATACTGTCCACCCTCTCACCCACGTCTAACATACAAGGAAACCTGTTGAGGTTAAAACAAACAAACCAAACAAGTTAACAAAGAGACAAGTTTATAAAACTCTTTGATGAACTGCGGCGTAATGACTGCGAGTCATTAAGTGGTTTACAACAGACCTGGAGCTGTCATCAGCCGGGCCACGGCAGCCTCTTATTAACAGTGTAAGGCCAGCAGTGCAGAACCCGCCATTATTATTATGGCAGTTTGATGCATCGCCTGACACATTATATAAGCCGTTAAATACAAAATCAATCTGTGAGCATCTACACTGCAGGACCAATGATAACCCAGAGAGAAGAGCTGAATGTAATAATGTAGAAGTCATTTTTCTGTGATTTCTTTTTTTCACCCATCAGCATTCTATAATTTTCTCCCGGTAAAGCAATTATCCCTGGTCCCTCTATTTTAGTGCAGTAGTTATCACCAAGCCTGTCAATACTGGAAACCTTTTTATTTCTTAGAAACACATTTTCTGCGGTGCTTTGTGTTCAATTTAAAATAGGCAGCACTTCATCTTCCGAGAGAGACAGAAGTGCTTCGCTGCTCAGTATGGGGCCTTTCAGTTTTGCATGCAACCTATGTTGTCCGGTTAAGCTACGAGCCGAGCCACTTTGGCGCCATACATAATTGACAGAGAAGAGAGATTGTTTTGCCGTACATCTTTCAGTACACTTCGTTCAGCTGCATCTTTAAACCAGAAGAGCAGGCCAGCTCCACTTGGAGAGGGAGCGCTGGCTTCTTACTTGTTCACCTACTTAAAGTAGTCATAGGGGCAGCTGTGGCTCAGGAGGTTGAGTCATTTACTAATCAGAGGGCCGGGGGTTCGATCCCAGTCTCCCCCTCTGATAGACCATACAGTAACTGAATGTGGCTCACCCCCAAAACATTAGGATTCATAAAATCGGAATCAATATTTGGATCCGCACCAAATTTCACTTGTTCATTGATATTATCACTCTACAGATGTCTGATTATTTGCATACAGATCCCTGCATTATTTCTTGAGACATTTTCAGAATACAAAAAACATCCTTTCTCACAATGTTACAAAAAAGTGAAAAACTAATTCCCTGGAACCGACCCTACCAAAATGTAATGGGTTCTTCCTTGACACATACTGCATCACTCTGCCAGGTTTGGTGGAAATCTATCCAGTAGTTTTTGCAGATTTTTGCTTACAAACAAACGGACACAGGTGAAAACGTAAACAAGGAAATGGAAAAACAAGAAGAACCACAATTCTACGAGCCTGACAAATGTGATAACACATAATGTGTAAAATTGTATGACAAAGAACCCAAACAGTGGCTCCTAATGTGTTGTTGAACAGAAGAATCGATAAATATCATATTGTATTAGGATTACAGAAGTAAGTCAGTCGCCCTGTTCTTCACAAAGATACACGCCACCCTGACACATCACCCATATATATATATTTTTTACATGGATATATTTTCTGCTTAGGCTCAACATCAAAAGCAATATTGCTCTGTCTAACATATGAGGTTTAGCTCAGCCTTTGCTGGGCTTTACTCTTAAGCTTGTAATCCTTTCTATATGACTGTTGTGTTGCCCGAACCTTCAGTTAAGGACAAAGAAAAATCTTATTCCAGGGCTTTACCTTTACCTGAACTCTCTTGAGAGGTGAATGAATTTTCTGCTTTTTCCCCCCCGAAAGCCAAATAGTTTTATGGTTGTGCAGCCACCAGGACCAAAAGATGAACGCCTTACACCCTTTTTCTGCTTCAGTAGCCATCTTTCAGTTTGTTTGGTTCATAATCTGGATCTTTCATTTAAGTGCGTTATCGGACACAATTTCCCCAGGGCATCGGATTCTTTCTTTTTTTTTTCACACTTCATCTGAACTGCATTTCTTCTCCAGCACTGGCACGTTGACCATTTTTCCACGACCTCTGTTTCCCCCATTTCTCAAGTATGAGTCAGACGAGCTGGAGAAGAGCGTTTACCAGGATTACGACAGCGACAGCGACGTCCCCGAGGAGCTCAAGCAGGACTACGTGGACGAGCAGACGGGAGATGCCCCTCTTAAGAGGTCAGGTCCAAGTCTTGTTATTTCACACCACACCACTCTGAAGACGCACAGGCGACGACAAGTGAAGTTACACAGCACATTCAGGTGTCCGTCATCTCTGCTCCCCTTCAGATTCTCGAAAGAAAGTCGACGTTTCACTTTATTCATGCGCACAAAATAAACGATCGACCCTTGAATCTTTTTGAGGAGCTTTTAAAAAGGATATTGAGTCATGCGTCATTCGGCTTTCTGTGCCTTTAGCAGTGATAAATTTAGCCTACCTCTGCATAACCCTCCTTAATAAGCTGAGAGCTTGTATGAAGCTTTTTGTCTGCACATGATAAATTCTCTTTCTTGCCACCTCCGCCGATGTGATTGGTGGCCATCGAATGATTAGTCGCTTTTTAATAACCGCAGAGGCAGCCGTGTGCTCCTCTGTACCTCGTTTAAAAGAACTCATTTTAATGTGAAAGAGAAAATTGAATGCAATTGAGGACATTTATATATTTTGTCAAATTTGTTATCAACCTTTAATTTCCACAGTCCAATAATTAAGACAATAACACATTATAGCTTTAATTATTAGGTCTTCCTCTTAATTTGATTGGGTGAGCATCCTGAATAACCACAATCACAATTTGCCTCATTAGGCTTCACAATCTGAACGAGGTGCGACATCCTCTGCCCTTAAAACTCAACTAAGGTGAAAAACTTCCCCCAAAAAACCCTTTTAACAAGGAAAAAAAACCAGACATCTCAGACAGAGTCACAAAAGTGAGAGATCCTTCTCCCAGCATAGAGAAGAAGTGCGATAGATGCCGTTTGTGACGGAGCACATCAACAAAAAATTACAATATTTACAGCTTGAAGAGAAAATGCAGAGTTGTGTTCGGCAGTTGGCAGCCTTTTGCAGCAGCTCCCTCGGCACCTTGCCTTTTTCTTAGACTTTTGTTTACTTTTTTCCTCATTGTTGTCGACTTACTTCTTACTTGTTGTGTGCTGACAGCAATGTTAAAAGCATTCGTGCGAAAAGAAAATGTCTGCCAGAGGTAAAGGGAGAGAGGGGCGAGCATGGAGGGCAGAGCAGTGATGACAATTGTAATGGTAGAGGTAATAATAGTAATATATGGAGGTAGAAACATTGTACATCAACACAATGTAGATACACATACTTTTTGCATGTGCATGTATATATGTATGTTGTGGATGTATATGAATCGGTATGAACCCACGAGTGTGCACGTGTTTATGAATATCTGAGAGCTTAGGGCAAAGTTTTACACCGGGAAACACATTACTATTACTTATTCAGTAGCTCCTCATTACAGAGGCGTTGTTCTAATGAGCTTTTCATATTATTTCACAGGTCAGACCCGCATCATATTTTAGCTTTAACTCTCGTCACATTTCCTTTCCCCCTGTCTATTAACCTGACACTCGCCTAAATGCCAATTTTCCTACTTTTATCAGCATGAAT
Organism: Hippoglossus stenolepis; assembly: GCF_022539355.2. Classification (NCBI taxonomy): domain Eukaryota; kingdom Metazoa; phylum Chordata; class Actinopteri; order Pleuronectiformes; family Pleuronectidae; genus Hippoglossus; species Hippoglossus stenolepis. The sequence goes on from NC_061499.1 coordinate 12,510,008, forward strand.
CACTAATGGTTAATTATTGAATGGGTCGGACGAGCACATCCGGACATTACTCGGCCCTGTGTAGATTGCTGGCTAATATGGCTCGATGGTCAGTGTCAGGGGTCCGGTGCTCCAGGATCACCAGTTCTCAGACTTTGACTAGCAGGGGTCCTTCTGTTCCCTCTGCTTTGTGTAATGGGTTCTGATTGATCAATTACAAGGGTTTGACCCCACTAAGGTTTTTGAACCCGTCTGATGATGTCAGAGGATTAGTGATGTTAACATGTATTATTGAGTCTTTTCTATTCTCATGGTTCTGCTCTTACTTTCTCTTTCAACCCAACAACACCCTGAACCCATCAGCCTGTCCCGAGAGACCATAAGAAGCAAGAAGAAGTCAGACTACAACCTTAATAAGACCAATGCACCAATCCTCACCAACACCACCCTCAACGTCATCCGGCTCGTGGGTGAGTCTTACACACACACACACACACACACACACACACACACACACACACACACACACACACACACACACACACACACACTCACACACACACACACACACACCACTTACGTCTCCTTGAGATCAGACCAGTCTCAGCTGCAGCCGGTGTCATTGCTGGCTTGTCTATTATCCACCAATTAAGCGAAGAGCTTGATGCGGCGGCCGTGCTCAGGCGTGACTGAGCCGCAGTGAGAACTGTTACCCTTCGCCCTGAGCTCTGACCTTTCCAGGTGCTTGCAAGTATTTGTGACGCGGCCGTTATGACATCAGGTCTCACCCTTGGAAAAGCATGCTCTTCGGCGTATGACCCTCTTGATGAGATTTTCTTTTCCATGTGTGAAACGGAATAAGAGTCGGCAGTTATCATTCCTGTGTGGCCCTGTGGTTGAATACAACTTTTAATACAGAAATTGATTTAATAACTCTGAGGCTTTACAAATGATAAGTAATTTCTGATTACTGCAAGTCAATTTAGTGAAAATGTCCCTTCTCTGTCCTTTACTTCATCCCCTTCCTGCATATTCAATATTTTATGGTTATATATACTTTATGTTGATTTTAAGCTATGTGAAATACATAAAGTAGGAAAAAGCCAAAGTTTGATTTCAAGTACTCATTTTTTTATTCGGCCAGCTATTTGATGGTGATTTCTTCGATTGCCTCCCGAGTTCTCGGTGCAGAATTCAAAAGAAAGGGCGTGAAAAATGAGGCTGTTAGAGAAATAATGCTGTCTCAGTAGCAAAGCCAGCTAGATCGAGTTTATTTCTTCCCTTTTCCTCCATTCATCAGTTCTGAGTCAATGGTAACCTTGTAAAACCCCTGTTCCTCCGTACGTCCTGCTTTTATTACCTTCATGTTGAATTAAATCCTCGCTCTCAAGTGTATGCAAATGTACTATACTCCCACTCAAGTTCCTCCCACAGGACGTTGTCCCAATGTGATTAACGACAGTAGTTTTACTTTTACTCTTTTAATCTCCTACAAGATTTACTTAAGAACAGAACCATTTCTTTAATTTTCAAGTGATACTGATAAAAAACCCACAGTATGTGTCACACTCTCTGTTCTCATCCTCTCTGCACAGGGAAGTACATGCAGATGATGAACATTCTGAAGCCGATCGCCTTCGACGTCATCCACTGTGTGTCACAGCTCTTCGACTACTACCTGTACGCCGTATACACCTTCTTTGGACGCAATGACATGGTACAGTATTTCAGATTTTTACTGTTTGATTTTTTTTTATGCCAGAGATCAATAAGTTAAAACTGAGAGGCACAACCACAGTATACTGAACATTTAGAATTATATTTCCAGACCGACCTTGTGGCTGAACCCATTTGTGATACTTTTTACATTTGTGACTCTCTCCACTGTTTCCACACTCTGAGTTAAGCTGGGCTCAGACTACAGTTTTTAAAATCCCTGACCAATCAGTCACCAACATAACTAGCACAGATATTCTTCTTTATAATGTCAAACACGACCACACTACAGGATTATCACACACAATATCTGTCAATAGTAGCACACTACTAAAGTAGGCCTCAGAATGTTTACAGTTGCTTGGCAGCACCATCAGCTGCTCTGGTCTCTCTGTCTCTCTCATTGGTTTGTTATGGTTCAATAATGACATATTTACAATCCTAAATATCAAACTGTCTGCAGGCAGACAGCTCTGTAACCCCTCACACCACCAGATAATCAGGATTGAGCGTTGATACTTCAGATTCTCAGGGTTAAATCAGCCCCTAATTTCTGTAGTCTGAGCCCCTTATTTAGCCAATATATATATTATATTTTTATTTTTTTATGTCTATAAGAGGATGTACAGTGTGACAGGGGAAAAACCACCACTGTGCGTCTCAGTAAACACTCCAGATGAACAATAGGTTACTGTCTGTGAGCCCAGTCCCTCTTTACTCCATCTAAGGGCTCTCATGTCATTTACACTGTGCCTCGCAAAGAAAGAAAATAGCATTTGTGTCAGTAGCGCCCTCGGGGAAGTGGTAATGATAGCAACAAAATGACTTCTGCCCCACTGAGGTGAGAGAGATAAAGAGGATGAATGCTCTGCGGGGCCGCTCATGTACAGATTATTGGCATGTGTGTGTGTCATGGGGGTGAAGGAAAAGAAACACACTAGTTACGAGTTGATGGCTTGTCAGGACGTCTCTTTTCTCATATGCCTCAGTCTGACCCACAGACCATATATAAAGATAAACAACATGACTGCTTCCCAGAAGTGACGCCGAAGCGTCTCAATTGCCACCTGGTTGCATTAGAAGTTATAAACCCTGTCTCTTCCATGTTGATGAATGGGACACTGGCCAAACTAAAAAAATCAAAGTTCACCCCAAATACATTTTCTATCCTCATTTAGGTAGTTTCCATCATTGTATTCTTGTTCAAGTGCTCATTTCCCATTAAGTCTGGCTTTAATTTGTTTTTTAATGCTATAAAAATGGTGTGAAACATCATGATTGACAGCTGAGACTGACTTGAGCTTGGTTGACCATATATATCGGCGACACCTGGATACAGCGGCTCCATCCCATCTCCATCACTACTGCACAGACCCAAATGCACAAGATGGCAGCGTTGGTACCCAGAATATTTTGGCTTAATTTGTGAAGGAAGTGGAGGCACATCCTCCATCTTTATAAACAGTCTATTAACCTGCTGGACCTAACCGTCACTATATACTAGTCAAAATGCTAAAATGGAAAGTCCAGATGGATCATTCCTTTGTCTGTGATACAATCCCTGCCTTTTGCCTGTAATCTGTCTGAATACAAAACGGCTGCCTCTTGTCTTTCACTTGTTGAGCCGTCCATCTTCATATGCAGTCTATGGGCTTGAATATTATGTTAGTGAGTTTCTGTCTATCAGTCAATCAATCACATTTTATCATAGCAGAGGATAACCATATTCACAAACCACAATATGTCTCATAGGGCTTAAGGTGCGGCATTCTGAGAAAAGATATTAAAGCCTTCCCTCTCTTCTTTTTCTTTTCCGTCCCACAGCCCACTCCACTCTCTCCATCCCTGTAGGCACCTCTCTGAAACTCTCACCCCCCCCCTCATTATGTGTCATTTTGTGAGCCCACCCATTTCATTAATGCTCTCCCTCAAAGAGGCACCTACAGTAAAATGCTAATGTCCCCCATGAATCTTTAAAACGCTGCTACAGATTGCTGTGCACATATGCTGGTATTTTGACCTAGGCTCCGCTCTCTTTACACCGCTGGAATCAGGATGGACTGCTCGACCTCTCTAGTTATGGGTGACATTAATATTCAAAAGGATAAATACCCCCATTATCTCTGTATATTGGCCCCGTCAATTCAAGCAGCACAATTGACTCTGCCAGACATATGCTAAAGATACATTATGTGCCGTACTCACGGATTCTCCATCTCAATTGATAACCAGGCTTTGAACTGCTGCGACGGGAAGAGGAAGATTTACCGACTCTTTATCTTAGAAAACGGATTCAAGGTTTTTTAATTTATTGAAAAGCGTTTCCCTGTGGTAAAAAATGTGATACTTCATTTGGGTGTCTGTTTTTGGAAGCGACAGAAGGAGGATCGTGGGGGGAGAAAAGAGGGCAAGACAAGATGGAGAGATGTGAATTGTCACTCTGCTTTTGAAATATGATGCAAGAAAGAGGGGAGGAGAGAGACTGGCTACCAAAACAGTGGAGAAGGAAACAGGTGCTGAGACAGAGAACAGACCAGGAGAGTGTCTGGCATTTGATTAAATGGCTTCCCTGAAAAATGAGCAATAATGCAATAAATAGTTCTTTTTTTTTTTTCATTTTGGACTCCTGACTCCCACAGACAGGTCTTCACACTGGATGCTGTTCATCTTGCATGCACATGTGCAAGTCAGTGTTTATTTAATGAAATAAAGAATCCAACACGCCCTCGCAAATATGTTCCATCTTCCTTCAGATAATTGAAGGAGGCTGAATTAAGACTATGATCTAACACACTGATTCGTCAATGATCTTATAGCTGGAGTTTTAAACGTATCCACAAACACAGAGCTGTTTATCTCATTCGGCAAGGTCTCCATAAAAACAGTGGAAATCAAGATATCATGATTATTAATCTTTTGATCATGGGTCCAAATTGCCCATAATGCATCTCTCCTGAATATAACTCAAAGACTGTAGCTGGTGGAGCTCCAAATGTCACATAGACGTAGGCTGAAACAACTTTTGTATTATATAATATATTTATATTATATATTATTTTCTTTTTTAAAACCATGTCAAATTGAATGGACCACACTCCAAATATGATTTTGTGTTACCTTCAGTCTATAACTTTCTTGGTTGAGAATTAGGAACCATGTATCCTAATAATAATAAGGTTAAACAACATTTGGGTATTTCCTTACCACACATGGCTGATCACCAGATCCTGATAAGTTAAGACAGAATCCAGCTGTGACTCTTAAATTAAATGTGAGGCAGTAACGGCGTAGGTGTGTAATTGAGTAATTCCACCCATTACTCTCAATAATCAAATTCTGTTTTATTATTTGCTTCTTCACGTGTTTATTCCTTGTTTTTTTCTTCCTGCTGCCCACTCGTCATCCATAGCCCGTCCCAAGCCCTTCTTTGCCAACTCACAGTGGCAGAGAGTCGGGTGCTACCAGGGTGGTGGGCCCCGCTTGCTTGGTAAGAGGAGACATCAGAAATGTTTGGACTACCTCACAGGGGTCGTACTAGCCCCGCGAGTCCAAACGACCCGTCAACACTGGGTTTGATTTGAAGCTCTCGAGCTGTGTGCAATTTGCTCCCTCAAGTGACATCAAGTGCATCTGAAACTGTGATTTCAGAGGCATTTCGATGTTGAGTTTGCTGTGCTGTCCCCCTCTCTACTCCCGTACCTCCACTGTAGCCGCTGTGATTGTGTGATTCAGACGCCTGTTCCTCTCAGATCCTCCTCCTCCCTCTAGATTCCTCTAGAAGCAGAAAATAAAACTCTTGTCTCCAACTATGGGGGATGAGAGCTAGATGTTGCTCTGTGTGTGTGTGTGTTTGTGTGTAGATGCTCTCACACTAAAGTGTTCTCATGGATGTGTTTGTGCGTGGTGCAGACAGTAAATGTGTGTATACGTGTGTGTTCTACAGTATGAGTCATCGGGTCTGGGCCTTATCAGCAGCAGACTGAGAACCACACTGAACCGGATCCAGGAGAACCTCATTGACATGGTAAGACTGCATCTCACTCTCTCTCTCTCTCGCTCTCTTTTCCTGTCTCACTTTCTCTGCCTCTTTCTGTCTGTTTCTCTCTTTCTCTTTTACCGTTGCTCGTTATCTCATTGCCTCATTTTCTGACACAAACCTGCTCTCTCCAATCTGCCCCCTCCGTCCTTATGTACCTTTCTCCTCTTTATGCCTTTCCCCGTGTTTTTTCACCCCCCGTCCATCCACTCTATCCATCACGGCCGCATGCGTGTCGTCCTAGTGTTGAGAGAGTCCACGGCGCACATGTCGCCGCAAAATGCATTATGGGTCGTCATTATCTGGCCAGTGGTCACCCGCACATTCACACACCTCCCTCTGTTTAAGTGGCCCCACCAGAGGCGTGTTATTCCATTAGGGCTCTCAATCACTGCTCCCTTCTCTAACATCGGGACAATTAGTCTGGTCCAGTCCACACTCTCCTCGTCTTTTTTATATCTGACAGTGTATCTTTCTAATATGTGTCTCTCTCTGCTATATGAGGACAATGATGTAAGTGTCATCTCTCGCTTCATCTCCATATCAGACAGCCTTCTAGGCCCAAAGAAACCACAAAACCAAAGTTTAATCCGACCTTAATCTGCAATGCCACTGAAACTTTTCTCCCCAGGAGGCAGAAACTGAATTCAGTGGATATTTTGGCTTATTCTTTTTAGAGTTTTCATGATAAAAGACTCTAAGTTGTGTCCCATGACTCCAATTATGATAGAACACATTCTGCCTTGAATTCAAATAAATGTCAATATTAAGAATCAACAAGTCTTTTTATTCATTACCTCCAACATGGAGCTAAGTTTTTTCCCATGTCAGTTTGTTTGTTGGTTAGTTAGCAAGATTTCTCAAAAACTACTGGACACATCACCACAAAATGCGGTGGAAGGTTTCAGTATGGATCATAGAAGAACTAATTCATTTTTGGTACAGATCCACATCAGAGGGTGGGTCCAGAATTTATTTCTTCACTTTCTTTAACATAGCGCTTTTCAACATTTTCACCATTTTCCAAGTGGATCTTGATGAAAAAAAAATCAGGCATATTTAGGGGACTGATATTTATGAGTGTTTAAAATCTGGTGCAGCTTGATTGAAATTAAGGGGACTGGTGGGCCTTGAAGCAAAGTTTGGGCAATAGTTGGCTGTTTTCTGGGCTCTGAATTTGCAGCATCATGAGTTGTCAACTGTTACTGGCTCATTGTTAAGTTAAATCACATTAGAATATAAAGCTATTATCAGCAGTTTTTCACAGTAGGAGCGCACACACCATCCAAAGCACCTTTGCTTTTAAAACACAGCAGTATTGGACAGTGCAGAAGCCAGGATGGCTAATATTCATAGCTTAGCAGTTTGATAAGTGTGGTATCTGAAACAATATGTATGAGTTTATCTTCCGTGGAGGAGTCCAGAACAACATCTCCCTACAGGGGTGTTAAAGTAAATCTCATCTTATCAGATCGGGGGTGGTCTGGGGACGTGGAAAAAATAAAGCAGAGGGAAGAAAACACATAAAAGTCAGAAAACCCATAAAAGAAGAATAAATGATCAAAACTTTATATTGCATTAAGCAAAGCGATGCAGCAACATGTTTCCTGCCCTCAGGGGGCATCATAGCAGCTATTTACACCTCAGATATTTCTGGCTAAATTGGGAGACATTTTCAAATGTCAGACAGACGACGGGTGATGAGCTTGGTGCTCAGCTGCCTTCTCAGAAGGAGGAGAAGAAGAAACATTGTTCGAGACCACGGAATAGCGAGTAGGATTAGGGAGAGATGGCTGCATCAATTTAATTTATGTATTTTGTCAGCAAACTCAACGATAAAAAAGAATTACAATTCCAATAATCTGAAAAACAGTGGATGGGTCGACCCCAAATATGATCACATGGACGTGGACAGACACATGGACAGATAAGTGCGAGTGAAAGAGTGTGATGCTCGTTTCTATCTGTGAGAAAATGGGAGTTTTCTGAGGAGATAAAATGGTGCTAAACCTAAACAACATGCACACACACACACACACACACACGCAGTCACGCACGCATTTCAAATGAGCATAATAGTATCACTTTGTGTCCACCTCAGGCTGCCTGATTAAAAGCTATTTAAAACCACCTCAGAGGGCGAGCACAGCGCCGGGCTCTGCACCTACACCCATCCTCTGTGTAAAGTACTGGGAAATGCTTTTGAGTCTTTCTTTTCTCACATGCAAAACTATTTCAGCTCATCTTAATAAATCATTCTTTGTTGGAAAAAGTCCCCATTTTCCAAACTAACACAGCCCTCCCTAGATTTGTTTTTCCTTTTTCATCTCTGTCTCCTGCTCTTCTGTGTTTCACATCATGACCCTCACACATAAATCTCACATCCACACTCTCTTCTTTTCGCAATGTTCACACACACATTGACTGTGCATCATAAAAAAAGAAGTAGATGACATCTGTATATCACTCTCATTTCCAGAGCGAATTTAGATTGTATTTATTGCCTGCACCTCAACAGTGAAGTGGATGTATAAACTTGAATGTCCATGAGTGAGTGACTGCCTGAAGAAGAAACATCACTGGTTGACCAGCTGTGGGTTGGAGTTTCCCATCAACCACTGCTCAATTAAAAGGCACTACCAGTTTCTGTTATGCCATCAGATGGAGCATTTATAGCAGCCCCACACCTGAATGTGTCTCCAGTGTTGCCCTGCGAGCTCAAGGCTTCTCCACCCCTCTAGAGCTGCTTTCAGATCTGTTGGATGAACATGTTGTTGTTTCATATGTGAAAGTCAAAGTCCGGAAAATGCCTGGACCCAGTTTTCAATACCTGGTCTGACGTGCCTTTCGTGTGAATAAGCATCTTACAATGTGACCATTATCACAAGTGAACGTATCAGAAGTTGCAACTTTATTTTATATGTGTGGGGATTTTGTTTTAACAAGATTAAAATACTCAATATGTGAGCACAGAGAGTTGGAGACAAGCAAACAGATAAAGGGCTGAAACTTGCTGATACACGCCTGAATGCAAACACAATGCTATGACGTCGTGGATATGCTAATTCGAATATTACATAATCTACAGATGGCAACTAATTTCCATTGAAAGTGGATGTTTGTTTTCACATCATCCACTGTCCAGCCATATTAGTATATATACCAGTGTCCATGGTTAATTACACATATGGATTATAAATCCCTCTTTTTTTATATTAAGTGACTTCCTCCGTAGTGAAAATGTGAATATATTCACATGGAGTGCCCGCATACACTCCACCTGCATACTAATACACACTCCCACACACTCCAGAGATTGCAGCAGGGTAGACCTCATTTGTAAACAGATTATAAAGTTAATTGCACACTGCATTTCAATTGAGCAGCCGAGTCCTTGCGGTTTTGTTCCCCTGATTTGCCGCCGCAACTTGTTGATTCTAAAAACCAATGTGCCGGTAATGACTCGGGGTCCCACATGAACGCCAGCGAGAATCCATCTCACCTCAACTTAGGTATAGAGCGGCTTTGGTTTAAATTAGGAGCTCCACGGGGGAAAAAGAAAAAGATCATCCCTGAGTTTATGTTCCATCTCTCTGCCTCGCGTATCCTTGATTACCTCTGTGAAACCATGTGGCCTGTGTGGGTTTGACGGCTTTCCTTCGGAGTTCGCTCACTCTTGACTCAGTCTGTTTCTTTTTCGGTGTTTGGAGGCTGTGAGGTTAGCGAGAAACTCGTGAGATTGGCAGAGATGTAATTGCTTTTTCAGAAACTCAACGTTTTGCCACAAAAGACTTTCTACATAATGTGTAATCACATGCGACTTGGTGTCATCTACTCCAGCTCCGAGTTCGAATGTGTCATCCTCACCTGACTGTGACGCTCCGAATTGTCTTGCTGAAGAGGAGGCAGCTGTCAAGGGGAGTGATGATTTGCTTGCGATCCTTTTGGTGATGCAGCCTGGCGCAGGTTGGGTGTCAGTGCCATATCAGGTTCATGCCATGAACCCCATCTGTGACCATATTGTCGCTGCCAGAAAGTTCAGCTGTGACAGCTGTTGAGTCGTCGCTGCAGGCAGCGCTGTGACGGCAGCTGACACGGGCGAGCATTTCCACCGAGGGCCACCTCTGGTTGACTGTCGTTTTACTCCACTCGTGACATAAAGCACCAGTATTTACTCTTTCTTTCAGTCGCTCCATTTTTCTCACTATTCTCTCTCATTCCTTTTGTTTTTTCCCCCCCCTCCATCTTATCTGTTTGTCCCATCGCCTCCTCCTCTTCCGCAGCTGTGTGCCAGTGATTACATGCCTCTCAGCTGCTTGTATTGTTCCACGTAGTTTATTAGTGATTCTGACTGAATATACAATGGCATGTTTTGTGTCTGTGTGTTTGTTTGAGCGTTGGCTACTGGCCCAGGCATTGAAGATACAATCAAACGTCTGGAAATACAGTTTTTTTTGCTGTGTTTTTCGAGTCTTACAAGTCATTGTTGATTAGATGTGTGTGTGTGTGTGCATATGCCTGTTTATGGCCACTCAGCTTTAGTGTAGAGTGGGACTCAGGCGTTTTCAGGCTTGGCACCGAAGCAGCAATGAGGAGTCGGGTAATTTCTGTGTTGGCTCCAGTGTTCTGGCAGCGAGGGTGCTCACAAAAACACACACTGATAGACGAGAAAAACACACATGCACCAACACTTTTCATTGATAAACACACACACACACACACACACACACACACACACACACACACACACACACACACACACACACACACACACACACACACACACACACACACACACACACACAGGGTTGTATCAGTGCTGTACATAATGTCTACATTCAACAGTCTGTCCAACACACTTCTCATGCTCGCTCCAGTAACGGGGTGATAATCCCCGAGCTGGTTGCAGTTGGCTACACTCAGCTTGGCACAGCTGACACACACTGGCGCACCGCCCCTCATGAGTGGCGCTGGCTAATGTCACACACACACAAACACAGGCTACATCGTCTCACACACACACACACCGCTCACTGAATGCAGTCATTAGTCCCTCGTCTCTCATGAGGGCACATCACTGTCCGGGGCTGGAGTCTTTGTTCGGGCCGGACTGTCTCGCTCTGTGAACGGGGCAACATGCCAGCAGGGAATGCCGTTTGACAGGGATTATAGATCATAATTAAGATCCGTGGTGTGACTCTTTAAACCGTAGTTGTCTGGATATCACATGTATTGACGTTTTGTCGGGGGGGGGGTTCAGCGGAACACGTGCACACGCTTCATTGATAGGCCCAGCTGCAGGGCATGTTCCTCAGCTCTGATGTGGAGACAGTGGATCCCCCTGGACACAGACTCTGCTTACTGTCTGCTCCTGCCGGTGACTCATCACCTCTCCCAGCTTCACGGACAAGGCGATGAGCAGAATTTTGTGCTTAAACCCTTTAATTAATTTTTTTTCCCAGCCCCGTGCAAAGTTTGCTTCATTCTTATGCAGCTGTTCTAATTCAAGCACTTCAACGAAGATATTTTCTTCTTCTATCTTGGCTGTTTATATTTTACCATCCTGAAAACAGGTGAGCGGAGCAGCAGCATCAGGGAGAGGAAGGTGTCAGAGATACGGCCTGGAGGGGCTGCGTGGTGTCGCACAAAATAAATGAAGGTCCTAATTCCATTTGACATTCATCTAATGAGAACCAAATTTCTAGTATTAGAGTGACAAAGAGGTGCAATAGCATCCACTTGACAGTAATTGCCTGGCAGCCAATCCACTCCACTTGTCCATAAATCTCTATGGAATGGATTGGAGAGGAGTAAGCAGTCAATCATGGCAGATTGAGACACTTCAATGGTGGGATCACCTCTCAACTCCCAGCTGGAAGCTTCCTTTAATGACGAGAGTGATTCCAGAACTATCAAGTTGTTCATTAGTTCTGCGTTTATTTAAAAGTTATTTCACTTTTTATATTTTGCCGGGAAACTTGGGTTTTCGACAGACCACAATTCTTTTTCTTTTTACTGGGTTAAAGTTCCTCTTTTATTGAACTTGAATTGAGACAGATTTACCCTGTGAGGTGACCGGGCTTCACTCTACATTCCTTTAACTTTCTTTACCTGATTCCCAAAATACACAGTTACTCAACTCACTATGTATCAAGACTAAGGACATTTTCACACCTTAAAAGGCTGAACCAAGGTTCATGTCTGTTTACAGTTGAGCTGGTTAGTTTTGGTTTCACATTTCAATTTAGGGAGTGGACTAAAGACTTTTGTAAGACACACGTGCGTCCTGTTATCATCACCTATGTCAGCTTTTGGAATAACGTGCATAGACGTCCTCGTCGTTCAAACATCATAGTATCGGAGGCAAAGACTACAAGCAATACTTCTAGGTGCTTCGGCTTCTTTTCTTCTTCTATTGTTTAATGCTCTCTTAACTTCCTGCAAATTGTCTGAAAGTCCAAAGTCGCCCCGAAAAAAGGTTTTCACACGGCAAACAAACTGAACCATTCTTCAGTTTGATCCGGACCAAGACCACCTCTTTTGGACGGATACAATTTCGGCCTGTTGGTCTGGACTGTGGTCCGAGGCCCCTTTATTTTGATTCAGGAAAAACGGAAAAGCCTGAAGGTCCAGACCAAACAAGACAGGCTTAAAAGGCCTCTAAGTAAATGAGGATTAATTTGAGGAATTGCATCCATTGTTTTTTTAGTCTTAAAATCTTTGCTGTTGATTAATGTGCTGTTGATTGGCTAATTAGTTAATCATTATTTACGCTCTAGAGGAATGCTACAAACTTAGTTGCATAATTTTCAGAATCAAACGTTAATTGAGAGCTTTACACTTTAAAACTGAACTAATGTGTCTCATTAGGACTGTGTGAGTGTATTTTGATCCAATAGCTTTGACAGTGAAGGGTCGGCCTCTCCTCGGGTGTCTGCTGCGGCTGCTGATAGATAGATAGATAGATTGGACCTTCCGTACTCACCTTAAAGCTACCTCCAGCTGTTCCTCAAAATTGAGCTGTTCACAACACATCGCACCAACGAAATCCCAAATATAGACGCTCCAGCAGAGGTGAGCCCTCACTCAGCACTTCAGAAAAACAGAGATTTGATCAGAGCCAAGTGAAACCTTCGGTCCGCAGTGCACACTGTGGTTATTTTAGTCATAATGAGGGAGCCAATAGCTGTTGTTTGTTTCCCAAGCGATAGGACAAACAGTGCAATTGAAGTAGGAAACTGCTAGAACCGAGCTCATGGGCGTTTTATTATCGACTAAATAACAAGGAAGTTATGTGGGAGTTGGATGAGCGAGTGTGACCTCGACAAAATCTGAAATGTGCTCCAGAGAGATGACGCCGGGAGTGAAAGCTGTTAGGATTTTTCTCACTATTGACCTGTAGTCCTGTTCCTCTTGATGGATACAAAGCTGTAGTGTCACTTCTCCCCACGTCATTATGGGAAGGATATTACATGTGAATACCATAAGGTTTAGAAGAAACTCGTTTAATTCAAATCCTGTTTTAAACATATATCTGCTGTTTTAACCATCTTTTCTCATGAAGAATAATTCTCAGCTGAGTGAATATCTCAACCACATTTCTTTGGTGTGTTTAATGAAAACCAGCAGGGATTAATAAATAGTCAACAACCTTCTGTTTCTTGTTTATTTTCATCATTCGTATTCAAAGCTTTGCTCTGTTCTGTTTTCAAATCCCTCCCTGGAAATTCATTTTTTGAAATAGGTTTCATGGGGAATTCCACGATTTAATTTCTAATCATTACACATGGGCAGATAAGCTGCCTGGCTTTAATGCTTGATGACTTCATATCTAACAGTGTTGTTGGTTCACATGGGGAAACCATTTTAGTTCATTCATCTTTTTGCCATGGATTTTTGTGAAGCACTTTGTAACCCTGTTTAGATAAGTGGTATACAAATAAAGTTATTTTAATAATAATAATAATAATAATAATAATATTATTATTATTATTTTGGCATTATTACCTTGCAGACTGAAATGAAATATGATTTCCCTTTTGCCTATCCGGATAATACAAAGGTCCATAGAGAGCTTGAAGTTGATATTTTAGCAACATGTTCCTTCTTAAGTGCTGGATGTTAGTAAGACAGACAGAATCAAGTAATAAAAAAAAGGCTTTGGTGGTGATGCTACTCTCCAACATCTGTCTTCACATAAATGCAGTTGCAGTGAAATGCCTCTTGAAACACCACCTTCGCTTTTTTGTCTTGGTGTATACTGTATGATGTGTTTACGTTCTATAAGCGGCAAAAATATCTGTATATACTGGTATAAACTACTGCTACAAAGTACCGTTACTTCCACAGGCTGATAGACTGCAGCACCGACACTAGAAGGTTTAATAAATCACAAAGGAACAAAGCAAGTGAATAGTTCAACCTTAACTGGACTGTAACTTCTGTGGATGTAAACAGAAAAGAAGACGTTTTTCCTCATAAATCAAACAGAGACCATAAGTAAGAGTTAACTTGTCAAATAGGATTAGGTATAAAGATAGAAGCATTTGGTTGTGCTTTAATATATGAGCTTAAGATGAAGTCCAGAAAATGGATAATGGATGTTATAATATAACGTTGCCTAAAATATCCCCCTTGAAACGTGGTGTGAATTATTTCTGCCCATTTGCACCAAACTGTTTCATTAACAATAGTTAGAGTCAAACGATATGTCTTCGTACATTTTTCCTGCCAATTACCTGAATGGCCCTATGTGAGAATGCAAATGTCTTAGTGATTTGCTCCGGACATTTTCCAGAATGTGTCCGGCCAACCTCCTAGTAAAATGTTTTGGGAATGTTTGCTGGAGCCCAGCAGAGAATACAGTAGGAAAAGTGATGTTTCTTACACGTGACGGACACGAAACTGGAAGAATACAAATATCTCAGGATGAAGAAGAGGTTCCATGCGTGTAGAAAACACAGACGAGATGTCAACTTGGAAAGACAATGAGATTTAAGAGCCTTTGGAGATAAAGGCTGAACACAAAAACACACAATTTCCATAGCTGAGTTTATAATAATCTATAAGTCATGTTCTCCCTCCTACATGCTCTACCCAGGAACAAAGAGCTTATGATTGTCAATATCCAAATGTCATGTGTACAGTATAGATAGAGCTTTGAATAGGTGTCAATTACACCAAAGTTTAGCTTCAGTCATTAAAGTAGCCTTTACTTATATCTGTGACACATGTATATTAACATAAGCCAAATGTTAGTGTCTAATTAAAAAAGACAAACTATCTGTACGTCACGGAGAAGTTTTGGGCCCATTCTTCGTCATCGTTTCGCAGAATGGTTCATTAACTCCGGGGCCACTTCTCTCTGAGCTCCAGACAGATAATTAAAACACAGTGAGCTCACAAAGAGAGAAAGTGTTCCCTCCCTCAAGGCCTCCTTCTTGGCCCCAGTTCTGTTACTCTCATTCAGATTGGACCGGGACTTCAGACTCCTCCTCGGATTTGACTCGTACGAGAAGTAATCTGTATTTTTCATACCTCACTTCACTGCCGAACATATTTGAAGTATTCGGATGAATTTATATGAAGTGTATTGAAACGAAGGACATTGGCTGCTGATTGATGCTGCTATGACATACTGCTAAATATTGAGTAAATGTTGTGAGTCTACAAGGACACTGGTAAATATTTGGAGATATCTGAAAGGCCCAGCATATTTCCTCTGACAGTTCCTTATGTTCACTTTGTATAAACCAGTGACGGGTTAGTCTTCATTTGCGTTTTAACAGCTCCATGGTTTTTTTAACAGTCCACTGCTGGTCTGTTCTGCTGTTTTTTTAAAGATGGTGATGTGGTAGAAATACCCTGATGATATTACAGTGGCAACAACTGAACTGGTTCATACATTTTCTCCATTAAACAAGAGACTACCTCCCCCGGAATTTACAACACGACATACAAAAGTCTTACAATATCACATCAAACAGGATCAAATTAAAACAATGTAACGGACTTCCTCAGTGAACTAAATCTACGTATTCATAAATCAAATCTTGCAAAACTTGCTTTACTTTACTCATAATTATACAAGTTAATGTGACAGAACTGTTAATATGATCATAATCGTGCAGTAAATATCAGATTAACTACATAAGTCTGGCATATGTAATAAATCTGATAAATGTGACTGACATATTGTGATGTGAAGCTGTAACAGATGTTTCAAGAGATTATTAAATGTCGATTTGTTAATGTAGGAAAGACATTAGTGTCATATACAGTGTATTATATCTGTTTACGTAACACAGTACTTGTGTTTTTACAAGATGTTGATATTTAAAGTCTCTTGTTTTTGCACCTTTGTTTTTGTGTAGCTAGAATTTTCCGGACGTCACTGAGGCACCACTGCAGACTCTCTGTTCTCTTATCCTCCTTATCTCCACCAGCTCATTAATATTTTCTGTCTTTCTCTGACACAATCTGTTTAAATGAGGGCATTTCTGCTGAAGGTAAAGTTGCAAAGGAAATCTTAATTTCTGTGTTATCAGCGACAACCTCTGCCCTGATTAATCAATTTTCATAATTGAGTAGGTTACCTCCAATGTGTTAGATCAGAGGGTTTCAAAGTGGGGGATGGGTCTTCCCAAGGGGGCTCCATACAGCTTCGGGGGGGGGGGAAGCACAGTAAAAATAATTACATCAGTTATTGCATTAGTTATCAAAAGGTAGATCATGTAGAAAAGGGTTTGAATTGGTTAAAGAGATATTCAGACATACAGTCGTTTTGAGGCATTTTACTTTCTCAGAGTCACAAACTAATAAATGTCTTAAAACAGATCTTTTTATGTGTCTGATATCGTCTGAAGTTATGCAGTTTTATGGCAATTTTTGATAGATTCTATATAGGATCAATTACAATATTCATGGCCTCATAGGCATCCAGGAATTGATTGAAAATACACAGGTGGAATGAGGGGTGAACAATAGATTAATTGAATCGAGCTCATTTAAAGAGAGCCTGTTTTAAAGGTCTCTGAAAATAAATTGACATAGAATTTCAGCAGCATTTTTAAAGAATATGTCCTTGTTTTGTAACTGAGGTCACAGCGGACATGCACCACTACCATATAACAGACTCCAGTGGACTTCTTGTCTTGTTTTTTCACCATAGCGTGATTCAGGATCTTTTATCCCTTGACTCCTCTCTGCTCCTGTGTGTTGAGCAAAATGTGCCCTGCAGTGCATCCTCTCAGGGGGGACGCCGACCTCATTTATTATCTGAAGGGCTTGTAATGTATTTTTGGCCTCCCTTGCTGAAGTGGCTGCTGTTCTCGTAACCAGCCTTTTTTTTTCAAAATGTCCCTAACAAATTCATGATTTTCATGAAATGGAGTCGAGTAAGGAGTCAGTAAAGGGACGTAGATTTTTTTATTATAATGTGTTTATTTTACATGTATGACATAACTAAATCAATTCTCCAATCAAAAGTCCACAATCCAAAGATATTGAGTTTACTGTGATTTAATACCGAGAAAACCAATGTTCTCGTTTGAGAAAGTGAAGAAATTCGTTCCCATTTTTTGCTTGAAAAAAATGATAAATTATCAGATTAGTCGCCTGTCATACTTCTGTCAGTTGATTGACTAATCAATCTTTTGCTTTACATATGTTTTCAATGAATTTTGAATGAGGAGTGAAAATAAGAACATCTATATACACTCACTGTGCTCTATAGCTACAGATAGATTCTGTACAGACATAGAGACGTTTGTAAATCCTTAGCATACCAGACATATTATCCGAATGGTTCAGTGGTTATTCTGACATTCATCATCTTAGAGCAAACATTGAAAATCACCGCTGACCAATGATTTTCAGTACCTATTGTCTTCATAACTAATATCCTCCATTATGGAAAAGCAGTTTTTCTATTTATCCCAGTGAGGCGGAAGAGAAACTTCAGCTCGGCTCTAAACTCCTCCTGAATATCTTCAGCAGCTGCGGGATGTAAATCAAGTGAAGTCTGACCTCCTGGCTGTAAGTCATGCTATATGGAAAGGTCTGCTCCTTCCCCCGCGTTTCATCCCCTCGTATACGACTTTGAAAAATCGGCCTCGGAAGCTGAGTTTGTCCGGCACGGCATTCTTTCGCGCACACTTGGCAAACGCATCCGACACATGGAGCTGGTTTTGCTTTTATCTCGCTGCAGTTGTTTTGTCAGTTTGATCGAGCGTCATCGCACAAGTGACTCCAAGTGTTTCTGCAGTCAAATATTTGAGGAGGGAAAAATAACACTTTCCAATACAGTAGACTGCCGCAGGTCCCTGATGATGACTGATGAGTTGAGGTTTTTATGTAAAGCTCTTTTTTAGAAACTCGAACTGCAAAGTCACATCTTTACCTGTTTCAGTGCAGCTACATTTAGTTGGATGCATTTCACCAAAGATTTTACTAAGCATGAGTCATAACTGCCACAGGATTACGAAGACAATCAAGCAAAAGAGTTTAATCTCTGATTAGATTATGGTAAAAAATAATCTGTCTAATCTCAGTCTCATTTGCAGATTAGAAGAGGCAGATGAGTAAAAATTGTACGTGACCATTTTGTATCATTTATATTAATATGCTAGACATAAGATATGATTTGCATGTGTATCTGCGAAAATTGTTTAAATATTCAGGACCACCAAAGGGCAACAGCAGCAGGAAATTATGTTAATTTCTTTTCATCAAATCCTGTTTGCTGTTGTGAGCATAAAATGACAGAAGATCAAGCAGCTAATAAACAAATAAACATGAAGTTGGCACCCGGGGTCGTCGCGGGATCACATGGAGCGTGCACGAACAGACGCAGAGATACAACACTGAGGTGGCGTCAAGCTGCCAAAGCTCGCAGCACATTTAAAACTGTGTGTTGGTGCTCGCTTCAGAATTGTTAAGCAGGCGTGTAAAATCCTAAATGTCACGGGTGTTACTTGGCGTCTCCTTCTTTTGTTTAGCTTTTCACCTTTAGTTTAGCTCTTACCTGAAGATTCCTGCAGTGGCATGTAGTTAAGAAGGAAACACGACTTTTCTCCCTACAGTCTGCCAGAAGCTCTTTTTCCCTTTTTCTGCACAATGTGTTTATGCTGCAGGGGCACAGTCAATGAAAGGTCAAGCCTCCCGTGGAGTCGCTAAAAATAGAGCCAACCAGACTTTGCTGTAACATCAAACTAAAGCAGCTGAAGCGGAATTGATTTGGTTCATTTAGAGGGGAACTGCCAGGGTGACTTTCATTGTGCAATGACAGAAGGTAGTGTAATGCAGCAGAGTATGAGTGAACACGATGTGGTGTTGGAAAGAGGAGGGACTGATGAGAAATCAGCAGGGGCCACACAGGAGTGAGGGGAAAAAAGTTTTCTCATAACTCTCTTGACTCCTATTCAGACATGAACTTTTCTGATTGCAGCCGGAGATAGTCAGGGTCGAATGGGGAAACTTCCAGAACACTCAGACGAGGGGTGACGCCTGGATAGAGCATGCAGGAGGCAGGACATGATGTATAAATTCTGCTGAGACGCAAACGACCAAATCGCTGCAACTTGTTTTAGCATTTCCGCACCGACCCCGTATCGCCAAAAGCTCTTCGATCTCATTGTCTGTCCAAGTTGACATCATCGTCTGCACCTCCTATGTGTATGGCACCTGTATTTCATCCTGAGATATTTGTATTCTTCCAGTTTTGCGTCCGTTAGAAATGTCATCAACGTGCCCGCTCGCTCCCTGTGGATTATCAGGACCTTATCATGGTGTATTCTCACACAGGATCACTCAGACATTTTACAGACATTCATAGAGCAGCTGGCAGGAAAAGTCCAAGAACATGTCAAGAGCAACTGACTCGGACATTTGCTTTCTCACAAACAGCCCGTCTGAAAAATGTTCACGAGAAAAAGCCCTGACTTCAGTTCATGTCTGAAAGCAGCTTTGGGTTTCCTATTCCCAGTATTTAAAAGAACTGCTACAGGAAGAAGAAAACAACTCTATTTTCCATTTACTTGTCCATTATCTGTTGTTGTTCACCATCAAACATCACGTCATCCACACAAATGACCATCAGCTGCTGCAGTTTATATTATTCTGTTCCACATCTTAAATCATTTGTCAGAAGTGGGTACTAATGGCCTCTCTGGATTAACTCCATAACCACGGCATGTTTGTCATATTTATGTGCTGTTTCAAATGCTGAGGGCTGTCCCGGTTTAAGTGGCTGTAACAAAAACTGTAAAATGGATTTAATCAAATAGTATAAAAGATGATTTATTATTTATAGAAATTATATTTTTCTGTGCCTAATGAACAAAGTGATAAAACAATGACGTGCATCTTTAATTTGCAGCCAAACTTGTTCTGCCTTTGCCTTGACTTTAAAACAAGTGCACTTTCAGCAGGTTCATCTGTAACAGTCCAAGGAGCTTTGGTTCAAAGGGGAGATTCTGCTGTGAATGTTGTGTTGCCTCATGTCAAGGGAGAGAAAATGTGCAGTGGACAAAAGTTCAGATTTCTGTTCTCTCCTTTTACCTTGTGTTTGAGTCAGGAAAAGGAATTAGACAGAAATGAAAAACACCACACCCTGCTTGTGCTATATTAACTTAATTAATTGTAATACATGTATTTCAATTTATAATGATGTCCTTTATTCCATATGATTGTGTCTCTATTGGTTGCAAAGGTATGCATTACATACATTACATGATGTCATTTTCTGATTTCATAGTCATGATGTTTTAATTCCTGTCATATGGTCATACGTTATTTTCTGAATTATCATAAAGCTGATTGATTATCAAGCTTTAGGTCTTGTCTATAATCCTAGGAAACAGGAAATATCTTAAAAATGCATTGGTTTAACTGTGCATGACTTCATATTCTGACTTCAGTGTGACTTCTTCATGACGTCAAATAAGCTTTAGATTGTTTCTCTATTATTTGCAGAGATATCTAGAATTTGTTTTCCCCGGACCATCATTTTCTTGACCTTTACCTCTGACCTTTGACCTATCAGCTCTAAAAGTGAATCATCTGGAGATCTCCTCTCAGTTAACATTCTTACCACGTTTAGTGAAAATCCATCCATGCATTCTTGAGTTATTTTGCACACATACACACACCTACACCCACACACACACACACATACTAATGGGTGAGAACATTACCCTGCTTGCACGGGTCTACGAGTCCACAGTGTAAATCATATTTTAAAATGTAGAACAAGGTGTCAAACCTGGTAAAATGTAAGAAACATTAATGTGCTGTTATGAGTAACATATTCATTTTTAATGTTATTTATGACTCTCGATGTTTAATTTCACTGTGTGTTATTTAACATCTTATTTTATTCATGTTCCTTGTATAGTCACAGTGTTGATATTAGCACAGAGTTGCTCCTGGGAGAGATATGTTGCACCATCCATAGGGGAAACCATTACCACTGTAAAAGTAATGTAATTCAAGTGTTAATCTCACTGGTTTATTTCAGACTGATAATGGTTTCAACACTGAAGGTTTGACTGAACGTAGAAAGATAAGATCGAGGTTCGAGAGAGGTTGGAGCAGGAGACATTTTCATTCCTGCAGGTCTGAACCATAAATTGTCCAAGCTGCTGCATACTGTGCATTTTTTGCTCTGCACGCTGGACTCATAATACATCTTACTTGAGTGAATAGATGGCTGCTGGAGGAATGTAAGATGTCATCTTCGCAAAACTGCACGCGTCACTCCCTGATTTACAGCACTGGTTCGTCCTCGTCATAGGGATTAACTCTCTCTCTCTGGTTCTGAGCGATGATGAACAGGTGACCCGCTGCCCTGTTATGACACGAGCTTTGATGATTTATGAATTCTTACTGTCAGTTTATTTTGGATGAATTAGGGCTGATGGAGCCATTTATTTAAAAATACTTCCTTATTCTTAAACAGTTTGTTTCGTCTTTGGCTCCTCGGTGCATTAATAAAAAAGCAGTCCACTGGTTGTCTGGAGTAATGGTGCTCATACACAGTATAAGGCCCGGATTGCACAGGAGTGGGCTACGTAAGTAGATGATATGGACCGGGATTAATAGCTCCCATTCATTTCCTGTGTGATTGCTATTGATCTGCCAGAGGCTGCATGAGGAGCTGAGTGCAAAGCTCTGTGATACATCATGTCATCCAAACATGCGTAAGATCCGCCGACTATGGAATCCCAGGGGCTTTTTATGCAGATACAGATTATTGTGATTGATGGGAGGAGATTTAGTTTGAAATTTTTCTTTTTCTGTTTTGATTGTTTTTCAAATGAAGGGATAAGAGTCTTTCCTAGAGTGGAATATATCAAAAGAAAAAGAAAAGCTGGCAGAGCAGGAGCACAGTCAGCAGAATTTTAGAGTGTGTGTGCTTTGGATGTAACGGAGCGCCACCAGGCTGATTGAATTTCAGATTATGCTTAGCTATCAGAGTGTATCTACATTCTGTCTTCATTTCGCCAGTGGAAGGTTTGTTTTGTCGGGTCGACTGTGAAAACAGTATTTTATCCAATGCAGCCTCTGGCCCTCTTCTCTACTGCTTCTGATAATGACAATTAACAGCACCCTCCTTTACATCACAGAAAAGGCTAATATACAGTATATTTACATGCATGACTCGGTGTGCTAACTGTCCCCTCCACATCTTTGTCCCCCAGGAGGCACTAGGGGAGAATGCAGGCGTCCACGGCCCAGCAGAAGACAGGAAAGAGAAGGTGCCCAGCCCCCATCTCAGCCAGCTGGTGGTCCTCACCAACAGTGGGACTCTGTATGGGCTCGCACAGAGGGTGGTGGCCACTGAGTCTCTGTAAGTACACAATACAACACACCAATTATCCCTTTGCAGTCAAATAATTTAAAGGTACATTATACAACTGCAGCCGCTAGAGGTCAATCCAAACAATACCACAAAGACCTAGTTTGATGATGTCATACAGCAGAGTGGGATCATGGGAATTGTTGTCTTCACCACTACCTGACGCGACTTATGGTGCAAATCATGCTTATGGATGAGGTTATGTATTAAAGTGTATTTCAGGTTACGCAGTAAACGTCAATGAATAATCGTGATTAATTACAAGTGATGAATAACTCACTTGAGGGAAAAAACTGCCGACTGGCCAACTGGTGTTTTTTTCCTTTGTCATATGTCGTTTACCCCGGAGGTTAACAGAGACGGACAAAACTATGGAAACGTCCCATTACCCTGAATAAAATTCCGGATTTCTCTGGGTTTGAACATTGTTGGAATCATTTTGGATAACGTGAGTCAATTAATCAAATAACATAGGTCTAGTTGTTTTGAGACTCAAGCCGTCACTCCTGTGTACGACCTGTGTGACGTGCAGCGAGTTGATAGTTCCGTTCATCAAAGTATTTTCTCTGATCAAGTTAAGAGGCCGTTTCTCGCTCACTGCCTCGCCTCAAGGTGGTCATAATTTCATTAGACGGTGTTATACAGCCCTGCCATCAACGATTTACTTTACCTGCAGCGGGTACTCGCTGTGTGTGACGCTTTCATCATTCGCACCAATAAAGCTTGTTGAATTGTAAAGAAAAAAGGGAAAATAGAACGAAGAGACTTATATTACCCTTAAATGGAATTCCTAGCGTCCTCCCTATAGATTCAAATTTGTGTTAAACCTGCACAATTTGGCTCACATACTTATTTTCTTTTTCTTGCCTCTGTTGTTTTTCTCATCTCCTCTCTTATTCCATTCTACCGTCACACACACTACACAAAAGCGCCCTCATGCATAATTAGGTCAAACTATCATCATTGCAGAGGAAACTCTTGGATCCCGAGAGGTTGGCGGAGTACAACAGCTCTATAATGAAAGTCTGTGAACCAGGGGTCCAGACGATACTGCTGCGAAAAGCGCTGACTAGGCTCTCACACAACATTTCTCATGGGTGGGAGGCAGCAACAAGCTCCGGAATTGTGAAAACTAAAGAGCTAAAGTGCAGAGGTGAAGATGTTTCACTGTGTAGAAAGGGGACAGACTTCACGCTGAGCAGTTTATCTGTCAGAAAATGAACAATTAAAAGGGGCAGCTCACCTCTGTGTTCGTTTTGAGAAGCCGCTCTGAGTTTGTCACCGTCCTGCAGCCCTGAGCAGAAATCAAAGATAAGAGCTGAGGAGTGGTCCTCTCGCTGCTGTTTGCCCTCCTAGCTGTTGTTCAGGTGTTGTATTCATACAAGCGTGATCAGATAAGTGTGAACTGCAGGGTTTGCTCTTTTTCCTCCAAACTGCACCATGTCGTCGAGGTAAACACAAGCTGTTCCAGCTAATCTTAATGTGATTTTCTCTGCTCCATGGAAACAAAAAAAACTGTGGACTGGGCTCATTTGTTGGGGTGTTTGTGTGTGTGTGTGTGTATGTGTGATGTAGTGCTTTCAGATTCACGGCTTTAACAATCCGAACACATGTCGTAAAGCATATGGAGTAAGCGTAATTAAGGCGTCTCCAAATTCACTTTTGGACACATTAATGTCCAAAAGTAAAAGTTTGGTGTGGGTTTTTGGTCTAACCGGCAGTAAACCTTAATAATTGGCCCTTAAAATGACAGTCAAACTCTGAGCCACTGATTAAGGTACACTGTGCGTGATTACAAATTATGACCAACCTGCATATTTTGTGTTTGAACAACGTTGGTACTGGACAGGTGGAAACTAGAAAAGACTAAAACTAGAGGTTGAGATGATAGAGTAAATTCAGTGGAAATATAATGTTTTCTGTGTGTACTATACTGTATGTAAAGGTAGGAGAGAAAATATAACAATATCTATGTAGCATTTTTCACACTGAATCTGCCTTCATTGTAAAATGGACCAAGCAGGACATACTGTGGTCACAAGGAAAGACAATTAAGAGAACCTCATCAAAAATACAGATATTTGTTAAAACTGATTAAAGACCAAAAGAAGATTAATACATTTTCTTAAAACTCTCAAATGTTGAATCCGCATCAAATCTTTTTACTGAGACTTTTCATCAGCAGATAAATGTGCATGTTTTGCTCGAGTCATCCTCTGGTCGATTTGTGAAGAAATCTCTACACGAGGCGCTCTGCACTGCAGCATTCGTCCCTGTTAAACTCAACTGTGAACTTGAGCAACTCAAAGCTGCTTCCTCAGTGTTTATTTAGTTTATGGAAACACATCAGAGAGCTGGATTCACAGAGGAACGGTGCTATTAGGTCGGTCCATATTGATTTTTCTTGTTAAAACTGCTGTTGGGCATAAGCGATACTTTGCTTTCGTTTATAAAGCAAATTTGAGGAACAAATCCAAGAGACCAGAGGATCATTCCTCTCAAGTCCACTGCATCTAATTATGAAATGCATTGAACTGTCACGATCACAGGGGAGAAATCAGATTATTGCTACTGGCTGAGGGTTGAGGTTCAGTTTGCTTGTGCTGTACAAAAAGTTAAGATGATGATATTTTGTAAAGTGGCCCAACGACAATATCAAGCTGTCAGGTCGTCAAACTAAAATTCCAAAGTAATATCAGCTCTGTAAAATAAATGTTTATAGACCATATTAAGATGCTACTGTGCTTTGTCTTCTTTCTTTTCACAGCGTGTTTCTGGCTGAGCAGTTCGAGTCCCTCCAGTCCCACCTGGACACGATGATGCCTGCAGCCAAGAAGCCTTTCCTGCAACAGTTTTATTCCCAGGTACCATGATCGACTTATTACACCTGCACCTTATCTCTAACATGTCTGAGTAATTACAGCAACCGTTCATCACTGTCAGCTACAGTCAGGACTATACATAAACATAATGTGGTAACAGACAGTTCTAATTTGATATCGTGAATAATATTTAACCTCATGAAATGATTGCGGTAAAGATAACAGATACTGTTGAATGAGAGGGATCGTTTTAAAAAGACACATATCTCAATACTCATAGACTGATTAAAACATACTGTGCAGTGTCTCTCTCTTTTTATGCTCCCCGTTTTACTTGTGACCATCGTTCTGCTTTTTAGTTTTGTGTGACAACATATTGCTCCTCAGAGACAAATGGCCGTGTAACTGCAGCCCAGAGTTCAGTCATGTTTCCTGAACAAAGGAGAAAATTGTGTGTCACTCATAACCCTGCATGCAGCTCTATTCCAGTCTTTTCTTCTTTTTTTTTTTTTTTTGTCCTCTTGACATTTTGAAATGTTCAGGTACACAAACAAATCTGTTTTCCCCCAAACATCAAATGAATGTCGCGTCCTGTGATTTCCCTCTTGGAAATGTTATTGCAATTTGATATTGTGCAACTGATGACTTCACGTTACCTGCACATCATGTTCATGCCTGTGGAGACCTTCACTTCCTGTCTGCTGACATAACATTCACACAAACCCATTGAATATAACACACATGTATGCATTCTGCTTCTTTTTGTGTTTTCTTTAACGCAGACGGTTTCTACAGCCAGTGAACTGCGGAAACCCATCTACTGGATCGTGGCAGCCAAGGCCATCGACTACGAACAAATGTTGCTGTTGATGTCTGGAGTTAAATGGGACATCAGGGAGATAATGTCACAGCACAACGTATATGTGGACGTCCTTTTAAAGGTAATGTTTCATAAACATGCAGACGACTGCTGATGTGACTGTGGCGCGCTGCAGGCTGGTAGTAGTGATGAGAAGGGAAACAAGCATTGGATGGGAATGAATGAGCTGAAAGGTACCAAAACAACCGCAGGGTCAGAACGATGTGTTGTCTTGACTGACTTTAAAAATATAAAAATATTGATTAGTGCATCAAAGAATCCAAACTCTGATTAAGTTTCCATGACAACTATCAACGTGATGCGACTGATCCATTTGAACAATCTGTGCGGCTTCTTGCTGGATTGTTTTTATATAAGCTCTTCTATACACAGGGTATCTTCATCCACTTGTGGTGTGTTTAGGGGCCACTTTCACTGGGCTTTGCCACGCCCACAGACTATGCAGGCAACACCTTGCTGAGAGCATGAAAAAGGGGGAGGAGTTATGGCTAGAGGTGTGGGCATTTGTTTTGGTCCAAGATGCTGGTGCCTGTTCAGCAGAAGTGCAGAAGGTCCCAGTTCCTGAGTCGTGTGTTCATGTGACCTGAAGTGGAATTCCCTAGTAATAAAGAGGAAAGAAAAAAAAGTTGACATCAGAGGCTACTATTTAAAGTTGATTGTAAAAATATGTTCATTGGTTTATCAGCGATGACGTCAGCTACACGGCACCTTTTGTACCAAAACTTTTGCCAACTGTTTGAATTTTCCCTGTTGGGAACCAATTTTTTTCCGATTATTCTGACCCCACATAAACACACAATTAGCTGCAGTGTATATTGATAATATATATAAACTTTAACTTGAAGAACTCTTACGTTCTTTGTTGTACCTCACGAGTTTAAATCCATTCAAGGACGTTTTAATATCAATTATTTGGGATAGGGTGAATAATTTAGAACGCGGAGGAGCTGTTGAGGGCTGAATGCAGATCTCCCTCTGAAGTTTGAGCATTGTTAAAGATATTTGAGCTCCCGGCTCCCTCAAGTATTTTGGGATTTGGAAGTTCCCCACTAAACGTGTCTTTATGCATGCTGGCTACTTATCCCTTTATAAATTTTGCATGGAGTGGAAGGACACACAGTGCTATAGTTTCCTCGCCTCTGACGTTCAGGGACAGAAAGGTCTGAAGAGCTCACTGTGGTGTGAAATCCTGAACAGACCCGCACCAAAACCGAGACAAATCCCCGTGTACGGCCATGCATCAACACGTCTGAGAGATCTGTTGATTTAATCACACACGTTAAATGACAGCTGTTGTTTGAATCCCCGCAAAATGAACACATGTACATTAACAAGAATGAATATTCAAGCTTGAGTTCACAGTCAAAAGTGATCTGTGTCTGATAAATGGCTTGTAGATCTTTGTCTGGCTGTGGCAGCGAAGTTAAGCCGAACTAATTTAGCTTATGAGCTAAATTACCTGAGGGGGGATTTCTGGTTTTAAAAGCTGTTCGGTGTCAAAACGATCCAGCTGATGGTCTGACGTGCTGCATATTACAACTGGCGGGCACCTTTCCCCATCAAGCGCTAATAGGCTTTCTCTGCCGACTTGTCAGACGCCCATAACACATATGGATTGTGTTGTGTGCGCTGATTGAATAGGGTGTGCTACATTTGGTTTTACTGCACACAGGAGAATATTTTATTCATGGATTCAGGTTGATCACTGGCGTTCAACAATGGCATTGATTTGCATACAAAGTGGCAAACGAATGCAGCAGCCTCAGAGCGACTTCATTGACAAAATGCTTAAGTCAGAAACTACTGCAGGACTGTTTGTGAATGAATAACATTTCATTCCCTGGTGTGAAATTAATGGGAGCGGGTGCTTTAAAAATTCAGGTTTTCATCAAACATGATGTAGATTATAGTCATCTGGCATATATATATATATACACACATATTCATACACACACACACACACACTGGAAAACTAGAACCTTTACGCCGGACACATTTACGAGCACAGTCCTTGTGTGCTGTAATTTGTTCCTGCTATACAGCCACATGTCATAATTGTATAATTCCATCCATAATTAAACATTTCAGAGAAAGTAGTCGGATGAAGTTCAGGACTGGTGTATATCACATGTACCCAAAGCCCAAACTGTGAATGTCAAAATGTTAACAGATGAGTTGAGTTGGGATGTTCCCAAACCAGAGCGAAGCGTCCAGCAGTGCACAAATAATGAGTTTTAACGCCTGTGTTGTGCCTCTGGGGATTCATACCTTCCGTGCTCGTCTCTTCAGCACTTTGGGATGTTTCGTTTCCATCAGTCCAGACCACAAAGTCATGAAAATCACTTAGTCAAATCAGACCCAGATCTGCTGCAGGCTTCTTACTCCAGGAGTAACATTTGTTTTGTATTGTATTTGATTTAATTGATCTGATTCACTTGTGCCACTCTTTGTTATTTATAAAGAAGAGCTTGATTCAAACCCTTAATGCAGTTTATTCTTCACCCAATCAATTGAATGATTGGGTTGTGCAATTCACAGCATGAGGTAGTTTTATAACCTTCTACAGTTTAAGGCTGGGAGAGCTGGCGTTGGGACTGACCAAGAACACAGAGCAGCTTCGAGCGAATTCAGGGAAACACACTGCCGCTGTTGATGAAGACTTTAATCTTGTTATGTTTTCCATCTGGGAACCAGAGATGTATTAGTCCTACTGGGGCGTGTTTCCTGTTTGGACCTGTTTGAGGCTTTGTTTTTTAAATGTACTTTATATTATGGTTATGTCTTTGTTATACAAGTTTATTCATCTGTATCAGTACTGGACCTTTATTACATAAAACAATCCCACCTCTTGATCTCTGTGATTTCTCCTGCTTTGTTTTCATATTACTCATGTAATATCTCTCATCTGTTCACTCCTCCATCCCTGCAGGAGTTTGAGGAGTTTAACAAGCGGCTGGGTGATGTTTCCAGACACGTGCGCATCCCGCTGCCTGTGTCCAACGTCCTTTGGGAGCACTGCATCCGTCTGGCCAACAGGACTCTTGTCGAGGGGTAAGAGAGTCATAAAACACCTCCTCGGCTTCAGGGCGATGTGTGCAGCCTGACGTCATTCTGTTTAAGCTTTTTTATACTATGAATTATTGTTAAACCTCCAGTAGAAAAACACTATTTCCTTGTGCACAATGTTTGTCCCCATCAATTTCTTTAGTAAACAGTGACTCAGGAGAGCTGCACAACTAACAAAGTCGTACAGTTTACACCAAAATGTTGAATTGAAATTAGCTTTTGGAAAGTTTCCGGTGTGCAAATAATAGACTGCTACCTAAAGATGGACGACATGACAGCTCCTCAAAAGTGAAGCCAAAGCGGGTCTATTGCCAACTGGTGGCTGGCAGCAGTGTAGGTCACAAACTCTGCCTTGATCAAGTTCGTTGATGGGACATGGACCAGGAAGAAAAAGTAAAAGTAAACGTCAAATACATTTTCAAAGAAGGTTTCTGTCTAAGGTTGTTCTTATCACACCAGATTGACAGCTGAGACTGATTCGCAACTGGTCAAGCATGTGTATCGATGAGACCTCGCTTCTGGGCTCCATCCCTGATCGCTACTGCGCAGACTCTGGCTCTGAATGGCCAAGATGGCAGCGATTGTATCGGGTATATTTCGGCTTCATTTCTGGATAGTTGGAGGAAATGGAAACGTCTCATCCAAATTTATATAAAGTCTATGCTGCAAACACATTATCCATGATATACTTGATGAAAAAGTAATGGTCTATATAACCTGTCTGGTTTATTGACACAGTTATGAACACATCACAGCTTATAAGCAAAAGTCATGTGGACATTTCAAAGGTTTCAGTGGTATTTTGAGGCAGCGGGAGTTGAGATAAGTCTTGTAACTTCACCTGAGCGTGATGGCTTCTCTGTACACGTTGTGGATTTCTGTTTATTCCAGATAAGAGCACTTGAAGCCTAAAAGTCTAGGCTGCACTTCGTCCTTGGTTGATTTTGTCACGCTAGTTTGTAAGCAATATGGCATCGGTTTCTATCTTTGAAAACATGTGCATAACGTAGGCTGAGTCTTGTTGTTGATAAATAACAGCTGCGAAGGTGAAATGTCCTGTAAGCATTCTCACTATGAAAGAACATTTACTGTATTTCCTGCCCACATTTCTTTTCACTGTGGTTTTACAAGGAAATGATGCCTGTTGGCTGCAGCTCCTATAAATGTATTTATTCATAAGTATAGAACTGTATAGAATAGTCAGCTTCTTTACAGCAATGAATACAACTATTATTGATTATATATCGTATAGTAACAGAGGAAAAGGGTTTTGTGTGTATATATATATTTCTCAGCAGATTTTCAAGGTTTATTAAGTTGATATGTAATTTTACTGCTTTTAAAGGAAGAAGGACACAAAACGGCTCAAAAATATGATGAATAACTCTCCTGTTACTGCAGCTAAGTGCAGAACAGACCTGTAGAGCAGTAGTTTTATTTATTAAAACCCATCAGGTGGCTGGAAATGTCTCTTTCTTGCCTCGTTACGACAGCCTTTTCCTGCTTGTTCCTTTACTCTCGGGTTACAGTCATAAATTGTGTTTCTAAACTTGTGTACAGATTCCAAACAACACATTTGATTCATAACATCTTAGTGATTTGAGACCCCCCACCATCACATCTTCACAAAAAAGCCTCCAGATAGTGACCAAGGAGAAATGTGTTATTTTTCTCCTCACATCTTAATTTTTTTCTCTCTGTTTATCTCGCAGTTTCAACATCTGCACCTCGTAAATTAGGAAAAAAAAAAATTCTTTCCAAAGCTTGTTGTCAAGCACTGTGAAGAACAGAGGAAATCACCTAAACTATATCAGAAACCTGGAGACTCAGTTGCCAGGTTTCTTTCGATTTATGTCTCTGGAAAATCATGGAGTTAAGTTCCCCTCAGATCACTTGTGATGCATTTTACCACTTTCTTCCTTGAAAGCAAAGGGATGGGCGACAGACATAGGCTGGTTATAAAGATGGACGGCGTGACACCTCAGCTAAAGTGAAGCCAAATCATCTTGATCACCCTCTAGTGGCCAGTTGCCGTATAGGTTGTAATCCCGCCTCCTCCAGGAGAAAGTTGAAACACGTCATGCATTGCTATATACAGTCTATGTTTTGGGGTTTTTGTTTTATCTTGGTACCTGCATCCCCGCTGTCTCCCTACTGTATATGTGTGAAGTAAGTTTTCTAGACTCTTTGTTCAGTCTGGACGCACAGCAACACTGAGTCACTGGATTGTGACAGTTATCATCAGGTCACACATAATTTATTGAGAACTTGGTTGAAATTGGTTGATATTAACACCACAGTCATCCCTTGATTTGTAAGGGTGAGGGTCAAAGTGTTGGTTTGGTCGTAGGTCGGCACAGAAAATGGTTTCAGTTAAAAAACAAATGCTTGAAGGTGGTTTAGTGCTTGCTAAGTGTTTTAAGACGAGAGAACATTGCACTTTGAGCATAGATGGAAGGCTCGCCCTCCTCTACTGGGAAAAAGGGGAAAGTGTTTACCCCCACACACATTCACAGAGTACTTTTCTTCCCACTGCGAAAGAGAACTTTTGAACCCTTTCCAGTGAAATAATGGCTCATTACGGCTGCAGCCTTTGGCAAATTTAAGCTGCGGCCGCTACTGCTGCTGTTGGCCACCTCTCCAGCTCACCAGGAAGGGGTGGTCATATTTGTTTGTTTGTACTCTGTTATTCAGTTTCTCTGTCCAGCGCTCGTGTTCCTTCAGAGAGTCCTAAAAACGTCTCTGTTAGCATCGTGAGCCGCAGCTCGCACACCACACGGTGACAAGCACAAGAGAATGAGAGAGCAAGGATGACAGAGAGAGGTGAAGAAAACGGGAAAACAGAAGAGAGAGAGAGCTGATGTGTGAGACAGGGAGAGTTTACAGAGCGCAGAGCTGTCTGGATGCTGTGTAATGTAGTGGCGATGTCACGGACAGTGATCACACACTCTCACACATACATCTAACTCACGACACAGTGAAATACAACATACAACAAATGTGAGGACAAAACATATTGACATGGATAAACAATAAATAGAAATACCAAATATGGGTAAGAGTATAAAATAAAAAGTTTGAATATTATTATACATTATAAAGATATATATATAAATAAGCCAAATAAGAATATTAAGAATCCACAAAGTTAGTCTGCTCTATGTGGTAACGTCCACAATTTAATGATTGTAGAACTGATTCATTATATCAACAGTACATTGACTGAAATAAAA
This sequence comes from Hippoglossus stenolepis, assembly GCF_022539355.2. NCBI lineage: Eukaryota > Metazoa > Chordata > Actinopteri > Pleuronectiformes > Pleuronectidae > Hippoglossus > Hippoglossus stenolepis. The sequence continues at coordinate 12,542,598 of NC_061499.1, forward strand.
AAGTACATTCATATACCTCTTCTCTTTCTATTTCTGTTAATATCACATTTTATATGAATTTTCTTGTCAGATTTTTTGGCATCGTCCCATGAGGATCATTAAACTTTAACACTGACGTACGATGAGCTCAAACACATCATGCAGACGTAAAATAATTCACAGTGGGCTACATAATAATAGATGGACTGCATTCATACAGCGCTTTTTGCATTGGTCAACCACTCAAAGCTGTTTTGTCTCATTCACCCATTGACACACTCATTAATTCACACATTCACACACTGTCCAGGAACCTTCTGGTCATTAATTCAAACCTTTCAAACACGACCTTCGCCTTCATATTCATGATAATTAGGAAATTTAGGACAATTCCTGAGAGGAACTCCAGCTTTAATTAAAGATATCATTGTTGATGAAATATCATCGTTCAGTTCAATTACACTAAGTAAAAGAAGTCTTGAGAGCTAAATGATAAATGTGCACTGGACATTCTCACATTGCACTTAGAATGGAATGAGGTACTTCACTGTGGTCACAACAGATCCAGGTTTGGAGTTTGGCCAGAGAGAGAAGCAGGGATAAAAGTTCTCTGTCGCTACGGTAAAGATCCGTCCATTGGAGAAAAGAGGATGAGGCTGTAAATAGAGGGTGTCGCCTCAAATGTATCTAAAGGACAGTGGTGCACTGACCATCAGCTACAGTGGCCATATACGGCTGTGGATCAGGGGGTAGAGAAGGTCGTCCACTAACCTGAAGGTGTGTTGTTCGATCTCCGGGTCCCCCAGTCAGCAGTCCAGCATTCCAATGCCCCTGACAGCTGTATCGACAGCTTATGAACAGTGTGTGACAGATAAAGTGTTGCACATAGAGACGCTGTATGAATGTGTGTGTGAGTGGCTGACAACAGACTTTTGAGTTAATCAATAATAAATATAAAAAAATATGTAAAGCAGTCAGAAATCTAACTGTCATTCCTTATAAGTATAAGTAATGGAGGTGTTGAGTGCTTCTCGTTAATCGCAGAATGATGTTTGTCTACGAAAGCACAATATATTGGCTCTGACGTCGCTGCAGCCAACAGGAAAGAAATGAAATAGAGAGGAGAGGGGCCGTCCTACACAGGAGTACACTCCTGCTGAGGAGTCGGCCGTCTGCAATAACAAGAGTTGCTCATATAAAAGATTGAAAAGAAAATCCAAAGATGTTTGCCAGTCTCAAGACAATTTTTATGACATCTTTATATATATATATATATATTTTATTGAGCATCAATGATACAAGGTATCCACAAAACAGGAAACAAGAGAAAGTCCAAGAATCAATGCTCAAGGTTTTGTTGTTGTCCCCCCCCCCCATCTCTGGGTGATAGATGCAACAAAAATGGGCAAAAACTAAAAACACACACTAAGGGAAAAATAAGGGGAAATTAAATAAAATAAATTGATAAAAGGGGAAAAATAAAACGTTCTTCCAGTTTAAAAGACTAGACGCCTGGCCAGCAGGGTGCAGAAGGCCATGGAGTGTTTTATATCAGCCCAGAGTTCTTTTTTCCGTGGGATACCAAATAGGGCAGAAAGGGGATGTGGATCTACCACTAGCTTGTAAGCCATTTGGAATGTGACAAATACTTTAGACCAAAAGTTAGTTTATGACGTCTTTAAATCAAAGTTAAGTCACATCTCTGGACCAGTTCAAGAGTGCAGTGAGTGCTGATGAAATCTGTTGTGAAAATCCATCATCAATAACAAGCCTCCTGTCTATTGTGTTGATCTAATATTAGTAGATAGTTTGTTACTATGTATAACATATAAGAGTAATACTTGTTTCAGGGCCCCAGGAAGGTCAGGACCCACTCTGGGCCAGTGGGCGTCAAACAAAAAACCCATTAAGTTTTTACTGACCCTGTAGTTATTACATGGGATCAACTGCTGACCCGTCCCGAGCCCCCCAACCCCTTTCAGTCACACGATTATTTATTTATTTTTTACCTAAATCCCTGTATGTGTTTCAGACTGGCCAAGAATGGTTGGAAGGGATTAATTCAGAGTATTTATTGGATGATTTACAGTGTGAAATGAAGAATTCCCTCCAAGGGACTCATTACTTATCTACACCTGAATGCTTAGGTCAATGCTAATCACCTCTTTTCCCCTTTTCTGTCTCGTCCTCCTCTGCAGCTACGCTAACGTGAAGAAGTGTAGCAACGAGGGCCGCGCCTTAATGCAGCTGGACTTCCAACAGTTCCTCATGAAGCTGGAGAAGCTGACCGACCTGAGACCCATCCCCGACAAAGAGTTTGTGGAGACCTACATCAAGGCTTATTACCTGACGGAGAACGACATGGAGCAGTTTATCAAGAATCACAGGGTGAGCCTTTGTTAGGTTGCTTTCAGGAGGGTCTGTAAGCAGGAACATAGTCAGTTGTCATAGTCAGTCCGAGTCAGTTTCTCTGGACATTTTCTGGAAATTTTCTTATAAAATCTCCGGACACAAATGCCCATGTGAGAATACGTTTGGAAATAGTTCCAAAAGTCACAGCTAATGAGTGGATATGTTGATCATGTACATGATGCTAAACTGGGAAAAAAAAGACACTCACAAATATGTAAACTTAGAAAGAGATTTGAGAATTTTTGGCAATAATGTCAGAGGCTGTTGGTTTCCGTTGCAGAACTTAAACGTCTTATCCTGCCTCCTGCATGCTCTGCCCTGGCACCACCCTTCACCTGAATGTTCCTGTTGTTGTGAACGCTTCCCACTCAGACAATCTCCTGCTGTGTTCTTCATATGTGAAGGGATTGTTACACCAATGCTTCTGCTTTTCTGACCAACTGTGTCGTGTTTTTTGCGCAGGAGTACTCCATGAAGCAGCTCGCCAACTTGGTGAACGTTTGCCTGGGCTCACATATAAACAAGAAAGCTCGTCAGAAACTCCTGGCAGCCATCGACGACATCGACAGACCCAAGAGATAGACTGAGCCGACCCGAAACATATCCACCGACGACCTGCAGAGATGGAACAACAAAGGAACTCCCACAGTGTCGAATGTCTCCTGTTTTTGTACATAAAATGATGTTGAGGTGCGTTCGACGAGTAGTGGAGCTACAGTTTATAGCTCAAATGTTAGCCAGATGCTAACCGATCAGTCTTTATATCGTCTAAAACACAACCAGCCACTTGTTAAACGCACCTCAAGACACAATGGACAGTAATACTAAAAGTGTTGAACACACTCAAGGCATGCTGCAGTTACTCACGTACCATAACGCATGCTCTCACCAGTTCATTTATCAAACAATGCTGCTTCTGAACCTTTCCTGCGAATATAGTCTGTAAACATCACCTTTTATTCCACTTCAGTGACCACGAGCAACAGCTCCTGAGTTTGTTTTTTCAGACGAACATCTACAAATAATGGACCCGACGCCGTAAATGTGAAGTGTGCCGTGAACATGTGGCCGTTAATTTATGGCGTTCCATCTGCTTCTCACCAAGTGTGCTCAGTTTGCTGACACAGCTCCGACATCGAGATTAAAGAAAACAACCAGTGAATATTTATGAGTCACTGAATTTTATCGTCACGTTGATAATGTTTTGCGAGAACATTTTAATGGTTCTACCGCTCTACTGTCTGAATGTGTTCCCTGCTGGAGAGGAAGTAAATCTGTCTCATTGTTCACTTAAATCATTCATTTAAGTTATTCCAGCCCATGTGTTTCTTTGTTTTATTTGTTTAAATCTAATATAATGATGATTCTGAAAATAATATAAATTGCTGTAGTTAGCGTTAACATAGTTAAGAGATTAAAATCAGCTGCACTTGTTTGCGATCTGTCAAATCTGAGGAGGACATGATTTTATCGTCCTGGGGTGAGTTTTAGAAAATCTTTGCAGAGGTGCTCATCTTGGACTCGAGTCTTCAGCCTTCATGCTAAACAGTGAAACTCATATTTTTCATTCCTTTTGTCGGGTAGTGCAGTCAGACTTAGATTATGAGGTAGTGGTTGAATTGTGTCAACTACCAGAGCTTCCCTCCAGGCTTTTTAATGTCCCCTCCAGTCATCTCCATTAGGCTGACCTGACCAGACCTCGCCAAGGGAGCAGGTCCATTTATGTCAAACAGGAAGAAAAAAAAAAAGAATAGAAATGAAGTTCCAGCTTTTGATACAGCCTCATATATATATATATTTTGTGTGCACCTATTCCAAGATGACTATTGTAAATGTGAATGAACGATGTCTGTATTTATTTCTTGCCCTGTGTCTCGTTTATGTTTTTATATGATCACTTCTGGAAGAGCGCCGTCATTCATCGCCTCTGAGTATCTTCTAACGTATCAAGTGAAGCAAATACAAATATCTAAACATTGTCAGAAATACATTTAAGGGTCAACGTGCGCTATAGTCGAAATCTGTAATCAGTGTTAGGGTTATAGGTTGAAGATGATTCTAACATAATAAACACGCTAACGATGAAAACTGACTGGCTGCTCTTTCGCTTGTATCCGGAATAAACGGCATAACCTATAAACTATATCCTTTGAAAGCTTTTAACCTTAACCTTTAAAATCTCTGTGGGAATATATGGTTGTTTCCTTTCAGCTGCACCACTGTCCATCCTTGTGATGCCTTGCTCAGCAGGACGCTGTCAGACTAATTGATGTGACCTCCTGTGTGGTCACAGGCTCTCAGCCTTCCTGTTTAACAAGAGAAAGAAAAGAAGACTCATTAAAACTTGCTGTTTTTTTTTTATATTTAACAATAGTTGTAACTGTTACTTTTTCTTGTTATGTCATTTCTTGGAGATGGAAAAACACCACTGGTCTGAATTTGGTGAATAATGAGTTTCATCTATACCTCGGATGGCATAACAAGCTACTGACTTCCAAGGTAACTTTATTGACCAATGTTTCTCTGAGGTGTTTTGGGTAAGTAGTACAATGAATTAAGTGTTAGAATTATTTAGAAGTAAAAAGTTTTGAATCATCCCGGCCTCGACGTCTTCAAAACATTTCTGAAGCTATTAGATTCATCTGGCTTCATAAATAAGTACAGCTAAGTGTCATCTGCGCCACAGTGGATATGTATGTACTGTTGGGTTCTCTATAGTTTTTAAGGTCTTGACCTTCTATAAAAAAAGCCTTGAGATAATGTATATTATGATTTGGCGCTATACAAATTGAATTGAATTGAATAATTGTGGTGCTATTTGATAATGTTGCCTGAAGGAAGCATACGTAAAAACGAAAAGTATTTGTCCCAGGACAGAACCATGTGGAACTCCATGACTAACGTTTGTGTGCATGGAGGAGTCAATAAGTTGGAATCTATCAGAAGAAATTTACTTAAACCAGCCTAGTGCTGCTCCTTTACATGTTGATACATATGGTGAACGGCCAGATTTTATTGCAGCTGTGCCAAAGGGAAAATATGTTTTTTCTTATATCAAAGATTTGCTCCAATGTAATTTCCAACTGCTTTGAAACGTACTATTTTAGTTAAATCTCCTCAAGCAGTTGATAATGTATCTTATAGCGAGGATTGGAGCTTGTTGAGCCAGACGCTCAGGTTTCATTCTCACTGCTGTTGCAGCAGCTATCGGCACCATGCAGCTCCCCACAATCATCCAGCTGCGGCTCTGTTCCTTCATGGTTCACCATCGATGTGTTTATGCGACTTACTCCCCCCTGGGTTTTGCTGGCTTTGAATGATTCCTCTGGGGAGCAGCACCAGGCAATAACAGAAAAATTCAATTACTCTGTATTCATTTTATTGATATTGCTTAGTCCTGGCTCAGTTTTACAGCTTGTGCCGTCAGACCCAGTATTCAGCCATTCAGCTCTTTTCCTCATCTTTTCCGCGCAGGGATTTCCTCACCCTCCCACCATCAAACACTCTGATTCACGACCCTCCCATCACCACCGTCGATATTTGTGTGCCCAGCTGGATCGCGCCCCTCCCGCCTCCTGTGATGCTGTAGACCAGTGACCCTTTCGGACAAAAGAGCAGACGCTCTTTGCTCCTGTGCGTCTGAACCTCTGCCAAATTTCATCAGCCAAGTCCATAGAAATCACTATCACTGACCTACATGGTGCTAATTCGCATTGACGCAGCCTTCATTCATGTCTGTTCATACATATTTAGCTGAGAACAATTGCTGGCAGAGACTATTAATACTTAGCATGATGATTCATAAGATCGGATTTGACAGTGGGATGGGGGGGGGGACAATCACACTGATTCTGTTACTTGAGAAAGAAATGAGAAGAGGACATTTTGACAGAAATACATTTTCCAAATATATCTTTTGCTCAGTGAAAATGTTGAAAAATTTGTATTTTCCTAGGCATGAATGGGACAGTCTTTAATAATCAACGCTCTTTGAAATCGTGAACTTTGATAGTGATTCAAAATCTCCCCCACCTACTTTTTAACTTACTGCCACAACTTTAAAATATTCAAAGTAGATTGGACTGTTTTCTTTACATATTAAAGGAGAGGTTAATTTTTCTGCCTGTTCCTCTGAGAGCTCAGATACTGTCCATCCCTGATCCCTCACCACAGTGGAGGTTTACATTCTTGGGCTGATTCGAGCAGTCATCAGGTCGACTATAGGAGGTGTGCTGAGTATATGCAGAGATCATCAATCTCGCTACTTGTCCTGACACGTCAGGTTCAACATAACTGATAAGGTAGGTCATGCACAGTGCGTATATGGTTGACCAAAGCACCCCCGTCTCCAATAAGTGACGTCCATATACCACTGAAGTGTTTTACAAGGTATATGATGGTCATGTTTGTTCTGGCTGGGTTACATTGAGAGGCAACATTTCTATTGAACAAAACCAGTTCATAATACAAATTACGTGGCATCTCACGCATACTAACCATAGTAACATGTTCACAGACAGTAATTTAACAGTAATATGTGTACGACAAATTTAACGACAGAAGTACTGATAAACGTTAAAAACTACAGGGAGCAGCCATCTTGGATTTTGAAGTTTGGGGTGGTGAGAATTTCGAATCTTGAGTGGGGGGGGCGTTCCAGTTGCAACTCCTGACTCAGGGGTGGGTAATTCCGAGCTCCGCGGTATAAATGGAATGCGCCATAATTTTACAGCAAGGCTAAAACCCTCAAGAAGCTATAATAAAAACGTACTATCCATGTGATAAATGTCCCATCATGTTTCCTGTCTGTGTCTTGTCTGTTCTCGTTCGGTCTTTGTCTGTGTGTGTCGATGTTCTCCTGCCACTCAACGACACACCTGAGCCACATCATCGAGTCCCCTCCTCGAACCTGAAGCAGTAAAACAGGACGTGACTCCTCCACATCTTCGTACAGGCACAGTGTCAGAAACACTTCAACCAGCCTCTCAGTCTCTGTACTCCCAAGCTCTCTTGCCTCGTCTGTAAGTGCAACCCATTTAAACCAAACGCTTGACACAGTGACCATTACTTCTGCCGTTAAACTCACAAAATTGGATTCAGACCAAATATGCTTCCATATCCTTAATACGATGGAGACCATGTGCTCTGAATGTTAAACTAGAGGCTGAAATCCTTGGAGGAAAAGGCTGAAGAGCTTGTCCTCCACCATCTGGTCATCTGTCACTAATCTGACAGACAGGAGAGCAAATACAACTCAGGAGATTTAGAGAGGGAGAAAACCCTTGGGGTGTCCGGGCAACTGACACACACACACACACACACACACACACACACACACACACACACACACACACACACACACACACACACACACACACACACACACACACACACACACACACACACACACACACCTTTTAATATCAGTGTCTCCCTCCGTAAGTGCAGACAATTGAAAAACTGTAACCTGGGAAGCCGCGCACAGTTTAGTAAAACCCATTCCCTCTCATAATGACAGCCAAGTGTATTCACAGAGCTTTTCATTAAAGCGGTGGTATTGATTTTGCCCTATCACCAAACAAACCTGCGGGGGGGAATGGGGGAGTGTTTCCCTAAAGAGACGGCAGACATGTCTATTACTGCGCTGAGAGAAGAGGGGTTCAGAGATGTGCATGTGGCTCAAAGAGACATTGCTGCCGTTTGTTGCCACGTGCAGATTGGAAAGACGGTTTCTAAAGGAGTAAAAGACGAGAAAATAAATAATATGTGAAGCCACCAAAATAAAATTACATCTGGCCATTTGCGATTAGGGTCTGTGTGATTGAAAATAGTTTGAGATCCTTTTGCAGAATGCAAGAGGGATGAATTACACCTCTACAAGACGTCTCGCTGATCCAACAAACAGTTATTGTGCAGCATTTAATGAATGTAATGCCTGTATTTTTCTCCTCTTTATCAGCGGGCATTACGGATTGAAGCGGCTAATTGGATGTCAAACTCCACTGCATAAACTTTCACGACGGTCCTCCGAGAATCTTGTTCCACCAGCCAGTGCCAATTTTTTGCTTGACTTGGAATGGGCGGTAACAAATGTCGTGCGCGCGGTGGTAAACACAAGCAGGGCAGGGAAACCGCTCAAGAAACATTAGGTGTCTGTTCACAGCAGACAGAATAAGGTGGGAGGGGGCGGGGGACTGTCTCCAAGAGAAAAAATAAAGTAAAAGAAATGAAAGCTCAAACAGGAGAATTCTTTTTTTACTGTGTTTTGTTTTCGGGCAAAAGAATAAATCTGGAGATTCTCAGAACATTCTCCAGAGACGCTGTGGGTGTGATTTGAGAACACAGCAGGGGATCCTCCGCAGGACTCAGTGCAAGCGAGTGGGTGTGGTTGATGTGTGGTTGACCTTTCTTTCATGGGACAGATGCAAAAATGAGCAAAAAACAACAACAAATATCTCAGACATGCGCGTAAAAAAATACACAAGATGTCCAGATGCTGTCCGATGTCATGATAAACATTTGTGTACGAATGCGATGAATCAAGGCTTTAATTCCAGGTCACGACATATAATATATAATCCAGTACGTCTCATCAGCAACACTTTCATGCTCTTCTCGAAAATACATTCAAACAAAAGCAGAGAGTCGATTTCCTCATTATTGTGGAGTGGCTATTGATTTTTTTTTTCTCTTCTTCTTCTCTTCTGGATTTATATTCTGGTGTAAATTATGGGGATGGTGCATCTTAGACAAAGGTTTATTTTACCACAGGGACGCTCATTGCTCAACAAACAAACAAACTCAAGAGAAGCATAAAGAGTGTGCAGCCACAGATAGGTCAGACTGGATCTTCAGACCCTGAGCTGCACATATGAAAACGATGCAGCTCTTAGCAGCTTTATAATGGTGCCAGTTGCTTTACATCAGTGACATTGTGTGTTGTTGTTCCCTCGTTTTCATGTATTTCATATATTGGTTCGAAATAGCATCAGTGCCCCAAGGCCAAATAAAAAAAAAAGCCTGTTCATTGGATTTTAATATTTTTTTTGCAAAGGCATAATTTCACAATCCTGATAACAAATAACTCATATCCACTGATCCATATTCACGTACAGTAGAGGAGAGGGTGAATTACACTAACAGGCAGATTATTCAAATTACTAAACAAACAAATTGATCATGAGGGATAATTCCACGTGATTTCATGGGTCTCAGCCTCTCGTGTCGTCTCCTCCAACTCGACAAACAGAGATGACTTTCAAGCAGTACCACGGATAACAGATGAGAGCGTCTCTGGAATTCATCAGTTACAGTATCTCCCAAATCTAATTGTGTTTGAGGTTTATTCATGACCTCGCTACATGCAAATATCTCTGATGAGTGTGTGTCTGAACTCAGACGTGTGATCGCTTGGAGAACAATAAAGGAGCCGAGCTTTTTTTTGCACTTTCCTCTTTATTCAAATGTTGACCGATGTCTTCGGATCTCCTCTCAAAGTCATTTTATGAGGAGAATTAAACACACAATACGGGTCAATATTTAACAGTATTAACATTCTACAGGACTGGGTGTATTCATCATAATGCAGACAAACGATCTGCCCTGTGCGATTAAAAAACATGTTTGACCTTAAGGAGGAAACGGCAGGACTCACCATTATTGCATGTTTAAATTAGACTCAAGCGAGCACTGCATGTACCCATCAATCCCGAGCTCGACAAAGACACAAGAAGAATATTGATCCACATACTGGAAAGTCATCATATTTTGCCTTTCGGGTAACACTGACATGATAGGAAGCGACATAAAGGTGTTGTGGTCTCTATTCTGACTGTTTGATCCTCCCTATGGATCCTACTCGCTGGTGCATGTGAAGCTGGGGAGCATCAAAACATCTATTATCTAGACAGATTATCATCAGAGGCTTGCGGGAGGAGCTGGAGGCAATTCCATCCCACATTAGGAGAGAGGCGAGGTTCCCCACTGACAGGTTGTCAGCCAATTACAGGGCCGACTTGCAATAGCCGTTTTTATACATGAACTCCGGAGAATGTCAGGGCCCAATAGACCTTTCACATAAGAACAACGCAGCAGGAGATTCTCCGTTCAGATGCGTTTGAAACAACACAGATCTCCAGAGCGTTCAGGTGAGGGGCGGCGCAGCATGCAGAGGCAGGATGTAAAGTATTAATTCCGCTGTGGAGATCAGGTGTTTTTTATTCACAGCACATCAACACTCGGCCCTTAGCATCCAAAAACTCTCTTGACATTTTCATCGGTTTCTTCTAAGTGTACGGCATCGCTTTTTCATCTAAGATATTTGTAATATTTAATGTTTTATTCAGTTTTGCTTCTGTGGCACATTCGAAATGTCATCAGCACACCCACCTGCTCGCTGTGAATCCTCCCGAGGATCTCCTGCTGGTTTCTCACATGGCCTCAATCGGACTTTATCCTGGGGAGACTGGCAGGAGAAACTCCGAAGAAAGTCCGTGTCAGGAGAAGATCTGGAGTTCAGTGCATGTCTGAAAGCAGGAGAGAAAAAAAAAAGGTCACATTCACACCTCCAGACAATTTAAAGTCTCCAATTGACCTTACCCCAGTCTGAATGTCTTTGGGCTGTGGGAGGAAGCTGGAGTAAGCAGACATGGGGAGAATATACAAACTGCACACAAAAAGATCCTGGGTGAATCAGCATTAGAAGCAGGATCCTTCAGGCTGTGAGGCGACAGCGCAACAATGCCACCCAACATCCAAGCAGTAACCCAGACATAATTACTGTATTTAAATGTTATTAAATGGCAAAATTATAAAAGCAAGCAGCATGTATGGGGTTAAGAGACCTGCTCACATTCTCTGTCTCTAGTAGAAAGCATGTCACTACCACCATTACCATTTAGATCAATATCACACACACCAATTTGTCCACCAAGGCTGCTCCACACTGCTTATTTAAGTAAGATAATCTGTGTACTGTACCTTCCATTTCAATCAGTGGGTTATCGCAAGGCCCAACATGCTCCTCCTGGCTCTCCCTGTGTCTCATTATTCAGAGGAGAGCTGTGGCCTACAGATCAGGGAGTTTGAGGGAGTCGCAGTCAAGGCAATGGCTAACCTCAATGCATGACACCTTTTTTTTATTGGCAATTACACACCGTCTTTCCCTGGCTCCTACACTGACAGCGTGTACGTGTGTGTATTAAGGCGATTTAAAAAAGGGACAGAAATACACCAACCATATTATATACTAGCAGATGATTCTATAAGAGCAATATATTACACGTGTAATATATGGTGCACACACCACTGTGAATTATAATGGGTTCAATGTCTTACACTTACACCTGCCTTGAACACCAGCCTCTTTTATGAGGCATTCATATTGTTTTTGATTTTGATGTTGGTAATTCTGAGGCTTTAGGTGTGATCTCAGCGAGTGAGGCTTACACGCAGGCGGAGCTCAGCGCTGGCTCACTGGGCTCTGACAGGTTTTTAAGGCTCTCCTCCTGGATACAGCGAGGACGACAGGAAGTGCAGACAGAGCTGCTCCACATAAATCATCCCATCCAATCCCACCTGGGCCTCAGCCAGGACATTTGCATATTCAGATGAACCACTGAATTAAGGTGAGGTTTGTGATGTGAAGTCACCAAAGCGGATGCATTATGCATCGGTCCTGTGCATGTGCTTGAATTCATCATTATAATATTTGAAAAATAATGTAATTTATTGTTAAACATTTGCACTGGTGGAAGCCTTTGTTACCTTTGAAATACAAAGGGCACAGAAAAAAACGTTTGGTTTAGCGTCTTAGCTCCGTCTCTGCTTCTCTCTCCACCTTCCTCTTGCTGTGCGTCAGGGTCTCTGTTAGCACATTGTTTGTATGCACACAACCAATCCCACTATTTAGGCAACACATAAGAGAAGGATTTCATGAATGCAAAGAATATCGAATCCTGCCTCTGCCCTGTTTGCTTCAACTGAACAGAATCCTGCCTCTAGTGTGCGTTCTAATGCCTCAGGATGCTCTGGTCATTCATGGCCCCCTCTCATTTCTAAAGGCCGTGTGTTGTTGCTTACATGCATGACTCTTCCTGATGTTAATCTTCCACTTCAGCAGACATCTATAGACCTAGGGAGTGAGACAGATTGCTATCTGGGTTTGATTTCCACAATGTGGGTGGAAAGTGGCTGGCTGTGCCCTCCTGACCTGCTGCAGGTTTGGTTTTATGCTAAATCAATTAAAGGACCTGTCTTGGTATAAATGCACATGTATTCATTGGCAGTGGAACATGAGCATCTAAAAACGTTTTCAGACATGACCTGCGGGTAAAATCGGGAGAATTGGCTACGGAGGTTACCCAGAATCCAAATCCTCCGCATTATTCAGACGAGAGGTGGAGCAGCCGGGTGCAGCAGGCAGAGGCAGGAAGTGGCGTGTTAACTCCGCTGCGGAGATCACATGATTTTCTTGACAACATACAGACATAGTCGTCAGCTGTTATCACCACAAACTCTCTTGACATCTTCTACGTGTGTCACCACCTTTACACTGGGAGATATTTTTTTTCTTTTTGTAGAACCAGAGTTCAGTGCATGTCTGAAAGCAGCTATAGCTACACATCGGAGTCCTATGTTTTGATGCCTTTTTTGAGTATGGGAGGTTTAACCCAAGTTAAAAGATGGGTTTGGACTATATTCAATTGAGTCTCTCAGCGTGACCACAGAGTAGATAATAAATACAAATCGAATAGGGAACAAAATTCAAAAGTTAAAAAACAAAAAAACATTTCAAAGCATGAAGTGAGGCTGCAGTAGCCATTGTTTGCATGTTTCAGTAATTGTAACAGAAAAGCATCCGATTGGAAGATATAAACAGGCGTCAGGGGGCCTCCGGCCTGTAGGGGGCGTCCAAACCCCCAGCAACTGTGGCCCCATCCTTGCTTTGCTTATTTATTTATTTATTTAAAATAATATCAAACAAATGCATCATCCTCATGTGTTGAAATGAAAACAAAGAATGCGGACTTACTTTGTTTGCTGATAAGAATTATAACTAATAACTTCCACGGCTGAAACTTCTGCAGTCTTCAGGTGTGTGTCGTGATGACGACGTCAGCTCAGGTGTTCACCGCTAAACTTTTGCGTCAATGCCGCAAACCGGTAAAAAGACGCTTGTTGAAAACAGCGCAATAAACAAACGACGGCGCAACGGAGGAATGCTAGCGTTAGCAAAGCGCCCGGAGAGGAGGATGCTAACATGCTAGTGGAGGAGGAAGGTGCTAATGTTGCTAACGTTAGCCGAGCATCAGCGAGAGCCGGAGACAGACCGACACACACCTGCTCCACTGACCCGCCCTCACTGAAGCCTCACACCGGCCCACAGAGCACAGACACCCGCTGACAGGTGAGTCATCGGCTCAGCAGCCACACAAGTTATCTGTACTTATTTTTAAAATACTTAACCTATTAGGTTACTTTTATGTTAGGGTCTGTTTATTGTTCATATGGATAGACATAGATATTCTTTATTAAGGCTTCCTAGTTTATGAACAAATTGGTGTGTTGTGTGTCCTTCTGCAATGTGTTGCATGGCTGCTGTGTTGAGTACATATTGTATATCTGTAGAGTAAATATGACCATACTTGTCATCTGCATCTTTTAACATCTTTATCTCGTGCTCCTGCTCCTGTATCAGAGGAAGGTCGTGCTCAGTGTTGAATACTGTGTTTTGTTGCTTTGTGTTGCTTGCATGGCATATAAGCTTAAATGCTGTTATTGTGTTGTTTTCCTACTTTTCAGTATGGTAACATGTGACAGGTGAAATATATTATCATGTATTACATGTTATACGGTGAATTGTATGAATTGATCACTGTGTGTGTGTGTGTGTGTGTGTGTGTGTGTGTGTGTGTGGAGGTGGTGCAACATGTGCTTGTTTTCGTCAGTTCCACACTGTGGACTTGTGATGATACTGTTGCTGCTGACCCAGGAAGCTGTTGTTGTTATCACGTGGTGTAAATCCTGTATGGTGGCATAAATCTACATGTGTGTTGATATTGTCCTTCAGGTCGAGATCATAGCCTGTCAGTGTGGATCCTGAATAAGATCCAAGTGTTTCAAGTGACGCGTGCAAATAGCCTCCACGTGAGAACCTATGATTCTCTTGAATAATAATCTGGTCTTGCATAAGCGTGTTTAAAGTGTTGAAATGCTACAAACAAAGTTTCACTGCAAGATGGTCCTAGCAGAGGCTGGTAACATTTGGATGTAATTTTCAACACTTTCTTCATTGTGGAAAATGAAAAGACTGCATCAAAACTCAGCGCTGGGAAGGGAGGAGATGAGAGGAAAAGAGAGAGAGAGAGATTAGAGAGGAAGAGCCCATGCCCTCAACCCCCCCATCATCTTGGCTTCCTCCAATGTAAAATTTTGTATTATTCAATTTTAGTTTTTTTTCCTTGTTTAGTAACGGCAGGAACGGCATTACAATCCCCATTCCTGTGAATTTGTAAATCGCAAGATGTCAGAGGCCAAAAATATCTGAAACCACAGTTTAAATCTTTACGATGTGATTAAACAGCTTATTATTATTATTATTTTATCCACCGTGTAAAATCTTCATCTTAGAAGTAACTACTTCCCCCAAGGGAAGAAATCTCACTCTGAGTTGAACTCAAAAGTTGGCGAGACTTTCTTTTTCAAGTGTTCTCCCTTCAGAGTTCAGATAACAGCTTTTACACCAGCATAAAGGAAACCAGCCAAAAGGGTCAGCACACCAAAGTGTGTTTGAACCACACCAAACAAGTCGGGTGGTGTAAAAAAACACCAAGTCTTTGATCTAAATGTATTCAATTCCTTTTATATTATATGTTGTATTTATTGTGTTTATCCGTGCAAGGAATATGTAAAGTAGGTTTTCAAAAGTGCAACACAAATGCCTTCCGTCTTTAGACTTGTACTTGTATAAACAAGAAATACGACTTGTGGAAGGATATCAATCTCCCCTCCCTTTTCGAAACGCCTCAGAAAACTGTACGTCTTCAACCCTCACTTACCCTCATTCACACTGCAGGGATAGTAAAACTGAAATAAGTTAGTGCTTCGCCTGCTGTGCTGGGACCCCTCGTAAAATGCTTTGAATACTGTGGAAAATCTGAGTGTACAGCAGTTGGATGAAAGGGAAATGTTGGCTGTTAACCCGGTGTTTAACAAGGCTCTGTGGGCCCTTAACTTTGAGCACTTCGGGTTTTTTTGGCCATGTCACTGTAAGCTCTGTATGTCAACGAATGACAACACCGGAGCACATCCCTGAATTTGCACAGTGCATGTTGAAATTTGTAGCTCAGGGGTAATAGATGCTGAATTTCAGCAGCGTAGGATCGTAGGAGTTTTGGAGTCTGGTGAATTTTTTTTTCTCCTGCCCAGATATTCAGTTTTGCTAACTGTAATAACCCTGTTGTTTAATGTAGCTTCACTCAGTCGTATTGTGATAGAATTCGGTTGACAGCCTGGTCTAAGAGGTAGATGACCTTTTTGGATAAACTCAACAGGAGGTGTGATTAAATTTAACTCTCTCCTTCAGTTTGATTTTACATCAAATGGTTCTCAAGCCTTGAAACCAGACTCATAACACAGAAAAAAGCTGCAGTCCTGCATGGCTTTTGAGACGATTGAGCATTTCCCATCACCTGAGTTTTTACTTCCTGTATTTTAAGGATAAAGAGAGATATGCAGACGAATCAAACTTTAAACAATGTCAGCAGGGAATATGTTTGCTAATTTCTCAAACACTGCCTGTACACAAGCAGCAAAACAAGTAAACCTGTGCCGAAGTGTTCTGCTTTCCTAGGATCTAGAAAATTGCGTTGTTTGTGTCTGTGTAATTATCGTCTCCCTGTGAGTGATTGCATTTTTTTGCTGTCACGAGTGAAAATATCTGGCAGAAATAACTCGCACGGAAACAAAGAACAAAGCAAAGCTTTTATTCGAGACTTGAGTTTAAGCTCCGAATGAAAGAAGGATAGAAATAAATTGTTTCATAGAAAAGCCTCTCCACTGCCATAGCATGTCTATCAAGGGCCCTGATAATTAATTTTTTGCCTCACAAATCTCATTAGTGCATAATGAGGGAACAAGTCCTATTAGAACGACATGAGTGAGACTGTTATCATCTAAGATGTATTATAGGCCCTGGGCAGAGTGACAGGTTCACCTCTGCTTTCAGGACAACTTCTCACTATCAGATTTTGTTGGACCTCGGCTGTGATTCAACAGATATCTACTGGTTCTTATCAGGCTTTTCATTAAGAGATGATCGGATACCATCAAGAGATACTGCGTAACGATCCGATACCAGTGGATTTTAGAAAATACTACATACTTTAACAGCTGGATGCTACTAATCCTGTAGGAAGTAATGATTGTGTTCATTGTTGAATGACAAAACAAATACATACAGAGAATGAATGCCATAGAACTTCTTTTATTTTCTAGTTTGGCACCCGTAACAAAAATTTAACACAAATATAGAAATACAGGAATACACAACACCCCTTGAAACTGAATTCTTGCATCTGGTGTATGTCACTGTTTCACTTGTGGGACTTTCCAGTATGAAATATTGCCAAATTGCTGATATGTTTGCTACACTACCAGTAATCACTTGTCTTTGTCACTCTAAAAACAGGCACTTGCCAGTAGCAGTGCAGCACAACTGCTGTTTTGGAGCGACAAAAAAGAAGCGATTACTTGGAAAAGAAGCTTGCAGTTTTATTTGGGTGGACAAATAAACTTTAGACACGTTGTATCGGAGCAGTACTTAGATTTGCATATTCTCTAATGCGCGGTTTTTTGGCAGTATCGCAGGCATTTTGGATGCTGGTATCAGTATCGGAGCATCCCTGTGTTTATTTTAACAGCATGACATGAGTTGTGTAGTGAGGTCAGAAGCTGCATTATGAGTGTCATGGCAGATGAATCTTCTTTCATCCCTGGAAAGTTGGAAAATATTATTTTTGCAAATGCCCCCTCTCTCCGGCTTTCTCGTTTTTGCGACTCTACAAATTACAGGCTCCAGCAATGCCTCGGGTCTCTCATTCCCCCGCTCCTCTACAAAATAAGATACTATGATGAATGTGGCAGTAAATATCATTACACAAGTAGATCAGTGGTCTGCTTCAGGGCATTGCTTTGGCACTTACGCTGCTAATATCAAAGAGTTTTATATCAAGAGGGTTTACATAATTATCATGCAGCCGGCATTGTCATCCAATAATACATCAAAGGGTATGAAAAAGCAAAACTCCTCATAGATCTTAATTTACGAGTGTTGAATTGTTAATTTCATTAGGTAATTTCTACTCCACTCGCTCTATATACACTTGTGGCGGATGCTAATTTCCTGAAGAGGCAAACACCATCACGTACAATTTTTAGAAATCCAATAAAAATCTTGATTGTTCTGGGCTTTGTGAATAAATTGACCAGGCCTTTAAAATGTGGAGCGCATTATGTTGAAAACAGCACGCAGATGACATGATAGTCCCTGAAATTAGTTAATACTTCTGGGGATGATGTGCCAATCATGAACTAATTAGACTAAATCTGATCTTTCCTGCTGAAGAATTATCATAAATTTAGCTTCTATATTTCTTCCCATGCACTTCCCCACATGTAAAGTTCCTGAGTTTAGTCACCACTGTTAAATCCCATCACAACTCTAAAGTCCTATCTCTCACGAGCAGATAGAGACACTGGCGCAGATTAGCCCCAGAGATTTCAGGGGTTTGATTTATTGTCTTTGAGGCAGTGGCATTGAACACAGTAGGGGTTCCTCTCTCACAGTATGCCGTGAATACAATAGCTGGCTCACATACTTTATACAGGCATAAGCAGGCCCATGCATCCCCATCACACACACATAAACACATGCCAAGCACTATTGTGGCCCAGATGTCCTCCTTCTCATTAGCATCTTTATAAATACTGGTTTTTTTTCAATCAAAAAGTAGTTTTTTTCCCCCCAAGTCTCTTTCCAATGTCATCTGCAATGTTGAACGTGACGTATTGAACATTTCGCCTTGTTACCTCCGCCGAGGAGATAATGTTTTCATTGCCGTTTGTTTGTTTGTCTGTCTGTCTGGGAGCAGGATTACTCAAAAACTACCCCTCCAGTAAATTTGGATGTGTTTGCATTGGCTTTCAGTGTTTGTCTTGCTCTGGAAGTGATCCTTTCTCTGCCACTATCTTTGGTATATGAATTCTGCTGTGCACTTGAGTTAGAATGAATTTTAAAATGATGTACTTACAGTTATTATTCTCTGTGTGAGTTGCCCTAAGCACACGCGTTGCTAGTAGTGTTTCTTTAAGAATGGAAATGTAGGGCAGCCTGACGGTTAATCCAACACTTCCTATACTATCTCTGCATTACCTTGAAATCGATAGACAGTACACAACAGACTGAATGGATCTTAACCTGGAAATGAACCTCGATGTTGAGCATTGTAAATCTTCACTTCACTTCACTGACATTGGGTCAAAGCACAGAGCTGCCAGCATGACTGTAGACTATTTAGTTTTCTTAGCAAAGCTGCTATTATTTGTATTGTGCAGAAAGTAAGTGTCTAGTTATGGTAGCGATAGAAACTGAAGCGATACTGCAGAATCAAGTTAGGCACATATGATTTTGTATTAAAGTGTATTACAAAGGCTGACAATTATGTTAATTACATCTGATAATTGTCCTTCTGGCAACATTTCTTTGTGAAGGTGTGATATTAGATCTTTTTTTAGCAATACAGATCTTTGGCTTCCAGTCTTCAGATGCACTATATCATTGTGTTTTTCAATAATGCAGCGAAAGGGAAAGTTGTCAGGCTAAAAATCATCTAAAAATGAGCCACATGGGTTTTATACACTTATGTTTTCAGTTTGGATTGATTCACTGGTATTTTTGATATCCTTTAAACATGTTAAAATCACAACTGGATTTAGTAATTTGTGAGCTCTAATTTATTCATAATGTATTTATTCATAATGCAGTTTCCTCTCTCTGAAACTAACGGGGTTTCTAAATATAGACCCGAGAATCTCAGTCCACATCGTGACAATCTTTGGTCTCTCAGTGCTCCAGGCAGGTTTGCTCATGAACCGTGACTGTGAGCTTGGTTGATGTGTGCTGCAGGGGCGAGAGAAGCTGGATCCAAGTAAAAAAAAAAAAAGAAAGATGAACAGATGAGCTGCTATCACACCTGGGTGAATGAAATGGACAGCAGTGTGTTGTTTTGTGTGACCGGACCAAGTTACAAAAACATGTAAAGGGATAAACACGTTTGTCCTCTATTGTTCTTGTGCCTACTGCAGCGGGGCTCAGTTGTAATGAATTTCTGGCCCCAGCAGCTGAAAATGCTCCAAGCCTTGGGTGAATGGTTCAGTGCACAGTCAGTACACCCGAGCTGGAATGAGTGGACATGAACTTAGCCCAGCGTGGGAGTGGAAAGGAAATTGACCGTCCACGACAACAGCGATCCGAGCCGTCACGTTGTCAAGTGACCTTGAAACGATCTTTGATGCACAGATGAAGATGCAGAGTAAAACCGCACACAAGAAACGCTTTCACTGTCGATTCCTGAGCTCACTCGACACGTTTGGGTTCGGCCCAGTGTGCTGTGAGACTGTCGTGTCTCGAATGCCTGAAAGAGCCAGTTGCTGACATTTTCCTGAAGTTTCCATCATGCTCACAAGATGGAGGCTGCTCAAAGAAATGCATGGGTTCCTCTAACTTTCTTTTTCTTATTGTTCCGTTGAAACTACTGAAGAAAAGACCATAACAAAAAGATCTCTGACAATTATGGAGATTTCACCCTCCTATCTGGATAAATATCTCCTCCATCTCTGCCTTGGTATGCGATACGGTTTTCATACAATTTCCGATTTTGTATTGAATATTTTCATTGAAAGAAACCTTTTGACGAAATAGGTGTAATGCTGTTGGCGGGGGACAACAAAAGAACAACAGCTCCATACACATCTAACTTCATCATCATATTATTAATATCGTATAGACTCAGAAAGGCTGTGAATATGCAGTAGTGCAGTGCCTCTCCTTCTTTCCACTTTGCCAATACGATGCAGCCGAGCCTGAAATTACATATTATACAGTGTCTGCCTATAGAAAGGCTGAAAATATTCATATAAATGAGAAGAGGTCGGCCTCGTTAGGGCGATAACAACCTTAGGGCGTGAGGATGTGAGCAGATTAATTGTGTCAGTTGATTCTGTCTTGTTGTGCAAATGCAGGGTGGAGCAGGAGCTGGTATTTGATTCGAGCTGAACCTTTAGAATAAATAGGGACTGTATGGCAGTGCCAAACTCGAGGGATCTCAAAGCAAGACACCAAATAGAGTAAGACCTCCTTTTGTTTTCACTGCACAGTCATTATACCAAAACCTCTCAACCCTGAAAGACTGACAGGAACAGTGTTGGCGAGGGAAAATGCTGCTGAATCATCAGAGAAAAGTGCAGAAATAGTCAGTAGCAAAGTTTTCGCTGGTGTAGTCAGAACTAGAACCATCCATCTCATTAAAGGATCTTAAAGCTACAGAAAGTAAAAGCACCTTTTTATATCAAATCATAAGTGCTGAAAGCTGCTTTCTCTCATCTTTTCGCCCCTTCACACCGTATGTCCCGTGCAGCTTGTTCCTCTTATTGCTTATTTGCTCAGAAAATAAAGAGCAACACCAAATAATCTTTTATGTGCGTATCCTGTAGCTAAAAGTGTTTTATGAAAAAGAAATACACTAATCACTTTGGCTTTTACAAAATGCAGTTTTTTTTTTTTTATCAGTTATGAGATGATGCCAGTCTGAGCTGAGAGGGAGGAAGAGGCAAACACAAGCCGAACTGAACGACAGAGATGTAACAAAAATAGCTGTCAAAGAGTTTCACAGTGCAAAAAATCTATTATATACACAGTATCTGCTCATATTTACATGGATATGAACATACAAAATATACAGAATCTGTCCCCCCGAACCCAACAGGATTGATAATGTCTTACAGTGTGCAACACATCCAAGGCAAATCAAGAGAAAGATGAATTTCATAGCAAAATAAATAGTATACTTTAACATTTCACATGAGAATTTGTGTAACGCACTAAAATCTACTCTGCCATCATAGGATGATGATATAATTCGCTCATATTGATTGTCACTCTCCATTTCTTCCTTGCGCGTGGCTAGCAACAGCAAATTAACTGAAATATAATATTGCAAAAGATCCAGATGTCTGTTTTATTCAAGAGGCTTCTGGGGAACTGCAAAGTGAAGCAGTTAATAAATGTTTATTAATAAACCAATGCATTAAAGTGTGATCTTGTTTTTCCTACATTCCGTGTAAATCTAAATCAGAGCCCTGTTCTACACTGTTAAAAATGGACTCGCCTCTTAGGGCCACTCTAGAGATCCATTGATATAAATTTTCAACTGTACTTCATTATTAAAATCCAAAATATCTCCTTGTACAAATCTTTAAAATCTTCAGATGAACAGTGACCAGGGATTCAACAGATCGTAGACTAACAGCACTCGAATAAAATAAAATTCAGAGAGTCAAATTAGGGCTTAGCAAATAATTGAAAAGGAAAAGTGCAGTCATTTTCTATATTTTTGTTATTGTCTAATGCAACGATAAAAAGACTAAAGTTCAAAATGAAACTCCAAATAAAGGCTCATATAAGCTGCCTTTACGTATGAAAAGAGACACGTGTGTTTCAGACGATGTAGCTGTCACTGCTCACATGCTTCTATGCGTCGTTTAATAACAAACACGGTGGAGGAGGTTGTCCCTGTGCCTGACAAAGTAACATATTGATGCCTGTAGATTTCATAGCAGCTTGAAGTCTCGCTCCAAAAAATTCAGCAAATTGTTGAAATTTCGTCCTCGTCTCTTCCGGTCATCTTTCCAACTATTGGCTACAGCGCCCCCCATGATTTCCTGTGGCAGTGCTCTGTTTCGCCTGGATTCGTAAGCTCTCATGAGACGTGTGCACAAATATGGACAAAATGAATGCAGAGCAAGGACATCGTGTCCCCGTTTACGTTTCGAACCTAAATGAGCCTTAACAAGTTACGTTAATGTTTAAAAGAAGTCTAGTAATATATTCCTCCGATTCACAGAGTTAGTTTTTGTCAAGAAGCTATTCAAAAAACATCCGTTAGCCACGCTGTTGTACTTGGTGCACATGGGTAGTATTTTAGTCCTATTTGATTCATGTTTCCTATCAACTTAATTGCCCTGCCATTTTATTTTAAACCTAAACATTGAGGTTGTCAGTATGAATAGGTTTGATGCTGTGTCAGAAACAGAACAGGGAGGTTAGAGCGTGTTTGTCATGGGATTTGTTGACTGTAACAAATATATATCATCTGTCTTTCCTTTTAAAATGTTCCCTTTGTGTGTCTTTTACAAAGAGTTGATTTAACTTTTTTTTACAGCCCTGTAAAAAAGAGAGCCCACATTTTCAGTTGAAGAGTTGAAAACAAATCACAGTAGTGAGCCAGCTGGAGGCTTTGTTTGCTATTGGCTTTGTTCTGTCGGATAATTAATATTCTTCTCTGGCTGATTTTAAATGTCTGTTATTGAATATGTGTTTAGAATCTTACTGGGCTTTTGTAGATAAATGCATGATACATCTTTTATTAGAGTTTAAAAAGAACTGACGATTTTGAAGATGTTGTGTTAGGGTTAGGAGAATTCACTGTAGTCCTTAGTTTATATTCACATTTAAATGCAGGATTCTTAACTTTCATCCTCCAAAATGACAACAAATCAACAATGACATGACATAGAAGTTATATGAATGTGTATAGGACACATTCATGTTTTTGGAAAGTGAAATGTGCCTTTATGACAACAAGAGCGTTCACCGTTTTATCTTTTCTCCTCTGTTTCTTTTGCCCTGGATGCTCATTCATACAAAATGCTACAAATTTCATGAATAAATATGCACAGAGGAAAGAATTTCACATTTTCAACAAGCAGAAGATTGATTAAAGGCATCCTGAACGTGACAAAAAGATGATCGAGAATAAGTTCAAACAGAGCAGCCTCCATGCTTGAGAGAAACTGCGTCTTTGTCAGAGTCATTGGCACAACCTATAGCATCATAGACTTATAACAGTGAAACAACTCTTGTGGCTGTTAAACATAAAGATAAACGTTTTTTTTTTCTCTCTCTATTTTTGTGTGTATGTGTGCATTTAGCTTATTTAGCGTTTCAGCCCTGTGATGTTCGGCATCGGCACAAGTACAGCAACTGCAAAACAACAAAGCAGTCGGGAGTGCAGCATCACAGGACAAACACGAAGCACGTACGGAGGAACCGGCGAGAATCAAATGTTCATAGAAAACAAAAATAAAATCTTTTCAAAACATTGAAACACTTTTCCAAATAAAACATAGTGAACATACATTATGTACACAATTCCAGAGCACAGAGTTTTTTTTTTTTTTTTATAAGGTTTGTAATACTGGTGGGTGGGTGTGTGTGTGTGTGTGTCCTTTCCGTCAGGGTACCACATCTGTGCTCATCTGGACAGTACACCTCTTCATAGCTGACCAACATACAGTACCCTTTGGTATAGGTGAGGTTTGGAAGGATTCTCCTTCACCATCAACATCATCATCATCAACACATCATAATTCATTCACCGTTTAGTCACATAACTGGTGTGATCGCTACCATTACATTCAGCTCCATCATCTCAAACAGATCCCACACGGTCCCCTCCCTGCTGTCGTCCCAGTCACAGTTATTTCCATCTCCACACCAGCACAAGCCTCCGTTACTGTGAGCGCGCTCACACAGTTAGCAGCTTTAGGAAGTGGCGCGTGTCAAAAGGGGCTCTTGTCTCGTGCCACAAGTTCTCAACATCAAAGTTCTCAAAAAAAGTCAAAGTGTCAGTTTCATAGCTTGTCCATCTCCGTCTCAATGAGTTCTTTATGTCCAGACCCGTATTTTCACCCTGGGCTGAATAAACCAGAATTAGCCTCTGAGATTTAATCACTGAGATATGGTGGGAAAACTGGATGAATTTTCCGTCCTTACTGTACATCTCTGTTTCTCTGTTGCTCTTCCTTGACTCTTCCCACTGCTACACTCTTTATCCTCAGTGTGGCTCATGCGTATGTATCCCCTGTTTTCAGCTTCTCCAGCTCGGAGTCCTCCATGTGGCGGCCGTTCAAGTATTCGCTGTTGCAGTCGTGGTTGTACATGAAG
The DNA here is from genome assembly GCF_022539355.2 of Hippoglossus stenolepis. Classification (NCBI taxonomy): domain Eukaryota; kingdom Metazoa; phylum Chordata; class Actinopteri; order Pleuronectiformes; family Pleuronectidae; genus Hippoglossus; species Hippoglossus stenolepis. The sequence continues at coordinate 12,567,271 of NC_061499.1, forward strand.
GCAGGTACCTCGCTGATGGAGGTGGCCGTGTAGGACGTGGAGCGCATCGAGCAGTGGTCCTTTCGTCTCTGACCCCACTGGGTCTTATACTGCATCCACTGTCTCTTTAGAGTTGCTTGCACCTGGACCACAACATGCACAGGAAAAGGAGAGTTTAGCGTCGTGGTGAGAATACTTGAGTTTTTGGAAGAAAGTGGCCCTAGTGTGGGAGTCAGGCTCAGTAATGTGTCATCGAAAAAGCCATTTTTTTGTTGGCTGCATCTGAATAAAAATACTCTGGCAATTTCGTCAGCCTCATTGAACCGTGTAACTGTTTACCTTTTAGGTTTTGCACACCCCTTAAACTCACTTTGTCAAAGTAACACAAAGATTCCTCCCGTTTTCCTAATTCGTTTTTTTTATCTACTGTGAACACAAAATGATGCCACTAGAGGTCTGCATGCAGTTGCATTGCAGTGGGAGTAGGACAGGGCCCACGTAAACACCATCTTGTGACAATATTAGTGCAAGCTTTAATTGTTGCAGCATGTGTGGATTCAATCACATTAACCGATGCCAGTAGGGAAATGTAAACGCCAAAGTCACATTTCCTGCAGTGTGGCCAAGCTGTGCATGTGGCCAGATCATCACCTGTTTTAAAGGGAACACGCATGTTATCATTATGGAGCTGTAAATCATGTATTTATATGTGACACATAATCTCCCACATCTGTCACTCATAGCCAACGGCTCTCAGGCTGTTTTTAAATTATCAGTGAAATATCTACAGTTTGTCCTCAGTCTGTGATTTCAGGATTGTGGAAATCATAAAAGTTTGCACCATGATTGTGCAAGAGAGGTAAATCAATGTGACATCTTTTTATCTCTGTTTTTTAATGGTTGATAGGGCTCGACTGACTTGTCAGTTGGTTGATAAGAATCGTTTGATATGAGCATTTCACAGTATTGGCATCAGCGTTTGTTTGAACCAACATAAAAACTTTGATTTTAATCTTTGATCTATTTTACTTCATATATCAGCTGATATATCATTACCAGAAATCCCTAAGATTGGAATGGGCATTGGCCTCCAAAAATTCTCATCAGTCAGCCCCTAAGTAGTTACTCCCTAAAGTGATTTGTTTTTGTTTTTACAAATTATTAATTAAACTCCCTGACACAAAATTCAACTGGCATGTATACCAAGTATACCACCAAAAATGATTAATACTTGAGGATGTCTGTACTTGAAAGAAAAATGCAGTATATATGTTTTAAGACAAATTGTATTGGCTTTCAAATCCCTCCCTAAAGATCGTTGTCCTTTCTAGAGTCGAGTAAACTTCAGACTCAAAATCAATAAATTCAAATACTTGGGCGATCTCCAGAGAATTCCCAATTTCACACACCTCATAGATGGATGATGCTACTGTCAGATGGAGCTAGTTTCCTATTGTATCCAGCCCGTTTTTTTTCCAGGCTCCAGATTCATTTGTAATGGACGTATGTTTGAGCCCAGAATGTCACTTTATTCTTTTAAGAGTATTGTATCAATTTTTGGTGGTTTTTATAAAGGTCAACTTACATGGTACTCTGGGTGCAGTTCACTCATGGAGCAATAAACCTGCTCATTGCTTATGACATTAAGTGCGTGACGTCAAACTCCATCAGGCAAAAATATTTTCACATTTAGTTTTTCAGGTCAGATCTTCTGACATCCCACCTGTACCGTATCTGAATGTCAAACACCGACTCGAATTGTTTTTTGACAGTAAATAAAAAGTTGTAACTTCTACATCTGTCGTTATTGCGGTTGTTCGCAGGTTATAAAGCATCGTGCTGCTCGTTACTTTGAAGCAGCGCCGCGGCAGTAAAAGCTGAAGGGTCACGTCAGGTGAGGAGTAAGACACAGTTTATAAACGGCTGTGTGGTTTCCAAGTCCAGCTGGAAATTGACTCTCCTTTCAAGTCCTCCCGTCGGCCTCTCTGAGTCTGTCTGCCGCCGTCTGACTGCAAGCATCCTTCACTTGGTTCAGACACATCTCAAAGCAAATAAAAAAAGATTTTCATTAAAACCCCGCGTCTGGGGTTAATGGTGTTAGCGAGACCTTTGGGCTCCGCGGACTCATTGTGTGACAGATGCTTTCAAGCTCGAGGTCGCCACAAAGCCGGGCAACGACAATACACGCTGTTCGGCTGAATTAGGGATTTTTAGCCGGTTGTTAGACTCCATGGCAGTGTGAATAGCAGAGATCAAGCAATTACTGCACCGCTATTACTCTGTGTTAAAACTAATATGCTTTTGTAAAAGTAAAAAATTAAGCAGCGGAAATATTTATACGGATAATGATGTAGTTTTGAGGTATTTATTTCCATGGGAAGAAAACAGGCCAGAGATGCATAAACAGAGCGAGAGGAGCATATTTAAATACTCAGCATGAGGTGTCTGGCACGGAGGAACTAGCCATCTACTGTGGGGTTGTGTTTGTCACATTCAGCCTGGAAAATAGGTCAGGCATTAGCTCATACACAGGCAGCAGGAGCACACCAGCATCTTCTTAAACGATGTAAACAATTTGCGAATAAACAATGCTTAGCGCGCACTGTATTCTTTAAGGGCGAGCCCAATTTTCCTGGGACACGCAGGGTCAACAAACGCACAAACTGTCACGCGGGGATGAGAGGGTCTCTTTGCTTCGCCCGCATAATGACCAATTCAGCTCCCTTAATCAGGACACGGGCTTCTGGGGCTGGGTTCAATTCTGGTTTTTGATTTCAAGGCCAAACTGCACAGACCTGCCTTGTTTGTTCAATGGCCCCATTGTGGTGTTAGGTCAGTGAGACAAACAGCTCTCATGCTGTATTTGTGATATCAAGCAAGACGTTCTACATGGAAGCTGCGCTTTGGTCTCATTATAACAATTAGTGTCATCATTTATATCATTAGATCAGTGTGCTATGTCACAGAATAAAATTATTAACATTACACTGCAAGAAAATAGCAGCTCTACTCGCGGATTTTTAAGAATATCAACTCTTGTTTAGCTAATCAGTCAATAGTGTGGAATAGATTAGTCGATCAACAGAAAACGAGCGACCACATTTCTCATAGTTAATTACTCATTAATCAAGGACAAAATGTCAAATGTCCAATGTTTACAGCATCTCAAATGTGAATATTTTTTTGTATCTGGTTTTTCCCTTTTCACCTCCACCGAGAAGGTTTTGTTTTCACCTGTGTATCTTTGTTTGTTGGTTTATTTGTTAGCAGGATTACGCAAAAAAAAACCTTTGAATACTCCACTGAAGGCCGTTTCTGTTTGTGACTATATTTAGACAATTAGTACTTTCACCTCTAAGCAGCCAGCCGAGCTCTGTCCAAAGCAACTCTAAAGGTTAATAGTTCATTCATATATTATAGGTGTCCTTGTAAATGGATTTGATTTCCTTGGGACAAAGTCAGTTAAATTATTCCTCTAAAAATATTGTATCATGAAAAAGTTACATTTTTGGGAGCATGTGTGACATTATGATTTACTTCCTTAATGACGTGTGTTCCTTTAACTGCAAATTGTGTTATTGTGTGGTGGCAGCCACATTGGTAATGTGTAAATACATGAACAGTGCTTACCTCTCCATTGAAGAAGCAGAATATTGTTGCCACCAGTAAACCCTTGAAAAAATAAGCAAAATTACACAAACTTTAAAATATACTTCTCCACTTAAATAATTAAATACTTATAAATAAAAACCAGAAGAGTATCAGGGAGCAAAGTAATCTCTTTCTAATGAATGAATAAACTGAGTGGACTGCAAATTTCATGGGCTGCTTGCCTTGTTGTTTAATAAGGTGCTTACATGGTAGTTAGATAAACTTAATGGAGTGACTAACTGGTTCCTTAAAACGAAATTCAGCAGTGAGTCACAATAATCAATCACAACCATCACGAGGCAGAGAACAAGGTCCCGTGGTTTGAAAGTTTCAACAGTGCCAAATGGCTAAATCCCACATTTGACAGGGCCCGAAAGGTATGAACAAATGAGAAAAATATGTATGTATTTCTTTTCCCCTGCATACTGTGGGTTCTGGTCCTCTAATATTTATTTGGTGTGGCAAAGACATGCAAAGTGCTTGAAACCCACAGAGAGGCAGCAGCGAAAGCAACATTCTTCTATTTGTTGCAGAGTTACCTTCGAACTGAGCCCCATACCTGACACTTTCATGGAAACCCTGATTAGTTTTGTGCCTGCCTGCAGCTAAGTACCCACCTGGTAATGCATGAGTATGTGCATGATGTACTCGTAGACCTCCCCCGCCAGCCGGTTCTCTGGCCTCCAGGGGAAAACGACAAACTGTATTCCCAGCAGGGGCACCAGGATCAGGGTGGCTCTCACCGCTTTCATGTACATGTTGGACTCTGCCCGGTGCGTGTCTCTCAATTTTGTCACCAACACTCTTATGATATTTAGTAAGAAGAAGAGGTTCACCTGAAAGATAAAAAACAAAACTGGCTAAGAAGTAAATCTTTCACCAAAATTGCAGAAATTATGCTGAGACAGAGGATGAGCAGACTTACAAGAAGCGCTGCCACTATAGGACCATGGACCGCGTAGAGCAGATGGGTTTCCACACTCATCCAACAGCTACAGAAGGAAAAACACGTCTGTCAGTGCTGTCGGCCTCCCAAAATACACACGCACATGAACGGCTCTGCTGCACGCTCTCACTCACTGCCACATCCAGCCGAGCACATGTGTAAACGTCTCCTGTTTATTTGCAGAATTCTGGAACATTACTCACTTGTCATCAAAATACTTTTTCCTTGCCACGGCGTGGATGGATGCAGGGACTAGTGGAAAGCCTTGGGCAGGAGGAAAGAGACGGCAACCATATGAGGTCTTGAGTGAACTTTGTGAAATTCATTTGTCATTTATGTAACAGTAAAAGTGTGGTTAGCTTAGTCAGTAGAGTGTTGGTCTTTAACTTCCTCATCTGACAAATGATGAATATTGTTGCAATTATTCTCAGATGTGGAGCAACTTTCTCATCCTCATTTATACAAACTGAATAATTTCCTAAAGCAAGCCTGCCAATTTTGAAATCCACACCCTATAATGAAAACCAAACCAAACACTATATACTAACACATGAATCCATGTACAGTTCATTTGCAGACGCTGCTGGGGCCTTTCAGCATATCGGCCACAGATGGACCTGACAAACTGGCTTCACTCCATCCACACACACACACACACACACACAGACAGAGTCCTGAAGGTTATCCACCCATTTTTAATGATGAGCATCCATTTAGTTCCATCGTCTGCTTGTTTGACAGCCTGCACTCATTATTCCTGTCCTGAGCAAGGTGAAAAACAGGACACGCGCCGCACTAAGCGACAGGAGGGACAATAAAGCCGTCAGCACGTCCGGGTTGACGAGCTGTACGAGCGCTGCGTGGTTATGAGTAAATGGTGGCAGCTGGATTGTGTCCCCTCTTGTTGAAATGCAACGCTCGGTTTTCAAGCTGTGATTTGAGTCCAACATGGATGTGGAAAGGAAAACAGAAGAAATCAGCGTTTTGATCAAGTACAGACGACTCACCCCAGCCCAGGAGGTAGTACCAGTGCAGATGCTGCTCCTCTGCAAACACAGCCACCACGATGAGTGTGTGCAGGTAGATGCCCTCACACAGCATCCAGAAGTAATTGCAGCCCAGCATGTACATGTGGAAGAAGTGTAACACCTTACAGCCGACCTGCAGTGACAGCCCAAACAGAAACGGTTATTTTGTTTAATTTTGACTTTTTTACACTGATTGATTCCGATTAAGATGATGCGATTTAAGTAACCATGACATCATCTCAGCAGGAGACAAGAACAGAGCCGAGCAGATATTTCACTAAATCATGAGCCAGTGTAATGCTCCTAAGGCTGAGATGATGTTTACTCATTTACCCCCTCTGGATGTGAGCCGAGATGGAAATGAAGCTTTGTATTTGAAATGCTTTTTGATTGTGTTGGTCTTACTTTTCACAAAGAAGTTAAAAACAAGGCAACTTTCTGAAAGTGCATATTAGTACAGTGCTATACCATTTTCTGTGTATGAATCCACCAGAGTGCGGCAACATATCAACACGTCTCGTTGTGTTTTCTGTTGCTTTGATTGACTCGTTATTATAATTTCTTAAAGGAGACTATTATTGTCAATCTTATCTAACCAACGCCTGCTGTCATTACCAAGACACTTATGGGTGTTCCATGAGCTGTAATTCCTCAGATAGCTGCCAAACAATGGCTTCAATGAACCTGACTATCCCCGGAGTCTTATCCAAAAAGTCTGAAAAACTTTTCCCATAAAAGGTAGCAGTTTGTCAGTGGCATATTTTGATGTCGGCCCTGTTGGTGATTTAGGGACCATTGTTGTATATCTTTGGATATTAGTTACGCAGACGTGTTTTTGAAACATTTTTGACAGGCATCTCTGCGGGTTCTGTCAGCTCTGATGAGGGCTGTTTGCTTTTCCCAGTTCTGAGAGCTTGCAGCAAGTCATCGAGAATTTCATGAAAACTGCTGCAAAACAATAAGGATTATTTTCAGTCTAACTTCTCAGACAAATCAAATTCATACTGCAAAGCACATTTTGATTGTTCTATATAGTATCATTAAAAAAAAAAACCAATATGTTCCTTTCTTGGATTCCAATGCTTCCCACTGGTTTTGATGATTTGGCACACAGCCGGTCTAATTCATATGTTCCTGGCTGTTTTTCCTCTTGGTATAAAACTATATCGAAACGTTGGAGGGATGTCCCAGAAGGATCAATGTTAGCACCCCCTGCAATCTACTCTACACATAGATAATGTTTAATTTATGCTTGAAAGTCTGATTAATATGGCACAGCATTATTAAAAAGTTGAGCTAGTCTTTCCTTCAATAACAGGAGAGACATTATAGAATCCAGCATCCTATCAACAGACATGATCACCATGCTGTTAACGAAAGTACCACTTCATTTTATGCTCATGATAGCCACAGGTGGTTGAATAGTCATCAATAACATCAGCATACCTGTGTTTTCATTTACTATCTGTATTTGCAGGTTATGTAAAATCCTGTTCAAAGGTAGGACCATGACAGCAAATCACATGATGGGCTAACATTTAAATATCTTCTTAACTGGAGAAGAGGTGTTTTGCAACACAAACTTAAATCACTGGTTCTCGGGGTCATTAAATTTCTATTTGCTGATATTTTTAATGCAGTAATACTTGTGATATTTGCAGTGATTATACCTTCATCTGGTGGTTTTGTGTGACTGAATTGTCTTGTAATCTTTATATATAATTAGATTTTCATCTCAATGAGCCCTCTTGAATAAGACTATTAATTAAAAGTTCAACGTTTCCCTAAAATACATGTTTGGAGAGACTGTAAACACTAGAAACCGTTGTATGAATATATATTTTTAATATTCACACTGGGGTTTCAGGTTCACATCCTGTGTTAAAAGAGCATACATGCGGCGACGGTATAATTCAGATATGCTGGCATCACTATTAACTGCTGCTCTCGGGGGTCTTCTTAGCTCAAGTAATTCATGTCTAAACTTTTAGCCATGTGTCTCCCGCACTTTCTTACCTTTCTCTTTCCAGTTGAGGAATCTCTACTATAACAGACAAGGACAGAGTCGGCTTCAATTACTTTTCACCAATTCCGACCTGTTTTGCTTCGCAGCAAGTCAAGGTTTGTCTAAAGTTACTGACAATGTTCTGGTTTACAAATCAAGCTGCTATAGATCATGTAGATGTTTCTCATGTTTTCAGCCTCCCCCCTGGTTTGACATAAGCTTTGGGGATTCACTCCTCCACTGTGCTGGCTGGCTAAACCCACAGTTTGTAAGACCAAACCAGAGAGAATGAAAAAAGCTTGTTTTCACTGGGAGAGTAAATCTCCACCGCAATCCGCCATTCCTAAATCACCAGCGCGACAAACAGGCTCATAAGTGTCACTTTGGCAATGACATTTCAACATGCTTCCCCAACAGACACCCGTGAATCCTAACCAATGGTGCTTGAGATGTTTTTCCTAGGCTTCCTCTTTAAACCCAGGGCCTTGTTGATCTGATCAGAGCTGACATATATAAATCAATAACCATATAGAGACAAACAACCATTCGCACTCTCACCTACATATACAGGCAATTAAGACTCTTTGGACTGTGGGAGGAAGCTGGATTATCAAGATGAAAAACCCACGCAGACACAGGGAAAGCAGGCAAACTCCACACAGAAAGGCCTGGACCTGCATTTGAACCCAGAACTCTCCTGCTGTGCGGCAACAGCGCTAACAACTGCACCACTGCGCTGCCGAAATATATATTTCCTCACTTTGATGATGAAGGATGTCATTCCTATCTGCTTCTTGGACAAGTTGGGAGTTGGTATGTGACTAAAGACGACCGTCGGGATGTGCCAGACGCAGCAGGACACAGAAGCAAACCCAAACCGCAGCTGTCTCTTGGATGTTTGTAGTGACGCTCCGGCTCAGAGCAGACTGAGGCTAAAAGGATTGTGTGAAATGTGAGCCAACACCACAATCCTATCTGCTGTATTTGTTTTGTTTTTTGTATCGCACTTTGATTATCTGCTTTTTCATTCATCTCTAATTTTCACACAATTAAATAAAGAAAGGACGTTTTTTTTTTTTTATTTGAATGTTTTCAGTTATTTTTTTTCCAACAGGAAATATTCTGACATCTTGTATTAACTTGGACTTTAAGAACCCGCGTGTGCTCAATTTTATTCAGTTCTACATAAAAGCAGAAAATATATGGTCCTTTTATGGAGTTGGAAAAACTCTGCAATAACAACTCTTAAGAAGCAGAAAAGCACAGAGTTAACAGGCTTTCATTATTTTGATTTCCAAAAAGGAGTGGTTCTTGAAGAGCAACACATGAATTTATGCTCAGTCCTGATAGCCGGGCATTCCTACGAGAGAGATTTATCATGTCTACCTAAGCAGACCTCTGGGTTTCAAAAAATTCACATAAGGCTTTCAATGTGGCTCCAAAACAGAAGAGAAGGGAGAGAGCAAAGAGAAAAAGTCTGTTGACTCTGCAACGCTGCCCCGATGTAGCACGCTGAGATGAAATACTAATTAGCATACACTTAAAAGTCTACAGACCTATACATATTTAAAATAGAGAGCAACTATATCTAAGTTTAGATTCCTTGCATTGCTTGGCTTCACAAATCAAATGGATTTTAAAAAGCTCACCAAACTTTTTTCGTGCTTGTATCCTTGTTAGGTTTTGCATAAATTGTGAATGCATTTGTATCTCATTTAAAGACGGTGGAACTAATCCTCTTCCACGCTCTGTGTTCTGCTAACTGGGTTTTTTACTAACACAAGGTTGTAGGGATGCCAGTGCTGGTCAGTGGTCGGCCCATCACTGGTCCAGACTGAACTATCATAACAAATATTGGACTCTAAGTAGAGGCCGACTGCTAATGATTTTTAGGGGCCGATGCTGATATGAGGGTAGTAAAAAAATGTCCAATACTGATAAATCTCCAATGATTCCGAAGACTTCGTTATTACCTTATAACAAAGTAATGTAATTGAGGCTTGATATTTTACCGTTTAAGTAGAAACAAAAGAAAACACAAATTAAAAGAAAATTTAGATATATTCTATGTAAAATTTAAACATTAATGCACATCCTTTCTGCATTGTTAACATCTTTTTAGACATTGTATTGATCATTGTAAACATCTAAATAACTATTAATCCACAATTTGTGTTGGACAGACTATTGACAGGTCTTCATATCGACACATCAGCAACTGCACTTATAAATCAGTCGGGCTCCAACTATAACATTCAGTAATAAATTGTCAGGCCTTTAGTGAAACAATAACTTTTTTTTTTAGCAGCATAATCAGGTCTTAATTTGAATTTGTTAATTTCTTTGAATCATGGCCAAATATCTGCAAAAGATTGACCTCATCAGCGGCGTTTTTTTTTAATTAACTGCAAATTGGAATATGGTAAACACATGATAAGTTAGGTAGTGTCTGAAATCTCATTTTGCTGCTCACTAATTTGGGAACAATTGAGAATCTAGGTAGAAGTGAATGGGTGGTAAGGAGATTTTAGACCCAGACTGCATTGTCAGCATGCTAGCATTGTCATTGTAAGCTTTTTAGCCTACTGATGTTGGCATTTAGCTCAAAGCACTTGCGGTGTGTACAGACTCACCGGGTTTCTGCCCACCACTTCAGGATTGTTGACCACCGCTACAAGGTAGATGATGGTGAGGGCGGAATTGAGCACATAGGAGCAGAAGAGGTTCTTGTGGAGGGTGATCCTCTGGCAGCTCAGACTCCTGTGTAGAGACCGATGCCATCATTAATCTTGAAACACTGCCAGTCATAATTATTAGAAAACAACATCAACACATTGGGAATTAAATCATCTGACAAATAAATACCAGACATTAAAGAATCTCATTTAATCTCACGCTGATATTTGTGGTTGGTGGGAAAAGAAATCCCTGGGATCAATGAGATAGACTGCTGCTAAGTACTCTACTGTACATGAAAGAAGGGCTGTTAAATAATGCATAATGGGTCCCACGGGTGCTTCCTCATTACCTTGGCTGGCCACTCAGAATTAATAGCACAATGAAAAGCTTGACAGGCAAAGTGAAAACAACTATTAGAAGTCATTCATTTCCAGTAGCTTTACTGTTGGCGGTGTTTAATCATGTTTTAATTTCAGGGCAGAAATCAAACGGACTGTGGAGTTTCAAGTCGGAATGAAACTTGAAGCAAATATATTTCCCAGAATGTAGCCTCTCATAAATATGACCTGTACAGTTTAAGAAATGATATCCTATACTGCTCATGGCCAATTTTATCATTGTTGAGTCATAACCCCCCGAGACACACGTAAAAGAGGAGGAGAGCTTTATTTTCTAAAGACTAAAAAGACAAAACAACACTGCCCATTTCCACTGTCTCGTTCACCCTCAACCGGACAAAACAGGAGACGTAGAAGCGGCTGAATGCCTATAAAGAGTATATCGAAAAGGAGATGTCAAAATACAGGTCAATCCACGCCTTGGCAGTATTTTTCACACTGTCACCGCTCTGACCGGCTTCGTATGGGCCGTTCAACCAGCTCCTGTTTTTCAACGGCATCCTGGAGTATTTTTATCTGGGAATCATGACAGTTTTGATGTAGAGTCATAAATAACAGAGTTCAGCTGTACACCACCACATACCATTGTAAGACTCACATCTGGATCTTGTAAGAAACATTAAGCCTCCAATATTTTAAGTGTCCTGACTATAAATATTCAAAGTTAAAAAGAAAAAAAAAAAAAAAAGGAGTTATTTGCCAATAGCTTTTTCACTTTATTTATTGAGATCTTAATTTTTCTTGATGAATTGTGAACGTCCCACTGAACTGGTTGTGTAGCTTTGTTAAGCGTTTGTCTCTCAGTGGGTGATGGGGTTTTTTGTGATCATACACCTGCCCGGAACATGGCCTCTGGATTTATGAGTGTGTTTAAACGCACGCAGCACAGTGAGGGTCTCGTACAAGATCTGTTCTGGATAACGGCTCCGTTTAGGAGGTCAGCACCCGTCACCACGTCAATTTTTACAACTGCAGTGTTCTACAAACGCAAGGCCAACAAAGTAACTCATCCAAATATTGTTTCAGAACATAGTTATTTTTTCCCCTCAGGCTTCATTTCAGTTTTTTTTAACCTTAGTGTATCATTAAGAAAGATATATAGCTGTAGTGAAATGAAGTCTTATCTTTTTCATTCCCAGATTCCAGGGACATTACCTCAATATGATACCTGTGTTTCCTTTATCCACTTTACCTTGAACTCTTATCTAATTGAATTTCAACAGCAGAGTCTGTAATTAATTAATTAATTCTGCAATCGTGCACTTTCCCCTTCTGGGATTAGGGAGTACATTGGTATGAACATCCTTAATGAGCAATGCAATCAGGTACACGCCTTTCTAATAAGAGTAAAGCACACCAACACATTCAACGGACGTCACAGCTTACCAGTTGTGAATCCTAAATATCCATGAAATAAATGGTGCTATACGACGAAACCAAGTTGGCATGAAATTAGTGAAAGTAAGATTGTGTATAAATTACACTCGGAGAAGCCGAGGAGCTATTTTCAGGTGTAGTTTGCATAAATTTGTGAAAGTGAGTATGAGAGTGATTTGCAACTGCAGTCTTCAGTGATAAATTTATAAATGCTATTCATACTGAAGATGATTGAGCCTTTCAGTGTAAAACTGCCCTGGATGAATCACTTAATGATCGTTTCCCTGTGACGAACAGTATCAGCCATTTAAACCATCCTGAATAATCACTTTCACAACCATGTGCACCATCCATTGTATTGTCACTGTGATATACATGGAGGACAGATCCTTAGTCCATTACCTGAAGTAGAAGAAGATGGCCAGAGAGATGAGCAGCGACGCTGTGGATAAAGCGTGACCCACGATTGCCATGTAAAAAAGAATGTACGCTGACTGCGAAAAAAAAAGACAAAAAAATTATGACATTATTCAGTTTAACAAACAGGGAATAAGAAATCTTGGTTGGGTTTTGCAGCCTCTGCTTTTACATTAGTTGTTTTGGCATCACTTCTAGTTTCTGTAATCCATGATAAATGATGATACCGCTAGAGCCGACTTCACTACAGAAAAAATGCATCACCCACACAAATAATCAGACATCAGTCTGTATTGATTCCCCATATTCCAATTTAACTGTCATATTTAAACCAGTTATTTGTACGTGAAAATGGAGTAAATACATAAAGTAAAAGTCTTTCATAAGCATCACTTTACTATGAACAAGGGAAACCTTTTAAAAATGTGTTACTCCTGTTTTCTTTTTCAATATTGTAGATAAAATGTTATGTAAGAATGGATAAATAAACAATTGCAATCATTTTAAGCTTCAAGAATGAAACTAACTACTTAGAGAAATTCTGATATTTATTTAGTACATACTAAGCAATATAAACCGATGCCACCATAACATAAATAAAATGATGAACAAAGAAATCTGGCAGAAAGTGGTAATATTATCTAGCCACATATTAAAAAATGAAACCAATGTTTTCATACCTCAGTTCATGTTTTGTTCCTAACGTGTAAAAGATATTAATAAGAGTAAAAGTTGGCATCACATCAACAAAAATAATTTGGCTTTATTTCTCTTTTGAATCTTACTGCTGAGACGCTTTGTTCTCTGAAGTATCGTGAGGTCTGGAGGCTGCGTCAGCAAAGATCAGGTTTCTGTGGCAACTGATGCAGCAGCTGATCGCTGGTTTAGTTCTGATAGTCTGACTGACTTTTTGTCCTTCTCACAGTTTTGCCAGAACAGCTGTTCCATCTGTCTGGTTCGACTACTGGATATAGCTAGGGGAAATTTCTCGTAATCCTTTGCAGAAGTTTTGTTCACAAGTCTCAGGTATTTACAATTGGCCAGTGTCCTTGTTCCAGATGGAGGAGTGGAGTAGCGTTATTACTATGTATATGGATATTTACTAGGCGGAAAAAAACAACCACTTTTGGTACTGTTTAGTATATAAACTTGATTTTTAAGAGACAAGCTGGATAGGGACTTCATAACATCAACATAAAGAAGAAAGGGTTGCAAAGGGAAATCCCCCCAAAATATCTTTTTTGCTAATTTTGGTACAATTTAGGCTGGTGCAGAGTTTGTGGTTTTGCACCTACCTTCACAAGCAAGAAACATGATCATATTACCATGTAGTGAAGCATGGATAATACTGATTGAACCATTTAGAATATATTAAACTAAAAACTGTTTAAAAGTCGTGAGAAAATGAAAATTCTCCTTTGGCAAAATACTGAATTGAGCTCCCTGGTGTCTTGGTTTGTCTGGTTTCCATCTGGAAACACTGTTAGCAGCTTGGCACAGCAGCCTGGTGCGTTTGGTGATGAGAAGGCGTTAATATGTGTTGATGTTGAGACACTCACACACTGTCTGGACCTGTCTTCATGTGTTTATAATGACAGAATAAACCGAGGGAAAGGAGGCTTGTTTTTGTGGCACCATAGAATATGCAAAGCCTGTTGAACTCTTTTACCCGCCTTTGCTACTTGTCGGATTAAAACTCAGTTGGTTCATTATAAATCCAAATCATAGCTGCAGTCACCAGCTACTTTCTATGTGTAATTATTTCTGTTGGGGTCTGATAATAATGGTGTCTAGAACAATATTTATGTGCAACTACGTCAGAGCTATATTTCCAGTTTCCACATTTTCCCATACTGCAAATACGAGGGGATTCTAGGAAACCAAAAAGATGCTGACCCATCTCACTGTGGCCAGCGTGCATCACAACTATGATAGCAAACTACTTTATCTTAAATAGATTACCTTCAATTTTGCCTTGGTGTTTTCGTTGCAGAGAGTGTAGTTGGACCAGGTCCTGTTGGTGTCCGGGTGGCGAAACCACTGACCCTCCTCCCCACAGTACTTAGTGGCCCTTTCTGCAAGTAACAATTAAGTAATAAATATCTGTAATGTATTCTCAAAGAATTTCCTGAAATCCATACAGATCCTCGTCCATATAATTTGGTTCCATTAGACTCGGTTAATAATTCATCCTCAAAGTGATTAATATTTTATGCTCCAACTTCTTTAAAAACAGAGGATCAGAGGGGAATTTATCACGAGAGATTTCCCGAGTACAGCAACTCCGGAGTCTCCCTGCTCACCTGTCGGGTCAAAATCCACAAAATAATTGGGGCAGTTTTGAGACGTGTGCGTTCCTGCCGGAGTATCGCCCCAGCAAAGCCAGCCATCCCAGTTACGACTGCAGTGAATCCCTAAAACAACAAAGTCACAGGGAGAGTTAAAACGTCCAAAGAGCAGTAGCACAATGACAGAAAGTCAAGGCTTTGGTTCATTGAGATCTGACCACTACCTGATTTGTTATAAGGTACATCTCGATTCATTTTCTCAAAGCATTTGTACTGGCTGTCGAGGATCTTCTTCCGCACGATTTCCTGTTCTTGGGGGTTAACTGTGGGGCTGACCGTGGCTTCATCAGCGGGCTGATCCTCAGCGCCTCCGGAGAGCTGGGCAGCTACCTTCATTTTAGTGACACGCACACACAGCCGCATACATACATAGTCATTATCAGCCAGGATGACGCAATGAGCAGTGAAGCAATAGGGTGAAACGTATGACACGCAATTATGGCACATAATTCGACAAATTTCCTCAGCAAATCATATTAAGCTGTGCATGTACGACCCTGTGAAATCTATGCTTATCACTATATTTGGTCTGAGGTTTAGTAGTGGAAGCTGCACACATACTCTTCATTTTCTTACAGTGGTGGGGGCCGCATGCCTTCAGCTTGCAGAAAAAGACATCAGTACTGCTAAGATGAGTTGATTATTAGATATATTGTAAACAAGAGATAACCTTCAACTTCTCCTTAGTGTTGACAGCACACAGTGTATAGTTAGTCAATGTGCTGTTGGTCTCTGGATCGCGAAACCACAGGCCGTCCTCTCCACAGTACTTAGTTGCCTTGGCTGTAAAAAGTGATAAATCTATATTTAGTTACAATTTCTATAAATCTATATTCTATACATTTTAGATTTTGTTAATAATTCCTTTATCATGAGAGCTTAACAAGTCTCACTGTCACTGCTTACCTGTGGGGCCCAAGGCAAAAACATAATCAGGGCAGCTCTGGGAGGCGTAGGTTCCAGCTGGAGTATCATCCCAGCACAGCCAGCCATCCCAGTTCCGTCTACAGTACAGACCTGCAGCGGCAGCAGCAAACCCAGGAAAAAGTATTACAAATGTTGACAGGCCTCTTGCTTGTGCAAAAGTGAACTGTAGGAATCACATCAGAAGAGTTGCACAGAAAAGGCTCAGTGGAGACAGCATCAGTACCTGAAGTGTTCAAAGGTGGATCTCGATTTATCTTGAGGAGGCATTTGTATTGATTCTCAAGCATTTTCACTTCCTGTGGAAAAACAAACCAAGTCAAATTATTGATAAATAATTTTAAAATAAATTGATCCCTCACAAGCTCAGTCAAAGACATTAACTTATGCAAGTGACCATAGTAAACTCTTCAGCTGAGACTGAATTGGTTCACATTAGTATCCTAAACTATTTTGTACCTTTTGTTAATACGGATCAAAATCATCGTGTGTCTGATCTGATCTACTGAATGCCTGTTAAGTTACATCTCTATATAATGTACCATTTTAACTCTGCTGTTTTTAAATGCTGTTAATTTTTTTATTTGAAATGGTTTACATTTGAATTAGTTCATTAGAATTTGGTGGCAGTTTGTATTTTCAGATTTTCTGATAAAGTGAAAACCCTACCATACCTGCTATTATATTATAACTGTTAACAGTTGTTTTTTCTTTTGATTAACATGTCCCAAACATGAAGGAAGATTTGTAAATTACAATAAGTACAAAAGAGGTAATAAATTACATGAACAAAGCATTACCCTTTGTCTTTTGTCATGGGTGGTAGCACACAGTGTATAGTTGGTCCAAATCCTCTTGGTCTCTGCGTGGTGAAACCATTGCCCGTCCTCTCTGCAGAATTTAATCACCGTTTCTGTAGAGAATAATTATGAGATTAAATCCCACCTCTTTAAATACTCTCAGCACAGGATTAAAGGGGAATTTGCCACAAGAGGGTAAAATGATCTTCCTGCTAACCCTGCTCACCTTCAGGATCTAAGTCAGTAAAATAATTTGGGCAGCTCTGGGAGGCGTAGGTTCCCGCTGCAGTATCGTCCCAGCATAGCCAGCCATCCCAGTTACGACTGCAGAACAGACCTGCAGCAATAAAAACAAAGAAATGTTTACAGGTATCTTTGTTATAAAATTGTCCAACATAAAAACCCATGTTGATATAAAATATAAATATGTTTGTTGGTGGATCATAGTGACGTAGTGGGCTAGTACCTGATTTGTCATACGGAGGATCTCGCTCCATTTTCTCGAAGCATTTCTTTTCATTCTCAAAGACCATTTTCTGAACATCGCTGCTTTTTTCTTTGTAGGCCTCAATGGCCTCAATGGTTGTCAACTCTCCTGCAGCGCCCCTCAAAAAATGGGGGATTTCCTTCAGAGAAGAAAAACTCAATGTAAAAATAGCGTACAGAGAAACGAAGGCTAGATTTGTCTTGTTCAAAGGGAAACCAGTATCCCAATATCAATGTCAGTGTCCAAATACCTGTAATTTGTCCTTTGAATCAGGCTGACATGTGGAACCAGTTTCTTTTACCCAGTTGCCCAATTTGTCACAATATTTGGTCACTTTTTCTGTAAAAGAGTAACAGCACAATCCATTAGAAGATTTTCCTGAAAGCTGCGTTTTATTGTATGAGATTACTTATTGTTTTTGATTGGGGTTCATGTCCCGTAAAGAATCTCTGTATTCTTTGGCTCTGTCTTTGTTTATAAGCAGTAGTACTCTATGTTGGCATCATCCAAACCCACACGTCTGACCCTGAATCATTACAGAACATTACAGAACAACTGTGATTGATTTAACTTGGCACACGTCTTCAAACGTTATGTCAAGCAGGACATTTTTGGGGTATTCTTCTGCCAAATTTTAAAAAAGTTGGGCTTAAAACCACATGTATTGTAGATCCACAAATGGGCAAAGAATGAGATCATATTGTTCCTGACAACACCGACCATTGCACGACTGCCTAGTCTTCTCTGACAGCTCATCTAGTTTTCAACAATCATTTCCAACCGTACGTCTCCCCCAAAGCCTCGAATCAGCAGCATCAGTTTTCAGAAGAGGAGCCATAAGGGGGACTCTTAATGTCAGAGGCATTTTGGGAAGATCCTTTATGAGCTTCCTCTTAAAAAACACCTCCTCTGTTCTCTCATTCATATTCTCTCTCCTCATCCATCTCTCTGGCTTTGACATCCCCATCTTTTGTATAATCCCTCTTTTCTTTGCTTCTCTCCTTTCTTACATACTCTGTTCACTCGCCTCTCTGTCCTCTCCCTCACCTCCCTTCTCTCTATCATGCTGCATAGCCTAAATCAGACATTTCTTGTCTCCAGATCTCTGCAACTAGACATTATTGAGCCTGGCTTTCCTCACCATGTAAACTGCACATATTTCTGTAAGTACTTATTTCAATTTAAATCAATTTCACAGTCAATTTGACTAATTAAAACATGTCAACATTTGACAAATATAATAGACGCAACGTACAGCTGGGGCTGATTAAAATGTCATTACTTGTGCAGGTATTTCGTTAAACCAAAGTATAGGACATAAAAATCCTGATGTAATTATAGTGCAAAGTCCAGGCATTGCTTGAAGGTATTATAGTTATTTCTGGAACAAATCCAACTGGTGGATATTGAGATATTTCACCAAATTTGCTGGTAGTGTTAAAGCAAGATTTTATGACAGTCGGCCAATAGTTGTTGAGATATTTTATTCAGGACTAAACTGATAGACTGATGGACTGTTAGTGTCATGTCTAGGGCAGCTAGCATAGCTTATAAAAAGAAGTGAGGAGTTATTGTGAACTAAACACTGTATATAAAGATAGACGACATGAATGCTGCCCAAAAGTGAAGCGTCTTGTAATTACATGGTTAAATTAAATAGAATTTCCTAAAATATGAGCTATAACCTCCCTGCTCTTCCTTTATATCATGACTTCCCCCTCATACACAGAGAAGACTGGTTCATTTTATTGTGTTGCCTGCTGACCAATTCAAACGTTGTGCAGAAAACTGGAAAACCTGAATTCCCAGCATTCTCGTTTCAGCCAGCTGTGTTTTGTGGATGAAGTGTAAGAAGTGCAAAACTGTCTTACCAGTCGGGTCCCGGTCAGGATGTTCTGGACAGTTTTGTGTTACAGATGTCCCAGCTGGTGTCTCATCCCAGCAAAATAAACCATCCCATATACGTCCACAGAATGTACCTCCAGAGGGGAATGAGCCAAAAAAGAAAAAGAAGTGTAATGACTAATCTGGATAGTTTCCAACACACATTTTGTATGTCTTCAGTTGTTTGTAGTGAGGGTCAGTGTAACATGGTTTCCCTACAGCCCATGAAAATGATGTTAACCCAAAGTTTCTACTCTAAAAGCCCTTGAACCAGTGCAGCAACCCCACCACCACCATTATCTCTAACAACAACACCACCACCATTATCTCTAACAACAACACCCGCATTTTGATCCCAATCTCCCACCTTACAACCCTGTGATTGTGATGCTCTCCCAGATGCAATTGATTTGGCCTCAAGAAGCCTTGTAATGACTTCTCACCGGTTCTGTTGTCTTGGTGGTCTTTGTTGGACAGCTGAAGACATTGGAATTGACCCTGGCTCACCGCCGGACTCTGTCCCTCTGTCATGCTCTGTCCACGCCTAAGTGATGGGTCTGAGATTGGCTCAGTCCCTGCTGCAGCCCTGTGCTATAGAGACGACATTAGCAGTGAGCAAAGGGCAGAAGAAATCATGCATAATACTAATTTGCATTTGGGTATAGTGTAGATCGGAAGGTGAGAATGTGTGTGGTGGTTGCTTCTCTGATCTACATTCCCTGGACTTTAAAAAGTAAGATAAAGCATTAATATCAAGAGAGAAGATTTTAGTCAAATTTGTGATATTTAAAAGTTTTTATGATGCTTTGATTAAGATATGCAACCTTACAAAGGATGAGCATCTAAATAGAAGAGTGAGCTTGCAAAGTTTCTGAAGCATCTTCAAAGCTGATTCGATGAGGATTTCACTACACTCTGAAATCCTTGCCCCTTTCCATTCATGTAAGTCATTAAAGTGTGTTCGGCAGCTCACAAAAGAACGAAGCATCAGTTTTTCTCAAACTGAATCTTATCTATTGTCTGTACCTGGAGGTAGCTTTAGAATTGAAGAAGCCCGCTGTGAGAAATGCCGATCTTGATAATGCTCACTGAAGTGATAAAGAGCCCATTTTGCTTTGACTTATCTCAAAACATTTTTGGCTCAAAATTAAGCCTCTCAGAGCGCCAGGCTCATCCACTCACATGTTCTGAATCATTTGAGGGTTTTTTCGTGCTGTGCCTGGGAGATTGTCTTCATGTGCTTTATCACAATTGAGATGAAAACCTCCTACCTTTGACTCTTTGTAGAAAGGAATACTCATGATACCAAAATATCATTCCTACCTGTTGGACAAAAGCATGCAAAAGGCAAAACCTTTGAAATAGAAAAACTGAGAGTGCTGTCCCATGTAGCAGTTTAGCAGCCGTACATATGATGTCACTCCAAGCATTGAAGTAAATGACGTCATACATACGACCACCAGGCCACCACCAGTATCGTCAGATGGATGAGAAAAAAGAAAAAAAAACGTCTCTCCTCCTTTAGTACAGCTCATTAATCCTCCTGAATCGACTTGACATTAGCACTCCAGCAAAAAACAGTCCAGAAACATGAAGCAGAACAGCAAAGAGACATCAGACACACAGCATTTGGCACAGGAAACTATCCAGGACCTCACTGTCTAGGCTGATGCTGAACAGCAAAGGAAACTGAAATGGCAAATTTCCATTTCTCTCTAACATTGAAGAATAGGGGACCATTTTTTTTTTAACGAGGGACCATAACTCAAGAAAGAGTATTTCTGAAGTTAAGGCTTTAAAAGAATCCTGAAGTGAACGTGTCCACGGGGACTGATGCTGACATCCTTGTAACCAGTTGGTAACAATGATAAGTGAATGGGGTCTAGCTCTGAGCATTGGGCAATTTTGAGCCCATGTGTTTAAAATATCATTTGTTAAAGGACGGTCATTAAGTTGATTTGTGTAATTTTAAAAGCAGCAAATCCATGAAAGGAAATTTCCGAACAGGATTTGATAAACTAGAACACCTTCATCCGACAACTAGGCATATTTTAAAAGACATGATTTTCACATATATTCTAAAACCTTTAACCAATGATTCATGAATCATGTAATTTTCCAAACACCAGAGCGCACTGTGAATATGGATCCATCCTCAGAGCTGAACTAGTAAAATAACGTCATAGGTTCTGCATTAAGATTTTACATTTTAGGTGGGCACAAACCACCAACGTCCACTCCAACCCCCAACACCTTTATAATAAATTCAGTAGATAAGAACACATATTCTTATACTTCAATATATGTGTGGGACCTTTTGTCAGGAATGTGTTGACCAATATGTCATTGTGCTCATATATTAAAACAACATACTTGTAAATTCCTACTTGCAATGTTTCCAAACACATCCATGGAAATAAATATTGAACATATATTTATGAGAATAATTATTATGTTCTAATGCAGAATTTTCAAGGGAATCGAGGGTTTTGCATGAAGTTAAGCTCTTGATTTACGTGTGTTATGGGAATTTTACGAGTTGCATGTGTTGCACTTCTGCTAGCTTGCCTAATCTTTTCAGTTAAAGGGACATTTTGATAAAATAACAAACTGTGTACAAATAATAAAATGTGTAATCGTAATGGTTAAAGTATATATATATGTACAAAATACACAACAGTTACACCAACTACAAAAAAAACAAATGGCAATTGTATTACTTTTTCAATTTGTGCCTATATCCACACAAAGAGGTAAAATTGAAGACGTCCTGCATATAATATGTGTATTAAAGTAAAAGTAGTAAAAATCAGTTAGAAAGTGGTGAACCCCCATGAACAAACATCATGTCATTGATCATACCTCCTCTCTTTTAGGCCATCCAAGTTTTTAATGAACAAGCTGAACTAATTATAAACTATAATTACTTTGAAAGTGTGAGTGAATATTAATCATGATATTTTTTGCTGATAAAAGAAAACCACTCGACCACAACACATTACATGCCTACAGCAGTTAATGAAAATTGAATCCTGTGCTCCAACAACTACGGCACACATAATGGACAAAATGAGAAACAGGACCTTTTGACAGCATTCTGCGAATTAAAAGATGAGAGCTTACCACCAGGAGAAGCCATAGGGTCCACAGGGAGCCCGCTAACTTCATATCTTCCTCTCACGGGCAAATCTGCAGGAAGGAAGAGGAGAACGACGAGTTAAAACGACCAGAAAACAAGATGCCTGCCGTGAAAGTGAGTGAACAAACAGTGTGGCTGTATCAACTCAGGATTACTCTCTCTCGGGAGAAGACCGCAACAGCAATCATTAATCTGAAATGCAAAACACTGCAGTAGAAGTGATGCAGTTTGTGACATTTCCCTCTGTGTGTGGGCATGTGTCAGAGAGAGAAAGTGTTTGCATACCAATATGTGAAACATCAGTATGATAGAGTAACGTAATGTTGTTTGAGGAAAATTAAGCTGGAAAAAAACACAAGACTGAGACAAAGTCAGACATAAATAGTTGATGGTTATCAATCGTCTTGTGCTGAGGCTGTGGATGAGCGGCCAGTTTAGTACCCGAGTGCACGTGAGATTAGAATTCACTCCAGGTCTCTTTGCTTTGGCGTGCTGAGTCCCTGTTGGAATCCCATCACTCCACAGTTTGAATAGTTAGGATGACTTACTGGTTGCTTTCCACACCCCACAGCAGCCCAGGGGGCTGGTTGTTCAGCAGACACATATGCATAAGGAAGTCATTGAAGTCACTGGGAAAGGTTAGCAGGATTGATAGTATTGGTTTTGGCTTTTGGGAGCAAACCAGTGGTAGGCTACTGAGCATTATTTTGACAAATAACTACAGAAAAGAGATGTCTGGATTTTACCTTGGATTTCTCATCTGTTTTCCAAGGTTTTTAAAACACGAAACTTACTGTAAATACAGTAATTGAAAGTACATATGAGGATGGATATTTTCATTAATATTAGTCCCAGATGAATCCTGTTCTGGATCTAGACTCAGAAAATGGTTAAGATAAGATAAGTAAGTCCTTATGAGAATCAGGAGGAAAGTTTCCAGACATGTGACGGATGCAAAACTGAAGTAATACAAATATTTCAGGATTAAAAAGAGTTGCCAGAAGATGTCCAACATTGAGAGCTTTTACTAATAAGGGCCGACACTGGTGTTGATGTGCTGAAAACAAAAATAACATGATTTCCGCTGTGGATTTCAACCATTAAGTCCTGCCTCCAACAAGCTCTACCCAGACGCAACCCCTCCCCTGAATGTTCCACAAAATGACTTTTTGTTGTGAAAATTTCTGACTCAGACGATCTCCTGCTGTGTTATTCAAAAGTAAAAGGTAATTCTAGTAAATTTCCTCGCACAATTTTCTGTACACTTTGCAGAGTTCATGTCTGAAACAGCTCTCCTAACAAGGTAGTTTTGGAAGGCACTGACAAACGATTTTTGTCATTTATGGATGGAGGATTCATTGAACAGGTAGTTGAATAAAAATCTGCAGGAATTATGTAAGTGTTTTTGGAGGTAGGTACCAGCTGAGGTGATCTACTAAAACTCCAGTAATCCCTAAAACATTTTAACATTAGAAAACACTCTCTGTGCATGAATAAAATATTTTCCATCAGTCCATTTCATATATTAATATCTCTGCTGCACATCTGACAGTTTACTCAACCTCAAGACTCCCGGCTATATTTATGTTTCAGCGGGCCCGGGTGGAGGGCTCTTTCTACAACTATGTCTTTCTATCTTACCCATTATCTCTGAGCATGTCTCTAAACATAGGCACCAGAGCACCCTTGGCCCATTAGCTCCTCTGTGATATGAACACTGAGGCCATGAAGCATGTGCAGTTCATTACAGACACCAGACCCCCTGTAGAGAAGACAAAGAGAAGCACTCAAACAGGATGGATGAGTGCGAACTATATGGCTTGTATATCAGATGCACCCCAGGAAAGCTGTTTGACATTAAAGCCGCTGTAGATCACATGACAGATCAATTACTCTGGGGCTTATGATCTTTCGAATTTTAATTACGACTTGAGCTCTAAACATAGAAACATTAGCAACATTATTTCCTGTGTGGTGACTGTCAGCATAAACCATAAACTGTATATAAAGATAGACAACTTGAAGATACATTATTTGGAGCCAGACTCTGCACAGTAGTGATTGTGGTGTGAAGGCAGGATATTGAGGCGCTGCCCATACACACGCTTGACCAATCACAAGTCACTGTCAGCAGGAGGAAGGGTTTATTACCTTTACTGCAGCCAGCCACTAGCAGCCGATCAAGATGATTTGTCTCTCTACTTTTGGGGAGCTGTCGTCCAACTTTATATACTGTCTATGGTGGAAAGCAGTGACTGTATGTGGCTGTAAAAGGAAAGTTTAGAAAAAATTCTGTCTCAAGGTTTTCGAAAAAATGTCAGACCTTGATCAGACATTGATTTAGATTGAAAAGCTTTTTTTTCCTTAGTTTTCTCTGGATATGTGGCTGACATTCAAATTTATCATCTGTCTTTGTATAAATTTAAACCATCGTCTGTCTTCATCATCAATACTCTCGTGAATTTCCAATCCCAGTAATGAATTTATTCTGACATAAAATAAGTTTGTTCTCGCAGAGGACTAATAGTTTGGAAGATGTGATCTTTATTTCGAATTTTACTTTTGATGGTGGCAGTTTTATAGCGTTGGGCTTTATTTTGTCTCTGTAGAAATTGAATTAAAGTGTCCCGACTCCCCCTTCTCCTCAATTTACCCCTCATCTCTCTTTCGTCTCCCCACCTTGTTTGCAATCATTGCGGCACTCTGACAGCAGAAGACAGAGCCACAGTTTCCTTTTGTAGGGAGCAGTCACAGGCACGATGACAACACCGATTTTTTGCTGACATCACATTAGTTGACAGACGATGCAGACGCTCGATCTGCCTCCCACCCCCCTCGACGTCTCACCATTTCATACCCCATCAGTCAGTCTGAAGAGAGCAGCCATACGGACGTGATTTGGCGTCCCATTCCCGGCACCGCGACGAATGAGCTGGATTACAATAAAAGCTCAAGTGAATTATTTTGATAAATGGACAGATAGTGGACCTTATCCACGAGGCTGTCACACAAGTCCTGTATAAAGAGCGAAAATATGTGCTGGTCTACAAGCGTAAAGGAATTGCTGTAGTTTAACAGATCTGCAAGAACACATCCATCATAACATGTCCCATTAAGTCATATTTAATACATAACTATCATGGCCTCCTGGCTGAGCTATCAGAAAATACAGGCATTGGTGAGAGCATCAGGTGCACTGGAGGTTTGTGTGTGTGAATACACACAGTGAGTATGTATGTAGAGACATGGTGTATGCACACTGAAGTTTTCTTAAGTATAAAGTATAAATATATTCATATTCATATTAAAGACCAATATTGATATGAGTGATACGAATAAAATCCTCGATTGCTGTGTATTCCTCTATTATATGCGCCATTTTGACTTTATCAATTTCTAGTTAATCAATGAACACACTCATAACTAAATCATTTCGCACCTGACAAATAAAGGATCATATTAATACAAAAATCATATAAAGATCCAATATTGCCTTTAAGCAGCTCTATTCATTCATATGCAACATTGCCCACAATGGCCTACAACAACCACATTTATTAGAAGAGCTATAAACAGTGGAGTCTTTCATCTTATGTTACATGATGACATGTTGCCCATAAAATCACATTATATTCCCACAGAGATTTATAATATGCATATGTGAACTGTGACGTTAATGGGACTGTGACGAAAACAAATTTTCCCTGTGATGTATAATCGCATATTGCATAACAAAAAAAGACCGAAAAAAAGAAGGCAAGTTGACTTTGAAGCAATATTTAATTAAATGGGAATATGGCCGGTTTGGAAAGTCGGATATCAATCTGACAATTTAAAGCATGCAGATAGTGTGTGTGTGTGTGTTTAAGATACAACAACATGAACATGGCTTTTTAAATAGTTAACACCAAAATATAATGAATCACAATGTTACATCATTAAATCAAGTACCAGTGAAAGAAGTGATGAACCGTAGGGCAGTACTGAGCCAAGCTCATGTGGACTGATCACTCATTCCCTTTTCAGCACTTCTCAAAGTGAGCATATTTCTGTGTCTGAGTCACCATCGCATTGAGGTGACACAGCTAAGTGGATAAAGCTCTGTAGCTTGTCTAATTCATGATATTTTGGCTTCATCATCTGCCTGAAAATACACTAAATGCCGGTATCTTCTATTAAAGGGGACATAGCATGCCCATTTTACCACAAGTTGATATGGTTCCTTGGGGTCTTAATGAAATGTCTGTAACATACTTTGGTCAAAATACCACAAGGGTCATTTAAAACAGCTCCTTTTTACCCTGTATAAAACAGCCCTCCACAGAGTGACCTGTTTTGAGTGCCTGTTCCTTTAAATGCTAATGAGCCAGCTCCCCCCTCCCCCCTCTCCCCCCATGATTTTAAACGATATAAATTACATATTTTATATGATATAAATTATCAAATATGCATCCCATACTTTGTATTCCCCTTCTGTTGTCCTGGAGTTTTAATTTTCCCAATCACATAATTAAATGTCCCCCTCTGCCCATCCACTACAAGCACACAAGCAGACAGACAGAGAGAGAAAGAGAGGGGTGGGGGGGGGCTATGAAGACCATCATTTACCCCCGAACCCCGACATTCAACGGGTACAACAACAAGCGGAGAAAGCAGAATCGCGGGCTGACCTTATATATACAGTCTATGGGGCTGACCAGCGCGGAGAAATGCACGTCCCGTGTGAACAGCCAGGCGGCTGCGTGCTGGAGAACGGCGCTGCGCTGCTTCCGCGTCCGGTGTAAACCCGGCGTAACGAGTGGGGGGGCTCTGTGTGTTTGTGCCAGTGTTACAGTAGTGCTGAACACTGCGGAAGTCTTCCACACTGCTGGCTGTGTGGCGTTGACACAAATTCCAGCTCACGCATGGGAGAGCGAGCGGTCGCGCCCGAGCAACTGCTGCAGCCTCCCAGTCCCAACGATCCAGACAAATGCCACATGTGAGTGAATCGCGGGCTGACCAGCGCGGAGAAATGCTCGTCCCGTGTGAACAGCCAGGCGGCTGCGCGCTTGGGAACGGCGCTGCGCTGCCTGACTCGCTGCGTCCGGTGTAAACCCGGCGTAACGAGTGTGGGGCGGGGGGATGAGGTGGGGATGGGCGAAGGCCATGTAGGGAGACTTCCAGTGTATTGTTACGACACAAAACACAGGAAGCTCATTCGAGTCACTCAAGCATGACGTTTCTGACTTAGAGGAACCATAACAAAACGCGTGAGGGTTTTTTTCCCAGAGTTTTTGGGTTGGTAGACATGCCAGATACCCACATTAACGTGTAGAAGCACTAACAAAGTGGAATTTGCATGCTAGGTCCCCTTTAAAGTAGAAAGCTCATGTCGTGTTTGCCTCCTCCTCGTGTTTGCCTCCTCCTCCTCCTCCTCCTCCTCCTCCTCCTCCTCGCCTAAATCACACTTTTCCCCCTGCATCCTCATTTCCTCTCTGGTCTCTTTTCTCTTTTGACTTCCGTATATGTTTTGCTGCTTTAATCAATTTCCTCTATCCCCTTGTTTTTCTCCCCCTCACCCCCACTCCCCCTCTCCTCTTCACTTCAACCTCTCCTTCGGAAGTTCTGCTCTCCTTCCCACTTGGGTTGCCTCTTTCCACCCATTTCCAGGTACATTCTCCCTCTAACTCTCCTGGCAGATCCAACAGATGCATCAGCTTCAGCGTCCTTTAAACACTGAGCAGGTTCCCGATGTGGTGACACATCATATTTCCAACTAATCTATCTGTGCTCCACAGAATACACTCCCATAGAGACATCCCCTCCCCTGCCCTGCTCTTCGTGACAGAACAATCAGACAAGACATAAAGCTAGTAAAGCACCAAGATTACTTATAAGAAAAGCAGCATAGTATAAAACCAAGGAAATAATGCACTATATTGTTCTATAATGTTTCTAGCTTATACTAAATGAAAAAATGCAGCAACATCATACTGCATATTTATATGTTTTGAAACATCCTTTTTCTGAGTTAACATGCTGAATGTAGTGCCTTAAAAAATTACCACGATTAAACCCCACAATCTTTTGCTAATAACAGTTCCACAATTGGATGTTTTACATTTAACAAATGCCAAATATCACTCTAAAACTGACAATTCCACCATCATTATGCTTTATAAAAATGAAAACAATATTATATATTACATCTGGTAAACGGAATGAAGTGACCAAAGGGGAACTTGAACTCATTCTCTCGCACTTTGGCGGTATGTCAGACAAAAACGCACTTTGTGAACCAGACCACTTCTCTGGGACCTGAAGGCCTGTAAAGCTACACCTGCTTAAACAAAAGAATAATGTTTTAATTTGACTTGTTCAGAAAGTGTCTATGAAATAGGACAGCCTCATCTGATGGTTAAGATCTATTCAAACTAGAAGATGTAAACTTTAGAGGATCCAGCTCCTGATTCTACACAGTGACTTTCGGTTTATTTTCAGAACTCCGAAAGTAATAAATTTGCTTTGCTGCTATTTCAAATAATTGGACATTTCTGTAATACTTGTTATTTTTCTTTGCAAAACAAAATTATGGCAGCTCAGTGCCGATGCTTGATCTTCAAGAACCTCCTGAAAACTTGTCTCTTCCCAGAACACTTCCTCTCCTATCGCATGCCTAACCAGCACTTACCGAGCACTTTCAGTGAACTACTTAATCTAATCTCCTACACTTTTTCTTATTGAACAGATTTAGTACTTGGCGCTTACTTCAAGGTCTCTTACTGTACTGAAACTTTACTATGTCTCACAGTTGTAAATCATTTGGTCAAAATGGGTATTTGTAATTAGATGTACTAATGCAGAGTTAGTGGTTTATTAGTCAAAAGTCCTCTGGCTGTTTGTTTTCTATTAATAATGATTCTTTAGCAAGTATTAAAATCAAGTCCCTGCGGCAGTGAGAGCCTTTCGAGGCCTGGTTTTCTGTCCTGCATCCCAAACAGTGTAAGAACTGTTTGATTGGTTTTCCAGACAAAGACCAAACTGGATATGACAGGCAAACCCATCTTCATGTTGAGTTAACAAATTAAGATGCAGCTGAATACACAATGGCTTCATAGTCTGAATTGATTGGACAGTTATCTCCTCCAGTAAAATGTGATTCATCCATGGGAGGTCAGTGTATTTAATTGCAGACAGTGTCCTCTCAGCTACATGTTGTGCATATTTAAGCCTTTTCATTCTCACATTTTTCGCCTAACGATTATCATCCAGTGGGTGCACAAAACAGATTTTTATTCGACGTTGCACCAAAGGTCACCCTTTTATAAAGGCTTCATTGTCAGGCCTTTTAAAAGACATTAAGTCCTGTCATTTACCCTGAAGGAGTTATACTGCCTTTCAGCATCTGAACTCAAGCACCTTTCCAAAATCTCATCTGTTTTGCGCCGGTGGCGTTGCAGGAATTATGGTTAGGGGCAATGAAGCAAGAGAGCATTGTGTGCTCGAGTGTTCCAGCGGCTGGAAAGAAGCCTGCAGAAATAAGAGGGCTCTCCCTGACTCTGTGTTGATTCATATCTGATCTCTATCTCAATGACATCCCACACACTTCCGCCCCACGTTGAGAAAGAAATTGAAGGGGATTGTGAGGGATTACTAAGAGAAACATGGACAATGGCACAAAAAAGGCTCATGGTGAGGGTCATCACATCATAGTCTAGACATTATCCAGATACATTGCTTTATCCAGTGCCTCTGTTAGTGCTCTACAGTGCACCATCTCTCTCCTTTTCATTTTTCTTCTAACTCCTTTCAATTACAAGAAACATACATCATATGTAAATTGAAGTAATTCGCTTTTTGCCAGGCAGACTGATGGGAGCCTTCTTGCCCTTTCCGTTTCTCCATGTATGACTACATGGAACAGGTTGGAGCCTTGAGAGCCAGTCTTCAACTCCAACAGCTAATAACTCATCTGTGGTTACGTGTCACCATGCATCTTGAGGATGACTGTTTTTTTTTATTATTCTCAGTAAGTTAACATCCCAAGGTGAATACACATTTTTTCCATTCCCCTTACATCCCTAAAGTTTGAGCAGTCTATCCGGGACGTGTACTGTATTTTACCTGCCATAAATATGCATGTCTTTTGAAGTACAACAACGTATTTACATCTCAGAAGGTAGAAGCAGAGCAGCAAGCCTAAGGCTAGGAGGGATTTACAGCTTGTTATGATCAACTATCATGGCTGGAAAATGCTATGAGCCATTTGAAAATAAAAGTATGTGTTAAACCTGGAAAAACAGACTTTTTGCTCACTTAGAGTCAAGCTGTAAAGACTGCATTGACATACAATAGTATCTCCTTATAGTGCAAAGATCGTATATAAACATGGACGACGTGTTACCACTAGGGTTGTCACTTTTAATCAGAAATTCGATCATCATTTAAACATGGGGAGGAATGTTCATATTCAAACTGTAACCTGTTCAAATAAAAAATACACAGTCTAGAAGCGCATCAGACCGACTAAAGTAGTTTGTCTTGTGATCCAGTAGAGGGCGCTTACTATGGGCTTGACCAATTGCATTCCCATATCCCAAATATGGGCGCCATCATCTGGCACTTTCAACACTAGTTTGAGCCGCAGTCTGAGCAGTTGTGATCATGGTGTGGAGCCAAGAAATATCGAAGTCCCACCGATGCATAAGATCGACCAATCACGTGTCAGTCTCAGCAGTCAATCATGACATTTCACTTTATTTTTACAGCATCAAATAACTAAATAAAACCAAACTAATCTGAAAACAAAGATTTGAACCGGGATCAGTGTGATAAGAACAACTTTAGATGTCAGAAACCATCTGCAGCTAACCACCAGGGGGCGATCTCTATCCCCTTTTAAGGAGCTGTCATGTTATCCATCTTAATATCCAGTCCATGCTTAAGGGTGATATCGTTTCCTACACGTTACGCGGGTGCGCAATAAGATTTAAACATTACAGCGGGAACACCGGCTTGGAGCTCATTGTTTTTGAGGAATTAGACTTGGGCCATTTTCTCCATTTTCAATTCAAAAATATTGATTATAGCCACTGTAAATTGAGTTATAATAATAAGTGAAGTCAGGAGAAACAACCTAAAGTGAACTTCTTCCATCATTCAATTACATGCTCCATGTACATCCTGGCAAGGACCTGCACCCATAATGCTCTGGTTTTTGCAAACGTCTTCCATTCCTTATTTCCACTTCTCCTCCTCTGTCTGTCTCTTTCTCTCCCTCCGTCTGGGTGTCAAGGTTACAGTCATGGTGGTCTTTGCATTAATGAATATAGGGACCACCGGGACTCAAAAGATCCAGAGTACTCCCCATCGCACTCAGACCAGTTAACAGCTGAACCAACCAACTGTCCAGTCCAGCTCACTGTCTGACCAGCTTCAGCTCATACACACAAATCTTTCCTGTTGTTTTATTTATAAGGTGGGGGCTCCCCTCATGAAAAAAACACGAGTATAAATGCATATAAATAACAGTACGACATTTCTGTAGAGCCCCACACCTGTTCACATCTAATAGGAGTTTTGTATGATAAATGGTGTTTGGAATAGCAGATACAGCCCCGGTTTCCATCGGCTAAGGAGAATGAACCCTAAAGGGGAACTGCACAGAATTACCCAGATGATGTCATCAGAGTTTTCTTGTTTCAAGTTTGAGACTTCAGTTTTTTCAGGAAGCTTGGGTTACAACATGAAGGCGTATGATTTAAAGTTGAAGAAGACAGAGAGGGTCTAATGACCAAGACTATGAAGTTGCATTTTGGAAAGTGTAGGATACAGCTTTCCTTGGACCATTCTAGAAACTAAAACTCAGGATATCTTGGCATCTGTTGTTCAAATTCTCCTAGATTTATTTACCCTTAAAATCTTTCAATGCGGTGCCATGCAACAGAAATCCACCACAAAATAAAGACTTAATAAAGTATTAGTAAGTATAACCTCTAGGTAAAATGAGTCTCCTAATTATTTCATTGAATATATGTAATAATGTATAATAAAATATTATACATTCTATAAATACTTAATTCTCACCAAAAGCCTTTACGAGCTTGTTTTGCTCCAGCAAACTTCAAAGTAATCACATGCTACTTCAACCAGCGAATCTGGCATTCCACAGAACACCTCCACAGCACATCGTAATCAGATGTTAAACAGTGTCAGCCATGCAACCAGCCCCGGTGAACAAAAGAAGAACACTGGTTTGATTGCTGCATTCGAAGCTTCCGCTGATTTACATACAAGTGATTAATTCAGACTAATAACACAGCATCCCAAGGGTCACCGCTGAGATGCTGTGTGGTTAGACAACCGGTTTCATATCAGGGTTGTGAAGTGCATCTGGAAGCTGGAAGAAACGCAGGTCAAGAAAGGCTATAATCATAGAGGTCCTGGTTTTGTCTTCGTGTCCCCATTACACAATGAGTAATCTTGAGGACAGCTGCTCCTTTCATTAGTATGTAAATCTGCATTTACAAGGTTTCATTTTCTTGATTCTCGCCATATGGGAATCTGAGATGGTCAGAACGCACAGCCAATACTAACAAGAGCGCCACTATAAATCTGCATTTAAATCACATTAATATACATTTCACGCTACATAATTTATGATGCTCACTGAAGACAGAATGTACTTGCACTACGGACTGTCACTAAACATGATGGGATTTCCAATAAGTAAAAAGATTACTGAACTGTGTTGTCAGGTTAATTGAATATAAACTACCTGTTATATATTCCCCTGAATAACACTTCCTCCTCCTAATACCAATAAACAAAGGGCGCTTTGTTCTGCTCCCACCCACTGACACTGACTCCTTCCCACTAGGTTTTTTGTTTACTTCCTGAACTGATTAAGTGTCACTTTAAACTTTCAGCCACTCAGAAGCAGTGTTGACAATTTCATCTGCTTATAGACATCTGCCACAGAACAGGGGGGGTATTTTCAGGGGATCAAAGTCCTTTTCATCTGGCAACCTGTCTTCTCCCCAGCCTCTCCATTTCCTCTAGACTTTCCACCGAGCGTATATATCTCATCTGTCAACCAACCATTGACATTTGTTTGTCTCATTTCCCAAAAGCAAAGAGCACAGGACAGATGGCGAATACACTATGACCTCTGCCAGATTCGACTTCCTTGTAACAGAGAGGAGAAAGCTCAGCTCAAACATAGGCTACCACAAAATGAATTGGATAAAATTCCACAAAACTGTACCAGAAAGTTATGACGTTGTAGGAAATATACCGAGAGTAAGTTAAAGTGTCAACTACCTCATGTTAAACATGAGGCTCCTGCCAGCGGCTACTTAGCATAGCTTAGCACAACGACAGGAAACAGTTAGCTTGGCTCTGTGAGGCTGACGAGTGGAGAGTGAGGGAAAATACTGAGTGAGTGTAGCTCTGCATGTTGACCCCTGTAACATGTATTTTATTCTCAAGTGACCTCTGGTGGTCATGGGAAATATGACAAGAGGAAGTTAGGTGTATATAGCCTACTGTGCAGCAGCAAAGTCTGCATGAGGAGGAGGTTGGGAATAGGTTTATTTCCCCAAATGTCAAAGTATTACTTTAAAGTACATCTCTAAATGTAATAAATGTTAAATATATTTTTTTTACAGAACTGGGGTTTGAATCACTGAAGTCATCCTTCTAGCTTTTCATGGGATTTATATTTTTCTTTCCCCCCTAGCCGATTCACTTTCTTATTGCAGACATTACACACCCATGCTTGGCTTTGCAAGCTGAGCCCTCCAGAAGTCCTTCAGTTGAACATGATCAAAGGTTATATCTTGACTTTAAAGCAGCAAATCAAAGGCGTTACTAAATAATAAGATGGATCAAACTGCAACCGTAAGTGCAAAGAGCCATGGACGATGAGTGGACAAGTGGTACAATTTGGCTGCACAGGTCAGCTTGTGGAAGCATTTGCAGGGAAGAGGGTCTACAAATCAAAGATAAAAGATAAGCCCCTCTGGATCAAGGATCGCGGTCAGACTGAAAATGGATCCCAGAGGATGAGATCAGAGGCCCAGAGGGCAGAGATCCAACTTAATCCTGCTGCTCAATCTCAAACTCAAACAAGACAGTTCAAAAAGCCCCAGAGAGCAAGGGCTTATGAGGATGGTAGATGATTGGCACCGATTGGAACAACTAAAAGCTCTGGGATGTGAATGGAACGGGTTGTATGGAACAAATATCCACAATGATAAATCAGGCTAGGTGGGAGGAAATGAAATAAGAGGCTGACAAAAATAGCTCAGTTACAGCGGTACAGCAAAAGCACACCATGAGACAAATCACGGTCATCTTAGCAGAGGATCAGTGATCATATCGGTCAAGACTGCACATTAACAACTGCAAAACACCAACCCACAATACAGACAAAACATCCACTTAAAGGAACCCAGAACACAATAGTCTGCCTGTAACCTTTGCTAATGTGTTTTCATCACAGGAAAATCTTATGCAGTTATGGAAACACATTTCCAAGAAGGCTGAAAGCATTTCCCTAAACCAACACACAGTTCACCTCCACACAAAACATGTGTTGTACTGTAAATATCACCAGCATTGACATCCTGGTACATACATCTGCTGGGCTGACAGCAGAGCAGCTGCACAGAGACGTACACACAATTTAAAGTCAATCAACCCAAAATACTTTATTCTCACGACTTCAGATGACAATGAAGCAGATGAAAAAGGGGGGAGGGGGTGGAGTGTTATCAAGCATGTCTTCTTCAGGCTGTGTGTGTGTGTGTGTGTGAGAGAGTGAGTGTGAATGAGAGGAATTAAAGCCTGTCTCACTCCCTCTCTATCTATATTTAGTTATGCACTGCTAAATTTGTTACTGGCTGCATTTGTGTGTGATTACATGCCGAGGTGTTGCAACCGTAAACACTTGGTGGTTCCGGGAGGGGGGGGGGGTGTATGCGTGTCTTTGTGTGTGTTTTTTTGTGTGTGTATACGTGAGAGTGGAATCAATAGAGAGAGTAAAATACTGGCAGTAGTTATGGCACATTGTTATGAGTTATAATAATAATTTACTTTCCACTACAAAGAGCTTGTGTAAAAAGCCTGTTTGTGAAATGGCCAAGTGTCTTTGTTGGAGTCAATAAGAAACAGCATGATGAGATTCTCACTGAGTTGCAGAACTAAATAAATGTTTTAAAAAATGGCAACGTTTTCAGTGAATTCATCATTTGCTGTTTGCACAAGAAGAACAAAAGAAGTAAAATCAAACGTATCTGAACCATATTCAACTGCATGGCATCATTGTATAAGAATCCCATACGGCTGAATTTCCCCGAAAACAACAGCGTTATGCAAGAGTCATTATGGGGAAAATACCTGTTACGTGATGATATTTCAAAATATCAAAATATTTTCCATTTCTATTGTGTAATGTCAAGCAGAAGAGTCCTCCATTAATTATCATATTATAACTGTTTGGTGTGATCATTCTACAACAACACACAACACTTTACAGACCTTACAGAGGGAAACTGTTGAAAGCATCAGACAGTGAGGATTATGTGTCCTGTTCGAGAACATTAAGAACCCTGGGGGGGGGGGTCCACACAACCATTCACTCATCCCTATCGGTTTTACACACACACACAGAGAGAGACTATCTTCTCTTGAAATAGACTACGTTATTTTTAGCCAAAGAATAATAATCTGTTAAAGACCAAAGCAGATGTCTAAAGCATTTTTCTTCCTGCGTATTGTTAAGCACAGACAGAGCAACTTGAGCCACAGACACATACTTACACCCCTTCCATTGACTGCACTGCTTTTTGCCAAGCGCTTAACTCCAAATAAATTACTCCAAAAATTCATCTCACAAACATATATTTTCTTAACTTTATAGATATCTTCATCTGACAGGTGAACTCAGAAAAGTCCCAAAACAATGAAGTTTACAGAGGAGGTAAAAACTAAAATCCACCTTGATTGGAGGCAGCAGATAGTGACAGACTTGAGTGTTGCTGCTGCTGCTGCTGCTGCTGCTGCCTGAGCAGAATTACCTGGAAAGAAACCAAGCCCAAAATGATAAGGCTCCCAAATCATTAACAGACATGGGCAAGCCAATTTCCTTGTCCCTGAATAACAGAACTAATTACATTGTTGAGATTGGGAAGGAACGCAGCTCTCACCCAATGACATACATGTCCTTCCTCACTCGTGTTAATCAACTGCATAATGGTGATTCAAAGTTCATCATTCTCTGACCTATGCCTTCTATCTGCAGCTGTGCAATATTTACAGCATTTGTAATTGTAATTTATCAGTGGTTGCTGCTAAATCCAATGTAAAACAGGGCAGTAATTCTTTCACTCCCTGTAATTGGTCATGCCCTGGCACCTACAGTCAGGCCACATTAAACTGGCTTTGGCAGAGTGTGGATTATTGACTGCAGCTCAAGTGATAACAAAACTCCCTCTATTTCATGTGCAAATAGCCACATCCTTATCTTCCCCACACTCATCATTCCAACCACTGCAGAGTACTTCTAAATCATTTAATGTGTTAAATCTTGTTCATTTCATCTGTACAAAAACTGAAGTGCAGAAACCACACAAATATAATGCACAACCACCTGCAAAACCACAACTTCTAGTTTTCAACGTTTCTTTTCTCCCAAATTGTGCTAACCTACACCAAATGTCTCCTGGCTGTAACAACATATATTAGGGTAGCGACAAACTTCTCATTTAACAAAAATTTCCTTCAAAAGTAATGGGAAAACATATTTGTGTACTATAGGAGCCATTTTCTTTGGGGCTAATTGTATGCAGGACCAAATTGGTCCATAGATGTCGTCATTATGCTTTGCGTTATTTGTCATATATGTAGGAACTTTAACTCTAGGAACAGATGTTGCTAGATGGAGGAGCACGTACAGTTTTTTACCGCCGCACCACACCATGTGAATGCACACGTGTGTGGGTGCGTGCGACTATGCCGTGTACAGTCCAAATGTCAGTCATGTTGCCTCAATTTGTCTGGTGCTTACTGCAGACTTAAAGATGCTCTGGGATCGGGGTATTATTTCGTCAAAATGATGGATGTAGGAGCGTTTGGAAAAACAGAAGTATAGATAGGCTACTTCATCAAACCTCATTGCCATGCAATAGAGAGCACATAAGCAGTATCATGCAAAGGCAATTAAGTAAAACGTTTCAGGCTTAAATGTCATCACTTCTCTAAAAATAGCTCCAAATGAGATAATAACTCTTTATTTCAGGCTCAATTTCAATATCCTGCCTTTGAGTTTTCTCTTTTTGAAACCGTCTGAATAAAATGAAAAAGAAGGGGATGTGTTTAAATAGTCCTCCCTCTTTTGTTGGATACTTGATCTGCCGTGCTTTCATTTGGTCGATGAGTTCAATGTGGTTCATCACAATGCAAGGTCTTATCGGCGGCAGCTGAAGTTGTTCTTTTTGCACGTGGGCTGGCTAGAGACGAAACGTGCATTAACGCACAATCTCCCACAGATATTCACAGAGGTGAAGAGAGTCTTTCTGTCTCCCATTTCCTCTCTGTCTGATACCATTACCATTATCTGGGCCATGCTCATGGCAACCATTTAGAGCCCAGGCACAGTCTGGTCGGCAAAGTACACCGCAAATTGCCCCACTATTAACTAATCAGTGGATGGATGTACACTGATTCGTCTGATGTTCTGCACTGTTACTATCACAGTCGGCCTCATAACAATCCATTAGCACCGTCACAATTAAGTTTTAACATGAAGACGTGTTCTTCCAAAGTGTTTTCACCACACGGCTTAATGTACAGTGATGTTACAGTTGAAATGTGACTGACTGAAAAAGTAGCAGTTCAGTAATTTAGTAACTAACCCCTGAAAACATGTGGACTCTTTCCTCTTGATATTTTGACTCTTATTTGACAGATAAATGTTACAACTAAATATTTTACACACTTGTTGTGAACACTCTAGTTTTTACGTGTATAAAATGGGTAAATTAATTTACTGATAACTTTGACAGTCGTACCGTTTTTTAATAGATTAAAAATGTTTTTTAAATTGTGTGCATGCATGGAAGAATCAGAATGCTGTATCTTTATCAAATTTGATGGGGTTTAAGTGGGACATAAACTACGTGCAATATGATTTATAAGTGACTTTAAATTTCCACATGTATTATTAGCAACACAAAATAATATTTGTTATGATTTTTATTATTTGAATCATTATTGGGCCGCACGGTGAGAGGCCCTATTGAATTGTTATTTATTAGGGCGAGCACGGTGAGGCCTATTATGAAGGTTATTCTTATTATTATTATTATTATTGTCATCAAATGAATTGGCTTTTTGAGGCTTAACATACTGAACTTACAACTTTGCACAAAATTAACGTGGGAATTTCTGGATAATTTGAAATGGCGTGGCAAAATGGCTCAACAGCGCCCTGACACAGCCCCAGTTTCGACCGATCTTCCAGGTGTATCGTACCAATCATGAAAAAGTCTCAAGGAGCATTATGAAAATAAGGAAGTCATTTGTTTAGTGGCATTTTGGCATATTCATTTCTTTGATGTACTTGTCCAGGGCTTTATCTGATCAACTTCAATGATGTCATCACAACAAGACGGAATCAAACTAAAAAGAAAAATTTTGCAGGTGTGGCGTGGCCAAATTTGATTACATCAAACACGAGGTTCTGTATCTCGGACATACGGGTCCAATGTCCAAACTGAACGTAAGACAAGAGTCCGCCTGATGACATCTCCACGAAATCATGACTAAAATCACGCGCCCCCTGGCAAGGAAATGTCTTGTTTGGAACCTCTTACGAGGTATTCCTCTCACTGCCCACGTCAAACCTGTCAAATGGGTCTCAGACATTGATAATGAAGGCATAAACTGTAACTTTTCTCAAACGCCATAATAGTGGCGTGCCAAAGTTCATCACTGCCGTCACGAAATTACTATAACTTGGGGTTCAAACTCCTCAAACTACATTTGTGTAGCAACAGCCCTGCAAACATTCAGATGGTTTAGAAATGCGGGCATAATACTGACTGCGCCCCCTACAGTGCAGCGGCACTAGATTGCGACATGTACAAAAATCGCGTGTGTCTTTCATAACAAACAAATAAGTCATTGATAGATATGCACCAAACAGAAGCCCGCCATTTGATTGCCATTTGCTTCACATTATCTGATATACTTGTCCGGCTTTGATGACTCAAATTGAGATGAGTGTCATCACAACAGACGATCAATAACTCAAAGATCGATTTTCCGTGGACGGGGTGCCTCATTTGTTACCATCAAAACAGAGGTCTTATCTCGGACATGGACAAATCAGTCAAAGACATAGACAGTTCCCGGCTGATGACATCTACAAAATTATGACTTAAATCACAGCCCCCTGCTGGCTACAGGAAGTGATGTTTTACTTGATGCACTGCTCTGGCTGCTTTACAATATACACTCAAAAGAGCTCAGTCAGTCATTTGACCATGGTCAGAATTGTGACATTTCCAAACCGAACATTGAGGTGCGGGAAGATCATCCTTCGCCACAGGAACGATGTTGTCATACTCAGTGTGCATTGTCCTATCACTACCAAACTTTGTCACATGATTATAGTCAAGCCTGATCAGCCCATGTCAGTATTTCTTGTCATAGCCCACCTACTGATTCGCCATGAAACAGAAGTACTTGTAAATCCACTCTGCATTATCAACCGCTCGAACTGCTGACCTATGATCACAATCTTGCCTGAGATCCATATATAATATTAGTTCAGGGTCAACCCCCTACTGTCAGTGGAAATTAGTTGTTGTAACATTGTCAATTGACACAAATTGCTCACTACATCAGAGCCCCTACTTGAAGAATATATTAGTCCGAGGTAATAGTGATGCGCTCTACCAGGTAGCTTTGTTTTACAACTATCATTGATTTCATAAATGTCGTGTGTGCAATTGGATCGATGAATAGCAGCAAGGATCGCGTGCGGGAGGACGTTTATACTTTGATGCCTGCCTGGCGCTTTACTACAGCAAACAGTCAGTCAAGTCATTTGACCATGGTCACAATTGTGACATTTCCTCAAACCGTAAACATTGAGGGGCGAGGATCATCCTTCGCCAAAGGACAGATGTTGTCATAACTCCAGTGTGCATTGTCCTATCTAAACTTCTGTCACATGATTATAGTCCAGCCTGATCAGCTCCATGTCAATATTTCTCGGTGTCAGCCCCTTTTGAAAACAGGAGTACTTTAAATCACTGCATTATCAACCGGCTC
Organism: Hippoglossus stenolepis; assembly: GCF_022539355.2. NCBI lineage: Eukaryota > Metazoa > Chordata > Actinopteri > Pleuronectiformes > Pleuronectidae > Hippoglossus > Hippoglossus stenolepis. The sequence goes on from NC_061499.1 coordinate 12,607,654, forward strand.
GAACTGTGACCTATGATACTTGACTGAACATCCATATATTAATATTAGTTCAGGTCATAGCCCCCTACTGATCAGTGGAAATTAGTTGTTGTACATTGTCGATTGTCAAATGCTCACGCATCAGAGCCTACGAAGAGATATATCAGTCTGTGGTAATAATAGGATGCCACTACTGGCAACAGAGTAGCTTTGTTTTACAACTATCGTTCGATTTACATCAAATGTTCACAGTGTGTGTGCAATTGATGGGGATCGAATGAGCAATAGGCAGATCGTGCCGGGGCGAAGTGGCGTTTTCCTCGAGCGCACTGAGCGGGTGATCTTCCGAACAGGCTTCCGGCGTGCGCCGTCAGTGCTACCGAGCCTAGTTATTATTATTATTATTGTCATCCAAATGAATTGGCTTTTGAGGGCTTTAACATACTGAACTTAACTTGCCAAAATTGAACGTGGAAATTTACGTATTCTGGGTAATTTGAAATGGGCGTGAATGGCTCAACAGCGCCCTGAACACAGCCCCTAGTTTCCTTGACCATCTTCACAATCGTAGCCCAGGTGTATCGTGACCAATCATGAAAAAAGTCTCAGAGCATTATGAAAACGCAACAGGAATCCCCATTGGTTTTAGTATTTTGCCATATTCACATTTTTACTTTGATGTACTTGTCCAGGGCTTTATCTGATCAACTTCAATGAGATGTCACAACAGAGATCAAACTAACTCAAAGAAAAATTTTCGCATGTGACCGTGTGCAAATTTGATTACACGCCATCAAACCGAGTTCTGTATCTCGACATCCATCGATCAAACTGACACTAAGACAAGTCCCTGATGACATCTACACAGAAATCATGACTTAAAATCACAGCGCCCCCTGGTGGGAAATGTCTTGTTTTTGGGTCTACCGGGTATTCCTCTCACCCGCCCGCAGCCCGCAAACCTGTGTCAAATGGGTCAAGACATGATAATGAAGGCATAAGATTACTGTAACCTCAACGCCATAATAGTGGCGTGGCTAAGTATCAGGTGACGATACTAACGTGTTGAGGTTCAACTCAAACTCATTTTGTCCCCCTGCAGACATTCAGATGGTTTAAATGGGCGTAACTAGCCCCTACAGTGCAGCCCCTGCCATGTACAAATACGGACATGTGTCTTTCATAAAACAATAGTCACTGATAGATATGCTCGAAAACAGAAGCCTGACTTAGTGGCCATTTTGGCCATATTCACATTTATACTTTGATATACTTGTCCCGGCTTTCTGATCGACTAAATGAGATGATGTCATACAACAAGACGGAATCAAACTAACTCAAAGATATTTTTCGGTGCTGGCGTCAAAGTTGATTACACGCCGAGTTCTTATCTCGACAAATGACATCGGCAAACAGACATGTAGACAAGAGTCCCGCTGATACATCTACAAATATGATAAATACACGCCACCTGCTGCTACAGGAAGTGACATGTTTTATCTTGATGCCTGCTCCTGCTGCTTACAATTAAGCTCAAAGAGTCAGTCAAGTCTTTGACCAGGTCATGTGTTAACTTTGGTCGGCACGACTTTCATACTCAGTTGCATTGTCTATCACTCCAACTTTGTCATGATTATAGTCAACCTGATCAGCTCCATGTGAATATTTTCAGTCATCCACCTCTGATTCGCCATGACAGGAAGTACTGAAATCCCTGCATTATCCAACGGCTCAACTGCTGACCTTGATCCAATCTGACATCCATGTATAATATAGTTCAGGGTCATAGCCACCTACTATCATGTGAAATGTTGTTGCATTGTCAATTGAATTGCTCATCAGGCCTACTGAAGTATATTATCCGGTAATAGTGGCGCCACCTACTGCAACAGAGTAACTTTTTTACAACTATCATTCGATTACATAAATGTTCGTGTGTGCAATGGTGTCGAGCAATTAGCGGCAGGATCCCGACCGGAAGTGAAGGTTTTCCGCCGCAGGCAGCGTGCGGGCGCTTGGTATGACGCTTCCACCGACGCAACAGGCTTCAACGGTCGGGCGTCAGTGCTGCAGCCTAGTTATTTCCTGGGACTTTCGGGCCAGAATGCTCAAATAAAACTTTGCAAAATTCAAGTCAGATATTTTTGTATTCTGAGTAATTGATGTGAAAATGGCCAACAGCGCCTGAACCAGCCCAGGTTTCCCTTTGACCGATCTTCACAAAATCGCCAGGTGATACCAATCATGAAAAACTGGCATTATGAAAAAACAGAAGTCCCCATTTGGTTTAGTGGCCATTTTGGCCATATTCACATTTGATGTCTTGTCCAGGCTTTATCTGATCAACTAATGAGATGAATGTCACACAAAAGACGAATCAAACAACTAAGATCGATTGTGGACGTGGCCAAGTTTGATTACCCCATCAAACACGGTTCATCCATACATGGTCAATGAGTCAACTAGACACTAAGCGTCCGGCCTGATGACATCTGCAGAAATCAGACTAAATCACAGCCCCCCTGGAAATTCTTGTTTTGAACCTCTACGTGATATTTCTCACCTGCCAGCCCGCAACCTGTGTCACATGGGTCTCAGACATTGATAATGAGGCATAAGATTACTGGATTTAGCATAATAGTGCGTGGGTTCATCAACTCGCCAGAACGAAACTATAACGTTGAGGTTCAAACCCCCTCAACTACATTTGTTAGCAACAGCCCCCTGCAGACATTCAGATGGTTTAAGAAATGGGTGCATAAACTGCTAGCGCCCCCTAAGTGCAACCGGCCTACGATGACATGTACAAAATCGACAGGACATGTGTCTTTTCATAACAAACAAATAAGTCTCTTGGATAGATATGCTCGACCAAACAGAAGCCCGCCATTTGACTTTAGTGGCCATTTTGGCCATATTCATTTATACTTTGATATACTTGTCCCAGGCTTTTTCTGATCGACTTAAATTGAGATAGGTCATCACAACAAGACGGAGATCAAAACTAACTCAAGATCGATTCCTGACCGTGGGTGGCCTCAAGTTTATTACGCCATCAAACACGTTCTGTATCTCGACATACATGGACAAATCGAGTCAAACTAGACATGTAAACAAGTGTCGCCTGATACATCTACACAGAAATATGACAAATCAGCGCCCTGTACAGAAGTGACATGTTTATACTGATGCACTGCTCTGGCTGCTTTACAATATACAGCTCAAGAGCAGTCAAGTCATTTGACCATGGCAAATTGGACATTTCTCAAACCGTAAACATTGAGGTGCGGGATCATCTCGCAAGGAGACTGTTGTCATAACTCAGTGTCATTGTCTATCACTCCAAACTTCTGTCACATGATTATAGTCAAGCCTTAACAGCTCCATGTCAATATTTCCTCAGTGTCATAGCGCCACCTACTGATTCGCATGAAACAGGAAGTACTTGTAATCACTCTGCATTATCAACCGGCCCGAACCGCTGACCATGATCACAATCTGACCTGACACATCCATATATTAATATTAGTTCAGGGTCATAGCGCCACCTACTGATCGGTGTGAAAATTAAGTTGTTGTAACATTGTCAATTGATACAAAATTGCTCACGCCATCAGAGCCCTACTTGAAAGATATATCAGTCTGCAGGTAATAATAGTGATGGCGCACCTACTGGCAACAGAAGTAAGCTTGTTTACAACTATCGTTCGATTACATAAATGTTCAGTGTGTTGTGCAATTGATGGGATCGAATGAGCAATTAGCGATCGCGCCGCGACGAGAAGTGGTTGTCCTGCCGGCAAAGCGAGGCGCTGGTCGTTCGCCTCTCCACCGACAGGCTTCACGCGGGTGTCGCCAGTGCCCGAGCCTAGTTATAATTATTATTTTAAAACACTACCATAAATTACAGCATTTGCTGAAATTACCATATTAGATAATGGATTAGATTGATTGTAATTGGTTAATTATTAACTTTGTTATAATTAGCCAATTAATATAATTACTTCTCAATTCATGTTGTTGATTTAAAATGCCATTCTCATTAAGACTGCAATTTACATTTAAAAGTTCCCTTAATGACACTTAATATAATAAATGATAGTAACTAAACTGCAGTTATTGCAGTGACATTGAAAACCACTGCAGTCCTGTGACTGAAACTGATCTCACTGGGATGTTTTGGACATTAAAAACAAATTCATAGTTTTAGAAAAAAGATTTTACTTTCATGGGAGATTTATTATGGTTGAAATGACTTAAAATATATTTTTTTAAATAATCATATGCAAGTGAATATCTAAATACTCAATAAGCTTTTTCTGAATTCGATTGTTCCAACTAATAAAAGGTCATTTTCAAAAGTATAAGATCTGATTCCTCAACTCTTTCTTCTTCAAAGTTTCTTTCTTTTTTCGCTTTGAAATAAAAGACAGAGATGAGCTTTGCATAAACCCCCCCTCCCATCAAGATGTTAGGAGCCAGTTCAGTGACAGATGGACTGAGCTCAGGCCTGCGCTGTCATCTAGGTGACTTACTGTACAGTGCTCTCGATTCCCTTTTCTCCATCTGCAGATCGTTATTCACATCTTAAAGATAACCTTGCTTTTTCAGTTCCTAAGGCATAAAAAAGAAATCATGCATGCGCACATTCTTCCACAGTATGCTCTCAATTATCACTGTGAGGGAGGACCCTGTCTCACGAGGCCTCCCCCTCGCAACCTTTGCTTTTCTTTCCACATTAAATATGTTTTTCTCGAGCATTTTAATCTTCTGAAAGAAAAAAGAAAGAACGATGAAGGCGACCAGTTACACAGCGGCGAGACTAAGAAAAAAAACGAATGTGCTTAAATTGATGAAAGCTACAATTACCGAAGATCACGACAAACTTTTTTGTAAAGCTTGGTATCTGCATGCAACATAGATCCCACTTGGATACGCCTTTTGTCCTACATCACTAACTCCCACTCGCATCCATGTGCAATTGGAGAGGATGCACACTGCAGCTCAGGGCTATGGGAAAGCAATTAAAGAGGTATTTTGTCGCTGGACCACAGCCATTGACTACAATTCCCTTGTGGGCACAGTGTTCCTAGCACTCTGTTGGGTCAGGGATTGGACTGTGTCTGGGTGCTACAAGCTGATAGAGACGGGCCGAGCGAGAGCAGTTTAGGTGCTCTCATCACATGAACGCACAGAAGGCCTCAGGATATCGGTCTTGTAATATTGTGACCTGAGGGTACAGATGAAAAGAAAGTAAAAGTAGAGGAAATAACCAAAGGACGCAATGACAGAAAGAGAGCGGAAAATTCAGTTCTTCACAATAATAGTAGGGGAAACTGAGAACGTAGACAATAGGAAAAGAAAGACGATGTCAAAGGAGGAAAAGAGAACTGTGAGTGTGTCAAGGTTTTGAAGAAGAGTAGTTATGCTGCAAATCTCTCTCTCTCTCTCTCTCTCTCTCTCTCTCTCTCTCTCTCTCTCTCTCTCTCTGCTCAACAAGCCCCTCAAGCCTCATTCTGAAGCCCCTGAAGGCCTCTCAGACCCTCGCAAAGAGCCAGCACAGACCTTTTTTACTGCTCTGACTCGCTGTAACTGTTAGCGAAGGACACGTCTGCCATCTGTAACAAGGGTTCTTTATGGAGTTTCATCTTGGTAAATCGCTCTGAAGTTTGGGAACATTAGGTTTGTAACACCTATTGCAGCATTTAGGCAAATTTCCGGATAGTAGATCAAGGAGAAGGAAAGGACAGCAGTGTGTAATCATAACCAAGATCATACAGATCCATGGCAGAGGCGGAAAGAAGGCAGCTTTTGATGTTTCACAGGCATTAAAGCAGAGTGTTTGTGCAACTTGTGTGATGATAACATAAACAGTCTTTCAACATAATCAAGGTCACGTTCAGCTTAGAAAAAGTCCATCTGAATTTCCACAAAAAAAAACAAACAAGCCGTACACAGACTCAAATTGGCCGAAAGAAACCGAATGTGTGAGAGAAAGAAGAAAATCATTGTCCACAACCTCCAACGTCAGCGCTTTTACCTCGGACCACAAATCAATCACACAAACCTTAATTGGGGGGTGGGGTTACACCTGGTATAACATGCCGCCCTGTGAGTCATGGGGGGACTTGAAGTGCAAGCCAAGATTCGGATGAAAAAGAGTCAAAGAGCAATGGGAATCAATGAGCGGTCCGGGAGTCTAGGGATATTGAAATAAGTCAGAATTACCCGTGTCTCATAGAACTCACAGAGCTGCACTTAGATGGAAAAACTAAAAGCTACATTAAGGCCTGTTGAGAGCAAAACTTTAATTTAAAACAGCAGGCGTCTTTCAGAAGGGCCCGACGTGTCACTAATGCCCTTGCTACATAGATTTTTGCTTTGGCGTTAAATCTTTTCAGATTTTCTTTTCTGGTGTCTTGCACACAGAATAACAATGATGTAATTTCATTGTCAAAACCTTTTTATCCAAATTCTGCTCTTTACAGTTTTGGTGAAAATATTGCCTTACACACTGGATTACATACTGAATAAGCTATTTCTCTTTATGTATGCATTATTAAATGTATTGTCTTAAAGCAGTTTGAAAATTTGGGAAATGTGTTTATTTCCTTTATTGTCGTATGGTATATGATAATATTGATATCACTCCTGTGTCTGTGACGCTGTACATAAAGATGGATGACATGACTTCACCCCGAGAGCGAAGCCAAAGCTTCTCGATCACCACCTGGTGACTGGCTGCAGCATAGATCATAAACCCTGCCTCCTCCATGTTAGTGATTAGGAAATGGACCAAACTAAAATTCACATTTTTAGGTAGTTCTAATCACATTAGGTACTTATTGTTATGGTGTGTTTGGTTTTTATTAGTTATGTGATGCTATGATAACCAGGTAAAATGTCATGATCGACACCTGAGACTGACTCACGATTGGTCAAACACATGTATTGACTATCATTTCTGAATAGGATCTGTGATAGAATAGCACCTGCAACCAGCTAGCTTAGCTTAGCATTAAGATTGCAAATCTTACTTGTCGTTTTTAAACCTAAGCGTAAAACTCGCGGTTGTTTTTTATTATGGTGCTAGGAACTGACTGCATCAGGCGATGAAATAGGTCCCATTAAAACACATCTTGTTGCAGAGCTTTAAAGGAGATGGTTGGCAGGTTGTGTTTCCTTTTCACAACACTAGCTCTTCTCCCATATTTACAGTCTTTACGCTAAGCTAGGTCTCCTTTCTCCAGCTATATTTACTGTACCGACACTGACCGTGTGGGATGAGTCTCCCCATCTAACCACTGGCAAGAAAGCAAAGTAGCCTACTAACTGTCAACACATCCCTTTAATGACCTTTTCATAATCTCGTTGACGTGGGACATCTATTCAGTGCAAAAGACCAGTTCTCATTAATAAAAAGAGATCACTATCTATGCCACTGTCTTGACAGACTGCAGGCGCGTTAACTGACAAACGTATCAGTGCTGTGTGAGAGCGCCAGATCCGGGGAACAGGAGCCAAAAATATTCCAGTGCGTCACTCTAAATGTCGGCTTCCCTGAAAAAAAAGGAAAAAAGGAAGAGCATATCTAAAGTGATAGTCTGGACAGCAAGAAATATCTGAGGTGAACAATAACAGAAAGGTGTAAAAGAAATGGCCTATTTTTGTTGACATTGCGAGAGGTTGAGTCCGCTTTTTTCACGTTGAAATTTAGGAACTGCAGTTTTCAAACTTGAAGAAACGCAGAAACTTTGAATAGAAAATGTAGAAAGGATCCTTTCAAGACAATTCATCAGTTACCCCCATCTGTCCCTTTGACCCGGAATTATGTGCACTCTGTGACAGCGTCTCTATCCAAGCAACAGTAAGCTTTCAGGAGTTGACATTTTGTTGTGGACAAACCCTCAGGAAGCGTCTTCCAACCACACCCTGGAGGGAGAAGGTGAAAAGAGAAGAAATGTGGGAGGACAGGGGGAAAATGGAGATGAGCAAAAGACAGGAGAGACGGAGAATGCAATTAACTGTGAAGGATAAAAAGTGAAAGGACAGAGCAGCAGCAGAGGACAAGAGATGAGGAGAGACAGACAGGGACAGAGAAAATGAAATCACATGGAGGGAGACAGGTTGGTGGGTCATTCTGGAATCTGATGAAAGAAAAAAAATACAAAGAAAAGAGACAGGAGAAGCATGTGGTGTGAAAACGATGAATATGAAATGTGTACAACAAAAAAATTACTATCTCATAAATAGATGAGAGTAAAGATGATATTGTAAAGAATCTCAAAGGTAGAGAACTGACAAGAGAATCTGAGGGAACGAAATCTGAACGAGCAGAGACATAATTAGAAAAAGAAATGAGATAAGTGCCATTTCTTGACTGCAGAAAATATTACCGTGATAATTGGATTCTTTATGCAGACGAGTTTGATCCATTCACTGTCACACTCATCCAGAAGTGAAGAGAAGAAGCAAGTTGGCTTTGAAAGGGTCTATTAGAAACTGTACGTTTTGTAAGGTACAGCATATTGATCAGACGAGGCATTCAAATCTCATTTAAACATCTTGCTCTGGCACGTGGCAGCTGTCATGTCACACCCTTGCTTCCACAACTCATTTCTACTTACAAAGCAGTGTTCTGAGCAAATTGGTTTGCTGTCATTGTTTTTCTGAGTAATTGTTGATTGAAGTCTCATTTGTTAAAGATGGCATATATGGAACATTTGAACACAGCTCTCTAAGTCTGGTAAAAATGTTGAATCCATTCTGCAGCACTGAATTTGCATTAAAACCCAATTTAACATCTGCAAGGAGGCTTTAACCGTCCTTAGTACAGAGTCAGACTAACAGCTCTGCAATGATGAGCCATATTTTTAGAAGCCCCTGCAAAGAATCCCCTGTCTCTTCCATAAAATAGCTTTTTTCATGTTTCCAAACCTATAATGTGCATTTTATGACCTCAAGGTAAATTACAGTGAACACTAAAAATGATATAACAATAAAGTGGAACCACACGTTCCTGGGTTTTGCTAACAAATTTCAGATAGGGAGCGTTCGATCGATCAAGGTGGGGAGGGAGCACGTTTTGCCATTTGCAAAAGGATCTGGAGCAGCAGTGCTGCAAATTGAATTTAGGTAATAGAGGAGGGGAAGAAATCAGAGGCCAGAGGAGACACAAATACATTTTGAGGAAAAAGTTCAAATGCACCTGTCCGTATACTTCGTTCTCATCAACACACATTTCTCTTACTGTCTCTGTTTTATAGACCTGTGTTACTAAGCTCTCAGCCATTCACTCTATTGTAGCACCCCCTATTGATACCACAGCAGCTGTTCAGTGCTGTTGAGGCTGCATTATTTACAGAAGATATATCATCGCAGAAAGTACCGAGTATTAATAACTGAGCTGAAATAAAGACTTTCTTGTGTCATTTCTACCATGTGCATCTATTTCCTCGAGTCTTGAGTTCAGTCATAAATCATGCAAATGTTCATCCAACCAACTGAGCAGCTTAACGGAGCAGAGATAACAGCAACACATGACTGTGAAATTAATTTTTACAAAAGCGGATTCTGTTTTCACAGGGAAAATCCTGAGCGAGAGCATTTGCCTGAATAAAGTTCACGTCTGACTCAGGAGTCAGAACAATGTAAGGTGAAAGATGGACAAACCAGTACAGAACAGCTGCTGCCGTGCTGCACATGTTGCAGCACTTAACTTTAATCACATCCTACGACCCGTCCAGCTTGCTCAATGGTCTACGCTGAGTCAACTTCAGCGTCTCTTGCTACTCTATAAATGCCTTAATCATTTTACACAGCCTCGGCTGTGCAGTGCTGAATGAAGCGTCTCTGGCCCGACCTCTAGCTCTGACAAGCACGGTTCAATTCATCGCATAATGGAAAAGGTGATGTGTTGACTGCTAGCCTGCAGAACTCCAACCTTCACGTGTGATCGTCGCAGCTTTAGTCCAAATTATTCAGTTCCTCTGAACGTTTAGCCTCGCTCCTCTTTCAAGGGTTTGCAAAGCAGCAAATGTAAGTAGTTGATTGCATGACAGCAAAATTGTCAACATCATCCATCTGGCTTAAGACACGAGGGGTCAAGGAAAGAGAATTATCCATGGTGACAACTTTGGACCAGAATCCTGATTCCTCCAACTTGTTTTCCCAAAGAAGTGTTAAGCAGAGGGATAAGTACGACAGTGGTAAATTGAGCATTGCCTTGTTCCTGAACACATCGATTACGGTGCTCAGACGGAAAGAACAAGTGACATTTAGGGTCAAAGCATGTTGGTATGAATAAAACATGGAGCATTTGCTTGATTAGTATTGAGGAATAACAACAAGCAGAGGAGCTGGGGATATTCTGCTGACCTTCCCCGAGTGATGGATCTCAATTACATGCCTGTTTGTGTGTGTGTGTGTGGGGGGGGGGCTATTACTGTTATGGGGACCTACATCTGTTTACACAGTCATATTATGAGGACTTTATTCCTATGGGGACAAAAAGCAATTTTGATGATGTAAATCATTAGGTTAAGATATGCTTGAAGTTCCTAGTAGGCTCACCCAACCCCCTGGGGCGTAGGATTAGATTTAGGTAAATAGTGGTGAGTTAAGTCTCCAGGAAAACCACACTCTTATTATAAGTCAATGTATTATCCTTCGAGGCGCGTGTGTTTGTGTCTGTGTGGCCTGTCAATCACTAAATTCCTATGGGGAAAAAAGGAAGGTCTCATTCGAAAATCATTGAATTTAACATGAAGACATGTTTCAAGGTTGGGTTTAGGTTAGGGGTAGAATTAGATTCGAGGAAGAAGTATTAATTAAGTCTCCAGGAAATGAATGTAAGTCAATCTAATATCCTACGAAGTCAAGAAGACATGACTTTGTGTGTGTGTGTGTGTGTGTGTGTGTGTGTGTGTGTGTGTGTGTGTGTGTGTGTGTGTGTGTGTGTGTGTGTGCGTGTGTTACTCATAGTGTAAACAGTGTTTCCTATACGACACGCTACAGAATTACACGAGTATTGTTGTCCAAAACCCAAACTATGACACAAAAGCACAAAGAAACAGCATAAATGTGTACCCGCTCATTCATCACCCTCTTTCATTTGGACGTAAAGCTTTTAGAAAGCTCTCTCGGACAAAACCACTGAAATCAAACACACAGTGGACGCACACACACACCCTCTAAAGGTCCGACTTTGCTTTTTAATCTCTTCATGCAGACCATTCTCTCCCTCTCTCAGGCCTCCAGCTCCTGTCCCTTGAATTGGAGAGCAAATTTGCCACTTGCTTGCTCAACCGTTCACCTGTCTGTGGCCAGAAAGACCGACCGACAGACAGACAGACAGTGTGTGGGATGATGAAGGACGAACTTATCTCTGAGACTCAGAAAGCAGCCAGACACGTTACCAACCAATCCCAATTCACTACGGGCCGCTGTTTATATCTCAGCCCGCCCGTCTGCACGTATCCTCGCGTTGCCGTCGTTCTCACTCTGTGCTGTTTCTGCCTCTCTTTCTTTGACAGCCTGACTGAGTGTCTGTTGCTATTCTCGTCTTCCTCTGAACCGCTCAGTGTATCAGCATTCTGCATGTGCTGAGAAGCTCTCGTTCCTCAGTCGTATCAGCTCGCCGAAGCCACTTCACTCACCGTTGCCTCTAATAAAACCCCAGATGACACGAGCCATTACTCTAAACACGGTTATGTAAACACAAAGGAATCCCCACAAGAAGAATCCCAATTTAGCCGCAGACATCTTCGAGGCGGGCCCTTCGGTTTCTGCTCTGTTTCTGCCACAAATGGACACTGAAGTGATGCAGGCGGCATTCAGCAATTTTGGCTTATTTCGTTTCCGGCTTGTGGTCCAGTCGGTCTGTGTAGGAATGCCTATTTTCCCCTCCTCTGTGAATATAATCAATATGAGGGCGAATGCATGAATGCAGCAGCGGCAAAAATTATCACGGAGAGGAGAAGAAGCTCTGGGGTGAATTGGCTCACGCATATAACTCATACAAAAGTCAGCGACTCCAGTCTCACTCTCCACGCAGACGCTGTGTCTTGTACGTGTGGCATAGTGATTAATACAGCAAGTGCAGAGAGGTGGCACACGTTGACCTTTCATCTGCGTATACGTGACTACTTTTGTGCATTGTGTGTTGCACGGATGTGTGCGTCTGTGCGTGTCCTCCTGTGTGTTTTATTGGCTTGTAAAATTGTATTCGTCACTGGGAAAAGAACAGATGCCTCTCCATTTTTATCCTTGTGAGAAGCAGGAGCCTGTGTAGATGTAACACACCCTGTGTGTGCGTACATGTTTTTGTGTCCTCTTCAGGACTTTTTCTGGCATAAACACTGACCATGTCAGGACTAGTGGACCTCATGGGGACCAAAGCCTGGTCCTAATGAGGCAAATCAGCATTTCTGAGCTCCTGATAAAGGTTAGGGGTAAGAAGTAAATTAATTGTGGTTGGATTAAGGTTAGGCTTAGTCATGAATTGGTCATGGTTAAGGTTAGGGACACGTTTGTTTAGGCTATCCACATTGAACGGACGTTCAAGTCCTATTAAGGATAGGTGCGCAAACTGTGTGTGTCACAAAGTATTCATCTGGAACACATCCTCTTCAGAAGTCTGGCTGCAAATAGGACAGATCTGCCTTAAGTTTGCAGTTTGTTCTCCACTATTAAAAATCCCTCTGTAAATGTGCATTATTCATCTGAGGAGTATCCGCTGACTGTAGCATCCCTGAGCATTAACCTATATTAAATATTCAAACAGGATATCTTCAGGAGTCCACAAAAACCCAACACAGATTAAGATTTTCTCCAGTGGTAGAAAACATGCGATTATTACAACACCACAGTGAAGACTCTTCTCAGCCTTTCCTTGAGTTTTTTTTTTTTAACCCTAAAAATAGCGCACCACAACACGAGTGTGAGTCACATTCTGCATTATCTCCTTTTCCCCCCTCGCTTGAAATAATCTGCAGCTAAACTGATGTTTAGATCCCCTTGACGCGCCATAATGGGCTATTAATCAATTTGGAGCATGAACGAAAGAAAAGAGAAAATCCAATTTACATTGCGTCAACAGTCACGACCATGCAAGCAAATCCCAGCGAGCTCTTCTTTAATTCATCGGAGCAAAAAATAAATAAAAAAAAGGCAAATTGAGATTGAAACTGACAGACAAACTGAAAATATAATCTCCCTGCAGCTCACTAATCTGTGCGCTTTTTCCACAAACAGCAATTTACAGAAGTTAATACCCGGAAGAAAAAGAAAATAACCTGAGTCTTACCTGCCTTGAAGAGATGAGAGAAACTGCAGAGAACAGATGCTTGTGCAGGAGAAGCCTGATGTTTCCTTCCCTCGGAGGAGACTGACTCCCTGCTGCTGCGCTCCGACCCTATTTAACGCAGTGGCAGTACATTTAAAAAAGAAAAAATAAACTTTTTTTTGCATCCACGGAGATAAAACCCACAATTAAAAAAAATCAATCAAATGCTACTGTGGCTCGTGTGTCCGGGGGCTCTGGCTTCTGTTTTATGAGATGGATTAATGACCGGCGGTGCGCACGGTAAGGGGAGCGCGGGGCAGGGCGCCGGTCCGCGGCCGTTCTGAGCGGTGACAGTCGACTGGCCGGTAATCCAAGTGCGTCTAACAGCCTCCCCGTGTACGAGCGTGTGTTGCTGGAGCTCCTCCTCGCCTTATCTCTCTGTGTCTGTGCGTTAAAGACACACAGCGCGAGGAGAGGCTCGCTTCTGTCTCCACTGCGCGTCCGTGCGCTCTGCTGCGGACACTCCTCTGGACACCGGGCGTAAAGTGAAGTTACACAGCTGTGTCACAACGCGTGTTTGTTTGTGCTGCTCAACGGTGACTTTAAAATGACCTTGTTGACATTACATGAGAGCTTCTTTTTTCTTATCTCCTCCGTGCAGCTTTTTAAAGTGACATGTTTGTGTAGCTCCTACATTAAAACCAGCTCATGGTGCCAAAGCAGTTCTGACCCCTGGAGACATGGTGTCAACACCTCTGAAGGTTTCCTTTAAGTTGTCTGGGACCCTCATGGATCGGATTTGATTTTCCAACACACCCCCACAGATGCTCAATTGGATTCACATCTCATAAATATGGAGGCCAAGTTAACACATTGAGCTGCCATGTTCCTCAAACCATTCCTGAACTAATTTTGTGGAACCTTGCTTGTTTTATTTGAGAAGACAGGACAAGATGGTGAATATCCCTTGTACGTTCGAAGGTCTTCTGCACAATTTAATTTACCATCTGCCATTAGAAGCTAGCAGGTGTTAGCGGCCACCAGCGGATGTTAGGGACATAACTTCAGGTGTGCACCTTAGCGTCATTAAGTGTTTTGGCCAATTTTGGTCCATTGGTCCCATTTTAGAACATCGGACAAGATGGAGAATATCCCTTGTATGTTCTACCGCACTAATTAATGCCTACCACCAGTTGATGTTATCAGATGTTAGTGACCACCAGCGGATGTTAGGGACATATCTTCAGTTGTGTACCTTAGCGTTATCAGATGTTTCGGCCTTTTAGTGAATGGGGCCACTGCCATCAGGGAGTACTACTGCCATGAAGGGGTGTACTTGGTCTGGGATCTTAAGGTAGGTGCTATCAGTATAGAAGGATGGACGACGTGTCTCCACCTTATCCCATTGTACCAAAATTGAGCCTGCATGGATATGGGTGCTGCCCTTTTCTGCTTTTGATGATTTGGAGCCAAAGTATCGAGGTCCCTGCACCAGTACACCCAGTCAACCAATCGCATGTCAGTCTCAGCTGTCAATCATTACATTTCACACCATTTTTTTTGCAACAGTGAATAACTATGTGAAACCAATCTTACTGAAAAATGAACACTTGAGCACATCAGTACTGCAGGCAGGCTTTCTGACCTTTACTGCAGCCAGCTACCAGAGGGCGATTAAGATGATTTGGCTTCACTTTTGGGGAGCTGACACGCCATCCATCTTTATATACAGTGGGTGGTACATGTTAAAGTAACATCCACATGAATTCCACACAAGGTTTCTCAGCTGAACTTTGCTCTGAGCTTCTGTCTTCTGCTTGCCTTATAGTGCAACATGCTCCCATCACCATCCCTGCTAAAAAAACAATGCAGAAGCAATCAGCCATCCATATAATTGCCACTCTTCCCGAACAGCTTTCCATCATATACAGCCTGTTTTCAGAAATGTGTTCTACAGTAGCTCTCCTGTGAGATTGAACCACTTCCAGCCAGCCTTTGCTCTCAATGAGCCTTGGGCCATGACCCTGTCCCCGGTTCACTGGTTGTCCTTTCTTGAACACTTTTAGATATAGCTCACTAACCACTGCATTCTGGGAACACTTCACAAGACCTGTCATATTGGAGATGCTCTGACCTAGTTGTTCCCCATCGCAATTTCGCCCCTTGTAAAAGTCGCTCAGATCACTTTGCTTGCATTTATCTTCAAAACACGTGAAATGAGTATGTAAAGGATTTACCCTTCTTAGGGATCCAGTAGACTTAAAGGGAAGAACCTCCAAAATAATGTGACCATAGTTCAGGCATGATGGAGGAAAGTAGAAACTGCCACGCTCCAAAAATATTTTGTTGTTGTGAGAGGAACTGATATTCCCCCACTTCTACAACACAACCCATGATAATGCTTATCAATATGAGAATCAAATAAAACAGCCTCTTTATTCATGCCACCTGTTTGGCTGTTGTTGAGTTATTACTCTTACAAAATTTCCTGTGGATATTACACAGCCTAATCTATTTGGATTTTAGTTTGTGAAGTGTATTTTACGATGAGTAAAAAAAAAATCAAAATCAACAAGAGCACAACGCGCTCCCTGGTTGTAGCGGATGGTTTCCTTATTAGAAACATGGTAATTTGATTTCTTATTTTCCGATTTGGCATTTAGATAGCTGGTGGTGTATAAAAAGCAAAAACATCTGCAGAACTGCATTCGGGAGTCCTTCAAACATCAGGAAGTGACCTGTCAGTGTTGTCATTTTGTTCCACAACTTTCTCTCTACACTTAATCACAACACAGCCAGCTGTTTGCCCGCAGCTCCCGTCATTACTAACCGAACACTCGTTCCTCTTCATGTCTCACACACAGAGACAGGTGAGGCAGTAATGGACATGTAGCTGCATATTCATGACACATTGTAACGGTGACAGACATGATGTGCCTGTCATCTCTAAAGCCGGGAGATCTGCAAACAAGCAGCGCTGCCTTCAAACCGGTGGAGAAGACGGAGCATCCCCCCAGGAGAGGGACAGGAGGGGACAAACACAATCTACCTGGGAATGGGAGTCCTATTCCTATAATGGAAACCACATTGCTCTTGTCAGCTACATTTGACGTGCATGTGTGCTCACATAAATTGTGTAAATTAACCCGAAATATTTCACAAACCAAATCAGTTTGTTTGTCGGCAACAGATTTGGGCTATTTTATTATTTTATCCCCAACCACACCTTGACCAAAATCATTCCGAACATGCAGAAGTCCCATGCCACAAGCCACATTTGAAGCTGTACAGCACATGGCATTGTGGGTAGGAGGAACTTGTCTTTACAGAGTCTCCTCATTATGGTCAGTTGTGGTGATGACAGTAGGTGGAGGGCGATTGAGGAAAATTGAGCTGGAGCGATGCCTGTTTTTGTGGGACATGCTGTGTGGTTAATCTAAGGCATAATGATGCTGGAGAAGATGCCATGGGAGTTTGGTGCCAGCGCTGGCGGTGTCTGTGCACAGTTTGTGTTTAATAAGACGTCACTGCATCATATCCTGCCATGAAGGAATGCAATTATTTTTTGTCCTGCAGATTTCGGAAGCAGCAGATCAGCAAGACTTGCTCACAGTGACCACAGGTAATTATCACTCAGCTCTGCGTTCTTTTTTTTTTTACCTCTCTTTCAAATGTTTGCATCTTTTAGCTGAATATTTTTTGCCACAATTATTTTCAGCAAACATTTGTCCAGCTAAGACCTTAGTGTAGTCTTTACATCAGAGATAGCAAAGTTAGCAACTAGTTGGGTTACCATTATGGCATTTTATTAGCAAAAGCTAGCCAAGCAGCCAAGGTTCATCCCTGAGGTTCAGGCGAATTTGCTAAAATGTGTCATGTGGCCAAACTTTCATGGCGCTCATCAACCTCCAGCCACAAAGGAGGGGGGGGCACAATGAAAAGGTGATTATATGTCAGTGTTGTCTTTGGAGTGTGTTTCCAATGACCCAAAGTTGGGTGCTAATGCACCTTAAACAGGGATAAGTTAACTAATATTTTGTTGCCTGGTGTGTGTTGTGTATCCATCTCATTGTTTACTAGCCTGACATCTTCTTAAAGGTTTATTTCAGAGTTTTTATATTTAGATGTGGGTGTTCTTTAACACATTGGGGAGTCTGAATAGGGGGAATGATGACAGCAACCAATAAC
This sequence comes from Hippoglossus stenolepis, assembly GCF_022539355.2. Taxonomy (NCBI): domain Eukaryota; kingdom Metazoa; phylum Chordata; class Actinopteri; order Pleuronectiformes; family Pleuronectidae; genus Hippoglossus; species Hippoglossus stenolepis. The sequence goes on from NC_061499.1 coordinate 12,625,106, forward strand.
TGTACTATTATATATATATTGCTTTACAGTGGACTCCTTTAATTCCACCTTTAAAACATTTAACGAATTTAAGGCATATCTATGTAACTTTAAGATCCAGTATTACAGACCAACTTGTCACAGTTTTTAGCTTTTGTTGTAACAATCCGAAATGCTGGGTTAAAGGAGCAGTTGTGAGATTTCAGTGACGTCATAGTACAAGTTGTGACAAGTAGTATAACAATATACATAACTGTCATAAACCTGAACTCCAATAAGTGCAGAGAGTGTCTGCTCATGCCCTTGATTAGTTACAGAAAATATATCCAATTTCATTTTGCAGCAGGTATCATAAAAAGACATATTGTTCCTCTCCACCAGTTTGCATGCAAATCTGCTTATTCAGGACTCAGCGCTCCTGCTCAACCCCCCCCCATGGGTTTGCATATCGTGGCTCAGCTTTCCTAAATGTAATATATATTAAAAATCCATTATCAAGCAGCAAATTCAAATGTGCCAATGCGTTTGGTTGCCGGGTCCTTAGAGAACTGCTGAACAGGAGCTCGGTATAAAGTCTTTGACCTCTGGGAAGCTGGTAATTGAAGCGAACGGTCAGAGAAAAGGAGAAAAAAGAGGCCCCAGTTCAGACTGACATTTTTGTGGATATTTATTTCATTTTCTCTCGGCACTCCGGAAGAGAAAACAGTTCAAATCTGGCTTTGGGAAAGTCAGGCATCTGTATTTGTTTGTTCTGCTCAAATCATTTTTGATCTCCCCCACCATAATGAAAAGAGGTTCTGGCACATTTGCAGGAGGGTGAAAGCTGTAGATTTATTCACAGCTATGAGTCATCCGCTACATTAGAGATGCTCTGCACCAACAAAAGCACACCACTATTGTTACTGTAAAGGCAACGGCGTGTGGACAGCAGTTACAACATCTGTGTGTATTCCCAAAACTACTCTCTGCCATAGAAACTGTGGAAATTAGTATTCACCTCAAATATCAATTACTGCTCCACTACTGGAGCCAAGGCAGGGTGAAATTACATTTGGACTTTAGGAGCAGGGTGTGTGGGTGAGGACAAATAATGACTATTAGTAAGCTTCTAAATGCATGTTCACTTGAAAACACAGTGTGTTGATGGATTCATCTCCTCTTGTTGGCATTTTCCAGGGAATCAAATAGGAAAAACCTCAGAAGGCTTCCAGATTATCTCAGAGGTCTGGAGTTGTCCGACTTGTTTAATTATACAGCAGCTACGTGTGTTTGGCAGCCAGATGGACAGCGAGGAACGGACCAGATACTCATCACCAGACACATCAATCTGAGGTGTGTGAACGGAGAAGAGACGAGGACGGCCTGGGACACTCCTCTCCACCCAACAAAGGGGGATGATGGATGTTGGAGAAACTCTGATGCCATGTCAGGGCGGGGAAGCCATCTGACATGTTTGGTCTACAGTTTAAACAGACTAAACGCCGACATCCCAGAAATATTGTATCTTCAAATTCTGTGCCGTATGTTTTTCCTGGGTTCAGTTTCTGTCGGCAGGTTTGGTCCATGAAAGCAGACGCACCTAAACAGGTAAAAGAAAAACAATTACTCAGGTTCAAACAGGCAGATGCTGCTTCATCTTCTATTCTGCACCAACATTTATAAACCATAGTGCTCACATCCTGTTATATTAACCAGAGTTTCCATAAGCAATATCAAAGTATCCCACCAATCTATTTGAAATACTGTTTCATCTATTCTATTTGTTTCCTGTTTGTGCCTTTGGGGAAACTGAAGCATTGAACAAGATTGATTTGAAAAAAAACTATAGGATGTAGTTTTCCTCTGGGGAAATGTGTCATTTAAATATTCAGTTACTTCTTAACCAATGTCAGAAACCAAAAAGGATTTGTTTCTGTACAAGATATACATTTGTAAGGCATGTAGTTGGATCTCCACCCGGTGGTTTTTATATTAATATGGTAAAGCTGTGAGAGCATTGAGGGCATTTCAGCAATCATCCACCAACAGAATCAGACTGAAGTAGAATGAATGCTGGAGAACCAACGCCTGAAGTGCACAGTGAGCTGCTCTAGTATTCAGCAGCAAAATCTGTTGTTTCTTCAGTTTATGAGTCAAATTAGAATAGTCAGAAAAACAGCTCATTGCCCTCTAGATTTACAATAAACTTTTTTATTAAAAATGAATGGAGAATACTTAAACACTTATTTTTACCCGAAAATAGGAGTGTAGATACGTGAATCGGCCACCAGGGGGCATCTAATATCCTGCCTCCTTACCATGACCTACAGTGAGACAGTATGTTATCATCATTTGTTGTCATGTTAAATGTTAGATTTGCATAACTCAGTATTCTGCATTAAATGGTGAATTAAATTATCATCTAATTAAGCTCGCAGTCATTGTGCGTGTTGTTATTTTAAAATCAGTGCAGCCATTTCGTAGCAATAATATAACTGTTTGACAAATGGTCAAAGCCTCCTTCACCGAATTAATCTTGTTCTAAACGAGAGCCACGTTTCAATGTAAACTCCAATCCATCACCATTGAGAATGAGGCCGAACTAATGTGGTGCGGCTAATGAAACGACCAGAGCCGGATCGGTTCATCTCCAAGCCCCCTGAACTGCCCCGGAATCTCCCACAACCCGTGTTTTATTGCCACTCATTAACGGTGCGAGACAGAGCTTTGCTGTAATTAAAAGTTAACCACTGGGTGTGTTTGCGGCCATCTCAAACATTTGTCATGTCGTTCGGGGATTAAATCGGACCAAAAGGTTGTGATTCTGCAAAGTGTAATTAGACTTTGAACAAATGAATTGTTCACACAATTATAATATATTAGTAGAAACTGTAAAAACAGCTTTAAAAGAAGAGGAGTTAGAGCTTATACCACATAAAATATGTATAGAGGTGATGCACGATTTCCGTATGTGTCAATCAGCCATTATGTAATCTGTACAAGTCATGCATGAGATTCAACACACCTCTTTTTTGCTCTGCCTTTTTCCTGCACTTTATAAATGTGCAATTACTTTTATTTTTATTGATTAAAAAGAGCAGGGAGGAGAGAAACGTTTACCTCCAAGGGCAGGAAGTGGAAATAAGCTTAAATGAATAAGCCTAAATTTCCATCATAAGCAGTGGTGATGGTTTTAGAGATTAGGTAGAGTACGTACTGGGAGGATGACATCCTCTCTCATATTGCTTCCTAACAGATGATTTAGCTTTGGTTCTTAATGGCAAAAGGGCCTGTGCAGATATATTACCTTTTACTGCTATTCATAGCCGAGCCAGATGGGCGAGCAGCTTCCTTTAATATCGTCTATAAATATTTATTGCCCGGAAAAAGAAAAGTCACACAGTGCTTCAACTGAACAAAGCAGATTTGGTACAGTCAGGATTTTCTACAAACACAGGGTACTTTAAAATTAACAGCCATCGGAGGGGCTACAGACGATTTCTCTTGTGGTACGTAAAGTTCATTATCTGTGAATACTAAACTGCTTGTATTGACCCAAAGGAAAATAAAACCCTCTTCAATAACCGAGCTGAGGGAGAGGATGTGTGACTGCTCACACACATGCGTTTGTCAATGGATGCATTCAGGTTTCCTCATTCATAGTGTGTAGTTCACTCTGATTGCATAATTGCTGACACCGTTCCTGATTCACGACGTGGAAACCTGCAGCTCGCTCTGCTGCAGCGATGCTCCCATTAACCTGCCACGGTAACATTTTCCTGCTCCGAGATTGCTTCCTTCCTGATTCTAGGCTATACCAAAGAAACCGAGATAGGCAGAGTGCCCTGCAAAGTATTTGCAGATAAGAACGGAAGAACAGCAGCGTTAGTACGTGAAGGAAGAAAGGCCGAGAGATAAAGAGAAAGTGCCCTGAGAGAAAGTGGAGAGAAAGTGTCATAGGGGCCAAAATGCGCACTTAGTCTTTGGTGTTATTTTTGTTTCGGCTCCTCATGTGTTTTTTATCGTCATGGGTGTGGTTTCTAATTATTTAACTGTTCACTTGTATGGTGGGACCCAGACAAAGAGGGGAAGTATGGCTCCAGTATTTCCCAGTACAGCAATTTAAAGTCAGTGTTTTTGTTTTTTTAATCATGATATAAAATGTATTTGGGCTCCAGTAGGAATTTGTGAAAAAAAAAATTGAATTTGTCACCAGACTCTGTTGAAGATGATGAGTTTGCAGCCATTCAGTTGAATAAGTTGCAATCAACACATTTTGAGTTGGTTAAATGCTGAAATAACACACGACACAGTTATTTACTGATAAACAGCAGCAACAAGTGGCTCAATAACTTTATAAAATTCTGTATATTTCATAGAAAATGTGCTCATAACACAGTTTGTCACATCATAAAATGTCACATCATAAAATGTCACTGTCATAATGTATTACAAAACATATATTAAATACATACAGTATCAAAACACGAGTGCAGTAGTAATAAACGTCATCAACAATATACAGTAAAAATACATTTGGAAAAAAAGTCCTACAAATACAACCAGGATGTATTTAGGACTCTTCCGGTCACAACAGATGTGACCTGGTCGTTTTTCTTTTGGCACAAACAGTCAGTTTAATACTTGTTTCTTTCCGTCACAGGCTCGTCCGTGTGAGCATCTGTGAGATCGAGTGTCAGACAAATACTTGAACGATGTGATTATTTCTATTCCGTATCCTGCGTCGAACTTTTCTTAGGCCTGTGCGCTTTTTCCCTCCTGCAACATAAAAAAAAGTGTTGGACAGCTAGTATTAGTATGACGGCCTCTGATTCTTCTGCTTGTTGACTTTCTTTACTCTTCATCAATAAGCAGACAACTTCCTACAGCCAGATTGTCTTTGGTTTCCTCTCGGTCATATTTTAATGATTGGCTGTAGAGTATAAACGTCTGAGTGTATGCTAATGGTTTCTTAACAAGCCAAACAGTTTTGAAAGGCTCAAATGAAATCAGCTGAGTTTTATTTAGTCGCTACCCAAATTCCCCTCTGACTTCCTGAATTATCTCCAAATTTGAACCAGCAAGTTGTTAATAAGAGCCATATATTGTAATTACAGAATTGAGGAGTCTGGTAATTATCCTCAAACTCTCATCTTCAGTTACAGGCTTTTTATTGCCACACTCGCATTCCCATGCTCATGCTCGCGCACCTTTAACACACACGTCCATGCAGCTCTGCCTGGAGACAAAGTTGTTGCTGGTGCCTCCACAGCCTGAGTAGGTGAACTCCTGGCACTTCTTGGTGGCGCCGTTGTAGTAATACCGAGTCATAGAGGCCGAACACTTCCCTTTGTCCAGTGGGTCCAGGCAGAGCACGGGAACAGCTGGAGGAAAAAATCCACAAAGCACACAATGAGACCATCGTGTTTGAGGAGAAATAACACCAGAAAGTTTTTGATTCTTAGCTCATTTTATCAGATTATTCATTCATTTCATTTTGACTTAAATATCTTTATCGGTTGTACATTAACAAAAGGGCCTGATGAAGTATTCTTTTCATAGGAATACATAGTTTGTTTCTCAGTCGTACCATTAAATCACACCTGAAACGGTTGTTTTTAGAGAGAGCCCCTGTATATTATGTCAGTGGCAGCAGAATTGTTGTTGTTCAGGTCTGTACTAACTTTTCGGTGGGCTGCAGTACTCCATGCAACTGGCTTGGTCCCCGAAGCGGTTTGAGTTCCCGCCACAGCCCCCATAAGAAAAGGTCTCGCACTGCATGGTGGTCATGTTGAAGAAGTATTTGGGGAAGAGGCCACGGCAGGGTCCTACTACTTTAGGAAACCTGCAGATCTGTGGAATCTCTGTGGAGGAAAAATTACTGGATTTATGAATATGATTGGATGAAATGGCATTTTAATGTATGTGTGCGCCTTTTGCGCTGAAAAAATACTCAGATTTTCTCATTTAATATCAGATCTAAAACACAAAAACACCCGGTGCACACATTCAACAGCTTTCAGGGGAGGTCAAGGTCCCCATCAGCCAAATAAAGTGTGTGCTCCTCACTTAGAGAACATACTTGGGATTCTGAAACATGTCTTCTGGCACTGCTGATAACTCCTGAAGTTGTTGGCGTTCCCCTGGCACCCGCCATAGTAGAAAATCTCGCACTTTTGCGTGATCGTGTTGTAGTAGTAGCTCTCAATCTGTCCCCTGCAGGGTCCCTCGTCCACTTGAAGGAGACACACGCCTGAAAGCATATACACCGTTACACCGTTAATGAAACACGAAATCCGCCATAGAAACGTGACGTGGTTAAGTGCGTTGCTGCGCGTAAAGCAACCGTCAAACTCTCAAACTGTGCGTGAAATTGTGCAAACAAGTCTTTTACGCGAGGTTAGTTGAAGATCAACAGATTAGTGGTTCTTTAAAACAAAGCGAGAAAGTGCTCCCTTACCTGTAGGCGACAGCGCCAACACGTTGTAGAAGGAGGAGAAAAGTGTAAACAGCGCTAATGTGCCAAACTCCATAGTGCAACTTCTGCTCCGGCTGCGACTCTCGCTCGTCTGCGCTGCCGACCGCGTCCACTTTTATCGGTTTGGTGGTGGTTCCCAGGGGAGTTTAAGGGGGCGGGGATGTAATGAGTCATTTCCATATCCACAGATTAGCAGAAGCAGAATGGTGATGAATCCATGAGTGACATCACACAGGGAGAGTTATTGTAAGATTTGCGTAAAGTGGAATGTGACTCAGAGTGTATTTCACAGAGGTGAAATGACAAGAATCAGATAGTCACTTATGATGATGATGATGATGATTTAGGCTGTAGTGACCCAGTAGCTCTACAGCATCCCTGTTAGTTTAACATACGTGTGTACACGTGACAGATACTCTTGTGAAATCAGATCTTGTCAGACTGCATCCTGCCAAGTTCCCACCACATACTAGTCTTACTGGATCCACACACACACACACACACACACACACACACACACACACACACACACACACACACACACACACACACACACAGAGAGAGAACCTTGTATGACACTTATTGGGATAATATGTTCTCCTAATCCCCTACCCCGAACCGTAGCCATCACAAGTGCCTAAACCTAATACTTACCTCAACACTAACCTAAATCTAATTCTGTCATCAACCCTAAAAGCAAGTCTTAGCAATAACAGCTCATGGAAAGTGACCCAGAAAGTGAGGAACGTCCAAAATGTCCCCACTCCGTCAGTTCACGGCTCAACATGGTCCTCACATAGTATCTGTACAAATACACACACACACATTTTTACTCCAAGCACTGTCACCTCCAAACCTGTGTTTCCTAATGACTGCAGCCGCCTCCAGCATTTTTTCAAGGGAACACTGATGTGTTGCCCAGGTTTGCCCTTCTTCACAGCTAAAAGCAACAAATGAAACAAAATTTACAATAAAAACATAGCTCCTTCCTTGGTTTTTACAAATAATTCCCCTGATCAGCTCCATCTTTTCCTCAGGCATCTAAAGGGGGAATCCAGTCCCTTCCTATTGTACATTTAAACTTGTCTTTGTGTGGTTGGAAAACTGCAGTCACCTTTCGGGCAATGATGTGTCACCACTTTGACAGGTGGAGGCTAAATACAGATTAGCTGTCTTATCACATGGTACCTTCCTTTTAACCCATATCTGCATTTACATAGAAAACAGAGTCGCAATAGCAGAAATCCAAATTTAATCTGCAAAATAGGGAATTCGGTTCTTGGTTTTTAATTTTAATTCAAATACATCAAACAGACACCGGTGTGATTCTCCCCCTCCTTACTTGAGAGACTGTCTTGGTTATACTGTGGGGGCATTGTTTTAATCAGATTAAACGGATTAGGATACTTCATGCAGATTACTTTATAACCAGGATTGAGTGAGAGGGGAGTGATTCTTCAGCAGGATTGTGGGGGTGAAGGACTGCTCCCTCTAAGCATCCGTGAGTACATTTTCATTCTTTTCTTGTTTGTAATCATTGGGTAAAAATCGGACATAAGAGTGAATATTTTCCGCCTCAAAATGCTGAATGTTTCCTTGACTTTTTCCTTTTTTGACAGAAAATGCCGGTCATTAACATGGACGAACTGACGGACAAGGACAAGGCTGTGATGGAAGTCACCCAGCTTAAGCTTGAAGTGAAACTTGAGAGGTGGTTGGTACGTTTTTCACACTGAAGTTACAGGCCATATGTTTAAGGATAGAGGCAAATGAAATAGTTTTCAAGATATTTATCCTTGACAAGCAATTTATGCTGTCAACCTGTATGAATGTAATTATACAGATTTGTTCTATCAGGGGCAGCATTTAAAACCGAAATTGCTGCATAACACATCTTTGTCTTCTTCCCTCAGACGTCGAAATGCTGTGAAGAGGTGAAGGACTACATTCAGGCTGGAGAGGAGGAGGACACTCTTGTCAAAGGCATTTCAGAGGAGAAGAACCCCTTCAAGGAGAAAGGCGGCTGTGTCGTCTGCTAGACTGGACATGAGGAGCTTTTCATAGCTCAGATTAGCACCCGAGGACATTATCCCTCCCGTCAACAACAAAGATTTGCAGACTGACAAGAAAGGATGAACAATGAAGAAACTATTCCAGATTTGTAGCCTTGTCATTTTATCTTTTGAAAACATGCAGTGTAAACGAAGTATAATTGGTAATGGTTATATATATATAATGCTTCTCTCTCAAGTGGTGTGTATATCTATAACTGGCCCATGTGTTGTTTCATAGACAGAAGCAGCTGTCATTAAACGTGCTTGTTATGAACTCAACCCGTCTCCATCACTCACTGCACAAAGGTTTTTCATGACAGGATATTTACATAACTCAGTTTGAATACATTCGGAGTATGTGGAACGTCGTATCATAAATCTTAATAAGAGCGGTATCGTTATATACCACAGACCTTTATGTAAATATCAAAAAGTTTGAGAATTGTTGGTACAGTTTCAGATTTTTTGATATGTTCCTCCTGTAGGTCCAGACATCTATCTCTTCCCATTTATTTCTGTATATATTACATTTCTAAAACACAGTTACTCATAGACATAATCGTAAGTCTTTTTAAAGAGGGATTTTTTCTTGCAGATTATTTCATTTCTAAATATTTCAGAGGTTTTGAAGGATAAAAATATACAGAATCTCACACGACAATATTTTTGTCTCACCGGAATGTTTCTTTCTTATTTTTAATAAATTTACTTTGCCCTATTTTTTCTAATACATTTACTCTACTGTCTCATTTCGAATACTCTTGCTTTACTTTTTTATTTGTAATACATTTACTTTACTTTTTAACTTAAATTGAAATCCGAGCTTGCTTTTTAGTGCATTTGATGTAGAGCTGCGCAATAAAACAATATCAATACAATATCACGACAATATCATGTGACATTTGTATCAATTGAAATATTTTGTTTATGTGTCATATAGGCACAGTGAGGAGGCATAACACAAAATTGATTGACTTCAAATGTATCTATCCCTTGAAGGATTTATCCCGGGACAAACCGGGACAAACTCAGCACCTGTCCCCCTCTAGCCTAGTGAGAGCCGCGGTCTGCGCATGCGCCCACACAGTAAACAGACATGGCGCTGTGCGGAGCAGCCCTGCGTTTGAATCTGTGCGTTGACAGCCGCCACTTCTACAAATTCAGCTCCCGGGTCGGAGTCAGGCGGTTGTCCGAGAAGACGTCGTCCAGACCCGGCAGCGGCAGCGGAGCAGAGACCGCGGGGGACCATGTCATCTACACACAGGAGCACTTTGCACTGAGGGAGTCCCTCGGGAAGGTACGGGATGCTAACCATGTAGCAGGCTGTGGCGTTACCATGAAAACAAAGCGTGGTTAGCTCACGTGCTAGCCGCTAATCACTGTCATGTGTCAGTATTAGTACGTGTTAGCTGGGAACTTGTGTTTATTACACCGGAAGTGACAGTAAAAGCCTGTTGGAGGGCCGGGAATGGAAAGTGGGTGAGAGGTCATCATAACAAACAGAGGTTCACCTCTAACTAACAAACCAACTCTACTTTACATCTGCTCTAACTGGGCTTAAGTTGTAAAGACAACTTTTAATATATCATCATAATGTGTCTTTATACTAGAATGACTCCATAATATATGGAGTTTTTAAGGTGATGTGGGGGGGCTTGACTTTGTAGCTTCAGGGCTAACGAGTAAGAAAAGTTAAGATGATCCTTTGTTACAGCAGCAAGAGTTAAGAAGACATCAGTAAGTAATAGGTAACATGCAATACTTCTGTCTAAGGAATATAAACAAATATAGAAAGAAACATATGATTGTAATTAAGAAATATATGCAGTGTGAGGATATTTCCAGTGAATGAGTTGCACATGAACCGTTGATATTGCACAGACAGATGAATAAAGCACAGGTGAGACTTCAAAATGTTAAAGTAAATGCACCCAACATCCACCAGGACATCCTGAGCCTGACATCGATCCTCCTGATAACCTGTGCTCTGAAGCTGGTGGTCCACTGGCTCTGAGAACTGTAGCCTACACGAGAGATGCAGATTTTCTGATTACAATAATCATCGCTGCGGTCCTGGATAAAGTTCTTAATGTGATAGGAGAGAAGACGCCTACGCCTGCAGGTACACGCAGTTATGGACATGTGACATTTCAGTTCATTCAAATGAAACGTAAACGATATGATCCAACAACGGGAATAGAAAAGACACACTTGAAAAAATAACAACATTTAATAGTCAGGCTAATGTAAATAAACTCAAATCATCACCGACTGAGTATATTTGCTTATTTTGTTTGATGATGATCAAACTAATGAACATGTTATGCAGATTTTCTAAGAAGTTAAAGTGATCTCAGACTGCAGAGAGAGGAGGAGGAGGAGAGAAGTAGGTATGGTGTGATTAGGTCTATCAGACTGAAATGTTCATTGCCTCTGCAGAGGAACTTATGTTTTTGTCTGTTAGTCAGCAGGAATATGATCAAACTAATGGACGGTGCAGAATTTTTCTTTAACAATGTTTGAGAGGATGTTTTTCAAAATGTCCCTAGTTTTCTGGGAGAATAACTCATGGATCTGGATGGAAACAGGGTTTAGTTTTTATTTCCATATACAGTCACTGAATCTTCTCATCTTATTCTGAGCTGTAATAACAAAAATCCTGTTGGGAATCAAAGGGTCTTTGTTGAATTCAAATAATTCGAAGTTCTCTATTAAAACCAGCGTGGAAACATATATCACCATATTTTATCATGAATATAAATATAAAATGAATTTTGCTCTTGATAAGTTGTCACCACAGGTCAGTATTTGAACTGTTCTGATGTTATCTTGAGCATAATCGGCTCCAGAGGAGGTTAGAGGTGCATCGTAACTTACCATAGTGATTCACCTCAGAAAGAAGTGAAACAGCTTCGGAGGAATAAGATCCTGAAGCTACAACCTCGCTAACCACAAACCCTGCTTTGTTGTACAAGCATTTAATGTGTTTATGATCCATCCTTCACTCCAACATTCCTCCTTTTAATGTTGACCCAGCGTCTCTGCTCTTTCTTCCTGGGAAAGCTGCAGTTACATCTGTCAGTTCAGATTGTTAACATCTGGTGGTACATGGCGGGAATCATGGAGCTGCTGACACAGATCTGGATGCACACAACATGTTGGCTTGTGTTTGAAAATCTTCACACTCTGGACTCACAACTCTTAAATAATGTGAACATCGACGGGTCCCCAGACTTAAGTTTAGGTCAGTCCTGCAAAAAAAACATTTAAACAGGTATTTTCAGTTGGAATTTGATGCTATAAAAAAGTACATAATTTGTTGCTTTGTTAGTAGCATGTATCTCTGAAGTGGATGTTTACTAAACAGTATTATGTTGCTTCAGAGAGCATTTGTTGACTGTGAGAAGATGCTGTGGACTTGCCTGTTGATACTCAGCTTCATATTCAAACATGTATTTTCCCAAAAGCTCTCTGCCCCTCTCATACTCATCCAAATGCTGAATCCGACATTGTAAGTGTTACTCCTTTTACAAAAATATGTTTACTATGCCTCAACATATTCAGTTAATTATTTCTTTAATGCAAAGCTTTTGTCTTTTGTGAACTGAATATCACCAGATGGAAATTATGGGAAAAATCTAAGGGGGTGTTCGTAATCAGCCTGACTCATAGGATATATATTACCAGACAGTTATCAGAGACAGAGGCTGCAAAAAATAACAACAGGCGACCAATTTAACTCAGCTAGTGGATATGTTGCGGTAAAAGGAGGGAACGTTGTTGTGTGACTAAACCGTCCAAGGATATGAGAAAGGCTGAAAATAAAGCAGCACTGGGAATATTGGGAAGGATGGAGATGTGAAAAGGAAATGCAGAACAATATGTTGGTAGTGCCGGAAAGGGAACTCGAGGCAGTAGGGTTTATGAAAAGAATTCACTCAAGGGTAGTGTGTTTATAGATGTATACAGAGGGGGTTATAGGAAATCCTGTAGTCTATTGTCAGTCTAGTTGTGTGTCTCACATAGAAGGGTGTATATATTCATGAGCTCATTTACAGACTGCTTCAAAGCATTTCCATGGCAAGAAATTAGTCAGGCTTCCGGAGAGTCCCCATCAAACTGGCCACAGTTGGTGTGGGTGGGTGTGGTGGTGTGTGTGTGTGTGTGTGTGTGTGTGTGTGTGTGTGTGTGTGTGTGTGTGCAAGGTCATCTGCTGTCGTTAATAAGGACAAGGAGCCAAAAGTGATTTCCCTAGCGTTTCTAGGAAGAGTCTATTCATGTGCAGCATCCCTTGGTTTCAAACTGGGACTTCCCTTCCATACAACAAAACCTTTTCGCCAGACACATCTAGGATGTTAGGGACGGGCATTTCGAGCAAAAATACAATTTGACAATTGCTGGGAAATATTCAACCATTATTTATAGAGTTTTTTAAAGAAAAGACACACACACATATTAGATTTTATTAGTTAAAAACCATCCTGATATAAATTAGATACTGGTATATGCCTTTATGTTTCCATCCTATGGAATTGTTTGGGACTTTAATTAACCCATTATGCCACCAGACTAAATTAATGCTTCTAATTAGGGTTGCAAAATTCCGGGAATATTCAAAGTTGGAAACTTTCCATGGGAATTAACGGGAATAAACTAGAAATTTTGTGGGTAATTTATACTAACTGTATTTACCTTGTCATATACAGACATAAATATAAACATTTTGTAAGCTGATTTGAGCCCCTTTGGGCACTTGACTATATGCTTCTGCATCTTTGTGGCATTCTTAACATAGGTCTTTGCACAGTATTTGCAAATGTACACAGCCTTTCCTTCTACATTGGCTGGGGTGAAATGTCTCCACACATGAGATAGTGCACGTGGCATTGTTCTGTAGAATAAGATGAGAAAAAAGCTTGTAAAAAACACTAATGCAATGCCAGGGATATAAATAGTTAGCTAAACAATTGGAATCGTCTTTAAAAATATTTTACAATTGATGGATAAATGAATAGAAATAGGCTAGATGAACAGATGAACAATCCTCAATCAGCATGCTAATATATTTTCCCCAGTAATATCATCAAAACTTACCTGACTAGTCCTTGGGCTAATGCAGTAGTGTGGCCTCAATAGCCCGGCTGTAGTGTGCAGGATGCTGGGAATTATCTGTGCATGTGATGGAAGAATGCACTGCGCATGTGATGGAGAAATTCAACGTGCAGTGTGTGCTGCATTCCATACATCTTTAAAATACAGTTTTGAATGACGTTTTTATTGCTCAGCGTTTAATTTGCGGTAACATTTTTTTTTCAAAATTCCCGAGCTTAACTTCCCATGGAAAGTTTCCGGAAATTTACCGGAAATTTTCCGCCCCTTTGCAACCCTACTTCTAATATTTAATTATTATACTAAAACAGCTTCTTATTCCAGATGGTAACATTTGTACCTCTCAGAACTCCTCGGAATTGGAGTGTGGACAAAAATCTTATATGATACTAAAGTTTGGGTCGGATTGTTTCATGTTGGCTGGGCTATCTATGTAATCTTCCACACTGCACATGTCTGTAACTGGGGAAAACAAGCAGTAACCATGCGTGTGAGGGACAGAGTAACACAAAAAACAGAGTGCATGTCGGGTTCGGGTCAGGCTCGGTTAGTTCTCCCTCGGCCTTGAACGGGTTCAGACAAAAACATCACACTACTCAGAATGAGTTCACTCTTGGTGTTGCTACTACTACTAAGATTTAGTTTCTGCTATATCCAAAGTATTAGTCAGAGAAATAACCAACATTACTTTGTCGTAATAAAGTGACACCTTGTTTACAAGTTGCACGGCAGACATTTGTTTCTCTTTACTGTTGGCCAGCTCTTTGCAAGTCAATTCTTATGCAGCCCAGTGTCTTTCCTCATGTGGAGTAATCCTGGGTGCCAGGGGATTAGGTCAGAATCTCCTGACTTTACATCATGCAAGGCCTGATAACCCAATGTTCTGTCTTACTACATGGCAGACTGGTGATGTGAAAGTTTCTGGTATGCAACACAGATAGTTCAAATTAACCTTTGTGAAGAGATGTAGGATTACTCCCTGATTGACCTTTTATGTTTCCGTTGCAGCAGCTCGTCTTCCCTCCCTTCCGGTCTTCAGGATTTGAACTTTGAACAAAGTGGACTTTATTTCAGGGATGAAGGGAAACAGGACATGTGTTTAATGTGCAAGTTGTTGTGTTTAAAGCTTTATTTTCCCAGATTCAGGCCCAGACGTGTAGCCTGTATGTCTGTTGAAGGTATCCATGTCCATGTTTTCTGTCTGCCTTGTATTCAGATGGTTCCTCAGCCACCATGTTTTCCTTGGCTGGTCAAACGGCCTGCCGGTCTGGCTTTGTGTGTTTTGGAAGAAATAGATGAGTGTGCATAGCGTGTTGCAACCCTGGAAAAAACAATTGAGATTTCTTCTTCAGCTCTTTGTTTTTTTTTTATCTAGTCCAGCTGACGGTTGCACTTTCACTCTAGCTGAGGTGTAAAGCTAAACTGGATGAAGAGAATAATCAAATGTGGTTAATTTTTCATGATCCACTTTATTGCACATGGCTCATTTAACTCCTTTTATTGGCTTCAATTTTATGTTCCCTGTTTCAACTAAATGCCTCTTTTGTTTTAATCGCTGCTTTTCATCGGCTTTACCCTCCATTTAGAGCCCATTGCACTGAGCAAGGAGACGCGGCTGTGGAGCAGACCAGCATGGGTTTGTTGAAGCCATAGCCCATTAAAAATGACACATTTGATTGAGTAACGTCTATATTGCACAAGTTATAGTTGTTTTAATATTTTAGCCGACAAGTGCAAAGCCATTTGTTTGAGGACATTTTAATTTGAAAAGCACTCCGCAAGAAACAGACAAGGGAAGTCACAGCACGTACGTTTTTATTTTAAATCTTTTAAGTGGCAGGGACAGCACTTAAAACTGTTTTGTGGGAACTTTTGTTGACTCACTCGGCTTTAAAGCATCCCGTTGCTTGCTGTGCCAGGTAGAAGTGTAAAAAAAAAAAAAGAAACACTGACAAAAATAATCTCACACTAACTGTAACCGTCACCACAGCTCTCACAGCTCTGCTCCTTGTGAAGCAGCGTGAGTTCCCGGCAGAAAGTAGCCCAGTGTGAGCGCCTCAATAGATTGGTCAGTCATAAGTGCTTCTCCAGCTGTGGACCCCTTCATTGTGCTCAGGTTGAGTCACTGCACTAAATGTTCATTCATTCACACACTCATTTCAAATACAGGTGGTAATCCACTCTTCTCTTCCTGTCGAGTTCTCGTTCACGACTTGTAAAACCGGGCTACTAGTTGTATACACCGGTGAAGCTGACAAAATAAAAGTAACTATTACCTTCGAAGAACATTATGTAAAATTCAGTTACATGATCGCTTGAATCCTTCCTTATAAATTCAATGTTTTATTTTATTCTGAGAAATGAATATGATGCTTTTGCTGATATTTCATATTAGCCTGTTATTAAAAAATCCGATATCGGCCAGTTAAATGTAATGTAATGTACGGTTGGTAAATTGTTTCGGAAACAACTTTTTTGTTGAAATCCTCTTCACGTCCCGATAACTATCAATAAATAAAGTGATCTGAAAAAAGCTGGGGGCTGTGACCCTCACAAAAGTGTGATAAATTCAGCCCAAATGAAATGATTGGTCGCTGGCGTACCTGTCTGTCACTTCGCGACCTGCCTTGCCCGTGCCCTCACTGCGTATGCCCCGAGTCTCCTGTCGTAGAGATACACACTGCAGAGGCAGAGACGATAGCCAGAAGTTAGTGAGCGAATCACAGAGGTCGGCTTCTATCATTTGTCAGGCAGTTTACGTTTGTGTGTTTTGGGGGCATAGCTTGGACAAGAGGGCCGATGGGAGGGGCTGGGATGTATCGTTTGCATATTTTTAAACTGTAGCCTTCTCTTGTGAGCTTTTCCAACCCTTGCTTTAACGTCATTCAGCTCTCATGATGTAAATTGTACCAACGCTGCAAATGTGTTGCTTTCTTATTATTCTGCTCATAAAAGCTTGTATTTTAGCCATCCCTCATTTTTCAGTTTCTCAAGGTTTGTGGCGGAATAGATGCAATGGCTGCTAACCCAGAAGGAATGTCATTACTTTGGGTTTCAGCACCAAGCTTTACTCTCACTTGTTGGTTTCCTACCCTGCCAAGGAGAAAATGGTGGGGATCAACTCTGAGTCATTAAAAAAACTGGCTTATGAATGGTCGAATGCAAAGATGCCAACGATCAGCACAGTATCGGCTGCCAGCTGCGCCAGGACAAAAGCATCAGTATCAGCCCTAAAAAAAAAAATCCCAGATAGGAGTTTTGTTTCCTGTTGGAGCATTTTTTTTGTTTTTTCACTGGATTCTGTTATTTTGTTTTTCTTGCATTTTTTCACTGCACCAAAATGACTTGGAGTGAAATTAAAGCTGTTTTTCATGGTTTTATGCGCCTGCAGTTGTCGTATTACGTGTTATCAGTAGGAGACTGATAACATGTACATACAGGAAATGGCATCCCATGCATTGCATCACTGTAGCCATGCATCATTGTCACTGTTACACATTCACCATGTAATACGGTTTCCCAGCCTGCTTTCTATTCATTGATATGTTATACCATATCTTGCTGTCTGCTACAGATAGATTACATAGACTTAAGTTAAGATGAATGCAACGCAGCAGGAAAACCAATCATTGTATACATGTGGAGGTTTTTTTTTACTCATAATTTACATCGTTTTGGTCCTATGGGGGACAGGAGATGGAATAACAGGGCTGGTATTTGTTGTCAGGATCATGTTGAGGTTTAAAAAACGAAATATAACTTTAAATATACACTGTTACACACAAACATGCTTAAATTATATATGTTTCCCCTGTTGTGTTTGTGCCTTAGATTATCGACCAGGAGATCAACCCCCATGTAGATCAGTGGGAAGCGGAGGGCAAGTTTCCAGCCCACAAAATCTTCAAAATCTTAGGTAGTGCCGGCTTCCTGGGAGTCAACAAACCAGTCGGTAAGAGTTTCAGATGATCTGTTTGTCTTTATAAATGTAGCACATTCACTTTCATAGGCAAACATTAGAGTGATGCAGCAGCTCAACAGTGACAACCTCCAAGGTAAAGTTTAATTTCCCTGTTGGATGGGAAACTGAGTTTGGCATCAAATTGCCCATAGCAGTGAAAGTCTGGGTTTGTTTGACCACCTGTATCTTTGTTAGATCTGTAAGTGACTGGCAGTGCATGCTGGGATAGCCTCTTACCCCTTTGATTCTGAGGTGAAATTTAAGATGACATTTTTTTTATTGGAGACAACTCATAACTGAATCTTGTGAGATTTGTTGCATTATCGGAAGCACAGAGATAAGACCAAATGGTGTTTGATTTAAAGACCCAGAAGCATTTTTGTATTTTGAGAAATGCTTGAAAGGATCTAAGGAGATAATGAACCTTCCTGCAAATGATAAGAACCAGTCCAAATAAACTAAAGAAACTCTTTAGCCTGGTTGTGTCTCACAGAAGGCTTTAGATTTCACAAATTGATACTGAGATATTATAGTGATATATTTATTTATTTATTTTCTTCATCATTGTAGTCGAGGGTTATGGACAGAGTATTTTGCATCTTGTACACATTAAGCCTTTTGAGGCTAATTGTGATTTTTGAATACGGGCTATTCAAATAAAATTTAATTGATTGATTAAAGAGCATTAAAAATAGCTACACGCCCATACTGTACTTGGCCTGTGCTTGCTGAATATGTGTCCATCACATGTGAGTGTCTCAATGGTGTATGAGTTGTATGTATCCTGAAAGTATTTTGAGAGTATACCGGAGTATTTTTTTTTTAACCAAATAAAAAAAAATGCTTCATTTGGCAACATGGAAATGAAACAAGTTTTTTTAAAATACAGTTTCCAATTGTGTTTATATAACTTTTTAACTTAATTCATGTGTGTGTGTTCCCAACTGAAGACATTAAAGTTGGTAAACAGTTTTCCGACTTAAGCCTATTTTTTATTCCTGGGGATTCCAGTTGATAACTCATACAAAAATGAAGACTAGTTCATGACCAGTCATATGTCTGATATGATAAAACATTTTTTACCAGTGACTACACATGAATAGAAGTTACTCAGAGTAACATTTTACATTTCCCTGAAACAGAGTGGGTGAATCCAAACGCACTTCAATAGATGAGAAACCGAGGGATCCGTCAGCATGTGCACAGTTTGACCACCTCCGCTCCACTGAGCACTTGGCAGGTCTTTTTTCACAGCTGAATTCATGTTCCGCACATTTTCGGTCCGTTTGACAGACATACATTACCGTCGGTCTGGTTTCTGAAATGTTCCCACTGTGATGATGGGTGCTGGTGTCACAGCATCTCCCCACAACAGCTGTCTGCTGCAGTATAGCCCATTTCCAGATGTTTACCCAGCTGGGACGCTTTTGGGCCGGATGAGGGAGTGTGATGAGTACAGTACAGGAGGACCACACATTATTTGTGGTCGTGAAGTTTAATTCATTTTGAATACGTGAAGAGATGTATGGGGGAGTGTTTGTCATCCAGAGATCTAAAGTTTCATATTTTATTTCAGAGTAATCGCTTTAATTATCTCAGCGAGTTCTCCTGCTTTTACTATTATCTTTGTCTCGCGTTGATAGTATCACTGTAGCAAAAACAGATGTTGTGGATTATCCGACAACTGACACTGAAATGAACAAATCTGTTCACAGTAACGTTGCACAGCGAGTCCTGTGAAGAAGACTCCGCTACAGGGTCTGTAGGTCAAAGAAGAGGAAGGGCGAGGGAATTAAAATGTGCTGAGTTCAACAAGCCTCAAGCATTAGTTGCCAGGATTAGAGAGGAGGAGCAGCCCAGAGGAAGACCGTGTGAAAACACATTGTACTATCAGGTGGTTGATCAACAGCACCAGAAACATGCTTTAGATGTACATTTATAAAATAATATATAGAAAATGACAACAGAGGGACATTTATACTCGATTGAATTAAAGACAATTATTAGTTGTATTACTATCAGTTTAAATTGACCTGATTCTAGTCACTGGATATGATTCTATTGAAAGATGACCAAAATTAAACGTTTAATAAGATTGGGGATTTCTCTGGGTTTGAACATTGTCGGAAACATTTTGGATAATGTAAGTACACAAGTCAACAAAGTTTGTAACATACATCTACATTTTAATGAAGAATTTTGACATAGTCTTTTCATAAAAATCAGCTAATACGTGAACATTGTGTGGTATTAAGATAAAAAGCAGTTCCTCTGTTATATTATTCTGGATTTGGGCTCTTTCTGGTAGCTTTTGCTGCATCTGACTTAATATTCTCTACAATATTATGAATGACCAAAGCTGGTACTATAATTCTTCAGATAATTGTGTAGCTACTACAGACTTGTCCCATTACCGCAGTGCTGACTAATGAGGTATACTCTCAGAAGACCTCAGCACTGTGTTATTAATTGATTTAGAGGCCTTGGGTGAATAGGGAATAGGGATTAAAGAGCCCGTTCAATGGAGAGATGACGGATCAGGTGGGTGGCTGCGCTTGATCAGAAAGGTACTCAAGTCAAATACAATAAAAAATCTAAAAAACTCTTAATAAAGGCCTTTAGCAAATGACTGAGCCCTTAAAACACTTCTATATGTAATAAAAGCAAAACATCTGCAAATGTGGTGAGATGTTGTAATTTATTGATGATGCAAATCCACTTATTTTAGAACTGATCCATAATTCAATTTCTCTCTGGATCAATAAAGTATTTATCTACTTATCTAGCTAATTAAGTGGCGTTGTCTTGATATTCTGTTTGTACGATGTCTGCCTTTAGACACTCAATTCTACACTAACGTAAACTGCAAGGGAAACAAGGACGAGTTATCTCACTCTATTTTTTCAATTATAAAATGAGTTGTAAAGATGTTGTCTAATGGCAGCTGTGTCCTGGTGTCTGTGATCATAGCCGTCAGTTAACATTTAAAAATGGCCATAACACATAATTACTAATTAGAGCTCCCTGATAGGCAATGATGACATTAAATATGGGAGGAAAACAACAGAGCTCTGGCAGTAGATGATGAAATAGACAGTGGTCTAACTTTATTGCCACATATTTGAAAAAGGAAGTATCTTTCTGTCGACAACTCGAGGAGCGGGACACTGTGTCTATTTAGTCAGGAGGGGCAAAAACTCAACAGTTACTTTCTTCCCTTTCCCATGAACAAGGAGAGACATTATAACCTTTCAAAACACGAGAACAGGAAGTTTTCCCCAGGCAGCCATGTTGAGGGAGAAGACAGGGATGACCCCTGGCTCCCTGCCTGTTTTCCTCTGTGCTGACATCCGCAGGTATCCGCTGTTCACACCATGGCAATGACCTCCTCTCCTGCCAGACAGATAAAACCCTGACAGCCCACACAGTTTTCTCTTCTTCTTGAGCAACACCGTGAACTGTCTGTTTCTGATCAAAAGCATCGTTTGTTATTGTGAATTGAAAACATCTCCATGTTAGGCTGTAAAACCGCCCCCCAAAAAAATGTATCTGGCAGTAAAGGTTGGAAAAACCTACCGTCAGAATACAGTAAAAAAAATAAATAAAACTATCGTTGCTCTACATCTTTTTTTTAAATACAGATGCAAATACACACATTCAGCTTGAGGATGTGTAATATTTGTATTTTAACATAGAATCAAATTAAATTTAACATTCAAGACCAATAATTATTGCGTTCAAAATTAATTGAGAAAAACAAAAAGTAAAATAATATAATACATTTCTGTGAGATATATTATTTTACAGTTTAGTAGTTGTTGCAGACGTTTCTCCGAAATTAACTTTCGACAGTTATTCATGGGCGCTCTTTCGTGCATTATTATCAGGTGCCTCTTTTCGTGATCCCGTCTTTGCCTCTATATCCTCCACCTGACAACAAATGTCGAGGAGCATCTGCTGTGTGTAGGGGATCAACATTTGTGATAGAATTTAGTTTGCTTTTCTTCTTGCTTGCTTGTTCAACCAGGCGGCCTGCTGTTATGTTTAAAGTGGGACAAACCTCACCGCTTCCCTTCATCCACATTATCCTCCGCGGGGTTTCCGACGCTCAGAGACTTATCACCGCAAAGCTACACCTGTTTCCTCTTGTTTTTTCTCTCCCCACTCCCTTGTTTGCTTATCCCACTGTATCGCCCTTTTTTCTCTGTCCCCATTTCTTTCGCTTGCTTTTTAAAAATCCCGTTCTGTTGACAGTCTGCCTCACTGTGCTTTTCTTTACGCGATAACTAGCCTGACAGGTGATATTAAACCACTTTCATAGCGTTACAAGCCTCCATGTCATAAATTTGCTGAGAATTATTCATTGTCAGTCAGCATTTTGTATCCATCACCCAAAAACTGAGCACAGAGCATTTCACAGATGCTCAGACTTGATACTTGGCTGACAGGGCGTTACCACCAAAAGATTTTGTCCTAAATGAATAGCTGTCACGTTAAATCTGCGAGACCAGCGTGAGATGATGTGGTCCAATTTATTTGTGCTGCACAGAGACCCTTCTTTTTCATAATGATTTATTTTTGACAGGTTTTGGATGCGTGGATGTTTACCAGTGAAATGCAGTATGAGAGTGGGAACATTAGCTCACTAATTCCATGAGTGTCGGGCAAAAAAGAAAAGAATGTATGAGTATAAACCCAGGCTATTTAATTCACAATGGATGCTGCATTTGATGATGAAAGGCAAAGGAAAGGTGTAGAGATGGCTCTTTATGAAGATAAGTGACACAAAGTGGTGTTTTAAACATGGTTTATAATGCACTGCTCCACTCCATTAACGACCTGGGGTCTGAGCAAATGTTTCCACTGCCAGAATGAAAGACATGGACGTCCATTTTTGACTTATTCAATAAATGGGCTGGTTAAAGAGAACAAAATCAGGTTTCACACAAAAAGTAGAAGATATGAGATGACACTGAGATGACGGGGGACCTCATCCGCAGTTCGCAGTGCTCATCTCCCAGCAGTGGCTTTTTACACATAATTACAGCTACAGCAATTAATGATAACATCCTGTAATCAATTAGAGTGCATGATACGGTGCCAACAGATCACTTCAGAAAATCATGTATGAATAACAGTGTGCATTGTGTGTGTGTGTACGTGTGCAGAAGGCACTGATTGTATTGTAGTTATATCACTACAGATGAAGGGGAGACATGCAGGGAAGGTAGGTGTAAGATGATGGGGTGTATTTAGGGTTCGGCTTGAGTCCTCAGCGGCTGCAGGTTCAGTTCGGACCTGGTGCTTTACTACGTGTCTTCCCTCTCTCCTCCCCTCACACACCTAATTGTGTCCTATCTAATAAAGGCTAAATACCCAGAAAGTGAGAAGGAAAGGGAACATCATTTTTTCATATAAAATGTAAACACAAATCTTTTCTGCATTGTTTATTCTTTTTTTTTCTTTTTGCTTTGTTAATCAATGTCTTGGGAAAGAGGGGCAGATTATATAAGATTCTTCTTCTTTCTCCTCCTTTTCTTTCAAGCTTTGAGATTTTGTGTTTGCATTTGAACAGTTTTGTTTAGTCGATGAATGAAATAAACTTATATAAATATATATTCTGTAAAATACAAAATTATATTGGTGCATTTTGTCAAAATTGAGCGTCGGCTCATATCGGCCGCTTTTATTAGCCAACCGACGAGTTTTTATTTATCCAATGCGACTTGCATTGCTTGCATTGCATCGTTTCTTCTTCTTTCAACTGAGTTGCAAATGGGAAATAATGTCTGCCTGCAAATGTACAGTGAACTGTCAGCGGTAACAGTGTGTTTTTGTCCATGTGCAGAATATGGAGGCCTGGGTCTGGACTTCAGCTACAGCGTCGCAGTGGCAGAGGAGCTGGGCAACATCCACTGTGGAGGCATCCCCATGGCCATCGGTGTTCAAACTGACATGACTACTCCTGCGTTGGCCAGGTACAGTCCCAGAGACAGCCAGTAGTGTTGCATAACTGGAATCCAGCGTTTTTTATTTCGCCCTTTCGAGTCAACTCTTTAATCGTTTGGCTTGGCTGCTATGTCCTCGGGTAGTTGCGCATGTTGTGTGTGTAACTCATCTCCCTCCACCGCTGCCTTTTCTTAGCGTGAGTCACCCCTCATCAGTGATTCAGGCAGCGATGTCTGTGCTTTTTCACACCAGCACTGGAGCCACTTGTGCATTTTCAAACCCTTTCTTCCTACATGCCTGTGCTTCATTTTGAGATGGGAAAAAACATTGCTTGTATTGACACCCATGTTAACAACTGACACCCTGTTTATCCTGGATATTGTAAATAGATTTTAAAACCAAACCACAGGGTCTTAAAACATCTAAAAAAGAGTCTAAAGTTTAGCAGAAAGATGTTGGTGGCAAGCTTAGTTTGCAATGTTTCTGTGTGTTGTAGTTCTTTCTCAGCAATCCAGATATTATCACACTGCAGTAAAACTACAAACAAGATGAATGTGGAAATGATAACAAACACCTTGGTCAGAATTGATCTGAAATGATAACTACTGTCTCTACCTGTAGTTTTCGAGATAATGTGGTTATTCTCTATTCAGCTACTTCACCTTATCTTCAATTTTGTGGGTAGTGGAAGTAATTCTGGGAGTCTGATATTTGTTCATATTTATCATACTTGACATATAGGTCATAAATTCACAAATGTGAAACTTTGGAAACCCTGGAGTCTTTTTACACCCATATCTTCTTAGCTTATATTTGCTTTTATGTGACAAATTCCTCGAATGTGGAAAAATATGATGATAAAAATAGTTGTGACAAAAAATTATGTGAATCGATATCAACTCTGCTGGACCATCTGCTCGGCTGTGATGATACTCAGTGGTCTCAGAGAATCCTGAACAACTGGCGCTGAAAGGCACTGGTGCACAAACTAAGGATAATCTCACACACTCAATCACAGTTGTTTATTTTCTCGAATGCCTTATATCATACATATAGAAAAGCTATAACTGTGACAAGCCCCGAGCATTTTCCCCCTGATAGAACAGTCAAATTGTATTATGGGATCAGTATCAGTAAGGAAGTCCTGTTACCCTTATGTCCATTACATGCATTTGATTATTCAGTCTCTGAACCAAAGATTGGCTTCATGTGTCGAGTAGAATTTAATGTAAAAATCGTTATCGCTCACGCCTCTGTAACTGTGTCACATATGTTAAGAGTTATATGTTAAAAAATACAGCCTGTTGCACAGCCCTTTATCAAAGTGGCTCTCCAGAGGGTAGGTGTGTTAATATATTTGGTAATTGTTTGTCTGACCCGTGTAGGGCCTTGGCTTGTTGTGCGACGTCCCCATGCTGTGAAGCAGCTGCCTGTGGCACATGGCACAATTCTGTGAAACAGACAGTTTGGGTCTCGGGAGCTTAATTAGAGGATCTACACTCGCCCGGAAAAAGGTTTAAACACAAAGAGCAGCAAAAACAAAAAGGGGGAGACCATGGGGCTTTAGGATCCTCTGTCCCACTGGAGCTGTGAATGCCTGAAACATGGCAGTGTTGTTTTAAAGCACAAATCCTGCTGTTCTGTCTGCCACAGTTACACTGAACATTTAAAGAGTTTCACACAACTTTACTTCGCCTGACAACAATGTTTAGATTAGAACGTATGAGAGATGAGATGCTCTTGGGTTCTGCTTAGTGTCAGAGAGTTTGTTCATGTCATTGTACATGTGTGTTTCTGCAGGTTTGGTTCAGCCGAGCTAAAGCAAGAGTTCCTCCTTCCCTCCATCACGGGGGACCAAGTGGCCTGCCTCGGAGTTAGTGAAGTTGGAGCTGGCTCTGATGTCTCAAGTACATCTCGCCGTCATCATCTTCCTGTCATTTATTATTATCGTTTCCTTTTTTTTTTGCCCCTGAAGGGACCTTTTTAAATTCAGTAATGTTGCAAAATGATTGAAGAGCCAGAAATGAGATCGTTTTACAATCAGATTGACACTGATGATCTCTGAGTAGAGGACAACGTGCTGAAAGCAACATCATGTAAAATGGCTCAAGTTCACTGTCCTTAGATTTCACAACGTCTTTGCTTCTTTTTTTCTGAAATAGTATGATTTATGTTTGACACTATTCTGCTGCAAAATATGTAGATGTATCCATTCATCCATTGAAACTTTTAATTAAACCTCACACTCATCTTCCCCGTTTCTCTCTCTGTACATTCACACACTCACTGATTCAGGTATTAAGACCAATGCGGTGAGGAAAGGGGATGAATATGTGATCAACGGCGGAAAGATGTGGACCACCAACGGCACCCAGGCGGACTGGATGTGCCTCCTTGCCAACACTAGTGACGGGCCCCCACACAAGAACAAGTCTCTCATCTGCTTGCCCATGAACCTGCCAGGTAGGAGTCCAGAGGAGCTGCATGTGAGAGCCAACGTCCCAGTCAGTTGCTCCAGATATTTATTGGAACTTTTCCTTCCAGTCCCCTAGTAAAATGTCAGGAAAATGTCAGAGTGAGCCCACGTGAGAAGGAAAATGTCCACAGACGACGTGTTGATGCTGTTTCAAACACACCATACACGCAAAAGTGAAAGGAACTAAAATAACACAAATATCTTAGGATGAAAAAGAGGTTCCATACACAGAGAAGATGCCGACGAAGATATCAACATGAAAAGACAACAAAATTCGAGACCTATTGGTGATGAAGGCTGATGCTGGTGTTGATGTGCTGCTACAAAAACAAGTAATTTCTGCAGCTTAATGCATACATCGTGTCCTGCATCTCTACCCAGACGCCACCCCTCGCCTCGATGTTCCAGACATGTTCTTGTTGTAGAATCTCCTGCTGTGTTGTTCATATGTGAAACTCTGGATAATGTCTGGACCCAATTATTCTGGAGTTCATGTCTGAAAACGGCTTCGGTCATTTTCTACAAAAAGCAGGCAGCCAGCCAGGGACAAAACCTTTCAGAATGTTTGGCCTCTCAACAATGTTTGCATTTCCATTCTTTAAATAGCATTTGTTTGAATTAGTGCACATGATTATTATGATTATTTTCTTTTCCTGTTTTTCCCACTGTAGGAGTGCACATTGCCCGCAAGATTGATAAACTGGGTATGTGGTCATCGGACACAGCGGAAGTTTTCTTCGATGACGTCCGTGTGCCCTGCAAGAACATCATCGGTGAGGAAGGCATGGGCTTCACCTACCAGATGCTTCAGTTCCAGGAAGAGCGGCTGTGGGCAGTGGCCAATAGTGAGTGAGCTTTACTTTGTGATCCAAATCCCCCAGGCATCCCCCTGTGATCTGACATCATCATTCCCAGTTTACTTTAATTTCTCACTTGATCTTTCACTCTTTTTACTCATCGGTCTTCTGCTCAATCTCATCTGCCTCCTACGGATTGAAAATGAAAGTGAACAGTTTGTGCTCTGACTTCTGTTTTGATGTTAGTTTCCAGTAAGTTCAGGTCACATATTTTAAGCCATTAATCTCTTTTAAAATAGTTGTTTGCTTTTAATTATCAGTTTTGGGGATGAGCCAATATTTTCTTGGGCAGACATAATGAAAATGTAGAAATAAAGCAGAGGTGAAAGTACGTGGTATCACTGACACTGATGTGTTAGTCTGTCTGGTTTTATTCATCATAATAAAACTAGAATTACCGCACTGCAGCTATATGCCAGAGCAGTTTCCTTGTACATATTTATAAATACTTTTCCAGATTCATATTAGGTCACTGTGACCTTTGGCCTTAGACCAGTGAAACATAATCACTTTATCTTTTTAGTCCAAGTGACAACTGATCAAAAGTTGAAGAAATTCCCTCAAGCAGTCCTGAGATATCACAGGCGTATTTTGAAGCCACTGTGACCTTGACCTTTGACCCTTGGCTACCAAAAGTAAGTCCAAGTTCAATTGAATGTTTGTGCCAAATGTGAAAAGGATTATTTGACGGCGCTCGAGAGATAAGGCAAAAACAAGGATGGGGGCGAAAACTGTGCTTTGTGAGGTCACTGACCTTTGACCACCAAAATCTAATCAGTTGATGCTTGAGTCCAAGAAATCCCCTCAAAACGTTCCTGAGATATCCTGCTCACGAGAATTGGACGAACGGACTGTCGCCGGTGCGGAGGTGTAAAAATAAGAGACATAAAGAACAAATATTCACAGACATGCAGCTGTTGTCATTCAGTAAAACCCGACATCACCTCTTCCTCTCTGTCTCTCTGATCTCTACACCTCTAGTCCTGACAATGATGGACAACGTCATTCAGGACACCATCAAGTACACGAAGCAGAGGAAGATCTTCAAGCAGCCCGTCCTCCACAACCAGGTGGTTCACTTCAGGTTGGCTGAGCTGCAGACGGAGGTTGAGCTCCTCCGCTCCCTCCTCCACTGCGCTACAGGTAGGGTCACCTGATAAGAGGGAAGGCATAACAATAAAAGAACGATTAGCATACTTGTTTGCTGCATCTGGGCAGCTCTGTTCCCTCTGAGCATCTACCAGGCTTGGTTCAGAGCATGGAGGTGATTGAGTAACGTCATGAGAACAGTCGTTGGGTTAAAAAACATTTATTTTCCAAATATATATCTGCAACATCCCCTGTTTTCCAGGTTGAGGTGTTTTTCTTAAAAAAGGATGTAATGTTTCTTTCAGATATAGATAACACATCATTAAAATACTCAAAAAAGTCTGAATAGGGAACAAACAAGCTTGATTTGCACGTGTAGTATTTTAGGAAAATCACAGCCAGTGATTGCAGACACGTGTTCTTGTGGAACATAATACCACAGATAAGACTGAGGCGGCTGTAGCAAAGTCTGACATCGACTGAACTCTACAGCGATGATGTGGCTGATATGTCCAGCAGGTCTGTTTTAAAAGACAAGAGGGCCCCGAGCAGGCGGTTAGCTCAGTGTTAGGTAGTGATACATGTCTGTGGTGTGTGATTATCTGGCTGCACAGTTCACACAAGTTCCTCTTCTATAATCAAAGCATTGATCAGTTGTACGGGTAAAATATCGAAATTGGAAAAACACCATTGACTCTACCTCATTGTTGTTGTCCTCCATACATTCTTACTTCTCTTTTCCTTTCGTATATATAATTTTTTTTGCAGCATTGTACATCAAAGGCAATGATGTCACCAAGTTGGCATCCATGGCCAAATTGAAGGGGGGTCGTCTGTCCAGAGAACTGGGGGACAGCTGTCTCCAGTTCTGGGGAGGGATGGGTTTCACCAGTGAAGTGATGGTCAGCAGATTTTACAGGTGAGAACGATGAGACGAACAATCTATCTGTATAGGTTTGTCTACAAAGGTTTATAACATATTGTACTGCGATGTTCAGTTTCATTATTTTTTCACTTTGTTGACATCATCCCAAACAAACAAATGATATACCGCTAATGAAGGTTCGGATCCAACCGGTTTTCTATTTGGCTGCCAGCTGTGTGTTCTTTGTTGTGAACATGGTGATGTTTCTATGGCAACAGCAGTCTCACCAGCTGGCAAAATCTCAATCAAGTTTTTGGTCCAAGTATTTTACATGAAGTCAAAGACTAATTCAGGGGCAGTCGTCCTCTAACCAGAAGGTCGGCGGTTCGATCCCAGTCTTTCCAATCTGCATGCCGATGTGTCCTTGGGCAAAATACTGAACTCCGAATTGCCCCTCATACAAAAAGTGCTGCTCATAGACTCTGAATGGGTGAATGGCAATAACTTGTTCCTGTGCAGCCCTTTAAGTGGTCATCAAGACTTGAAAAGCGCTATATAAATATATAAATACAGACCTTTTAATTCCTTCACCACAAAGCTGAAATCAGACTAATTGATGGTTGCCACGGAAACACAGCATGTGATCAATTAAATTCTCGAAGTCGTGCAGTTAAGTTTACGTGATTATACTCTGGATAAACAAAGGCCAACACTTCGCAACAGGAAGCCTCTGACCCTGTTGATTCAGTGTTTAATCAAGTAACAGTGTTTGATGTAGATTGTCTAAGCCAGTACTTTACACTATTGTGACACCTAGTGGCGGGGCAAATAATGTGGCAGGACTGTGTTAACTTTGTCCTTTCCACAGGGATTCCCGGTTAATGTCGATTGGTGGAGGAGCTGATGAGGTCATGCTGGGAATCATATGCAAATACATGGACACGCTTCCCAGGAAGTGATGTCATCAACAGCTGACACAGAGACTGATGCTGCAGCTCTGCTCATAATGAGCTAACTGTTGACACTGACTTACCGATCACCTAAGTGCAGTTCTGATTCTCTTCAACTCTGTTTGCCTTTGTTCTCACAAAACTGGTCTGAATGAAACTCGTGTGCTCCAACACAGAATAATGAAGTTTATTAGGGCATTTGTAGTGTGCTATGTAAAAGATTATTATTTAATTTTAAGACTAAACTTATTTTTAATTAGATGAGCTAAGTTATGTGTATAAAGTGGCTGTGTAGATAAATGACCTGCAAGGATTCTGGCTGTCTGTGACAAAAATATCCGTCCAAGTTCAGTTTTTCTTCTTTTCATTGTATTTTCTCTGTGTGTTTAAGTAGCGTACAATGGTCAATACATTGCATAAAACGTCTTTATTTACATTAAAAAAACATTTTTACAACAGAATTAGAACAGTTATGAAGGACATTGTTGCTCATTGTTTGACAAATCTTGGTGTTTCCATTCATTGTTGAATCAAAAATACACCAGTTTATTTCCTTTAGCATTCTACAACGTTAGTACTTTTATGAACAATAGTTATTTTCAGTGACACAGCAAAGGTTGTGGTGGAAAAACTAATCCACAGATCTGTTGCTGAAAAGGTTTTTGACGCAGTATCTTCTCCAGTTATATTAGGTTTCATGTTTTCTCATCTTCTCACTTTAGGTAAATTGGGCTGTTAGGACATACAAATTCTGGTATCATCCACTTAGGGTGTACGTGACATGTGATCATTGATCACCTCAGACCGTTTCACCTTCCTAAACTAGTTTTACTGTACAGACATCAAATAGCATCGGTCCTTTCTTGACTATTTTGGGGTCTTTGTATGAAATGCTCACAGACACTGGCCCCCTGTAAAGCTGAACACTTTATTTTTAAACCCCTGCCTGTCATCATCATCATCATCATTACGCTGGTCTCGTTTTGAGACGCAGCAGCGACCGTGGGGGGAGGGAGATGTGAAGTTACAAAGGGACCAACTCTAGGAGGTTCCTCCGATCACCTCAGCTTGATGAACCAGTACAGGACGAAGAAAACGAAGAAGCAGAAGAGCAGCATGTAGCACAGCAGCTTGGTCTGACTGCCTCTGGACAGCCGCTTCACTCTGCCGATGGTTGCACCGAGCAGGCCGCCGGTCGAGTCAAAGTCTGAGTCCTAGTGTGGGAGAGAGAGATAAGTAAAAGTCCCAAGTCCAGAAAATGATCATGATCCAGGTGTTATTATGTAACAGGCAGCTCAGGAGACTGAAGAACAGTAGTATATTTTTTAGTTATCTTTAATTTAGTTTGGTTTATTTCACACAACATCAATGCATAATAGGAAGTGTTAAAAATATGTGTGGGATTTGGAAGAAACCAGCGATGGCTTACAAGTAAACCACACCCAAATCTAACAAGGAAATTAAATACAAAACTTACAAAATATCCAGGTTGTATAAAGGCACAAATAGATTAATTTCATCTGATGCTATTTTATACTAACTATACTCTACTTCATTTCAGATAAAAGCAATTTACTTTCTGGATTCTTACATTTAATAACAGCTTTGGTAAGTAGTTCTTTTGTATTTTAGTACTTTTTACACATTAAATATGTGAATCAGTCTGAAAATCTAGATTAAACGACACAACACTATAAAAGATTCACTTCCTTGATATTTGAAATGCAGCACATTTCTGTGCAAACGAGGATATGTTCTAAAACGAGTATAGTTATAGAAGTAATGTACTTTCTGAACTCTACCACATTTAATAACAGCGTTGGTAAGGAGTTATTTGCATTTTGGGGATTTTGACACAAATAGATTATATATCACATGAAATAAATTACACAATATCATATATCTGTACTTTTGAGTAAGTATTATTAGGTATTATTACACTGTGTAGGACTGGTATGTGTCTTAATTGCTGTTGATATTTAGTTTCAGTATTGAAGCGGAACTCACCATCTCATCCAGCATTTTATTCTGGTATTTCACTTCCGTTCCGATGTCGATAGACAGCTGTGGGAACCAGTATCAACACGTTAATGTCACAAACACACAGACTCGTGTCCCCAGCAGCTGATTCGTGTCATCGGGAGAAACTCACACTTTTCAGCGCGTTGACTTTGGCTCTCAGTCCCTCCTGCAGATGTTCATTCTCCTCCTCGTGAACACTGTACCCGCTGGCGACATAAGCCCCGGGGCCTCCTTCACCTTCACCGGACACAACCACAGTTAACACAGCGTCACTGTTACCGTGTCAGTGCACCAACATCCCGCTAACACATCGCATCACAACACCGGCTAGCGTTAGCAAACAAGCTAAGTGTTAGCTTAAGAAACAGAAACGTGGAGGTTTGTTTCTCACCCAGATTGGCGCGTCTCATCCTGACCCGCTACAGGAAACACGGTCCGCTGTGTGTGTGTGTGTGTGAGTGTGTGATGAACCAGGTTCGATTCCGTGGAACCGATAGATAACAGGTCTCGGGTTCACTGATGTGACACTTCACTCAGCAGGGAAACGCCACGATAGCATACGGTGGCCGAGGAGGACAACCCATATCTGAGGGAGGAAAAAATCGCGATTGCATAATAAACAAAAGAGAGAGAATCACTGTTTAGATTGTTTTTGTTTTATTGTTTTATTTCCACTTTACATTGTTTTATTTCCACTTTACATTGTGGAGGAGATGTTTGATTTGTAAAATTGTATTAGTTGGTAAATAAAAAGTACATGATTTGTGTGTGTGTGTGTGTGTGTGAGTGTGTGTGAGTGGAGTGAGTGAGTGAGTGAGTGAGTGGGGGTGACGGGTGACGGGTGACAAAGCCTCTAATAAAGATAAATTATACTCGTCAGAAAACCCATCAGCATCCGTCTCTATTGACTGTGTCTCATATTCTCCACTGACAACATTTATCTCAGGCTTAAAGAGGCTGTTTAAGTTAATCATTATCAGTAAATACTTCACGGTCCTTTGCAATTAATGTGTCACACAAGTCTTATAGTGAAAACCTTTAACGTTATGTTTTTATTCAACGATTAATAAAACCTTTTTAAAAAACGGAGAGCTTTTTATAAAATAGAGCATATACAAATTAGAGTCAGAGCTATAATTTTGAACTTCTGAAGCAAATTATTGTTGATTTCTCAACAAAAGCAATATTCCATATAGTTTTCTCATTCAAAAAAATGAAATCAAAAATCTAAATCTTCCTCGATCATTGCAGTTTCTTGCATCAACTCCAAAAAAACAAAAACCCCGGAATTCTTTTTTTATTTTAAATGGTCACTGGTTCAATGCATCATTTACATATAAGAAAATATAACTACCAAGACAAAAATAGTGTAATTAAGAAGTAAACAACCGATCCGTCCCTGTATCTTAAACACATCTTTAAAACTGCAGCAGGTCCCAAAGCGACAAACATCCATGGGTTAATCTCCCTTCGGTATAATATGTTTGTTGTATACAAGAAACATATTATGAGGAGAAAATTGTTATGATGTCCCTCTCAGGCAGAGACGGATTGTTTCCTTTGAACATTTTGAAATGTGAGCACCATAAACTGGAGACAAATAGGCCTCTCCTGTGGGTTTAATAACGGGGCTCAGCGACACATCCATCTGTGGCGTATGGGACGGAGAGGAGGTTCTCAATATCCCCCAAATCACTGGAGGTGCTATTTAGCAGTGATTAGCTTCCCTTATCCCCTCATACATCATCTTTCCCTCAGACTTGCGCCGATATTGCAGGCGACATCTAATATGATATAAGAGATTAAAACGACTTTCGCGACGTTAATTCATTCCGATCCAATATCTTAAATACAACTTTGAGCTCCTGGCTACCATAATGCATTTCAATGCCCCCAGTGCTCATCTATTTATCTGCTCATGTTTCCCAAAGGCTTGGCTGCGTGCGTGACCTTGACACGAGTGTCAAAGAAACAGAGGGTATTGATTGAACTGTGTGCGCATCTCAGCCGCCTTTGTGGATCTGAGAGGATTGGATTTATCAAATGGGTCCTGAGAGTGGAGCGGTTGGAAACTGGCCTTAATCCCTAACTGAACCTCTGTGGGTCCAGAACATCCCTGATGCATTGATCAGTGCACACACACACACACACACACACACACACACAACACACACACAAACAAACCCACGCACCCACACTCATTTGAATGTAAGCCCTTATAGGAGTCATGTATATAGCCTACACAATGCTGTGTGTTAAAGACCCCTTATATTTAAACTACAGGTCAGGTGATACAGTTGTTTTCTGAAAGGACAAGTATGTGTTATGTAAGGTCTCCACCGTTCTATGTAAAGTGCCTTGAGATGATGCATGTTGTGATTTGGCGCTCTGCAATTAGAACTGAATGAGAATGAATTGAACACTTAAAAAGCAACTTAACACAAACTGTCAGGAAACATGAACGATTATTTTTTTCCACATATGGGGAAATATGCCACGAACTTAGTTAGAAGATGAGTGATACCACACGGATTTCTGTTCTTTCACTATGAACCTATGTCAGCAGCTGCTTAGATTAGCATTACGTGTAGAGACAAGGGAAACTGTTCGTGGGGATGTGTTCCATGTAAACAAAATCCATCAAGCACTTCTAAAGCATTTCTAAAGGTGCAGTATGCGTCGCCGCGATAGCAATGCTAAGCTAACCAGTAGCCTCTCATTGTAGAGACATGAGCGTGGTGTTAAACTTGTGAATAGAAAACCTTATCTTACACATGGAAATTAGGGTTAAAAGCGATTCCTCTTCATCATCATTGATTTTTATCATCATGAAAGGAAATGGCAGAAAAAGAAGATATAAGCCTATGTGTTGGCGGCTCTGCCCATCGAGGTACTGAAAGACATCAGCCAACAGCTTGCCTTTTATGGATCAGGATAAAACAGATTCTCCCCAGTCAGGAAAGTGTTCATACCATAGCCATAATGAAGGTGAAAATACGATTTGCCCACCTCGCGCTGTATACTGCTGAACAATATCCCGCTCGCTCTGATTAGCATAATTTCTCCAGAGAATGGAGAGATGAATGAGTCATATGAAGGAGAGGGAGAAGTGTAGAGGAAAACATGCCCGAGGAGAGATCAAAAGGATGTTATTGTGCTTCTCACTATTAGTCTCAGGAGAAAGGATTCTGATTCCCACACTTAACTCGGCTTTGAACCGCACTTAAGAGAACTCTGCGGCCCTTAAGCCATGCTCGCAAATTCTCCCCATGTAAATTATTATGTCAGGATTTGGCATCTGAATAGATGTTGCTGATGTTCAGAATGGATCTAAATCCTTTATTTGTCAGCAAATGAGTTGTAATGAGTCGTGGAGGAGAATTGAACTATGATGTTTGGAGGAGGTGGAAGATGGAGAACAGACGAGATGAGAGAGGATGGATTACACAACTGTACCGAAACATATGGAGCAGAAAAGCCATCGATATTATATAAATAACTCTGACATTATTAAATAAATAATAATAGAGGAAACAAAGAGTAAGTGTTCACCACATGCTAGCAAGTTAGCTAAATAGATTTGGCAGCGATAAATCTGAAAATTAGCTGTATATTTTAGAATGTATTACATTAAATGTGTCATTAATTACTGTACTATAACTCCTCATTGTGTTTATTTACACAAGCACGACTTAAATGTTGCTTTGATAAAAAAATATCTCAAGCTAGCCGGCAAAAAAAAACACTTTTGAAAAGGCTATTCCCAAATAAATGAAGCTAAATACATAACATTTCATTGTGAGTTAGTTCTTTCAATAATATATTCAATTATTTCACAGTTTATTATTGTATAAATATAATTTGTATCTATTTAATAGCTTATTAGATTAAAATGTATGATATATATATAATTGATTATTATTTATTTACTATTTACAATTTAATATTGATCATTTTGGGGTCCCATACACACCAACCACATAATATTGAAACAAATGAGCATGTGGGTGGATGGGGTGACACCACATGGCTCTAAGCTGAGAGAAGCTTCCCTAACTCTTGATCAATATACGGCCATGAGAGTGGGATTTCCTGACTTTTCCTGAAATCTGGAAGGCTCGTGACCACCAGGACCCCAATACTTCTGCAGGAATCTGTGTAATAAGAGCAGCATCATGAACACAGGATTACATCAACTTTCCAAATGAAAACAGAGGCTTAAGGAGAAGCTGTCTCAGAAAGACAGACGGACATCTGCCAACACGTCAGAGAGAAGACAGCACTCCTCACCCGCTATGTACATTATTTCAAGAGCAGTTATAGCCTGTTTATATATATATATATATGCACATATAGTATGATTATTCAGTTCCCTCATTTATTTCAAAGACATTTTTATTCAAAATCATGGCATAGTTTATGTGATGTCATCTTGCATTATTCTGTTGTGTGCTACCTTATTGCTTTTGGAGTAATGGCTATACTCATTCATACAAATGAAACATAACTGAAATTCGAAAACCGACGTTGAGACTGTGTGTGTGTGTGTGTGTGTGTGTGTGTGTGTGTGTGTGTGTGTGTGTGTGCGTGCGTGCGTGTGTGGAAGGTAGATATGTACCTTTCTCAAACTCATCTGTGTAAGAGTTCAGATTTCAGCTTCACAGCTTTTCCATTCCGTCTGGGGATCCCCCCCCCCAGTCACTCCTAATGAACAAGGCTATTACTCACAGTACAATAAGTTGTCACCCCGCTGTATCCGTGTTATTATTCACTGCTCTCATCTGTGTGTCTGTCTGCGGGTGAGTCTGGGTCTGCAGCCTGATCACCCCCCCACCCCCGGCTCAAATCCCATTGAAATGCAGCTAAAGTCCACATTAAAAACATGAAGGTATGATCTTCCTCTTTCTCTTTTTTCTTGCTGGAATCGAGCTTTGATTCACTGGTCAACACTCACGCCGATTCCCCTTGACAACTTCCCCGTGGAAACCCAGCACTATTTACAATTGAATTGAGATATTGATTCACTATAGCAGCGTTAACCCCGCAGGGAGCCCGGGCTTGAGTGGCTTTGTTTGCAGTCTGATTATGATGTATACAAGACTGTTTTTGTCCCCTCTCACAGAAGACATTTTAATCAATGGATGTCATTCAAAGTGCTCCTGACTGCAAATTACAATACTGCTTTCTTATCTGACCCTTGAATGGAAGGTAACCTGACTCCTGGGCTTTGCTTTTTATCCTTTTCTGTCTCCCTCTCATACACACACACTCATACACACACACACACACACACACACACACACACACACACACACACACACACACACACACACACACACAGCTCTTATATCCGACCCTCTCTTTTGTATTCACACTTGATGCACAGCAATATGTTATCAGTGAGCTGTACGAGCTGCTGCTGGGAGAAAAAGTAAAGCTACGTGAGCTGTGTCTTTACACTGCTGCTGTTTCTCACTGTCCAGGAAGAAACCATAAGGGACAATAGCCATAAAGTTGCGGCTTGTATTATCTTCATTCTCTTTTAACGGAGCGGAAACGATTCATCAGATAATCAGTTTGCATGACAGAAAATGAATCTAAAACTCTTTTAGAATATTTATTTACGCTTCTCAAATGGGACATTTTTTGTCTAAAATGATAATGAACTGGAATCTTTGGTTTTTAACTTTTGGTGGAACAGAATAAGACATTTGAAGACAACAACTTGGGTTCAGGGAACTTATGATGGACGTTTTTTGCAGTTTTTAGTAATAGCTGCTTTTTTAATTCCCTCTTGAAACATTTCTCTTCATGGAAGATTTTGGAAATGGTTGACATCAGCTTTTATTCTACTGTCTAATCGTATTTATATTTTATTGTTTATATATATATTTGTTTTATTATTTTCATTTTATCTGCCTTGTCTGCTTTTATTCATTTATTACACACCTGATACTCTATGAAAGCCTTACTTAAAAAAAAGAAAAGTGATGAATCAACAAGTAAATAAATTGAGGAGGAAATAATCTACTTGGCTCTACATCTAATCATCATTAAATCAATCTACAATCTTTGTTCAAAGAATATTGACTCAGAGTCGAGTATTAACTTGCAGAACTGACCCCTGTAGTTTCAGCAGCCGGAGACAAAGTGTGTGTGGTCCCCAGTTGCCTGACAGAGAGACGCTCTGCTGAATATATTCTTATCTCCATTGGCCGCACTGATGCATCGAGATTCAATCAAACCCAGAGCGGCTGTTTACCTCAAGGCATGATGTAACACTGTGTCAGTGAGTCTACTCCTGCTGGCTATTATCTTGCATTATGGAAATGGTTCTGAAATCCCCTGGGACTTTGCATCAGTCAGTCTGAAGCCGGCTGCCCAGGTGAAGAGGTGAAAAGGAACTTAGTGAAACTACTTTGGAAGAATCTTAGAAAAAAGAAAAACATTTAAAATATTTTTTTGTTTTACACCAGCAAGAATATCATTAGATTTATGACTAGAAACTATGAAAACATGGTATTCTTCAGTATTGAGATTTGATTACATTTGACCATCCATCAATCCATCCATTATCTATACCGCTCATTGTTTGTGGGTGTCGGATGGAACTGAAGCTAATCTTATCTGGATGGGTCACCAGCCAATCACAGGGCCAACATACAGAGACAAACAAATATTCCCACTCGACTGGTAATTCAGAGTCTTTAGACAGTGGGAGGACCATGTGAATATTTACTATTTCTTTAACCATTCACTTTACCACTGAAAAGTCACTGCATGGCAAATCTCTGGAATAAATACAGGTCACAAGTTGTCTCTGGCCATTGAGTTTGCTGGACCCAAGTTACAAAATACCTTAATTCCAATCTACTGTATGAAATAAACACAGGCATCTAAAATATACTAATTCCAAATGAGCATCTTGTATCTATTTTTTGTGTCTATTATATTATATATAATTTAATGCAACAATTTACAAAACAAACTTCAATTACAAGTCCTTCTGTTACGTCATGTTACATTATAGTGCTAGATTTATGTTGGTTAGTTTGTTAGAATAGTGAACATGCTATGATTTTAATCTTTTGTTAAACAGCCAGTGCAGTGGTCTGATGTGGAGCATGGCCCTCATCAGTCATTTCCTTGGCTGGAGCAAACATTTGCCTCAGGATGTTTGCATATCTCTCCCTGTTTTGGGAAACACCTTCAGTCCCTGTGAACCTTCAGACATAACATGAGTCCTGTCCGGGGACTATTTTGGTGCTGAGAGAGGAACTGACTGAATAAGTTGCTACATCATAAGATGGTTGCTTTAAAACTAAAATCTATGTACAGGAATGAATGACAATATACGTTAAATACTCAGTATAGCTCAGTACAAGCCTTGTAGCTCAGGCTTCACTATGTTTCTCAGCTACACATTGGTATTTACAGGTTTTTAGGCCTATTTGTTATGATGCATCAGATGAGAAAGCAGACAACCCAATGAAACCACATTTAAATCCAGTAGATCCAGATTTTTGTTGGGATGCACACTTGTTGATACAAACTCCATAAATATGTCAGATTTTTTTTCCATCAAGAATCAAAGGTTATTTTAGGAGAAATCAAGGAACATGTTGAAAAATGCCAATGTTAAAAGTGAAAGGGAAAATAAGTTCTGGAGCCGCACCAAAACTAAAGGGGATCTTTTCTGACCACATCCCGAAACTTGGTGGAAGGATGTGGTCAGTTTCTCTGTAATCTTGCTTATAAACAAACAGACAAACGGGAATAAAAAACATAACCTCAGTGGTGGAGATAACAAAGTATTCACCTGGTCTCAGACGTTCCATATATTTGCTGCTCTTCTCTCTTCCTGAAGCCTCAAAGCACATTTGTCTTCACATTTCATTTTTGATTTGAGAACTTAGTTTTTCAGCCGTTCACCTCACCTCTTTGATTTATTATTTAGGAAGAAGAACAGTTGTTGGTTTAATAACTGAATATACTGAACGGAGCATTTCAGTATCTTTCTTCACTCTGGATGTGTCCTATTTAGGTTCTGCCTGTTTGGTGTTCTCGCTTCATCCTGTGTTGAAGTCTGTTTCCCTTATAGCTTCCAATTATTTCAGTTGGAGCCACAACACACAGCACAGTATCAAACTCTAAACTCTGATTCACAGCTACAGTGGGGGTTAAGTCAGTATGAGCAATCGGGCAGGAGGTCTGCTCTGTCTGCAGCATCATGCATGTCTGAGTTTATGTCTCAGAATGACGGAATACAGAAAATGAAAGAGCACACCCTAAAAATGCTGCGTTTGAAACTACCCAATCTGGGTGATTTTCAACTCCACTACTGGTATTAGACCAACCACACGCTGTGGTTAGTCTAACACAGCAAGATGAGTTGCTCATTTATCCCAATAAGATGTGTTTTTCTACACTTGTTGAGTTTATTCTACCTCATAAATAGATTTTTATCATGTTTTTTTTTTTATTAAAATCGTTTCAGATCACATTTACACATTCTATCACATCATCATCATCATCATCATATCCCACCAAAAGAATCAAGCGGAAATATAAAAACTAATTGACTTAGCTGAGCCGATCTAATAAAATAGGTTGTTGCATTTGTTGAGAGTCATCCAAGAAAAACAGGATTGGGGTGAAGATAGGTGTAAAGGTTTTGTTTTTTAATAACAAAGGTGTACGAGTCCATCCATTCATCAAGGTCACGGTGAGGTGGAGCCTGCTCCAGCACGCACAGATAATCAGGATAAAGAAAACTCATGAATAATAACACCGGCGCGCTCTAATTAGCTTTTTCGTCTGTATCCACTTGAAGGAGGAAAGTTTGTGGCGACACAGTTTAGCAGAGTGAGTCAGGAAGCCAGCCGGGAGCAGACTGAGCTTGTTCACTTTGATCATATTGAGAAAACATTTCCGTCATCTGTTTTAATTCCCGCAGCCAAGTTGGCCTCTTTCATTCTGATGCGGTTAGACAAGAGCATTAATGTGCAAGCTGGTTTTGCTCTGGCGTCATCTTCACACGGGAGGCCTCCAACTTTTAATTGCAAAGTGGCGGTGACAGTTGGGGAAGTGACCACACAGACGTGCCGATTCGCCGCTAAACCATTTGGCTGTGACCACGAGCCCCAGCTTCTATTAACTGTCATAAATAGGATGTTTTTTCTCTTCGTTTTTTTTTTTTGGTCTCCACAAAAAAGAAATCCAGACAAAGCTCGCCCTGATGTGAATTCCATTTGGAAGGCTTACCAACGCACCAAGAACAGAATTACAATTTGATGCACTGCTGTGTCTCTTGTGTCACCAGGGCTCCTCCTCTCTTCAGCATGTCACCGCACTGCACGCCTTTGTCCCGCTATAATTGAGTATCACCGGGGCTCACTTCCAGCCCCCCTCTTATGGCCCTGGTACTCTGCATGACGAGCTTTGACAAGTAATTCATAGTTTGCTGAGTACTGCTATGAATTTGCTTTACGGTAATCCCCCCCCACAGGGATTTGTTGTAATGGCAAACGGGCTGTAATGTTGTGCCAGCAGAATACTTATTGTGACTGAAGATGGCCTCGCTCAGAGTGTTCATGTCCAGGCAGGAGGGGATAAGGACAATGTTTGAACAGTGAATTCCTGTTGAATTACTGCAGTGGCAGATGTGCATGACATTGAAGGAACCATTTGGTGAAACATAATGAGGCTTGTTATCAAACTTGACACAGTGAAAAGCACAGTGACTGTTTGAATGGGCTGGACTACAGCCTGTTTATTGTGTTGTTCCACCAGTTCCCTGTGGCCTGCAGCAACGTGCTGCTTGTTGACACATAACCACAGATCACTGTGAGGTTCTGCACTATGTCCATTGTAGTGAAAGAGAAAAACCACACGCAGGCCAGATGAAGACAGTAATATATAGATATATTCCCTGCATGGTATATAATAAAGTCGTGTATCGCAAGTCTTGCATCATATTGTATCTTATCATATTATCGCCTTATCTCGTACCGTACATTTCGTATCGTATCGTATCACATCGTATTGTATCATTTAGTTTCGTAGTGTATAGCCTATCTCTTATCTTGGTTAGTTTGTGATAGATAGGATTACTGTTCTTAGTTAACCACGACTGCTCTGGTTAAACAGACAGCGCAGTGGTCTAATGTGAAGAACGGCCGACAGGTTAACATGATCTGTTCTTTCCTTGTTTGAGGCAAACATTTGTCTCAGGGTGTTTGTACATCACAGAATATTTTCGGAAAACGCCTTCGGCAAACATTTATAGACATAACAAAATGCCAGGTCAGGGAAATATTTTGGACCACTGAGTCTAACTTGGCCAAAAAAAGTGTTTGACTGGGTTGAGATCTGGTGACTGTGAAGAGCATAGCACCTCATTTTCATCCTCATCAATTCATTCAGTGACCCGTTCGCCCTGTGGATGGAGGCATCGTCAAGCTAGAAGAGTCCACTCCCATCAGCATGGAAATGGTTCAGCGTAGGACAAATGTGATCACTCAGAATATGTTTGTATTGATTGGAAATGACCCTGCGTACTTCTAGGGGGATAAGTGGACCCACACAGTGCCAGCGAAATGCCCACCTCAGCATAACGGAACGACTCAGGCCTGTCTTATCTGTGGGTTTACCACTGAGCTCTTAGATGTGCATTCATCTTGGTAATGAGAAGTTTACAGTCCACTGTAATCCTCAAGGTGACAACTTAGCTTGCGATCAGTTTGCAAATAAATATCGTGAGCAATAAATATCATATATAATGAACTCTTCACACTGTCGTCTACCATTACGGGAAAATACAAAAGACCCAAACATTAAAGCCGCTGTTGTGTGGATTCCTTCATAGCAGCACACAAGGAGTGGTGAGAAGCAAGGGTGACAGCTCATTTTGAATGCAAGGAACCGAGTGCCTGACATATTCACTGGTGTATAGATACATTAATCAGTACACATGCACGCCTCACTTAGTCTAGACACTGAAAAAACCCTAAACACTGGCGCTCTGCTGTTAACTAAAGCCTTCAATCAAACCTTGATTTTCTATTCTGTTTACCAGCTTCCCACAGCATATCATATCTGAGCTGTACCCTATTATCCAAGGAGCGGTGTTCATATAAATTGGGAGCAAAGACATTTGTTTTCTGAAGTTACACAAAATGTTGCGCAGTTTCAACATCAGCCTCCGAAGACATGTGGTATCTTCAAAAAAAAAGAAAGAAATAAGAATAAGTGTGGGAGGAGCAGTCAGATCCTCTGCTGCTTTTATCGTTCTGTAACATCCCGACCCACTTTCTGGATCGGAAAGTACAATGTGAGCTGTAATCTGATTATAGAAACCAGCAAAGCTATTAATGCTGCAGTATCTAAAAAAAGACCAACCGTGAATTTCAGAAATTTGTCATACCTTCATAGCTTAATGGAAATTTCAAAGCTAAAATCAGAGGAGGATTTGTGTCTCTAATTTGTGTCATTATCACAACACAACTGTTTGTACAATCACAGGGTTCAATTTCTCTTTGAAACTTTGTTTGGGAAGATCACAGCTCTGTAAAATCAGTCATGTCAATATCTTCACCAATCCAACATTATTGATTATGAATCCTATGCACGACACAGATTACGAACAAAAAGAGAGACTTCCGATTCAATCTACGTATCCATCACCGCCCAAATTCTTCCATGCGTCCTTTACATTTCCGTGGTTGTTAGGCAATGCATCCACTAGAGAGCAGCGCGGAGGCGAGAATCTCTGTCAGCAGCAAATTAGTTGACGGTGGAGGAGGTTGTAATGATTTACCTCCTAACAAAGAGCCACAAGAGGCGGTTTGTCCAACATCATGTTGTTGCGTGTAGTTTTTCACCGATGAGCAAAGTCTTTCCTTAAAAAGAGTTTCCTGTGGTACTGAGCCGTTTCGTCGGTTTTGTCCATATGCATATCCGTAAGGTTTCAAAAGACGTACACAAATACGGACAAAATGAATGCAGAGTAAGAGTAGAGCCCATTTTCCACCGGTCAAAACCCCACTAATACGAACTCCTGGCTTTAGTTTTCAGTTGGAAGGAATTCAATCGTCATTCAGTCCCTGTTTAAATGGCATTTTAATTGTCTCAGATCGTCAGTGGTGGAAATGTGACACATGGTTGAACGCTCTAATTTGGCAGGACAGCAAGGTGAGAGAGTGCATCAGTTGTTGGTGCATTTGTCACCTCGAACGCGACACTTTGGGAAAAAACACAGGAAGGTGAACACCTCTGCTGGTGGTGGGAAAAGCCACCTTTTTTTTTTTTTACGTGTGTGCCCACAAATTTTGGTGTATAATGTCAAGGATAAATGAGTCTTTGCCAAAATATCCTGGATACTATTGCTGCCATCTTGTGCATTTGGAGCCAAACGTCTGTATGGTAGCGATTAGAGCATGGAGTTGCAGTAGCAAGATACACACTCTCGACCAGCTGTCAATCATGATTTGTACGTTATATTGCGGCCAGCCAGCAGGTGGCGATCAAGACGGCTTATCTTTTGGGGAGCCGTCCTGTCGTCCATCTTTATATACAGTCTATGATCTCTAGTGCCACCTAGTTCAAAGCACAGCATGAACATCTGTATCTGCATGAGTGAGCATCCACGTCCAGGCGTTTTTATCCTTAATGTCAATGCAAATAACTGAGATTAATATAATGAGTGATTGTCACGTATTGTTGTGTCACTGTAATAATCACATCACCACACTGCAGTCAGGAATACATTAGATATTGACCTTCCTGAACACGTCTCTGCTGATGAATACATTTGTGGAAAGAGTCTCTCTCACACACACACACACGAAAAGCCTTTTATTTCGACAGACACATCCTAATTAGTGTTAGGGTCAGCTCTTCACAGCGTTGTTAATTCCTCAGATGACACCATGCAAATGACGTCTACGCAGCGTCGCTCGCACGGCCCCAAACATTGAGTCATCGCTGCTGTCAGGGGAGGAAACAAAACAAACTGACACTGCTGCTGCTGCAAAAAGTCTCTCTCTTTACTGTGTCTGTCCTTGTGAATGAAGATAATCACAGTCAGCCTGGTTAAACTTCAT
This sequence comes from Hippoglossus stenolepis, assembly GCF_022539355.2. Taxonomy (NCBI): domain Eukaryota; kingdom Metazoa; phylum Chordata; class Actinopteri; order Pleuronectiformes; family Pleuronectidae; genus Hippoglossus; species Hippoglossus stenolepis. The sequence continues at coordinate 12,669,977 of NC_061499.1, forward strand.
ATTTCTTCTGTTTGGATGGTAGTATTTCAGATGGCAGCTCACAGATGGCATTTTTCTTACTTTCTTTTGTTTAAATAAAAAAGTCTCCTGTTTTTTTAATCACAAGCAATCACAGCAAATGGCGTATCCGGGGTATTGTTGGCATGTTGACGTTTCCTGTGAGCATACCAGGGATTATAGTGTTCAGACCTTGAAATTCTGATGCTGCACACTCGGCATCAAGTGACCACATCGAGTGAAGTGTAGCCATTTGAGATTGTTGGAAAAAGACCTCCCTCTAATTAAAACCTTCTTGATCTGAATGGAGGATTTGCAGATTTTCTCCAGCAGCCAAAGTTCACTAAGATAATGTATCTGAAGCAGATGGACGACATCACTGCTCCCTAAAAGTGAAGCCAAAGAGTCTCGACCGCCACCTGGTGGCTGGCTGCAGTATAGGCCAATTGTCCTGTTTCCTCTAGCTAAGTGGATGAGTGGATGGGACATGAACCAAACTTAAAGAGATAATTCACCCAAAAATGATAATCTACTCATTATCTACTCACTACGGGGATGGAGGGGTGGGTGAAGTGTTTGAGTCCACAAAACACTTTTGGAGTTTCAGGGGTAAACAGCTTTGCAGCCAAATCCAATAGAATTGAAGTAACTTGTGATCAATTCTTCAGATGTAAAAAAACATAAAAGGCCTCCATACTGCTCGTGTGGTGTCATCCAAGTGTCCGTAAGCCCCGACATTCAAATTCTACTCAAAACGGCTTCATTTACACCATGTTTTTAGCCTAAATATCATCTGATATCCTTCTGGGAGCCGCGTTCACATCCGCTCGCACACACGCGCAGGGTATGTCTTCACATAACTACGTCCGCTAGCATCGCTACTTCCTGTAGTGGACTTTTAGGCATAACGATAACTCAACCAACTTGATGTAAGGTCTGATAAGAGCTTTAGTTACAACACACATTTCACAGAGGACCAGTCGTTTGTCTGGAAGAAGAACTCTCTGTCATCATTTAACATTTCTTCAAACACTAGATTTTTCTAGATGGCCAATCATAGTCATCGGTCTCACATTTTCTGTCCAGTTACTCTAGAATGAGAACTTTGTAGAGGATAAGCATTTCTCCGAGTATCAATTGCAGAATGTTGACAAGGACAGAAAGGTTAATATGGAGCTTAGCATCAGCCGTCCTCACCGCACACATCCTGTTTGACCAATGCAGGTCCATTCGTCTCCCCCCCCAACAGACAGTCCAGGCTTCCTGACTCGCAGCAGACATAGGGGAACCTTTCTTTTTCTTCCTTCTCTCTTTAGATGCTGAACTGTGAACACAGGCTCTGAATTCAGTCTGTTCTCTGCTCTTGACTTCAATACAACCCCGACGTTCTCCTGCCTCAAACGTTGAATCGTGCCAGCTATAGATCCGCAGGCTCAGGGACACAACAAACAGCCCAGGAGAGCTTTGTGTGTAAATATAGATGGGATGGATGGCAAAGTCGAGGTGAGGCTCTGGTCAGATGAGTCATAGCGAGGTGGATTGAGACATTAGAAAAAGGAGGTAGTGACAGATGCTGTGTGAGAGAAAGTTGAACAGTTCAGTCAGAGGCCTCGTCTGTATGTTGATGCCAAAATAACTTCATCTAATCTCGTGGCCTCGTCTCTGGGATGCACTCAGCGGATTGTCATTCAAATGTGCACAAATCTTCACTTTGATGCCAAAAAACAAAACAAAAGGACAATGCACGTGAGCTTCTGCAGATCTGTCTGCAGATTCTTCCAGCTAAGTACACATAAATCACTTGTATAAATTTCCATGCCAGTGGTAATTGCTTGAAAATAAAGTTTAATTGTGTTTTCAATAGAGCGCAGCTGCTTAATTTTCCTCCCTGTATATTTATGTGTGACTGTGAATCCTCCAGCCTTTTGTGCTGCTCTATACTTGGAAGGTAATTTACCAGCTCCTTATCTTCACTGAACAGGTTGTATCCAGGTCGGCGCCCGACGTCCGACAAGGCTGGGATTTCTCACTGTTGGCTGCTGTAACCGAGCTGCCTGATGTAAAAGCAAATTCATGGCAGGTAATAATTTCTGCAGGATGCAGTGTGTGTGTGTGGTGAGAACACATTGTGAAGCCCCCGGTTTTATTCAGGTGCTGTCAACGGTTCATTGGAAGGAAATGGCAGCACAAATATATTTTATAAAAGGAGCATCAGGAATTAAATTACAGGGAGCTACAACCCATATTTATCCATTATGTGAATGGAAATTCTACTACTATAAACTTATTATCATAATAATCTTAATTGAAAGATTTGTGCGAACAGATTGTACTTTAAACATCATTTATCTGTACAGGTCATATAGTTTACTGGTAAAGTGAAGAACCCAGGGATGTAACTGTGTGTTCTGGCAGTACATGTGTACAGAGAGCGCACAAAGACTCAGCAGCTGGTTAAAATACAATTCTTTTCTTTGCCCAAATATGGAGCTGTCTGCTAAAACTACATTTCTATTACTAAACTGTTCTCTCTGTTCAGGTTTGATGGAAATGTATTATGTTCAGCTGCGCCATTTTTCACCTTGAGAAATTGCAATATTGTTCCACACAGAGTTCACGGCTGTGGTGGATGAAGGTGTAAAATTGCTCTATTGTTGCAGATGCTGTTTGGGTTTTGAGGCCACAGAAACAACATTGGCCCCTTTTAAGACTCTGCACATTGTTATTTTGGCCAATTGCACATCCTGTGCGGCTGAGGGTGGGTGGAGCCGGGCAGGGAATTAAATGATGTCACCTAATTTATTTGACAAACATCAGTAGACCTTTTTCACAGCAGACGTTGTCGGTGAAGAAATTTCTTCATTACCCGCAACAATGAGCTGATTCAAAAGAAATATATTGACATTTGCTCAGAAAAGATTAAGCAGTTTGATGATTTGCTGTTAGACGCTCTTTCAACCTTTTACTATGAAATTTAACTGACAAATTGAAAACGTCTTCTGGAGAGAGTGATTACAAACATCCCTCAGCTCTGGTAAAGGTATGTAGGCTCTGAGCATCTTCTGATTGGGTCTTAATGGAGTTTTTAAGTGGGCTGTGTGTTTTCTAACCACATACTGTGTGGACAACACAGCGTCCTCATGTCAGATAAACACTAATCACCTCAGCCCTGCGTGTGCCATGGACTCAGAGTAAGTTAATCAAGTGTTTGTACACTTCCACTCAGGGCGACGGGAGAGAAGGTGGAAATAGTCGACCTCCTGGTGGGCCAGACCGGCCACTGAGGATTAGGTGTCACAGGGCAGCAGACTCTCAGTGTGAAGCTACCGGACACACGACTGTTTACATCCTCCTCGATACGCTAAATGTACCCATTTCATTTTGTGGTGGAGCTGTAAACACATTTTATTTCTCATCAAGGACACGTTTCAGTTCATTGAGCCACTTATCATAGGCTACTCTAACCTGCAGACCAGACTGATGAATAAGCTCTTATTGATTCACTCTCTCCTGTCAAACTTACATCCATCCTAAAACCTGAAGAGCCAATCACAACCATTTATCTTTAATGAGCGGGTTTGATGCGATGACTGACAGATGAGCGCCCAATGGGAGCACCACCGAAGCCTTTTACTAACAAGATGGCTGCTGACAGGTTGAAGAGAGGTCCTTTAACTCCCCTATTGCAACAGTACTGACATTTTTTGTATTTTCTCTAACAGCAGAACAAAAAAATACTTCTTATATTCCTTTATTCACGAGATCACACGTTTGACTTCTCTGATCGGTTGTAGGTCTGTCTAATTGAATCCAGAGTCATTTTGCTCTGCAGCCGTTAATAATGCTCTTTGGAAATCCAAAATGAAGCGAGAGGTTACAGTGAATTGGTCCGGCGATGCCCGTCTAATCATATGCGTGATTATCCATGTGTCCTGGTGTCCCATCTGTCTCTGGTCCACTGATCTGTGCCTCTGTGCTCCCTTAAGCTTGTCTAAGAAGTTCTGACACTTTATAAAAACTAATCTTTATGTATGGCCGCTGTCAGGAGCATCTGAATACATTTACAAGTCTAATATATGCAGATGGAGCTTTCAGTCCCTCACTGAGTCTCCTGGTGACTCCTGAACATTTTCCTTTTGGTAAATACGGGTGAGCAGGGACGGCACCAGCCCACAAGGCAGGGTGTTCTTCATCGAAAGATACGTCAGACTAGATTTAGAGAGGAAGTCAATCACTGTGGGTTTGAATTGGACTCAGCTCATTGCAGTTTCAAAAGATATCAAACAAAACATACCTCACATGTGGCATCGTGGGATGTATAGCAATAGACTGATGTGCCACTGTTTTCCCATATTGGTCGAGTTAGTGGACTCAACAGAAAGCAGCCGGATAAGAAAGAAATCGGAGCGGATGTCGGACGACACCGGGTGAGAATATTGCTTGCAATAAAAAAGCTCACAGATATGATTCATGAAAACCCACACAACCATTGGTTTAGTGAAGATGTCATTAAACCAGTGTCAAACAATGTCATGCTGTATAATGGAAACCACAAAATGAAAGAGAAAGGGGAGTGTGATCGGGCGCAGAGCTGTGACATGATGAAAACAGAGCTTTTGTTAAATCACAGTTCTTTTCAATGGGTGGAAGCGCCAGACGTATTCAAGGTGGTTATTATAACTTCCATTATTGTTATTGTTATTGTTGTTATTGTCATTATTGTATCTATCCATTTAAAAAAACATTTAAAGTTTGAGCAGCGAGCTTCATAATACTGGCAGGATGTGTGTCAGAGGTAAATTGCACGAGTGATAGTCAATATTTCCTGAGTGGAGCTTCATAGATCGAACCACTCAACGGTCAGCGTCTGATTAACTTGCAGAGAGTGGGGGGGACCCTGGGACAGGAGCTTAGCCTTGGCAGAGGTATGCACTTCTAATCAGGTTATAATTGGACTGAATGTAAGTTTCTTTAAGAATATGACGCCTGTAGGCATAATATCAAGTGACATTTTAAAGGCATTATAATTAGATTTTGATGCAGGGCCTGTTGCGACACCAGGCCTCAAGATTCAGTAAAAATGCAGAATTATCAAGCGCCACACACTGAACCTGGGGCATTGTGGGTCACAGCAGGTTAGGGACCGCTGCCCACTTTGCTGAGAAAATGTACATTTGTTTTTTATAGCTCTTTAGTTTAAAGGCAGCTGCCTGCTGAGGGCGACAGTGGCGCTTTTATACACTGTTATGATAAAAAAAAATATCAGTTATATAGTGACTGCTTTGAAATATTGTGAATGCAGGACTTTTACTTGGATGGCACGGTGGTGCAGCGGTTAGCACCATCACCTCACAGCACGACGGTTCTGGGTTGAAACCTGGCGGACAGCCGGGGTCTTTCTGTGTCTGCATGTGCTCCTCCATCTTCCTCTCACAGTCCAAACACACGCAGGTTAGGAGACTGTTAATGAATCCAACAGATTGTTTGTCTCTATGTGTCGGTGTCTCGCTGGTGACCTGTCCAGGGTGTACGCGGTACGACCCTCAAGGATGTAAGCAGTAAATGATCTGAAACATCTGCTTTGTATATACTAGTATTGTATGTCCATTGGAGGAGAAGAGACACAAATTTTATATTTTTACATTTGTCTCGTCACAGGCTGCTTTGATTTATCCGTCGGTCATTGTAATGTTTCAACCTGCTCCAACACGCTGAGTGTAAATCACCTCAGAGTGGTTTATGCATTAGTTCTTTTTCTTTTTACCAGAAACCGAGAATGATTTATTATTGCCATATATTATTAGTAAACACAGACTGACACGTCACTCATTCATTGGACAGTGTTTTTGGCCCCATCAGTCATCCTGCATCATCAAAGCCCTATGCTGGAGAAAATCAAAAGTAAATTTATTCAGCTAACTGAGAGCCAGGTCACGCTGCACGCAAGGGGTTTATTTATTTGCTGTGGTGGACACAAAGACTTCACCAAGCTCGATAAACATTTGGATGCAGCTCTGAATTCCAGACTGCAAACCGTCTCCGTCCACCAGCGAGAGACAGAGAGGAAACGATGCATCTTGCACTGCAGCATGAAACCAGAGATGGAGGGAACGGCTGCAGAGACCATCAGACATATCAGGCTCTTCTGGAATTAAACACAATATTCTCGGCGAAGCTGTTTGGTCCTGAGTGAACGAGGATAAATGGGGATAGAGTTTGTGTGAGGCCGGGTGTAAACACAACCTCATCAATCTGCACTGCACAGGCTTTAATTGTCTTCTTCTGGGAAATCTGAACACGCTGTGTCATCTGAGTTGAGAGTGAGAGACAGGATGAGTGGAGCGCTCTCTTTGGGTTTTCATTGTTGTTGTTTGTGTTTTTCCTTGAAGAAAAGAACTGCGAGTCCAGAGCCCAGAAGACATGACATGTAGGAGGGTCTTGGAAAATACAGGTTATTATCAGACCACTTGAGGTTCGAAGTGAAGTCCAGACTCATAAATTGACAGGATGAATGTGGGTGCTGATGGGCTGATGACCATTTAGCAAGGCACTTAAGTTACAGCTGTTACAGGGTAGACAGGCATTTTTGTGTGTGTGGAAGGGAACATGTATTTACACTGTCAATTACAAGACAACAACAGTACGTCAGCAAAAGATACAACTACTGACAAATGTATGCGTGTGTGTGTGTGTGTGTGTGTGTGTGTGTGTGTGTGTGTGTGTGTGTGTATGTCTATCTACAGTATAGTTATGGGGGCAAATTTTGGTTCAATACCATCATTAAGAGGACATTTTGGTTGGTCCTCAAATATTCTAAGGATTAAGACTTGGTTTTGGGGTTAGGGTTCAAATTAGGTTTAAGTTAGGGTTATGCATTTAGTTGTGATGGTTAAGGTCAGGGTAGGGGGAAATGCATCATGTCAATGAGTGTCCTCACAACTATAGAGAGTTGTGAACGTGTGCGTGTGTGTGTGTGTGTGTGTGTGTGTGTGTGTGTGTGTGTGTGTGTGTGTGTGTGTGTGTGTGTGTCTCACACTTGCTGTCACAGAATCCTTCACAAAGCGTGTCGCAGTTGTTGATCCTCTCTGCATGTTAAATGAAAAAAACACTCTGATGGTACAGTTGTGATGTTGTGACGCCCCCCAGTGGACAATGGGACCTTGCTTTCCACAGCCACAAGGACACTATGGATGATACATACATGAAGTAAAGTAGTTTGCTCTTAAATTTCCTCCAAGAAAAAATATTTGTAACCCTATTTTTGATGGAATTAAATATTGCATACCCTAACCCACGCAAAATATTGGTTAGTAAGTTATTTTCTCTTGCAGAGATTTGCTGTTGTGCCATTCAGAGACATCAGAGGAAGCAAACGAGAGTCAAACAAAAGGAGTGTCTTGTTTATTGAGCATTTCCACCAGGAGAGGATGCTGCTCTCTCACTCATGAAGAGACAGATAAAAAACTATGGCAGCAGTTCCTGACGGGTCCGAACGGAGAAGCTCACAGAGTCTGCGGTCGGAAAATCTTTGTCTCACTATGAAAGAACGAGAAAGAAAGAAACAGAAAGAGACAGAAATCATGACAAACTGTTTGTTTATACACAGTGAATACAGATAATGTAGTTTCATACATTATAACAGAGAAGTACCCTTGGTTGATTACATGTTAAAAGAAGATTTGAGGAATGTGTGGCACACAGACGGTTCCCTGCACTCCTGATGTTTTCACTGTTTCTTTTCACCATTCTTGACACTTAGTTTTGGAGAAGCTGTAAACTTTTTCTCTTCTCTTTCTCTTTTCTTTTCCCCCCGTCTGGTTGGGGTGGTCCCTCAGCAGGAGTGTGGGAGGCGTTTAGACTCTTCACGTTTCTCACATTGTTGCCAGGAGGCATTTTGAGGTGAAACGCTATAGTTTGATCCTCTAAAGTCGGTTTAAATGTTGTAATGAGCAGGTAGAAGGAACTACAAGCAGTCCAGACACTGGTGACTGAACTGACAGGGTAAATCAACAGTGTGTCTTTGAAGTATATGCATTTACTGCCATACATCTCATGTCAACTTGGTATAACACTGGAGAGGGAACTAAAAGCTCTGAGCTCCACACCTGAAGGTTGAGTTGTGTTTGTGGTCACTCTGTATAAAGCTAATTCTTTATTCTCTGGAAGAACCTTCATTTTAACAGCCTCAGGGCCTGGATCCTCCAAAGCCTGCATTTCAGTAGGTTGTCACAGATCAATAAGGCCAGTATCCCATATCCACGGTGCACTTGTTATTTTTTGAAGTATATTTTTGGGGCATTTCAACTTTATTGATCGGAAAGCGTAGGTGTGGAATGGGGAGAGGGAGCATGGGAAGACATGCAGCTAAGGGCCGTGTCAGAGCCGAACCTGCAGCGGCTGCAGAAGAACTCCAGCCTCCGTATGCCCACACTACTAAATGAACTAATGTTAAACCTGAGGAAATATTACTCAACTTATAAGGTTGGAAAATATCACATGAGCATATAATTTTAACAGGTTTCTGCCTTCAGGTACTGCTCACTGGTTAATATTGATATTACTCCTACATGTAGGTAATGGAAACAGATATAAACATATAACTTCAATTCAATTGTGAAGAGATGGGTCTTATATTTTGTTAAATGCATGTATTTATTGCACTTTCTGCCAGTAGAAAATACTAAACATACTAAACACCAGCCCTCATTCTTTACCTTTTTGTCCATTCTAAGATCAATATTTGACTCTGTGAGTCAACAAGGACGATTAAATGTCCTCTGCCGTGGTCATCTCTAAAGGCCACATGCAGCTCCTGCTCTGCAACTCGGGTATTGATCAGGAAGTGGTTCATTATCTTGAATTCTACAAATGCACCAGCCTTTCCAAAAACATTTAGTAGCTACAGCTTAGTTATTACAGTAAATCCATCGCTGTAGTAACAATAAAATGATAATATAGTTTTTTCCTTAAGAAAAAGTAAAGGTGACTTGTACTCATGGTAGCATTAAAAAAAGTATGCAAAAAATTACGAGAGGCAGTGCATCCCAGAGCCAACATACAGTGACCAACCAACCATTCACATTCACACCTACGGCCAGTTTAGAATCTCCAATTAACCAAACCCTAATCTGCATGTCTTTGGATTTATGGAGGAAGTACCTGCACAAATCCCACACAGACACGGAGAGATTTTGCAAACCCCAAACAGAAAGACCTTGGCCGAACCTGGAACCCTCTTTGTGCTAACCACAATAAAATGATATACAGAATAAAGTCTGCTCCTGTGTAGACTACTCCAAGTTTTCAGTCTGTAACTTTTAATGGAAGTGTAGTCATTTTCTTGAGTTCTGTGCCAAATCTACAGCAGAGTTGTAGATTGTTGATTGTTGATTGTAGATGATTCATACAAACTAAAAATGATTGAGCACAATACTGCTGGACTGTTTTTTTTCCATTTATCATCTGGAATAGCTCAGTCTTGTCTTTTAAGAATCAGTCAGTTTGCGGGCACCCAACAGTGTGTCCGTCTGAGACTTCTGGACAAAATGAGCGAGAGCAGCTCGGTGAAAATGGCCTGTGACCGAGCTGCAGCGGCTGAAGCATCCCTGTGCCCTCTGTGCTCCTCTGACGTGTGGTCACCAGGCTGCATTTAGACTGCTCCGAGCACAGGAAGCAGATCCACTGCACTGACCCTCCCTGCATCCCTGCAACAACCACATCACACAGCAAGAGCCAGGACTGTGCCAACGACTAAACGACCAGAGAAAAGAATGACACAGAAAATGGTGAAGGAGCAGAGAGAGAAGTTGAGAAAATCATCAGAGAGAGGGAAACAGACGCATTGGGTGAAAAAAAAAAGAGCAGAGAAAAAAAAGGGTTGAGACAGGCCCCGAGAAAATAAAAGAAAAAGAAATCACAGTGAGAAATGTAGAGCGAGGGAATGAGGAAGAGAGAGAGAGACAGGGAGGGGGGCGAGAGAGAAGAGGAGAGACAACGTGGCAGGAGGCTTCGTCCGATGTAGACCTTGGATGAGATGATAGGACTCCGGGTTCATCTGAGGATGAGTGCTGGTAGAAAGCTCTGCATTACCGTTCACAAGTGAGCTGCAACTAAACAGTCATTAACTTGCAAACCCATTTAACTGCTGTTTGCAGTGTAAGAAAATGTGGCTCTTTGCATGGTGCAATTTGGTTTTCACTATCTTTTTGGTGCCACACCCCGCGGCGTTATGAATTAAGCCATAAATTAAGATAGTACTTAGGTAATAACAGTAATATGAACGTATTATAGGGGGAACTGAACTAAATTCATTGTTTCTCCCAGGCTCAGTCCGCTCCTCTCTTTGTATTTGCTCCTGACACACAGACCTTATCACTAGGATCAGGCCGTCCTATTAAAATGGAACTTCCTGTTTACCTCAAGGAAAGAAGGATCTCACTTTAGAATAAATCAAGAGGCTTCATTCACTCGATACTGAAGAAGAAGAAGAAGGAGATTGTTGAGTTCATTTTGTCCTTGTGGCACACCCACACATACACACACACACACACACACACACACACACACACACACACACACACACACACACACACACACACACACACACACACACACACTGGGTTCTGATCTAAGGATCAAAATGTGTAAAAATGAATTTGAATTGAACAAATCTCCCCAGAAAGTAACTCTCATGTGTCAGTGTGACCCCACATGAATTTTATTTTCACGTGAACTCTTTTTTCCCTGTGAAAATGAAAATATTCTGCAGGGCAGACGACAGGTAATTGAGGGGGTTTCACCTGTCCTCGCCCCTCCTTTCAATTTTATACTTTACTGCTGTTGAAATTGGGGGATTCTCTCAACATGCAATCACAGGCCACACGCCTGTAAAGACAAGGTATGGCTGACGCACTCACACACACACTTCACAGAGCCAGACGTGAGATTTACAGGTGTTCCAGTGCAGAAAGGCAATCCGATTTCTAGGTCGTGTTATTTTATACAGAAAAATCTGCAGGAATATAGTTAATTCCTGATTTCTAACCTGTGTGATTCTCCACAACACGAAGTTCAAATCCCATCCTCCTCATTCTTCTTCTTCAGTCCTCACTAATAATAATTTATTTTCCACTTCACTTCTGCCCTTTTCGCTGTATTCTCTCTTTTGTACTCAACCTGTAAATAGTTCAGTCCTTTTGAACACCACTGTTTTTTCTTTTCATTCATTTCAAGAAGTTTTATTTACATGATGGTTCGGCGTCATTATTTGTAATTTTAAAAACCAGAGTAGATATAAAGATGTACGACATGACAGCTCCCAACAGTTGCAGTATAGGTCATAAACCTGGCCTGCCTCCGCCATGTTAGCAGATAGGAAATGGACCAAATTAAATCGTCAAAGTCCTTTTAGGTGGTTATTATCACAATGATTTATGTTCAAGTGCTCTCTTTTCTGGTAAGATTGGTTTGGATTATTTGATGTAGTACAAATGGGATGGAACGTCATGATTGACAGCTGCGATGGACTCCGAGGGTCCAGCTTGTGTATCGTGAGACCTCAAATCCGTGGCTCCAGCTCCTGATCATTAACGCACATACATAAGATGGCAGCCTTAATATCCGGGAAATTTTTAGCTTCATTTGTGGATAGAGAGAGGAAATGGAGACGCATCATCCATCTTCATATAAAGTCTCTGGTAGTAACAAAAAGTAGATGCCCAATGGTTTCAGAATGAAGCTGCATCCGCCTTTGAAAGTCTTAGGAAAGACATAGAAACGAGGGAGCGAGTTGGGAAGAGAGGAGTGTGTCTGTACAGGGAGGAGTGGGGAAGGGTGGGAATGTGGCAGGGAAGCAGAAGGAGGGGGAGGTGATCACCTCCCCTCATACTGGAGGTGTGTTTATCACCCTCAGGTTGTCATCTAGTGGATCCACCCATGAAAGCACCTGGGCAGGCGGGTCCCACCTCCTCTCCCCCTCTGACCACCAGGGGAGGAGAGCGAGACGGAGAGAAGGATCCTCCACCAACCAACCCTTTGGCTATATGGAGATTCCACATGAGTTTCATTCCTTCCCTCCGTCGGCTCCTCGTTTCCACTGTGGCTGACAGGGACTGCAGGCTGAGACAATCCAGCAGCAGGAGCCTTAACACAGGGAAAGAGAGAAAGCTGGGAGGGAGAGAGGCGTGGGGGGAGGGGAGAGGCTTGGACCTTTTAAGATGTCTGTGGAAAATGAATCATGGGGGCCTGCACAGGGGGAGATCCAGAGGAGAAACACATCTGGTTGGGAGGAAAATAGAAAAGAATAGGACAGAGGAAAGAGCAGAAAATGTGTTTTCTTTAGGACGAGTTAAAAAAGACTGAAGGGATTGTTTAAAACGTGTGTCCATGGTGAGATACAGTCATACAGCTTTTATCAGAATAAAGTGTGATGAAATAAAGAAAATGAGAGAAGAGACTGTAAGAAAAGTTTACACTGTGGTAAACGAAGGGAAAAGGAGACTGTGAGTCGTCATATTTGACTCTAATGCCATGTTATGGTAGAGCCGGAGACATCCCTCCCTAAACACTGACTGTTCTCAGACTGAGGGAGACGCTACCCCAGTGCTACCAGCTCTCGACTCACTCTGGCCTCTGGGGCTTGTCATTAAGTTTTTTTTATTTTTTTCAGTTCTCTTTTAGAAATCGGTTTGAGCCACGAGAAGCAGAGACAGTCTCATGAGCCGAGCCACGTCATCCACGAGCCTGGGTGAAGGGAAACGATCACTGTGCATCAGATCATTAAGAAAAATACAGTATATTAAAGGTGCAGAGGAGATCGTATACAATCCATTGGAGTGTTTTAACCCATTGTTTCCCCTATACAGTCGAGTTAATGTTAAAATCACGTCATTCCACATTGTCTGATAGTGACACAAACTGAATTTGCTTATTCCAGCACTTAATTAAGGACATGTTTGATATGCTGCACGATTCCTTTAAATATGTCAGATGTCTAGTGCATCATTTTATTAACTTTCCCCCAAAACTCAGCCTGAAATGTAGGAAATCACAGAAATTGTGAGAGAGTAGAACGATGCTTGTCTGAACAGCATAGATTTGTACAGTTTAACCTGTCACTTCTTAAGAGGTAACATTTTTCAGATTTTATTTGAAAAAAGTTGGAAAAATCCTTCTTCAGAAATGCAGCGTGCAGCAAACACCTTGGATTATAATGGGAACTGGTGCTGTTTTGTTTGACGTGTGATTTCTGCCACGAAGGGAGTGGTCAAGAGACGTGGAAGAGGAAAGAAGGAGAAGAAGAAGGAGAAGAAGAAGAAAGGGGGGAGAATACCAGACGTGTTGGCCGAACACCAGCAGCTCTGTGAGGCTGGAGGCTGGAGGCTGCAGATTTACAGATCAGACGACATGCTTGAAAAAAACCCTCTATCTCTCTCTTCTCATGTCTTTCTCAGCGTTTCCAATAGAAATACAAACTTGCAACTTCCTTGTGTCTGTAAAGTTCTGTCAAATCAGAAAAAAACATCTAACACGTACTCTTCCCTCCCTCCCCTCAGTTCGTGGCTTTGTTACTTTCCATCAAAAAAGTTGAAATGACCAGAAATATGTGTGTGTGTGTGTGTGTGTGTGTGTGTGTGTGTGTGTGTGTGTGTGTGTGTGTGTGTGTGCGTGTGCGTGCATGTGTGTGCGTGTGTGTGTGTGTGTGTGTTGACATTAACAGACCCCGGGGAGCGGGCACAGGAAACACCCCTGATTCCTGCTCAGTGTGGTCGTCCTGTCTGACACAGGCTAAGAAAACACAGCCCCTGCACCAGCAGACGTGCTCACCTTAATGTGTGTATTGATCTGTGTGTTTTTATACACTCAGGTGTGAGAAGGCAATTTACTTTAGAACCGCGGATGTTTTTTTTATGACCCAGAATCCTAATTTCACTGTTTAATGAGTAAAAAAACCCAGAGTTGATGGAAGATTGACCCGTTGGCTGATAGATGGTGAATACACATATTGTTCTTGCTAAGTCCAAATTCCTTCAAACTGAACGATGAATTTCTTGAAAGCTTTGTCGTCCGACTTCATTTCTTTCACGTCAGACAATGAGATGTGTCTCTGCTGTGTAATCTGCCTCTGCTGTTCAGCTCTGCATCCAAAACACACCATGTGAGTCACCACTAAATAATCTCAGGGTTCAAAAATGTGCTAGTTCATATAAAAAAAGATGAAACAAAGCTGGTGGCATGGTGGTGCAGTGGTTAACACACGGCGCCTCACAGGAAGAAGGTTCTTGGTTTGAATCCTGGTTTCTGTGTAAAGTTTGCATGTGTAAAACTAGCAACATATACGGTAAAAACCGGGTATACAATACATGTAGAGTTTCTCTGTCAGTGCCTTGTATTGCAGAGCTGTTGCTGCATGATTGTATAAAACAAATGCACGTCTGAAGGTCATGATGGAAGAGTTTTCTGACATGGCTGGTAGTGTTGTTATACTTCTTGTAAATAGCCCTAAAAATGTAAATACAGATGTTGTGAGTCCTTTCATATTTGTGGCACTCTTTTGTGACCTTCTTTATAAACATGTAAGACTTTTTGCTGACCAGTTTGAGCATAAAAATCTATATTTAAATGGAGAATCAGAATTTAGCGCGTCTGTTCACTGTACTGTGCGTATACTGAGTCTTTACGATCTAGGAACCTATTGTAGGTGTGAAAAGAGAAGGAGGTTATACTGGAGGAGCCCGAATGCATCCTGAACCAAACATGATGGGTTTACTTGACTTTTTTCCTCTGAACAACAATATATTTTTTCTCAATTAAAGATCAAAACTAAGGGTCAGATGAGTGTTTTGGAAGAGAGATCGTGGTTGGAGCTTTTTTGTTGCTTTTGTCCCTGAGGGAGGGAGCAGGGTCACATTTCACATAGCTTATAGCAAGTCCCAGCACATCTCTGATCTGTGCCTGGTCAGGACCGACACCACCGGCCACTCTCACGTCAACCATCAACAAACTGAAGAATAATGTGTTACTGCACCGATGCTGGTCAGAGGTTAATGGGAAACTGAATTGATTTACAAAGATAAAATGAAGGTTTTGGACAAAAAGTCGCACGTACCTGTGTTACTCTGCATTCTGAAACTAGAAATGATTCTTCTGTCAGACTCTGAACAAATATGCAGTATAAACTAAAGTGAGAGCGTATTGTTATCAGCAATCCTCTGTTTGGCTTTTACGACAGGAAACAAACACGTGTTAATGAACAAAGACATGAGTGACAGTGTTATCACTTGATATTTATAATAGATAATGTTACGGGCTTTGGTCAATACAGGGTTAGTGGACGTGTGTTAATGATCCTGAAGGTTCCTGCACAAACTTCTCCTATAGCCATATTCACATTTGAAGAGGACCCACTTATTAATGAGATCAAGTTTAATGCAATTTAAATAAAATTTAAATATTGATACCATTTTTAAATAAAGCTTCATCAGTGTAGCACAGCAGCATAGAGTCATCCATCAATAACAAGGGTGGTAGTTCCTCTACTTGACCAAGACACTGAATCCTAATGACGTCCAAGGGTCAGACTGTTGGTTTGTGACTGTGGGTGAATCGGTGAATAGAAACAGTCAGATTTACAGCAAAAATGAGGTTCCATGAAAGTAGAAATAAAACAGACACACTTAAAAAGGTAAAGTGAGAGAGGTGGGCAATAAAATACTATCTCTCTCCCTCTCTCTCTTCCCTCTCACCAGTCGAGACCTGTCCTCTGCAGCCCAACGTGTCTGTTTCTCTCTCTCTCTCTCTCTCTCTCTCTCTCTCTCTCTTCCTACCTCTCTGTTTTCACCCCCAATGCCTACAAAAAGACAAGAAATGTCCGCACACCACTTGAGGCTCCAACTAACTTTTGAATTATTTCCCAGGTTACGTTTTGGGCACAAGCCCTTCTTTAAAACAAGAGGAAGACGAAGAAGGGAGGAAATTAAAAAGTTCGTGGGAGCTTCAACTGGTGTTATTGGGCACTTATTGCTTATCAAGTTTGGATGTTTTGGAGCCACAATCCAGTTTTTGTTTTGCAAATATTATACACATGTTTCCTATTTTCTCCTTTGTCTCTGAGAATTCTCCTTCTGCCGTTTCCTCTACTCTATACACTCTTTCATTTACCATTTCTGCAGCCTATAATTAAATCTTTCTCTGACCTTCACCCTTTCCTACAGTTTCATACATTTCATATAAAATGAGGTTTAAACCTGAAAATGATGTTCGGACATTAATCATGAACTGCTGTTATTTCTGAACCAACCTGCTGTGTTGTTTTAATATGCTCTTCTGCAGGATATAGTGTGTGTGTGTGTGTGTGTGTGTGTGTGTGTGTGTGTGTGTGTGTGTGTGTGTGTGTGTGTGTGTGTGAAACTAGACATGTTCTCTCCCTCCTTCCCCTCCTCCATCCACATCCAGCAGTGGACACGTGGAATTTTTTGGTCATCATGAAGTCTTGAATCTGGCTGAGGGGGAGAAAAAAGAAAGACACAAAGCAAGACTGGAGAAAAGGAAAAGAAAGGTTTAGGTTTTTTTTCTTCTGTAAATTCAGACTCCTCCCCGGCATTATGACTGGCTGCAGGAGATCATCTGGTCAACAAACCGAGCTGAACTCGGTGAAGAGTGGAAGTGTGGACACGCCCTGAAGCTGTGGAGTGTGTGTGTGTCATGTTTATATTACATTTAAAAAAAAGAAAGAAGGGGATGATAAAAGAAAAAGTGAGGTGGCAAAAAATTTGGAATTTTAAAATAGGAAGCTTGAGACATCAAGACAAACTTTGTTTCATGCAGGTAAACTTTTAACATGTGAAACCCAACGAAAATGAAAGACAGTGGCCTCACATGATATTATCTATATCTGTCTTGAGCTTCAAAGATATATATTAAGAAAAAACATGAGAAAAATAGTCTTATTTGCTCAAAAGGTAAGTTCTTCATGCCTTATTTACTTTATCTCCATAGCGGAGTTTTTGTTAATTTGCAGTTTGCATTTAGAGGAAAACTGCAAATTAGAGAGACAGGAGGTAAAAGAAGAAGAGGAGAAAACTTGGGTGTGTGTGTAAGAGAGAGAGAGAGAGAGAGAGAGAGAGAGAGAGAGAGAGAGAGAGAGAGAGACGAGCTCATACATGTCCCCCTGTCCCATGTAAACCTGTTAAAATTACTGGGAGTCAGTTTAAGAGCTGGGACCACCACAGTGTTTCAACACGTGCTCTCATCCATTAGTCTTTACGGTCACTATAAAAACCAGCACTCAGCTGTCCGACCAAACCCGAACGATACTCGGTCAGTGCACCGAGCAGTTTAATCAAAGTAATCTTTGTGTAATTACACACATTTACATGATTTACCTGCAGTAATCTGCATATCATTGATTTACCATCTGGAGGCTGAAAGGCAAAATCGTCTGCTGAGCCGATGCTTCATTATTGTAAGTTTTGGCCTCCTCAGGGTTTTTACAGTAGATTCATCTGTGTGACGCTGACATCAGGGGTCATATTTTCTAAACTCCTGTCTTGGTCACAAGTCATGCTTGTTTGGGTCGTTGAGGTGAAGTTATTTCCTGATCCAACTCCACTTATCTCATGAGACAGATACCGTACAAAAGAAACTACACTTTAGTCAACTGACTGTGACAGTGGCATCTTCCTTCCTGCACATCATGAGAGAACTGGCTTTAACATACTACAGTGTCTGCACATTTTACTTGATTACAAATTGAGCAAATCTTTTTGGGAAACGTACCATTGATTTCTTGCTGAGAGTAAGATAACCATGATAAAAACAAAGCTACTGCTAGTAGCCAATTAGAGAACGCTGGCATCTTGTGCCTATGACGTCATTTGGAGATAGAATCTGTGCAGTAGCGATCGGGGGATGGAGCCTTGGCGTCGATGTCTCAGCGATACACGTGCTCAACCGATCACCAGTCAGTCTCAGCTGTCAATTATGACGGAATTTCACGTCTCCTATCCAATAACATGGAGGAGGCTAGGGTTTATGACCTATACTGCAGTCAGCCACCAGGGGGTTTAGGGAGTTGCCATGTCGTCCATCTTTATATACAGTCTAGGCTGGAAACAGAGAAAACTGAAAAACATATTAACAGCTTATATACTGTTTTGATAATTATCTTTATCTTCGTTTCAACGTTTTTGCTGTTGTGCAGGTTAAAATAAATTAGATGCAACATATTAATTCGTAAGTTTTTCACTTACTGCTGGCCTAAAAATCCTGGTTTCTCATAATGGAGATTGAGCTGCGAGCGATGAAGGAGCAAAACTACAGAGTAAGGGCAACAGGACAAGACACTGTGGAAAAACATTGAACTCTTCCCTCCAACAATCCTGAAACACCAAGAGTTGGGGGAAACAGGTTCAGAGGCGTCCTCCTGTGTCTCGTCTCATCCGTCCGTGTGTTTGTCTTTGTGACACGAAGAAGAAGCAGAAAAACAAAGCAGAACAATCAGGTTACAGAGAGGAGATATGGAATAGAACGAGGGTAAATGATAAAAGGTGAGAAATAACGGACGGAGAGGTGAGTTCAAGAGGAAAAGTGAAGAAGTCGAGAGGGGAAAGCAGAGGCCGTAGATTTCAACCAGATGCAGAACTTCTCACAGTGGACGTCAGCCAGCAGGCATGTACTCATGCTTTAGCTATGTCATGAGCCGCCTGCTCTACCCTTAAACCTCCTCCCCCCTCTTCACTCCCTTTCCCTCTGTTTCTTTTAACCTCTCTCTCTCTGGGTCTCTCTTAACTCTGTTACCCCCCCCTCTTTATCTCCCCCTTTCCCTCTGACACATTCCCATAGTATATAAACACAAAGGGAAAGACGTGGACGTGGACGGTATGTTGTCATGATAAATACAGTTCGTGAATTTCATAGTCAAATTAAAGAAACGTGGCTTCAAACTAAAACAACTGGATCCATGTTAAAGACGCTACAGTCCGTCTTTGGCTGAGCGAGTTAGAACGGCCGCACGGGCTGGAGTTTGCTATGATGGTGATTTTCCACTGGACTCTCGTGAAATGAGAGCAAGAGAGAGAGAGACATCGAGAGAGAGAGTGTGTGTGTGTGTGTGTGTGAGAGAGATAGAGACAGAGAGAGAGAGAGAGAGAGAGGAGGGAGGGACCAGACAAAAGAAACCGAAGAAAAAAAACAAAAAACATCTGTAATTCTCAAATGGAATTTCTTCCATCATCAGCCAAACCTCCTCCAAATGTAACCAGCAGAGGAGGTCAACACACACACACACATGCACACACATGCACGCACACACACACACACACACACACACACACACACACACACACACACACACACACACACACACACACACACACACACACACTGAATCCAACCGACCCTGTAGATCAACACAAACCCCTCCTATAGTTAAATTAGGAGACTTCCCAAACCAAAACTACATGAGCTAAATCTGTAGTACGTCGTATTTGCATTGGAGGCTCTACTGCTTCATAGAGTACTAATTCAGAAAGTCGTGGACTGAAGCAACTTCACGTCGTGTAAAATTTTCACCATTAAAATCCCCTTTCTTTTCTGAACCTGATACCCAGACTCCGACGACACCTTGACCACTCATTCGGAGCAGGGAGGTGTCCGAGGACAACAAGGGGTCCACATCAGCTCGCACGGGATGATGTCATCAGGCAAGTCCAAACGGCCAGGCTGGCGGGGGGGCAACGACTTTCCTAATGACCGTAATGTGGGAAAGACAGCTCCCTGCCACTTTAAGACTCATGTGCCCGCCACATGGCTTTCAACAGGATGTAATGTGTTCCAGGTGCTGTTGGAGGTGGTTCTCACTGGGAATGTACAGACATGGACGTGAATACATTGTCTCACAAACACACACGTATACATACAGTACACAGAAAACAAGTGAAGCCTGCATGAGCCATCACAAGTTCTGCACACACTAACATCACTTTTTTTAGAAAACTGCCCTAGTGTTGGTGTGTTGGAGGCCTGTTGACCCCTGGTGATGGACCATGACCAACAGCAGCTTCACACACCTCTGATGACATTCACACATGTACACAAACACAGCACCAGGAACAAACACAGCAACATATGAGGCTGTCCCATCCTGCTGCAAATAACTCTGCCTTCATTCGATGCACTAATGGCATTTTATTTCAGTTTTTTTCCACAATTATGCAAAGTAACACATCCAGGAGTTACACAGGAAATATAAAGATTTTCACGCTGAGCTACGAACTTCAGTGTACTCTCTATAATATTCTCATTAGTGCGTTAGACATGATCTCTCTCTGTGGGCGTCCTGCAGTTCCCGGGGGTTTTAATTTATAAACATTTTGGAAATTATATGGAAATTATAAATCTACTAATTATCCCCCCTCTGTGTTCTTTACAGCTCCGTGTACGAGCCGACACATCTGCTAAGGGAGATGATTAAAAGCTTAATATTGTACTGTGGTATTTGATGGTTCACAGTATCAGTGCAGGTCACCCTGTGCAGCATTAAAAGCAGCACTTTGCTGTTACAGTCCTCACCTGCACAAACCACAAGCCGCTATGGGGACGGTAATAAACTGGTGTGCCACTAACTCCCAAACTAACTATCTGCGCTTACAGTCGCTCAGCGGGAACTCACCTGGGGTTTTCCTGTAGCACGCCACACTCTCACAAACTACTGTGCCACACTTTCATTAATGAATGAAGTCTCACTAATGCTCCAAATGCGCTGTAATAAGGAGATTAGAGGAGCTTGAGTCCTCCTGCAGAGGCCCTGGGTTCTGACCTGGCCCATCCATCCATCCATCTATCTATCTATCTATCTATCTATCTATCTATCTATACATCTATTTATCTATCTATCCATCCATCCATCCATCCATTCATTTATCTATCTATACATCTATCTATACATCCATTTATCTATCCATCCACCCATCCGTTCATTAATCTATCTATCCATCCACGCATCCATTCATCTATCCATCCATCCATTAATTTATCTATCTATCTATCCATCCATCCATTAATTTATCTATCTATCTATCCATCCATCCATTAATTCATCTATCTATCCATACATCCATTTATCTATCCATCCACCCATTAATTAATTTATCCATCTATCCATCTATCCATCTATCCATCAATCATCCATTTATCTATCTATCCATCCATCCATCCATCCATTCATTCATTCATTTATCTATCTATCCATCTATCTATCCATCCATCCATCCATCCATCCATCCCATCCATCCATCCATCCATCCATCCTATCCATTCATTCATTCATTCATTCAAAAGATTATACTTATTTTTTTAATAAATGGATGATCACTCATTTTGATTACTTCTTGTATTTTCAAAAGCTGAATTAACTATACTTATACATTGAATAGAAATGCATACATGTATTATTTGTATTTTATTGTAAACTGCTGCCAGGGGGACAATGGATGCAAATCAGCTAAAGCAGCATTTTATTTTCTTCCAGCAGTTTGCTCTCAGGTTTATTAGCCTCAGTCTAAAGCTACTGGGGCTTTTTAATATACAGAACTAAGTTATTAGTGTTACACAGAACAAGAGCAGTACAAACAGCAGTGCTTCGAATCTCTATCTCTGTGTCACAGGACATAGAAAACTGTTCCCTGCACTAGTTAACCCTCACACACACACACACACACACACACACACACACACACACACACACACACACACACACACACACACACACACACACACACACACACACACACACACACACACACACACACACACACACACACACACACACACACACACACCGCACGCACACACTTATTTTCTCCTGTCGGGCTCTGCACAGTGTTTTCTCTGGACAGCAAACCCTAACATTTGGACTGTGATCCAAAACCATGGATCCAAAAGAGCTGCGCTACAAGCTGAGAAGAAAAGAGAAAAGAGTGAACGACAGAGAGAGGAGGAGGAGGAGGAGGAGGAGGAGGAGAAGTGATGATGTGGAAGTTAGAGTGAGGTGAATTTTCAGAGGAGAAAAATGGGATGAGTATGACATTGTGTGCGTGGGTATGTGGGTATTTATATCACTATAGAATAGTGAAAATCTTTCTGGATACCAGAGAGTTAAAGGAAAAACTCATTTATTCATTAGGTCTGTAAATTGAAAACTGGTCTCAGTTCAATTAAACCTTACTTGAGATAATTAACATTCTTCATCATTAAATCATGAGGCATAATGCTTTGCCAACACTGATTAGATGTGTGTAATTGAGAGTGCTTTTATTAATTAAATTAAACAGCAATGAAGCTAATTTTATACAAGGGTTCTTCATGAATTGTCTTAATGGCACCTTTAATTTTGTTCATTATCTCCCCGCAGGCTTCTCTATTCTTCCTTTTTGCTGGGTCCTGACTTTCGAAATACACACTTCCTCATCATTAGCATCCCCTCCATCCCAACTCCTCCTTGCAGGACATGCATGAGGGTCTTGAAGCAGTGGCTCCTCCCGCTGTGATCAAGTCTGTCACTGCACTTCTGGTGCAAACTGCTCACTACCAATTACATGTACCAGCCATCCGCCACATCATCAGAAGCCGTCGCCCAAATTATAACTAAAAATGGCAAAAATGGCACTTGGTGCTATTACCTTCACCAACAGTCCCCTTAAATTCAATTAAGCTGGGGAAACGGTGAAAACTTCTTTTGCCTCAAATATTTGATGAGTTCTTCCCTGACCCATATCACATCCTCCCTACATGTTGGGAGGAAAATCCTCTCAGTTGTTTTTGTGTAATTTTACAACCAAACAAACAATCAAACCAACAACGAGGCTGAAAACACAACTTCCTTGGCCGAGGCAATTAGAACATGTAAGAGGGAAAATCGCTACCAAACCGTGGCTACCAAATCGTGGCTACCAAACCGTGGCTACCAAACTTTAGCCATGTATCAGGAGTCTATTCAGTTTTCAACATTGGGCCATTACATCGGTAATAGCTAATCAAAGAACCTGCTGATTACTCAATGGCTAATGTTGGTGCTGAGGATTGGGTTTCCCAGTCAAACATGTTTGGAAATGTAAGAACGGACTTAAAAGCATGGTTTGAATTGCAGGGGTGCTAAGAGGAGCTTAGCAGATACTAAGAGGGAGCTCTAAAACTTTGTCCATTTTTGTTACAGGTTATTTATTTTTCTTTATATTGAGGTTCCTGAATTAAATAAGAATGGTAAAAAATATGTCAAAAAAAGTTTCTTCTGCTCATTAAAAATACCCATTTTAAACTTTAAACTTGTAAACGGCTCCCCTGAAAGCCGCACTTTACTTCAAACACTGCTTAAAAGCGTCATCTATATGGTATCACATCTCCTTTTAAGATAAGAGTAGTTTCAGGTTTTTCTTGTTCAGCGCTGGGTTCTGAACAATGTCTTGGGTTGGTTTTCCTGCTGCCGATAGGAGATGTCGTGGCTCCAGCTTTCCTCCGCTGCAGCTCTCCTCCCACTGGCCTAGCGGGTGGAAAAAATGACAGAGCAGCAGACTAAACTGCAAGAGGTAGCTCTGCTCCCAGACAGAGTGATCGAATGGAGACAAAAAAAACCAACTCAGAACTCGACTTACTTTTCCAGGATTTATTCAGAATACACGAGCAACTGTTCATTTAAAGACGTGAGAGAAAGTAATTTGGTTCAATGTGTGATACAAAGGTTATAAAAAAACGTTTAACTATAGTGTGTCGTCATAAACAGAAACATATGGAACATGTTCAGCTGTGGATGTAGATTGTGATCCCACTCCTGTAACACACACACACACACACACACACAGATAGTCATTTCAAGTGTTGAGTTTGCAGTTCCAGCCGTGTTAGCATCACCATTATTATAAAAGACTGTTGCTAAGAAACTTGTTGTTTCACTATTTCATTGTAGAAAACGGTTGGTGGATTCTTTGTACCGAACGACTGACAAATCATTCAGCGCCCATCAAATGTATAATGTATAATGTTAAAACGATGGATTTATCCAGTATCGTGAAGAAGAAACTGCTGATGTCCCACTCTAATCAAAGACGAGACATATGCAAGAAGCAAAAATGACGTGCTTAACTTATCCTTTCTTTCTCCTCCAGGAGCTAAAAGTCTAAAGTCCGACTTCAGGGTCTCAGCTGTGTCTGTGCTTCTTTCTTTGTCCCCAGGTCACATCATTTTACCACGAGCCCAGGGGGGTTTAAAGGCCTGACAGCCCTCGGCAGGCATCCACCAGGTGTTTTATGTGGCAGGTGGAGGTTTGAATGGTGGCAGGTGGCAGACGGTTCAAGCTCTCATTTAAGCCCATAACACAGCAAGACACACAGCACAAGCACTTGAAGTGGTTCACTCAGCCAACACATCCCTGCTGAGATTAGTAAATAACCTGCTTTGTAGAGGACGACACGGGGCTGGGACCTGGTTTCAGTTCAGTCATATTAACTTCCATTCTACAATGTTGAATATAGTTTGGTGTTGTTTGGGTTTATGATAACATTTACAGCTAGAATAGAGTATGAGGTTATTACTATTATCACTTTTACATTTTTAACCAATTCATTTGCAACAGTAAACCAAGATTCGTTAATGATTTTTGTTTCATTTCAGCAGTTACGAGATCAAAACATGAAACAAAGGTGTTTTAAAATGTAAATCATGATAACAGATTCTTATTCTCTGAGCGTGTGCTGTGACTTTTTGACTGCAACGAGACTTTTCCAAACTATTCATCATAAAGCATGGTCTTTATGCAGTTTTATTTAACATTTTTCAAATGAAATGTCTCAACAACTATTGGACAGATTGCTATGAAATGTTTTATAATAACTTGGTTGGATTTTTCTGTGGCCTCATTTTTGACCTCTGAATCAATGACATGCCAATCAACCTCACGTATCCTTTGTGTTTTGTGCTAATAAGCTAATGTTAGCATGCTAACACTCCAAACTATGATGGTGACAATGCTCAACATGTTATTATATATAAGTATAATGGATACGTAAGTATAATAATGTTCAAATTTAGCTCAAAGCAGCACTGTGCCTGAATAGAGCCTCACAAAGTTGCTGGCATGGCTGTATACTCTTAGCCTTGTTAGTTCAGGGTCAATCTTCCCTGACTTATTTGCCAACACAAACTACAAAACCATAAAGTTATATGGATGAAGTCAACAGCTGAGCTATCATGTCGATAGGTTCATCTTTAAGAGCAAACTCCGTCCACCAATGACAACTAGGAGATAGATCTGAAAGCTGGAAAAAGCCAGTAGTCGGCCCTCGACACATGCCAACCCCCGTCTGCCTTAGGTTTATGTTACGTTTCATCTTTCCTCTGTCAAACCTATGTCTCTGTATCCCCTTCCCACATTTTCAAGTGTTTAACACCAGTCTTGTGTTGTTTAGTAACAGGAACGTTGAGAACAGCAAAACTATGTCTCCATCATCAGAAGCCTTGTGTAGCTTTACAAGATCCAACTGTTTCGTCGAGCGTTTTTCTTCCTCCCCATCTGTGAAACCATTCAAGTGAGGGGGAGGTCTGAGGGAGTCGTTTTACTTCCTTGTTGTCACCCCGACTGCAGCAGACGTTAAGCCGGAGAGAGGCGGGGGTGGGGGGCAAAAACGCAAAAACTCACATGTGGGGTGGGCAAAGCTGAAAGCAAAGGGGTTAACTGCAACTTGAATGTACACAAAGCTATCAAGGTAACACAGGGGTCGGGAAAAAGAGCAGACTTTCAATTTTGCACCTTCCAATCTGGTTCCAACGATACATGCAGAAAGTATTAAAGTCCTGAATGGTTCCACATCCGTTTGAAATCTGGCTGTGAGCGTGTGCAGATTGGGAAAGAAGTTTGCACGGCAGCACGGCTCGGACCAGAGAGAATGAAGGGAGATGGAAAGAGGACGTTTCAAGTTGGAGCTCCCTCAAATGGCTCCTGTGCTTTTTTTACAGGACAAGGATGGTTTGAGGTCAAGCATGAGGGGGCTGTGAATGTGTGGAGGGGGTAGTGCTCTGCTCAACTTTGACCTCGTCTCTTTAACTCTTGCTTGCCACCCATCATTCTCACTGCAGGGACCCCTACCACCTTTGTGGGTTAATGTCCTGGGGAAGATGGAGAGAGAAGAAGCAACAGCAGAAGCATCGTCTTAAACATTATTTGCCACCTTATTCCACTGCTCAGAGAGAAAAGTTCAGAGGCAGCTGAAGTCATGGAAGCAATATTATCGTGGTATGTGGACCTGGGACTGAAGGGAAACAACACTTTCCATACTGGAAAAAAAAAAAAACTGTAGAGAGATTCCTCCCTCCTGAAAGCTCCGCCAGTCCACATTCATCATACCAAAATAAAACTGCAGGAACCAGAGCGATTTCAAAGAGGTGGGGCTACTGCAGGGAAGTGATGGGAGGAGCTAAAAACGTCAACGTCTCACATTTCTATCAGTGTTAATATTAATGCTTGTATTTGTCATATTCACATCTTTTGCCGGGCTCAACCATTTTTTCCCCCTTTGAGAGTTGGGAGACGTCATTAGCTGCATAGCATCAGTTGCATTCTAGCTTTGAGACTTCAGATGGACGAACACTAGTACTTTTATGGAGTATTCTGCAGTATTAGAAGTTTTTTGTTTATTTAGGTTAGTGAAAACTCTTCATCTCCTCCGATATTTTTCATTTTCAAACTCCTCTACCACAAAGGTTGGTTACAGATGGAGCGCGTTGTCTCCCTTTGTCTCTGGTGTGTCATCCGGGCCTCTGAGTGCATTTTCCCAGATGTGAAATGATATACGGCTGTGCTGAACTTGCTAACCAGAACTTGCTAACCAGCCAATGAGAGAGAGGGAGAGAGAGAGAGAGAGAGAGAGAGAGAGAGAGAGAGAGAGAGAGAGAGAGAGGGCTCTGCAGACAGCTGAACTCACTTAAATGTGTTCCTCATGTGTGCGGTAATATGGAAAAGATTTCAGCGCTCGCCCCTCCACTAACCATGACTGTGTTCAGTTTAACCCCTCAACTACCAGCACACTCCTACTTTACCAAACAGGATTAATGCTGCTCCACGCAGCCTGCACGTCATGTGTTGTTCATCCTATCTGTGCTCTTTAGCTTATTGCCCCTCGTAGACTCGTGTTCAATGTTCGGTAAACTATCAATCAAATATTTGCTCTTACAGATTCCTCCAAAGTACAAGTTTGCCAATTTGCCACGATGGTTATTTAACCAGATAAATTGACAGCTCACCTACTTCAATGAAAAAGTTTATTTATAAAGGGAATGATTGAGCTATAGGTTTTCCGTGTTTTGTCTTGTAGAAACAGATGTCTGCTAAACTTATAAAGTATTCTTATTTTTTATATCAAGATTTTTTGTTTGATAAGAAGCTTATAGACGATGCTTCCTTACAACAAAGATGTATTCAGTATATAAACACAGACAACGTTGGTAGAGGATAAACATAATAATACTTTATTATAAAAAATATGAATTGACCACAAAATATGGAACATTTTGTCATATGTACAGAATCATTTCATGAGAAAAGCTCAAAACTGCACCTTTCGTAATCAAATCAGCTCCTACTGGATAAGGCTAATGCTGCTAAAGCCCTGTCAATGACAGTCTTCACTAAATAATATCATTGTTGAGGTTTAAAATATCTACATATGGATGTGAATATTAATATAAATATGTTCCAAATATTACTTTTTTTTACTTGGATGAATAAAGGAATCATAACAAAGCACTTTTAATCTATATTCAAAGGTGGAATTAATACAGTGATGATTATTTATTGCTTATGTGTCACTTAACAGCTGAGTTGCAATTCACCTTGAATAATGTATTTTAAAGGAATAGTTTGACATTTTGGGCGAATTCATTTATTTGCTTCTTTGCAGAGATTTGTGATGAAAAAGCTTGTGTGGCTTCATCCAAAGGTCAAAGCTAAGTCGGTCACTAACAGGATATTATACTCTTTTGCTTCCTTGGTGGTAATATATGGATTGGTGTAATCTTTGGACAGGTGAGTAACTAATAGTCAATTTCAAATATGTTTACACTCAAAGTAAATTCTTTTACAATAAACTCACTATAGTCATGGTGGTTGAAGAGGAATTCTATCACGGAGGGAAGTTGTTCGACTGTGGACAAATTATCAACTGTGTGCAGGATCTGCAGCAGGTAATATTTTGGAAGTAAAAGTCAAACTTCAGATTACATTACATAGCTTTTTTTATTTATTCAGCAGGGACAACACTTTGCTCAGTGTGTCATTTTTAGCCAACATTTTTTGTAAAAATGTTTGTCTAACATAACATTTGTTAAATTTTATTTTGCTTGATAGAATTTCAAAACTGAATTTATAATAACTTATGATAAATTCCACTGACTTTTATCTTCACTTTGCTCCCATAGCGTACCTCCACCATAACCTGGACTGAACTCATCCAATGATCTTAACTCAACCCTCCTTTGCATATTTATGCAGCCTTTCAGAAAGAAAAGAAAAGATACATATAGGGACGATCTCCTGCTCTGCTCTCATGCGTTGGACGTTTTTGCCTCCTTCAAACCACGGCCCAGCTCCATCTAGCAATTAACTGCCTGCCATGGACTCTGGTGACATTGTGTGGGGATATTTCTGTCACGTTTATTATGCGTTTGCTGACCAGACTGTGAGTCATGTGGACACACAGGCAAATCTAACCATGTGTTAGTCCCAGCCAAGGGAGGTTCCCTACTTTGATTTTCATCCTCTTGCCTTCTTCTTCTGCTCCTTCTTCTCTCTGATTCTCACGTTCTTTCTCATCTCTTTAGCTCTTTCATTGACAGAAAGACTTTTGGGGAGAATCGTTTAGTAAAATTTTTTACATTTATCGTTCTGAAGAACTATTTCCTCTCTTAGTCAACATCTGCCATACTCACTTGTATATTTACAGTATTTAATACTCTCTCTTGCCCTTATCCCACACTACCTCCCTGCACCCACTTATTATACAAACTCTTCAATAACCCCGCCCCCCCGAACACTAAACGCTGGAGAAATTTGTTCCAGTGGAAACAGCCTGCAGATTTGATAACCTGAGGGAGAGAAGCTAGACGAGGAGGGAGAGACACAAAGACGGACATGGGGATGGAGGCAGGCAGGGCGAGACGCTGAAATGATACGAGAGACGTGGGGTAGGAGGGAAAACAGGAAAAGCAAAACAAGGACTGGAATGAGGGGGGAAAAGGGCGTTCCATACACACACATCACAAACTTAGCCCGGGTCTTGTATAATTTGAAGCACTTAAAGTAAATGAGTGCTCCTTAAAAACCCTGGCCTCTCTTTTACTAGTTCTTCCTTCCGGGGTGCTACGCAGCCAGTCAGCTGGGTGAATAACGCCAGTAGCCTCAGCATGCTGATATACGCTCAGGCCTGTCGGGCCAACAGGGGAGCTGGATTCTTTCACTCAGCCTGGCTTTTTGATCGCTTTCAAACTCTTGTGTTAGTGCCAGCAACAAACGTTCAGCAGAGAAGAACAGTTCTTTAGAGGATTAAACTGTGTTAAATAAATCTGTGGGGTTAAATATGGTATTGTCTCTAAACTGCTGCCATCACCTCCATAAAATAAAGTCTTGCAATGTTGCTGCCGAGTTTGTGTTCAACCTCACTAGCTCAACAAGTCAACTCGTGTTGTGCTGTCAAACTTTGTTTAAAGTTGAGTTTTGGATTCTTAGCTTTAAATCAGCACTTTGTAACTGTTAATAAAAGAACTGACGAAAACCTTCGTCCTAAAATGAAAAGCTAAATTCACTGCTACGACCTCACACGGGCTAAAACAGCTCATAACGGACAGTGGCTAATGTCATGATGACTGGGACTTTATAACTGTTAAAGCGATTCTTTTGTATGAAGCAAATTATTTGAAATGTTAGACCTTCAATTTGTCTTTGTCCACTAGTGGCAACAGTGGCCATAGTTCAATTAACGTTAGTCTCCCTTTAAGATTCACCTAAGCTGTGTTATAA
This sequence comes from Hippoglossus stenolepis, assembly GCF_022539355.2. NCBI lineage: Eukaryota > Metazoa > Chordata > Actinopteri > Pleuronectiformes > Pleuronectidae > Hippoglossus > Hippoglossus stenolepis. The sequence continues at coordinate 12,700,029 of NC_061499.1, forward strand.
TTCAAGGGCCACATTGTGCGGAAGCTGCATTTCAAGACTGATTGAGCCACAGCGGCAAAATTAGTGCTGTGTCTCCTTCAGAGGCTGCATCCTTCAGAGGCTGCATGCTGCCCCTGACTTGGGACTCACAGCTTAGCTTGTCCCATTACGAAGAATCCATCAAACGCGTCCAACAAACGAGTCCTTCAATTCTCAAGCAGCAAGGGCTCTAACGGGTGGATTCTTCTTGGGTCAACCTATCCCAAGATGCACTGCACGACAGGGATGAAGCCAATGGGCTGGCTATGCAGGCAGCGGTGCCGCAGTAAGTGCAGTACCTAACAGTAGCTAACAATGCAGAAGTAAGAGTGGGCAAGCTGATGCAAATAGGAAATCCTCCGTAGCCCAGATCCTGTCTTTGGTGCAGCTTTCTACTCGGCCGACCCAGTTCACTGCAAAGGCCTAGAAAGGTCTATGAAGGCTAGATATTCCAGCTGCATCACCAGCGCCTGGTTACAATGAATAGAAACAGGGAAACAGCCACCTTGGTTCAGTACAACAGTGAAACTACATTAAAAAGAAAATGATACCTTGTGAATTATTGCTTGAAGGTATTGGTAGCAAGCTAGCTGGAAGCAAGCTGTTCTGCTTCATGCCAAGCAACCGGCTTCAACCAGCAGGCCGATAGAAATCAGTAGTTGGTAATACGATGCCAAGATGTTACAAAGCTGCTGTAGCTGCTATTCTTTCAATTGCAGCCCGACACTAAACGGCTCAAAAATGTCATTATTTCATAGAAGCATTTTATCTTTGACAAGCTTAGGTTCACAGTTTCTAGTTTTTCCAACAATTTTCAAAGTGTGGAAAGTTCAATGCAAACGTTCAGCGCAGAGAAAGAGAAAAACTGCCTGGAATATAGGCTGTAATTTGAAAACCTCAACCGCCCCGGCATGTCTACGTGTGTGTGTGTGTGTGTGTGTGTGTGTGTGTGTGTGTGTGTGTGTGTGTGTGTGTGTGTGTGTGTGTGTGTGTGTGTGTGTGTGTGTGTGCAGTGCCCTGTTTAATTAGTGCCTCTCTCTCTCTTCTCTCTTCTCTGTGTGTGAGTGTCTCGGAGGGCAGAGTGACTGAACTTCTTTACCCATCACCCTCAGCTTCTTTCAACCTTCAAACATTTTGTTTTTGATCATAACTCATCTCTTCTTCTCTCACTTTGCTTTAGCCATTGGAAAGATTATAGGTGTGTGTGTGTGTGTGTGTGTGTGTGTGTGTGTGTGTGTGTGTGTGTGTGTGTGTGTGTGTGTGTGTGTGTGTGTGTGTGTGTGTGTGTGTCTGCTCCTCCTCTGTAATCACTAACTCTTCCTTTCTCTTTCTCCATCACTAAACTTCCTCTACAGACGGCAGTGTCTTAGTGTGTGGGCAACTGCACATATATATATAAATTATAGTTACTGTATTTAACTGTTGAGTTTTTTAAATCCAGAAGATATATCACTGTCCAGAATCAGGTCCCCCCCCAAAAAAAATACTTTGAAACAAAACATTTAAAGAACATTACTTTAATTCCAGAGTTAATTCTCTCTGAGTCAAATGTACGAAGGGCTCTGCCTGAGCAATATTTAATTACATAAATGTAATAGAACGTTCGAAATCGCAGTACAGGTGATAAAGGAAATGCCTGTAAGTAAAGTAACATAATGCACAACATAGAGATGGACAGTGCATCTCCCACTTTCAAGAAATGAGGCTTAAATATCGCAGATACAACCGTTACCATCTTGCACTTTGGGATTCAGAGTTTGTGCAGTGACGAGGGGATGGAGCCTCAGTAGCAACGTCCCACCGATATACGCACTCGAACAATCGAGAGTCTATCTCTGCTGTTTGACATTTCATTGTCGCGAGATCCATACATTACATTCCAAAGCGTCTTCCAATTAGTGCATTCAACATCTATCAGGGGCCATTCAGGGTTCAGCATCTTGCCTAAGGACACTTCAGCATGGGCTGGTATTCAAGCTGCCAACCTTCTGGTTTTGGGTATGATCGCTCTACCCCTCAGCCACAGCCCCCCCATACATACATCCATGATCAAACCGTCTATCTCTTCGGGGTCACAGGGGGAGCTAGAGCCGATCCCAGCTGACATGGGGCGAGAGGCAGTTAGAGACAATTTACTGTCACCAATTCACCCCACCCCCATCTGCATGTCTTTGGACTATGGAAGGAAGCTGGAGTATCTGGAGAGAACCCTCCCAGACACAGGGAGAACATGCTTAGTCCACACAGAAAGATGCCCGGCCAAGCTTGGAACCAGCAACCTTCTTGCTGTGACAATATTAATGTGCCTTACAATGAAAGGGTGTTTACCATCTGATCTTCTTTGTGATTCATGGCCATAATATGACTTGATAACATCAGATAAACTCTGGTATTTACATATCTGGACTATTTTATAAGTTTCCATCTCCGCACACAGCAGCTGATCAAATCTCTTTTCCTCCTCTTCTCTTTGGTCGCATGCTGACTTCTTACCAGCTGGCCGACGGGTGGACGGCCACCTCTGACATGAGAGGATCCACTCCACCCATAATCCTCAGCGCTATTCCTCTGCATCAGAATTGAAATATGAGCCTGGGTGACTGAGGCCAGTGACCAATCAGAGCGCGGCACATCTGGAGGAATCTGTCTGCAGGCCCAGCTGGCAACACTATGGGAGACAGGAGAGGAGAAAGATTTAAAATGGCTGAAGGATTTAAAAATCTTCAGGTGAAGGAATTAATAGAGATCTAATCTGATTATGTTTCAGTTTATTGTTGTTTCCTTTGCAGTTTGCTATTAAAACTAAAGCTATTTCTTGCATTTATTGAATAAATACCTTTAAAGGTCAGGATTTCTAAGGTCACAGCATTAACTGTTATTCCGTGAACTCTACTTCTGCCTGATCAAATTGCAAAAAGAGTTCATTGCAATGTGTCTGGATGGTGAAGAGTTGGGACGAATCTGGAGCAGCAGCAGCGATAACCCCTGCTGACCTTTAGTAGAGAAGCAGAGCTGCATCTACTCCCAGTGGGAAATGTTTTAACCCACAGGACACCCTCACATCCTTGAGGAGAGGAGGTCTGGTGTAAACTGAAAATGCCACATTTGCAATTATTTGCACGGAAAGTGTTTTTTAATTTTATCAATAATCCTGTGGGTGCTTCATGAACCTTTACTTTTACAGTTAAATAAAAGTGTTTCATTCTTCTTGGGCTCGAACAACAGTTGAAATAAAAGAAAACAACAATAACCATGTTTCTGAATTCGTACAAAGTGCAACTCTTCCCTGGGATATCACCTAACTGACTGTCTCATGTGGAACGTGGTTAAGTCGAGAGGGAAAAAAGTCTGATGATGTGGAGCTTCGCAGCCATCTTTGATTTCCTACGCCGCCTGTCTGGTCTCTGCAGCTACTTCAAGAGCTGCGGCTCCTCAGCAAACATGAGAATGTAACTCTGCAGTGAGTGGGAGCCCTGCCATCTTTAAAACACATTTCAACTCACGCGCCCCTCCTCCTCCTCCTCCTCCTCTTTTTTTCCCCTTTCTATCTCCTTAGTTTGACTCAGGGAAGAGATGAGGTGAAGCTGCCGGGATTGTCCAACAAGGACTTTTCTGGCATGGGGGTTACATACAGGCCTGTATGTAAGAGAAATGTAAAAGAAAAGTAGCTGAGCAGTTATTAAAGATAAGACCAGTAAACTGTGAGAGAACAGAGAAGTAACCTCCTATATAAGTCTCCTTCTGAGAGGCTTAATTAGAGCCAATAAACACACTTTTATGACAGCGTGCTGCAAAAGGAGCTTCTTAACAAAGTAGGTTGATTGAGACACAGTCTTTTCATCAGGATCTGCAGCATCTGTACCAATTACTTTATGAAAAGCCTTAAAAATAGTCCATTAAGCTCACTATTGAGTAAATGGTTATTTTCTATCATTTTGCTTTTCAAAGGCAATCCTATACATAGTCAGTGTTCATTAAGTAAGTTCGCCCTCATGGTGTCAGAGTATCAGTTACATCTTGATGATTTAAGTTGTACTGAAGACAAAATGTGAAGGAATTCTTCTTTACCGGGCACAGAAAGGGATTCGAGGGATAATCAGCAACACAAGTGGTTGAGCATTATGTGATTTGCTCTCATACAAACACAAGGCCTCCTCTCCTTTGCCACAACGACATAGACTTCATTAAGGACTCAAATGCCTTCTGTTATTCTTTTATCGATGGACGTTCTCGGTTAATTCAGCATCCAAGTGTTTAAACACGGACTGCATCGCTGCGAAATGAATACACTTAAGGGATTATGTTCATGCTCTGTACTTTTCTTGCTGGAATGGGCTCTGGGTGTGCAGCAGGAGGTAGATTGAGGGCCACGCTGCATGTTGTTGGAGCGGTAGTATGGAGGAGATGACATGTCTGGTCATGTGGGCAGGTAAGAGCTGCTCAGAGAAGGAGAGAGGGAGAGGGGTTCAGACTAGATCCCTCCTTCACACCTGTCTTTTGTCAGGCTCCAGCAGTGTGTGTGTGTGTGTGTTGAACGTGAACCACTGCATTCCACTGAGAGACATATGCAGAGCAAAGACACCAGTGCTTTTTGGTTTGTTCAATATAAATCCATTTCAATAAACTCTTAATGGATAAAAAAATGCTTTGAACTGCTAGAGAAGGATCAGTTGTAGGGACCGAGACATTTATTTTGACATATGTGTGAAACGGTTGGAAATTGTTCAGGAAATGCTTGGTGTGTATGGTTTGCACTTAAAAATGAAATATGAAACTAAATCTTCTTGGCAGTAAGAGTGATATTGTCACCACATATTACACAAAACAGCACATTTGTCACTAAAATGCCTCGAAATAAGGTTGAAGTATCATATTTTTTTCAAATAAATCCGTGCGTAAAAACCACACACTTTAGCTCCATTCCAATAAAACCCCAATAGAGCAACACAGATTCACTAGATAATCCTAAATTGTCTCTTCATCATCATCAATCCTACAAAATCCAACGCAGAATTAATGACCCAGTCCCTCCTGGTGCCAACCGATGCCCGTCGACTCGCACCGAAACGGGCACCTTTTTACGCACGAACCCAAAGTGCGCACCGGGCGCCTGAACCTCAGCACTGACGCTCCGGACTCGCTGCAGCCCGTCAAAAAAGGGGGAAAAACGTAGACCTTCTTCTCTTTTAAACCTCGACGCTGTCCACGTCCTCAAAAAGAATGGATCTAATTAAAACGTTGCACTCGTCATCATCGCCAAGCCTTTGCCAAACGCTCCCTGGTGGAGAGGAGGCTGGAAGATGCGGGACCACATGACTGACTGCGCGCTGCGGAGGGATGGGAGTCAGATTGGGTTTCTCCTCTCCCATTGGCCGGTGGGCTGACTTTTGACACGCAGACCAGGGACCCTCCTGCCGTATATATAGGCCTGATAGAACATTATTATTCTAGCATCACGGCAGCAGGTTTCTGCAAAGCTTGGAGTTACTCGTGTCATCACAACTGTATGCCTGCTTGAAGGTGGTTTAAAAACAGGGGCACAGCAGCACAAGGAGTCTGCATGTCCTTTTAGACATGCTCAGCTTTGTGGATACCCGGATTCTGTTGCTGCTTGCAGTAACTTCATACCTAGGATCATGTCAATGTAAGTTTGAATATCTGCTCTTTTTTTTCTGTGATGGATAATTTTTCTTCGGGTCCCCACTGCTTGAGGATCTTGCGCTTGGCTTTTGTTTTGGGACTTACACCAAGGTCAACGTGGAGAGCCGCTCAGAGCACTGCTGCATTAAACTCTACGGATTGAGAGAAGGATCCTTCACTTTTCTTTCCTTTTTCTGTTCCAAGGATACAATTATTGTCATTTGATTAGTTTTCCCGAAAGGAGAAGTTGCGCTGCTTTGAGAGAGTAGTCGATCTAGAGTCTTTTCAAAGCTGTTTAGTGCATGTGGAGTTTTGAAAATAGGCTAAATGTGGATTTTCTTTTAGACACAGGATGAAAAACTTTGTGGGGCGTTGTACACATTGTTCCATCCAGACGTCCAGGGAATGAAGCTTTATCATAGGAAACTGCAATGTCTCCCCCTTGCGGCCATAGGTGCAAACATCTACTTGGCATCACTAAATTCTTTTTTCCCCTCCTTGAAAAGATAAATCTGTTTTATCAAAGTTTAAATAGAAAAGATTATAGATTAGAACATAATTCAAAATGTATATTGTTTTATAATTCTAAATTAAATAGTATCTTAACTTTTTTTTTTACAGTTAATGATTTTATGCTTCAGCAATAATCTAAATCACAGAAACATTTAAAGATAAGCTTATAAGTTTGTGCTTTGAAGTCAAAGCTTTTCTCAATAGGGAAAATAAATAGCCTTACATCACTTTGAAAGTCTTACTGCGCCCCCCTGTGGTCCCAAGGGGACACGGCATGTTAGAGGTCATAGGGAGGTCCTGGCTGTGCCAAACTGAGCCATCAGCAGCTGATCCAGAGTCAGGGGGCAGAGATCTCCACCTGCAACAAAGTGTAGACGTGGGATACAACCATGAGCAACGAATGATCCTTCAGTCTTCAGATGATCAAAATTAAAACAATTTATCAAGTCTGAATAACAATAACTCCTTCTGATTGGTCAAAACCCTTTCACCTTTCTCTGCAGCTTTAATTTCATTATACCGGAGGTGACACAGCATCAGTAGCAGATGTTAAACAGCGCCCGTCACAAAGGCAGTCGTCCTTATCTTGTTTGCAGACGTTCGCCAACTATTCCTGTCCCAAGGGTATTCACTACCTGTTCAGGCCTGTTGGCAGCTGGGGCCTTAATATTTGGAATGCTATTGAACGCTGAGCCTCACTTTGCAGAGTTAGACAGTTTAATGTGATTCACACACACTGTGCAGAGATGGCCCTCAGGTACACATGTACACATGGGCTAAAAACGCATTATACAGCAGACAGGCTGTGGGTAGGATGATTGTTGAAGGCACGTTTAGCAATGCGAGATACTGGTGATTAGTGTAGATATGATAATCTTTACAGAGTTTCTGTGCCACAGATGATGGTTGAGGCCCTCGAAAAACCACAACTTCAAACAAAACCCAGCTTTCTATTACCTAATGCATTTTCTCTGAATTCCAGTTTTCGTTGTACATGGGGTTTTCTACATGGAAACACCCCAGTCTTGTTTCTGCATAATGATACCCACACTTTGATTGACTTTTTTCATCATGCAACATGAGGAACAACCAATGCCCTCCACTGTGGCGAGATGTTAACACATTGAACAAGTTTACAGATGGTTAGAAATGACATTGCTTCTTTTTCAGGTGACTGTTTTGCTCAAAAAATGCTTGTTGTGTTCTAACGGATTATTCCCTCTTCTCTCCCTAACCCTCGTCTTCATCCTCTCCTTCCTCCTCCTCCTCCTCATCTCCCCAACGCCACAGCGATGGTTAGTACACACACATGCAACACATCTCAAAGACAGCTTTACCTTGTCGCTTTGCCTTGTGCCTTCCGAACGCAGGGAAAATGTGCCATGAAAAGAGAGACCTCTCGACCATTTGGGGCAATCTCAACGACAGCAGAGCATTTCAGTCCTATCCCTGAACCAAAGTTATTTCTTGTAGTTTTCCCCCCTTCCTGTCCATGAATAGGTGAGGGTCCAATTGGCTAAAGTTTGTGTCAGTGAAAGCTAAAACCGCCGTGCTGAGGCACCCATGGGGCCTGGCACAAAGGATCCTTTCTGAGGACAGCAGAGAGGGGGCAAAGGGAGGTGGGCTCCCAACAGCTGACTTTGGGTCAGTTTAGAGTTTCCCTCTGCTCTTGGATTTGGATTTGACTTAAGGAGTGAAAGCTGATCTCAAATAAGTTACAAAAGCTTTATAATGATTGGATGATTAGTGAGTGTAGGACTGAGGCCTGGTGACAGTGGGTTGAAATGACTCTGCTCATAATTGAGATTGCCTAAAATGAAACAGCTCCAGTAGCTTTAAATGATTTAAAGGTGCAGTACACACTGTGTGGCACTAGTATCATATCAGAACTTTTATTATTCCATAGACTAACCTGCTCTTACTGCTTTGGGGACATTAAAGCATCTCTGTGCACGAGTTGATCATTGACGTCACATGCACCTTGCTCTGCTGTACTTTAATTTAAATTCCTGTATTAGCTAGAGCACGTTTTATATATTGTTATATCATATTGGATGCGTCGCAATTATGTTACAATGGCCACTCGTTCATAAATATGCAAAAAATGAGCTAATGTTATATGACCAGAGAAACCCCGAAAAGAATAAAAGATAAACACATTTTACATCTTTACATCTTTTATTCTGTTTATGGAAGAGTGGAAAAAAATCTTTACGACTGCTAATCACTGAAATGTGTTTTAACTTGCTGGTCCTCTCTCTGTGAGATCACGTTTGTTTACAAACACATTTTGATGATAAACCAGATCATTTAGACACAAGTTCTGGTTTCTGATTTGCTTCTAGTGATGTTTACTTTATTAGACACTGGCCTGCTTTGCTTTGCTTTGAGGAATAGTTTGGAGTTGACGTGGTGTTAAAGCAATAAGCTGAGCCATCTGCTCTGTGTGTTGGTCTGACGGAGTGATTTCTCTGCTGCAGGGTCCCAGAGGAGACAAAGGGCCTCGAGGTGACAGGGTAAGCTCAACTGAAACTCTCAAACTCTGCAGCTCTTTCTTCAAACAAACAATTCTAAATACGTCATTGAATTATTTTATTCAGTATATTTATGAAGCATCTGTTTGTTGACGTCATTTGAACCTCAAGCCACCATAGGCCACACCCTTTTGTTTACATAACTGATAGCATTAATGCTAGTGATGATTATAGATATATTATACGCAGTATGATAGATTATGTTCATTATAGCATTTACCAGATTTATTTTATATTAACAGCAGAACTTTTCTACATTGTTTCTGAAATTCAGTTTATGTTCATCATGATTTATATTGACACAATTTCTTAGAGTAGTTTGTTCGCTTTATCTATTTAATGCCTATAATTTATATTTCTATGATATGTTTATTTTATTAAATATATTTCAGCTCCTGCAGAATTCATATTGCATCAGCATGGTCAGCCATCAGGAGCTGTTCATTCCGTAACACTGTTTACTCACGGTATCATCTGTGTTTTACAGGGTCCTAAGGGCCCAGATGGCAGAGATGGTACACCTGGAATCCCCGGCCCCGCTGGCCCCCCTGGGCCCCCTGGACTCGGAGGCGTAAGTCCACTGTTTATACTTATATATAAACTGCCTAGATTCCGGTCCAAAAACTTTGATAATGCTGATAGTCAGGTATTTGTTATGATGCCGATCGGGCAGAATAGGAAGCATGTTTCTGTGTGATGTATGAATCTGACCCACATTAGTTAAAGTGAGGATTGCAGGTCATGACAGCACTCGGCTAGTAACACGTTCATATTTCCTGTAAAATACATGACAGATTATTTTTATTGACCTCTGCTGACTTCACTGCCTCATGGTGTAACCCCATGACCTTTGACATGGTGTCCTTAACCCATACGACCTCACAACACATGGATTATACATAAAAAGGTTACTTGTGTTACTGGTTACATTTAAAAATGTTTGAGGATTGTAGTTTATTGTGAATCACTTTTAGTCCAAAACAAGTAGGAGGAACTGACCATATCAGGATTTATTTGAATTGTGTGCTGCTTGTCTAATAGTCCTGATATTCTATATTAATAGAGGTTAATGTTGATGTGCATATGTTTTAGTCAACGTATTAATCTGTGTTGTTATTTTTGCTTTTCATCAGAACTTTGCTGCTCAGTACGAAGGTGCAAAAGGTCCCGATGCCGGTCCTGGACCCATGGTGAGGGACCTTCTCCCACACTCAGACAAAACTTTACCACATTTCAATTCAGCCGTATTGTTACATCTATCAATGCAACTATTTTGAATATTTACTCCAGTCCTGCCTCATCAATGCTTCCCTGATCATGAACTTATTTCTCCTTTTCAGGGAATGTCTGGCCCTAGAGGCCCTCCCGGACCTCCTGGATCCCCAGTAAGTGCAAATTGACCCTACAACAACAATCTGATAACAGACGGTTGATCACTCTGATAACCTCAAAAGAAATTAGTTCTGCTGTTTACTAATTGCTGCGCCTCCTCTCATTCAACAGGGACCTCAGGGACACACAGGACATGCTGGCGAGCCCGGAGAGCCCGGTCAGAGTGTAAGATCATCCTCCAAAATTATCACATTTCTTGAGTATAAATAAGAGTGGAAAGATTTGATGTCACTTTCCTTATCAGACGGTTGAGATCTTAATCGTCTTTTGTTTTTTTTTCTTTCCCAGGGCGCTCTTGGTCCTCGTGGCCCCCCTGGACCCCCTGGCAAAGGTGGAGATGACGTACGTACACATTTCATTTTCCACAAGCACTTCACAAGGGCTACTTTTGGATTTAGTTTCGTTGGATTATTTTGAGCTGTTGTTTTATCTTCTTCTTTCTTTTTTTTCACTGACAGGGTAACAATGGCAGACCTGGCAAGCCCGGAGACAGAGGTACCGCCGGCGTTCAGGTGGGAGACTCTCCAAAACATGGACTCAAACACTCAGACCACAAACAGACACAAACAGACACAAACAGCAGTGTAAATGTGGAATATGTCTGAGTGATATTGTCTTTGCTTTGAATTGCAGGGTGCTCGTGGATTCCCCGGAACCCCTGGACTTCCAGGAATGAAGGGACACAGAGTGAGTGCTGCTCTTCTCCTGCACTCGACCTGAACTTTACCTGCTGGCTCCTGCTCACCCATTGGCTAATAGAAATCCGCTAAAGAGCAGAAAAAACAGGAGGAACTTATGCACCGGTGCTGCGTCAAAATTGGACTGAATTGTTGTGCAGCCTCATGTGTACCACTGGGAGAGATTATGGCTTTGCGTGAAGATTTTTGCACGAGAACTCCTCATGTAAAATGAGAACGACTCTGGAGTGAGCTGGCATCTGAGGAGTCATTTCCTGGTGTCTTCCAGATGTGAATCGCCTTTAAAATAATTGAGGATTGATAATCTTTGGTGACTTCTCATATGAGGCTTTGGGTATCTCCTCTATTATGTGAATTATTATTCGACAGATCGAACAATCACCACCATTTTTATTCTGCTGTCCTTTATCTGATAGCTGCTAGACCAAACCTCTGTAAGCATCTTCGAACATCTCTGTCTTTCTGCATTTCAGGGTTACACTGGTCTGGACGGACGCAAGGGAGAGGCTGGTACCTCCGGTGCCAAGGTGAGAAGGCCACCTTCCTCATTTACCTGCTGAGATCTGTGCTTCATGAAGAAACTCAGTTTTCCTTAGTCCTGTAGTAATGTTGATTGCAGAGTAATATGCTGTAGTTTCTACAAAAATACATGCATTTAGAAGTATTACAATTTCACTCAAGCCATATTTCAGTGTTAATAATTACCAGAGACCCTAACCCACCTTCTCCTGTTTCTCCCATAGGGTGAGTCTGGTGCCCACGGAGCTTCTGGAAGCCCTGGACTGGCTGTAAGTTCTAATTCATGATTCACCATTTATGAGCAAAACCTTGATAAAATCAGACCATCTTAGTTAGATTCCTATCAAAAGCCCCACAATTACTTCAAACCAATATCCACTAATTGAAATTAAGTATATAAACCTACACAAATTAATAGCTTTTCCCAAAATGTATAGTTGTATACAATATTACTGCAGATAAGACATTTTTCTCATCACTTGTGTGTTTTGGTGTATCCTCCCTACAGGGATCTCGTGGTATGGCTGGTGAGAGAGGTCGTGCTGGCCCTGCTGGCGTCGCTGGTGCTCGTGGTGCTGATGGCAATGTTGGACCTTCTGGACCTTCTGTGAGTACTGCCACATTAATCCCCTCTGTGATAGTAAAATGAATGCTCCTTATGAATATTAAACAAAAGAAACTCATCCAAATATACTTCATGATTGCTCTCTTTATGTATAAGGTATAATATGTTATATGTGATACGACCAGGACTAGATGAGGGGCTAGTTATGCCTCTTAATCTTGATAATTGCACCCATGTGAGGCAAACACCATTTATTCTTTGACCTTAACGTGAACCTTAACCTGTATAAAACCTGTATAACATACGTGTCTGCTCTACTCAGGGTCCCCTTGGTGCTGCTGGTCCCCCAGGTTTCCCCGGTGGCCCCGGGCCCAAGGTGGGTGTTACTTCCTGTCCTTTCACAACACTGACATTCATGTTTAGGGTCACAAAAAGAGACTAATCTTATCAACATGGAGTAGAACCATGTTTCAGACACACATTGTTACTGTTACTGTTAATATATTTGATGCACTGTCACTATCACATCTTCCATCACAGTATCCCCAGGGGAATCAATCACATATGAAACAGCAAACAAAGCCCATACATTGTAAACACTCATATTTAAGAAATAAGACCCACACAACTACATACACACAAAACTGTGGCTTTCACAACAACACAGTCATCATTATCCATCAGATATTAATGACGCAGTGTATGACTATGAATGTGCCTCAACTTTGACAGGGAGAAGTTGGAGCTGCTGGAGCTAATGGCCCATCTGGAGCTCAGGGATCTAGAGGAGAGCCCGGTTCCAATGGTGCTGGTGGCCCCCTTGGTCCCGCTGTAAGTAATCAAAAGATTTTTACTTCCCAGGCACTTCACCGTCACTGCAAACCTGGTCTGGAACCAGCTAGCTTGTCTTTTTTGTTTTGATCAAATAAGATTCCCTAACTTTGTGTTCTCTCACCTTAGGGTAACCCTGGTGCTAATGGCCTGAATGGAGCCAAGGGAGCTGCTGTAAGTATTCAAGTTTGAATTGAAGTGCATAGGTCATAAGGTCATTGAGGGTCACACAGATATTATAACAATCAGGCCTCTACCATGATGCACACACAACACATGAATAATGAGGTGATATCACTTAAAGCTATATGATAGCTCTATACTTTTCAATTAAAATTCATTTTATATAGTCTCTGTTATTAAAAGTATGTCATAATGTAGGTGATATATATTTCAGATCAAATAAATGTGATGTTTAAATTAAGCTGCAAAGTGATGCTCACCTCTCTGTCTCTGTGGCTGTCGATTAGGGCACCCCTGGTGTTTCTGGAGCTCCTGGCTTCCCTGGACCAAGAGGAGGACCTGGACCCCAGGGCCCTCAGGGTTCTGCTGGACCAAGAGGCCTGGCTGTGAGTCAACATGGGCACACATTGTTCCACATTGTTCGCTGGTGAATGTTCTTTTTTATTTATGGCATCTGTTTGTATCTGTTTTAGGGAGATCCTGGTACTCAGGGTGTGAAGGGAGATGGTGGCCCCAAAGGAGAGCCTGTAAGTTTCCTGTTCCATGTTTGTGAAATTCAAATTTCACAAAACTGAATATGAAGATGTCCGTGTGCACAATACCTTCATCTTCTCTGTTGCCTCCTTCAGGGTAACTCTGGAGCTCAGGGATCCCCCGGACCTAATGGTGAGGAGGGCAAGAGAGGACCCACTGGTGAGCTTGGTGCCACCGGCCCCACTGGCGTCCGTGGAGCTAGAGTGAGTACCAGTGCCACCTTTTCTGAAGGGTGGTGTTGTATCCATACAGATCAACATCCAGAGCCATCATAATGGAACTTCCTGTTAATGGTGTGTGTGTCTCCGATAGGGTGCTGCTGGTAGCCGTGGTATGCCTGGTTCTGAGGGAAGAACTGGCCCCATTGTAAGTTCAAAAATCATATCACCACGACATGAAATTAAATAACTCAAAATTGTATGTATTCAGTCATGTGGTGCAACTCTCTTCAACCCCTTTGTCTCTTTATCGTAGGGTATGCCTGGTGCCCGTGGTTCCACTGGCTCTGGTGGACCCCGTGGACCCCCTGGAGATGCTGGTCGTGCTGGTGAGCCCGGCTCAGCTGGTCTCAGAGTGAGTCTCTAGCTAAATTCATTCATTTTGAACAGGGACAAGGATCGGCGATAGCACAGCTTGGAACAGTGGTGCGGATGTGATTTGCCTTCAAATTCAAATTCAAACAACTGTACTGATCTCACTGGGGGAAATTTATACAGCTTGTGCAAAAAAAAAACATACACAGAAGATACAAGATACAAGGGAGCTAGATAAGGGATAAGAATATATGAGAATAAATAAAGTGCAAATAACAACGTGTCCTGAGGGCAATTAAACCTAAGATTTTAGTATAAGGTTGTTAGCCTGAGGCATCTGCTCGGACACTACATATTAATTACAATTCATACATCTTATTGATTTATAAATGTTTGTCTTCAACAGGGTCTCCCAGGAAGCCCTGGAAGCTCCGGACCCCCAGGAAAGGAGGGACTTGCCGTAAGAAAACCTGAATCTTACACATAAAAACACACATTTCCTTTGCTCTTATCCTGTTATGTTTATCAGCATATTTGCAAAAAAAACAACAACATTAACATTACTTCCTGTGGCGCTTCCTGTTTCCTCCTCCAGGGTCCCGCTGGACAAGATGGTCGCTCCGGACCTCCCGGCCCAACTGGACCTAGAGGCCAGCCCGGAAACATCGGCTTCCCCGGACCCAAAGGAGCTTCTGTATGTATAAATGAAGCCAAGACCAACAAAAGCCAAAGATTTATAATATCATCATTTCGTTTTCTTTATCACAACCTGTCCTTAACCAGAATTTTACCCCTCTCAGGGTGAGGGTGGCAAGCCTGGTGACAAAGGAGCCACTGGCCCCACTGGAATGAGAGTAAGTGACAAAAACACACATAATATAATCAGATAGAAAATGTATATTATTATTATGTATATATATATATATAGATGTAATTACTCATCCTTATAACCGTCATGTTCCCATCTTTGTTTCTCAGGGAACCCCTGGATCTGATGGCAACAATGGAGGAACTGGCGCAATGGGACCTGCTGTAAGTATTCTTTACACAGCAATTGGTGGTAGTTTTCCTATATTTGTACAATTAAATCTAACATATATGATATGGTTTTGCTGCTATAACCACCAGTGTGCCATTTGTAACATTGGTCATTTCTCTGTTTCCCTATAGGGCGGCTCTGGTGAGAAGGGAGAGCAGGGACCTTCTGGAGCTCCTGGCTTCCAGGTTTGGATCCTTCATCTGTCTTGATTAAAATCTGAAATTTAGAGCGGAGCAGACACAGCACATTGTTCTACTGCCCCTTTTGCCACTGTTCTGATTTTCAGAGGAGGATTTATCAGCACTAGAAAATCTGCCCTCCTCACTTCTTATTTTTGGTGCTAAAGTTGTTGCTTGATATTTTCAGGGACTGCCTGGACCCGCTGGACCCGGCGGAGAGGGTGGCAAGCCCGGAGACAGAGTAAGTAACACACATAAACACACACCGAGTTCAACCATGATGAGCAGTCAATCTGCAAATACTGAAGAGTTATGAGTACGTCTCTCAACAACCATTGATGTCTCTGTAGGGTATCCCAGGAGACCAGGGACTTGGTGGACCTGCTGGTGGCAAGGTGAGGTCTTCCTTAGATTCCACTCAGTCATCTGTCTCCAAACTGAGTAACTGGGTGTATTTGCACCAACCTTATCAAGACGCAATATTTTCCAATAGTCTTATGTAATAAAGTATATATCATCTTCTAATAGCTGAAGGCTTTATATTGACTGCATCTGTGTGTTCCTCCAGGGAGAGCGTGGTAACCCCGGTGCTGCCGGAGCTTCTGGAGCTCAGGGAGGAATTGGAGCCCGTGGACCTGCTGGAGCCCCTGGACCCGATGGTGGCAAGGTAAGATTGTGTGACATAGCTGGGTCCAGCTGTGGACACTGTAAGATGCAAGTGTTGAGTACAGAAATGGTAGCAAAAGTTTACTGACATCAGATCAGTGCTGAACAAATGCTGTACATAAAGTATACGTTGGTGCTTTGATGCTCATAGAAGTGTCAGTGTTTTACATAGAAATGAACCATAGCTTTTCTTGAATGTTTCCAGGGAGAGCCCGGTGCTGCTGGAGCTGCTGGTGGTCCTGGACACCAGGGACCTGGTGGCATGCCTGGTGAGCGTGGAATTGCTGGTGGACCTGGAGGCAAGGGAGAGAAGGTAAGTTCCAGAAATGCACCAATTCAGAAGTAGTTTAACCCTCAAAAGAAGTCATTTGTTAATGAGATTATGTTAATTCTCCATCATTCTCCATCCTCCACCCTCTATTCTCTTCCTCTTCCTATATAGGGAGAGGGTGGACACAGAGGCCCTGAGGGTAATGCTGGCAGAGATGGTGCCCGTGTAAGTTAAAAATCTAAACTCTGTAAAATGATATAAAAATGTATAGCCATTCATTCCAGTGTTTTGAGAGTAGCAACCAGAGCCCTGGTCTCAGTGCCCTCTCCTCTCCTTCTAGGGAATGCCCGGACCTGCTGGACCTCCTGGACCCACTGGAGCAAACGGTGACAAGGTAAGTAGGTGACGCGTGGTTATTATTTACCACAAAAGATATAGCCAACACATAACACAAAAATGTATATGATGAGGATTCACACTTTAAATGCATATAAATATCATGTGGCTTTTGTGTTACTTAAAAATGGCTGCCACCAGCGTTGTTCAAGATGGCTGACTCCCGCACCAGTGACCTACAAAAGGAAGACGTTAACACAACTTGTTGACATCAAATCTCTGTTGTAATTTAAGGGTTGACTAAACCCTCACCTTACTTTCAGACCCACCACTCCCCCGGTTGTAATAATAGCAGTTACCCCCAAATTTAGCAGTGTCTGAAGGTAGAACCTCAACACTGCCACCTGATGGATATTTTATAGTATTACACCAGTAGCTCACCTACAGTTTAATTTGGCAAGGCAGTTGTACTAGCTAAATTACATACGCAGAGAGCAATTTTGAAACAATATACAATGTAATGCATTTCAAATGTTTTCTTTGCAATTGTATGCAGTTAGTTGTAAAGATGATTTTACATTAAGGTTTCCTGCCTTTTTACTACCTGATTATAGACACACCAGACACACACGCAATAACAATGACAATATATTTACTAGACATGGCAAAATAAATTTTAATTTTTCTCTTGATTTATGTTTGGCCTACTACTATGTATACAGTATATACTACAAAATATATATATTATTTTATACAATTCTGATATTCACAAGTGAATATTTTACATATATACTGTTTGGACGGATTAGTAGATTCATCAATGGAGGGGTTTAATGGGACAATGCTGAACTAATGAAACATTGGGTCTTGTCTCCTGCAGGGTGAGAGTGGCTCCTTCGGACCTGCTGGCCCTGCTGGCGCTCGTGGAGCCTCTGTAAGTAGCACTTCATTGATTATAACAAATATTAGCTACAGCTACAGACATTCACAACTTTTAATGTACAATATAAACAGTGTTTCTGACCGACTGCCTGTTCTCCACAGGGTGAGCGTGGAGAGGTTGGCCCTGCTGGATCTCCCGGATTCGCCGGACCCCCTGTAAGCTTGCAGCCAGTCACCTTACAATACAAGGAAGCATGTGGAAGTCCTGTTTGAGCAGCAGGATATCAACACACCAATACATACACACACACACGATTGACCAGATATTGACACAGTCCTGTTCCTACCCCTCCCCACAGGGTTCCGATGGTCAGCCTGGAGCAAGAGGAGAGCGTGGACCTGGAGGAATCAAGGGAGAACTTGGACCCTCTGGCCCATCTGGACCCGCTGGACAGTCCGGACCTGCTGTGAGTGCCATTCACACTGGCCATACAGTATATACAGGAAACTTGCACCTGGATGGAATAGATCTGATTTACCACACTTGTATTGGTATTTTTATATTTAGGATTTAAAATGATAAGTTATGATAAGATTTGAGTCACTCGGATGTGAATTTTTTCCTGATTTCTTCTTTTGTGTTACTAGGGTCCCAATGGCCCTGCTGGACCCACTGGTGGTCGTGGAGACAACGGTCCTCCTGTGAGTATGGAATAAAAAAAATATTATAATTCCATCCATAAATGGTTGAGGCAAACATAAACACACCCATCAGCTTCACAGGCCTCATTAGCTCTTTTATAGTGGTGAAATGTGACATATTTAAAAAAATGTTATGGCCTTAACATACCCTTACATTATCTCTGGTGTCACACACACACACACACACACACACACACACACACACACACACACACACACACACACACACACACACACACACACAGTGACAGTTATGTAACCTTCGTTTGTGTGTGCTTCTGATGTCAGGGTCTGACTGGATTCCCTGGTGCTTCTGGCAGAGTTGGTGTTTCTGGTCCCGCTGTGAGTATTGATTTTATATTTATTAATATTATTATTAAACAAACACAATCACAAATGCTATCACTGGCTTCTTCCCATGTAACGAATCAGAGCCACAGCCATCATTACACATTGTACTCTCACACCGCACTGCAACTCACACTCACTTACACATTTTGACTTCAACCCACTCTCTTCCTCTTCAGGGCATTGTTGGACCTCCTGGCCCCGCTGGTTCCGCTGGTAAGGATGGCCCTCGTGGTCTCCGTGGTGATGTTGGTCCCGCTGGTTCTTCTGGAGAGCAGGGTATGGTTGGACCACCTGGTGTAATTGGAGAGAAGGGACCTTCTGGAGAGTCTGGTCCCCCTGTAAGTTACTGATCAATCCTTTTCTTTATTATTAGACTATGAAGCACAAGAGCCTATGTATTTATTTTATACCTATATACCTATAGATCTCCATCTTCAGTGCATTTATATGTATCCTGTTTGTGTTTAGGGTGCCCCCGGTGCACCTGGAACTGGTGGTCCTCTTGGTCTTCAAGGATTCCTTGGTCTGTCTGGTGCTAGAGGAGATCGTGGTACACCTGGTGGAGCTGGTGGTCTGGTATGTTGTTTTACCTCCCAAAAATTGATTTGAATGCATCAGATTGAATGCATCAGATACATTGTGAAGCCTTTGTTTATATCTGACCCTCTTCTCTGCATCCTATCACAGGGAGAGGCCGGTAGAGTTGGACCTGCTGGTCCCCCTGGATCCCGTGGTCCCTCTGGAAACATTGGTATGCCTGGTATGACCGGACCTCAGGGAGAGGCTGGACGTGAGGTAATTTAACAAAGACCTATAATACTGACCTGTCCTCAAGTTTGGAACTAGTATTTAAATATACTTAGAGCAGGGCCTTAACTGGTGTATGATTTCTTGGTTGAAATTAACTTGGTAGATGTGCAAAAATAGCTCTTTTGCCATCCATTCCATGGACTAAACAGAAACCATAATGTAAACTATAATATTCCTTACCGTTCATAGGGTAACCCTGGTAACGATGGACCTCCTGGCCGTCCTGGTACTGCTGGATTCAAGGTAATGCTTTTCAAACATCATTAAGCATGTTTGTATATAGAATACACACACACTTATAGTATAATCTGACTTACATATGTTGTTTCCCACCATGCTTAGGGAGACCGTGGTGAGCCTGGATCTGCTGGTTCCATGGGACTTGCTGGTTCCCCCGGACCTGCTGGACCCTCTGGAGCTGTTGGCAGACCTGGAAACCGTGGAGAGTCTGTAAGTAACAACAGCAGCAAAACTTAGTGACTGCAAGACAAATGATTTCCTTCACTAAAGTTGCCTTTTAGAAATCACAACATAATCAGAGTACACATTACTTATCTATAATCATTTTCTTACTTCACTCATCTTTTTATTCTTGTCTTTTCTTGTCCCTAGGGCCCAGGAGGTGCCAATGGACCCGCAGGGGCCGCTGGAGCCAGAGGTGCTGCTGTAAGTACAGTATAAATGGGGAGTCGTAAAATAACACATAGAATAGCTTTGGCTATTTAAAATGAAACCAATGTTACAATGTCCATCCACATCTATAGCACCTAATATGTGTGTACGAGAATTGTGTTATTTTTAAATGAGCTGATGGTTTTGGTGCCTGCATTTATATTTGTATTTCTGTGTGTGTTTTATAGGGACCTTCTGGAACCCGTGGTGAGAAGGGAGTCGGTGGAGAAAAGGGAGAGAGAGGCATGAAGGGACTGCGTGGACATCCTGGTCTCCAGGGAATGCCCGGACCATCTGTGAGTGATTGCACGCCATCATGATGCACACAAAATGCGTTAACGTCAATAGTTAAACCACCAGATGTTACTAATGTGTCATTCAATGATGCTTTGTCTCTACTCAGGGACCCTCTGGTGACACTGGAGCTTCTGGAGCTTCTGGGGCTTCTGGAAACAGAGTGAGTGGATTCCTAATTACTCACACCTACACCAGCAGTTTTCTTGCGCTACCATATCCCCAATCCAACTCTTAAAGAAGCTATATAACCACTGTAATATGCTAAACCACATTCAGATCTCGTGTACCTGGTACCATTTGTAAACTTAATAGACCAGTGTTCAATTTCTGCATTTTCTTTGTTGTATTTTGTTCTTCCCATGAATTCAAAAGCACCAAATGCAGGACATGCTGTAAATTATAGTGAACATTAAGTATTATTTCCCCAAAAATAAAAATGTTTGAATGATCTCTTCAGGGACCCTCTGGACCTCACGGACCCGCTGGTAAGGATGGAAGAGCTGGTGGCCATGGAACTATTGGCTCCCCTGGTGCCCGTGGACCCCCTGGATACGTTGGACCCGCTGTAAGCGCGCAAACATTGCCTTCGTCTGCTTAAACATTTCATTTTATAAACTGTCATTTTTTTTTATAAACTGGAAGATTTAGCTCCAACATACACCAAAGCATTGTCTGCAAACGATTGAATCTAAGGTTCGATCTGCATATGAATTCACTCTCTTGTCTATCTCAGGGTCCTGCTGGATCTCCTGGTCTGCCCGGACCTGCCGGCCCATCTGGTGGTGGATATGATGTCTCCGGATATGATGAGTACAGAGCTGATCAGCCCGCTCTGAGAGCCAAGGACTACGAAGTTGATGCCACCATCAAGTCCCTCAACACTCAGATCGATAACCTGCTCACCCCTGAGGGATCCAGGAAGAACCCTGCCCGCACCTGCCGTGACATCAAGCTCAGCCACCCTGAGTGGAGCAGCGGTAAGTGCACAGTGGGGTCAATATACTTAAATATTTCGATTTCTTTGGGTGGGAGCCCATGCTGCCCATATTTCATCTTGTTAAACCCTCAGACTGGACAACTGAGACTGAAATAATGTTATGCAATGAATTAAACTCTGTGCTCTCGCTACTCTTCAGGCTTCTACTGGATCGACCCCAACCAGGGATGCAGCAACGACGCCATCAAGGTCTTCTGTGACTTTGCCACCCGCGAGACTTGCATCTACGCCCACCCCGAGAGCATCGCCCGCAAGAACTGGTTCAGAAGCACCGAGAGCAAGAAGCACGTCTGGTTCGGAGAGACCATCAACGGTGGTTCTGAGGTGAGTATCTACAGATTAGGGCTTTAGCAGCACGCAAGCACGCAAGAGCAGAAAATAACCAATGATGGAATATTTGTTGTATATCAACTGTACTGACTTTTGTTCTTTCCTCCCGGCAGTTCACCTACAACGATGAGACCCTCAGCACACAGAGCATGGCCACCCAACTGGCCTTCATGCGCCTGCTGTCCAACCATGCAAGCCAGAACGTCACCTACCACTGCAAGAACAGCGTTGCGTACATGGACGGTGAGAGCGGTAACATGAAGAAGGCTGTGGTGCTCCAGGGCTCCAACGATGTGGAGCTGAGGGCCGAGGGCAACAGTCGCTTCACCTTCTCCGTGCTGGAGGACGGTTGCACTGTGAGTAGCTCATTTCTTTCTTAGCGCCAATGCTTCGGATTCATTGTTCCTCATGAGAGATCATTTATTCTGTCGACGATTTCTATGCTTTTGCCACATTACACTATTCTGAACCTCCCTCTTTCTTTCTCTCCCTCTGCAGACACACACTGGTGAGTGGAGCAAGACAGTGATTGAGTACAGAACAAATAAACCATCTCGCCTGCCCATCCTCGACATTGCACCTTTGGACATTGGTGGAGCTGATCAGGAGTTTGGTTTGGACATTGGCCCCGTCTGTTTCAAATAAATAGACTCATGTTAAATTAACACCGAAAAGAGAGAAAGAACGAAAAAACAAAATCTCTGCCCTTCTTTCTATGTTGTTTTTTTATACCGAATGCTGATTTCTCTCTGCACATCCACTTGCTTAAGATGGGCAACTATCGGAGAGGACTGAATGGACTGAAAGGAACGTTTGTGCAATGCAAATTAATACAGCAACCCCAAAGGGACGCGGGAAAACACCTTGTTGTGGGACATCATGTCATCCTTTTGTAAAAAATAAAAGAAGTGTAATAAAAACGCTGAAAGTATGCATCACTTTGTGGTCTTTGTATATCTTCCAAGGAGGAGGTTTAAAACCACAATTTCCATGAAAAAAGGTTTAAACTACCTCATGCCTGTACGTAAAGAAAATACTATTGACAAACCTTGGGTCCACAACCGAGATGTTAATGCTTCAAGCTTTGTCCCGTATCGGAAGGTGCTCAGTTACTTGAAGCAGTGATCTATGGTGCTAACATGCAGCTGTGGAGCGAACCACTCTTTACTGTATTACTTTGTATTGACTTTTGAGGAGTCTTGCATTCATCTCCTGATACTCCCTCACTTTAAGCAGGTGGAATGTTCCTAAAACTAATGTCTGTTTTTTTTCTTTTAGTTTGTTTTGTTCCTCTCTTTTTGTTTTGTCAAGAAGTTTTTTTTTTTTTTGTTTTGGTTTTTTTGTTCAGGCTTTTTTAACTCTTCAAATCCCACACCCAGTGTTCATACTGACAGCACATAGTTCATCTAATTCTGACAGGTTTTTAGTCGGCCTCTCTCTCTCAAAAAAATGACACCACAAAGTCTATTGTACCTATTTTGTATATGTGAGATGTTTAAATAAATTGTGAAAAGTTCTGAAATAAAGCATGTCCAATGTTCCAAAACACACTCCTCAGTGACTTAAGTGCTTTCATGTTTTGACGACACCAGTGGAGGTGTGTCACTGTATTTTGGTTCTAGTTTGGCGGATGATTTACAGATCATCATTGATTTAAACATCTTCCTTTTGAGGAAGCACAGCCATATCCTGATTTAACTTCCCCCCTTTTTAGCTCGTCCTTAAACGGTACATCTAATTTGAATGTACAGTCAATTTCTGTTTACACTGTCCATGCCAATGTATGATTACTAACGTGCATTGTTTCTTGTAAATATGCATCCTCCCCTGTTGCTTTTTTTTCTTGCCTAATACAGCTTTTGCATCCAAATAAATTTCTGTGGTTTGGATCAAGGCTTGAATTGCAGTGATGCATGCACACGGATAATAGTCACATTTGGGGACATGGCATTCACGCAGAAATTAGCTTGTATTGTCATTTTGTCCAGCACTGAGGATTAGTGTGTTGAGGGAACTGGGATGTGCAGAATTTGTAAAAACTGTAATTTCATTATACCAGAGGAAGTTGGGCTCAAGGTGAAATGAGGGCATCAATACATAAAAAGGTCACATGCAGCATCATCAATAACCACTAGGTGACAGTGTGGCATGTTTTTAATTCGCACCCTGTATCAAGTATGAGCCTTAGGGATTATCATATGAACATAAACCTGTGACCACTGAGGAGCTCACTCATTTTGGACACAAAATGCATTATACATACATATACAGTATGATATCAAAGCCAGAGGCTGGACCTTTAACAGTACAGACACACAGCTACAAACACGTTGGATGTTTATGGCGTTTGAAATCATTTCCAACAGTAATGGTGAAAATTAACAAAGTACATTTACTCTGTACTTAATTCTTTTTGTTCACAACATTTCAGGCATCACACATATTGTACTTTTTAACTTTTCCACCGCATAAACTTCTACCTTCAAAACCTCATGTACGACTGTCTAAAAACAACTTGCTACTTAATTGTAGATTAAAATACCGAACAGCACGGTGGGATTAACATGTTGAGTGGCCCCCTCAAGCAAAAGAAATGTGGAAATCCTTTTGTTCCCTGAGCCACAGACCAAACAGAGCTCCTTTCCTGAAGTATTACAGCACCAGGGTGTCTGCACTGTAGTAAATTAATCTTCCTGTTGGGTTATGCACCATGTGACCATTTGGACCCACCAGAGTGCATATCATATTTTGGTACCGTGAGAACCTAAATAACTTTGCAGTTAATCAAATTACAACTACATCGTCTCACCCACTTTTGAAGCTTTTGCTGTTTCAGGTTCCTGGGATAGATATTTTGTAAAACTATCTCCTTGACCAACGACAACAACAAAATCCATTTTACAGGGAAGTAAATCAGTGATCATAATAATAATCCTGCCATGTAGAACTCACAATAGGTACTTTTTCCTTATTATGATCTAATGAATTCTTTTTTAAGTAAAAATGTTACTCATTTCACTCCACATCTGACTTAATACTGACCTGCTGACTTACAACAGCTCCCACTGATGGTTAGCAGGTAAACTTCAAACTTAACAATAATATTCTGTGCACGGGATAGGTATTGTTTGTATGGCTTTTAATTTGTTAACCACTTTGTGTTTAGTTGTTAAGGGCTGTACAAACATTCATTAATTTATTTTTTATATTTTTATTATTTCCTTATG
Organism: Hippoglossus stenolepis; assembly: GCF_022539355.2. NCBI lineage: Eukaryota > Metazoa > Chordata > Actinopteri > Pleuronectiformes > Pleuronectidae > Hippoglossus > Hippoglossus stenolepis. Next base: position 12,724,748 of record NC_061499.1, read on the forward strand.
TTTGTATTGCATGTTTACTTAGGGCGGGGCAATAAAACAAAATCAGTAATTATCGTTATATAATTTTCATCAGTGGCATAATATAACAGAAGTCCAACATATATCAACACGATGGTTGTGCATTGTGTAAGAACAGTTAGGAGGTTTAACACAGTGATCTACCTCAGATTTGTAAAATGTTGTAATAGTAATACAACAATATACTTTATTTATTATAATTATTATTAATAGTAGTAGTAGTAGTAGTAGTACAACAATGTTACAAAGTGTTTGTCATTCTCAGTCCACAAAGAAGAGTTTAAAACCAAAACATTCAGTCAGGAGCACAAATCTACTTTTAATTAAAAACAATAATAATATCAGCTGGACATATAACTTCATAAAGTCCAGCCCTGTTTGACTTATGTATTGTTTCTCTTCTGTTGTTTCTTACTTTCCTTTGCTTCTGTAACACTGAGGAAGTACAGATGTCATTTTAATCTTGTTTTTATTAAGATGACCCGATAGACGCACAGGGATCCGTCTGGTGAACGAAACATTAAACCCCGGGACCCTCTGACCCTCACGCCGCTCTGCACCTGCTGTGAGCGGCGGTGATGGAGGAGGCGGTGCCCGGGCAGGTGGAGCCGCTGCGCCGGGAGCAGCCGCCGCCGCCGCTACACTGCACAGCTGCTGGTTGTCATGGAGGAGCAAAGATGGCGGTCCTGGCCTACAGCCTGGGTAAACGCGAAATAAACCAACACTTCACCATCAAAAACGCCAAAGTCATCTCGCTGACGGTCGTGCTGCTGCTGCTGCTGTTCCACGCAGCCTCGCGGTACCATGGAGGTGAGTCTCCCCCCGTTTGTTCAACTTAGTGCGGACGCAGCCGCCGACCGCAGCTAATGCTAACGTTAGCCCCGCTAGCTGCCCTGCGCTCCTCGGTCCGCAGCCTCTGTCCCGTGCCGCTGGTGACACGTACGGACGCTGCGGCTCGTTGTAAAGCAGAGGGGACACCCCGCCGAGTCGATTCAACAGCAGCAGCAGCACTGACTTCTACCGTCGGTGCTGCTGCTGCTAACAGAATCAAGCTAACGCACCGCTTTTTATCTGTGTTTACATGCTCCGATCAGCACACGCCTGGTTACTGCTGGGAGAAGCCATGTGTCCGATGCTGGGACCAACAATAGACACAACAGTGTCATTAGCACCGGGAGGCCAGTGCTTATTTACATCGGCAGCTTTGGCCCGTCTGCTAACAGAAGAAATAAATGCTAAATATGAATGTAGCGTTAACTTTGCAGCAGCCTGGCGTCTGTGTCAGGTCTGTGACAAGTTTGCATTAGCCTGTCTGGTGGAGATTAGTTAGCTGCAGAGGCTTACTGCACTGGAGGCTCGTTTCAGGTGTTCAAAAGGTTGCATCTCCGTTTATGCACATTAAAAATCTGCACCCCCCCACAACACAGCGACGACACAAAGCCCAGATCAGGACTGAATTCTAGGCATGGCACACGTCCACCTCGCAGCTGGGTCGCAGAGTGTGTGCACGTCCATCATGAAAAGGGATCGGAACCAGAGACCTGTGTGCGCGCACTGGGAGCAGCTGCTCTGGCTGCCGATGACACTGAAAATGCCCCTCGTCTCTCGCCAGCCCGCTGATCCTCCATGTTCTCTGGTTTCTATGGGTTGATTCACTTGTGGGTGACTCTATTCATTTTGCACATAAATGAATAGCTGGCGAGATTTATCCTCGAGCTAAATTGCTGATGACTTCATCTCGTGCTACGGCCCCTAGCAGAGCCCCGCATTGTGCCCTGGTCCTTTGACAGCACTGAATGAAAAGCCAGGGCACCATTGAGACAGCAACTTTCAGTCATAGTTGCAGAGGAGCAGAGGCTGAAAGCGAGATGTGTGTCTTTGTCTGGTCTTACTGGTGGCTTCTCTGTGTCTTTGCCTGCAGGCGGAGACTCCTGCGAATGGCTTCTGTCTAGAGGACGCTACTTGGGGGAGAACGTATGGCAGCCTTATGGCTGCATGATGCACAAATACAAAAGCATGTGAGTCACACACACTGTTGCAAGGTTACTGTATAATGTACACAATATATTTGAGACTACGTGTGTAGCATTGATGGGTGAGGTGTGTTTGTGTGTGTGTATCTGTCAGTAAGGATGGATGAGTAACCCTTGAGCTAAATAACCAATTTAGAAGATATATCACATGGACAAACAGCGTGTAATAGGATCCCCTTTTAATGAAGTTACTACTGGAGACGAACCATCAGGCAGATGAGTGATTGCCATCTGCTGTGCAGATAAACAGTTTTCAGATTCCTCACCATACATTTTTTTGTCTTACAGTGAGGCCAAAACCTGCCTTGCTGAAAAGCGGGTGGCCTTTGTTGGAGATTCACGAATCAGGCAGCTATTTTACTCCTTCGTCAAAATTATAGACCCTGAAAGGAGAGAGGATGGAAACAAGGTAAATATGAGAAACGGCAGCATGTGAACCCTTCTTGTCTGTTAATCTTTCAGACGACAGACACAAAAAGGAGTAGGGTATCTATAGATCTACATATTTAAAGCACAGCTACATAAAAGCATTGGTGTACACATAGTCAGACATTGTTCCATTTTCTCCCGGCTTGTTCCAGCCTTGCAACTGCAGTGTGGCTGATCCATTAAATGTTCCAAATAAGAATATGTTAGGTAGAGCAGAGAGAGATGGAGCTGTCTGTATTAATCACAACAGCTTAGGAAACAGGGCTGCCGGTGTCTACAGTTAATACTTATTTTACTTGTACACTTTCCCAGTTCCCTCAAACATTTATTGACCAGGGGGGAAAACAACCCTCTTTCTCATTGGCTTTGCAATACTTTGCTTAAATGACACCATACCAAATGTAGGCCTGACTATTGTAGTGTACCATTTGCACTTCTGTAAATATAATGAGGCCCGTCAGACACAATTTTGATAGTACAATGGTTTGCAGAAAAATCCAGCACGGAGATACATGACAATATGCAGCAGTCACAGCTATTTCTGTCTGATCTTGTGCTGTTAAAGAGAAGAACAGTATCAGCCTAACAGACTTTCTCTGTGTCTGTCCCCATGTAATGTCTGAAGCATGAGGACATTTCCTTTGAAGAAGAGAGTTCTTCTGTGAATGTGGTGAGCTATTTCTGGATGTGTTTTTTTTTTTTCTCTCCTGTTCTCAGTCTGTAAAAACACAATCGCTATAAATCTTTTAAAAAAACATCCCCGTTCTTTTTTTGTGTTTAGGACTTCCTGTGGTATCCAGAAGCAAATAATTCAATGAAGGAGCGTTTGATATCATGGACACACGTGAGTTCTGTTATTTAAAAAGTGGGGAGGGGAGAGAGTTTCACAGACCTGAAATTGTCAGGGTGGGTTGGATATGGATTTGCTGGTAACTGCAGATTTACTCCTGTGTTGCAGGAAGCGTCAGTAAAGCCAGATGTTGTCATCCTTGGAGCCGCCACTGTAAGCTGTATAAATAAGTGCTTAGCAGAGCTTGCACATTTCTTGATAAACAAAATAAAGATGTTGGCTGAGTTGTGTCAATCTTAATTGTATCTATTTATGTGCCCACTGCAGTGGTCCATCAAGTTGCACAGCGGCAGCAGCGAGGCCCTGCAGCAGTACAAAGTCAACCTGACAGCCATCGCTGTGCATCTCGAGAGGCTGGCTGACCATGGAGAGGTCTACTGGGTGCTGCAAGGTAAGCAGTTCTTCCACACTCCCAAATCTGGTAGAAAACTCAAGATGGCAGCTTTTTATTGCTCTGTTTACACCCGGCATTTACATGCATCCTGGGCGATCTGATCACAAGTGGATCGCTCAAAGTGCAGTTGTGAAAGCAAAGCTGCCACACTTGTGTAGAGATCTGATTGCTCAAGCCAGATTTGGAGTCGGTCTGCACATTGACCACATCCTTTTAGCAATGTGTTTGCGACCTCATATTCAACGGATGTGGTCTGCATAAGAAGAAGTACCCATTCACCTTCTAAAATTGTTAAAGTTCTTTTTGTCCACGACATCTGAAAAGTACCTTTTATTATAATAAGGCCACAGAGATATATTAAGAAACATCTTGGGAAATTTAGCTTGAGACCCAGTCTGTGTTGCTTTGACTTCTTCCTCTTTAAATTCCCATCAGACTAGGAACAGGAAGTGCATTGCTGCCCCAAGGCAGTTAAAAGCAACAACACACTTGGTCTTTAAAACCAGAAGTGATTTACATGTTAATTTGCATACGAGCGGGGAAGTGAGACGTGATCATGCATCGCACGTGTGGAGATGCATTCTAATTCCAGGTGTGAACGAAAATCCTTAGAGCCGATCTGATCACCCCAGATTCTACTTAACACTAGACTGGCACGCAATAGAGCCCACACCTCTGTCAAGGACCAACAGTCATGGTAGATTCAATCAAGCTGCTCCAAATTTCATATCAGAGATATCAGATCCCTGAATATACCATATTTTGTAAAGATCCATTAGTTGTCCTTGCATAAATTAGTGAAAATGTCAAAAAATACCCACATCTCATCCTTCCACCGAGTTTTAATAAAATCAAGTTCTTGTTTAATCCTACTAACAAACAGACAAAGGGCAATGAAAACATAACATCCTTGCTGGATGTAATAAACAGAGCCTGTAATCATTCATCTTAGTCAGGGTGGTAAAACATTACTGCCTCTTCTCTTCACTACAATGATTCATCTCGTATGTGATTGCCGCATCATTTCAGTGTCTGTTCGTATTTTTTGATAATTTCACACATGTGAATCGCAGACCTTTATGAATATCAACTTCTCGTGTATGCACCTACTCATCTGAACCTTTCTTCACACCATCACACCACTGCCCTGTAGACCCAGTTAATGAGGAGGTGCTGAGTGAGAACAGGAAAATGATCACCAACCAACAGCTGGAGCTGTACAACGAGGCGGCGGCGGACGTGCTCAACAGCAGCAAGCGTAGCGGCAGGTCCCGGGTCAAGCTGTTGGCCGCGTCCCGTCAGGCAGCACTGGAAACCATCGGCCAGTCAGACGACGGCCTGCACCTGCCCGAAAGCACCAGGAATGTGGTAGGCAGGATATCATGTCATAATGTCACGCAGCACGGTTGTTTTTATTGTTAACTTTGAAGGCTGCTCACATCCTCCTCACACCATCCCGTGTAATTCTCCTGTCAGGGGGCCATGGTGCTCATAAACTCCATGTGCAACAAGCTACTGAGGCCAATCGACGGCTCCTGCTGCCAAACGTTACCACCCCCCAACTTCCTGCAGAAAATGGCGGCGTGTTTCTTCCTGGGCTCGGCCCTGGTCTTCCTGGTCCTCCACGTCCTTGGCAACAACCGCCACCGCCGACCTGTGCCCCCTGATGTGGAGAGCCTCGAGGAGAAGAAGCCAGCGACTGCAGCTGTCCCCTTCGGTCCAAAGGCGCCCTTCCACGCTCTCTGCAGGATGGGCCTCATTATGGGCTATTTTTACCTTTGTGACAGAGCAGATGTGTTCATGAAGGAGCAGAAGTTCTACACACACTCCAAGTTCTTCATTCCGCTCATCTATATATTTGTGTTGGGAGTGTTTTACAGCGAGAACAGCAAGGAGGTGAGACAGGAAGTGCTCAGTTTAATTAATGTAATGATGCACAAAGTTTATTTTGAGTTTCTGAATTCAAATCCGGTTCAAATATGTTTCTCTCGCACAGACCAAATTACTCAACCGGGAGCAAACAGAGGAGTGGAAGGGCTGGATGCAGCTCGTCATCCTCATCTATCACATATCTGGTGCCAGCGCTGTGAGTTATAAATATGTCTCCTCCACAAATATGTGGGAGAAAGCTGCTTTGAGGAGGTGTTTATTGATATTTGTGTGTGTTCCAGTTCATTCCAGTGTACATGCACGTGCGGGTGCTGGTGGCAGCGTACCTGTTTCAGACCGGCTATGGACACTTCTCCTTTTTCTGGCTGAAAGGAGACTTTGGACTGTATAGAGTGTGCCAGGTGAGGGTACAGTCAGTCACTCAGTTACACTTTAACCAGGAAATTATGACTCAACCCAGCCCATATGTTTGTACTTCAGGATGACGTACCACCATCTTATTGACGACAAAGCAAATGTAGCTGTTTGTTATCATTTTTACCAAGTGTCTTTATGTAATCCTGTAAATCATTTACCCCACGCCAGGTGCTTTTCCGTCTGAACTTCCTGGTCTTGGTGCTGTGTGTCGTAATGGACAGACCCTATCAGTTCTATTACTTCGTCCCATTGGTCACCTTCTGGTTTGTCATCATCTACGCTACGCTGGGCATGTGGCCCCAGATCCTGCAGAAGAAAGCCAACAGTAGGTGTCATGACTGATTCCAAATAAAGAAACTTTCACTGTATTTGTTTCACTCGCTTGCATCATAGTTCTCGAATATGTGAGTCAATACACACAATTATTCTACACAATAAATGTGATGCTTGTCACAAATGTCATCAGCAGGGTCACTAATGTCGGTCTTGTTTTCTGAACAGGCAGCGGGATATGGCACCTCGGGGTGTTGGCGAAGTTACTGGGCCTCCTGTTGTTCATAAGCTTCTTTGCATTTTCACAGGTGAAACAAAAATATCTTAACCTGATCAGTAAAGACTGTAATCTCACTTTAGTTCTGATTTGGTTAAACTTAAAATAATATTATGCTGCAGGTTTTATATTGATTTTATATGAACAATCCCGTGTGAGAGGCGTTTATGGTGACGTGTCAATATAACTTGTTTACAAAGCACAGTTTGAAAACAAGATTTTCAAATACAAGAATGCTGCATTTGATCATTGTTTTTGCCTAAATTATAAAAAAAATGGATGGATATACATACAAAATCGGAATGGGAACTACATTTAACGTCTGAACTATGCTCTCATGTTTTTGGTTCAGGGTTTCTTCGAGAGCATCTTCTCCATGTGGCCCATCTCCAATTTCTTTGAGCTGAACGGAAGTATCCACGAGTGGTGGTTCAGATGGAAGCTGGACCGATTTGTAAGTCAAACGTTTGAGCATCAACCCGTTCTGTCAAATGCAAGATGACATTAGAAGCTTCTTCAAGTGGCACAAAGTTTTTGGAACTTGTAGAACAGCCTTGTTTGAATGTGTTACTGTTCTTTTGCAGGCTGTGATCCACGGCATGTTATTCGCCTTCATCTATCTGGTGCTGCAGAAGCTTCAGGTGCTGTCCGAGGGAAAAGGAGATGCTCTGTTCCCTGGCAGGATCTCCAACCTGCTTCTCTTCCTCTCTGTCGTCTCCTTCATAGTAAGACTTCTCATCTTATTGTGAAAAAATTTGCCGCTTGCAACAGCAGCTTAGGAGAGGATTGTTACAGACTGAGGGGTTGATACTTGGGTAAATACCACACCTGGAAACTCAACCCCAACTGTCTGCTCTTTGCGTTATAAGAATGTTCTTACTTAAGAGTTTGCTCATCTGTTAGCTATGCAGAATGTAACACAAACTCAGTTTAGTGACCTGATCTATTCATCTCACATGGATAACTACGATCCTGTGCCTCATATGTTGCACTTCCTTGTGTTTGTTTAAACCGAAGATAAAGAACCTGTTACCCAACTGCTCCTCTTCCTCGTTTCTAGACTTACTCAATATGGGCCAGCAGCTGCAACACCAAAACCGAGTGCAATGAGATGCATCCTTACATCTCTGTGGTCCAGGTACAATAATTATCTTTTTTATGGCTCTCTGCCTGTAATAACTGTTGATCCTAATACTTTTGATTGTGTGTGTGTGTGTGTGTGTGTGTGTGTGTGTGTGTGTGTGTGTGTGTGTGTGTGTGTGTGTGTGTGTGTGTGTGTGTGTGTGTGTGTGTGTGTGTGTGTGTGTGTGTGTGTGTGTGTGTATATATAGTGTTTTATATTTGTGATTCTAGATGAGCTTCTAGATGAGCTTTTAGATGCCATGATCCAAACTGCATGACTGAATTTAGAATGTAATAACAAGGGAGTTCCCGGTTTTCTTAAGGCTGAAGATAGCACTGGTATATTTATAGTCGATCCCACTGGGGAACTGGGCTGAATATAAGGTCACCGACTGCATAGTTTAACTTTCTTTCACCCAAACCATGAGATTTGTTTGGGCCCTCTTTTGGGTTGGTCCTGTTTATACGTGACATCAGCATGCATCCTGGATCGTCCAGATAAACTGCCCAAGATGTTTCATTGTCAGAATACATTTCTGTGAACTGGAGGAATTAGATTTTCCCGGGACACATTCACATACAACCCACTGCTGAATATTGCCTGAGTGATTGGATCTCAATGCAGGTTGGGTGCATTTACGCATGTACTTTGAGCTGTTCACCTACAGGGTGGCCGCAGGTCCTTAAACATGATTAAATTGTCTAAAATCAGATTGGGTTGGATTGGATCACAGCCAAAGGTCACTACCAATATTCCTCTCAGCTGCCAGACGATTGGTTTATGCTTTCTAGTAGCCAGCATGCTAGTTTGTTTATGAACATGGGGAAATCCAAGGTTAATGATAAATTGCTTGAGAATGAAGAGCACTTGTGGTGGTTAAAGCCAGTGCGTGGACCTGCTATTGAAGCAAACTGTTCCTTTTAAACTTGGGACAATGGGGATAAAGGCAGTGGAGTCACTTGTGGTGTGTTTTCCATTGCCAGTTTGGTCTTAGATTTCATTTCAAGTGGTCATACAAAGTCTTAAATTGAGCTTGTTAGTCGCTGTAGACACCCTGCATGTTCAGACAGGTACAAAGAGGGCCTCTGTGACTGTATATCACACTAACTTGAGTGTGAATGACTCCTTTTACTTCAGCCCACAACAAATGATAAGAATCAGAACAGAACAGTCTGTCACAATACTTTGACTCTGAATGGTCTCTGTCTTCTGTTGTCCACAGATTCTGGCCTTCATTCTTATCAGGAACATTCCTGGCTACGCCCGATCTATATATAGCTCCTTCTTCGCATGGTTCGGAAAGATCTCCTTGGAGGTAAGATGGACGTTACAATACTTCAGAAACAACTCAGAGTCCTCACCGGCTCTGTGTGTGAGGTTGTGTGGCTCCCTGGAAGTAAACGATTTTAAAAGGAGGAAATGAGCACAAATTTCATGACCCACTATTCATCATGCATTGTTTGTCTCCCCCAGCTGTTCATATGCCAGTATCACATCTGGCTGGCGGCAGACACCAAGGGGATCTTAGTCCTGATTCCGGGGAACCCTTCACTCAACATCATGGTCAGCACCTTCATCTTTGTCTGTGTGGCTCATGAGATTTCCCTCATCACCAACGACCTGGCCCAGGTGGTCATCCCCAAAGACAGCGTGGCCCTGCTGAAGAGGCTGGGGGCCGTGGGGCTCCTCAGTCTGGTTGTGCTGCTGCTTGCCAGGGGCAGCCAGTCCACTCCTAGCCCCTGATGGGACTCCTTTGATGGAGAGGGCTTGGTAACCCGCTAAGCCCTCTGCTGAGACTGAGGTGAGGTACGGATGCAAGCCAGGAGCTGGCCCGGGGCTTGAGGCTACTGGTGGCCGCAGGAGACGGCGTCAGCAGCGGTAGCTCAAAGAACACGTGGGAGATCAGATTCTCACTGCTTGCCGTGTTTGAGCAGAATCTGTACTTTTTTTTTTACTGCTGTGAAAGTCGCACACTGAAGAAAAGAAAAAATGCCCAGAAAAAGGAGGGGACTGCTTCTTTTGAAGGGCAAAATCGCAAGAGAGAAAAAAAGAACAAAAAAAAAAAACGCTCCAAAAGTTTACATTCTCTGCATTCAACAGAAGAGCGGAGGAGGAATTTTTATTTGGAACAAAAACAGGTCCTCTCATTTCAAGACCCTTGTGCTTGCTGTGTGAATTTTTTGCAGCGTCGCTTCTATTCAGCCAAACAAAAAAAACAGGCTTCTTCTGTCACTTAACAGTACTTCCTGTCATTACTTCGATCTGGAAGGGGTCACCAGACACACACTCCGTCCACGTGGCAGTTGCAGCTGAAAGTGTTTTTTTTTTGTTTTTTTTGCTCAGGTGGATCCATAATCCACATATTCAGATATCTACACTTGTAGGATTCAAATGTTCCGTTGGGCTGCATTCACTGATCAGCAGTGCTTTGTACAGTATTTTCCAGTGACTTTTTAAAAAATAGTGTGAGATATCTAAATATGCAATATATGGACCAACAATATGGTTTGCGTGATCAAAAAAACAGTTGAGTAAAAAACAAAAATTGGAGTGAAATTGTGGATTTGTTGGAACCTCCCTCAACATATTTTTGCGATTGTTTTTGTGAGTTACTTTAAAAAAACGTTTGCCTTGTTCTGAAAGGTACTGTGGTCACCTGCTATAGCCCTGAAATTCTATGTGATATGTACAGTATTTAATGATTTAAATTAAGCTTATATTTTATACAATGGTTTTTTTTTTTGGGGCTTTGTTTTATTCTCACGCCCATGACTGCTTGTTTGTGCAGGAAGTATTACATTGATAATTTTCTACTGCCTCAGATACACACCACAGAGATTGAGCCTTTACAGTCCACTCCCCCATCGGTCCTATAAGCAGCTGACTTCAGAGTCTGTGTATATTTGTATGATAGAGTGAGATATTTATTTTCTACAGTCAGGCTTCATCAGTGTTTTTAGTCCTTCATTAAAAACATGCCTCATAGCTCTGTTGTAAAATGCTGGGTTGCACATATTGTACAATAGGGCTAAAAGCTGACTATTCACGCTCCCCTCTGCTGCCACAGCCGGTAAACTCTTTGGTCAGCGAACAAGCGATGTGTTGAGACGGAATGCCTTTCGAACATGCAGCTTTTGCTCAGTGGCTTATACACGCGGAACATCTCCAGATGTACGTGGTCACGTCTGCGATGTAGCCTGGGATCACAATCTTCCGTCACTTCGCACTTTGCATCGGGGCCACATCAACATTTTAAAAAATACAGAACTACTTTGTAATGCACTGACTGAGCTGAGGAGACGTATTACTGTAGGTCAAAGAGAAATCTTGTATATTTCGTCATCTGACAAATGGTCTATGTCGCTGCTTATTTATCTTCACAGACGTTTAGGAGATCGGCCCTTTCATTATAAGGCCTGCGTTCTTCTTCTCATCTCTGAGGGGGAAACGTTTAACAAGGTACCAGTGCAGATACGTCATGTACCCAAACCCATTTTTACTGGAGGAATCTGATGCTTAGCTAAGATGATTTGGCAGAAAAGAAAAGAGAATATTGTAAGACCCAAACTGTCTTGCATACGATTTTAGAGTTGCGTATTATAAAGCCCGACTGATACGGATTTTGGGGTAAAAAAGTTATGATATCGATGCATCGGCTGATACATATATTTAAAATAAACAATATACATTGCCAACGATTTAAAAAGTATCAAATATAAAAATATTTGTATTTTAGCCCTTGTTTTCATATATTTTAAAAATGCAATTCTGCACTGACAGTAACTATAAATACAAAAAAACAGAAATAGAATCAATTATAAAACACTAAACTAAATTGTATACATAAATGCACTTTTCTGCATTGTTTATTCTGTCAAATAAAAAATTCAAATTGCCACATACTGCCAAAAAAACCCAATACGTGTGTGTGAAGGGCTCATATCTGCTAATACGATCGGACAAGTGTTTTTATCGTCGGGCTCTAGATATTTTCATCTACCGTGTTGTAGTTAATGATCCCAGTGTCAAGTCGTTTTCTACACATTTATGTAGCTTCCCTTTATAAAGAAAAAATTGTCTCACAAACTGCAACTTTCAAGGCCGCTCCCACCATCCATCTGATTGTGTACAGGTTGTGTAGTTAGCCAAGCGCCAAGTCAATTTGTAATTTGTTTCACGTCCTTGTATAGATGAGACTGGCATTTCCATGCTGCAATTTCCTTTTTATGTGTAAAGTTTACTGACCTGTTCTCCCGTCTATAACCGATGAACAGCTATATATTTGGTAACTTTTTTCAGGCCTTCATGGATCTCTTTGGTCGTGTAAAAGCAACAACTATTTATACCCCAGTGCAGGGCCTGTTACATGTACATTCTTTTGTGATGTCTTTAAAAAAATGTGAAATATATCCACATTATTTATAAATGCCTTTATTCTGTTGTACATTGTTAATAATTATTTCATATAATGTGCTTTTTTGGCCTCCATGTCATTCAGACGTTACTGTTGTCCTGTTTATTAATGGTTTTTACATCCAGTAAAAACAATTTTGAAATATTTTATTGTCCTCATGTGACACATTACATATAACACATGACATGACCACATGTAAAACGCCCTCTCTTTCCTTTAAGAGGTCCATTGTGCAAAGCAAGTAAAAATACAAACACCGTGGTTTCAACATTTACACATATATCCCAAAATATTTTATAATCTTCATCATTAGCTAAGCTTTTATATTCTCTGTCACACTCTCACTCTTTAAGGTGTAAGTGCATGTGGATGATAAAACTTTGTAAAGACACTTCTGAGGCATGCAGATTGGCACAAGTGTTAGAAAAACACAAATATATAGATATGGAAACTACTGTAGCTCCGACACCGGTGTTTTCTGGTCACAAATTAAGGGCTTCGGCCACCTTTCTCTCCTCAGGAATACCATTTACCTAGAATAGACACAAAGAACCACACATGAAAAATATGATGAGATGTTAGACGTGTTTAGCAGAAGATCTGAAATAACCTCATGGATAAAAATAACTCACAAATCAGCAACATTAAGTGATAAACAGAGCAGCGGTACCCACCTCTAACCTTCGAAACGTTGACATGACATAACTATCTCCTTCGTTAGCAGTGAACAGAGAGAGCAGTGTGGTTAGTTGAGCATGCAGGCCACTACCATGCACACAGGAGGGCGCTAACACACCAACACCAGGGAAAAACGATTAGCTCTCAGTAAGCTGTGTCTAAATGAGTGAAGTCTGGGAATTTGTGTTGATTTTTTATTGTACCTTCGCCAAGGAGGTTATGTTCATAGTCGTGTGTCTGTCTAGATTACAAGACTTAAAGAAATGATTTCCATGAAATTTTGTAGAGGCGGGCTGGGCATAACCCGACCTCAGATTCAGGTGAACATTTAAGTTGTATTTTTTTACATTTTCACCAAATTCCCATGAAAAAAATAATTAGATCTTGATGAAAAGAATCAGGCATATTTAGGGAACTGTCATCTCTGAGTGTGTGTAATTTAACCGAATTTAAAGCGACTGTTGGGCCTTGGCGGAGGTACTGTATGCGCTCTACTCTAGATTTTACAGTGAATGATCTGTACATTGTGCTGACACCTACTTGTGCATACACCTCAACCATGTATCAGCATCTTAATTTATACAATTTTTTAACATCTAAATTGAGCAGTTTCACCACATATCACACATACAGGAACAGTGAGGCAGGCCGTTATATAAAGGCTGGAGGTAGAACTAACCTGATGGCCGCTGCTGTGGTATCGTAATCTGATTCTGCAGGTTCCTGGAATCACAAACAGTGATATTATGGCAAACACACATGAGCCTTTCATATCATGTGAAAACACTTTGTACTTAAACATTTTTCCAGTATCAAGCCCATTAGTAAAAATCATGGGACGGCTTGAAGCTCTTAAGCTGTGGTTGTATTTTTCTAAAGGCCTGACTCGCTCGCTGCAGCTTTAGCACTAAACATGGAACAGTTAGAGACCTGAAAACAAGATTAAACCATAAGGCTGTTGTTTCGACTCATATTTCCCCCTGTTGACGCCTGTAAGCCATACATCTGTGGGCCTGCTAATGAGCCCGAGTGGTCATTATGAGCGTGTGAATTTGTTTTTTCGCGTTTATGTGTAATCCCTGTACTCACGTCTGTGTCTGCATGAGGGGCATGCTGGTGGTCTCGTAGTTGTCGGGGTGGAGGGGCGGCACCACCTCGCCGCTGACCGGGTTGAAGACGGGCAGAGTGGAGAGCGGCCAGGAGATCTCGCGGTTCTTAGACATGCTCCGCAGCTCCTTGGTGGACTTCTGGATGGAGCTGTGGTGAACCAGCTGGATGCTGGGGAGGGCAGAGGCAGTGGAGCTCAGTCAGTGTGAGCGTGTGATGTTGTCGTGTGCGCGCTGGTGTTAATTTGTGTTGTCCCTTTTGCAATGCTTTATCTACAGAGCGATATTAAGACATTTTGTATGAGCCAGCGATTTGTGTCTGCCGCGGTGAGATATGCATGCTCCACAGAAATCACCCGCTGTCACCTATCTCTGTGTCTGACTCATGGTGCGAGATACTTTATGTTCTCAATCTTCAAGGCTCGGGACATTTGAAAAGCAATCACTGCTAACGGCGAGAACTCCTGTCGTCTGTTCATTAGATTTTTGAGCAGCCCACTGGATGAATGGATGTCAACACACAGATGAGCTGATGAATGGTTATGAGGAAGCAGTCAGTGACAACATAGACAACAAAACTGCGAAACCAAAAAGAGAGGAGGAGGAGGAGGGGGGGGCGGAAACAGCCAAAATAAAGAGAAACACATGAGAGGTAAAACACTTACTCTGGTGTTTGCATGTTTCTTTTTTCCCTAGAAACAAAACAAAATGGATGAATTAAATACTAATATTAATAGTTAAAGAGACAGCTACACACACGTGAATGGTATGATGAGTAAAGACTGTGTGGAAATGCTGATGGGGCGTGGAACATTGAGGCAATGAGGGGGCACGTCTCTCCCAGCCTGTAGATGATGGAGAATGATGAAAGGATTTTTAACGGATGGATGAGCATCGATGTCATGCCTTTCGCTTCGAAACATCAAGATGTGCATGACAACATTAACAAAAACCAATGACAGAAATGTATGGGCAACTTAATAATTGTGGCGGGCACAACTGGATGGTGATGACAAGCTGCAGTTCCAATCCAGATTGTTTTTTACTAACTGCCCTGCACTAACCTTTCTGTCTCACTGTCTTTCATGTCACTGCCACTGCTCTCCTCACATGTTTGTCTGGGTGTCTGGTGCAGTAGTTGCATAGAAATGTAAGACCAAGCACACTTACACCCCTTCACGCCGGCAGCACATAGTGTAGCCGAGGATGAAGAAGAGGACTACAGCCACGGCAAAGGGAACGGCCAGCGTGATGAGGAAGTCGTAGAAGTAGTCCCGGTTCTTCAAAGACTCAGAGGGGGGGTTGTACTCCCCAAATTCAGGCAGGATCCCTGTGCCTGGATCAGGACGGGTTATGTATACCGGGACTACTTTGTGGATGTCAACCTGGAGAAATAAGTATGAGCAAGCAAGTGATGTGATTAACCCAAGTACAATTTATTATATTTATCATTAAAGCTGGAATTGGTAATCCTGGAACTCATTTGATCCGAATGAAAAGATCGGCTGCGAGGGCCACAGACATTTCTTTAGAGATGACTTTATTTATTCACTGCTATCAGAACATGAAGATGATTTTATCAATTAAGCTAAAAAAGTGTTTCAGAAACAACTTACCAACGCTACATTTAATGTTACTTAAAAAAACAGAGTTTTTAAACCGTGTTGGTGCGAGAGAATCCTCACCAGAGAAATCTTACACCAGTCGATTTGAAACTGAGCTCTGAACTTCTTGTCGCAGCTGATGACCGGCTCCATCTCCTGACTGCAGCGCAGCTGGTTGTGTGGGCTCTCCACCTCCCGCAGGCACGACGAGAAGGGAACATCAGCTCCAACCATCACGTACACTCTAGGGAGAGGAAGAGGGGAGAGAAGACGGAGCATTCATCTACATGTTTGTGCCGAGGATAGTGATCGTCGGAGCGTTTCCTCTCCACCGAGTGTTCTCCTCGACGCTTTCATCTTCCAAATCGTCAGCATGAATCTTTGATGCATAACTTATGGCAGTTCATGTGGGCTATTCCCCTCTGAACTGAACCAACTGACAGTGTCTATCAGGGCTGACAGCCTCGTGTGTTCATCTAACTCAAAGCGATCTGAGCGTCCCCAAGGCGCCAATTAAATAAAATGTCAAGAGTGGTATGAGTGGGCTGGAAATGTTGGCAAATTGTTTGATTGAGGAAGGTGAAGAGGTCATTGATGAGGGGAATCTTAATGTGAGTTAGGCCTCATGATTTTTGCATTAAATCCCACACATTTTTTTATTTTTATATGAGCAAATGTGGAGGCAAGTAGATCCAAAACTTATATTGGAAAATAAAAACCATTATTTAAAAAAACATCCATCTACAACTACTTGAAATCAAGTCCAGTTCAACCTCACCCCTCTTTGAGGTTATTGATGGGCAGAGGCACGCGGCCGCCACGGTCCAGTGCCGAGGTGATGTTGATGGCGTTGAGTCGCTCGGGCTGCCATATGTTCTTCACAGCTCCGAGGAAGTCCCCCAGCACCTCACTGGCCAGCATTTCCTCCACATTCATGTTTTTGATGTAAAACTCGGCCTGGTAGGGCAGAGGGAACTCTGTGCACAGGAGATGAAAAGGAGGAACTTAGATTAAGGGCTGAAAACATTGAGAAGGAAATGAGGTGGGAGGGAAGAAGCTAAAATGATAGATTAGAGGATTACCGCACTGTAAAGACCAGAACGTGAAATCGCTCGGCTCGTTATGATTGTTCAATTATTTGAGCTAAGAATATTTAATGGCTTTGTAAACTTCACTCAATACTTAGTTTATGGAGGCCAGACAAGTTAAAAACAGGGTCTACAGAGGAAGTCTGCAGGGGTTTTCACAGAGACTGGGGTCTACTGATAATTTCTGTGGGGGTTTGTGTCCACATGCTAGACCTCCGCTCATCTCTCTTCAAGGGAGACATGATGTCTCAGAGGTAAAATGTAACATATTGTATAATGATGAAAGATAAAATGACCAGAACAAAATTTTGCTATTGAATTGGCCCAAACATTTTAAAATGCAGTGCCGTGATTTGCCCTAAAATTCTACGTTTTCTTAACCTTTTAATTTTTGTAGTGTGTCCATAAACCTGAAAAACGTGCGCTGATGCTGTGATGTTCTGCTGACGAAGACATCATTATTTCTTCATTACTGCTGCTTAGTTGACGCTGACTTCACCGGTCTGTCTAGCAGACGCTGGTGTGTCGGCTGGTGTGACTTGGCCTACTTCAGGGGCCAGATGGCACGTGACATCACAGCACAGGGAAAGTGATGTCACATTAGTGCCACAAACATCTGCTGTGCATTCATCCGACTCAGTTCATATTGTGCTGCGTGTACCGTGACTGGTCGACAAGCCAACGCGCAAAACACAGAGATGCACAGATGTGAGGTGAGGTCGCAAAGATGAACAGGAGCGGCTGTGTCCAAATAAATACGAAAAAACCATTACGCTTCAACACAGGACGTTGTTATTGACAGAAGCCACAACATAGACTGATTTATGATGGCTGACCTGAGGTGATACTTCACAAAAGGTCAGTATATTAATTAATGGAGATGTTTTATTTTAGAGGAATAATAAATATATTTGACTGTTGACAAAATATCACCCGAATGCAGTTTTCTTATTTGTAATTGCAGATGTTCAAATTTCTAAACACCATCTGCTTATGTAGATCATGTCACATGATAAAAACTTCTAGTGCAGCAACTAAATGCGCCTAAATATGCTGTTTACAAGGTCAAGAATTGACGTTTAAGCTCAACAAGTTTTCAGATCTAAACAAAAATACGAACACAGTTATACTGTGGCAAATCTCAAGAACCCATTGGTTAATCGACAAATAGACAAATGTATCAATAGATAAATGAACACATGCTACATTATAGCTCTTTTTTGATTACTGCTTGTTGACAGAAGTAATTAAAGACAACATTTTCTCTTCAGTGAAGTTCATTACTTCGAGGGCTGAACGTGCGCCCAGGATTTAATCAGTGAAGTTGCACAGTCTGATCTCTGTTTGCTCTAAGCTCTCCTACTGGCGCCTCTTACCTTCTGTACCCATGATGTTTATGACCAAGTTGTGCCGTGCTGTCTCGAAAGTGCGTCGGTTATAGGCGGTAATCTGCAACACACAAGGATGAAAGTTTAAGCCCAGATCAGTGCAGCTTATATGGCAGCAGCCCCCTGGACAAGTCTGAGCTTGATGCAGGACGCGGGCCCTGTACCCAGCTGAGACACCGTATAGAGGCACACGTGCACCTCTGGGAACGTTAAGCCTTTTGTGAAAATAATTTTTACAGTAGCTTATAGGCAGACAGAGAAAGCACAACACTGTCTTCCGTTTCGCTCACTGATCATTTCACACCCTGCCTTCATTTTCTTCAAACATTTTAGCACAGAAAGCATCCTTAGCACTTAGCATTCCTTATCCTGTCTTGACGTAATCAGCAGAAGCACAATTCACTGCCCTTTGAAAGCGGTCCAGCAGCCACCCACCTCTATGACAGTGGGCCTGCCAACATTGTTTGCAGTGGGCGATCCGTAGAGCACTCCGTCGCTGTGCGGCGTCCTCTGAATGTAACGCAGCCAGCCAGGCCTGTCTGGGTAACCCATCAAGTTGGTGTTGAAAGTGATCGGGTCATTGATGGCATCGCCTGCAGGGAAACAGACTCCATTTATAAAGTCATAATGACCCCTAAAGTTCACATTAACACATATATATTCTAACACTCACACACCGATAGAACATCATTTGGGGTTTACTATCTTGTCCAAGGGCACTTTGATATCGAGGAGCTGGGGATTGAACCATCGTCCTTATCATTAGGGGGCCTGCCTTGCCTCCTGAGTCACAGCAGGGGCAGTATTTTGGGGGGCACCCAGATGTTCCATTCTGGGTCACAACCAATTCAGTAACTTACATTTAGACCCATTAGCTGGATTGTGGAATTTCTGGCATGGGCAGCTCTGCATTTTCTACTGGTGAAATATGACTCACAATGTATTATGGTAATTATAAGAGTAAAATGTCTCAATGACATTTAGCTAATCAAATAGTTAGACAGAAATTTGTATCAATTACTACGACAAAGTCAAACTGGGGCTGTAATGAGGTTGTACCTGATTTGGGATAGGGAGGGAACTCTCCTTTAAAGTACTCTCTTTCCAGAACATGGACGAACAGGACTCCAGCGGATGGGTAGACGTTACGGTCTGCGTGAGCCCTCGACAAGATGGTGACCACTGAAATACAGAATTCAAATAAACAGAGAGAATTAGCTTCTGAGAGAAGAACAATTTCTACTGTGTGTTATTTGTCATTAATGGCCGGCAACCAGCACTAACTATAAAAGAACAGACAGTGGTATTAGAGGTGAAAAGGTTTGAGTCGCAGGTACTCGCTGAACTACTTCACACTTTGAGAATCACGATGATTGATCCGTCTACTTTTGAATTCTTGAGGTAAATAAAAGAGTTTTCATACACAGTCCAGTCACGGTCAGGCAAAGAAGGCAAACACTCATATTATTAGCGAGTGGAAACACTCAAATCTTGTCCACAGGATTACAAGCTGTTAAAACAATGAATCTCATTGGTGTGTGGCTGACATGCTGTGAGTTAGAACAGCAGTAATGAGCGTCATTTAGCCTGTGCTGAGTTGTTTTCACGCCCTCATCTCACTTTGTCTACATTATGCTCTCTTGCTAAGCCCCACTCCGTTTGAAACACAAACACTTAATCTTCATTTGCGAAGGGAGTCGCTTGGAAATCGGCAGCCCCTTGACAAAAGTGGATATACTGTAGAAGAGGGGCTCTCCCTCTTTTTTTTCTGCATCTCTCTCTTTTGCTAATTCACCCTTTTTTGCTCACTTGTGGTTTTTCCGCCTTGGAGCATTTTTGCGCAGCATTTCTCTCTTTTCACTGTTTTTTGACCCTTTTTCCCTCTCTCTACCTCAGTGGGTGGGCACTCCATTTTTATTAACCATGGGAGACTGTGTACAAGGAAGAAGAGGAGGAAGGAGGGAGGGAGACAAACACAATTTGAACTGTTCTCTCCCGCAGAAACACAACTCCAGGCGAAGCTTTAGGAAGAGGAAAGCTTTAAGCCTCTATGTGCATTCCCCTTTCCTTATTTAGACATTTATTTATCTCCCGATTCATCCTCAACCAAACATTTCTACATTATTATAATCAGATCCCTGCATCTGCACTGTAAGCCCTCTCTTTGAACAGAAGCTGATTTCTAAGGAGAATCTCTGCTGAAGAGAGTAATAGAGCAGGATTTACATTTTAATCCAGGACCATGAAAAGAGGAAGTCAGCATGTGATCTATTAGCAGAGTGCACAAAGGAGGTTAAGATTAGGTGACACAGTAAGCTCCAGATTAATAAGTGAGTCCAAATCTACAATGCCAAATTGCCTAACTGCAGTCTAAGTGACACTGAGGAGCTGTTGGAAGTTAAAAACTGTCCCATATGTGTGATAAACTGAGCCACATCTGTGGCCACTAAGAAGAGAGACGCTGGACAAGCCATATGTCCCATGTCCCCAAGGGCCGGCTCACAGCTAGATACAATCAATAGCATTTAACGGCCACTAAATACTCATAGAAATCCGAGATCCACTGCATCTCTCTCCAATGGCAGATTGAGAAGGTTCCACCTGACTAATCCACATGATAGCTTTTCTTGACGCCACCCGTGACATTAGGATCTAGGTTATTCAGAGATCGAGAATAAAACCTCATTCACTTTCTGCACCCCGCTTGGCGCCCTCTGTGATGACTCCAGTCGATCCGTGAATCCCGCTCTGAATGCAGACTCTCAGCTTCTATTAAGCGACCCGTTGGGCCTCATCAATTCTTCACCATGCACTCCCACAGTCCCAGTTCAAGGTCAAGCACCGGCTATTCTTTTCTTCTCAGAGGCCGACTGGATGCGGTGTAAACATTTGTGACACGTCCTCGGAGGAGACAGGCAGGACATACAAGCGAGCCCAGATGGCCTGGTCTTGCCTAATAGGCTGCGGAATAAGAAATGACCTGTGGGATTTGAGATGTGTTTTAGCCTATCAACATTAACGCTTTGATGACAGCAAACAATTAGGCCTGACACACACTTCTGGCCCTCTTCTGTTAGCCAGCCTAGCTAGCAGGTTACTACTAGACTGTGCCCCCCCCCACCCACCATTGATTCCTATAGAGCAGCCAGCATGAGTACAGATCACTGACTAAGCTACGTTGAGGCTCTGCTAATAGCATCAGATCTGATTATATGTGGCGAGCTGATGCCCTGCCAGGCCTTCTCGAGATGATGACCTGCAGCACTCTTAGTGTGCATAATACATCACCAATTAAAGGTTAATACAAAACTATCCGCTGTAAATTCATCTGTCGGCTCCAGCTGTAGGGCAAAAGCTGAGTCAGAGGTGCATTGTGCTGAACACAGTATGAGACTGTTGCGTAATAACTGTGCTCACAAACGTATAAGAGTATAAGTATTATCTATTAAATAGCTGTTGTAAGAGATTTAATTTCTGAAACCAACACAAACATCCATAAATATCACGCTATTTGACTAACAGAGCTTGAAGTGGGGCTGAAATTGCTAACTAGATTTATTGCTTTCCTGCGCCGACCTTGGACTGAGGTCTCAGGAGTGATGTTTTAGAAAAAACACCTTTGGCATCGTGGAGAGAATAAACCACCCTTGTCCCTTTAATGGCTCTAGGTAACTGAGGCCTGTAGCTAGTTGAGGCAGAGTCAGTCGGGGAGGGTTGTTCTTTAGATCTGTTTAACCAGTCTCATATATGCATGTTGTCAGGGTCAGGAGGAATGCATGTGCTTCTTTGGTGTTTGGTGGGGAAACACAGACAACAAGGATTGCTCTTGTTTGGGCCAAAGCTTTGGTTTGCTGCCAGTTGATGGGTCTGAGCCTCGCTCTTGTGAGCACAGACCTGGAAGTGAAAGTAGTTGGTGTCACAACAAGCAGAAGTCGATGACTAAGGAAAAGAGCTGGACACGAAGCAGCCGGGTAAATCTTCTATAAAGGTAATAAAATCACACATTTGTCAATTGAAGAGGTTATGTGTCACCACAATGTTGAATCGCTGCTGTAAAGTGTCAGTAAGTTATGTTAAACAGACTTTTGTTTCATAGTTAATGATTTAGGATAATTTCAAAATCTAGCAAGCGCAAGGTTTAGCCCAGATTTCAGCAAACTGCTATTACAACAAACATAAGTGGGCCAAGTCTGTGAAGCCGCCGACTATTGAAAACAATAATGCCAGTATTAATGGGGAACCAGTTGAGCGTGTCACTGTGTTATGACAGGCGGGAGGGGACAGCAGGTCAACAAATGAAGCGCACCACTGCACACACCCACTCACCGTCTCTGTACAAGGCTGTTCTCTGCTTCAAGCCCATGGATCGCTCCATGCTGGCATTTCTCTCAAGTAACGTGTCGTGTTTCGTGTCATTGGCACATGCAAAGTAAACTATTGGATCAATAAATCAAAAGCATGAGTGGAACAAGTGTGTCTGTCATAGGCATTCTGAACTATACATGAGTGTGTCAGCTTGTTTATCACAGCTAGCTAAAACCGGTGCTGTCTGATAACAGAGCTGACTTAAATCCTACCAGCACAAACTTTAAGAGGAGTGAAATAGAAAGTAGAAACTGACAAAAATGAAATAAAACCTTAAAATCTGAGAAAAATAAAAAATAGATAGGTATGACATAATAGGCAATGGAAATCATAAATGTTTTAATCCTCAATAAAAAATTTTTTGTATGGAATGGAAACACTGCTTCTCCATGTTTTGTTTTGTGGGTGGCATAAGAAACCTGTTACAGGCGTCCTGAGAGGCCTGAATGGTACGTTTACACTTAAAGATGAGATAAGATGAAAATGTATTGATCCTCACACTGGGGAAATTGAATGAATGACGTAGGCAAGAGAATAAAAACGATTTAAAGTATGTAAATTATATACACCTTTCACTGTGGTGGTTTGTATAGAAATGTTATGAAGTAAAGTGCAGTGGCACAGGGTGACGAAACCACCATTATCTTGGTGCTGGGAAAAAAAACAGGATTTATAGTCTGTAAAACTGTGGATTCAAGGACATGTAATAACCAAACTCTTCATGATCATATGATTAATTTCAGGGGCCCTGTGATAAACTGCTTTATTATTATTAGATAACTAATAAAGTTGTTATTTAAAATAGTTTTTGTTCACAAACAATGCACAAGTGTATAAGCTGCTATAACAATTAATATAATAATATAACTCTGATATTGTGTGTTATTGTTGTGTAAATCTATTCCCCAAGTGTAACTAAGCACAAAGTGAGCTGCTAATCTACTAATAAGCCCTTTATAGTATAAATTCTATGTGTCTATATATGTAAACAAAGGCCTGCTCCAGGGGAAATATGCTTTTTCCCCAAAAGGACATTAAAGCTAAAATGAACGACTAGCAAGGCAACATTAACCATTAGCATTCTGTTCTTCTCCATAGATTTAATACACAGCAGAGAGCACCGCGTTTAGCTTGAATGCTAACACACACTCCACCATAATAACGGTGCTGCTGTCAGTGGTTAGCCTTGTTTTCCATGTCTCCTCCTCCTCCTCGGAAAAAATGAGCTAACTGCGGGCTAACGGGCTAGCTAACTAGCATCAGGAAAAACCCAGAGCTAACGAGGGAACGAAAAAAGCCCGTGATTTCCCCCCACGAATCGATACGTACCCGCGGACAGCCACACCGCGACAGCTGCAGCCGACATGGTGCTCATCCCCCTCGTGGATCTCTCATGGAAGTGTGTTGTTTTATATGGTATTTATCTGAATCGCCACCGGGCTCTGACAGACATAGTAATAAGCATCCTGCAGCAGTCCTCCCCTCCGCCTCCCTCCTCCGCTGGACACAGAGACGCCTCTCATTGGCTGAACATCTGGATGGAAAAACATGGCTGTCTCGTAAAACTGAGGCAAAAAAATAAAAAAAATAATAATTATGTGAGATCACGTTCATGAGAGAAAATAGATTTGACTGGGATTTGATTCAGATCAAACTGAAGTAGTGAGCTCATGACCTTGTCTTCAACATGCAGATTTTATTGTCTCTCACATTTAGTCCACTTCACAACAAGATGCTTTTGACACAGGGTGGGTTTTTAATGGCATGTTAATCTAGTCTTTTTTCGAATTTGAATATTAATAATAATATGAATAACTTTACATATTGTATGTTATAGTTTTACTGCACCTTTTAAAACAGCCCTTGACAAAAAGGACAAAGAAAAGCAAGAATACAAGACATCTAAGATAAGACGCAAATGAATACAATGTCATTTCAAATCAAAGACAGGAAATTATACATAGCACAAATCGAAGATGGCCGATAATATGATTTAATAATAATGCCAAGAGAAAGAAACATAAGAGTAAGTAATACCCCACATATTGACTCGTGATGACAGAAAACACACACTCACACACAGGTTTACACAACTATCCTGATTAGGATTTACATTCAATGTGGACCAAACCAAAACTTTTTACCTATAACCTTAACAATGACCAGTTCATACCTCACACTAACCTTAACCTAACCACAATTCACACATGACCCCTAACCTTAACCATCACTGCTTAATACCGTCAACTGAACCTAATTCATCAGGCCATTGAAAGTGCGGAGCAGCTAATATGTCCTTTCTTTCCCAAAATGTCCTCATTCCGTAAGGTCTTGGCTCACAAGGATATAAGTACACACAGAAACAGACTTACAAACACACAATCACACACACACACACTGGGACATGACCTCCTGAGCCCAGCTGTAAGAGGACACAGACGTGTTTAAGAAGTGTGCTCCAATCTGCTCACACCCCCTGCAGAGACAGTGGCAGCAGACAGATGGTCGTGTTTTTTGGCCCCTTGGCTCCCACTCAGGCCTGCTAAAGGGCAGCTGGACTTTTAATGATTCACCCCTCACACTGATGTCACCCACCGCTAAGAGAGCACTCCTGCTCCTGCAGAAAAAGCATCCTAACTCTCACTATGATGAGCCGACAGTGGTCGCCAATTGGCTCTGGTTTGAGTGAATTTGTGTTTGATTCATTTCCTCCTCCGTGGTGATAAACACGATGCCATTCATCCTCTGCGCTCTACAGTGCGTGGCTGTTCTGTTCTCACACCCTCCCTCCTTCCCCTCAAGATTATTTTTAGGGTTGCTTAGCAACATCTTCACAGAGTCAGTATTTGGACCAGGTATCAATGCATCACAACAGTCACTAAAAGACCTATGCATGCACTAAGATGCAGGAAAATACAACATTTCTCTCTTGACAGGTGGGTAAGGTTAAAGCCAAATCAGTCAGTTTCATATTGATTTGAATTGATTTCACTCCAGTTCTGTTTCAGCGTTGTCGACACTAAGTTTTTGTTTACACTGTGCTGAATTTGCTTGTTTTTAATAGTGAATTGAGATGATGAAAGTCTCCTGTCTCCTACTTATTTCCTGCATCCACTCCCGGTTCTCTTAAGGGCTGTTAATGCATGTGAGGGTAAAACTTGTCACTGCTTATTTCAGTGCACCTGCAGTCCAGCACTGAAAAATCTAATTGACTTTGAGTACTGAATATGGCAACACGGCAAACCAAACCAACTGTGTGGAGCAAATAGTCAAACCATTGCTTTAAGTGGGTTCAGCATGAAATTAAATTATTACATAATCGTGTAAATTGCACAAATGCACAAATTCATAAATAACATTAATATAAGAGAAGCGCACAAATACAATTCAAGCGTAAAGAGGATTTTATATGCTCGATCTGATGAATCACATCTACTCTTTAAATGAATTATGATAAAACTTCCAACTTGATTCACACTTGCAACCTCTGCTTACGAAATAAATACGCAAGCAACGCTGCCGTGTATTATAACACGCCAGAACCAATTATACAACTCAGTCATCTTTGTTTAAATAATCACACATTCAGATGCTGACAAAGCTTCCTTTCTAGTGCTTCATCACATGGATTAAGTCCCGTGTTTTAGACGGTGTGTCTGTTGACTCCTGCGTGACCCAGGCAGCTTGAGTTTTTACGCTGTGATCTGCTTCATCATAACACGTTTGAAATATTAATGCACGGAGATTCATTTGGGAAAGAGACGGCAAATTTCAGAGTTTGTTTCATACTACTCTCATAATATGTATTTAATCAAGCAAGGCAAAAAAAAAAGGAGCTGTGTAAAAGTAAACATCCCAGAAGATGCTTTTGGGCACAGGAAAGATGACAAAAATATGAGAATAGACCAAGACACTCTCGCAGTGGAGAAATGAAAAGGCCTCTATTAGTGTGACTAATGCTTGGCCAGTATAAAGGCAATGCACTTACATGTTGCAGCAGTCTGGTCTTCATCAGGGCGACTAACCTGAAGTACAGGAAGAATATAGGCCTGTGAGATATCAGGGAGTGACGTCATAGGCTTATTATCACAATAGACAGACGTCCACAGAGGGACAGGGTGTCATAATGCCATCAGGACTTTTAATGACAAATACCCGATGACTAATCATTTCAGGCTGGTCATGTGAGCACCAATTCTTTGAAGGTTATGGCTTGCGAGGTAGTCCCTTGTTCTTGGGACACAACATGAGAAACTTTTGGGATTTTCTGCCTTCAGGCCATGGTATATCCAGGTCTAAATAAAGAAATCAATTATTCCCCCTACTATAACTAGGTTTGTTTTATAACTTGAATCATGAAGTGAAGTGTTCATGTGTTCTAGTCTTTGATGTTTATATTTTCTGTGCAGGCTCATTTGTTGTTGTTTTTTTCTACTGTCTAATTGTGGCTATTTTCGTCCGGCTCGAGTCACCTGCTCTGTCTATGGTGATGATGAACCTATGGGCCACTTCCTGATATCTCAGGTCTATCCTTGGTGGATGTATGCTATTCTAATTCATCTTTGCTATACAGTAGCCACACTTTAATTTTTCCACAGCAAGAGTGCCTTGGTTTATTTTCTTTTTTTATGTATTTAATCGTGTTGGGTTTGTAAGCCAACTTTATTAGCTATCATATTATTGCACTCTCCTTAAACAACTAAGTTAATGTGCAGCTGCTGCTACATATAGACTTATGTGATGGAGTAAGATAAGATAAGATAAGATAAGACTTTATTAATCACAAAGGAAATTCTTGTGCCAGCTTGCTATAGATTACTGTACAGTACAATACATAGTAGAAAATAATACAGTGAATAAAAACAATAAGGAATTAAATGTAAAATTTGTAACTCTAACCAGTGCATGAAAGTAAAAAAACAATTTTAAACTCTCTTAATTATGCAATATTCACTGTGCTATATTCACTCTGTCTGTGCAATACAATGGTTCATGTACAATCCATTCACTGTACATATTCTCACACTGCACATATTTTTCATGTTTTTACACTATATAATATATTCCATTCATATTTTTCTATATGTTTTTATATTCCTTACATTATTATTATCCTTACACTCAGGTATTGCATGTTACTTAATACTTACTGATGCCTATTTGTGACTCTTGCTGCTGTAATATTGCAAATTCCCCCCATTGTGGGACTTATAAAAGATTATCTTATCTTATCTTAAATGAGAGTAAGCTAAGCATACAATAAGTATGTTACATTAGACAGAGAAGCTAATACTAAACTAAGTAGAAATGAAATGATAAAGGTTAAAGATGTATTGATTTAATCTAGTCTGCTCTCAATATAAACTCCTCAAGCCCACCTGGTGGTCCTCACACCTCAGTTTGGCTGAACACCTAACCTGCTGAACATCCATCCACACAGCCAGGGTGACCTTTGACCCTCCAGCACCACACCCAGACCCGGGTGATGGACAGTGAGGTTGTGTACAGTGTGTGTGTGTGTGTGTGTGTGTGTGTGTGTGCTGGTATGCGTGCCCACACTGCAGCTCGCTGACGCCCCCCCCTCCGCTCGGCTCCGCGCAGCAGCTTATCGGACCAAACCATTGCCGCAGTCCAGGTCCTAACACCTGTCACATGAGCCTTTACATTTAGAGAAACCGGCGGCCACCGCAGCGTCCGAGCGCGTTTACCCCCCCGCACCGCACTCGCACACCGGACGCCGCCGGGTTTGCAGCCTCTGCCGGGGCGCAGCTTCCACCGAGGCGATCCGCTGAACTGCACCGACACCCCCATTGTGCGGCTGGCAGCATCACCCGCTGCCTTGCAATGGCGCTGTAGCGGCTCCGGTTGTGTCCAAGCGCTCCCGAAGCGGCGACTCCGTCCCCGGACTGTTTACCCGCGTGGGAGAGGGATGTTATCGTTCGGTAGAGGGGCCGTTGTTGTTTGTGCAGAGAGCATCCTCGCTCCCCTCCCGCTCGACACCGTGGATTACTGTTTATTTACATCGCGGAGCCGGAGCCATGGATGTAAGTCTGACTCTTTTGTTTTTTTTGCAACATTGAGGCAACATCGCTGTGTGTGTGTGTGTGGGGTTAACTCCGCCTTTTTCGCCAATCACCGATAAATCAATCAATCAATCAATCAATCATTTCCATTGATACTTTTGGTGGAAATGTGCACAAGGGGGACACATGTGGATGAATACGAGTTAGACAGCGTCGCGGGGGCTGGAGCCGAGCTGTCATGTTGTGTGCGGTGAGGCTGACGGCTCTGTCTGATCCCACTGACACAATGTTCAAACCC
Organism: Hippoglossus stenolepis; assembly: GCF_022539355.2. Classification (NCBI taxonomy): domain Eukaryota; kingdom Metazoa; phylum Chordata; class Actinopteri; order Pleuronectiformes; family Pleuronectidae; genus Hippoglossus; species Hippoglossus stenolepis. Next base: position 12,753,416 of record NC_061499.1, read on the forward strand.
CCGAATTCATCTTTCACCTCTAACTTTACTCTGCACTCAGCGATATCCTCTGAGGCTGCACCAGTCCAAACAGATGATGTGGGTTTTTTTTTTTGTTGCACTAAGGCCATCGAGAGTCCAGCGTGGTGAATAATGAATTCTGAGCCAGGACATTTCAGGTTTCAGCCTCTGCTGCTGCTGCTGCTGCTGTATCCACACCACCCATGCGGAGGGTTTCAGCACAACTTGATGAATTCTCAGTGTCCCAGATGAATGTTTTATCCTTTTTTTCCTTCGCTTTATTGTGTCACATTTCATTTCCCTCTTTGTGAAGTGCATTTCCAAACAGTATTAAACATTAATGTCAGAAGGTATGGAATATTTAACTCCTACACCAGCCTGCAGCCCCGCTCTCTCCCTGTATTGTTGCAATGGTGGTCAGAGGGCAGAGGCACATAGTCTCATCATTTAATCCTCAAGTCTTTCAGTTAATGAAATGCTGCATCTTTTGGTGCATTTAACCACAGTATGTATGTGCAGTGAAGGTTGAAACCAGCATGCATTGCTTTGTCTCAGCACTGACATTTAAAAGTGACCACCATAATGTCAGTAGATGGTTTATAAGGCTGCGGGATGTGGCGCCGTTCACTATAGAAAAAGGAGAGATGGGGGTGAAGTGGGGAAAGGGAAGAAAACATCTACAGTACAACACAGTGAACACAGAGATCACATCTTTACACTAATGTGTACAGCGAGCATTGATGTGAGAAGGTAAACAGCGCAGCCCTGCTGAATAGACAACATCCCCAGAGAGCTTTTAGAGTCCAATAAGCTTTCATAACTTGTTCTCCTGCTCTTATGTCACTGAGCAGCATCTGTTATCAATTTGACCCCCATGTTTTTTTTGAATAGTTCTTTTGAACTCACATAACCATGCCGTGTTACAAAATGCTTCTATCTTAACAACATCTTTTCTTTATCGTTGCAGGTGTGAATTGGCCTAAAGGAAGTCGGATCTTGTCAGATTAAGCAGCGCTGCAGTAGGTCAAACTAAACCCCTCACTCCTATGTTCTAATGAGGCCACGGCAATGCTGACATCTCCTCGGAATCCAAAGACCTCATCATGCTGAAGACGGAGGCCTCGGGGGAGAGGACCTCCCTCCGGAGTGCCTCCCCCCACCGTAATGCCTACCGAACAGAGTTTCAGGCACTCAAGAAGGCCTTTGACCAGCCACGGATTGATGGAGCCTCAAGGCCCAAAGACCTCGAAAGGGTGAAACAACCAAGGGGTCGCCAATATGGCTCCCATGTCAGCCGCATCAAGGACATGTTCATGCAGATGGGCACAGAAAATATAGAAGTGAAGACAAGGGGTCGAGAGGATTCTTCACCACAAAAGATGGTCAAGCCCACCAACTTCATCAACAAGGCTGACGGATCTGTGATAAAACTCCAGCATTCCCAATCGACTGAACGGGTTGGAAGTGTTGGAGCAAGGTTCTCAGAAACCAGGAAGCTGTTTGAGCAGCAGTCCCGTGACCAGTCTCAATCACCAGTCTTTCCCTACGGACGTGATAAAAGAGGGTCCCATGAGAATCTTGATGATTGGCGAGGGCCAAGGTCCAACCGAGGCAGTACAGACTCTTTGGACTCACTTTGCTCCAGAGCAGAGGCATCGTCACCGACTGTCAGTCAACTCAGTGCTGTTTTTGAACATGCTGACCACCACAATCAGGGTGTGGCCTACAAAGGAGTCAGCAGACGAGCCCTCTACTCACCAGATGGATTCCAACGCCATGGAGGAGATCTCAGTGAGGATGATTCACGACAGTCTCCTGTTCGAGGAAACTATCGGAGCAGGACAGGGGGAAAGTTTCCCACATCGTTGTCCTCTGAGGACCTCCTCAGTCCCAGTCCTGAAGTGGAGACAGCGGAGCTGAAACCTGTTCCCAAAGAGGAGGAGTCTCAAGACAAAGCAGACAAGGTTGCAAGTACAGGTGGAGATAAACAGCGCCTTTCTGGGGCCACCACCAATGGAAGTCAAGTCAATGGTTCCTGTGAGGAAGAAGAGAAACCATCAGAAACAAGAAAACATACCGAGGATGTAGGGGTGTCCAAGGCTTCAAAACACGATGATCTTCAAAAAGATGATGCTGTGATTACTAACCAACCAGCCACTCCAGAGCCCCTGCCAAGAGCTGAAAGACAGGAGGATGGAGATGGGTCAATAGAAGACAAGCCCCCTGAATCTCCCAATGATCAAGTGGAAGAAACAGATGAGGAATACACTGGGACCGAGCGGGTGGTTTTTAATGCAGACGGGGACGCTTGTTACCAGGGATGGGGTGAAAGCTGTACGGATCCTGAGGATGACCTCTATGGAGACGACGAGGATATTGTCTACGACCCGGGCTCTGACCTGACAGAGATTGCTGGTCTGCCAGAGGAGAACAAAGAGGACATCCCTCCAAAGAGAAAGATTTGCTTCAGCACTGCTTCCATCATAGTAAGTCGAGTGATGCACAAAACTGTTGTGGAAGCCTAAACTGTGTAGACACACGGAACACAATCCAACATAAAAGCCTTTGTGCAGCTCTTATCAGAAGTAGGTTAAAACAACAGAGAGCTAATATTGTATTCAGACCTTCCTTTTTATTGGCTCATATTTATAGTTACCATGGAACAACTTGTGGTTAGCTTCCACATGTGTTTATGAGGTTATATGATTATGATAAAAGGATCTTACATCAGTAATCTTTATTGTCTTAAGACCTTTGTTCTGTGCTTATTTAACTGGTCCGTCCTTTTAATGTGTTCTGCCATACGGTAGATAAACGATCATACATTGTAGCTCTTGCTCTCTGATGCTCTGAAGTGGTTGTAGCTATTTTCTGTGATGCAGAGCCCGAGGGTCAAAGCTTTGCCCTCTGGGAAACTGACATGTTCACGGGCAGAACATCTGTGCATGTGTTAGTCATGCTGGTGCTGCACCCACACAGTTTTCACACAAGATACTGTGTTTGTTTTTCTCAAGCAGTCGCCTCACCGTATCTCTTAGATCAGGAAGCCATTTATTGAACTGTTTGATGAGGATGAGCTGTACGTTGCAGTGGCAGAGTCTATATGAATCTGAATGTACTGTATAAACAGTGTTTGTGTTTCGTAACCTTGCTATGGCCCCTATGCTCATGATAACTGCAGATGTTTAGCTACAGTTTACGTGTATTTTACCATTCGTCGTACGGGGGTTTTCACAAAGGTCACTGTTTCTGGTTATAATACCTAGTTCCCTTAAGTTCATTTCCCTGATAGCAAGTCAATCTTCTTTATTTTTTCAACCAGAAATAGCTCTAACCCTTATTCCTCAAATGCCTCGGAGTAGTTTCATACTGTTTTCAGTGCAGAGTTGGACACAAAGCAGCCAGTGTTGTTTGTGGATTGGGAAGATGGATTTGGGAAATATTTTTCAGCCATTATCCTTAAGCATGTGGAATCAGTAAGCCTAATGTTTGTAGTAGTAAGCAACATGATCTAGTTTGCTGTATTCCTTTTTTAAATCCTTTTTGTTTAATTTGACAGTGGAATCAATATTCTATTTCTGCGATTATAGCCTGTTGACGCACAATCTGTCGGAGTATATGTACACATAAGATCAGAGTACAGTTGGGATTTGGAGATTAAGTTGTATGTATGCAGGATTTGGAAGCAACACAAACATTCCTCAGGTTGAGGATCAATCCTCTTAACATGCTTTAACAAACCAGAACAATTAGCCCAGTTATTCTGAGGAGAAAACGCGATGTCGGCTTCACTAATTACCCTGCACTGTCTCAGCAGTGTGTGTCCTTCTGCTTCTTTCTCTTTTCCTCCCTCACTGGGACTCACCTCACATGCTCTCAAACGCAAGAACACACCTACGTGCAAGGATTTGTGAATTTCAAAATAAAATGTTAAAACTTTGATCAGCATGTTCTAGCATAAGTTAAATATAACAATCAATTGTAATACATTTAAAACATATTTACGAATCATAGTTTTGGTCACATTGTGAAAAATATCAAATTCAACTTTTTCTAAACTCTGAATCTGAGTGCTTGTTCGAACTTGTTGTCCCATTTAGGGTTGAATAGGCAACGAGTATGCTGCTCTGTTGTCTGTCGTTTCAAGGCTTCTGTTTTCTATGAAAAGGGCCGACGCTCGTTCATCATATGGAGAATTCTAAATGAGCACTGCCCCCGTCCCTTTACCCAGACGCACACGCACAATTAGACATGCACCCCTCCCACTTCATCACACGCCCCCCTCCTCTCAGTGCATGAGGAACAAACAGGGTTCTGTCTTTTGTTCGTCTATATTGTGAAAGAGACAAAGCTATTTTCTCAGCCCTCGGCCCCGCACGGGTCCAGCTTGACCCCTGTGGGAGGAGACTGCAGAGATGGCCTTGATAACCAAAAAAAAACGGCCATTTTCTAATCTAATACTTAATGTTCACTCCTCTTCATGCAATATTTCTTAGTCCTGCCCCATAAAGCGGATAAACCAATTCAACATCCCAGCTTTGAAGGCTTATTTCATTTAGAAATCATCATGGCACAGGGAGAAAATGATACACAACCAGCTTTGGGCAACATTTTGTAAACATGCACGCTGATGTAAGCTTTGAAAGAGTTACAGTTCCAAAGAAACATATATTTGTTTTGATGTTGCGGCGGTGTTGAGTTTAGAAATAGCCTTTTTACCAACGCTTGCAGTTGATGGAACTTTCAGTTTGTCTGGTGGTCCAATTCTTTGGTCCAGAATGAAATATCTCAACATATATTTGCTGGACTTGCATGAAATTGTTACAGGCATTCAGTGTCCCCAGAGGATTGATCTTGCAGACTTGTGATCACCTGGCTTTTCATAGTGCCACCATTGGGTTGGCAGTTTTGGCTTTAAGGGAATTATCTTCATAGCTATATAGATTCCTAGGGGATGGATGTAAATCTGTCACTATAGGTCAGAGTTCTAATACTATACTATATACTATACTGTGAAATATCTCAAAATGTAATAAAATGGACTGGCACAAATTCTTTTACCAACATCCAAAGTTCCCAGTTGATGAGTTTAGCGATTCTCCATCTTTCCTTTAGCGCTATACCACGAGGTTCACTCTCAGCAATTATTGAATATATTTCTAATAAATTATGGCTTATATATTTATGTTTTCCTGTCAAATTGTGTCATTTGTCAACCTAATGTTAAACTGATGACAATTTCATCAGCCTTAGCTGTACGTTCCGGTTAGTGCTAGCAAATATTAGCATGCTAACACACTAAACTAAGATCCTGCCATAGCAACAACAAACCAGCTAAACATCAACATATCAGCATTGTCATTGCAAGCATATTATAACATGGTGGCATTAGCATTTGGGTCAACGCTTTTCTGTGTCGTAGTACAGAGCCACAAGCTTAGTTTTACAACACACAGCAAGTTTCTTTTTGTTTTTTATTATTCATTACTTCCGCATCCTTTCACTCAACTGCACCATCCAAACTGACCCAGTGAGAATATGTGACGGCTGCGAGCGTCCATAGGCAAAGACAGCCTCCCTGCCCGAAGGCACTGACCTACAGAACAGAATCAGATCTACTGTAAGTTCATTCAAGCAACTGGTTTTATCCCTGATGTTACTACCCCTAGTCTGGTTGTCCAGTTTGTGACGTACAGTAGCGTGCAGTGGCAGCATGGAAGTAGATTCAGTCCTCTATCGTACTTTTGATGCATGTTCTGTGCAGCTGATATAACTTTTAGAATGCAATGTTTAATCTGAAGGCATCACAGGCATCACATCTCAGTTCGCTCAGGTTTTTGAAAATGTCTACCTTGATCGCACACTGATCCCAAATCCTTTGCACCATCTCTCACTTGTTGCCGATTTCTCTCCACGGGATGTGTTTTCTCTTTCTCTTTGCCGAGCCGCACCCCAGGAGTTTGACAGCAAGAGTCTTTTCCCTCTGCATGCAGTCTGCTGTGTCAGTCTCCCCTTGTTTTCCTCTGCGGCTCCCTCTACGTGGATGGCATTTACATCGTCCGTTTTATGATACGTTTTTGTGCCTGCGGAGCAAGTGTGTTTTCATCAGTCAGGCCACTGCGATATCTTAATGGAATTAAGCAGATGTGATGAGTGGAGTGCCGGTTAAACGGCCACCGAAGTGGCTGTGTAATCAGCCCCTCCACTCTGCATGCTGTCTGTTATTCTGGATCAAAGTGACTGGCGTTTTGTCCATTAGATTTAGCCGCTGCACTGTTAGTGGAACGCTGAATAGCATGGATCTGAGCTCCCAGCCATAATCAATATGATAGATGTGTGTTGCTTCCCTTTTCTGTGGCAATGGTTTTATAGCTGCAAGATTCTGGTCAGAAAAATGTATTGGCTGTTTTTTGCCTATTCTGCATCATACAAAGAAATAGTTGTGTTCATTCTTTTTACACAAATGTGGTATAAACATTTCTTGATGAATGTAGATTCAGATTGAACTCCCTGTATTTCAAAACAGAACACGGTGATATGAGGTCACTGACTTATTTTTCCTCTGAGTGATACTTTCATGCTTGCAGACATTTTGGCTGCAAAAAACAATCTTCTCGCATTTTCCATCTCTCTATGCCGGTTTGCATCTCACGCTGCACTACATCAAACCAATTCAGAGACTCATCTTGTACTTTGCTGGAGCATGAACTAACATAAAGACTAAAACCCTGATGCTTGCAAACAGAGACACTTCCAATTTACACTATCCTGGCGCCAGTCCTCAGACTCGCCAGGCATTAAGAGACGGTTATTTCTCTTAAGATTTGGGAGTTCATTTGCCTGCCCTTAATACAGTGCATGAAAGCAGAGGCGCTCTCTGGTCTCTCCTGATTACTGTGCACGACAGTCAACATCTGTGTGATTCCATCGTCCTTATCTGGGGTATCACCTAATACACTATTTTGCCTCACAAGCTGAAATTAGATGGCCTCAAGCCAGGAACCGTCTGACCATATTTTCCGATGGAACGGATTAGTCTACTTTAGGGCAGTCTGTCTTTTTCACTGATGATACATGTGCTATAGCGTTTCTGGAATTCTGGAACCAACACTGACATGGATTTGGTCAATGTCATTTGTAAGTAGTATTTAGGTCTGTAGCACCATTGCTAGAGCTTATGAACAGATATATCCTCTTCTATATGAAAAGAAAATCTCCCTCCACATGATCTTTGTTTTGCAAAATATATCCGTCCTGACGAGAACACAGAAACGAAAACAGTGTTGCAGTTGGTTTCCAATCATTCTCAATGGATGATCCCGTTCATAAATGACATTCAGCCATATTACCTGTGCTGCATAACTCTCTGTTTGTGTACATATTCCATTTGCTACATTGTCATTAATAATCCTTCTTCTTTGTGCCCTACATTCCTGTGTTTTCCCTCTGTGAGCAGAGTGAAGGTGGCTGTCAACCTCTTAGCTATGAAATCTCTCTATCTGGACATAATGGGGGGAACAGGATTTTGTGGGAGAGAGTTGCAACATCCTGCAACAGCAGCTCTGTGCATAACCGCTGAGAGTAAGACCAGCAGAAGCAGCGGCTGAGCGCAGTCAGAATGATTCGTGGGGTATTTCGGTTAAGCTTCTTTTTGGGGAGGCTAAACCGAAAATACTGTAGATTCCTTACAAATCATCTAGTGCTGTAGAAAAATGTGTTATGACTCAACATATTATTATGTAGATATTTGAGTGAAAAGCATAAACCGTTCAGCACTATTCTTTAGTATCATAAGAAAAATTAAACCAAATCTATCCAATAAAATTTCACGTTTTTGTGTGTCCAGCTATGAAATGAAATAAATGTAAATGTTCCTCACCCTAAGGATTTTTCCATCCTCTGGTACCTCTGACAGGCACAACTACTTCAAACTGGGCATGTGCGTATTTGTATTAGTCACTCCATTACTAATGCAGTGGTGTTTTTGTTTGCTTGTTTCGGTGCCACCTGATCCTCCCTGGGGAGATGCATTTTTAATGATCCAGGAAAGGCGAGACGTTCCTTGTGGTTTTTGAGGCTGCTCAGTTAGCACACAGGACTGGGCCGTGTCATGAATCATCAAGTTTTGGTTCCCTGCTAATGATATCATCTGTGCGCTGGCATTTTTTTATTGTAGTAGAATAAAAAAAACGGGACAGAACAAAGTCCCTGTGACACAATGTCCTCAGTGTTTGCTCAGCCAGTGCTGAAGAAAGCTCGGAGCGCTGCACTGTCACCATGTCCTGGTTTACTGTGAGTCAGGAACATGATTAAGATGAACTGTCTGAATATAAACGTAATCAGATCCAAAAAAAACAAACCTTCTGCTTTTTGTCGTGTGTATAGGAATCTGTGTCCGACTCACTGCATAATAACCACTGTGTGTGATCTGGAGACACACAGTGGTTATTATGCTGTGCAGAAATATGGTCCCACACTCTGCCTCGTCATTGTCGCAGCCTAATGAATTACGTAGCAGAGCAAGTGGGCATTAGAGCATCAGCACGGTAACAGGCAACATGTTGTTGTGTTGCTCGGGAGCCCGGCCTCCCACTCGCTGTATATGACAGAGGCATAACATAAAGCAGGCCATTGTCTGCAGTCATTCAGTTGCAGTTGTTTACTACTCTCCGCCGCTCCGTTTAAAGCTCCCGCTACACACACACACACACACACACACACACACACACACACACACACACACACACACACACTACACACACACACACACACACACCCACACACACACACACACACACACACACACACACACACACTCACATTCTCCATTCTCTTTCTGTGTATTTGGCCAATGATTTGGTTTGGTGGTGGGAGCCATGGCATCCAGTGCCACAAACGGTGGACTGAAATGCATTTTTGATTGGGAGAAAAAAAACCTGCCAGATATAAAATGCTGAATTCAGTTTCTTTACTTGTAATAACAACAGACAACACCTCCCTTGTTTGGTCCATACCTTCTGTCTTTGGGTTTAGTTTGAACCAACAAAGCAGGTGCGAAAGGATCCTTGGACCAACAGACCGAAACGTAGTCCTGACCAAAAGAGGTGGTCTTGGTCCGGATCAAACAAACCATTCGTTTGCATTGTGACATTTTTTTTCTGGAATTGGAAATTACAGAAAGAGACAATATTAAACAACAGAAGAAGAAATGCATGTGGTAGTAGCTCACAAAGACTACTTATTTCAAATGCACTTTATAACATGCTGACATCTACTAGCCAATTAATGTCAAATAGGTAGATCCAGCACTGTCACGGTGGCCGAGAGGTTAAGGCGTTGGACTCGAAATCCAATGGGGTTTCCCCGCACAGGTTCGAAACCTGTTCGTTATGTCATTTTACACTATTTCCCCCTGGGATCAATAAAGTATTTCTAATATAAGCTGTGAAAGCTTTGTCTCAGGGCTCGATTTCCTCATGGTTGAACTTATTTGTAAGTCGTTTGGATAAAAGCGTCAGCTAAATGAAATGAAATGTAATGTAATGTAATGTAGAACCAAAACTGACTGGATCAAATGTAAACTAACCAAGACACGAACCTTGTTTTGGACGATGGTCCGATCAGATTTACATTTCAAAGAAAATATCTTGGCAGAGTTTATCTTTCAAGGACGTCATCGTGTATGAACAGAGTGTGTGTCCGCTCTGTTTTCAGAAGCTCCATCTGGAGTTTGAAACGAAAATGCTGACTTGTAAGACCGTCATGTCAAAAGTCAGTGTCACTTCCTCAGACGAGGGGCGATGGTGCTGTACGTCAAGACGACAGAATGACGAACTGACTGACTGTTTAAATCCTGTACGTTCTCACTCCTCCTTATTTAGAGCCACGTACTGAATGTTACTGTCTGTGTCTCTCTTTTCTCACTCCGTCCTCTCTCCATCTCCTTCGTCACCTTCTTATCCGTCAATCTCGCTATGTTCTTGCCAGACATTAATTCATGTCCATCATCAGCAAGTGTCTCATCCCCTTCAGCGTCCAGACACTTTCCTCAGCACCTGTCAGCTCTCCGGCGTGTGTGGGTGGGTGACTACAGGTACAGCTAATGGAGCGGAAATGTGCTGAGCTATCACAGCAGAGCAAACTATGTTTCTCTGGGTCTGTGTGTGTGTGTGTGTGTGTGTGGGTTTGTGTACCAGGCTGTAGCTTATCCACTGCAGGGTTGGCTGGGCTCGTGCCACAGCAGCAGGAACATTTCTTCTGGGTCTCTCCTCTTGCCCTGGGCAGCATCAACTGTCTGGAATAACGTAAGCCAGGCGACGGCACTAGCACCGGCACGCCAAAGGCCCAGTTTAATACCATCAGAGGCGTTTGGCCAGGCATGGGCGCCGTGTTGCGACATCTCAGGCAAGAGCTCAAACAAGCCTGGAGCAAATTACTCCTGGCCTCGCCCGCTCCTTAGATTTGCTGCAGCTTTGTCTTTCTCAGCTTTTTTTTTTATCTCATTTTATTTTCTTTATTTCTCTCTTATTGCCTGTTTCACTCTTCAATGGCCTCAGTGTCTGCTGCTGCTCGAACCCATGAATCATATGAGTCATTCTGTTTCTCTCTCTCTCGCTCAGTTAATATTGCCTCCCAGCCTCTGGTAACTGGATTTTTAGTTACTTCCCTTCAGTTTTCCCATCATCTCAAAGGCCACATCTCTCCTCCTGTCCCCCCCGTCTGTCCTCCTCGTTGTCTCAGTCCACATTTTCCCTCACTCCATTCAATGGGCCCTCCTCAAGTACATTTTTTCCACTTTCACCTTTTTTCTTCCTCTGCATAATCCCTGTGTTCTGTTATCTTCCCCTTCCTTTCTCCTCCCCTGTAGCTTAGCAGGCCCTCGCCTAATCCTTGCTTGCCTGTTCCAAAGGGGGACCATCAGGCTGAGCCAACAGGTTTCCAGACAGAAAGACGAACATGATGCCGCTGAAGGGGTGTCATACGGGAGCAGAGCCAGTGGGGTGACTCTTGATTCAGCACAGCAGTTTGCCATGCAGGCATGCTTAAATCTGCAGGGTGGAACCTGCGGTGAACTTTCGATTGCCTTGGCAGTGGCACTCATACAAAGACTACTTTCATGCAAACTCCCATTGCCAACACTTAAATACCTGTTGTGTGTTTTCAGTATACACACTCACACACCTGGGTACAAACACGGAAAGAGAGAAAGGCACTTTAATCCACTCTGAGCTCTGATGAAGGCAGGCGAGGCATCTAATGTGGACAACCAAGCAGAACTGCTGTCTGCACTTAAGTGTGTGTGTGTGTGTGTGTGTGTGTGTGTGTGTGTGTGTGTGTGTGTGTGTGTGTGTGTGTGTGTGTGTGTGTGTGTGTGTGTGTGTGTCAGTGATTTGGTGTGGAGGTGGCGAGAAGAGATATTGGTTGATTCAGTGAGAAAAAGAAAGAGAAGATCTTGTCTTTATGAGACAACTTAGAGGCAGATGTGTGCCTGCATGTGTCCTCTATGTGTGTGTGTGATTGTGTTTGTTGGTATATCAGAAGTGACATTTCACTAACAGCAGCTGCAGTACAAGGAAGAGTGCATTTAAAGTTTGTTGTGATTCCCACATGCATTATTATTTTTATGTTAACCACTTGCAGAAGTTAGAAGCTGCTTTCAAACATGCACTGAAGACGTTTTCCTCAAATTATCCAGGGGCTGCATGTGAGAACTCAAATGTCCGTGTCAGTTGTTACCGACATCTCCCGAGTGAAATGTCCAGAAAATATCAAAGTGAGAATATAGCAGGAAAATGTGTGGAAAATTCACTGAGAGTGAGTGGGTGTGTATATGACATTTCTAACATGCGACCGACACAAAACTGAAAAGAGAAAACAAAGACATTAGGATGAAAAAGAGGTGCCATAGATTCGAGAGATTTTTGCGACGAGGGCCAACGCTGGTGTCGAACTGAATTCCGCAGTGGATTTGATACATGATGTCCTGTCTACTGCAACGCTCTACCCAGAAGCCACCCCTCGTCCCCCCCACCACCCCCTGGACCCAATTTCACAAACAATTTCCATAGTTCATGTCTGAAAACAGCTTTAGACTCGGATATGTGGATTATTTGTATGTTTATGCGATAAGACGTCGATTTCACACCATGAGTAAAGCAATTAAGGTTTGAATGGTCTGACATTGGTGTTTGCAGGGGATCAGTTTATTGGATTATGTGGGTCAGCACATTGATGCGTGTCATATTACACTTGGTGAGGCTGTCAGGTTTTGGTTTGTCTCTCGGGTGCGTCCCTACATGCAGGCAGCGTTGGGTGTTGGGTCAGCCCTGCAAAGATTTACGCCACGTTATCGTCTCCACATTGTGTGAAAAGCAAAGAACGACTATTTCTAAATAGCTGTTATTGGCTACATGTGTGATCAACAGCAGCACTAACTCGGCTCCAGCTGTCGGGCTTGTGTTTGCCAGCTTCATGCCTGGTCGTGCCGGGTTTCTGTTCCATCTCCCTGTGGGACGACAGGCAGCAGTATCCTGCCGTACTGCCAAGGTTAACCACAGTCAGACACACATTACTGTGCTGTCTCTCTCATTCTCTCTAGGTGTCTCTACCCTCTCTTAAGGTCAAAAAGTGCTTTTTTCTATAGTCGGAGAACAAGAGGATTTTGTACATCCTATCGCGGAAGAGAAAGATGAATGTTTCCTTCAGCTTAAAGTCAACCTGAATCAGTCTGCTCAGGTTGACCTTTACATTTCAGTATATGCTTTTCTACTGCTTAGTGCCAGGGACACCTTTGCGCTGGGATTTTGCTCTGGGAGAATTAATATCTGCCGAATAAATGCTTTCTGTTTGACAGTGCAATCTGTCCCCACGTGTCTCTTTCAATCTACTTCTGTCTATTTATTCTTTCATTCGTCACCTCCCTCCCACTTTAAGTCACCATTACTCCCTTGTTTATCCTTTGCCCTTTGCTGTTGTTCTCTCCCTCCGTCTTGATTTTGTTCCCCCTCCTGCCCTTTTCCAATCTTTCTCCTTCACTGCGCCTCCTCCAGTTTCCTCTTCGCCTGCCTTTGCTCACAGATCCACATTCATCTGTCCTCATCCCCCTTCCTGACCTCCCCTCTCCCTCTCTTTCTCTTTCACTCCCTCAAGTGACTGGCCACATGCTAATGTGTTTGTAGATAGGACACAGTGACTGAGAGAGGCCATTAGAGAGTGAACTGACTGCCAATGGCATCCAGGAAGTGCAGGGCAGTGCGAGTGCTGCCGTTAGCATTTGCCAACAGTATGTGAATGAGTGTGTATATTGTGCCGGTAACTGTGCGTGTGTGTGTGCGTGTGTGTGTGTATGTGTGTGTGTCTACTGATTGCTGAATGTCTTTAAACATTTCTTTTAATATTCATATGCACAACAATACATATTGTGTGTGTGTGTGTGTGTATGTATATGTGTTTTACTGATTGCTGAATGTCCGCGAGGCTTATATTTAATTCATGTTTCTATATTGCCATGCACAACTTTATATATTTTGTGTGTGTGCGTGTGTGTGTACGTCCAATCATTCATAATGCAGGGCTGTTGATCACACTGAATGATTGATGACAGCAAGGTCATGGATGGATCTCACGCAGGCTCGAACGGACCAAAGAATGAAAACTAACCCTGGCAGCATCACGCTACGTCAATGTGCCAAAGCTGTTTATGTACAACCAGCACACTGTTCATTCAGCAGAGCAGCAGTTACTGATTTACTCCAGTTCTCTGTATCTTTCTCATCTTCTGGTGAGGTATTAGTCAAACCCATGGCCCCCGTCATGGGCTTTAGCTCAACATGAAAATGCGTTGCTAACGGCATCGCCAGGCATTTTTCATGCATTTTTTAATGTTCTGAACTTGTTTGCCCTCATCATTGTTATCGTTCACAGTTCCAACATGATATAAGAATATGTGATAACAGATGCAGTGTTGATTTTCATATTTGTCGTGACCTGGCACAGCTAAGATCTCGCTACTCACATGCATACCAAGTGGCTTACATAAATCTGGCTCTGGGCAATAATCAATACATGTGATGTGACATGAAGCCTCATTGATCTCTGGTGAGAATATATTTCCTCTTTCAGTCAAATCAAAGAGGTCAGGGCACCGAGGAGCCGGTCGACAGCTGCTGACGCGCTCGGTGACACTGCATTAGGGCGGACAGGTCAAGATGTCATCCGCATCCTCGGCGCAACGTGCAACGGTTTATTTTTCTCATCTAGTGTCGTCGTGATGCATGTGATCAGAAACGAGTAGCATGCAAATAACTTTGATAATGATGGACGTCATCGAGTGTGATGTTCTCACCTTGAAATCCTTGTTTGTAGGAGACACGACCATGTGGCAAATGTCACTAGCTTTTCAGATTTTAATGCAGCTGCCATCAGTGTGGGTGTGCAGGGGTCTGTCTGAATCGGAGACATTCAGACAGCCGGGATGACTCTCTGAACATTCATGCATGTCTTTGGTATCCACGTAAAACACTCTGCACACCTTTACTCAGCACCAGCAGCTAGCGTTCCTGCAGCAGACCGCACTGCAATGTGACAGCAGCATGCACATTGGAGCCAGCTCATGCACAACACTCTCCTCCGCCCTCCTCGCTGCAGGGAGCAGTTTGAGCGCTCAGCTGGGGCGAGATGTGAAGTGACAGCTGACTCTTGCAGAGGAGCAGAGGTTCCTGTGAGGTCCTCGCAGCTTAGAGGGAGAGAAATGCATCTCTCTGTATCCTCCATCACCTCATTAGATTGGGCGGCATTGAAGTGTGTTGTGTTTTAACACTCTGATTAGCTTTGGCTTTGTTATAATGGCTTTTGGTTTTCCACAGGGTTGATAGATTGTTGTGCAGAGATCGGCTGGAAAATGATGCTTAGGTTCAAAACGTCAAAGCTCCGATTTAATCCAAATTTGGAGAGAAGCGGCATTACTCCGTCACCCACACAAAAATAACTGTTATTATCAAAACTATTTTGTGTTGTCACTTTGTATGAGTTGTAATTGTTGATCAGTGTAACTTGATTCATGCTAAATGAAAACATGTTCTTCTATTTAAGCCCTTAAGTTCCTCTGAAAAAGCTTAAGTAAAGACCCGCAGCCATCATGCTGTGGCTGTAACGGGTCCAATTTTTCTATATTTGGTTGTGTGCGCCCACTTCTGTGCCGTTAACCCCTTGTATTTGTTGTCCCAGGTGTTCAACACTTACTCCAATGAGGACTACGACCGGCGTAATGAGGAGGTGGATCCCGTGGCGTCCTCCGCTGAGTACGAGCTGGAGAAGAGGGTGGAGAAACTGGAACTCTTCCCTGTGGAGCTGGAGAAAGGTGGGGAAGACAAGCTAAGAATATTGTATCATGTCCATCATAGGCAGGAGAATGAATCACTTTACAAAAGGAATTACACACATTTTTTCATTTGATTCATTTGTGTATTTCTTAATAAATTCCTCCCGATTATGACTTTAATTTCAGGCTCTGCCTTTCACGATAAGACCGTATTTCTTTAAGAACCCCAAAACATGTATTTTACTGCTGTTTGCCATCATGTTGCAAAACAGCACTTCACTGCAAATCCCCTAATATCCCACTGAAAGACCCTGTAGTGCACAGTTTGTCCTACTTCTCTGAGCATGAGCTCCAATGAGGAGATGTGCTACTGCATCCCCTGCACTCGTCTTGTCCTGTTGAGCTTTTCCTGTGTTGAAATCCAACGCTGCCAGGGGCCTTAAAATAGAATAGAATGACTTTACGTTGCAAGATTTCACCATCCACTCCCTGTTATGTAATTCTAACAGGGAGTGAATAATTACTGCAGGACGGAGATGGAGAAATGCTACAATGAAAGGGAACTTCCCATCCAGCTCATTTCCTATTCATGTGAAGGCCACATGTGATAGTAAATGTATCTGCCTCTTCTCCATTAATAAATCAGTTGTTCTTCTTTGTGAGTTTCTTTTTTACTCATATCCACCTGACATCACTTCACTTGGAGCTGTTTTTTGGTTTCATCAAGTGGATCCAACCAAACCTTTTTAGGAATGTTGCAGCCTAAAATGCTTTGATTTCTTCTGTATGTGTCCAGATGACGACGGCCTGGGCATCAGTATCATCGGGATGGGCGTCGGTGCTGATGCCGGCCTGGAGAAACTGGGCATCTTCGTCAAGACCGTCATCGAGGGCGGAGCTGCTGAGAGGGACGGCAGGTGAGAGCCGCCGTCTGATTGGCTCTTACGTGCATTTGTGAGAGACGAGTCTGGAAACACCTGAAAGCTCAGTTTGTCCACATCTCAAGATCCACATATTACTTAAAGATATATTATCAATTAAAATCTCTAAAAACAACTAGACCTGTTATATATTTGTGTTCTGACATTATCATTCCCACAACTCCCATGATCCCACGCTGCTTGACACATCAAACTAGGTTGTTTGTTGTAGTTTAGATTGAGACCCCTGGTGGCCGGAGTTGCATGCTCTTCGTTAAATGCAGAAAAATAAACTATTAATCAGTTATTTAGTTTCTTCCAACCACATTAGCACACGTACGCACACCCAGTCACACTCTGTACCTGATTTAGTGGCAGGGGTTTGGATTAGAGCCATTGGGAGCAGAACAGTCTGGTACACAAGTCTGGTACACAAGTCTCACACAGGACCGTACGTGTGTGCGTGTGTGTGTGTGTGTGTGTGTGTGTGTGTGTGTGTGTGTGTGTGTGTGTGTGTGTGTGTGTGTGTGTGTGTGTGTGTGTGTGTGTGTGTGTGTGTCACGTTGCTTTAGATTGTGTTACGTCTCTTGTGTCAAATGCTGTGTCATTTATTTTGCAAGAATTAGTCTGCACAAAACGAGAGACATTAAAAGGCTTCTATTTAGACAGTGAGTCTCTCCCTGTCCCTGGGTGGTGTGTCTGTCTGTTGTGAGGGAGAAACTGTGTGTGTGTGTGTTGTGTGTCTTTATGCATTATAAAACGTTAACAGTGCAAAGTAAGCACTGAGCAGAGGTAGTGGAGGAAATGACAGCAGGTGAGCAGTGCTTCTCTGCCTCTAAACCCCCAGCATCTACCTATTAGTGTGTCTGTGTGGTTCATGTTCCCTCTAAACAGATTTTAAAAAATGATAGGCTCGTCCATTCAAAGCAGCATGAGAGCAGTAAGTGCCGTAAGCTCCCGGTACTCTATTGCACCGGGGTTGTTTGCAGTAGTAGGTGTGTTTTCTTTAAGGATTAATTTTCCTGTTATGCAGAAGCCAGGGCTGCCATTTTCACCATGAGAGTGAGAGATTAGTTTAAAATGCAGTGAGAGTGCAGGGACATGGGGAGTGGGGGGGGAAAAAAAGTAATGGCTTAAATTCAAAAGTGAGAAAATTTGATCCTGTTCTAAGATGACAGTTCCAAAAAGTCTCATTTCTCTCAGTGAGTGGGAGAAAGTATGAGAAGTTGAAAAGATCAGAGGGAAGGCTGGGCTAAAGCTCTAGTTGAATATGTGTCTACTAGTCGGTTCCAGGCTCATTTGTTAGAGCTGAACAAAGAGTTTAACTGTGTGTCGGTTCTCCACATGTAGCTAATAGCTCCTATGTTAATGATTAATGGATGAATGACTCAAAAGACAGAGGCCATATTAATATTATCATTATTATAACTTGAATTTATATAGCACCTTTTAAGGGACCCAAGGTCGTTTCACAAAACAAGATAAATATAAAACAAACAAACAAAATAAATAAATAACCTATAGTGTATCTGCAAGAGCAACTTTGAGCATGTTAGCATGCTAATGATCTCTGTTCTGCAGTACTGCCTCACAGTGATGCTAACTTAGCTGCAGATGCAGAGAAGTGTTGTTTGCTTTAAGCCTCCATACTATCTTTATAAACTGTGCATGTGTGCAATAACAAGACTGAAGAATATGCAATGAATATTCATAACTTTCATTCATTCTATAGTTTCATAACTATAGTTTCACAGTAATATTGCATAGATCCCTGTAGTAATCACATTTCCTTTAAGTGAGATCCTTTCTTCTCCATGTTTATCTTTTAGTAAATTATTGATCATTTATTTAAGCTATTCCTAAATTCTAGATAGTTCCAGTGTTTATACAATACAGGCAGTAATGCATAAAATATATTTACATTTCTGTTAAATAACCATAAAGTATGAATTGTTTTATTTGCATAAAAATATATTTGTGGTTTTAATCATCACCCCAGATGATTGTAGAAATCTGTCAAATGAAACAGTTATAGACTTTAGTGTATACATGATATTAACAACTTCTCTTCACAAGTCTGTGCAAGAATTATGGCACCCAAATATAACACAGCAAAATCCCTCTGAAATAGACAATGGTGCGTTTGTCCTAGTGTCGTCCTCAGTCTCATGCACTACGTGTTTTCAGGCTACTGTGAAAACCCCTCACATCGCATGTGATTTCAACAAATACTTCCCTCTCACAGCCTTTATAAAGTTTCTTCGTGTATTTGAGCTTCATATTGTGTCGAATATTGCAATACTCCCTCTACTATGAACAGAGTCATCATCCATTGTGAATCAGCAGCTGCAGTGTCTCTGTGTGTACTCTGTTGAGATGAGTTCGAGGTGTGGATGTGTGCTTGTGTGTTTTGATTTCTTGCTTTATCTTCCTCTGTTGTCACTGGTTTTTATTGTTGGCTTTGCTCGGCAGCTGTTAACCGGACTCGGCCGCACTAAACCAGATTAAGACGTTGGAAGGTCAGAAAGGCGTCTGAGCCGCTGACTGACAGACAACCAGCCCGCTCTCCGTCTACGTGTCAGACTGATGTGTCTCTATGACAGCTCTGGTTGACGTGTTGAGTGTCACAGTCCTATTAAACCAGTGACGGGCTGAGGAAGAACACTGGTTAGTGGAGGTGTGGATGCTGACATCAGAGAACATTGCTTGGTTTTGATTTGGACTTTGCAGGATCAGTCTTTTAAAAAAGAAAAAAGCTGTTTTTTGGGAATTGTGGATGTCTATTCGTTTTAGGAGCTTAACCCAGTCTAGGTACTGAGAGCAAGGATATCTCTGCCTCTGATGCACTGGCCACTCTTTAAATTAAATCTGTCTCTAGTGAGTAACTCAAGTTTATGGAAGTGTTATTCTGTATCAGTTGACTGCTTTAAGATTCCATAGAATAGGTTAAAATTCCACTGTAGTCCCATCATGTAATTGGGCTAGGTTAGGTTTTCATAGATTATTTCAATATTTATTGAATTGACATATTCAGAAACTGTAGAAAGCAGAAATTGTCTAAGATGAATGAAAGCAATAATGTCAAAGCAAGGGTTGGTAATCCTGGAAGGCTCCACTTTGAAAATATGTAACCAATTCCTCCCAGCCCCTCCCCATCGGCCCCACGTCAAAGCTACGCCCCCGAAACACACGAACGAGCTCTGCCTGACAACTGATAGAAGCCGACTTATCTGTGACTCGCCTGCTAACTTCTGACTATTGTCTCTCTCTTCCTGGCTGAAGATCCCAGTCTGAGGCATTAAGAGTTGGCAGGGTGCCCGCAGGCCGGCAGGTTGTTAAGTGACAGACAGATACGCCAGTCGTGTTTATTCCAGTCCTGCGAAGGCCACAGGCTTTTTTCTCTGTCTCCTTCAGACAACTTTATTTATTAAATAGTTCTCTGGACCCAGAGGATTTCAACAGATACAAAGACAAAAAGTGTTTCGGAAACATCTTACCGACCCTACTTTTCTATGCTTGTGAAGACGTTACTCATTATTATCAGTGTCATGAATCCTTATTCTCCAAAGCAGTTGTACTGGTTTGATTATGCCATGTATATATAATAGAATAAATATGTGATAATAAGAGAAGATGTTGAAAAAACTAGAGACCATATTTGTTTTAATCATGTGAAAAAAAAGTCATTCAAACCTCAAATTCAGAACCTTTTTTAATCTGGTTATTAAGCAGATTTAGAAAGAACATTTATTAAGAGCATCTATTTTAATTTTATTTGTTCACAATTCCTGTGTTATGAACAGAGGATCATGGGGAGTTTAATTTCAGGTCAAGAACTTATCCGCCCTCTCGTCATGTCATGGAGCAGAAATGCAGGCCGCGTCGAGGCTCAGGGCAAAAGGCGAGCTGTCCTCCGTGTCCTCGTTAGAACCTCCTCGTCCCTTTTGAGCCTCATCTCTTCTGTCTCTCGTTCAGGCAATAGTCTGGAGCCGTCGCACTGGAAATTCAGGACCAAAAGAGAGTCTGGCACTGTTGTTGTTTTTAAAATAATGTGAATATGCATGATAGGCCAGTTTGTTTGTCTCTTTGCCTCTTGTAGTAGTTTTCCTGCATCAGCCTCAGTGTGTTTAGATTGTCATTGATGTGGACTCGTCATTTTCAGATAAAAACAATGTGTGCCCATATATCACGATATCCTCTCAGCTCACATGTACTCACAGAATGATATTTTAATACGTCTCTGCTTCAGGATAAAGGTGAACGACCAGATCGTGGAGGTGGACGGGACCAGTCTGGTGGGCGTCACCCAGAGCTTCGCCGCCTCCGTACTCAGGAACACTTCAGGAGTGGTTCGGTAAGACACGCACACGCACACGCACACGCACACGCACACGCACACGCACACACACACACACAAACAATCTCATAAACCACATAAAAAGTGGAATTATTTAAACATAGACTTTTAAGAAATAGGACTAGAGTGATGCCAAACACCATTATGAAATATAATCTAATTAAATTATCAGAACTCAATGTACATAAAAAATATTAAAGCCCCCAAAAACAAACCATCATCGGAGTGTCACATATGATTCATATTAAAACGCAGTGTCTGAAAATGTCCTTTTAACCTCGATCTCGCCTTTCAGTTGTCACTGTTCAGTAGCGCTGCTTGTTGAAATCCTGAATGCTCCTCGTCCTGCTGTCATGGTGCTGAAGTCGCAAAAGCAGAGCCACTTAAGCAGCCGCGCTCAGTGCCGTTCTGTTTTGGCAAGAAGCTCCACTTCATTATCGTATCTGAGGAGATATGGGAACACAATATGTGACAAAAGTCTGCTACGTTTGACAGCCGAGCAGTTTCTGGCAGGGGTCCACACAGGGAGGTGGGGGTGCAGGGAACACACACACACACACACACACACACAGAAACACAGAAACACAAAGACACAGAAACACACACACACACAGAAGAAGGCTATGATTTGGAGAGCCCGTGCTGTCTTTGGCAGCTCTGTGAATCGTATGAGTCGTATCTTGGTTCAGTGTTGTCTGCTGTTGTCTGCTGCGTCCTCTGCTGAGTATCAGGGCTGCTTAAAGGGGGAAATATGGTCATATTATTTTGAGAATAAAGTTGTAACATTTCAAGAATAAAGTTAGAATACTATGAGAAATAAAAGTTGGAATATTACGAGAAAAGAAGTCATAATTTTCCGAGAATAAGTTGTAATTTTAGGCTATGTGTCATTTTAAGTGGAGGAAATTCAGTAGATCTGCATGTTGCCTGCATTAGAATGAGGAATGCGTTATGTATCAGCATGAGCCTCACGACAGCAAATTCATTATTTTTCTCAGAATTCCTCCTTTTTTGCACCTTCACATTCCCGTGAAGCCTCTTATTCCTTGTCATGTTTCTGCTGGAGTTAACCGTACACTGCTGTTAAATAATCGATAGGCCTTATATTTCCGTGGTTTACAGCCTCAGTCCTGTTCTGGTCACCACGTTCTCTGTGCAAAGACGTGTTCAACTGTATTAGAACAGACACATGCTGATTACTGAGCTAATATTGACAGTGGGGGTTCTCTACATACCAGGATGTGGCACTGTAGGTGAGGCAGCCTTGACACGGTTCAATCTGTCACCTGTCTACCTCTCTAGCATGTATACATGGATTCACATGAGCAGTGGGGAAATTTATCTTCATTTTAATATTTGAAATTTAACATATGAAAATACAACAATGGTTGTGATGATAATTGTTGCTTCCGCAGAATCCGCCGATCCATTTCTCTCTTCTCTCGTACTACTTCAATCTTCCTCCATCGTGGCTCACCCACTCACTCCTCCACCTCCTCCTCTTCCTCCTCTTCATCCTCCTCCTCCTTGGTAAATCCTTCCCTCTCTCTGTCTGATCACCAGAGATTTCATGCCCAACTGTCCTAGATTTGCCATTTTAGCTATATTTAACCCCGAATTCCAGCAGCAAATCATCCAGGAGCTCCGACTATAAAAAAACGAGGCGCTGCCACACAGATCACCTAAAGGGAAACACAAGAGAAATACTGTATGCGCTCTGGGTAATATAAGATGACATCATTTCACTTACCGAAGATAGTTCCTGGATTTTGGCCAACACGGCTTGATGCACCTTTATTGGCTATAAATGCACTCAAGCTAATATTCTAAAAAGGCCAAAGCTGACATGAATTTATAGCAGTTTTCACTTTATAAAATATTATTTTTCCCACAATACACCTGCTGCTAATTTTACTGTGACACACATAATCATTTGTTCTGATTATTTGCACCTAAATCCACAGCTTGTCTGTAGATAAGGCTGCTACTGTCTACTAGGATTTTCTTTTGCTCTCTTTAACAGGAAGTGTTAAAAACAGGGGAAATACAGAATAACACCATCCTTATCCTTTATTTAAAATTTCACAACCTAGAGAAAAAATGGTTATTACTCCAACCATGTCATATCTTTGAATAGCCTGTGCTGACATCCTCAAATACCTGTTGACCTGGTGAAGAGAACATGTGTCCCGTAGCTTTCCCTCCTTCCTTTATTTTTATTTTTATTTGCCAATCAGTAGCAAAAACCCCGCTCCTGCATCAAACTATAACTGTAACGCGAGCCCTTGTCTTTATTAGCGCTACTAAGTGAGATCAGCAGTGAAGGTTTCTACCGTTAGAGTCGAGGCAGCGCTGTGTGTGGCTGGGAGCCCCACTGGGACGCGGGGAGGAACTGAGACAGGCTCCCCATGCGTGCGGAGGAAGGCTGTTTCCAGGTCAGCTGCTCCTCAGACCTCCATGCTGTCCAAAGGCTTGTTCCACTACAGCACTTAACTTAGACAGGCCTCCTCTCTATCTCCTTCCCTTTTCCTTTCTTTTTACTCTCTCTCTCTCTCCGTCCTGCCCTTCAGTTGTTCCTTCACATGTAGATCAAACACGCCTCTCTGCTGGACCGTAAGGCCTCCTCTTCTTCCCCCTTCAGAAATATAAGAGAAAGAACGAGCTCTCGGGAGCTGAGTTCACTTGATTAGGTGCCGTCTCGAATCCACTCCCTCTCTCTTTCTGTCTGTCTCTGTCTCTCACTCTGACACACACATGCAGCTGATAGGAGCAGGCTCATACATAGACAGTCACAGGGCCCCCGCTGGGTTACATTTCCTGGACTAGGTCGGAGAAATTCTTTGCTTTAAATCAGAATTACGAGGAGAGAACTAGAATGGCGCTCAGTCGAGAGCATACACCCGCCAACAATCCTCCATATGATTGTCTACTTCTTATTAAATATTAAAGGGAAAGTGTCAGACTTTTTCCCTCAAGCTTTATTCATTATTTCACGAGAAAATGAAACTGAAAAATCCTTCATATTCATTTGGAAATACTGCAATTCTAAAAGAGTAAAAGATATGTCCAAATAATTGATACCTTCCTGCATTGACATTACCTCAGCTACTTATTGGTGGTAGTTATTAGTTCCTATTAGTTACCATAAAACAGCTGAAAAAACACTAACCCCTATGAAAATATTCTATTTGAATTATCCTCGGAATAGCAGTACCACTGTTGGTAGGGAAATTTCTGCAGTGGGAGGAGCACACAATTCTTTCAGATATATGATCATGACTCTATTTACAGAAAGATAGATAGATGAATAGATGGATGGATGGATAGATAGTTAGACAGACAGACAGACAGACAGACAGACAGACAGACAGACAGACAGACAGATAGATAGATATATTTCTCATTTCTATGTGAAATGTACTGTAGCAGTATCCCATGCATAACTACAGTAGTGAGGAGTCAGTAGCTCGCAGTCACAGTCTGTAGCTTTCTCCATTCAGTCCAATGCCTGGCTAATAACAGGCTGCCTGGCCGAGCCCGCTGTCTTCTCACATTATTATGTGTGTCCCGTCCCACAGCCCTGCCCTGATACGTCAGCAGTTATCGCTGCCGTTGCTATGTGGCTGTGGGCCACGGCTGCTGTCACACTGCTGTGGTCATTTCTCTGCACACGCACACACACACACACACACACACACACACACACACACACACACACACACACACACACACACACACACACACACACACACACACACACACACACACACACACACACACACACACACACACACACACACCACTACCACTAAGAGGGTCACAAGAAACTGGGGCAAAAATGTAGGAAATAACACGTCATGTTTTCATACAGTTCTATCAGATATGTAACTGAATGTCTAAAATCTATCCAAGCCTTAATGACTCATTATAAAAATATATCGTTTTTATTCATTTGAAGCTACTGTTCCATTTTTAAACATCTTCAGTGAATGACATTATCTGTTACTATAATAAAATAAGGTTTAGATAAATGTTTATTCTTAAACTAGGATTCATTAGAGACTACATTTCCCATAAGTCATTCAGTTTCCTCCAGCAGCACATACTGTGGGTTCCATTTCCCGAGTTGTGACGTCATTATTCCGACTGTGGTGTGTTCATGGACGATGTAAACAAGATATGTTGCATTTATGTGTTTAGATTATGTGTTTAGAGAATCTGTTTTTATATTTGAATATAAAATAAAGAGCGAAGAAAAAGGATCAGGCGTCACAGACATATAAATCATTTAAAATGTGCATTTTAGTCATCAAAATGTCTGTGTTCGCTAAAAAGTGGTGTTTGGCACTTGAGAGAGATGGATTTACCTTTTGCAAGTGACATAAGTTCAACATTTGACAAGTTCACATAGAAGCTACTATTTTGTATATATCAAAAAAATATCAAAAAAACCCTCCAAACTTGAGTCTAGACTTGAGTTTTGAGACGTATAGAGACATATAATGATAAACTTACAACATAATTGTTTAATCATGGAATCAGATCTCATGTAATTGTGTGTGTAAGTGTGTGTGTGCGCTAGAGTTGCCAAGTCTGTCTAAAACCGTGTATCTGGTTGCAGGTTTGTGATTGGCCGCGAGCTTCCAGGCCAGCAGAGTGAGGTGGCCAGTCTGATCCAGCAGACCCTGGAGCAGGAGAGGAGACAGAGAGAGCAGCTGGAGCAACAGTACGCCCAGTATGACGCTGACGATGACGAGGTAACGACCACACACGGCACTGACCTCGGTACAGGATGCTTCGCTGTGACAGAACCGTTCAAAAGATATGAGATTATTAACCTCATACACTAGAGAGGATGAAAGTATATAGGTAAGACGCCTGTCACCTAATCTGAAAGAACAGATTCTGTGAACTAAAGCTCATAATATCTGCTTTTATTTGAAGTTCTTATAGATGTCATGCCACTGAGAAAATGAGGCTTCTAGTTGTCACTTAATGTAAATCAAGTCCCTTTTCGTGACAGCTGAACTGAAGTTTTAGCTTATTAACTCCATAAAACTGACTGACAGGAGGCTCTGATGCTGGCGCACACACACACACACACACACACACACACACACACACACACACACACACACACACACACATATTAAGAGGATGGCATGTCAGTCCTGGAAACCATGATACTGCTGCTTACTCACAGCAAGTTTAATCCACCAGACACTGAGCTCATGGCCCTGCAACCCTTACTACGTGTGTGCGTGTGTGTGTGTGTGAGACATGCATGAACACACGCAATATATAATATACAGTAGTCATGTAAGGACGCACCACAGTAAAGTCAATCAGAGCCTCCTCACTCACACACACAGAGGACGAGCTGCACTCATGCGTAGCTCGACACTCACTCAGGCATCTCTTCCTCCTCTATCTCCATCAGCCATGTTGGAAGTCTTTCATTTCCTGGTGGATGGTGGATTGAGAGCTCTCATGCATAAGGAACTCTTCTCCCGGTCCCTGGAAGCTGATCCCACCACCACTCCCATAATCACGGCCACATACACATGTATCACTGACAGCTCTCATTACCGCTGCTACAGTGAGTCAAGGCTGGAATTGAACCATGGAGACACGCAGGATACCTCCATCATCTTCCTGTTGTCATCAAGTTCAAGTGCAAGTTGAGATTATGATCACCGCGCATCCCTGATCCCCACAAGGGCACATAAACAGAAGAGTGGTGGTTCGGTTGAAATTGTTTATCCATATATATGGATTATAAACGCCTGTAAAAACAAACTTCAACTCTTCCGCTGCGGAGCACCAAGGCGTCCATAACGGCATAACCGCCGAATGGGTAAATAGTTACAAAACCATTACAAAGATCTATGGAGCAATAAAAGAGTTCATCAATATTAATATCTCTATAAATATTATATCAAGTTCTCACCGGGTGGACGTGGAGGCAGGTTATTTCTCACTCTGCCTGGTTAGATGTGACAGACTGGGCCTCGAGTCCCGAGAGGAAAAGATCCTCCTTCAGTTAGCGTTACACATCGCACATGCGCCCACGCGTCCGCCCATGTGTGCGTTTGATCAGACACTTGCCCATCTGTCGGCAGTTAAATGTGAACGCACATATGAGAAGAGCATGGATACACAGTGTTTTATATAAGTTTTTCCTGACAGCCCCCCGAACAAAACAACCTGAAAATGTCTGAGTGAGCCCATGTGAGAATACAGCGGGAAAATGTCAGAAAAATTCACAGCGAGCGAGTGGACGTGTTGATGACGTTTCTAACACGAGACGGACGTGAAACTGGACGAATGCAAATAAAGAGGTGTCATAAACGTAGGAGACGCACACGAAGATGTCAAAGTGGAAAGGAAACAAGATTCGAGAGCTTTCGGTGATGAGAGCTGACGCCGGTGTTGATGTGCTGTAAACAAACACTCGTGCGTAATGTAATTCATACGTCGAGTGTTGCCTCCTGAACGGGTCTGACCCAGAAAATCTCCCGCTGCATTCTTCATAATGTGAAAGCCAAACTCTGGAAAATGTCCAGACCCTATTTCCCAGATAGTGTCTTCAAACAGCTTGTGTCAAAGAATCTCACAGCGGCTCCTTTGCTGTCTTCCTCCAGTGAAAGGAGCAGGAACAGCCTCTCAAACCAGCACTGGCTGTAAGTCATTATGCCAACATCACACTGGGATTAGACCTTTATTCATGGAGCAGCTCGTCACACACTGAACCCTCGAAACAACAGGACTTCTCCTCAGATCGTCCCCTTTCTCTCCTGATTCTTCATGCGTGTGGTGGGAGGTGATGCATTTATCTTATGCAAATTGGTGTTTGACTGCCCCGCGTGTTCCAC
Source organism: Hippoglossus stenolepis (assembly GCF_022539355.2). Taxonomy (NCBI): domain Eukaryota; kingdom Metazoa; phylum Chordata; class Actinopteri; order Pleuronectiformes; family Pleuronectidae; genus Hippoglossus; species Hippoglossus stenolepis. The sequence continues at coordinate 12,780,887 of NC_061499.1, forward strand.
AGTTAACTCCACCTTCCGTAAATGGGACCTCAATGCTTGATGCCGACGCCATGGCAACAAACAAGCCTATTATGTAAATGGCGCTCCACTGACGAATCAGGCCAGAGAGCTTTAATCTGGGCGGAAGATAGATGGAGGGACGTGCAGGGGAATGAGATGTGGAGAGGATGTAGGCCAAGATGATGAGAGAGATGAGACTCTGTGTGTGTGTGTGTGTGTGTGTGTGTGTGTGTGTGTGTGTGTGGGTGTGGGTGTGTGGGTGTGTACTACATATATGTCACAGATGAAGGCAGAGAGACAGATAACTACAGGAAGATACATTGTGGATGGATCAAGGCAGAGAGAAAGATCCAGAGACAAGTGCATAATAAATACTGCATACATTATAGTTTTATTTCCTTTTATATTTTATATATATATATATATATATATATTTATATGTAGATGATAAAATAAAGTGATAAAATATGATACATAATAAGATAATGAATCAAGCCATCATCTCGGAGTGGTCGGTCGTAATGATGAAAGTAAAATAAGATAACATCGCCTGATGCTCAGACGGAGACTGAGATGTTTTCATGTGGCTCCACTGGAAACATCAGACTCTGTTGGTCGTCAGCCAGAGAGTTAATCAACCATCAATTTAGAGCCGACGCCTAATGGCTGGTGCCAACATTCATTATGCAGTGTTTTCAGAGCCAGGGAACAGAAAGGCTGGCTTGAATACAGGCAGCCTAATGTCGTACATTAACGTCAAAGCCTGAAAAAATGTGGTGATTTTTATATCCGTCCGAAATCATTTCTATGGATCCTAAATTTAAAAGTTATTAGTTCTATTAGAGACACTTACACTAACCTTAATACTTTTGACCTGTTACCTCCTTGACTAATTTGCAATAATAATAAAAAGTGACACTGAGATTTTGCCAGTATAACTTATCTTGTGTTTAATTTTTATTGATGTGACACTTGCGGCTCACCAGGCTGTCAGACCAATTCATTTTTTTTGAAGTTTTAGGAAGTGGGGTAACTACTTGTTATATAAGCAGGAGCATTAAAATGGCATCACTCGCGTAAAAAAAAAGTAAGTGTATCTGACTTTGCGTTTCCTCTCACAGCAGACGGGAGAGTACGCCACGGACGATGAGGACACGGGAACAACGGTGGCAGACGGAGAGAAGAGCATCGAGGTGTTTGACTTGCCAGAGACAGAGGAAGTCTTGTCTCCGTCGGAGTTGGACGCCACTAAACTCTACCAGAAGTTCAGAGAGGTAAACTCAGATACTTCCTTGTCTGGGGTTTAATCCTGCCTCCTAATTATCCCCATGTAAAAAAAAAGGCTACGGCATTTTTCTGTTTGATCACTGCTTGCTTTGTGGAATAACTTGTAAATATATGCATGCACCCTCTAGAACAACGAAAGGCACATACTCAGCTCCCTCTGCTTTACTCAGCAGATTTATATTCTAAGATCCACTTGCCCTCCCTAATTCCTAATCTGGATGATTAGAGGTGTGAATACAAAAGCAAATTGTCTCCAGACCTTGGCAGCTCTTCACACAGCCCGCCTCTGAGAATAGAAACTTGTTGAACTTCTGCTGCCGCGGCGAACAAAGAACTCACCTCAAAATCAGGGCTTTAAAACCAAATAGGAATTCACTGGCTGTTCATTCGTTTATGCTTTTTAGTCCCCTGCAAAGCTGCTGGTATTGATTGAACAATCTGACACCGTTGGCACCATAACGCTTCAGCCTTTCTGACTGCCATACACACATTAAACAAATGGCTTCGGCTGCACTGCAGGCACCGCGGGGGAGATCGAGTGAGAGTAAATAATGCCAGGTCTCAGGATGAAGGCAGTAGTTCCATTTTCTCTGTACCTGCACCTCCTTCTCTCCATAATGTAGCTTTTACCTTTCTTGTTTAAAGGTCTCTCGTCTTGGCTGTTTCAGACACACTTAAAGAAAGACGGGCAGGCAGCAGGGGAATGAGCCTCAGAGTATAAATAGTTTTGTATTGCAAATATTTGACCAAATGTCGAATTCAGACTTTGACACTTTGACTCGTTGCTTAAGCTCCATAGCAGATTCAACAAAACCCAGATGAATGGCTCAACACTGATTCCAATTCAAGATGAGCAAAAATAGCAGATATGTTCCGCTTAGCTGTGAGGCAACAGTGAATATATAGTAGAATCATTCATTTTGATGTAGTTGTACAGATACAGGCTGTGTTGTGGGAGTAAGCAATAAAACAATATTGCTAATTATCACAGTATTATTTTCATCAATAGTGACATAAAAAAAAGTCCCCTATATATCGATATATTGCTTATATATAAGTATAACACAATTGATCGATTTGATCTCAGATTTGTAAAATGTTTTGCTGTTTATTTGTCATTCTCTGCTCATATAGAAGACTTTAAAACCACAACTCGACAGCTTGAACTTTTATTTGGTCACTTTTTGTGTCTCTTGTTCGGTATCCACTATCTACTTCAGTTCTATCTCTTCTTTTTTTATTTCTTTTCTTTCATTATTTCTCCTCATCTCTGTGACTGCTTAGCTTAACGTCCATCCATAACTCATCCGCTGCTCTCTCTCTTTCTCTACAGAAGATATGCAAAGACTTTTTGTCTTAATATTTTATGAAGACGTTTTAGACACTGCATTGGAAAAAAATGTGATTTTTTTGAAAAGATTTTCCTTTCTCGTTAATGTGGATGAATTTTTAGATTTATTTCTGCATTAAAATACTTTTTAAAAATGATTTAACAATTCATCCATCCACCATCACTCGCCCGTCTTCCTCTCTCCTCTGAGAGTTCGTGTCAGTGCTGGAGCTGGGAGGCTGTCAGGGGAGGACAGGGTCGGCCGCCTCCGTCCGTCACACTATATCGACAGCAGAGAGAGCCTGCGCGGCCGTGCATTAGATTATCTAACCGCCCTCTCTTTTCTCTCCCATCCTCTCTTTTCTCCCAACAGCTCCAGATCAAACACACAGTGACCGAGGCCGAGATCCAGAAGCTGAAAAACAAGGTAAGAGATTAAAAGTGTCAGGGCGTGGGCTGGTCGTGGGTGAGAATTACAGACGTTTGTCGGAGTTTAAGTGATTTGTAAAATGGATGTGAGACGAGTGTCGGGACGGCAGGGGAGCTGGGTTTCAAGCTTTAGGAGAAGAGGTTGTTCTTTAGGAGGAGGAAGCAGATTATTTTACAAAAACACTGCTATTTAGGAACGTTTCTGCTCAAGTAGTTGTCTGGGATATCTTTTAAAAAAAACATTCCAGCTTCCTGTGATTGGCAGCAATATTTTCCTTAGCAGTCGCATGAAAACAAAAGGCCTGGAAGTGTTTTTATATTTCGGTATTGTGTATTTAGATTTCTGGAAGATGTTCTTTTTTGAAACCTAATGTTACAAGAGTGTCTTAAGTTTTGTTTTTGTGTGTGTAGTCTGATATCTGTATGCACATGTGTGTATTTGTGTCTATATACACATCATCAGTGTGTAGTTTTCATGCTCTGTCAGATTTGATTAATATACAAATCAATGCAAAATGTGTGATGAGTCGATACGAGCTAACTAATGGGGGCCTAAAAACCTTTTTAGTGGTGGGTCCATTTTGAAAGCAAAATAAAGTATTGAATGTGAAAGAATTTGTGCTGAATACAAACCTTTCCTCACCTTTAACAGCACTGTCAATTAAAAAAATGTGGATTTATGGCTAAATAAAGTATTATGGCTACTCAAAGGATTTTGGGCTACGTGTTATTTTACAGGGAGAGTATCAGAGGATTAGCATGTAGCCTGCGTTAAAAGTTATTAGGTATACTTAAGTGTATTTAGTGGTTTTACAAATAACAAAATGCTTAATGTTTTGGCTCATCAGCACCACTTTATCATGACTTCAAAAATTTGCAGATATAAATATTTCTACTATTTTCTTGGTCTGAAGGACAAGTTATATGATTCAGTCAATTGGGAAAATTTCCTTTTTGAAAATCAAAGATAAAATCTAGTCCTTATATGACGTTAGTAAAACTTACAATCAAATGAAAAATTCCCTTATTGTAAGTAAAGTTGTTTTCGTCTGCCTCCAGTTGGCGTCAGTGGAGAGGGAAAAGCAGCGCTGGGAGAAGGAGAAGAGTCAGCTGAAGGCCAGCATCGACGAGAACAAGGAGAGGATGCTGAAACTGGAGAGCTACTGGATCGAGGCGCAGACCCTCTGCCACACCGTCAACGAGCACCTGAAGGAGGCGCAGGCCCAGTACCAGACTCTGGAGAAGAAGTACAACAAAGCCAAGAAACTCATCAAAGACTTCCAGCAGAAGTAAGTGAACCTGTGTTAGAGCTGTTCTTCCCCAGGCTGTGATCAGGGTGTGAAGGAGGAATACATTGTGACTATGACCTCCTGTAGATTGTAGAACATTTTTCTTTTTCATTTTAATCCAGTTTTAAAAATATACTACAGCTGGGTCTTCTGGGAAAGTGGCGTTTTGGACCCAACTGTACTTTCTGCACATATAAGGAACCCAGAGCGATGACATCATAAGACGCTCACTCTCTCGCTGTGAATTTTCCAGAAAAATGTTCTGCTGTTTTCTCACATGCTCACAACTTCTGGACATTTTATTAGGGGGCTGGAGAAAAAAAACATATTCAGTGCATTTCTGAAAGCAGCGTTATTAGATTATATATTGTCAGCTCCAACACCCTGTTGCCATAGTTTCCGGTGGCCTAATGCAGAAAGTCATAGCTTACCTACATCCTTCTTGTGGGAGGCACTATGTCTATTGTAACACTGACACTCACACCGTTTTCCAAAAATAGATGTTGCTTGAATACTGCCATCAAACATTCACATAAATATAAACATAATTTGAGATAAATTCCTGCATTCCTTCCACAGCCGCCCTCATTCTCCTCCGTGAACAGAAATAAATAATATTTCCTGTATTTCCATCTTATGAGGCAGATCATCTCTTTTTATAGCAGCAGTCTTCTCCCACTCCGGCAGTAAGAGCTGAGTTTCCACTCTGATGCTGTGCAGCTCCTCTGCTTTTCAGTGCGTTGATCTCTTTGGTCAGTCCCATCACAAACTCTCCCGCTCAGCTCCAGTCTGACTGCCTCTAATTGGCTGTGGTCCTGAGGGCCAGACGGATGCCAACTAATGAAACAAACTCTGCTCGCTGATCTTCAGTAGAGAACAGAGCGGTAGAGGAGAGACAGCAAACTCCCAGACCAAGGGTAAAGCAGGCATGAGGGAACAGCAGCGTTTATTATTCTCAGGAGATGTGTGTGTGTGTGTGTGTGTGTGTGTGTGTGTGTGTGTGTGTGTGTGTGTGTGTGTGTGTGTGTGTGTGTGTGTGTGTGTGTGTGTGTGTGTGTGTGTGTGTGTGTGTGTGTGTGTGAGAGTGTCTTCACTAGACATCCTATAACAGCCTCAGCTCCCTTGTCACCACATCTGTGCAAAGGGGCAGGCTCAGTCACACATGGCGACAGATGCACACACACACTTAAATGTGTCCTGTGTGTTTCCTATCTTAACAAACAGCCACTCAGCACAGTACAATCTCTTTTTCCCTCCAGGGAGGTGGAGCTTATCCAGAAGGAGGATACAGAGAGGAGGCGGCTGGAGGAGGCGGAGAAAGCTCATCTGGCTGAGATCCAGGGGCTGCAAGTGAGGGTAAATCATCTCTTGTTCTTAATCTTATTCTGTCCATCTCTCATCATCTCTGCTCTAATTGTGTATCTCTCTGTGCTCTGTTGTTCTGTCTGTGCATGAAAGATTCAGCACATTGTCCTCAGAAATCCCTCAAGTGAAAATAAACCAATAAATAGAGGCCCACTGGTATGGATTCTGGGGAGGCCGATGTTCATACTGATAAGGGGGAAAAACGTTCCAATACACATATATCCAATCAAATTTGCACTGATTTCTAAGATGACATTATCAAATAACAAAGAAATGTAATTTAGGCTTGATGTCTAACCGATTTTTATCAGTCAACCGATAAACTCTATGAATACATAGAATCTGTAGGCATGGGACAAGAAGCCCTCTGGTTTCTAGTTTGACCAATCACGTTTGAACAGGCTTTGGTTGCCCAGCAGGTAAACAGACCAGGTGGAGAGCGAAAGAGGCGGAACACGTTGACCAAAATGCATCGGCTATACGATTTTTAATTCATCAGCATTTATTTGCAGATAGCTGTTAATAGAGATTAGCCAAAATGTCATCTGGACCACTTCCACCTACAAGTATCCCTGTTTGTGTGAAGCAACATGTGACTCTTGTGATAAAAGAAACTACAACAGTGTACAGCAAACGGAAGATGGAGTCTTGGCCCAGATATCCGCTCTCTACCCAGGGAGCCCCTAAATATTGACCGTTTCCCCCTGAGGCGAATTCATTGTCAAGCGATAGCCGATGAGCTCTGAGATTTGTCGACCAATGACTAAGTTGGGTTTTTACTAATGAACAATGCAGTTTTCTCTGAGCTTGATTAAAGACTGTAACAAGATTGTTGGGTTTAGCAGATCCCACTGGTGAAATGTAAGAAATTCAATAACGATCAGCAGCAGCACGCCATTAGCTGTCTGTGCTTTTTCTGCCACCTTTATATAAAGAAGTGTTCTCCTCCCTGGACAGTGACAGCAGAGGGACTCGGAGTCTAGGAGCCTGTGGTCAGTTTGGTTATTGTAAATTGATTTTTTGCTCTCGTGCTCTTAAAACGTGACAGTTTTGTGCTCTGGTCTCAGGTCGAGCTTCCACAGTTGAATTTGCCGTCAACTTGACTGTCCCCCTTTTATTATCCTGCCCACTGAGCACTCACTCTCCTATCTGCACTGTCATGCAGGGGGAGTGACACAGGCCGGAGAGGTGGAAAAAAACAGCAAGACAGAGGAGTTGTGCTTTAACTAAACTGACAAACTTTTAAAATGTGCAGTTGATGTTTTAAAATGATTTTGCCAACTCCTGTTAGAATGTTGGGAATTCAATGAAAACATGCACTCCTCATCATGTAGGCCATTCTCCTCAGCGCTTTAAAGCAGCCGTTTTGACAGGTAAACGCCCCGCGGCTGATTAACATCGACCGCTTCCTCTCCCGCTGCAGATTGCAACATTAGAGTCGGAGCTGATGCAGCTGATGAAGCAGAACGGCATCCAGGTCAACAACAACAACAGCAACAGCGCTGAGAGGCTCAACGCGCAGCAACACAGCCCCGTGCGAGCTGCAGCACAACTCAGAGGTGTGTCCGTGAGGATCAGTGTTGGGATGTCTTTGATATAAAGGAACGGTGTGGCATTGTTGGAAATAATGTTTATTCAGTGTCTTGCTGAGAGACAGATGAGAGGATCGGTACCACTTTACTATTTGTTCATTCAATACAATAACTTAGCTTAGCACAATGACTAGAAATGGGTGCAAACAGCTAGCTCGTTGTGAGTGGGTTTTTTTTGTATTCTCTATTCCGCGATGGCTGCTGTTTGCACTGTTTTAAATGTATTTAAGTTTTCTGGGGAATAAACAATCAACCATAACCATAGACTGTATTGAAAGATGGACGTTGCATCTTTACTTCCTCCAATTGTACAAAAATGAAGCCAAAATATCCTAGGTACAGGTGCGGCCATCTTGAGTCTGCACAGTAGCAGGGATTGAGCTGTGGTATCGAGGTCCCGCCTATACACAGGCTCGGCCAATCGTGAGTCAGTCTCAGCTGTCAATCATGATGTTTCACTCCATTTATAGAGCATCAAATCACAAATTTAAACCAAACCTCCTGGAAGAATGAACACTCGAACAAACATCGGTGCGATAAGAACTGACTAAACTGACAGAAACCATCTTTGAAAAAAAATGTCATGTGTACTTTGACTTTTGAGTTTGGTCCATGTCCCATCTGCTAACATAGAGGAGGCAGGGTTTATGACCTATACTGCAGCCAGGCAACAGCTTATAGCTCCCTGGCTTCAGCTTCATATTAAAGGGACAGATATGAAAAAGTTATCGATCTTTTAATCAAACTTTTGGCAAGAAAGCGAATGAACGTGACCCTGAACACTTCAAACCATTAATTTAATGAATAGAGTGACTTCTCAAATAGGAGAGTAAACATGACTTCTTGCCTGTCCTCCAGTTTATGTCTGAGAATGTGCTCATGCACAAACGTTTGGTTTCCCAAAAGCCCTGATTGCTTAAATAAACTATTAACTTAAACAACTTCTCCCGAGAGAAGTTGTTTGTCCTCAACAACTCTGCCATAACCTTTATTTAGCCTCCACAGTTTATTGACGCATTTTGCCCTATGAAGGACACTGCAAAGATAGGATGTCTTGTTCGGCTATAAACAAACACACACACACACACACACACACACACACACACACACACACACACACACACACACACACACACACACACACACACACACACAAACTATAATTCAGACATCGAGTTCAATCCCCTCTTTTTTTATGTACTGTACATCCTCTCACCTCTGACCCTAGTCAGACTCTGCACCTCTGCATTTACAAAATAAACAAGTAATCCCCTGTTCGAGCACATCTGCCCGACTCTGTTGTTTGTGTGTGGCACGTCTGATACTGTACAGTGCAGGCGGGGTAACAACACAGTGATTGGATCTGCACTGATCCGGATGACGCAGCCCATTATGCAATATTAAAAAAGATGGGGGCGCGCGTGACTGGTGGATGATATAAAGGAGACAGTGTATGTGGGAGGTGAGCCCCCATATCTGCTGAGGTTATCGTTTTAAAAAGATTCAGTCTGTCTCATCTGACAGCGTTTCCCCGAACAGTCAAGACTGAGCAGACACTTGATAACTGCCAGCTCACTTAAAAAAGATGATAGTTTAATTGAGTCTATGTATTTTTAATGGAGTTATTTAATGGGGGGTGTCGACACTGGGACCAGGCCAAATAAAGTGCCTCAAAGACTGAAACAAAATCATGCACAGGGTAGGATTTTTAAAAATGATTTTTTTCAATCACAGTTGTTTTTTCTCTCTCTGTGTGTTGTGTTGTGTTGTGTTGTGTGTGTGTGTGTGTGTGTGTGTGTGTGTGTGTGTGTGTGTGTGTGTGAATCTAGACCTGAGGGAGGGCTCTCCTCACTGCTCACCCAGCAAAAAGAAGAACTACAGAGTGACAGCTACCCGTGACAGCATAAGCTCTACAGAGGGAGAGGTTTGCATTCAAATACGCACACACGCACAAACTCACACAAACACACACACACACACACACACCCACACACACCCACTGGAGCTTTACTCTAATCGTAACCATAGTTACATCTAGCCTTACCTTAACCTTAACCGAAACCTAACATTCATCTTAATTCATTCAACCCATTAATGGGTGAATTTAGATTTTTTGGGTGAATTATACTTTAACCTAAAAACATGTCTTCACCATAAAATCGAATAATTTACATACATACTTGCTTTTTGTCCCCATAAGGGAGACAGTCCCCCATAATGTGACTGTATAAACAGATCCCCACAACATAAGTATACCTGGACCACACACACACACACACACACACACACACACACACACACACACACACACACACACACACACACACACACACACACACACACACACACACACACACACACACACACACACACACACTTGCACAAATGACCCTTGCTCAGTGAAGCTTAAATTTACATATTTGAAACAACAGCTTCAACAACGACATCCAGATGTGATGTGGATCGATGTGATGTTTAATCAAAACGAGCTCCATTACTCTCATTAGACTACACTTACATTTAACATTCCTTTGATTTCACCACAGGATGTCTAATTGGTGTGTGTGTATGTCTCTCAGCGTGTTTGTGTGTCTTCAACCCCTGTCCATTCCACTTTAGTCTTTTAATGGGTTAATTGGTGAGTGCTGCTCAGCCGCACTAATTGCGTCTGCGGTGCTGTCACTACTTGTTGTCTCTCCCTGTGTTATAATAAGGGCCACTGTCGTTTTTTTTCCCGGATGAAAGGATACTGCCGTCCCTTAACTCGGCCAGAGCAGGAGTGAGTCCAGATTGGTTTGAGAACAGGATCAGAATTGGCAGGAACACGAGAAGCTTCCAGGGAGAGAGAAAAAGGAGGACAAGGAATTAGAGAATTAGAAACAGTGAAAGTATGTCAAGTGACTTCTCCCAGATTAGTCTGCGGTGCCGGCTGTTCAGATCAAATTTACTTTAATTGGACTTCATTCTTCTTTTTCGCGGGACTTCTTTGAAACCTCTCTTATGCATTTCATTCATTTTCATCCTTCACGATTCTCTTTCTCTGCCTTTCCTCATCTTCTGCCGTTTGCATCTGTCCCCAGGTATCAGAGGGACGTGGCAGTCCAGCACACAGTCGCTCTGGTTCGATTCGTAGTGGGACGTCTTGTGATGGAGGAGCGGTGGTCCTCAGGGGTCCCGGCAGTGCAGAAAGCTCCCCCAGGCGAACACTGCACTCCTCCTCCACCACAGGAATAATCCAGGATGGTGAGTACATAGATGCACTTGCTGTCTATTTATGTAAACTGCATTTCTGTCATTATCATATATCTATAATAGCTATAATTGTGTAAGCCCATTGATCTCAGTGTTTGTGATCCCAGGTTCTCGGTCTCCTGCGTTGTCGAGCCCATCTCACAGTCTGGAGGAGCACAGACAGGCTCTGGACCCTGGGTAAGACCACACACACTGGAACGCCATGTTATCCTTCTGCATTAATCATTTTAAATGTATTCAGCAATGAGTAAGATTTGATAAATGTGAGACACAACCGGGCAGGTCTCCAAGCAAACGTTATCAAAAGTCCGTGGGTGACCAAGCACTTAAAAGATTGAATGTTGTTTAACATTTTATAACATTCAAAGTCAAACTATCTTTTCACTCAGGTCCCTCAGGAAAACCAAAGTGAAGGACAGAGACCCCAGAGCCTCACCTGGAAACAGGTAAATGAGTTACTGTGACCTTTTTATAAGACAGTGTTCTGGAGCAGTTCTCGATGTTTGGATGTACCTGGTGTCATTGACCACATTTACAATAGTCTGAATAAGACACTGCCATGGAAACAGTATTTTCGGAATACCTTAACGCGAATGAGCTCATATTTGGAATAAGTTATAATCAAATTAAGACATGTGGAGTATTCCGACCTTTTTAATCGCGTTGTAATGTCCTATCTGAGTTTTCACAGCATTTTGCGACATAGACATATGACAGTAACCAGCTGCTTGAGGACACGTGTCCTCGGTTTGAGTGTAAAAAAGTCAGAATAAGCTCAATAGTTGGAATAAATAATCAATTATTGCTGTTTCAGGAGCTGTTTAATAAAGTGTGGTACAGTAATCATCAACCACTGACCTCTACTTCCCCCTCTCTCCCTCTCCCTCCCTCTCCCTCCCTCCCTCTCTCTCTCTCTCCCTCTCTCTCCCCCCCTCTCCCTCCCTCTCAGCTCCACAGAGCCATCAGTCGAGGACAGTCCAGAGAAACTCAAGGCCAAGGTACAAGAAGTTTGGCAGCTGGTACTTTTAGCAAATAATGATTGACTTGACAGATTCTTGACAGTGAGGACATTAAAGGGGACATAGCATGCAAATTCCACTTTGTTAGTGCTTCTACAGGTTAATGTGGGTATCTGGCATGTCTACCAACCCAAAATCCTGGGGAAAAACACTGCGCGTTTTGTTATAGTTCCTCTAAGTCAGAAACGTCATGCTTGAGCGACTCGATTGCGCTTCCTGGGTATTGTGTCGTAACAAGGAACTGGAAGTCTCCCTACATGGTCTTGGCCCCCCCGTCCCCACACTCGTTACTTCCGGTTTACACCGGAGGCTGCGAGGCAGCGCAGCGCCGCTCCCAAGCACGCAGCCGGGCTGTTCACACGGGACGAGCATTTCTCCGCTGGTCAGCCCGCGATTCACTCACATGTGGCATTTGTCTGGATCGCTGGGACTGGGAGGCTGCAGCAGCTGCTCGGGAGCGACCGCCTCCGCGTGCGTGAGCTGGAATTTGTGTCAGCGCCACACAGCCCTGCTGTGTGGAGGACTTCCGCAGTGTTCAGCGCTACTGTAACCCCGAACCCCGACATTCAACGGGTACAACAACAAGCGGAGAAAGCAGAATCGCGGGCTGACTATATATACAGTCTATGGGGCTGACCAGCGGAGAAATGCTCGTTCCGCGTGAACAGCCAGGCGGTTGCGCGCTGAGAACGGCGCTGCGCTGCTCGCAGCGGTCTTCCACACTGCCAGCTGTGTGGAAGACTTCCGCAGTGTTCAGCTCTACTGTATGCCGGGTTACAGTAGTTCCGCCGGGTTACAGTAGTTACGCCGGGGTACACCGGACGCGGAAGCGCCGCTGCGAGGCAGCGCAGCGCCGTTCTCCAGCACGCAGCCGCCTGGCTGTTCACACGGGACGAGCATTTCTCCGCTGGTCAGCCCCATAGACTGTATATATAAGGTCAGCCCGCGATTCTGCTTTCTCCGCTTGTTGTTGTACCCGTTGAATGTCGGGGTTCGGGGTAAATGATGGTCTTCATAGCCCCCCACCTCTCTTTCTCTCTGTCTGTCTGCTTGTGTGCTTGTAGTGGATGGGCAGAGGGGACATTTAATTATGTGATTGGGAAAATTAAAACTCCAGGACAACAAGGGAATACAAAGTATGGGATGCATATTTGATAATTTATATCATATAAAATATGTAATTTATATCGTTTAAAATCATGGGGGAGAGGGGGAGGGGGAGCTGGCTCATTAGCATTTAAAGGAACAGGCACTCAAAACAGGTCGCTCTGTGGAGGGCTGTTTTAGACAGGGTAAAAGGGTGCTGTTTTATATGATCCTTGTGGTATTTTGACCAAAGTATGTTACAGACATTTCATTAAGACCCCAAGGAACCATATCAACTTGTGGTAAAATGGGCATGCTATGTCCCCTTTAAAAGACACTTTTCTCAGCTCTATGTGATGTAAAGTCACAGCAGGCATATTATCAGACTCATATATTCATACTTAAATATACTGTAAGTTCTACTTTGCCGTTCCACTTTGACGCATTGTGTTATTTCTGTTGAACAGAACTCCCTTACATGGCCCCACTTCTTCTCCTATTCATATTACTTGGTATTGTATTCTTTTGTGTTTTGTTCAATTATACTTCATTCTACTGAAATGGGTGTTGTTACTCTCAGAGGGAAACAGGGTTTAGTAGAAAATGAAATGCATAATTGCATGATTAATTGTAACAAAGATGATTAGTCTGACATGATCCTAAACATCATTTCTAATCTCCGTAATGCCCATTTTCAAAATCGCATGTTTTTTGGATGAAGTATTAAAAGATTAAAATCTTCCCTAGTGCTCCCAGTGCAAATCAGTTTCATTATGCCTCTCAAATAAGTTATATTTCGTACTAATTCAATAAGATTACAGTTATTAATGGAGGGCATCTGTTGCAGTGTATGAACTTGCATGAAACCTTTTTCTAACCCTGTGAAATATCAAATGTCGTCGCCTCAGGATTGAAATGGAGATTATTTTTGATCCAGTCCCTTCTTTTCCTCCCAAAGGAACTCTGAGCACAAGATGAACACACATCAGAAGATAAATCAATGCACAATTTATGCACATTAATAATAACATGGAAGGTTTTAAGCAAGGAATCAGCCCAGAAAGCTTAAAGTCTGAACATGTAAGATTAGTCTTTTACCTCAGATGGTACAGAGGCTCAAAGAACCCCCACAAACTACAGTGTAAAACTAAATGGGATGATTGCTTTAAACTCAAAATCTTGTGTAAATACAATTTTATGTTGCTTCCTGGACTGAGGGGACACTGTATATTCCACGTGGAGAAAACGAGGAACAAAACAAGTCACAGGAAAATATCGCCCTATTTATAAGTCAGAAAGAGATGTTTTGACCTTTATCTCACAAAGAGACATTTTTGTGTGTCTCACTCTTTCCTCCTCCTGATATCAGCAGCTTGTCTCCTGCTGTTTAAGCACGGATCTTAATGTAATCCCTGTATGTCCACACTGTCCCACACTCATTAGGACAAAGAGACCGATTTTGGGAGTTGGATATCATCCAGCTACATCATCTCTTACCACCAGTTTGAGCTGTGATGGAGCAGCTTAGGTGCACAGCCCCTGTCTTCTTGCACTCTGTCTATTTTTCATTCCGGTTCATGCACAGAGGAAAAGCCCTTAATTTTCTTGTTTAATTCACTCCACATTCAGCCTCTCTGTGTAGGAAATAGATTTAATAACACCCACTTTGATTTAAATTTACAGCATCATCACACTAATGCAACATCGTGTCATTTTTTAATCAATAGCACTTAACAGAAACATCAATAAGAGAGAAGCACTCTGAACTAAATTCAGGCCCAGAGATGGCTGCGTCTCACGATGAGGCTTGTAAGTGTGTTGTTGATTTTATTTTTTTTCATTTTTCAGGGACCCACTTTGAATGATGATCAGAGCGTCAGCAGCAGCAGCTCGGTGGAGATCAGCGGTCTGCTGGGTGAAGCCAAGATGTCAGGACGCTCGCACACACTGGCGCTGTCCTCAGACGAGGTACACGCACAATCTTACGATATTTTTGATAAGGTGCATTAACAACTTGCAGATGCAGAATCAACGTACGAATGAAAAGTACAAACCCTAAATAAAATCTTTCTGTCGGTACTGAAAGTCCCATTCCAGGAGCTCATTACAAAAGTAGCAGTGGTGAACCTTTGCCTCCCGTTCTTAATTGGCCAAGTATGTGTTCACATACACATTTTGACCCCGGTTTAACATTGCTCTCAGTGTACTTACACATAGATAGACACACATCTAAAAAAAGAGGACAACAAAAACTCAACAAACAAGTTAAAGAATGGTACAGGAGTAAAGAGTAGAGGCAGTGCAAAGATGCATTAAAGTTATAATAATAACTTACGTTGTAGCACTAACGGGCCATGATGTCATCAGGCCGGGACTTTTGTCTTACATGTCTAGTTTGGACTCGATTTTACCAAATATGTCCGAGATACAGAACCTCGTGTTTTGATGGCGTGTAATCAAACTTTGACGCCACGCCACGGTCACACCGTGTGACGAAAAATCGATCTTTGAGGTAGTTTTCATCTCCTAATAATTCACCTTTTGACTCAAAGCACCTAGCTTTGTAAAAATGTAGTCATGTACATGCAAATAAAAACATAGAATTTGCTTCCACCATGTGTTTGTATTCATATGAGGTAGAAGAAATCTGGAAAGTCGTTTTTTAATTATGTCAGTTCCCTAATTTATCATTTTTATAGATACTTCTGACAGAAAAAAAACCATCATCAGCTGCTTTTCTCACATTCTTCTTACAGATGACAAGATGCTGAATGATGAATGCAGCAGTTTATGCTCATTGTATTCAAATGTTATTGGCTGCTGCGGTGGAAGACATTTTCTTGCTGCTCTGTTAACAACACAATCATTTTTTTCTGTTGTTTTCTATGCTGCCACGTTCAGAGTCTGGATATGATAGATGATGAGGTGAGACTGAGGCTGCCGGCCTACAGAGGACGTTTGACTTGTATTTGTGTTTCGAGTAGATGCCATTTGTCTGTGTTTCATTTCCGCATAATAGCATTTTTTGTGTCCCACAGAATTAGTATGTCATTCTTTTTAATATACAGAATACATTTCCCACTGTATTTCCGCTTTTTCATGGTAATATTTAATTTCATCTCAACTCATCATTCATCTAGTTTTCTGTTAAAGATACTTTTAGTGCCTGGACATATAATCTGTATTGAATAGTAACAGTTTTTTTCCCGTCTTTCTTTATCTGTGTTCAGATCCTGGACGAGGGACAGTTGTCAAAGCAGCATCAGTGGCAGAGCCACAGTTTTACAGAGTGGACTTCCCAGCAAGTGGCCCGCTGGCTCTTGGGCCTCAACTTAGAACACCATATCCCAGAATTCACTGCCAAAAACATAGACGGAGAACAGCTGCTACAGCTAGATAGCACTGAGCTAAAGGTCGGTTAAAACTTTGTGTAGTTATACATATATTGTAGTCACATACAGATACAGTAGAGCCTGTAGATATAGTGTAGTATTGTAGTAATGTATTGTATACATGTAATTGCAGTGTGCAGAAATCACAAATTTAGAAACAGAGAATGTAGAAATAGAGCTGCCATTATATATTTGTTTTTGAGGGCAAATGAGTATTGACAAATCTATTTTTAAACTGAAATATTCTAATTAGAACACATATCTACCACGATTCTTAAAAAGATGTACGATCATTATGTTATGTGTTTATTTTAACTGAATATTAACTTTAACTTTGAATTAACGTTATTACTGAATATTGCAGATATATTGTGTATTGTTTTTGACTCTCAAATGTCAATATTGGTATCAGCTTAAAAAATCTAGTATCCCTCAGGTTATTTTGTGACGTAAACAGACGAACCAAAGACACAGGATGCTTAAGCATGCTCTTTTGTTTCAGGCCCTTGGAGTCACTTCTTCGCAGGACCGTTCCCTGATCAAGAAAAAGATCAAAGACCTTAAAATTTTGATGGAGAAGGCCAAGAGGAACCACGAGAAGCTGGAGAAACAACGCGAGAAGCTACGCAAGAGAGAGCTGGAGCAGCAGCAGAAAGATGCGTTCGAAGAAAGCCCGGCAGAGTGAATCAAGCTCACCTTTACCACAGCGCTGCAACTAGTAGCATCGAGGAACAGAAAGTCAGTGGGCCCCACATATGAACCCTGAGGGACGCCTGCTTAGTAGTTCAATAGTTGTCAGTGCTGGATCTCCACCACAAAAATGTCAGATTGTTGAGTGACTTCTTCACCGAGCAATTTAAACCAAAATGAACAGTTGGACAATAGGATGCTGCCCCTCCTTTCCTTCGCTTTACACCCACCCTGTGTGTTTAGCCATTTAAGAACTCACTCAGTTCTATTTATTTTGCTGTTTATGGCTTGTAAATTGGAATTATTTATCGCATCCAGAGTGAATCTGTGTTAAGTCTGTTTCATCCTCATCCCTTATCGTTCTCAGAGCCATCATAAAACCTTTAGACACAGCGACCATGTACATATACAATGACGTATACAGATAAAAATCTGTCTGATGTGCCATTTTGATAGACTTGTGTATATACTGTTCATATACATTGAATCTATTGCTTTGAAGCACACACAGGTCAGTGTGTGTGCATGGAATATACAAGGCAGTTCACATCTCCCACCACCAGGTGTCCACATGCTGCTTACTGTCACTTCTGACAAAGATGACACTAAAACTTTCCAACAGGAACTGAACTGGAAACTGGAAAAACTCTCTCGGTATCTACGAGAACACTGGAAGTGCAAACACTGTAAATGCAAACCACTGCACTAGCTTGTACAGTGCTCCTTACAGTATACATGTACCATAACAATAGCAGTTCTCTATGTAAAAATGGCAACAACATGCTGTACTCATTGGACTGGTTCTAATGGAGACTTCAGGTACAAAGTAATGGTGAAACTCGTAACCTACCAATCCGAACCGTAAAAACAAAAGACAAAACAAGAGAAGAAAAGACGAGAAAAAGAATCATACTGCTTATACGCGTAATGTTGCTTTGACTCTGCTTATAACCTGCTTCTGACCACTTTTTATATCCTCTCAATAACAAACATAATACCCCGTCGCTGCCTTTAGAAATTCTAGTGACGTAGAATTGTCAGAATTCTGACCGCTTCTGTGTGAGTGTTGAGACACATACAGTAGATTACATCCATCTCTGATTGTTATTTTATTCTTTCAGAAGAATCACAGGTCACGTTTACCATGCAAATGACTCTGGAATATTCTTAATAATATTTAAGAATGCTGCCATACACGTGGTTTATCTCTGTGACCACTGACGAATGCAGGACGTGCAGAAATTGTCTTAAAGTTAACCTGATAGTTCTGATGTTACACTGGAAATTGCAGCTGACAGATGCAATATAGTTTGAATTTTCTTATGAAACCGCTTCGGTAAGACTTATAACACTTTTTGATTTTACTAGTTAGATGAAAAATATACCTTTTTGAAATTGATTTTGACCTGTGTACTTTATGCAGCTCTTGTTTTTAGGATTATCACCGAGAGACGTGTCCCTGTGTTACTTCTTTATCATTCCCAGGAATCATTAGGTTTACAGTAATTATAGAGACGCCAGTGTCACCGTGATGAGACACGAAGGCAGCTTTGAGTTTTGCTCCCTTCTGTCTGTAAGGGCCCTGCCTGGTGAACTGTTAACAGGTTAAGAACATGAGGAAGATTTGGGGTTACAGATCTGTTAATTTATTTATTTCTGTATTTAACGAAGCAACTGACTATTGTTTATGATAACTTATACAAAATAAGAGTATTATTAACACCTAATAATGATTTATCCAGAATTGTATGATTACTTCCTTTTTTGCCAAAACCTAATTAAAGCTGTTCATTAGAAATGTTTTAGATTTAAATGGTTGTTATGGAACGACCGCAAGAAGCAAGAAGAAACAGTGATTCTCTCCCATTGTGCTTGTGGTTTTTCCTCTAATACAACCATAGTGCTGCTCCAGTACTACTCCCAATTAAACTGCTCACGGTGTATTCTTATGAAATATTTTGTAACACTTGAACCTCTCTGTGAATACCCCCCTCACTCCTTTTTGACTCTTTTGTATGTATAGTAAAAACACAGAGCAATATGCTGTAAGAATCCTAAAGACGCCTTGTTTTCTATCGTGTGCGGACGCCGTTTGTCCGAGGGCTGAGGAGGCATGAAAGCTCTGACCTGAGCCCACGTGTGTTCCATATCTTTTACTTTATGCGCTTGAACCGAACTCAACGTGATGAAACCCAACGTGTGGACGAGACCCTGGTGCTCCTCGCAGTGTTTTCAGCCATGATGCCTGGAAGGGTTTTTGTCTTCACGTGCGTAGAGAGCAAGCGATAATCAGACTGCTACAGCCATGCTGACTCTCCTCCTCCTCCTCCTCCTCCTCCTCTTTTATTTTTCATTACCTTGATCTCTCTTTTTTTTCTCGTTCTGAAAAGTTTGAAAGGGCAGCTACCTGTCACACTGAATAAAATGTGCAGTCACTGTCCATAGCCTCCTCTTGTTTCTTTTGTTTTCTGTTATCTTTCCTGAGGCTGTGTCTACATAGTTTTAACTGGTCACTTGCCAGCCAGGGACAAACTCCCACACAGCCCCACAGGGTGTAAAATATCCATCCATCTATCCATTTATCTATCTATCCATCAATTCATCTATCCATCCATACAGTCATCCATCCATCTGTCTGTCTATCCATTCATCTATCCATCCATCAATTCATCTATCCATCCATCCATCTATCATTCATCTATCTGTCTATCTATCCCATCTTTCTTTGCTTTTCTTTTCTTTCCTTGGCTTATCTTTTCTTTTCTTTTCTTTCTTTCTTTCTTTTATTGGCTTATCTTTTCTTTTGTTGTTTGTTTATTTCTTTCTTTCTCAAATAGCCAAACATAAAGTATAGATCCAGTTCAGTCATATTAAAATGGTTTAATAGAATAAAAGAGAAGTTTTCCTCTCTGAAACTTTTTTTCATGTCCCTTCCGTGTTCACATGACCTGTTATATTAACCATGCGATCATGATCCACCATGCATGAGGCCTTTCTCTCAGCAGAGTGACTGACCTGCAGCCAGCCACAGTCAGCTGTAGCTCTCCCGTCTCTCCCTCCCTTCCTCCTTTCTATTTATATTCTGCTACATTTCGCTCTAGGACTATTTTCTCCCTCTGACGCCCACCCCCCCGACTTCATTTTTGTCCTCCTTCCTCATACGCCTCCAATAGCTGGGCCTTCCCAGTGTGGGTATGCTTAATTCTTTCATTATCACCATTTGTACATTCATTTTTGATTTACTACATGCCGTGTGGAGAACAGTAGTGTGTGAGCCGGCTGGTGTGGCAGTGCGAGGCCCTCAGCTCATGGAGGAGTTCAGTCCCAGGCAACTTGCTGTCAAGCAGCTAAAGCTAAAGTTCCTGGAGGCTCTGCAGACCAATAATGCCCAGGAGGTCCTGCAGATCCTGCACACTGGGAAGATAGACATTGACACGGTGCTGGAGGTGGAGGACCCCAGCATGGTCCTGGCCTCATACAAACAAGGTAAGCAGGAAGTAGGATGAGGGACAACCCCTAACCCTGGTTTAAGGTTGTAACCAGTTTGTGTGCTTGTCATTCTTTACTGAATGCATGGGCCCAGAGGGATAAACATGACAACTTAGATTAGATGGATATCTGCAATAAAGTACATGTTCATATTTGATAACACATTTTCAACAAGAGTGACACTGAGTAGAGCACGCACCTCCTTGTGTGAATGTTTAGTTCTAATAATAGAAATATAAAAGACAGAAGAAAATCCTTCTGACAAACAAACAAATAAACAGTCTCAGTGAACATGTAACCTCCTTTGTGGAGGATGAAAGCTAAAGTTGATTAAATTAAATTCATTTCAATTTCATTTGTATGGTGCCAAGTCACAGCATGCACTATCTCAAGGCATTTTACATAAAATCGACATAACAAAAACACAGGAGGTTGTCAACACTTTCTGACTACTTCTGCACTGCATCCACTAGGTGGTGCTAAACCCACAGAGATCCTAAGGCTGGGTATGACCACAGTCTAAGAAGTACTGTTTACACTATTTAATTTTAAAAGTCTTTACATTTAAAAGAAAGATATGAAGTAACATAAAGACTAAGATATAAATCTGTGTAAGTCAGAAATAATCATCAGCACCTTTAGCCTTTACTGTCACTATGAATCCCTGCTGCTTGTCCACTTCACTGCAGGTTATTGGCTCCCAGGCTACAAACTGGAGACCTCCTGGGCGATGGGTATTCATGTGTGTGTGATGTACAACGCTGTGGAAACTGCACTAGTGCTCCTTCAGGAGGGTGCGGCCATTAACCGGATGCCCAATGGGAAGACGCCGCTGCATGTGGCCTGCGAGGTCTCCAACGCCGAGTGTACGGATTTACTTTTGGCTCACAGGGCAAAGGTCAACAGCCTGTCGCTGAGTGGGCACACCCCACTGCACTACTGCATCACCAGTGAGTCTGTGGACTGTGCCAAGCAGCTCATCTTCAAAGGTCAGGAGGGGAGGATGCATAGGTAGATGGATGTGTGACTTGAATTGCAAATACAGGATATATAAAGGACAAATCAACAAAATAATCCTAATTTATTTTCCCCCATGGAGGTGCAAAAGTCAACATGCCCAGCTACAACAACGATGAGGTCACACCGTTACACACAGCAGCCAGGTTCGGTGTTCCAGAGCTGGTGGCTCTTTATTTGGCCCACGGAGCATCTGTGGATGCAGTCAACTCTTTGCAGGAGACTGCTTTGATTACTGCGGCCTTCTGGACTTTTGATACCAAAGAACAAACCTACAGCGAAGATCACCATTTAGTCTGTCGTCTCCTGCTGGACCACCAAGCAGGTGCGAGGTTCTGGATCCAGAACTGTGCATGATGTTTGACTCATGTTTTTGTGTGCGTCGTAAATCTTTGTTTCCCCGAAACGTTTATTTTCTGCTGCAGATCCCAACCTCCAAGAAGAAGACCATAAAACAGCTCTTCACAAAGCAGCCTGGAACTGTGATCACGTCCTGATGCAGATGCTGCTGGAGGCCGGAGCAGACACAAGAGTCATGGACATCAACGGCTGCGCCCCCATTCAGTATCTCCTCAAAGTGACCGACGTCAGGCCGATGGCCATACATGAGCTCTGCTATCAGCTGCTGCTCAACCATAACGCAGCCAGGATCTACCCACAACAGTTCCACAAGGTATGGACCGAGGTTCCTAAATGATATCAAACAAGAATGGCCCTCAAAGTCCCAACAGTGGCTTTGATTTCAATTAGAGACACAGCATCTAAGATATTTTATATGCTGATAGCAGACGCTCGTCATTTGTGCACAATGTCTTGTTGTGTATTGTTTTGTGCAGGTGCTGCAGTCCTGTTACGATTACCCTGGAGTATTAGAAATTATGGTCAACTCTTACGAACATTTAAAACCCACAAAGAAGTGGAGAGCTGCCATTCCTGATGACTGCTACCAGGTAACACAGGGTGGTATTATGGATAGTATATTTGTATAAGTGCAGAGCAGTGAAAAAGCTTACAATCATCTTAATTCCTCTGCCTTAGCGACATAAAGACTTCTACGACTCTCTGTTTGCCGTTTGCACCAACACGCCACGCAGCCTGCGCCACCTCACCAGATGTGCCATCAGAGCCAGCCTGGGCGGCCTCTGCCACAGGGGTGTCGCACAGCTTCCTCTGCCACGTCCCATGAAGAAATACTTATTATTAGACCCCGAGGGGATACTGTACTGATGGAGAGACTTGTATTTCCATATTGGCTGCTTTAATATGTCGCTTGAATCCCATGGGCTTTTTGACTGGAACGCGAGAAACCCCCTGTTCCATGAAATTGAAAAAGGAACTCAAACTTTCAACAAATCACAAATCAACTGACTGTTTAACCTCATACACAGAGGAGTTTGAGCTACAGGTGAGAAAATGGCAATTTATTGATGATTATAATAATAATGTGATTGACAAGTAAGGATATCTGCCTGCCTGGCCACATGGAACTGCCACACTTTTCATGACTTGTGTCTTTCTTGAACTATTTCTATATTTAAACCTCTGTATAGACCTTATTTGTGTCATTGTTTTTCTTCTAATTATCCACATGTGCAGTGTTGTCAACTCTCTACTACAGCACAGCTTCATACTTCAGAGGATCCAGATCTGCCTGGCAACCGGCCCTGATGCTCATTCTCACCTTCATGCTCTCGTGATTCTCCAGAACAGAACAAACACTCGACAACAGCGCTCCACGAGTGCTTGTTTTTCCGGTGGACTGCACATGTAGCTGCAAATACGGACCGATACCAATTTTCCATCTCCAGTCAATAATGTAATGTAAATCTTACAGCTTTCCAGAAGTACCATACATAACTAGAAGGGCCCTTGCGGAGTGAATACCTCTGCCAAGGCTGATTGGCCACATTATCACCATATTACCTACTATATTACACCAAAGGAATATTTGTTACTGTACAAGAACAATTATGTCATGAGGAATTCATGATCAAATCTGCTCCAGAGGTTAATGGGTTCTTCTTCCTTGGCTTATACCCAACTGTTCCACAAAGTTTCAAGAAAATTGGTTCAGTAGTTTTTGCTTAATCCTGTTGAAAAAGAGACAAACAGGCATACAGGTGGGTCTGACTTCCAGTTTTTTTCTACTTTAATTCAGTACTTGCTTCTTGTATATTACAGAGCACATTTGCAGTAGGAAGGGACTTGCTGGTAGGAAACTTTCAAATCCCAACATTAAATAACTTAAAGTAAAGTTGCTGTATGGTTCTTCTGTCATATTAATCCAAAGGCAAACACGTCCTTAGTCTTATGTAAACCTACAGTGTTAGTTAGTTAGTTACCATACTGTGGGTGTGTCGACGTATTTGTGTTACTGCACTGACTTGGTATGTTGTGTTACTGTGTCACAGCATGTGCACAGTTGTACATGAATGAATGCTGACAGAGGATCAGGTTCAAGGCTGGTGACCTTAAAGTGAACCGTCTGTAAAGTCAGACAGGTGCTGCACGCATTGGCCCATGAGCTCAGGCAGCGAAACTGTGGTTCCAACATCTACTCTTAACTGTAAATTAGCAAAAGAGTAAATACTCAGAGCGGTTAATGAATGCTCGTTAAATTGTTTGCTGTGTCTTAAAATATTTTTTTCACATTTTAATAAAAGCCTGGAGCAAAATAAAATGATCCAAATGAAGTCTCTATTGTTGCTGTGCTGGCTTTTGTGTGTGTGTGTGTTCGTGTGTGTGTGTGTGTGTGTGTGAGCAGACATACTCCAGCGCAGAAACATTGTCTGGATGACTAAAGGGTCAGAACTGACTCTCTGGAATCTTAAAATAAACCACTAAGTGTCAGAGAGTTGTCAGGACTAGAATGACACTCAGTGGATCCAACATGGCCCAACAGTCACTTTAAATTCAATCAAGCTGCAGCAAATTTCCAACACTCAATATCTGTTCCCTAAATGTGCCAAATAAAAAAAAATAATAATCTAACCCTGTCAATTATTTTCGGAGAAATTGGTGAAATTGTCTAGAAGTACTGCCCAGCGGTTGTACGGTTCCGGACATATTATTTTCCCATTGATATGAAGTCATTGTGACCTTTGCCTCAGATCACTGAAATCGAATCAGCTTCTAAGAACTTCCCTAAAGACTTGAGATAAAATGTTGAAGAGTCCAAAAACAGGTGTTGTGACCACCCAAATCTAATCAGTTAATTTGTAAACAGGAAAAGTGAACATTTGTACTCTCAAGATAACGTGTTTACAAGGCAATAAAGGGTTTAGTGAGATCACTGAGACCTTGACCTTTGACCAATAAAATCCAATCACTTCATCCTTGAGTTGTACTGGATATTTAGTTTATAGAAATTCCCTCAAGGCATTCTTGACATATTGCGTTAACAAGACCAAAGACGTGCCAAATTTGAAAGGATTCTCTCAAGACGTTCCTCAGATAATGCATTCACAAGGCAAACTAGGGATTTGTAAGGTTACAATGGCCTTGGCCTTTGACCACTAAATTCCTATCACTTAATCAGCGAGTCCACCTGAATATTTGTACCAAATTTGAAGAAATTCAATCAAGGTATTCTTTAGATATTGTGTTCACAAGCTTGGTATAGACGGCCAGACAACCTAAAAACATAATGCCTCTGTCCACTGGCTGCCACTGACACTGGGGCATAAAAAAAAAAAACCTTTCTCACAACGTTAAAGTAAGAAAGAAAGTGAAAGAAAAATCTCTTTGTCCAGATCTGTGCCACAATTTAATGAGTTCTTTCTTGGCCAATGTCCCTTCCTTCCAACAAGTTTCGGGAAAATCCGTTCAGTGGTTTTTGTGTAATCCTGCTGACAAATGAACATTTGGACAGAGGTGAAAACATAACCTCCTTGGCAGGGGAAGAGGAGGGGGTTCCTTCTTTATTCGACACTGACACGGCAGTGTTACTTTTTATACTTTTTATTCTGCTGCCTTTCAGACTGAGCCTAAATAATGCTGTCCTTGTGTTGCTGTCATGCCGATACAACCTCAGTGAGCTGGAAAAGAAAGAGACAGAAGCAGAATAGAGCACAACATGTGGCCACACTAATGAAGGGGCAAAACAGAGCAGGACGGCCTGTTCTCATCCCCCAATGGCAGCCGGCCACGAAAAGCCAACGGCCTGTGTCAGCGACGGTGGCAGACAAACAGAGCAAAGTTTCCTAAAACAATCTGGGGAGGGAGAAGAGTGAGCGGAGGACACGCCACACGGTGCCGTTTACGTAACCCACTGGAAACTCTTTAATTTCTACAGCTCGCACTTCTGTGACACTCATGAATCCTGACATCTTTCATGTTGCATAAATCAAACAGAGAAGAAAATACAGTCAACACACAGACAATTAACTCTAAATGCTGAAAAACAACAAAGTACACGTCTGAAATAAAACAGGAGCAACCACAATGGACAAACTGCCGATTTTTATTTTCTACATTCACTGGTCCTTTTAGTGATGAAACCTTAAATTCCATCACCGTAAGTGAGAGTTAAAAATACTTAAATTTGAAAACATTACATTCTCAAAGAAACGATTAAAATTAACTATGCAAAGGCTAAACTGAGAAATGCTTATGACTGGTACGTATTAGAGAAACAAACTGTGACATTCTTCAATCTACTCATGCATCAACTGCTCATCCTCTGAGAGTTGAGTGAAATACTTGTTACAGATAACTCAATACAGCTTCAATTTAACCTGGTCTGAGAATCAGTCCGTGTTCCTATAGGTCTCTGCTACACTGAATTCATTTAAATACAGATAACATGCCGCACTAATCTGAGCACGACAGCGTACAGTGCGTCCTATGACAGTTTTCTGTAGTGCAACATTTAGCATTGAAACCCTCTGACGTGCAGCAAATCACTTAAATATACAAAATGAGCGTCATTAAAAAAAACACTTGGGCCAATATCATCAAATTACCAAGATTCCCTGTGTTATTCTAGAAAGTTACTCTTGGAGACATTGAAGATTTTCCTGTGTTTTGGTTCCGACAGTGATTAACACATCAGTTTCCACGCAGGAAACTCATGTGAAAATTCAACTATTCCCATTTCACCTACTCATATCAACTTTAAATATGCTGCTATTCTTTGTTTTGACAAGTCTCCTTTTCTCTGTGTGACTCAACCATCCATGCGTTTTTTTCAATATTTACAATAATTTAACTTTTTAAAATGGCCTTGCATGGGTCCAAGGCTAAGGCACCTGTGTTTATGTTTCTATCGAACAAGCTAATACTTTGACTTTGAGTTTAAGGTCAAAGTGATCAAAGCAAAAATAATGTCAAGCCTCATCACATCACAGCACACGTAACAGATTCTATGTATTTCTCTTATTGTGTTTCTGGACTGCTCCTCTTGTGTAAGAGCTGAAGATGAAATGCAGAAGTTGTTGTTGTGAGAAAAGGACTGACACGGCCACAGGAGGAGCAGACTTCGCTCTCTTTGTCTGTACGCTGGACTTTCATTAACGCGATTAACTGGGCTTTGTCAAGGCACTGATGCACATTTAACCTACAGCGAAAACACAACTTAACCCAGTAATCTACATTGACCCAAGAACTGTACCAGTCTAAAGAGTGTGAACATGAACAAAAGGACATCAACACCAACAGCTAACCTGCTTTTTTCAACACAGTGAATACTTGTTATTATGGCTAAAAACAAAACAAAACAAAGTGTAGTAAGTGAAGCAAAAGCAGATTAATACTTGACTTGTTCCTTCAGCATTAGAGTTGCCTGTAATTGTCATATAATGGGGTTTAATGTGGCGAGCTTTAGCTGGGTTAAATTGTCTGGGGGCTGAGAGAAATAGCTCAGCTCAGGTATTTCACTGCATTTATCTGATTCTTGGGAAATGTTCTCCTTGTAGGGTTCGGAAAGGAATCCAGATTTCATGTGCACAGGTCCACGTCCAGCAGCTCGCTCACAGCCCTCGATGCTTTCTTTCACCTAAAGTACAAGTTTATCCACTTCTTCATTTAACTATTCATACGTCCATACTTTTCTTTACTGTCTTTACTTTCGTCCCGCAGTCCGCCATCACCAAGTCCTCTCGTGCTTGCCCAGTTTCCTTGGCTCCTTGCTGGGCATGCACCAGTCATCGGCCTCTATGCTGGTCTGGTAGTGCCGTAAGGCCGACTTGTTAAAAACAGGAAGTCTCTCCACCGACTCTGAGGACAAGGCCTGGTGATGCAGAACAGAAGTGATGATTATCATTCAATCTGGATAATTATCACACCCGTTTGCATGAATGAGAGTCTCATCTTAGATTTTTTTTTGATGGGACTTTCTCCAAAGTTCTGTGCTTGATTAAATCTGCTTTTCTTTTCTTGATTAAATTATTTTTCACTTAGTTACTCTCCATCAGCCACCACTCAATCAATCCAGTTTGTGTAGTTAACAATACGTTCTTATGTGAACTTTGGCTTTAAGTAATTCTTGACATTGTGTGTGTGGAGGCTACGATGTTCTCACCTTTAAGTATATGACAGCTGATGTGCCGTAGCCCTCCATAGAGTACAGCTGCAGGTCTCCCTGGAAATACTTGGCATACAGGCGGGAGATGGGCAGACCATAACCAAAACCAGCCTGGAGGAAAAATAACAGGGTTGCAGTATTTTTAGGGATTAGCATATAAAAGACCAGCTGCTAGAGACTAATTCACACTTTCCCCTTTCACAATACTGATCCCCATACCTGTACTTTACACTTTGGTCAATACAGAATGCAGATCTGATACTAATGCATAAAACAAATTCATAGAAAGTACTGTAAACTCATCTGTAATATCTCTCAGTTGTGTAAAGTTGTTAAAATTACATTTTATCATTCGAACTCTGATTTGGCTCAGATTTGTGGCTTTTGTCGGCGAGTTCCGACATTTGTCAGCAAGTGGAAAATCAGGCAAAAACCATGTAGTGTGAAACTAGGCTTAGATAATCATCAACGCTGACGACTGAACAATGTGCAACAGGCTCAGTCTCACCAGAGGTGCGTTACGAGAGTTGTCTTCATGGACGGGACTGGGAGCCGTGGAGTACATGTAGCTGAAGAGATGTTCAATCTTCCTCAGCGGAACTCCGCCTCCTCTGTCTGACATCTAAAAATAAAGAGGACAACGATCCGCTTTGTGTGTCAAGTCATCACAACTGGTTTTATTTACAGTACATAATGGGCCTGCATACGGGGGAGGTGAAGGCAGAAGAATTTGTGTAGAGAATGGAACTACAACATGAAGTACTTTAATCAGAGGAATGTTTTGTACAGTACAGAAATCCAGCTCTGTTCTAACTCCCTGTGTCCTCACCGACCTTGATAGTGAGGTCCTCAGCACCCAGTGAAACCCGTACTTTGATCCGTGGCAACGTGGGACTCATCTCGTGGGTCTCGACTGTGGCTCTCATGGCGTTCTGGTAGAAAACATGGATTACAAAATAAGTCAGCAGACACGCGGTGGAAAAGTAGCGCAGGTCTAGTTTTCAGGTTTGTTTGTCACTTTACCTTGAAGAGCTCAAACAGCATGTGGTAGAGATGGGACGGCACGTAGACAATGTGCAGAGGCTGGCCAGGGTTTTCAGCTGTGAACCATTTCATTATTATAATTACTATTATCATAAGAATACAATGACACTTTTATCGGTTAATGTGCTAAAACTAAACCTTTAGAAAACTAGCAAATAGATGTTTTACATAAGTACATATTGGCTCGGCTTATCAGCTGAAAAACAAAGAACAAAGTGTAATGAAAAGCATCAGAGTGGCAATGCACAACCACTCTGCTCACTGTATAAACTCCAAAAAGACAACGCTAACTCTTTCATATTCTGATTTCATTATGTCATCTTTAATACCATAAGATAAAAAATGACATAGTCTATATAAATAAGCTGTACATCATGTCTCTAGTTTTACTTTGAGTAAAACTTTTAGAGTAAAACTAGAGACAACCCTAAAGTTAATGCATTACTACACTAAAGAACATCATTTATAAAAAATGTAGCTTCAAAATGATGTCATTATCCTACATATAATTATAAATCATTATCCAATTATTATAAGTATTTAGTCCAATAGGAAGCAGAGATACCTCGAAAAATGCATTTAGCCCGATTTTGCAAGATCCACTGAAATCTCTCTTGCTCAAGTATTTGCAGAGATAACTTGGAAAAAGTGTTTTTTCCAGACCATATATTTGTTGACCTTGACCTTTATATTCAGTGAAAATCCGTCCACAGGCTTTTAAGTTATTAGGAGAACACCCTGCTTCTGGCTATGCTGGCACACAGGGTACATATATGTAAACATGTTTAAATATATAGTGTGCAATTACAGCTGCAGGGTAAGCATGACCAAATCCTTCAATCTCTTTCTGTTTTGGTCGCTTTCTCTGCGCTATAACCTGTGAGGGTCGAGGAATGTCTAATGCTGATGCTGGCTCTTGGCAGGAACGACTGACGGAAAACAGACCCAGCAGGCCTCAGTTTAAACAACACTCATTCATCTCAGAGAGTTCAGTTGAATTCTAGCAGAGCACCAGTGAATATTTCCTCTCACACGGATCCTTAGAGCAGAGAACCGAGAAGGATTCAACAAACACACGGATAAAAAAAACATACCGTTGATTTCTTTGACCTCCATATCAGGCGAGGTCAAGTAATACTGCTCGCACAGCATCTTTGAAGTCTCATAGGCATCTGCAGAGGGACACAGAGCAAACTGTGGTCACATTACAGCCTGGAAAATTCTATAACTCGTGGTGAACGGGAAATAAATCAAGGAGACGTTCAGTTTTCTGCCTTTTAGTGAAGCAGTTAACACATTTACAGACACAAGACTATAACAGCCACATACATCATAATAACCACTTACTCTAAAGACATTAGATAATACTGGAAAAGGGTCAAAGAGTCATGAATCTGCACGAACAGTTAGGGATGGAAAGGAGATAAGAAATACAGTGTGTGTGTGTGTGTGTGTGAGAAAGATGACTCACCTTTTACTACCTCCACGACATCACAGGTGGGGTCGATGCTGCCGATATGTTTGGGATGGGCCGGGTTCACACTGCCGTTGAAGATTAATGCTAAACAGCAGAACAAAAGACACACATTCAAAAAAACAACCAACACAACAAATAGACGCAATGCAGAGCCAACTTTTCTACAAGGTGCATACAAAGCAAAGTGGGGACTTTGCATAGGGGAATATTAACAGTAGTTGACATAATTGACTAAATCTCCTCTTCTCTTGGCAGCAATGTCAGATGCATTTGGTGCAAAAGCATTGCTGCAGGCGGAGTGTTGATGTTGATGTCTTTTATACATCAACTCTTAAACTAATTGGTTAAACCTAATTAGTAATACGATTTAAATTAAACGGCGACACAAACTGTAACAGAGTCCCTTCTGTTTTCACCACGCTGTAATTTAATGACGCGATCTGTGAGTGTTGGCAACTGTATTGATTAACTCACAGTCAATCACCAAGTGCTATACAGTACTGACTGTGCTGGTTTATGAGCATGCGTATGGAGATGCGGCTCATGTAGAAGCGGTCCAGGAAGTACTGGACGTTCTGGTTGGTGACGGGGTCCACACCGAACGCCTCCTTGTACTCCACCACACCCTGGGCCATGGTGGGCACCACGTTGTTGTGCCGGTTCCGGATGTGCACCAAGGTCTGTGTGAAGCTGAGGGCAAAGAGGATGATGGTGATGATGGACATGTGATTATCGACGTGCAAGGCATTGAGCACACACGTCTGCTAAACATAGCTCAATGTTGTACATTTACAGACCAAGAACACAGGAGAGGAAACCCTTATTCAGCAATGATTTCTGTCCAGTTAGGGCACAGTCACACAAACAGTACGTGAATGAAGCAGTTCGCTTGAACCCGTTCGCTTCCAAATTGTGGGAGGGGGCTTAGGATAAAACCTTTGCTTCCTGTGGTGAAGCAAATCTGCTGCGTGGCTTTGCGTGAAGTTCAACTTTGATGAACTTTGACCCTCGACATTTGTGTATGTATGTGAGACTTCAGACTACAACTTACTAAGTCCTTTTCATCAAGGATTTTGTATTGCAACAATAGATTTCAACACTAATATCAGCCAACATGCACACACAAGCCCACCAAGAATGTACCAATATCCAGCGTCTTGCATTTGAATCAAAGCTGATCCCAGCAATTTGATAACTGACTCGTGATACTTTGCATGAAACTATTTATCTAATTATTATCTACTGTTTACTCTGATCTTGGACAATCTGGAATGTCAAAGCAGCCAAACAGACACATTTGTACAGGCAAATGTTCCACTTATACCAATACTTGAATCAACTGTTTTCAGATCAAGTTTAAACAAATGGCACCAGATGCAAAAAAGTCTACACCCTGGAAGTAAATATTGACATACAGGCATTAGAATGATGAATTACTCTTAAATCAACCTTAACCATATAATTGGATGCATGGTTCCTCTTTGTGTTGAAACATGTTGGACTTTGCAGAAACTGCGCAGCTTTAATTAATGTGTGGGTGGCCTTCAGCTGCTTTACAACAAGGTGTGTGAACGGGACAGATGTGTGTGAACGGGACAGCTGTTTTCATAACAGACAGTATGATATAGGAAGTGTCCTTAACTTACTTTGTCAGGACGCTCTTATCATCTGGATCTTTCTCCAAAAAGTCGACAAGCTCCAGCAAGCTCTGTGAATACCTGGTGGGCACACAGAAATACACTGAAACACTCTGTGGTTTATGGACTGAAGATCTGAATGAGAAAAAGCTCCAAACAAATATATAGGGATTTCAATGATCAGAAACTTTAATATCACACTGACTTCCTTTGATTTACTAGACTAGAACAACTGTATAATTAGAGCATAAAGCATTTTCACGTGCTTCAAGACCCAGTCCCCCCCTTTGGTTCATCGTAGGTTGTAGCTCACTGAGTCACGCTCTCGCCTGTGAAACTGGGTGAAAGGTGAACAGCAGTGTGGCTTTGCTTTCACGCTGCTGAGTGTGTCCCTCAGCTGACCTTCAGCTCTCAGTTTTGTATCAAGGCCCGGCCATGCAAGGTAACACGTACATCTTGTCACGGACTATTATGAGACTTCTATTCTCGGGAGTTTTCCAGGGAAACATCTCAGTGTCACCACTCTTTCTCCTCTCCTCTCGTGAACAACATCAACAAGAGAGAGATCGAGTCTTTGGCAGGAAATGAAGAAATGTAAATACTTTAGTGGTGGAGGACTAACACAGACACTACTCTGGCTCATGAAAAGAGAATGATCTGGGTTAAAATACCCAGTAACACAGCTCCATTTTTTGGCTTTTGAGAAAAGCTGTTGAGCTCTTCAAACAAATAGACTGCATTACTAAACAACCCTCACTTATACTTTGCTTTTTCAGGGCTTCTGCAGGTTTAAACAAGTTAAATTTAAGACTTTTTTAAAATTAATACATTTTTAGATCTATGTCAAGTACTGAGTCCAACAGAGCTAGCATTCAATGAGCGTCAACACACTTAAGACCTAACTAAGCATTTATAATATTTTAACATATTTAAGACTTTTAAAAAGCCTAAAAATTCCGCTAAACTCCAGACTTTTAAAAACCCTGCAGAAACTCTGTTTTTTAAAAGGGGCAACTTGAAGTAAAAGAAAGGAGAGTACGGTTGAATCCAATACACAGAGAGAAACACACTCCTGTACTTGATCTTTACAGCCTTTAGATAATGTACATTCTGAACCTTGAACTGTATCTGTGTGTGTATATGTGTACTCGGGTTCGTATATGCTGGTTTAGCTCGACCTGTGTGAGGGTTGTGACCACAAACAAATACAGGTGGATCTCGGTGATGCTGGCAGACACCAAGTTGCATACATTCTTCAAAACTCGGAATCTGTGCTGTATATTCCTGTTATAATGTAAGATGTAAAACGTACACATAGTTGTATTATAAGTTACACAGGCCTATTAAATAAAAAAAGTAATGGGAATATCAAATAGGGACCAGTAGAGTGGCCGGTTCATCAGCCTTATCTTACAATAATAACAAAACAAGATCATAAAGCACGTTCAGTGGCATTGAGCTTGTGAGTGCACAGAGGGCAGGTGGGTGAGGGAGGAGGAGAGAGTGACCTCACACAACCCCAGACAACATCAACAGCCACGCGTTCATCCCATCAGATAAGTAGGTGACACGCTGAGGTCACCAAAGCTGAGGGAGACGAATGCATACAGAGCGAATGCACAGTCTGGAACCCAGACACTGGTTTATCAGGACCTTTCCTGTGCTGAAACATGGACCAGTCCCTGTAAGACCTTGTGTAACCTGGTAACTTTGAAAATAAATGACATCAGACGCACAGCGGGACTCCCTCGCTCTACAGTTGGTGCCCTTAAGTTCCTCGCCCTTCATTTGACTCTGCCGCTGTAACAGTTGTCTGTCAACTGAGATTGAGGGATTCCCAGACTTTAGAGAGTCTGACTGTGGCACAACAGATTAAATAGAAAGAGGTGCGGCGCAGGCTTGTGACCCTACCAGCTGGTGAGGAGCTTAAGGGATGGAGTGCCGAGGAGCTTGTCTGGGAGGAAATCAATTTCCTTCATGATGTTGGCCAGTCGGACGGGAAGCTCCTGGCGCAGGAACACGAAGGAGGTCTTCTCGCATGCATTGGCCGAGCCTTTGGTCACATGAGGGACAGAGGCAGGGGGGGGAAACAAAATAGCCTTAGCAAGCATTCAACTCTGACCTCAATGTGTCAACAAGGACACTAAAATAAACACAGCAAGGTCATGAAAGCATTGACATCAGAAGAATTAAAGGGGTTGGGCTTTGCAGGAATCTGTTGTGCGAAGTGGTGGACATATCTACATTTTTGATATTTTTGCTGATATAGCAGTAACATGAGAGGTTGCTTGTGTAAAATGCATGAATCAGCGTGAGTTTGAGCGGTTGATCAAAAATTCAAGGTTAAATTTCAACTTCCGTATGCGTCTACAAGATCTGAGAAACATCTCCACACTCCATGAACATGTATCTTGTCTGGTTGTCTGTCATTGACCTGTGTAGTGCGCGGTCAGCTGTCACCACACACACAAAGAAAATAAGGTCAGTTGTGCAACAGCCACGTGAGGGTGCGGAGGGGGGGGAAGACAACACTGCTTTCAGACATGCACTGAACTCTGAGTAAACTCCTGACATTCTCCAGAGCCGAGGCTGAAGTTGGACTAGATTATCCCAGAGAGGCTAAATATTCATTAAAACACTGTTTCGGATTTGTGAAACCTTTATTCTATTTGTGAAAATGGTATAAAGGGAGATTTCACTGTTGTTGTTTTTTTCGCAAATAGACCACATTGGACCAGGTCTCTGTTTAAAAAGCACTTCACTTATACTTATACTAATCTGAATAAGATCATCCCAGAGACCTCCGGAAGATATCCGCAAAATTGGGTCCGGACTGGATGCATTTACCACATACACAATCTAACAAGCGTTTACATCAACTCAGAAATGTACAGAGAGATCTAACAACTCCGGATAATGTCCAACTGAGCCCATGGGAGAACACAGCAGGAGATCGTCCGGAGGGCGATATTCACTTACCCTGATAAGTTTGCTTACCGAAGTCCAGGAACTGCTTCATGGACAGGGGCGAAGGGGAGAACTTGGAGAACTTCTCCACTTGCTTCGGAATTCCAGCCACGGAGGCGTTTTTCAGCAGAAACTGAGCAAACTTCATTTTGTCCTCCGCTTCCTCTGCTTGTGACTGTGACTCAGTTCTTTGTGCAGCTCCAGTTTCGGCGCAGTTTTAAAGCCAAAGTTCGTCGTCACGCACAGAAACACTTTGAACAAACATCTTGACGTGAAGTTAGTGTCTCTCCTCCTCCTCTCATGCTGCCAACTTGTTGCGTGTCCTCCGATCACAACTTTACATCAAGCCGCTATGTCTCTGTTTGTGTCTCTGGACGAGGGGAAGGAGGAGTAAGGGGAGTCAATTGCAGCCAATGAGCGGGGAGATTGGCCTGGCTGTGGGCGGGTCAGAGTCCTCGCTCACTCTTGTTGGTTCCGGACCACGTTGGAAAACAACTGAATGGTTTGTTACAGCGCCCCCTACAGACAGACTTCCGCAAATGCACATATTTGAATATTGGGTCCTTGAATTTATCTCTTTCACCAAAACCATGAATAAGGAAAATGCAATGGAATTAATCCACTATATAAAATAATATGATTTAGAAAACAAGCCCAAGCCCTTTTATTTATTTATTTGTATTTATGAATCATTTCAATATTTTAGTGTCATGGCTATTTTGTCTCTTGCTTATTTCTCTGTACAGCTTCACATTATTTGTTGGATAGTATCTTCATTTAAGTGTCATATTCTTTGTACATTAGAAAACTGTGCAATAATAATATTAAAGGTCCCATGTCTGGAGTTGTTAAGTCGTAGCAGCGTTCGTGTGCTTTGAAATATGAATGTCGAAAGAACATGGACACTGTAGAAATGTGTTGTATATATACGTGTTTAGATTGTTTAAACTACACATTAATACCTTTGTCCTATATTTAATAGCAAAGTAAATGTGACAGGCTTTTACATAGTTTAAAATATATCAAAAAAACACATCTTTAAGCTAATATTATTGATTTTAGAACTAATATTTAGGACTCAAATTATGTTCATCACTTTATAAATATTACTAACTCCTTTATCTACTTACTGCCATTTTGTGTTAGTATTACTTTCTCTGTCTCATGTAACATGATTATTTTATCTAATTTCTCGTGTCTATTGACATTTACTATTAAGCAATGTTTTTAATTACTCGGTATACACTTTATATTTGTATTCAATTTACAATATATGTATACTTTTATATTTTAAGAGTGAATTTGGATTTTTATTCACTGTATTCTATTCGATTCTATATTGTTCTGTCACTGTGATCTTGGAACAAGCTAGAACAATAATTTTCTTCGGGATTTATAAAGTGTCATCTTATCTTATTTTATATTACCTTAACTTATTTCGTATCATCTCATCTTATCTTATCTTATCTTATCTTATCTTATCTTATCTTAGTTATGGGGACTCCAGCTGCACTTCCTCTAACGCCCAGAAGATGGCAGCGTTGCAGCACCTATGAGTGGTCCTCAGTATGAGGAAGAGGAGCATGAGGAGGAGGAGGAGGAGGAGGAGGAGGAGACCAAACCCCTCCTCTCCTCCTCATCAGCATCCTCCTGCTCCTCCTCGGGATGTATCGGTGTGCTGCTGCACCTGTCTCCTCCGCTGTCTGGTCGTTAGTCGCTGAGATGCTGTGATTTTTATCCGCCGTCATCATCAGCCACGCGGGGAAGGTAGAGCCGACCTGTGCGGAGGATCCAGTGTGGAGGTCTGTAGCCGGAGGATGTGGTGATTCCTTCTGTTGCATCAGTGAGACAGCATCTTTACACGGGTGACACATCATTATCAGCCCGAGTGGACCAGGTAGGAGACGTTCACAGCCCGGTTCACTGTTATTACTGAAATTCAATATCACCTGTCTATTGTCAGGTAACGTTCTTTGTTACAGTGTTTATAACGAGGCCTTGAACGCAACGCTGCATATAGAAACGCTGTCTAATGTTTAGCTAACGTTAGCTTGTTATTTGTAGCTAGCTAACATCACTCACTTAAAGGTTTGTTTGTCTTCCTGTGTGGATATTTATCAACGTAACGTGTGTATGTGTCTGTCCCTTCATTACTTTAATATTAGAGGACACAACATCTTTCAAACCTTTTGTTGTTGTCCTTTATATTTGTTCCAAATAGCTTTTGTAGACGTTTTTTAAACCTCCAGCTTTCAAATGTGCTATTTGTATATATGTGTGATCATGTGACACTGGCCTAATATCCAGCAATTACTCTGCTATTAATAGGTACCCAACCTATTTAGACTTATTTAGACCTCCTGATTCAAGAGACCAATCATAAGGCCATAATCTGTATATTTTCCTACTGGGTATAATGGCACCCAAGTGCTTTTGAAGTGTCACCAGTGTTTTAATGCACAAAACCGGTTCGGGGAGGTCTTTGAGAAGTGGCTTCCTAAATATAGCCCCCATACTCTGGAAAATGAGGAATAAGATGAGACGAGCTAAAATAAGATCAAGTGAGTTAGAGCAGAATTCATCTCGAAGGAAAATGCTTGGACCAGGTCTTGCTTCAAAGTTACAATAACAAAGAAAACCTTCATATAATAGTATCAAAAAATAAGTGATCTATCTAAATATCAGGTGCATTGAGGAGTAAGAGTGGACCCCTGCCTAAATATATAACAATACAGGTAATATAAGTTACAAAAATATAAATATGAAAGATTATACTAAAGCTAGGTTAAAGCCGGAATAGAAAAGGTATTATTGGAAATGACACATGAGAAGTATGTATATCACATTATTACAAAATATAACTAATAATGTAGAAGTGTCACTCTTATATACAAATACATTTCAGTTCAGTAGGACCTAGTATTGACGGCTGTTTCATCAATATCGAGTCGTTATTGGTTGCTGATCCTAGGTTATGGATCTACTCTGTACGGATGTTTAGCGGCCACACCCAGTGGGTTCTCTGAAGAATCCCTTGGGCCCACTGGATGAGCCGATACTCCTCCAATGCCACGTCCTGTTAAAATGAAACCAAAGATTATATTGTGACTGTCCCACTCCTGTTCAATCCTCTCGCTTGAAGCCCCCCAGGACACCATGTCGGACAAAAGTGACCTAAAAGCCGAGCTCGAGCGCAAGAAGCAGCGCCTCGCCCAAATCAGGGAGGAAAAAAAGAGAAAGGAGGAGGAGAGGAAGAAGAAAGAGGTAAGGAAGAAAGTGAGTACATTCCCACGACTGCCACTCATACTGTCTCACCCTCTAGTGTGTGCTGTTTGTGTGTTGGATTGCCGTGACACATACATGGCCGAGGGTGTGTGTGTCCATGCGTGCATACAAACATCCATATGTGTGCATAAGGTTAGTGTTAGAGGTTTTAATTGAAATGTGCATTCGCATGTTTTCACTCACTCTTCAACTCATGATGGCTGAGCTGTGACTGTGTAATTCAAGGTGTATAAACTTACATTGGTCTCTGTGTCCTGTGCAGGCTGAGAGCCAGCAGAAGGCAGAGGTGACCCCAGAGGATTCAGACTTGGATCGTAAGCGCAGGGAGACTGAGGCCCTCCTACAGAGCATCGGTATATCGCCAGAGCCTCCACTAGGTACATGATACTCCTATGCACTGAACAATAAATCAATCCTCCTCTTGTGATTATGATGGGTTTAATAAACAACAACACCTAAGCTGCTTTCAGACATGGACTGAAGTCTGGACAGTTTCCTGAAATCTTCTGGAAGGGTTGTATGTGAGAACGCTAATGTCTAAGTCAATTGCTCTGGACACAACTTTTCCTGCCAGCCCCTGAGTAAAATGCCCTGAAAACAAGTGAGCCCATGTGAGAATACAGCAGGAAAAGATCAGAAAAATCCACACGGAGCAGGTGGGTGTGGTGACGACAATTTTAACACACATCAGACGCAAAACTGGAAGAATTTATGTATCTCAGGACTGAAAAGAGGAGGCATACATGTAGACAGACAGAGATGTCAACTGGGAAAGACAATAAGATTAAAGAGCGTTTGATGATAAGGGCTGACGCCGGTGTTAACAAAAACAATGTAATTCCCTCAGCAGTATTTAAACATCATGTCCTGCCTCCTGCATTCTCCACCTGGGCGCCACCTCTCACCGGAACTATTCTGGACAGTTTCCTGTTGTTGTGAACACATCTGACCCTGCTGCATTCTTCACATGTTAAAGGCAAACTCATGCAATGTCCAGACCCAATAATCGAGTTAATGTCTGAAAACAGCTCTAGAGCAATACCTACGCTGATGGTTCAAAAATTGCACAATTACTTTATTAATTACAACCAAAAAGCTTCTGAAAAACAGTTTAAAGATCAGACTGTAAATACACATAAAATCATATTGCAGACAGGAGGCACACAGCATCTTGCTGTATGCATCATACGGTTAAAATGATCTGTCCCGTTCTGCCTTAATGAAATTATCAGAAAACTAAAGATGTCATCATCTCTGTTTTCACAAATCTCATTTATATAGAAATTCTGCTTTTATTTAATTCATATATTTTTTTTATTTTTACAAAAATATTTACTGTGTTAGTATTAGTTTCTTTTTTATTTTAAGTTGATTTAATTATTTGTTGTAGATAATGTGATTGGACTGCGTTGAACATTTTTCATTACAACTTTGATTTGTCATTTTTTTAGCAACCTCCTCTTTATCGTACTTTTCTGTTCCACTGTATACATTGAGTGTTTTATATGTCGTAATGAGGTATTTGAACATAAATGCTGTTTCAATGTGTGCTGCTCAAAAACGTCTACCCTGCATATTTCAGTTCCTCTAAACATTTGGAAGCACTGTTCTCTAGTGGTGTGACATTGTAACAACACCCTCAACACCTCAGCGTTGACTATTGCAGAATCGACCTGATAGAAGTTATTAATAATTTAACTTTAAACAGAGCTGATAAATAATAAACACAAAACCAACAATGCATTTGATGCCCTTCCCCCCCTCTCCTTTCTTTTAAACATTTATTATATTTGTCCATCATTTCTTTTACTTTGTTGCTTCCCATCCCATTTTGTTTCAACAGTCCATTCTTTGCAGCCTTTAATGTTAGACTCATGTTGCTTTCATTATTTAGTCCCGACCCCTGTGTCCCCCTCAAAATCATTGAGCACGCCCAGCGAGACGGGGAGCCAGGACTCAGCTGATGGAGGCGCGGCCGGCAGGTAGGTCAAAATCTTGGTGCATGAGTTTCATCCATCTCCATTCCGCAAATTAGTAAATAAGATTAATATACAATATAGTAAAATAAGTTGTTTTTTGGGGTCTGGATTAAGATTTTATTTTTATTTACAAAGTCAGGAAAGATATTTGGAAAATCTCCTGCTTTATTTTGTAAAAAAGCAAAACAATCCACACATAGATTTAAATAAAATAAGACATTTTGAAACTGTATTATAGGATTTGCTCTTTCTCTTATACCAGGCTTTGAGAGGTTATCAATAAACAGTATGAAATTGTGGCCTAAATATGATGATGAAACTAAATAGGTTTTTGTCTGTGAATTTTTCACGTATATATTCTGTCTCTTTACTTGTCATGTGCACAACAGGTTTAGGTAAGAACGAGTGTCACTGTTAGTTGTGGTGCATCGTTTGCTTTTGAATGTGGTTTCTGTCATTTGTCGTGACACCCAGTGTTTTGATGACCGCTGTGCAGTTTTCTGCCTCTCATAGCTCGTCCTGAGAAATTCGCAGTGTGTCTCAGCTGTAGATATTCTTGCAAAGTAGATGTTGGAACGAAAATACTGACAAAGGCAAATTACAGTTTCCAGGTACTTCCAAGTAAGCAACACTGTCAGAAAGCAGCCTCTGTGGGCCAGTTATTGGAGTATGTTGAGCTGAAATGTAAGCTTCTTCCTTTCAGTCACTGCACCGTAGGTTTCTTCCACAGTGCTTACAACACACTCATAACACAGCAGACTATTTATCTTCAGGTTCTGTTCATGGCCGCTTTGGCGAATTAAACCTGCCGCAGAGAAGAGAGTGGTCATCAAGCACTTGCCATTTGCTTTTGAATGATTCGCTGACTGTATATGTCAATGTGTGAGGGAGTGGTGCCCTCAGGGGTCATTAGTGATGTGTTGTTCTGGTATGACCATGGGTGGAATTGGGGATGAAGAGAGTTCCCAGCAAAAATAAGATCTGGCACGTGAGAGTTTTTGTTTCT
The DNA here is from genome assembly GCF_022539355.2 of Hippoglossus stenolepis. Lineage (NCBI taxonomy): Eukaryota > Metazoa > Chordata > Actinopteri > Pleuronectiformes > Pleuronectidae > Hippoglossus > Hippoglossus stenolepis. The sequence goes on from NC_061499.1 coordinate 12,822,042, forward strand.
TTTAGCTTTCATCAATTCGATTTTTACAAATTGGACAGATTTTTCCCCCCCAAATCCACCCTGGACGATGGCATGCCCTTTTGAGCTCCTCCATTTGTGGCTGTGTATGTGTGTGTGTGTCCCTTCTTAGGTCAGGGTTCTCTAAAAACAAGTCCCAAGCACTGATCGCAAGGTAAGCCTTTTCATGTCAAACCCAGGAATCCCCCCTCCCCTGCTTTTCCCTGGCTGAGGCCATCCTCGTGTGAACACAACAGCACCCAAGTGTTGGCAGTGGTCACCCCGATGTGCCTCCATCATGATTTACAAGTTTAAATCGGTGCAGGGCATCTCTAACTTCCATTTCTCCTGTCTCCGCTGGTGACTTCCTGTCCTGAAACCTTTGCTGTCTCCCTTAATACCAGCTCCAAATGTCCCTGTTCACATTAATGGAGCCACAGAGGTGATTGCAGCTGCCACAGAGTTGACAATCAGCTGCTTAAAGTGTCATCTCTGTTAGTGTAAAACACTCTTTTCTGTCAGGCTAAAGAAACGCCTTTCCACTCTCACCTGCTATTGTGTGGCGCGAGTGGAAGGCCTAATGGTTGTGTTCACCGGCTCTAAAACACAAAAAGTGAAGTGGGGTTGTGTCATCCTCTGACAAGTGGTAGATTACAACCATCTTGACATAAAATCCAGTGACATAAAATCCAGTTTCAGTTGCTTTTGAAATTCACTGTAAGTAAATAAATCCTACCTCCCCAATATAATGAAATAAGCTGCACTGCTGAACGACCTCGCTCATCAAATGAATGGACTCACACAAAACTCATCGATCACGCATGGCATGCGTATTGTCATCTGTGCCGAGAAGGCTGAACCTTCACATACTGATTTATTTTGATTATCATATGCTGAAGGTTACATGTGTGATATATGTTCAGCTTTGGGAGTGAGATGTAAAATCATGGATTTTCATGTATTACTTGGCACAATTTTGCACATCAAACACCAAGACACTAAATATAATCTAGCATGTGTGAATATGAGTAAAAAATAGATACAATTTCACTCATATTTTTTAGTTCTTAGAATAAATAGATATTCCTGCTTTTAATTAAGTAATTTGATCATCATTCAGCTTTTCCAATGGCACGATTTAAACGATTTTGACATTCTCCCACACAACAACGTATTTTCTTTTGTCCATAAATATGTGGGTATTTCCAAATTATCATAAATTCCTGGCAGAAGATCAAGAAATCTATAACCAGAGGTCAGTAGAGATCTAGAATAAATAGAAAAACATTGATGTATAAGGAAATCTCCCTAATGTACAGCCCTCCCATGCGATATCCACCTAAATAAACATTTTCCATGTACAGTGCCATCTTTGCATGAAGTTCAATGGGAATTCACATTTTTAGATAAGTGGTGTGTGGGTGATCATGTGTGTGTGCATGCTCATGGTAACATATGTTTTGGTAATATGTGCTATTGGTGTGTGTGTGTGTGTTAGACAATGTGTAACGTTTGTAAACATGCATGTCCTCTCTTGCCCCCTCTGTTGGTGACATCAGGACGCTGCAGTGGGACACAGACCCCTCTGTGCTGCAGCTGCAGGCGGATTCTGAGCTCGGGTACATCCTCCTCCTGTCCTCCTACATCCTGGCAAAAATGACACTGCAACACCTATATTCAATAGAACATTGATTTGAATTTATTTGTACATGTAAAGGACAAATGTAAATGTGAATAGATTTAAAACACAAAACCTTACGAACCACGTATGCGACACAATGCTCTGGAAATTGAACACGTTGTTACGACAGACATTAGTCTACACATTGTTTAGAGTTGTAAACCTTGCACAAATGAAAATGCACTGTAGTTTCAAAAGGACAACTTGAGTTTAAGCTCAGTGTGGCCCTGCTAATGATGACATCTTGTTTCTGTTACCCAGACGGAGGATGCAGAAGCTGGGGGCCTCCAAGATCACACAGGTAGACTTCCTTCCCAAAGAGATGGTCTCTTACAGCAAAGAGACGCAGACGCCGCTCGCCGCCCACCTGTCTGAAGGTGAATATTTTGCGTGTGTGCGTATGGGAATGAGTGACTTTCGAAAACATTCTTCTGACGCGAAGGTTATGAGAGGCAACAGAGGGTTTCACGTTGCAGTGATCGTCGTGGTTGTGCGGTTGAATTTGATACCCCGTCGGTTTGCTAGTTCACGGCCCACAAACCTGGAATTATTTAAAGATCTTACAGAGAGAGAAAGTAAGAGGGAGAGCGAGAGCGTAGTCGACAAGTGTCCGCCTGTCAGTTTATGTGTCTTCAATCACAGAACATCTTGCTTTTGACTCCTGCTCACAAGTGGAAACAGGCTGACAGATGAAAGTCCCCCAAAGTGATTTTTGATGGATGCTGCAGAATCACTGTCTGTTTGTGTGTGAAATATCTACACGCAGAAGTATATACTGTATTTATCTCCTCCACAGATGTTGGGTTTTCATCCGTATCTGTTTGTTTGTTAATTGTCAGCAGGTTTTACGTGAAAAGCACTGAACCGACTTGTACCGAATTCAGTGGAGGGATGGAGCATGGGTCAGGAGGGTGGGTGGTGGCCATCAAGGTAAAGGGGACGATCAAGACAAATTTAAGTCAATATCCTCAACATTGAGAGATAAGGTCATATCTAAAGCAAAATGTTGTCACTTTTATAGAAAAATATGTATCGAAAAAAATAAGGAAATATTTACGATTATGTACAATTTGGGGCAAAAAACACGACAGGGCTTCTTATTTCTTTTCTTTATTTTCCCTTTTATTTCCCTATGATAAGAGTGTAACAGATATGTGTAGTACTATAAGGCCGTGGTGAGGTATAGGTACTGAGTGCTATCCTTGTTGTGTAAAAATGCGTATATATTCAAAAGTGGAACTTTAAAAATGTTCAGTTTTGCTTATATATGTTCCTATTATGTATAACCAAAGAATCTTAAAATTGACATATACAGAAGAGCTGTCTAATGAATTTATAAAATGTTCATTCTTTAGTCATGATTTGCTGTGAATATATGGAACACAAGAAGAAAAAGAAAATAAGTGTATGCATGTGCATGTTTGTGGGTAGCTACATGTGTGTTTCGGGCATGTGAGGTTATGTGTGAAAATGTATTTGTGCATATTTGTGCCTCTTCAAGTAGGCGTGCACATATGTACTGAGCAGCAGTTACTAAACACGTGTGGTCAGTGCACTGGATTTGGCACATTGTTGGCGGTTGCATATTCAAGGGCTATAGATTTGAGTATTTTTCTATTGGAAGAGAAAGAAAGTGGAGATTTTGAAAGATGGCCGCTGCAGCTGTTTCATGAAACTCAACCTGCTGTTGTTGCAGATACAGATATTCCATTCAGAAATGTCATTGTCATGTGTAGGATTGCACAAACAAATACTACTCCACCTATACTCTACACTGACTGATATATATATATATATATATATTTATATTGTATAAATACACACTTGCATATATAAACACATGCACTCACATACACACACACTTCTGGTTGCCAAGACAGCTGGGAGCCATGTGACTCCAAAGGGGTTGTACTTCCTGCTTCCTGTCATTATAATAGATGGTCTGGTGTGGATTCCACCGCCCTCATCCACCGGCAACCATCACACACACGCACACGCACACACACGCACACACACACACACACACACACACACACACACACACACACACACACACACACACACACACACACACACACACACACACACACACACACACACACACACACAGTCTCTCCTGATCAGCATCCAAACGGTCCGCCTCAACTCCCCCCATTTCCTTGACAGACTCAGGAATAGATCATTTATTCAACAAGTGCACAGGCACTGACTCACATACATGTGCTGGGAGACATACACACATGTGTCTAACACATATACACAACCAGAATCAGGTCTTTCTGCCAAGTTTAAATGTACACACGAGGACTACTGTTGTCAGATGCTGTCAGTGCACCTACACAGGGAATCAAAACAATAACCACACACACACACACACAAAGAAACAATACACAACTGTTACACACTAAACAAGGCAAATGGGTAACGAGATAAAGACCAGAAATGAAACTGCCAAGCAAATAAACAGACGGCAGTTAATGTATTCAGGTCAAGTAGTCTGTGTAAGTGTACAAACAAGTATACACACTGTGACTGGTGAATGCCTGTAGCAAAGCAAAGTCCATTTATTCGGATTTCAGCCCCCAACAGCATGTTCAGGAGGTCTCTCTCTCTCTCTCTCTTTCTCTCTCTCCGTGTGTGTGTGTGTGTGTGTGTGTGTGTGGGAATGAGAACATCTGGAAGCCAGAGCCGAGCTGCGGTGGTCTACAGGGAGGTGACCCTGGCCTTAGGAGACCCTCCCTGTGCAGAATGCCACAAAGCTTGTGTGTCTGGAGAGAGAAGAAAGGAGGCTGCTGGTGTAGCACCTGCCTGCACTTCTGGTTGTGTGTTTGTTCAGGCCAGTTCCTGTTGCTGATCACTGAACCCTACATGCACACAACAACACAATATCTCATGCTCAGGTTGCATGTGTAATTAGTCAGGCTTTGACTCGAAATCTCAATTGAATCTTGAAGTTTGAACAGCTAAGTGTTACGTTTTTATTTATAACTGTAAGTTAATGTGAAACGCCAAACCTAAAGTGGAGTCATGATGAGTTGTGAAATGATTCATGCTCAATAAAATGCTTTTCAGCCCAACAGTAAGGTTGGACACCTGGGTAACCGCAGAAGTAAAATGAAGTGTGTTTGAGCGTTAAAAGCAGGAATGTGTGTGTGTGTGTGTGTGTGTGTGTGCGTGTGTGTGTGCTTATCTTCATCTCTAGCCCCCCAAAAGTGAGATAAAAGCATTTAAATGCTACCAGGTGGCTGGCTAGCTTAAAGGTCACAAACCCTGCCTCCTCCTTGTTACTGGATGGGACATGGACCAATAAACACACCAAAAAAAATATTACTCAAAAAAGGTTTCTGTCATTTTAGGGGATTCCTATGACGCTGATGTTTGATCAAGTGTTCAGTTTTCTGGTTAGTTTGGATTTATTTAGTTATGTAAAGATATGAAAACAGGATGAAACTTCATGATTGACAGCTGAGAGTGTGTTGGCAGGACCATTTCTTTTTTATTGATGATTTCTTTTTGCTTTAAGATATTTTGCTTTTTCATCTTTAACTTCCTTTTTAAAATTCGTTCCTCCTCTGCTTCATCACTCTTTCTCTGTCCTCAGGGTTCGACTCGGACCAAACTGTTCTGCATAGCTCGCAATTAATGCTACCTCTGTGTGATGTAGAAACATATATTCTACAGAGAGAGAGGAAAGAGTGGGATGAAAAGGGGGAGAAACCCAGCTGGCTTCATGGGAGGACTGGACGGAACAGTCAATCTGTTGACTTAATGATGGTGGTGTGTCCCAGGGGTGTGTAAAGCTCTATGGAGAGACCTCTTGTTGTTTGAGTGTGTATATGTTCCTTTGAGTGTGTCTGTGTGTGTGTGTGTGTGTTTTTTTTTAGGGATAACTTCATCAGTGACACTGAATATTTCTCAGACAGCAGATTGATGCTGATGCTGACCTCTGCCCTGTAGACACCCGATCCAAGGGGAAGGGTGTGGACAAAAATTTGGAAATCACTTTTAGGTTCAGGTCGGGTTTGGTCACGTTAGCTAGGCGATCTGCCTGTAATCAGTGAAAACGTCAGGTTCTGGTCGGGCTCGATTACTTTTTTCTCAGGTTTGGTCAGGTTCGGACAGAAAATTGTGGCCCGAGCCCCCCTACTGCCCAGTCAGACTGAAAGTGTGGTCATCATAAAAAGGCCACTGGCCAAATGATGCTTTTCATTTTGCAGATGTTTACTGTGACTTGGATTTTTGTTATCTCCATCAAATGCTATTAAGCCCTAGATTTATGAGATGATCCCTCATGTGAGAGTAATATGATGCAGTGTGGGAGAAATGTGGGAGACTCACATTAAAACTGTCATATTGTCATTGTGAAAGGAAGAGTAAGTGACGTCTCATCACTTTAAATAATTGATGGATGACTCAGCGATTCTCTCATAACTCTTTCTCCTAGTGAACTTCTGACCTCCCCAGTTCTCATGTCTGTCCTTATGCCCAGGGTGGCCGACTGTGTGTGTGTGTGTGTGTGTGTGTGTGTGTGTGTGTGTGTGTGTGTGTGTGTGTGTGTGTGTGTGTGTGTGTGTGTGTGTGTGTGTGTGTGTGTGTGTGTGTGTGTGTGTGTGTGTGTGTGACGTCAGTAAGCTCTAAAAGAGAGCGTGTGTGTCTGTGTGTGTGCATCTTCAATGAATGTAGCTTTATTAAAGTGCATTGATTTTGTGTCTTTGTGAACACGTGTCTGTCCTTGTACACAAGTGTTTGTGTTTTAAAGATCCCATTCAGTGTGTGTATGTGTGTGTGTGTGTGTGTTTGTGTGACTCTCATTTAAACTAGTTAATGATACTGCTTTTCATTTCCGTGACTAATTTGCGTCCCTATAATCGCAATGTGTAGCTTGTCTATGCATGTTCTTCTCCCATTGGCTGTTTACTGATCTGTCTGTCCTGAGTGTCCATTGTGTGAGGCAATCAGATTAAGGCCCAGTCACGGTCGGCTCCAGCTATTTACTGCCATCCTAATGGGTATGAATGGACATGCTTGTCGTGAGGGACGGACGCTGTGTCTGCGGACATAGCAGGGATATAAAGTAAGCTCTAATGTGGTGTGTGATAGTAACCTAACCCACTGAGGTCAAACAAAGTGTGTGTCTAGTGGTCGGTGTTTCATGCGTCTATCTTGTGTTTTACTGGGCTGACATGAACTCGAGAAAGAGAAGTGGCTGTTATTTCAAACTGACTATTTCTTTTTCATCCAAAACAGATTTTAATCCAAATGAAGTCAAATTTTTGTCAGTTGATCGTTTTAGCTTTAATCTGCCAAGTAACGGTCCTTATATTTCTAAAACAAGTATTTGTAAATGCAGCAAAGGTTAAGTTCTGACAGGCATTGTTGCAGTGTGAAGGGTGGATGCTTTTTGTGGCCTCATTTAAGAGAGACACAGTACACTGCACTTTTATGGCTACAGTAATTCTCAAATTAGATTCGTATTACCCTGTGAGCTGACTCAAGCAGAAGCAGGGTGTTGTTTTTAAACCTCAAGGTCAAGGTCGACAAAAATACGGTCCGAAAACACATTTTCCATGTTATAGCCACGAATAATAAAGCTAGAGAGACAATCCAAAGCTTATATTGATCATATAAATTATTCCCCATCATATGTTGTCATATGATGAAGTCCCCTCATGAAGAAGTCACAAAGAATTCTGAACATGACATAATTTTTAGTTGTTTGTGACAAAATTTTTTGTAAAAAACTTTTTTAAGGTGATATTAAGTCAGTGTTGTCTTTATTATCTCAATGTGCTGCTCCTGGACGGCCAAAATCAATTAATTAAAGAAGATGCAAAAAAGAAAACATTTCTTATATTTCTATTATTATAAAACAAAGTACTTATTGTAGAAATATGTTAAAATCATGTTCTTTAAAATGGAAAAAACTAGAACCTATATTTAAACAGTTGGTGTCATTCCACTAAGGCTATTTTAGAATGTTCTAATACCATCATTCATGTCGTAAAGATTTCTGGTAAAGCCCAAAAATTTGGGCCAGACCAAGTTTTTGGCCTTCAACTCTGTAATGACAGTCTTACTTGTGTAACATGCTAAATGAAAAAAATATGCTGTATTTTGTTCTTCATTACTTTTTTCTATTTTAGAAAGTATCACTACTGAACACAGTGAAAAGTGAAGTGTTTCAGACTCAATTCTCGTCAAATACTACAGAAGAACTAGAGCCACGTTTCAGACACTGTTCATGGGGGAGCAGGTGGTGACATGTCACATAGTTTCTTTAAAGTGTGGACAATCTTTCTGTCTCCCTCCCTGTTACTGTTACTGTGGACCAGCCAGTCACACTTGGCCATGTACAGAGTCAGTATCAGTGCTCGAACAAACCCACCCTTACTTTACTGATCTCAATCTGAAGATAACTATCTGTGCGTGTGTGCCTGCGCCTACTTGAGATGTTGGCAAGATCAGGAAAGGTCAAGGGGATTGTAGCCATTTTGTGCGTGTGCTTGTGCACATCCACATGTGTGCAGGTTGGCATGGGTGTAGTAAATTGGTTTTCGCTCAGTGGAGCCTTGAAAGAGCCATAATGGGCCTCAGTGGAAAGGTAGCAAAAGAAATGGAGAGAAGCAAAGGAGAAGGAGAGAAAGTAAAAAGGTGAGGAACATGTGCACCTTAGGAAAAAAACAGAGGAATGGAGGAGAAAGAGGAGAGACGGCCCACCGATGTTGCAGCAGTTCTGATATTGCCGCTGTAATTGTTCACAGTGAACCACAAGTAGGCCTTCACAAATACAACTTTGTGTGTGTTTGTGTATAAATTGATGCTGCAACTTTGGAAAACCCCTTTGTGAGGGTTAAAAGTTCACAGGGTCAAGAGTGTGCGGGTGAATTCTCTCTGCGTCTAAATGCAAAACTATGTGCATAACTCTATCTCTCTCTCCCCCTGTAGTATTTTCCGACTCATTAGTTTTCAAGGTCTGCACACTCTGAGTATATAGTTGGTCAGTAATTCACTTAAGTATATTTACTGCAATAAGAGGCTTTCTTTTTGACTTGTGGTGGACTGGTAATGGCCTCTAATTGCAAGAGAAAACCCATTTCCAAGCACTAATCTGAAAAAGACACACAGTCTTTCAAATGCACACACACATACACACATAAGCAAACAGATTCATAAATGTAAACGCACGAGTGCAGAATAACATACATGGGAGTAAACAAGCATACACGCATCCTCAGAAATATACACATGTGAACCTGCAAACGTGGTTACGCACACATATACACACACGCACGCACGTCACCTGAACTTTACACAATCCCATAATGGAGCAGTTAAGAAACAAAGCTGAAAATTTGTGAAATGATCCTGACCATTGGCAGCACATTGGTCCAATTAGAGTGTTTACTTTGGTGTTTTTTCCCCCTTTAATTATTAAATGTGATTCAGCAGGTCACTTGTACAAAAATGTCCTTTTAGATTTAATCCAATTGAAGTAGATTTAAAATTGGCACCAAAAATATCGCAATCCTTTCATGTCTGAAATTCATCTCTACTTGAGTTTAATGGGTTTAAAGCAGGAGGTTATAGAATGTTTGGTGTCACACATATGAGTTTGTCTGATGTTCTGCGTAACAGACGAACACGTTTCTACCTAATTTTGCATTTGTATCGAGAGTTCATTTATCTGATGTGCTATCAGAAAAATCTGAAAAATCAGATTTGGAAAATTCATGTGAACGCCACCTCAAACCGGAACAGCAACTCAGTAAGTTAGTGAAAATGTTGTTGCTGAGTTGCTGACGTCATCACTTATAAACCAATTAACCCAATTTTACATTCAGCTCTTAATCGTAGCTTTTAACGTTAACTTGTTAAATGTTTTGAATGATTTACGTCTGTCACACCTGATTATTTTTCTGTTGTCATTTTTATTATGCAAACATTGTAAAGAGGTGTCAAGGTGTTGTTTAAATGCTCTGAAATCATATATACAAAACATTTTGTTTACAGCCTCCATGTAAACAAAATGTTTGGGACCTTCCGAGGAGCTTGTTGCACATTGAGATGTTGAGAAAAAGACCCATTGACATGACATTCAACCATATTGTCTGTCCTAGTCAGCACAGTCCCTATAAAACCTGTTACTTATTATATCCTTTGACATTTTGCTAACGCAAAAAAATCCAATCAATTTTTTGCTATTTTCTTTTTTTCTGAATATAATATTATATTAAAATTTCTCAATATATACACACATCAACCATACACCAAACATAAAACACATACACCAAATATACAACACATACATTTACTCCACAAATCAAACAAATAAGCCTAAATGTCAGAATGTTCATAACCCATCAACTTAAATAGAATATGTTGAATATAAATAAACATATATGTACTCTAATCCTAAGCATTTTTTTCAACATTCTCAGAAACACAAAGACACAAACAAACATTCAAAACACTTTTTTCTTATTGTTATTCATGACATAGTTGTGTAATGTGAGGCTTGTTTACAGTTAGACCTGAATGTAGCTGATATGTTTTGTCTGGTTTCTCCTACTCCAGAGCTTGGAGAAGGAAAGAATTACCGTTAACAAGACACTCACAACTCCTGAAGCCGAGGTCCTTTAAGTTCTCTCAGCCAATTTACCCCGTGTCCGTCTGTCTTTGGCATTTTCTACAATCCACTGAAGCAACGAGGCATTCATATAAAACCGTGAATGTAACACACTCCTGGTCTGTATGAAACCGACATGACTGAGGGGTTTTGCGGGCAGAGTCTTCAAGGTCCTGAAGGGAGGAATGTGGTTGCATGAGTGTGTGTTTCTCATGGCGAGGTACTTATACGTTGCTTTATGTGTCTGTGTATGTGCATATATATATACGATGTGTGCGTAGCCACATATGGAAGTGCTTGCCTCGTACATTGTTGTTGTTCCAGCACAGGCGGGTAAAACAGGACCGAAGGTGTGTGTGTGTCTGTGTGTGTGTGTGTGTGTGTGTGCGTTGTTAGAGGCTAAATCCATGTAGAGAATAACTATAGTGAGTGTACCTAGAAGACCTTGAACAAAATGTACTCAGTTGTTTTGCTGTAAATTCCTATGTTGAAAGTAGATATAAGAATTATCTTTTAATGTTTCTGGTGACTTTTGGGTCCATTAATACTGTGCCACACATGCTATACATACATGTTACACACACTTTCTTCTGCTTCATGTCAGATTTAGGCTTTGCCATTAGGTTCTCCCCTCATCTGTTCCCTGCAGATACACATAATCGGCCAGCGCTTATCACTTTCTCGCTTCATAAAACGTCTCAGAGCTCAGTTTCACCGTCATCAAACTCTAAAGGGCGCAGCCCTCTCTCCCGTTTCACTCCCCAAAATTGATGCAGCGTCCCAAGCGGTTTCTGTCAAAAACCGTCCGTGGCAGCCGAAGCCCAGAGAAGTTCTTGATATTAGAGAAAAATAATGTCTTTCGCAGTGTGTAAGGTATTCCAAATGAGTCACAGATGATTGCAATTTTCCCCTATGACCACCGTATAATAAGGTACATGAGCCCTTTCTTCATCTCCCTCTCCCTGGCTTTCTTTCTCTCTTTGGCAAAATGACCATCATCCAGAGTAATATTTGCCATCTGAAGATTGCTTGAGATGAGTAGGAATACAGTTTCACGTGTTGCTTTCTTTCTTTTTAACTCTACCGCCTGTTTTCTTTCTTTTTTTTCCCTCTTCTCACTTGTGTTTTGTTGAACTTGACTTTTTGACATGTGCGCCCCACCCTCTCCCCCCTTGTTGCATTTTTTATGTGTGTGTAAAACAACAGTGGGGCATGAACCTTTCCCTGGGTGGTCTCCCTTGTACTCCGAGATCCTTTCGACTCTCCAGGGGTTTTCATTTGAGAGGGTAGCGGTTCACTGCCACAGTTAGCCTGCAGCTCATAGCCCTGCTTCACTTCAGCCGTTTCGGTCTGATGGCTATTAACCATTTCAATGCTTGCTTGTGTACTTTTACCTGCAGTTTAACAATGACACCCTGAGGAATTGTTTTTTTTAAATACAGACATTTTATTTACAAAATCACTAACTTTATTTGTCAGGTAAAAGTAAATATTTAATCTTCTAACAAGGCAATTTGTTTTTTAGTCATAGTGGAAACTCTCCACGCTTCAAAATCAACTAACTCTATTCAAGTTGCAAATGATTCTGACCTATTTCGACATCATCAAGTTTACAGCTTGACAGTTGATTGAAGGGAAATTTGATCATTATGCTGGTTTTCTGCTTCGCAGCAGTGTTGACTGCTATTCTGCAACTCTCCAGCAGGGAGCACTCTTAGCACATATACTTGATTATATACTTGATGGCTCTCTCAGTCTTACAATGAGGTTGACAGATTTGCTATTAGAAATAAGTATCAAATGAAATTACATTACAGTCATAATTTTTCCAAATAATCAAACTTATGCACAAACATATCTCAGAAGAAATCTTAATTTGATTGACAACATTTTACAGGATTTAAAACAAGTCTTTTCTTTCACTAATTGAGCTCCTTTTCCTGAGAATATGCTGTTGTTTATTTATTGGATGTGCTGCTGAGGTGCTGTGGAAGCAGTTGTATATTTTAGTACAATTCAGAAATATTCAACCCCCAAGCATCAACGTCTAACAGGCCTATAAAAGCTGTTTGTCCCATGTGTCCGTGCGTCCCTCGTTAAAACAAAATGAAACACCATCGTCATCCAAGTGGCAAACACAAACCACCAATCGCCATCCGAGCCACACACACAGATGAGAACATTGTTGTTTCTGAGTGACACAAATTCCTGCTCAGATGATGCGTAGAAAAGCGAATTGATGCTGTATAAGAATTTTAGATTTTATGTAAGACTTTCTTTCTGTCGGTCCGTCTCTCGTTCTCTCCCTCTGACTGGGTATTTGACAGTTTGGAAAGTTTGAAGTCATGGTTTTTAATCAGGGCCTTGCGGCCAGGCTCAGCGCGGCGTGGCATGGCATGATGGCTCACTTTAAAGATGTGGGTCTGGGTCGGGGCCAAGCCTGGGTGGCACGGCTCGAGGAGAGGGGGGTGGGTGAGAGAGAAAGAGACTGAAGGGGAGAAAGATATGGGCAGTGAATCTACTCTCGCTGCACCCACAGCACAGAGCAAGGCTTGCCGCACACCCCCAAAGGCCTGAATGGGCTGCATTAATGACAGCTGATTATGTGTGGGCATGCGTCTGCACAAGGTGTGGACCCGGCTGTGCACAAACACATACACACTGTTTGATCAGTGTGGTGAAGAGATGAATTAATCTAAATCATCCTGCGGTTTTTAACCTCACCGCTTTCACATCAGGTCGCGCTGCTAATGTGTGTGTATACTTTTACCCCTACTGTGGCAATCATGACTTGATGAACCATGCTGAATTTTAAATATTATTTCCTATTAAACCAAATGGAAAAAAAGGAATAAAATTAACAAACTGAAGTTAAAGTAGGGCTTGGTGATGTGGCCAAAATTGTTGATCAGTCGATATTGATACTTATTATGGTAAATTTCAAAAGTTTATTTGTTGCAAGTTATAAGACTGATTTCAGACACTTATTTTTGTGCAGAAAATGACTTTTTTTTAAGTTAAAACATTCAAAACAATGATATGTGTTATACCCCTCACCGTGCTGGTGCAATGCATAATTAATTTGTGTTATTGCTATTGAAGAAAATGATATCGTGTTAATTTTATCTTTTATCATTCAACCTTAAATAACAGGTTTCAGAGGATTATTTGTGCAGGACATTTTAAGCATTTTCACTTTGCTCTCGAAACTAAATAAATTATAAAATATATTATTTTTCAAGCAATTTAAGCTTTCGGATAAAGTCTGTTCAACTTTAGAGCAAAGCTTCGTCTAACCCATCAATTTGCTGTCCAGTCTGACTCACAGATGTAAGTGTTCCTCTGTGTTTAGAAAGATTTTAAGTTTTAACTGAGACATCAATATTAACAGACTATAGAGACCTGTGTAAATTGCTCAGGACAGTTCACTAGGACACTTGTCAGTGGGTAAAAGGCATGCAAAAAGTATGACTGGCTTAACTATCAAAAGAGGGATGAATGAAGTGTTTATTTTAATCTCTGGGTTTTTACTCAAATGACCTGTGAGCTTGTTCCAGATGTGTGAAAACAGGAATTTCCTGCCTTAATGAACAAGGATTGTGAAGAGTTATGCTTTGTATGTGCAGCGATCTTCTGTTTAGAGATGACACCATTTTTTAGATCTACATCCCACATAATGAAATGTTCATGTTTGTGTGCCAAAAATAACGCCCGGTGTGACGAGAAATTTCCTACAGGCCTATCAGATCACATTTTATTTATTTTAAGATTGCGTCATTTTATTTCTGACCGACATCATTTATCAATCATGTAAAATCATTGTGCTTTTATCATTTTCTTTTTTCTTTTTGGTAATTGGATAACAAGGATAACATTACTGGAGGTGGGACGAATAAAAGTGAGAGAATTCCCCTGATGCCTCAGGTCATTTGTAACATATGCAGAGGTGAAGTGAATGTAGTGGGAGTATGTGTGTTGTGTCTCTCTGTGACAAAAAGAGTTGGGTTTGTGTGAGTGTGAGTGTGAGTGTGAGTGTGTGTGTGTGTGTGTGTGTGTGTGTGTCGTGCCAGGCCCACATTAGAGGAGCCTTTCAAGTCTTGTCGATCTCCTCCTACTCCTCTGCATAGTGCTTGTGTTGTGGTCTGCTCAACAGTCATCCTCCCAGAACCCCTGCGAACTCTGTCTAAGTGTGTGTGTGTGTGTGTGTGTTTATGTGTGCCCATATATGATATTGTAGGGTTATTCCCAGTGCGTGGGATCCCCCAATATCCTGCCGGATCTCTCTGTTGTGTCCCACTCACAGATTTTTCGACGCCTCCCCTCTCTCTTATCAATGTCTCTCTGTCTTTATGATTAATATCATAGAAATCTATAGAAAATTATGAGCACTGTCAACTTTGATTGGGTGTGACTCAGTTGAGCAGTCACCTCCACACCGATAAGATAAATCTGCAGCTCCGCTCCTGTGATGCAGACGATGACAAACCTGGTCTCATCCCTCCGTCTACACACACACACCCTCAGCTCTTTGATAACCACGCCAACTTCTCTGCAACACATTTCAGCACACTCGCGCTCACTGTGGGTTGCGTTCAGAATAAAGGGTTCGCAAACTGCTTTGATCTTTAACAAACAGAGCACATGGTAACGCATTATTGTCGTGACACACACACACACACCTCATTGTCCTTTAGGCGAAGGGAAGCAGAAGATAGTGTACGTCTTTTATATGCTGTCAGTGTCTTTAAAACTCTTTCCTCCACATGCTCGATAGTAGCTGCCTACTGTGAATTAATACAAGATAATGAAAGTCTCAGCAGTGCATCAGTCTTCATTAAAACTGTTTTCTTTATTTCAGAAACACATCAGCACATTACTCTCACCTGAACTCTTTCCCTCTACTCGTGGTCCATAAGGGAAACAACGATGCTCCTACTGGCCCAGAAAACATGATTATAAAGTGTTAATAAGCTTCAATACAGTCGACAGTTGCATTTTAATAACAAGCTAACTCCTTGTCTGTGTGAGAAGTTAAGAGTGATGGGTAGGTGCAGATAAAGGTTTCAGAGAATCAGGTCAACGTAAAAGCATGTATAAGAGGACTGATTTTGTTTAATGTTTGAATTCGATAAATATATATATATATAAGTCAATCTACAGAACGATCACACATTTCTTAGTATAACATAGTTTTACTGTTGATATACAGTATACTTTTCATTCCATGACATATGAAGGAATCAACTCTGTATTTGATACAATTAACTATATGATCTGTTATGCATTATAATTCATAAAATTGAAGCAAAATTAATTGACTAGAAAATCAGGCTAATTAAGCAATTATATCACTTAATCATTCATGAACATTTTACACAAAAAAAGACAAAGACTCACTGGCTCCATCTTCAATGATGTAAAAATCCCTTCAAAACTGTAAAAATCCTTAATTACTCATTGTGTTAATTTTCAATTATGAGGTGCTTGGAGTCGTTCATTTTGATATACAACTATAATTTATATAATACAATTCATATCAACAGAAGTTTATATCTATTTAGTATTTACCTGCTCAGATTTGTTTCTCTCCTGATTCCAATTCCTCCATTATGGTTATCTAACAGCCAATCTGACACCGGTTCTCTAGTGAAACCCCTCAGCTTCCTTTGGCCTGGGTTGTGTCGAACACAACATG
This sequence comes from Hippoglossus stenolepis, assembly GCF_022539355.2. Classification (NCBI taxonomy): domain Eukaryota; kingdom Metazoa; phylum Chordata; class Actinopteri; order Pleuronectiformes; family Pleuronectidae; genus Hippoglossus; species Hippoglossus stenolepis. The sequence continues at coordinate 12,838,041 of NC_061499.1, forward strand.
GCTGCACATGGAAAGGAACTGTCTGAACAAGTGGGAAACCCGATTGTGAGACTTCATTAAGATGAGAGAGGGTGGTCGATTGCTGAACATGAGCTGAAGCACATTTCCAGCGGTGGTTAAGAACCGTTCTGCCAGTGACAGAAGTATGGTCTTAATTGCACTAAAAATGGACTCAAGTGCTTCTGTCTCATTGACTGATCAAGCATTGTGAAGGACATTGCATCAAGTCAAGCTCTACACTCTGTATCCAGGAGGAAAACCATTTTAAAATCACAAAATTACAAGATTTAACTCTTTGCCAGAGAGCATGAAAAGAGGCCTGATGTATATTTGCAGCACTTTCTTTGGAAATGAAACCAGAATAAAAGAGTTTTAATCAGATGGTGTTTGACACGGACCCGATCAGGACCACCACAGTGACTGCACTGTGCCGATTGACTAACATGGAGGTGGGACTTTGCTGCTATGAGTCTGCCTGAGTGAAAAACATGTAGTGGAGGTGACAAAATGACTGAAAGTTTGTAGACTCAAATACTAAATGAAAAGACGACTCCCAGTCTCATGATACAATACATTTTGAATTAACTGGTGACTCATCAATGTAGGAAACGTGGTTGGTTACAACAACAGTGCGTTCATGACAACGGGCGCATTTCAAAGAAAGCTGCGACCAGCATGACCACAAGTCTAACTATAAACAGTGACATTTAGACATGTGGATATGCCTCAGATTGTGTGTGTGCATTTACACACACCTTTACACCTCGGTGCGTGTGTGTGTGTGTACGGTGTGTTTGTACCTCCACACTGTGAGTGTGTGTCTGCATACCTGCCAGGATGTGCTGAATTGACTGGGCCTGGTCAGCGTGAGGTAGCAGCCAGGGGAAGATTGAGGCAGCCAGATGCGGTGGCCCCGGGCTACCAAGGATATCATTACCCCGGGCGTGTAGCCGGCCAAAACAGCAGCCCCCAAGTCGCGTTTCATCAAGGTGGACCCCCCGTCTGTGGCGAGGGGGAGGAGACCGGTTAACCTGTTGTCCTGCAGCGAGAAGCGGTATTAAGCAGCAGGTGGAAAGAGAAAGCTTCCCGTGACTGGAATGAGGTGGAAACAGGATAGTGTGCAGTCAGAAAGTGAACCCGCAGACAAGCAGTGACACACACTCAAACTGTGGAAGATTGTCTCTTTTGAATTCCCTTCCCTGCTTCTTTTGCAGCTCGACAGGAAACCCTGCAGTGCCTCTGTGTGTGTTTGCATGCACGTTTTGCATAAAGTTTTGTTCTCTTACCCATAAGCCCCATTTTCCAGTATCATTTACCGCATTGTACAGTCGTTTGGGCTTTACTTTGAGCACACACTGAAAAGCATCTCTGAAAAGTTCCATTCAAAGCAGATTGCTGGGATATTTTTGGTGCGTGACTGACAGAACAACTTGATGCATGGCCACTGGCAGCAACATCAGCAGTATCTCCGTACGGGAATTGGACCGTCTCCCCTTAGTGAGGTAACCCATAGGCCATGAATCACGCTGCCTTGCTCCATAGTCCTGTGGTCCCGGGGGCTGACAGTTTGACCGCTCCTCAATGTGGTCTCTCTCTCTCCTCTGCTTACGCTCCTCCCATCCTCATCACCACACATTCCAACCACCGGACTGGTCACGTAAGGTCATGAAAGCAGAATAGAGCCGAATAGAATAGAAGTGTCTAATGCACGTTTGTTAGTGGAACTCCATTTGCTTTTTCACATCTTTGCAGATTACCAACCAGCGTTTGTTGAGGGGAGTAATGACTGATAGATGACAAAAACCTCTGTCAAGGAGATTGTAATTGAAATGAACACAGGGGGAGAGACAAAGGGCTCCAAAGAAGGGTTTTCCTGTGTGTTTCTGTCTGCAGCTTGTCTGTTTTGGCAGCTCCGACATGGAGCTCGTCTGGCAGCCTGCCCGTCTGGTCCTCTCCGGTCTCTTGGTGGGTCACTGGTGTTTGGATCACTGCAGTTGGCTGTTAACCACCGACTTGGACTGAGCCCTGCCGCCATGTGTTTGATTTAGCTTAGTCATTTATTATATACACACAGTACGAAAATGAAAGTCGTATATCAAAAAAGGTTTGCTTGGAAGTGAAAAACAAAAGAAAACACAAAGGCAGGATGAGAGAAGGAGGTACTGGGAAGCCTAAAATGATGAAGTCAAATAATGCGACGATATTCATAATAAATTCACTGAAGTGTTCAACCAATTATAATCATATTTGTTGCTTTTAAAGAGCAGCTTAAGCGAGTACAAGTGATAAATGGACAGTTCATCCGGTGCAAGAGAGGCTCTTGAGAGAGTGGTTTTAACAGTGCCCCAGGCCATACTCCAACTGAGTTAAACACACCCTGACGTGTGTGCTTGTGTGTGTGAGAGCGAGACATGACACGTCTGAGGGTGTGATGTAGTCACTTCCTCTCACTGGACTGAGCGACTGTTGTCAGCTTGACCCTGCGCCAGTTAACCCCTCACCACCCCTGGCACTGCGGGTGAGGGCCCCGGGTGTGTGTCTGTGTGTGTGAGAGAAACAGATCGTATGTGTGTGTGTGTACAGCATGTGTGTTGGCAGACCACAGGTGTCTGGTCACGGTGTCAGGGTGTTAAGAGGTCTTCGGAGAGGCCCCTGACTCTCAGCATCTGTTTCGGAGGGAGGGGAGCGGCAGAAAAGAGGAGGAGAGGTTGGCGAGGGTTACCAACACACACCCTGAGGGGTGTTGGGGGCAGTAGCTGACAAGCAGGTGCCTATGTTGACAATAACCCTTCATACTTGAACCCCAAGCGCACAGCGCACACACTTCCAATAAATCCTGGAAAGTGGAGTGTAATTGCAGAGCCTGATTGGAGGAAATCCAAAGGGAATCCCCCTTTTACACACACATCACTGGATCTCTTTGCTTGGGGTCAAAGGTGAGAGAAATAGGAGAACGCATACAACTCCGACTTTTCCCTCGGACTGTGTGTGTCTTTGTGTGCGTCTCGTTTGCGTGCATGATGAGTGCAGTATCCCCACACATGGGGACCATGTGAACACATGCTTCAGCTACAACATGGAAATGGGCCCCGGCTTGTTTCCTGTGATACCTCTTCTCCCAAGTCAACGTATATTTAATGTACATTAGCAACTTTGATGGAAAATCTGCTGCTTTTGTGCTTCATATTGTTTTTGTAAATATGTGTGCGTGTGTGTGGGTGTGTGTGTTGGTAAATGAAACCCATTTGGACTGAATGTTTGTTAGTCAGGTGTACCATGTCTGGCAATGATTATTTTGGTAAGAAGGGGGGGGCGGCACACAGCAGGAGGTTGAGGTAAATTGGAACAGCTGTTGATTAACATGAGTGCTTTCTCTCTGTCGTTTTTTTTCCTACTCTCAGTAGAGGAGGAGGAGGAAGATGAGGAGATGATGGAGGCAAAGCCAGGCCCCGAGTCAGAGCAGCAGGATGAAGACGACAACAGAGAAAACAAAGAAGGTACGAGGACGGACGGATGATGGAAATGTAAAAACTGTGGAGGTCAGACTTCTGTCAACCACTTCAGGAATTATGTCACTAATATTCCCGTCTCATAAACTAACTTGATATATGAGGCAGTTCATGCCTCAGGTACTGCTATCTACTGGATATAAAGATTGCTTCACTTCCTCCTGCTTTCCAGAAATGAAGCTAAAATATATTGAGCCAGGTAGCAAGGTCCTCGACAGAAACAATCTGTGAAAAAGTTATTTTTAACATGTACTTTAACTGTTTAGTTTGATCCATGTCCAATCAACTAACCTGGAGTAGGCTGTATTTATAACCTGTACTGCAGGTAGGCACCACGTGGCAATTGAGACGCTTTGGCTTCACTTTATGGTATCTTTCATGTTCTCCATCTTTATATATAGTCTATGGTCACTACAGGGATCCCCATTCATCATTCTTAAGTCCTCACTCGTTGCTGTCACGAAACACGGGGACTCGTGTGTCACACCCTCTCCCAGTCAGTGGGTGTATCAGACGGAAGGGTGGCGATATGTTGCGCCGGGGGTTAAGACGGGGCCAGCATATCAGCTCCGTGGCATGTGAGGGTCAGCGCTGATTAAAAACCTGTCACTTGACCACTCCCCCCAACTGCACTTCAAAGTGGAGAGGAAAAGAAAGAGCGTGTGTGTGTGTATAAATATGCGTATGTGGAGGGTTCATGTGGTAAATAATAAAGACAGAGTTGAGTGATGATAGATATATTCATATTCAGCCACACAAACACATCCGTGACTCTGTCTGAATCACACACACACGCACACGCACACACACACACAGTGATGTATATACACACATTCACTCATAAACACACAGTCATCCATCTCCTCTCCATCCGGGCCTATTAGAAGGTCTGGCCTTTGATCTCTGCCACTCGATTCACTGGGTCTTTTCTGACAACTCGTAAGAAATACAAAGGGATGGGGGGGATCAAAGTCAAGAGGCAGGGTAAAGGTCAAAATATGTGTGTGTCTGTGCATGTTTGTGTGTGTAAAAAAAGATTCCGTGTGCGCTTGGGGACAGTGACTTCAAAAAGGGGACGGCGTGCTGTGCAGCCATTACGTTCAAAGGGAGGCGGGTCGCTCAGAGGGCTTTGTTTTTCTCTTGTTTATGAAGTTCTTACTGTTGTTTTTTATTAGGAAAGGTGCATTAGGAACTGTTTGTAGTTTATTATGTCCTGGACGTGATTCTGGTTTTGATAGAGATGAAGTGAATGTTAATCTGACATCAGGGACGGAGGAAATACTGTGTGACAGTACTGCATCTGTGGGCTTGTAAATGATCATATAAGGGTAGTTTTCAGTAGGATGTTTGTCCTATTACAGTTAGAAGCAGACGGTAACACAGTCCAGAGTCTGTTTAATTATTAAACTTTATATGTAGTGGTTCATTTTTTGGGAATGCCTAGAAATGATGTGATACCTTGTAACTTCGTGAAATATATGAAATTTAGGAAACAGAAAAGCTAATTATTAAAAAAACAACTCAAAATTGGATATTTAAAAAAAGAAGCAATCACAGGCATTGTTATTTTTGAATTAATATTGTCATGACAGTGCTTTACATAGGCTCTTCCACAAAAGAGGAAACCTGGTGATATACTGAAATAACAATAAGTTGAGCTAAGACAGGTCAATTGTTAAGTTAGTAAAACAAAAAATGTATCTACCAATATTTTGGTGATTTTTTAAACTTTTAGATGTATTGATTTTAAACTAAGGGGAAAGATTTAAGTTTTCTCTCTGTATCTTATTAATATAAATCCCTCACATGCTCATGCGTTCATGTTCATCTTCCCTCCATCAGGCACATTTTCGGTGCTGAGGGAGCTGACAGAGGAAGAGCGGCAGCAGATCCTTCACTCCTCTGAGTTTCAGAGTTTCTTTGACTGCAGCATCCGAGTGATGGAGAGAGCTCTGGCCGAAGACAGCGACATCTTCTTTGACTACAGCGGCCGAGACCCGGAGGACAAAGAGGGGTGAGGAGGCGGGGAGGAGGAGGCGGGAGGGGACAGGAGGAGGGAGGATGTGTTTGGATGTGTAAGCACATGTGAGTGTTTACTCGCATGCTGCGAACTGAGAAAATGCACTGAGACTGACTCATGCCCACTGTTTCACTCCAGGGGCCTCGAGGCTCCTTTGTTCTTCAAAATGAATGTCTTCTTGCTGATGTCACACTCTCCGGGGGTTAAAACCTCCTGTGAACTGACAACCATCACATCCTGAAGAGCATTGTCCTCTTGCCATCCGAAGGGTTGTCTCCATGTTATCCATGTGGCGGTTGAAGTTGTGAGTCATAAGTGCAAAGCTGGTTCAGTATCCACAGAAGAAGGCTTTTTTTACTTACTTACCTCAACCTTGACCGCTGCAGCCACAGAGAAGCATCAAGCCTGTGGTCAAATAGAGATTATGTCTAAAACAGGCCATGACCCAGCGCTTAACTTCAGTGCCCTTCTTTTCTTTTTTTTCTTTCTTCTTTTCTGGTAACTTCTCCCTTTCTGGGGTGCCACACAAAAACTGCGGTGGTAGTGGTACTACTACTACTGTGACCACTGACACAGAACTCTTTACTTTTCAAGTTAACACATATGTTTAGGTTCCACACTAGTGATACAAATCCAGTCAGAAAACTCAGTTCCTCAGAGCAGATTCTACTTTTCTGAAACATGCAATTTGTTGTGCTGAAAGGAAAGACATTTTTAAAGAGGTATTTAAGCAAATTAGTAATCCATGTTTATAAAGTTGGGAGACTCACAAGGGACAGATGAAAAAAGAATGGACAAAATCAGCAGTAGAAGTCAAAAAGCTACTTCAGCAACAACAGTATACAGGCTGAGAAGTTCTTGCTGAGTAAACTGAACTTGATGTGTAAAATGTGTGGAGTGTCCCTTTAAAATAAGTTTCTAGTTCCAGTCTTTTGTAAAAAAAGTAAAATAATGTCATAGTATGATTTGTAATTCCTTAAGGTTTACTGCTGGCTAATCTAAGGGAGCACCGCTAAAGGTTTTGATCCCTGAGATCCCTGAAACTGAAAAAAGTTGATCCTGCTTATTTACCGTGTCACGTAGATTAAAGCCGTGATCACAAAAGACCACCACTGACTGAAGATCTTTTTTCTAGGCAGATAACTATGTACATACTTTGACAAGTGTCTGTTGTGGGACTAGAACAAATCTGTTTTCTCCAGGTCTGCTCAAGAAGTAACCTTTGACCCTTTTCTCTGCTCTCTGCCTCCAGAGACTCTGGCAGTGGCTCCAGTCTCTCTTTCAGTCGACTCTTCTACGATGAACACTGGTCGAAACATCGCGTCGTCACCTGTCTCGACTGGTCCCCTCAGGTAAAGCCTGCAGCCTTTTGTGCGTTACTTTGAATCCTAGACTGTAAATAAAGATGGACGACATGACGGCGCCACTGAGGTGAGGACAAATCATCTCGAACACCCCCTGGTGGCTGGCTGCAGTATAGATCCCAAACCCTGGCTCCTCCATGGTAACAATGTTAGAGTACTTGGTTTTAATCAGTTATTTGATCCTATAAAACATGGTGAGATGTCATGATTGACAGCTGAGACTGACTCGCGATTGCCTGAGCACATGTAACGGTGGGAATCTGATACCACAGCTTCACGCTATGATCACCAGACACACATCGTCCATCTTTGTTTACAGTATAAGTGTAACTCTACCACGATGTAAAAGCAGACAAGCAAGTTTAAAATCTCTGAAACTGAGGAGAATGGGAGCAGCTCTATCATGAACTTGTTTGCATTTATTAACATCCACCTCTTTCTTTTGTCTCTCCCTCAGTATCCAGAGTTGATGGTTGCCTCCTACAACAATAATGAAGATGCTCCTCATGAACCAGACGGTGTTGCCCTGGTGTGGAACATCAAATTTAAGAAATCCACACCTGAGTACATCTTTCACTGTCAGGTACTTATCCAACTTCCCTCACATTTCCAATTTCTGTATAATTTAACGGGAATGGCCTGTTTCTGTGAGCAGGAAGTTTGCCATTTTTGTCCCTTTAGATGTGGTGAATTGTGAGAATGTAACTGCCACAGAGCTTCAGTACATGGAACAAAGCGTCCAGTAATCTACAGCTCTCCTTCTCTTTTCTGCTCTATAATGGCAGAACCTTTGTGAGTGAAAATAATGCACGAAAAAAGCGGAAATCCTCCACATGCATTAATTTGACCCTCCTAGATTGGATTATTTCTGATCACTGCCTCTGGAGACCAGTTGTAATGGAAGAAACTGAGGTTTTGGTGGGAAACAAACTCATTGACAAGTGTGACGCAAATAGTAAGTGACACTTCGAAAACGGCAGAAGGAAGGAGGGAGAGAGGGGGAGAGAGAGGATTGAAGGACTGGGTGTGAGGGCTCCACCGCTCCCAGGAGACAGGCGAGGCCCTATAGAGACGTCTTGGTAGTAAAATGATGTGGCCTACCGCTTCCTAATCCGAGGCTGCCACATGTGTGTGTGTGTGTGTGTGTGTGTGAGCCCACCCACATTGATGCTGCATCTAATGTCAGAAGTGCTGCTTCCCAAAAAAGTGAACTTCATGCAAACCACCATAGATATGAAAATACACCTGTAGTCGTATAAATGTCACAAGCAATTTGATCACCGTAGCGGCGTCAGACATTCACCCACATACTCGCACATTCAAGCTTCGTTCACACAGAGGAAGTAGATTTCTTCTCTTTTTTTCTTAAATGCACAGAGAACCACATATTCCTGCAGACCACACGCTGCGTGCAAATATTTCGATCTAAAGCTCGCCATACAAATACAGCTCCATAATGGATTTTTAAAGGCCTCCATTCTTTCACTGCACCATAATTTATGCTGCTGCTGAAATCCATGTGGTCTCGGGTATATATTACAGCCATGTATCTTGTAGCTGAAGGATTCAGTAGTTTTTCCATGTGGTTGTCTGACAGAATCTGTGCAGTAAAATCTGACTTTATTAACAGTTTCTGAGCATGCTGATATGTGAACTGTCAGTGTTAAAGCAGCTGATAAAATGCTCATCAATAAAGTGGGGCTTCAAATGTATACAAGTGTTAGTGCACATACACTGATGAGAGGATGATGGATGACATTTCATTTTGTAACAGAATGGCGCATTGTCGTTGTAGTTTGTTTTGAAGTCCTGACACACACAAACCACCTCTATACGAACACAGTCGATTTTGTTCCAAGTGAGTGTTTACTGGAAGGTTGTGCGTCGGATGAATTGATATCAGATGGAGAAACGAAAGAAGAAAGACTGAAAGAAAACAGAAACACTCAAGTGCCCCGCTTTCCCACCCAAACATGTTAGTCAGCGAGTTAGTGCGGCCTGGGAATGTGCCACGGTCTTTTCACGAAGGGAGAAAGAGAAGTAAACGACAGAAAAACAGGAACATAAAAAAGAAAAGACGTTGAGAGCCGGCTGCGAAAAGACAAGGGGTAAACAGACGAGGATAAGATGTGGATAAGATAATGAGATGTGAAAAGAGAAAGAGGAGGTTGCATGTCATTGGGCATCAGCCCCGCCTCCTCCTGTCGCTGCTGGACTTGGATGAAAGGAACGTAGGAGTGGTTAGATGAGAGGAGAGAGGACTTTCCTTTGCAAACAGAGTTGCGGCTCTCTAGTTAGCCGCAGATCAAATGGCTCTTAATGTGCGAGCATGTTCTAACTTTTAAAGTTTTGGGGGACGCTGGGGGGCCTCTTCCTCTACTGTCTATTTTTATTTTCACCCACCACCTCCCATCCTTATCTACACTTGCTGTAAATATGCAGTACATGCAAGTTGCATCCGCCACCGTGAAACCCACTGGTTTGTTAACTGACATTTTAAAGCTGAGTTTGGCATTTTTTGTCCAGCACCGTTTTGTTTTTTTGAAACCAGTAGTAACCATATTTGGAGGAGCGGTGGGTGGGCCTGACTGACATTCGACCTACACCTGCGACTTGCACCCATTGGACAGCACTAGCTGTCAATCAGACCACATCCATAGCCCAATGTATATCAAGCTTTATCGTCTTTTTCAGAGGTTCACAAACTTTTCAGCCCATGACCCCAAAAATATCCATGTTAGAGACTTACAACCCCCATTACACAAAAGAATCACTTGTTGCAGTGTTTCCTGACAGATTACGGTTAAAATATGCTATTTTGAATTGCTTATACATTGTGTTTGATTTCTGGAAATCATCATGTGACCCCCTTTCTGTGTCTCGCGACCCCTCAGGTGGTCCCAACCCCTAGTTTGGGAACCACTGGTCTATTTGACTCTAAAGAGGGCAGTAATTTACAAAATGAACATCATGCTGTATTGGAGAAGACTTCAACCTCGCGATTGAGACCATGAACTATATTATAGTTGTATACTATTTCTATAGAAACTGACAGGTTTCATATACAGTCTATGGGTACACGCATACAAACGTTTTCATGGGTTGGGTCGGTAGGCCCCAGGAGACCTTCTTAGTTTATCCAGACTTGCCCACAGAAGCAGCTTTCATCTGGTGGCTAGATAGGTACATGGGTTGACCACTGCATGAGTGTGCGCACGTGTTTGTGTGTGTATTGTGCACATGAGTAAAGACTGTGGTGTGTGTGTTTGAAAGAGAAAGGGAGTACAGATACAGAAGAATGATAGTGCTGGGCCGGTATTGGAGGGTTGGGGTTTGTGGTTGAGGTCTGGTTCAGCGGGGGCTTGATTGTATAAGGCTATGGCTTCTAGGAGGCTTCATGTTACAGACGGGGTTTTGGTGAGGTCAAGCTTCAGTATTTTCTTGACTGGGTGTTGGTGTGTTGTTGGCTGAATGGGCTCAGCAACTGTCATTGTTCCTTAACTTCACCAGGGTTTTAATGGTCTTGGTCAAACAGGAGACATTGTTCTTGTCGGGATGAGACGATCTTAGTTATTTTCAGTGTAGTTTTATTTGTTAGAGCAATTTCTGAATTTGTATTTTGACACAGAATAATGCAGATTAGATACTATGAGAGAATTGTTGTGTGTTTCCACTAGGCACTAGAAAATTATTTCTTAAAGAACAATTAGTAGCTTTTCACTTTCCCGAAGCGTCGTTCTTGACATGGTGGTGGAAAGTAAATCATTTAAAAACTGGCATTGGTTTGATTTTTTGGAGGAATGTCAGAGTCACTTTAGGCAAATGCAGTCTGGGAATTGTGCTCAAATATTTTTGGCATTCTGCCGTTGTGTTGTAACATTGCATTCTAATGCAATAATCAGGGAGACACCGCTTGACAAATCTAATTTCCATATGAAATAAACAGAAAATAAACAGAAAGTTCACAGCTAGGTATTAATTTTTGTCTTTCCTTTCTATTTAGCTCTTATTTATTTTTACTTTACACTTCTCTATCTTCTTTATCCAATTTCTAATTTAACTCCATAATTCTGCATGACACAAAATATTAAGTGTACTTTAAATGGTTATCTAACAGTGGTTTGCATTTATCCAGTTTTACCTACAGTAAAACCTATTTCATCAAGTTATAACATATCTTTTGAGGATGTTTTATTATTTGCTGGTTTATGCCATGAAATGAACCATAGAAATACAATGAGATATAGGGGCCCTAATGAATAAACTGTGTCTGATATTAAACAGTATCCAGTGTATGAAGACAGAATTTACAATCCCCTTAAGGGTTGGAGGCAGTTTCATGACCCTCACTTCAGGAGCCATTGATCTGTAATGTAGTGGAGGAAGTGTGTGATCCATCACTGAGTGGGTTGGGTTTGTACTTCAGTAAAGGGGCTACTGCTGCTGTGCCTTCCCCACATCACGGCCGTCCCGGCAGTTGAACCCATCATCGCCCCGTCCCAGTTGGGTCCAATCTTGTAACTTCACACCAGCCTCTCAAGTGGGCAAAGTCCGACCACATTAAAGGGCCTGTTTGACTTAAAACCTCTGCTGAAACCCCCAAACCACACGCCTCTCTGCAGCAACCCCTGCCGCTACTGTCATATCCCATTGGACTCAGTCATATTTGTATTAATATCTCGCTGCCGAGCGTCGCTCCAAAGGCCTTTGGCACTTTCAGAAAGGTTGAGTAAGAGAAGCGGAGCAGCCAGGGAGGAGAGGGAGTGAGTGGGAGAGAACAGACAGAGAGAGAGAGTATGAACGAGAAGCAGTTGCATTATTTACAAGCTTTATCCGAGATGGAACCCATGTGAAGCAGCATTGTGTCCAAAAGCTTAGCAGAGAAATCCTCCAAGTGCTCACTGAGCAGATGGTTAAGACTGTAAGACTGTATTTGATTTGTGGCATATGACACAGATGTAGCTACTGGTGAGGAACATTCAGGGCTCTATTTCTACAATCCTGTAAGTACATGGTCTCAAAGTCATGGAGCAAGTGCATTTTGCCTACAAGGTTTCATTGTCAGGTGCAATGTTTCAAAAGGTTTGTCATTCTCCTGATTATTCATTGGTGTTTTATCATAAAATGCAATAAACTAGAGTGTCATCCCCCATTCCTTTAAAAGCCAGGTGTGGTTGCACATTGGTGGATTGCTGTTATTGGCAGATTAGCCAGGTAGCAAGAAGCTTCTCTGCAGAGGAAACACTTCTGCTCATGTGCAAAGTGAAAGTGCACAAGCAAACCATCTCAAGCAACCATAGGATTCCAAACACACACGGTTGTGCACATTTTGCACACCAGCAATGTGCAGGCACATATTTCTATCTTGTTAATGTGTCCTTAAAATAACAGTGAAATCCTGCGTCACTGACTTCAGACCAGGTTTATATTTGTCAGTCGTGCTGCAGCTTTCTGCTGCCTCAACATAGCGATGTGCCAACAACATGCGCCTGACCACAACTCTCTCAAGACCCACACGCCCATGGGTACTCAGAGTGCCTTCGTATTTAACCATGTGGCTGCCGGATGGGACAATGACAACTGTGTATTTCAGAGACTAGCAAAGACTCTTGTGTTGAGCGTTGTGCGACTTTGCACCTTGTGTAAGATAGAGGCCGCAGAGTGTTGAATTTTGTCGTGAACTGGATTCATTTGTCCAACTTTTACTTTGCTGATTGACATCACTTTATGTGTAAATTGCCATGTAATGAAATAGAGAAACACAAACTTAATTGGTTATATCATGTATTAATAGGTTGCAGCACAAGCAGACAGTTCCTCCCAGGCTGCCATAGTTACAAGTGTCTGTACATCATGGGGTTGTTAGTGAGAAGAGCTTTGAAAAACTTCCCGAGAGACATAAATTACAAACTAAATTTGCTCTTGAAATATTCACTATGGAGAACTTTAGACTGTTTTCAAAAAAGTTCTTTTGAAAAAAATGGAATGATTAAGTTACTGAAACAGAATTTGTATCAGAGAAGAATTGAACAGAGATCTGGGTGGTTGAGTTGAACAAGCATTATATTTATAAAAATGAATCCAACATTAAAGCCGCAAACCAGCAAAAGTGAAAATATGAGCCGAGCAAACAAACAAGATATGGAAAGTAAAGGGAGAGGAGCTGCAGAAGGGAGAGAGGGAGAGAGCGAGAGAGGGAGAAAGGCCTGTTTGTGCTCCGAGAACCTCCTCCTCCTCGTGCTTTCACTCCGGCAAACCCTCATTCTTTGCTCGGTGAAATGGAGACTGGGCTTGGTATTTCTCTCTCCTTGCCAGAAACCGCAGAGTGACAAAATCTGTGGGGTGTCATAAACGAGCAAAGCCGGGGGGAGAGAGGGAGGAGAAAGGTGGTTGCCGGGGTGGGCCGAGGAGGGAGAAGGGATGCAAGAGAAAGACAGTGGGATCCATCTGGTCCTGATAAGGCGAGAGTGGAAAACACATGTGTGCGGTGAGAGCGAAGTGGGGGGAAGACGGGATGGAGCATGGATCTACTTTGGGACGATATACTGTCAGTTGTGCCCTATCAGCCCCCCCACCTCCCTCGCCTCCCCCCCTTTTTCTTCTCACCACAGCACTCCTCCTCCGTCTCTACCTTCCCGAGTCGACTCGAGCAACAGTTTGGTGCCCGAGGAAAAGAACGAGAGACAGAGAGGAGGAGGCAACAAAGGAGGGAGTGTTCCCCTCTCTCTTCGACTCTGTCATTCCTTCAAATCTCCCTAATCCCTCGCTGGGTGCCATCTTTCATCACTGCCTACCATGTGTGTATTATCCTCTACAGAACACTTCCCATTAATATAATAAGGGCTGCCAGAAGCACTTAGCCTTGTGAGCCTGTGTGAGATATGGTAGATGATACCTTGTGTGGGTGAGTTTCTCCCACACACACACACACAGCAGCAGCAGCAGACCTTGCCCGAGGAAAGAAATGAAACCCACTGTTCTGACTGCGAAAGTGTCTCCCCTGAAAACTTTCACAATTCATCTCGGGCCACATATACCAAAGTGACTGTCGCCGCCGCGTTTTCTTCCGGGAGCCGTCAACCCCCCCATCACCTCCACATCCTCTTCGTCTGGGCTGGCAGGAGATGACTTGGCAGGTGTCTGACCCGCGCTGCATGTGAGATGAGAACCATGCACAGAACCACTCTGCGTTTTTGGAAATGAAAAGTCGGGCTCAGTGGTGTGTCAGCCCCGATATGGAGATGCAATCATAGCGGGAGTAGCGCAGACAGGAGAGTTGTTGAGGTGTTATTTAGACAGATGTGGTGCGTGTATGACTGGTATGTCCAGGCTTATGAATGTGAAATGAAGAGGAGCTGCAGGGGAGAGGGAGGTGCGTATGTGGCTGCATCTGATTTGAGGGAAAAGTTCCACATCATGGGAAGTAGACTATTGTAAGATGCTCATATATACAGAGTTACATGAGAAGACCTGTGCCACTCCTGTGTCTGCTGCTCTACAGCTAACAACCAGCTACGTAGCTCTGTCCAAAACATTTGTGTTGTACCAGCTCCATGAACCAGTGGAGTGTCCACTGGCCTGTCAGCTGTTCAGGCTGTTACACATTTACTATACAGTCACGTAACTCTTGGCTAGGAAGTCCATCCATCCATCCATCCATCCATCCATCCATCCATCCATCCATCTTTCCATCCATCCATCCTTCCATCCTTCTGCCCATCTGTCCATCCATCCATCCATCCATCCTTCTGTCCTTCTGTCAATCCATCAATCCATCAGTCCTTCATTCATTCATTTAACACTCTTATTTCTTCTTTATTTTGGCAGTCTGTACGCTGCACTTTTTCTACACCATGTTGCGTTTTGTGTACGTCCTTATTGATTTTTGTTTTTTCTTTGAATCATTCAAAATGCAACACAGGCAAAGCGAGATGAAGAGCTTCTTCGTTTCTGGCACGTTCATGAGGTCCAACATGGCGCACTGGGAAACAAAACAAAGGCCGACTCTTCTACTGACAATGGGAAAGGAGTCAATCGTCTTTATTTAGAGGGTTTACCCAGGAGTAAAAAAACTGCATATACCTGCTAATTTCCATTGTAAAAGAGCTGTTAGTGTATTCAAACTATTCACTCAATTCTGATTGATATCCCTTACAAACACAATGGTTTATACCATTGTGTTTGCTCTCTGAAATTGCCTGTATTTGGGGCAATGATGGCTGGTGCCTCATGCATGAATGAATAAAAAGTCGAGGGAAAGACATGAACATAACCCGGCTTCCTATAATTCAGCTCTAAATTCAGTCCATAATTTCCTACATGACATCTAAACTGAGAACCCGTCAAACAGTTCCCCCAGAGCTTAACTCATAAACTTCCTCATAGTGCGGGACAAATTGATTATATTTCAGCGCCTAATGACATACAGTGGATTTAAGAGGTCTAACTCCAAAGCATATGTGCAGATTTGACATGTGATTAGAAGCATTTAGAGAGAATGGCTTTTATTCTGAGTCCAAGTCGTGGCTGGCAGGCGCCTCCAACTGCACGGTCGGGACAAAGTTGGGCTAATTTTCAGTAGCTCTCTCACTAAGCCTGACAGTACATGAGGGAATGATGGCGTAAACTGTGGTTTCTTAAAAAACGCGACTCAGAGTTTAGTCAGGATTTAAAGATGCACAGTGATAAGATCAGGGGTTAAACTAACATATGGAGCAAATAGAGGGGTCTCTTGATTCAGCTTATTTCTCATGTGACATGTTTAGGGTGAGAACCGGTGGAAATAATCGAGACGGTCCGGATGTTTTCTGTTTTTGTGTTTATATGCTTGTGGATTTGTATGTTTCCTATAAATCTTTGATGGTGTTAATGGTAAAAGTAGAGCCATGATAGATACAGGTTTCTGTTGTGAGTTTAAAGATAACAGTCTGTGATATTTAAAACTCAAAAAAAGAAATAGTCTCATGGTTACTATCACTTCAGGCAAACAGATCAGCCTTTACTGATCAGCATTGGTGATAAAATGCTCTTTCGAAAATAACTTTTCACGTGCCGGCTCCTGGCTACATCTATTTTGTCTGTTTGGAACAATCTGATTCACAGACTTAACTTAACCCAACAGAGAAACACAAACTGCCTGTCATAAGTGTGTAAGTGTGTGTGTGTGACGGGATGTTTAATTTATTATTCTTTGTCTGCTTTCCTGAGTCCAGTGTCCTCCAGGTTTAGTGTCTGCTTTCTGATGACTGATAAATGGTTTCAGCGGTGAGCTGTACCTAGTTAGTACTTCTGTTCATGTGGGTTTTTGTGAACTTGGATGACAGGGAGGGCAGGACTTGGGTTTTATTAGCCCACTGATGGAGTCTGGGGGAGCCGACCTCAGACAGGAGCCTGTCAGACGACCACAGAGGGCAAAGATCGTCCCAAAATTCGGAGATTTTCAAAGTCATCAGGTTCACTGCAGAGTCGACCACATGGATTTGAGTGTGTGAAGTTTTATTGTCTTTCAGTACTTCTTGGACTAGTCCCAAAATCAATAGGTCAGGATAGTTTATATTTATGTCCTTTTACACAGTTACAGTTGTGTGAGGTTCATAGATTATTTTAATACACTTAAAAGTGACTTTAATATACATATTCCATATAGAATACCCCGGAAAAGGCGACTATAGATCCAACAATTGTAGAAATTCCTGGTGAGACCATCAGATCTTGTGCACTAACACATGCTAATAAGCCCAAAAGGCTTGATCCCTTTTTATCTGACAGTGTAAATAAACATTTCGGAGAGTGCCTCCCCTGTGGCTGACGAGCGACTTTATTTTTACCCCCAGAGTTCAGTTTATTTTGAGTCTTGACATTTGAAGCGACTCCGTTCGTCTGGAAGCCGTGACTCCTCAGGAGAAACACAAAAAAGGAAAAAAGAAAGAGAGAGAGAGAGAGAGTGCAGTGTTTTCTTTCCCTCTGGTTTGTTTTCCAGTCTCCTTTCAAAATTAACTGGGGTTTGGAGTTGGCTGCTTCCCACATGGTGTGGTGGTGGGGATGGAGTGAGAGAGAGAGAGGGAGGGAGGGAGAGAAGTGAAAAAAGAAATGAAAAATAAGACAAATGTTTTACTGTGGTAGATTTTTAGATTCTCTCAGTCTCCATCAGAGCTTCATATCTAACCACTGAGAGCCATGACAAATGTTGAGTGTTACAGTTATTTTGAAATGATGATGCCTCCTTTCCACAGTTCGTTTGTCTCTTGATTTCTTGATTTACTTTTAGAAGTTTGTAATATATATCTGAACAACTTTGACATTATGAGACGCTGGACTGAAAACGTTATCAAGGGACGTTGTTAATGACGTTAAATTCAACACAAGAGTTGGTTTGACCTTTAAGTGAACAACTTCTGAAATAAGAAACAACTCTGTTCCTCTCACAAGTAAATCATTTGTATCATTTCAGTCTATTAGAGGTGAACCTTTCCACTGTCTTTCCTCGGCCTCTTTGCTTGACAACGTAGGTAAATCAATAGAAATCTGCCCGGACCTCAGAAAATACATTGAATTGTGAACCTCCACAACTCTGTTTCATCCATGGGAGAAATTTGTGTTGTGGACGAGCTTTGCTGCAGGAAGGACTGGTGCACGCTAGGAGTACTCAGTAGTTGTTACTACTTTATTACTCATGAGTCAGGCTACACTCATCTTCAAAACTTGGCCTTCATTCACTTTGACAACATCTGTCCACAGACAGACGTACAAACACCTGGCAAAAACACCTCAGTGGCAGTTCATGCTAACCATCACATTTACCTTGATGACACACAAACGGGGTCTCATACACACACACACACACACACACACACACTCACACACTCACACACACACCAACTAGGTGAAAACAACACCATCCTCACTGTCACAGCTGGCAACAAATTGTATGGAAACTTCTGACCCACTGTGAATATGATGAAAGAAATAAAAGCTGAAATCAAGTATTCCATCCGCTGTTACTGTGACATTTCACATTCTCAAAATAAAGTAGTGATCCTAACTGAACTGAGACGGAGAATGTTGATGAGGATTAAGTCGAAATATGAAGTTAGAGCAAGGTTAATGCTAAAATCTGAGATGTTGATCTACATTTGGTCACCATTATTGATTTTTTTACTCCTGAGTCATAATTGAAAATGGTTATTAAAGTGGTCATTAAGTTTATGAAAGATCAATCTCGGAGCCCATCAGGCATCATCTCAAGAAGAATGAGCCTCTGGGGGCAACGGACAATATTTGGGGCTGCCAGTGTAGACAGGAGACTCCATCTTCTGTTCGCTGTACACTGTCAACAGTCTGACTAGTTTCTAGTTATCACATCAGACGAATACGTCTCAATACTTTTTCTAGTTGTTTTAGGTCCACAACACATTTGGGCTAATCTCTATTAACAGTTATCTGCATATAAGCTGCTCCCCGATGCATTTCGATCATTGTGTTCCAGCTCTTTTGCTCCCCACACCGGTTGATCGGTCCAACTAGAAGGTTCCTGGGCCCAAATCTTGTCCCTCACCTTCAGATTCTGTATGTTCACATGTAGAATCTGTTCATAGAGATTAATCAAATATAAATGTGTTACCAGTTCTAATTGAATTCTGAAATTCGTGTTCACTGTAGCGTGACTGTCTATTTAACAGCCTATTACAACTGTTAGCGTCATTAAGCTTTATAACATTTGAAATAAATCTCACGTCGTCATCGCCTTGTTAATGCACTGATTTATTGGGAGGATTCAGATAATAAATGACAAGATTGTCTCCAGACGCAGTCTCAGAGCTGTTGTCATAACAACACAATGTGTGACATATCGTTTTCAGGAACATTAAACCTGTCAACGAAATCTACGAGCGCATCAGGCAACCATCCTTTTTGCGAAATCCTCCCTGCATGTTGTTCTAGTTTTACTGTCTTTAATTGTGATTTGTGTCTCGGAGCTTCTTGTTGACTGCTCTCTTGGCCCCGTCGAGCCTGTAAATTAACTCAATATGCTGCTTTACCAGATGGATGGATGGAGGGAGGGGTAAATTTGTCAATGCACAACTCCACTCGCCCTCCTGTCGCCGCACGTAGCTGAAACTTTTTCTCATAACTCCTCAGCACTGATGCTCCGGTGGCTCTGGGTCAGGAGAGGCGAGCCGATGCACACAGGAGCCCATATGGGACAAGCAGCGAAGAGGAACCAAAACTCA
Source organism: Hippoglossus stenolepis (assembly GCF_022539355.2). Classification (NCBI taxonomy): domain Eukaryota; kingdom Metazoa; phylum Chordata; class Actinopteri; order Pleuronectiformes; family Pleuronectidae; genus Hippoglossus; species Hippoglossus stenolepis. The sequence continues at coordinate 12,857,164 of NC_061499.1, forward strand.
ATAAACACGGTCACTGGGGAGGGAGGGAGTTCAAGGGTGCGCTTGTCATGATGGAGGCTACAGTGAGCGCTCCAGTGGCTGCTGGGGTTTTGATGCTGTAATGTGAAACGGCTGCGGTAAAGAAGACTACAATTCCCCTCTTTGTCTGGTCTCCGCCCCAGCATCAGCCCTCTCCCCTCTCCTCGGCGGACCCTCTCCGTAGCCAACCTCATCATCTCCTTCTCTCCGTCTATCTCCCCCCATGTCTGCCACCCATCACGACGCCTTGATCACCCGTTCTCGCTCACGCTCCGTCTAGCATTACCGTCCTCGCTTCATATACTGTAGTTCTTTGCTCTTTTCTCACCGTCTCCTGTTTTATCTTGACGTCTTATCTGAGCAAACTATTCCTCTACTCACCATCTTCCTCCTTCTGTCAGTTCCTGATAAAAGGTTTTTTTTCCTTAAACTTTCCAATAAAATAACCTCACACCACAGTAAGATTCAGTGGATCGCTCATCCTCTCCCCCTCTCTCTTCCTCTCTCTTCCTCAGTCTCCAGTGGTGTCTGTGGGCTTCGCCAGGTTTCATCCCAACCTGGTGGTGGGGGGGACGTACTCGGGGCAGATTGTGCTGTGGGACAACCGCAGTCACCGCCGGACGCCTGTGCAGAGGACTCCCCTGTCTGCTGCTGCACATACAGTAAGGCTGGATCCCTGTATGACTTTTCATCAAGACCCATGAATAACTGGCTCGACAATTGGTGAATATTGGTGAAAATGTCAAGAATAAACTTGCAATGCAAAAGAAAGTGAAAAAAAAAATGACCCTTCGAACGAATCCGCAGTTTCGTGGAAAACAGTTCATTAGTTTTTGCGTAATCCAAACAAACAAACTAAAAAAAGTACGGGGGGCAAAACACAACCTCCTTGGTGGAAGTAACAACGTAAAGCATTATGATATAACACAGATATTATATTTAGATATAGAATATTGGTATTGTTGACTAATACTACACATTAATAGACCTGTGTGTAAAAGTTATTTATTATTAAGTCTATGTCTACAGCCTGCATGTTGCTTTTTCTTCTGAAACAAATAGAAGTTAATCTTCAGAAAATCAATCAATCAACAAGTTTGAATATCTATTGAGAGTTTGTTTGTGAAGCAGAAATGTCAAACTTTTTCCTCTTTTAGCTCCCAACTGGAAGATGATCTGCTTGTCCCTGTTTTTATCAGTGTTTCTCAGACAAAACGAGCAGTTTAAAAACATGAACATGTGGAAATTGTATTTCCGGTAGTGGAAAATATTTTCTGGCATTTTATTGGCTAATTAATTAATTTACAACAATTAAAATTAATTGTAAGTTGCAGCTCAAGCTGCAGCTGATTTGAAATGCTAAGCTCTGACCTTTATGAAAAATAACTCCCTGGTGTGCTCTAATTATTTGCATTAAAAGTGATTTTGTAGCAACACGACTAAGGAGAGTTAAAGCTCCTGACACCTTGGTTACGGATTGATTTTAACAATGTGATTAGATATTCATGACTCTGGGAAAAGATGTCCCACGGTATGGTGGGTAGGTGGTAGGTATTAAAAGATTTATATTCAAAAAAGATTGTTAATCTTTATCAGAATTGCGTGTGGGTGTGTGTGTGTAAGCTCATGTAAAGGTGTCTCTTTTGAAATAACCACAACTTTGCCAAAAAAACAATTACATATAGTGTTTATATTTGACCCCAGCTTTGCTCTTTAAAAGAAGCTGATAAAGAAAATGTTTTTTAGGGGATTTAAATATATGAAGGCTTTACAGAAATGAATCCTGAATAATGAATGCAAAACTTTTAATGTATTCAATAAATCAGAATTAGAGTAAGCAACAAGTTTTCAGGATAAAATATTATCATGAATGAACTCTGAAGCTTTGAGACTCAATATTATTACAATGGACTCAACCCCCCCACACACACACACACACACACAAGGATCATGGGAGCAGTCATACTTCAGATGAACAGCTCAGTCCAGACCCTTGACAAATTACTGACCAACAAACTATCAATATCCTAAAATCTCTAGCTGTTTGTAATTACAGATCACACACACACACACACACACACACACACACACACACACACACACACACACACACACACACACACACACACTCCGGATGACACACAGTGTCTGTGGACAGTAATGAGGCTGCCGGGCTCGTCCTCTCCTCTCTCAGTGAGTCCAGACAGCTAACATGGTCCTGATTGCTGAATGGATTCTTTGTTCAGCCCAGTACACAAATCAATTACTACCCAGTAATGACATAATGGTTTCACACACTCCTGTGGATGTGGACAACGGTGCGTGTCCCAGACGTGCAGTCATTTGAAAGGACGACTGCACAGTGGCATGTGAGGTGTCTGTTTACTAATGACGTCATGTGCTTAAAGGTAAAATAATTTTATTAATATTAGCAGATGAAATTATTAATTAATTTTCTTTTCCTGACAGCCTGGAATCATCAAAATATTTATTTCGCAAGACACCGAATGTGCGGAGAAATGTTTATGCCTCTAATCAAACTGATAATTATGATTGTGATCAGAGTATGGAAGCGTTTCAGGAGGAATTGTTGTAATCATATGTGAGTCAGATGACGTTTAAATTACAGGAGCAATGCCACAAGTTCCCATTCATATCATCAATGTGTGTATCTGTTTGTGTGTGTTCGCGTGTGTTTGTGTAGCACCCGGTGTACTGCATAAACGTGGTCGGCACCCAGAATGCCAACAACCTGATCACAGTGTCCACGGACGGCAGGATGTGCTCCTGGAGTCTGGACATGTTGTCGCAGCCACAGGTACACACAACACAACACAACACAACACAACACAACACACAGTCCACTCACACAGTATCTACTCACCCCTATGCAGATGGAGGGCTGGGTGAAGTGTTTGAGTCCGCACAACACTTTAGGAGTTTCAGGGGTAGACAGCGTTGCAGCCAAATCCAATTCAATTGAAGTCAATGGTGACCGATTCTTCAAACGTAACAGGAATAAAACATAAAAGGCCTCCATACTGCTCCTGTGGTGTCATCCAAGTGTCCGCAAGCCCCGACATTCAAACTTGACTCGAAACTGTGTCATTTACACCATGTTTTTAGCCTAAATGTCCTCTGATATCCTCCTCTGAAGTCGTGTTCACGTGTGGATCATCAACAATTTATCTTTTTTTTTTAACGTTTGAAGACGTTGTTGCCAATTACTTCAATTGTATTGGATTTGGCTGCAACGCTGTTTACCGGTGAAACTCAGAAAAAGTGTTGTGTGGACTCAAACACTTCACCCGCCCCTCCATCCGCATAGTGGTGAGTAGATAATGTGTGAATTTTCATTTTTGGGTGAACTATCCCTGTAATTATCATAAATGTCTGAAAGACTCAAAAACTGATAAATCATACCTGCAATTCCACATGTACACTATTTGCTCTAATTGTTGATGTATTGTGTGTGTGTGTGTGTGTGTGTGTGTGTGTGTGTGTGTGTGTAGGAGACCATGGAACTGGTGTACAATAAATCCAAACCGGTGGCGGTGACAGGCATGGCCTTCCCCACGGGAGACGTTAACAACTATGTGGTGGGGAGTGAGGAGGGCACAGTTTACACTGCATCCAGACACGGCAGGTTGGTGCACACGTGCACGCGCGCACACACATGCACGCACACGCACACACACACACAGGAACACGTGCACTCAAACAGAGTCACACATATATTTGTATAGTGAGTGTTTACTGGTGCTTTAAGTCTTTATTTCATTTTGTTAATTTTCATGATCTAGAGTTACAGTATTACATAAAAATAAACATTAAGGGAGCCGAGGCATGTTGAGGTTTTTCTAAAGCAATTATATAACTGTGTGGATTTTGCTTTGCACTGAAACATTTGGACTCAGATTAAATGGTTTCACTTGACAGAATGTTTTCCTTGTTTCAAGGAAAATATATTTAATTCAAAGAGTCAATCATTTTAACTCAATCAAACTAAATGTATGTGCTGTAGATGTGTTTTTCCAGTGGCACACAAACCCTTTCATTGTGATAAAGATAATGATTAAGTCGTGAGTTTTACACTCGTGTCGTCCCTCTATAGTAAGGCAGGTATCTGTGAGATGTTCGAGGGCCACCAGGGGCCCGTGACGGGCGTCAGCTGTCACAGCGCAGTGGGCACGGTTGACTTCTCCCACCTCTTCATCACATCGTCATTCGACTGGACTGTCAAACTCTGGAGCACCAAGGTATTATATATGTGTGTGTGTGTGTGTGTGTGTGTGTGTGTGTGTGTGTGTGTGTGTGTGTGTGTGTGTGTGTGTGTGTGTGTGTGTGTGTGTGTGTGTGTGTTTGTGAAAGAGAGGATGTGTGGGGGGTTGATTGTGGACTTAGGGGGATGAAGCTGAGTACAGCAGGTGAGCAACTTTTTAAAAATCAGTCTCTAACTACGTGTGTGACTGTGTGTGGAAATTTTGTTGGTGAGTTCTATTACTGGGTATATGGATATTGTGTGTGTGTGTGTGTGTGTGTGTGTGTGTGTGTGTGTGTGTGTGTGTGTGTGCGTGCAATGAAGTGATCCAATAGCAAACTAGAAGGCACACAGTAGAGTACATAACTCCACAAAGGACCAACAGTCCCCTTATGAAAGCACATTTCATTTCTTTAGATCCAGATTTTTATTTGGATCTGCACCAAATTGCACAGGCTCATAATTATCAGTCCCCTAAACATGCCGGATTTTTTTCATCAAGATCCTTGAATTATCCTTAAAAAGTCTTATTCCTGAATTTAAAAGAAAGTGAAACTAAATTCCTGGGGTCACCCTCTGATCCAGATCCACACCGAAACTGAATGGGGGTCTTCCCTGACACTTACATCACCTTTCTAGGTTCGTCCAGTAGTTTTTGCGTAATCATGCTAAATAACAGACAACCAAATAAAGAGGTAACAACACATTGTGTGTCTGTTGTGTTGAAATCTTGTAAATCCCCTGAATCAGAGCATCAGACTAAACAGTTCTGACACGGAGTCAGTGACAAGCTGAACTCTTTGCTGCAGACCACATCGCTGTGGATCACTGGTTCATTTGACCTGAGTTTAACCTGTCAGGCAGTTTGGTCTCAGGCTCTTCCATCAGAAAGACACACTAATAAATGCTGTAGTTTTATAGATGGTAGGAAAACAGGTTTACTGTCAATACGTAGACTGGATGTCTTTGTGACACTGGAGGAAGGTTTGCCTGTGAAGTCGACCTCAGGATAAAAATGACCAACATAGTTAATTTTGTCTTCACAGTAAAAGTAGGAATAACTGTCATTGCCACTTCGAAAGAATAAATCTGACATGAGCGAGATTTTATTAAAAAAATAATTTGTTCTGTTATAACATTACATTTATTTACTAATTGGTATTTGTGTGTGTGTGTGTGTGTGTTCACACACTACGTGCATAGTTGGGTCGGTGCTGGCAGCTTCCTGCAGGTACACTCAGTGGGTTTGACTCTGACAGGGGGTCTTCCTCCTCTCGCTGGTTTGGTTTGACCTCGTCCACTCAGGACATTTGTTCTTTTAAACAGATGCAATGAATTTCAATGTGGCTGCATTATAGTGGCAAACAGTCACTGTTCCAGTCAGTGAGTGATAGAGAAGAGAAAAATTAGGATTAGGATCATGTGAGACACTGTGTTGTTCCATTCAAGTTATGAACAGAGTTAAAAACATGATTTTGTTAATAAAGCAGAGAACTAGAGATTGATGAAAGAAGGAGGAAGGATGGAAAGAAATCAGTAGAATTGTTGTTTAAATTGTCATTTACTTACTTGTCGAGTGCCTGGAAGGGTGCGTTTGATTTATTGTTCCCATCTCTGCCAAATTTGTGGACAGCCACACTATTCAAGAAGGACAGAAATCAACAACAACAACAATATAAATAGTTTGATGATGTAAAAATGTAACTAACTAATTTCTTTTTAACCCTCAGTGTTGAAATTCAGGCTTGTTATGATTATTAAATGATGAAATTATGGGAAAATAAAGAGTAATTTTCATTTTCTGGCTGCCGGACTCGTGGAAATAAACAAGGTGCCAGTAATGCTCTGATCTAGTGGCCAAGTGGGCCAGTGGTGAGAAAGAAGCTGCCACTGGACACTGTACAGTTTTCATACTTGGCTGTGACAGGCAGCAAAGATGAATTTTCTGCCTTTGCTTTGCATGCAGTTGCTCCATAAGTCATGTGCGAAGGGTCCCGTGACACATATTAAAACATTTCTGTGGATTTTCATTAGAGGAGCGTGTTATTATTCAGGATCTGGGAATTCCCTTTCCTTTGAGGGGCACCGCAGGAATGCGTCTGTCTCTTATCCCACATAACCCATGTTTGTATGTGGCCAGGCGGAATACCTGCGTGTATGTACAGTATGTGCGTGTGTATGTGTAAACACAGACACACCGCACACGCCTCACGTACACCTTGAGCAAGCTGCCGTTGCTTACCTAAGATTCCCTCGAGGTTTGCCTTCAACCCACCAATCACAGCGATCCCCAACTGCTGTAACACACACACACACACACACGCTCGCTGTGGATTCACACACAAGCGTTTGCCCCCGCAGTTCAAAAAGGCCGTCGCACAGAAGTCTGCTGATGTTTTTACACTCAGCGGTGCAAATACTGTGGTTAGTAAAAACATTTGGAGTCAGCCAGAGTGTGAAGACGTCGTGACAGCCGGGAGTGGGGGCTCATAATTGTGCAGAACTTGAACCGTCTTGCTCTCTTGACCCTCAAACCAGCGTCTGCGAAGTGATTGGACGGAGCATAATCATTCCACACTCGAGTTAATTGAATGGCTGCGTCACTGTCGGTTCAGGTGATTGTTTATGAGCGTGGATAATCGTTTCAGACGAGCGTGTGTAGATCCTTTGGGAAAAGAGGTGTGTTTGTAAGTCACAGCTTCAGAAACGTTTTATCACAATTTCTAATTCTAGGACAACGTCTCAGTCCTCACAGTGTGTGGTTATTAAATCTGCTACGAAGCTAACGCGGTGCCTGTGACGCACATGCAGCTGAGACGGTTCCACTCCTGCTGCTCCTGCAGGCGAGAGATGGTTTGGAACCTTCTGGAAAAACGAGTGATGAGAGATTTTCTGTCACACTCACAACCTCTGTAACGTTTGGAATTTAGAGAGAGCAAAAACGTATGTGTTAAAGATTGTTGCACTGGATTCCAAACCTTTTAATTAAGTAAAAGTACAAATAAACATTTCTACTTGAGTAAAAGTATTTGCTTTTAAATTTACTTACGGTATTAAAAGTAAAAGTATTTACCAAGTATTGCCTATTTCCTAATTCACAACATTATTAACTGTGCTTACTGTTTGATTTAATATAAAAATAGCACAGACTGTTATATATGCCTAATGTTTCCTGCCCGCTCTGATTGGATCAGTGGATCAATTTCCTTCTTGTTATTGATTACATTTGTAAAAATGTAGTGGAGTAGAAAGTTCATATATTTGCTGATATACGTGTAAAGTACCTGAAAATAAATCTAATTAAGTACAGATACATGAAGAATGTACCCAAGTACAGTATTGAAGTAAATGTGCCTCACCCTAGTGCTGGATTGTAATTTATTTATTTATAGTTTGTAATTGAAACATTTTTTGCATCAATATCCTGAGAATGAACACTTCACCGACCTAGAGACGTGGCGGACCAATCAAACGTCATGTCAACAAATCGCCATCCTACTTTGATGGTGACGACCAGTTTCCTGTGCATCAGCGATGGTTTTCCAGTTCAAACGAGCCAGAAAATCGCCGGCTTCACAGCTCAGGGAAGATAATTACAAGCAGTTACTTCACACGCGGCGCCACAAGGATTAAACTCCTTCATTTTGAGATTAACTTTAAGACTTGTTGCTGCAGATTATTTACCTAAATCACGTCATTTAAGAACGGTAGATTATGGACAGATGACAGTAAAACAGTAGTTTACATTTTGAGCAGTCGGTGGAAAGGAAGAGGACGTTATTCACCTTATGTAAACTCCTACGTTATCTATTATTTTGACTTAAAACCGAGCACTGACGCATTTCACATCTTTAGCTCGAAATGACACACAGAAGGAAGGTAGACTATCAAAATAAACGGCTGTTTAACGGATAACAAGTTGACGTGAAACACTGTGGAGTCAGAGGGGCGAAGTCAAACTGAAATGGGACTAAAACAAGGGGAGAGTGAAGTGTGTGTGTGTGTGTGTGGGGGGGGGTTGACATAAACAGAGATCACTCAGCTGATCGAATGTAGAGACATTAGGGTGGAGAAAAATGACCTCTGGTGTCACCTCGTCAGCTGGAAAACAGGTTCAATCGAGGCTTGAAATTGGCATGGCTCTGTTTGTGTGTGTGTGTGTGTGTGTGTGTGTGTGTGTGTGTGTGTGCGTGCGTGCGTGTGCGTGCAGCACTACCTATCTGCAGGTCTCTCAGACCTTCGGAACAACCGCGGAGCGAGAGAGCAAAGGTGAAGGAGGAAAAAAAAGAAAGAGAGAGACAACATTCCTTCATTTGCTTTTCCAGCCAACCTGTCTCCTGTCCTCCACCCCTCCCTCTCTACCTGTCAGGAATGCAGTTAGTGAGCCTGTGGAATCCTAACTGGGTCTGAGGGATGGGGATGCACACGCACACAGACACACACACGACACACACACACACATATGCATATTGGGCTGTTTTCCCATTATAAATAATAATGTGAACATCATTTTAAAACACTTACTCTAATTTGTTCCTAATAACCTCGGATCATGAGATAAATTGACCAAATAATTAATATTAATGAAATATTTAAATTTCCTTTGAGTTTATATATATATATATATATTTATTTTTTATCATCCTCCTGTTTTTGGTCTCCATAACTTCAGACTGATAAATTGTCTAGATTAATATAATCGGCCGACATCATATTATCACACATCACTATTAGTGTTTCTTTTTGCCAATGAGTAATAAAAAGTTAGAGTTAGTCCAGAGATCACTGACAAGTGTATTTTCTAATTCTTTTAAAAATTGATATTGGTTTAGACCTAAAAAAATGCAGTGTTGGTCGGGCCATACACGCACACACGCACACGCACACGCACACACACACACACACACACACATCCTTTTCGCAGAGCCCCTTCCTCCGTGTCCATTGTCCACCCCTCCTTTTCCTCCCGTTTCCCATCTCTTCTCATCCTCTCTCTCTCTCTCTCTCTCTCTCTCTCTCTCCCTCCCTCCCTCTCTCTCTCAGACAGCTGTTGTGTTGAGGTTACAGTACACCTTGTGGAGGGGCCCTCCCTTTCATCTCTCCCAGCGGTTTTATGGCGCTGTGTGAATGTGCGAGGCTTTTTAATTAGGCTCTGCACCCAGACAGGCCCCAAGGCTGAGGCAGCGCCACTCTGTCTGAAGCTCGCTCACTCCCTCGCTCCATTCCTTCCTTCTCTCTCCTTCTCTCTCTCGCTCTGTCTTTCTTTTCTTTCTAGTGTGCCACCTACTGTAATCCTCAATTCTCTCTATTTTTCTCTCCACTGCTTGTTATCTTACACAGATTATAACTTCTTTTTTCTCTGTTTCAGCAAAACAAGCCTCTGTACTCGTTTGAGGACAACGCAGACTACGTGTATGATGTCATGTGGTCACCTGTGCACCCCGCCATCTTCGCCGCCGTGGATGGCATGGGTCGCTTGGACCTGTGGAACCTCAACAATGACACTGAGGTAGGTGTAGGTGTGTGTGTGAGTGTACCTGTGGTTGGCTATTGGTCATTATGAGTGTTTTGTTTTTGTGAGTTGATGTGTGTGTGTGTGTGTGTGTGTGTGTTTGGTGTCCTCAGGGCCTGTTACTGGGCCTCAGCCTCAGCCCCGAACCGCACAACCAAACACCCTCCCATTAGCCCCACCCCCCGCCGCCAACCCTTCCACATCCCTTCCTCACACACACACACACACACACACACGATATTCAAGATTCCCCTGTGGGCGTTTCCCACAGACCTCGCTTTAAATCACGCTCTGTGACAGCTCCTCATCCCGGCTCCCAGCCAATCCTGCGAACATTCCTGCAACCTCTGTCCAACGTTCAGGCAACCTCAGGACCCTACCTCCCCCGTCCCGTCGTCCCTCCCTCACTGCGTCCCATCAGTGAAGCGCACAGATGTGCAGGAGACCACGAGCCCCAGCCCTCAGTCCGCAGTCCCAGGCTAGAGATGGAAATAATCAAAGGAGAAAGTTCAGGACAGAGGTTGAGAACCTCAGAGCTGTGGGGCAACATTTATTTTAAGATGAGAGCCTTTATGGCCAGTAAATAACAGATCATCGTATTCTTCAGTTTGTGTGGAGGATGTTAAATAGTAAATAAAAACATAAATAAAACATATCAACACTCTATCTGAGATCAGATACATATACCATGTAAAAAAATCCTGACCCATACTGCATTCCTCCACTAGGTTTTGTAGATCCGCCCTGTAGTGTTTGCATAAACTGCGTGAAACATACAAACCAACAAGCAAAAAGGACAGGGTGAAGGTGAGGGGCAAAATAAAGGTGTCTGATTTTATTCAAAATAAATAAAACCTTTTTTGTGAGGACTGATTTATTCAAGTAAACACAGATTCACTCTGTCCACTATTAGACAGGATTAAGTCTTTGATTTAACTTCTAGAAATCATGTCTCCTTCTGTAGTGTATTGATTTGAAGCATGAGCTTCATATTTAGGGAAAACACTTTATTGGCCAAGGACAGATGAGTAGATCAAAAACTCGAATTGAGTCTTGAAACATATTTCTCTGATCTAAATGCAGTGAAAGGAAAAGTTTCTGTCTTGTATTTTATTTTTTATTTTAACAAACAGGAACATGATTGTGTTGATTAAAGAAAATAAGACAGATCTTGCTAGTTTTCCCCCTTATTTTCAGTCTTTATGCTAAGCTAAGCTAAGCAGCTTCACATGTAACCACACGAACATGAATGTGGACTCAGTCGTCTCTCGACTCTCAGCAGGAGAGCAGATATAATGAACATCTCAAAATGTCGAACTGTTCCTTTAAGAGGAAAAGTTGCATTACAGTGAAGATTCAGCCGTGAGTCTGTGAATGACACTTTACTCCAACTCTCGTGGAGGAGGAGGAGGTACCAGACCTTTGATCACTCAGGTGAAAGTAGGGATAAAAGCATCCTCCATCCCCCTCCGCTCTTGGTTTCCATGGAGACAACACCCAAGGTGCCTTCAGCCCTAATACATGTCTGCATCTCTACACATGTTCTCCTCCCTCTCTCACAGATGCTCTTTTGCTCTCGCTCGCCTCATGCTCCCGCAGCCCCCTTCGCACTGTACACAAATTGATCAGCGGAGATTTTGAGGGTGAAATCACTTCCATTGTCTCGTCTAATCTCTTTTCTTCTTGTTTTAACCCCATCGCGCTCAGTCGCTGATCCCATCACCAGCGCTGTGTCGTCCCTCTGTGCCACAGATGGCAATTTTCCCATGCTTCCCTCAACAGCGGCCTTTTCACTGACAGAGGAAGAGTTCATTATCCACGGCCTAACTCGGCTAACAATGCGCTTTATGAGAAACATTTGCTCAGACACACACACACACACACACACACACACACAAACGGATGTACCAAACACACACGCACACACATAAACATAAACACACATCCAGTCACACACAGGCAGTCTAATAGCAACAGACTTCCATTGTTGACATCATATTAAAAACACACAGTCATAATGACATTAACGGAGCAGTGCAGCGCGCCTGGTTCTCATTTCCACCAACACACACTCACGATAACACACACACACACACACGCACGCACAGGCAATACACATACAGTAGGGATCCATTGGAGCGGAGCAGTGGAAGCTAGCAGACTAATGGCAGCCAGTCTGTGGTTAGCGCTGCTTTAAATACGCAGGAGCTCGGCGTGTGAGGCGAGCTGATGCCAGGGCCTCTGTCTCCACTGGTGACATGTGTCAGACTCGCCTGCCACATGTCAGGAACAGTTTATGGAAACGCTGCAGATGGCTTTAGGTTTTTCAAGGTGCAACACGAGCGCCGCTGTTTACTGAAAAGAGCTCCGGGCTCGGCCACAACAGCAAACACGAAGCCAGTTATTATGTTCCATACAGTAAATATAGTCGCGCGTTGAAGGAGAAGTTGTGAATTTGACGGCCATGTTTGTTTGACTTCTGCCCTTTTTTAGGTCGTAAATTTGTTCTGTCAGTTACACTGTAATAGAATCATTTCCCAACAAACTTAAAGGAGAATAGTTTAAACAACATTTAGGTCATTAAATAAAAAGTCACTGGGACTGAGACATGTAAGTGTAGATGGGTTTTTTTTCCCCAGTGCATTTTGCTTGGGGGAGGTGGTTGTTTTTAGATGCAACTGTTTTGAAACTAACCCACAAATTCACTCATTCACTCTTGGCAAACTGCAGAGATCATAAATAAAATCTAAAATACCAAACATACTGGACGAGCAGCTGTAAACAAGAAGAGAAAACTACAGCCGGGACAGCGGCTGCCTGCAGGGGGCAGACTGGAGCTGACATCGCTTTGAGTTGTTGGGAAATTTCATAACGGTTTATGCGCCTTCAGAAAGATTCACACAGTGTTTATACTTATTTACTTAAGTGACGTTACACAGTGTGATGCAGCTTATGAAAGTGAAGAAAGAATATACTTAACTTATACTTGTAATAACCACTCAATACTTGTAATAACCACAACCCTAACTTAATGTTGATATCTAAATACCACAGTATTTAAGGCCCCCACCAAATTGAGATGATTCAAGCATATACTATATAAAAAAATCGATGTACATTTCTCACGATCACTTGCTCCATGTTGATCATCTGTGAATCAATCTGAAGCAGGAGTAAAATTGATGAGATTTTCTAATCTTACAACCTCCCCAGTTTTCAACACGTTCATGTATATTGTGCAGTTTTGTCCATGACATGTTTTGATTGAGATATTTTCTGTTTGTTGAACCAGGTACCGACAGCTAGCGTGACCATTGAAGGCGCGTCGGCCCTCAACAGGGTCCGCTGGGCCTCAGGAGGGAGGGAGGTGGCTGTGGGCGACTCAGAGGGACGAGTGTGGATCTACGATACTGGAGAGGTACAGATGATGATGATGATGATGATGATGATGATGATGATGATGATGATGATGATAACCATGAACACTTATTAAATTCACAGTAAAGCAGAAACATACCTATGTCTCTGAGCAGAATCTTTTTATGGTATCCAAAAAAAGAGCAGAGTGAGCGCTCCTTGCTTTAAAGGTACAGATTAATCATTTCAGAATAATAAGTGTGACATTTGAAATAGTGCTGAACTCACAATTAAACATTTTAAATCCTGGGTGCATGAGTGAAGTACAGAGATCACAATTTATTGTAGTTTCAGTAGAATGACAGATTTTAGTCGCTGAAATTGGAATTCGTGTTCTCGCTAAACATCAGTTACATCTCCTCCCCTTCTCCTGATTTTACCAAAATAAAGTTGTATGAGAAACATGCAGCGAATAGAGAAATCATGTACGTTACAGTGACTGAATCAGGTTTTTATATATTCCTGCACTTGCTGAGTTTACATAACACGAACTGTACTTAAGTGTTTTCATGTATATGTGGTCGACTGCGTTTGTTGAACCACGTGAACTGAAAGAGTAGAAATAAGTGCATTTTTAACTGCAAAACCTCCACATGCACCACAACCAACCATTTTAGGTCTTGTCGGCCTGTATGTTTACCCAACTGACAGCATTGCCATGGACGTATGGGATTTTTTTTTCCTCTCTCTGTAAAACGGCCTCCACATGACTTTGCCATCACCACAAAGGCGGCCAACCTCCCTGCCGGAGCCCGTTACGCTCTCTCATGGTCGGAGGGCTCTGGTTAGGATCCCCATGTGAGGGGAACGTCGGCCTAGCCGCTCGGCTAATTTTAGTTTCTTGGAGAGAGGCTCAGCTGAGCCGGTGGCCTCCACGCTGGGTGGATGGTAGCGGAGAGTCAGAAGTGAAGCGGGGTTGAAAGGTTTTATGGCTCCAAAAGAGGGCGTGTGTTTGTGGCGGTGGCGATGGGGGTATTTTCTTCACTGCTAACCCCCGCTACGGAGCTAAAACTAGGAACAGCGTGTGCGAGGAAAAAAAAAAAGAGATGCCTGCAATTCCATCCAGGAAAATTTAAAATACATACTTTTATTTCAGTATTATTTACTCAGTACACATTAGATTTAGGTCATTTATGAGGTGGGAGCAGGAGTGTTTTGATTAGACCTTGGGCTTCAGATCAGATCAGGGTCGTCTGATGACATGAAAATGTTCCGGACCTGCAGCGTTTCTTTCACATTGGAGCCTCTGGTCTGTTAAAACGCTGCTGGTGCTGACGTCGCTCAGGCACCGTGCAGACCATGTTCTGGCAGAGCCCCCTGCTGCGGTCGGCCCAGCTCTGTGGGGGGTTGGAGGGGAGTGGGAGGGAGTGTGGGGGGGGTTCCAAAATGGCTGCCTCCTCCCTCCTCCTGGTTCCTGTTTAATTACAGCCTGGCCATGCAGAGCGGTTGCAGACAGCCTGGGTGGCGGCCGCGGCTTCTGTCCCACTCCCTCTGACTCCCATAGCGCTCGGCTCCAACGAGAGACACTTAGAGCAACGACGCTCAGTCTGACAAGTCCTTCATTAGCGCTTTGGTCTCTGCAGCTCAGACTGTTCAGCCATGCTAGCAGCTCGGCTCCAGGGATGGTGGTGTCGCTCTGTGGAGCCTCACCACCGATGCCAAACTCTGCACAGCAGTTAATGACACTAAGCAGTAAGATTTTACAAGTCTGGGAAATGATCATAGCGTCAACTAGTTTCTCTGTTGTTAAAGTTACAAAATCATCAACCAGGAATGTGCATTTGCATGAGTTTGACTGGACACATTGCATTGTGGGAGGAGTGGAGTCTGGTACAGCCCTCCCATTATTGTTGATATCCATTTATTGTCTCCTGTGACATTAATAACTAGAATGTGACTCAGTAGCATTTCTCCACCAAGACCCACCAGTCCTCTTGTGAAATTTAAATTCACTAGATCCAGATGTTTATTTGGATCTGCACCAAAAATTATATTCTGGAAAATCTGAAAATGTCAGAAACTAAATGTTAAAGAAAATTATTTAAAAACTATTCCTAGATCCGGCCCTTTGTCCCTATCGATGTCCCATCTTTCTACCAAGTTTCATATAGATATAAAGTCTTTGCGTTATCCTGCTGATAAACAGACTGAATAACTAGAAAGGCACAACATTTACAAGAACATAATCTTTTATTTGGATCTGCCCCCAAATTGAACACACTCAAATACCTTCTTTTTTTTAATCAACATCCATAAATTATTCTCTGGGAAACAAAGAGGATGTTGAATAACATCTTGCATCTTTAAGAGAAAAAATCCTGGATCCTTCCCCTGAGCGAGATCCAAACCAAAATTTGGTGGATTCCTCCCTGATCCGTTCTGCACCCTTCCAGTTTTGTGGGAATCCTTCTTTTAGTTTTTGTTTAATCTTGCTGATAAACAAACAAACATAACCTCCTTGGCATCATGAATACAACCGTCTTCTTAGCATCTTCAGTGGTGATTCTCTGACAACAAGCAGTGACAGTGGTTCTATAACCAAACAATCATCCAGGTGTGATGTTTGCATCCAGTGCTTGATGCCACTTACCTGTGTTCCTGTGCTGCTTCTTCCAGCTGTCCGTGGCCCACCCAGACGACTGGGGCCGCTTCGCCCGCACCCTGATGGAGATCCGGGCCAACCGGGCCGACGGCGAGGAGGAGGGTCCTGTGGAGCTGGCTTCATAGGAGAGCACTCAGACCAAAGCGCAGCCAATCAGAGACCCGGTGTGCTTCTCTTGGTGTCACTGTAGCATGTGCTTCTCACTCCGTTTTATCATGTTTCTCCACCTTTGTGTTCATGTTCCCGTCCGCTGTATTGTTGCATTTGCTCTCCTGTAAATGCAAACTGTCTCTAATGGGTAAACTGTTGATCTCCACACTTATTTATTTGTTTGACCACTCAATGTGACGTGTGGCTTGAGGCCGGTGAGCCTGCAGTATTTACGAAGTGGCCGTCTTATAGCCTTACGGAGATGTGTGTACTGTAACGACGCTTTGCACTAAAATAAAGCAGGGTCCATAGACTAGTCATGTATTGTTTACAAAATGTCACGTTCACGTCCTGTTGTTCTTCTCTCTCTCTCGCTCTCTCTCTGTATCGAGCCTGCATGCGACACATTCCTGAAATATTCCAGATGCGTGAGTACGGAGTTAGCCTGGAGGCGTTTTCACACGTTGTGGCTGCTTTGTGTCAGAAACGGAATCGCGTGTGGTTCGAGCACTTTTTTCTCCTTTGTTCTGATTAAGACGTAAATTCTTTCATGAACTGTGACGGTTGACAAAAGGTGCAGTGTGTTGTAACGCAGAGTGCTCGCTGTGAATGTTCACCATTAAAGCAAAGCTGAGGTACTCATGTCTTTCTTTCTAATCATAAAAGATGAACAACGTATCTCCACCTCCTCCCACTATCCAGAAACGAAGCCAAAATATCCCTGGTGCGAACGCCATCTTGGGGCGATGATGTCATTTGGAGACGGATTCTGCCCATCTTGTCCCATCCACTAACTGGGTTTATGACCTATACTGGAACCAGCCAACAGGGGGCGATCAAGGCACTTTGGCTTCACTTTTTGGAGCCATCATGTCGTCCGTCTTTATAAACGGTCCAGGGCTCAAACAATGTGAATGAAAACACCGGCACATGTTCAGTTTACCAATATAAGTTTGTCTTTACTCACATGTTGCTGCCATACATACAGTAAGGCACGTTTATTATTACTCACCATATGTAACTCTACTTTCTCTGCACAGTTTGAGATACTCCTGACACACTCCAGAGGTGCAGATGGTGCCAGCTCTCTCTCTCTCTCTGATATTTACACATCTGTACACGTTTAGACCTGAAACCAAACATCTCACAACAGTAAACATTGTGTACATTACACTGTCTTTACATTCAAGTACTTTTTGGTAAAATTCTTCAAGATACATCGGATCAAATGTGCAACTCAGGACCAGAAGAGCCGTATAGATATGAAAATATGTCTCTGGATATCTCGTATATACACAAGTGCCACATGTATGACTAAATGTGTTTTTAGCTATGTGATCGTATGAGGAATGTGCTTTTGTGTGGAAAGCAACAACAGGAAGACACTGGAAAGAGCTGCAAGTGTTTGTAGTTATTGATACTGTTGTCCAAAGCAGTTAAGTTATATTTAAACTATATATATATACAGGATATTTAACATCTATCAATTTAAATATATATTTGTGAGAAAACGATAAATAACTTTAAATTAGTAACTTAAAATACTATGAACCCCAAGCCCCCCACTCATTGACTGACAAAGTGAGCAAACTCAAGGGGCATTTGCTGCTGCTGCTTCTGCTGCTGCCGCCGCCGCCACCGTGTAGCGTGGGAGATGGAGTCCAAACTTGCTTTCAATGCCAGCGAACGTGGCCACGGCCAACCTGAAGCCTCCGATGTGGTCAGGGGCTGGCGCCGGCAGGCTGATCCGAGACTTCGGGGTGGGCTCCAGGCCAGCCGGCTTTCTGCTGTGGGGAGTGAGGAGGTGGGGTAGAGGGGTGCGGAGGAAGAAGCCAGGGGAACAGTGAAACAGGCAATGAGTAAAAACTGTTCCAACAACATACGTCCAAGAGGTAATTTGAACCAAACAGGCGAAAGTGAGTCTACAGACGGGAGTTTTATTGTCGTTATTATTAAATCTCAAATTACATTGATCCCATTAAATAAACGTCTTAATAGAAAATCAAAAGTGGAAGATTTGTCCCTTCGAGCTGTAGTGAATTCTCTGAATGTTCTGATCCGCTGCCAACATGTCACGGACACATGAAGTCGCCCCAAACCGCTGCACTGAATATTCACTGGATCTGCAGTTGATTTGGTTTCACTCTGAGGCTTCTGGGAGAAACAGGCAGCTTCATGTAAAAGCAATGAGCCGTCCAGCCCGTACATGCGTGTGCAGCCCAGCTGTCTGTTAATGGGAGCATTTTCTTTGTCATTATTTTGAAAAGTGCACCGCCTCTTGTTCCCCCACCGCTCCTCTTAAACTGGAGAGAACCGGAGGATTATTCCTGAGAGTGACCTATTTCCAGGAGGAGAAGGAGCTTGTTTCAGTCCCAGAAGTGGCAAGAGCACATGCACAAGTCAAATGGGAGCTGTCGGCCCTGATCACGGGGCGGTAAAAACCCAAATTTGAGAAAATTGTCACATCCAGAGTCTCTGAGTGAGGGCTTCGGTCTGTCAGCTCATGTGCTCGGAAATTATTTTTGGTCTCGTGGCATTTCTTTTTCCCCTGGCGAGAGAGAGAGGAGGGGAGGCCGCCACCGACCGCAGAGAAGAACCCTGCTGCTCAAGGAGGTTTAATAACCAGATGAACTGATGAACATGTCGTGTGAGTGAAGCAGAGAGAGAGAGACTCACTGTCCCCCGAAGTCGATGTAGAGCCAGCGCTGCAGGAGCTCATAGGTCACCAGAGTCACTCCGAACTGAGGCGAGGACCGACACACTCGGGCTGCCGGAGCAAGTGAGAGATGACTTGAACCAAGTTCACATCGTAATCTACACAAGTACATGATCGAGGGCTCAGTTTCACAAGTGGCCAAATTAAATCAGAGGCTCTTCAACCAAATTAAATATATATATATATATATATTTAAATATTGAATTATTTTCTTCATTTTCAGTATTTACATTTAAATAAGTTAACCAGATGAATTATGATTCAACTGGTTATTGCACTTACCATAATAATGGTATTATAAAACATTAGATTGTGCTAACGACTCTAACAGGATAAGCAGGATAGACTGTTGGATGGTTGGATGATGGATAGTTCATCCCTCTCACACGGGATGATAAAGCACTACTATTCATTACTGATTTAAAAACTAATGCAACTTAACATTATTATCACTTAAATAAAACCAAACAAAAAACAACATCAGGTACAAGGTTAAATGTTTTTCTATAGACCTTGACTAAATTTCGTGGGAATCAGTTTTCCGTAATCCTGTTAACAAACAAACAAACAAACAAACAAACAAACGCAGATGAAAACATAACCTCGTTGGCGGAGGTAATGATATTTTTGTGAAATAAAATCGCGGCTTTATCTTGGACTGATGTTCAATCCTCGCATCTTTTTAGAAGAATATTACCCATAAATATACAGATAACATCTTTCCTTCTTTCCGAATAAGTTAGAAAAGTGTTTAAAGAAAAAATATTTAAAGAGATTCTAGTGAGAAAATCTGGAACTAAAACTTTAAAAGTCCCATTCACTGCAGCTCTTCTTTTTGACTTCATGACTGTACCTCCAGCTCCTTTCCAGAACGCGTGGGGCCCCTCTTCTCGGAGGATCTTCCAGAAGCAGTCCACCAGGCCGCTGTAGGTGGTCTGACCGGCACGTGCCGCCACCTGTAGCCTGGTCTTGATCACGTCGGCGGGGGTCACCAGAGAGGCCGCGGGCATGCCTGGAAAGAAACAAAAATACAAGAGCTGTTGAGTCGCGTGATTTTTTTTTTCTTTTCTTAACAGTCGCATGTGTTTGATTCTAAATAGTGCACATATTTAAAATCAGCCCCAACCAAATGAGATGATTTGTGTGAAGCAGCCATCAGCGACTGGCTGAGATCTTGCACATCGTCCTAACAGCGTCTGATAGAGTGGTTTCACCGTCCTTTGTTCCCTCTTTTAAAACACCTAATCTTCCAGCTTGACCGTCTTGCTGCAAGTCGGCTGCATACATACACTGTACACAAGTGGGGGCCAATTTCCATCAGTTCACCATCAACCAATCCATATCACCAGCAGGGCCATTATTTAATCTCTTCCTTTTTCCTTCCTCTCCTCCCTCTCCCACCCTTCTTACAGCTGTTTGAAAGGGGCCAGACAATGGACGGTAATGACGGCAATGCACACTGTGCCACACGCACCACCGAAAGTGACTGGCTGACTAAACCCCCACCCCCGACCCCACACCACCACACACACACTAACACACACACACACACACACACACTCCAGCCACTTCAGCCATGAATGTGCTCAATCATTGATGGCTTGGTCATTACCATCAACTGCCCTCTTGACAATTTGCACTGACTTCTTGGTATTTGTAATGGCAAAACGAGCTATTCAGCGAGCCTGATCAACTCAGCGTTAGGTTGCACCCAGAGGAGACTGACCACCTGCCCTGAGCTGAGCAGAGGAGACGAGAGGAGAGGAGAGGAGACGGGAGGAGACAAGAGGAGACGAGAGGAGACGAGAGGAGACGAGAGGAGACGAGGACATGTGGAGCAGAACTATTAATGGAAACAAATGATCGGAAGATGTAGAAACTCTGACCTTATTGAAAATTGCAAATTTGAACTGCAGAATAATGGCCGAGTGGTGAACTTCATTAAAACCCAATAATTCTGTCTTTATAACTGATGTAAGGAAAAGGTGCCTTTAAAGGTCCAGTGTGTAAGATTTAGGTGAAAGGGATCTATTGGCAGAAATTGAATATAAAATAATACTAATGATGTTTTCACTAGTGTATAATCATCTAAATGGTACGTATTGTTCTTTTCTTTACTCTAGAATGGGCTCTTTATATTTAAATACTTTATATTTACATCTGGAGCGGGTCCTCTCTACGGAGGCCGCCATGTTTTTTGCCCAAACTGGACAAACTAAACACGTTTTTAGTTTTTTGACAACTGAAGGCTACCACAGGTTCTCTTTCATGTTTGGAAGGGGAGGGTGAGGTGAGGGGTGTTCAGCTGCAACATTCAACTTCACCACTAGATGCTACTAAATTCTACACACTGAACCTTAAACATTGACAGAAAATTGAGGATCAAAATGTTTGGCAATTTTGCTTGAAAAGTAAAAAAAATATTACTTTAATCTAGTTAAAATAATGGGTTGACCAAAATAGAAGAAATCATTCTCATCTATATTCATTCTTCAGTCTTCCTCAGAACCCACAGATAATACGACCAAAAGCTCCCCCCCCACTACTCACATTCGCCAATAAAGAGCTAATGCCACTCGGAGATGTCCAACACTGTTCTTCACAGAGCAGAGTAATGCCTCGCTAAATAATGCTGTGCAAACTGAGCGTGTAATTCAATTTCCTGCGCTGCCTGTAAAAGACTAATTGCCAGAATGCTGCAACCGCTGATAAATATATACGTGACAGAGGGATGATAAACGTGTCGCAGAAACGAAAAAAATAAAGAAATCATGAGGCTCCTTGCTGCTCGGAGTCTCTGGGCCATGGCTGCCAGTCCTGTGGTGAGAAACCGGAGTAAAAATGGAGGAGGGACGCTGGATTTATGAGTTTTTCCGTGTTGTGCCGTGCGCCTTTGCGTCAAGAGGCGAGTGCTGCTGACACATCTCGGAGGACTCAAAACAAATATTGAGTCTTTCATGCAAATGTTGTAAAGCTTCTTGACTTGGCCAGAGAGCATTGAGCTGTTATAAGTGTTTTCTTAAGGATAAATCCAATATTAAGACTCGGCTTTGGATGGATCATATTTTCATGCAGGGGATAAAGTTGTTAAGTCATTGGATGTTTTGGTCTCCTTGCTCACGGCACCAAACTAAAGCTTACACAGATCGGACTGTACACATGCATGCAGTGTGAACATGTATAAAGTATGCACGAGCATGTTTGTGCAGGGGTGTGTGCTTTCTTTACATGCGTGTGTGTATGTGCATGTACAATATATTAGGGTTGGAAAGCCTCCCTGCCGGCCTGCTTGGCAAGCATGTGAGGCGCTTCCCTGCAGTGGAGCTCCGAAACCCCAGTCCCCAATCACCGAGCAGCGCTCTAATTAGCAGCTACCGCCATGGAGCCTGCGGTCAGAGGCTGCCTGGCTTTCAAACTCCGGGCTCCGCTACTGTTACTGCAGGCGTGTGGAGGTCTGAGGAGAAAGCACAGGGGGACCTGCTTTGCAGACTTTGCACACAACTTGTCAGCGCCAGAGATTTTATTTAATTAAGTCCGAGGCTCTGCACATTGTGTCAGCGACTGGAGCTGACTTTTGTGGCTCAATGTGGATTTTCAGATATATATAAAAATAATGTCATGGGGACACTGTACAAGGCAAAGTTATTAAAATGAAACATGGGTTTATATAGACTCTAAACCAGCTACAGAGAATAGCATTGTCAAACAACTGCACTTGGCATCATGAGATATTTTAAAACAACCAGCAATATTTTCTCTCCTCATTCTAATACTGTTTGATTATCGATGCTCTTTTTTCCACAGATTTTAAATCTATTTTCCACACTACAGAGAGTCCAGGGAGTGCTGTGCCACTTCAACTGAAACGGTGACTCTCAGTGAGAAAATGAAAGTTACTCATCGTAGAAACATCACATTTTATAATAACATAGATTGTATTTCATTTAGGCAAAACATGATGCATCTCATAGAGTCAGTAACAGCCCAAGTGCATCTATTTTCCTCATGGACAAAGAGAAGTCATCCTACAATTTGATATTATTGTCTTAATCTGACAAAGCCATAAATATTTTCAAACTGTTTCAGGTTCGATGCTACCTGCAAGAATCAAATTATAATTAGTATATGCTCCTATAGCCTCCTTGCATAGAACAGCCTGTAGTACAGAAATGTATTATGTTTACTTGTCGTTCCGGGTCTAAAGATTACCAGAATAAAAAACAAGGAATATTTACTTTTAATATTTTAAAAGAAAAAACACAGTGAGTAATTTTCCTGCTTTCATTTCTTCTTATTATTGTGTGTACTCACAATTATGTGTTCATACATAAACTGTGTGTACATACATATGCGAAAACTACTGAACTGATTTCCATAATGTTTTGTGGAGGAGGAAAAAGCCTATGAAGTTTGTAAGTGGATCTTGTAAACAGGCGAATCCAGGAAATCTTTTAACATGGTGAGTTGGGGTGGTAGCCTGGGAGGAGCTCTCTGACCACTTCTTTTTAAGGATAGCATGAATTTGCCCGTCCCTTTGCCAGCTAGCATGGAGCGGCAGTGAAGATGAAAGCTTTTTACCTGCCAGAGCTCCAGCAAACAGCATCTTGGCTGGCCCTATCCTCCCGTCCTCCTCAGTGAGGTAAGCCTTGAGGTGAGCGTAAGAGGGGAAGTAGATGGCCGAGAAGGGGATGTCCCTCAGAAAACAGGCCTTGGAACCCTGGAGACAGAGAAGCAGAGGTATATCAGGCCATTTTATTTGATTTAGAGGTGAAGTCTCAAAAAACAAAGCAGAGAAACAGTCATGGAGCTTCGGGGATTCAAAACCTTGATTCTGGCTCTGGGCTCTGAAGTTGTTTATTTTTCTAATGTGAAACATCGACATCAGAAACCAGATATTCAAGCATTAACTATTTCCAAAAGGCTGCTGGATGGATCTTATATAACAGAGTGAAATATTGACCAGAACATGCAACAGAAATCACGTCTCTCCATAAGCAAACACTGAGTGTCCTCAGCTGCAGGTGAGGAGGGACAGGAGACGGCTCCGAAAGCAGAGCAGACAGGAAAAGAGTGTGAAAAGCAGAGGAAGACAGACTGGCTGACGAAGATGGCTCCTCGTCTGCCACAGTAAACAACACTATATCATCAAGCCTATTGAGTTTCCTGCTGTATTTCAAGCCTGTTGGCGCGCTGCCACCGTCTTGATACAGCGACTACAGTCAACAGAAAGCGTTTAATGAGCTGGACAGGGTCTCGTTTTGGACAGGCTTCATTTAACTCCTAAGGATAATCCTTTGGTTCCTCTGTGTACACACACACACACACACACCCACACACACACAGAGAGAGAGAGAGGATTGGCAGATACCTGGGCTATCTCTTTCTCTTTCTCTCTCTCTCTCTCCACTGGCACTTCTTGTCTGCCTGTCCCTCCTGCTCACTGACTGGGGCCCGAGCAGCTGCTGAAAGCTGGGAGATTCTATCGAGGTGGGACAGACGAGCAAGCATCACAGCGACTGAGACTAGAGGCACTTGCAGAGCAGCTCCATAGAGTATTGGAAAATGAAATTATTTTGTTGAGTAAGAATCTGCAATGTTCTTCTACATGCAAGTGAAGTTCATGTACGCTGACTTTTAAACATCATCTGGATCCATATTCGTACAATGACAGTTTCCACCCTGCAAGGAATGGTGGCGCTAGTGCGTTAGCCACCCTACCATCCGGTAGCTCCACCAGCAGAGGGTGAGCGTCAGGATAATTACCCTGACAAAGGCAGCTCTGTGCCTGGGTGCAGCCCCTCCGGAGCCAGCCCGTCTGGGGCTTGCAGGCTGGAGCTCGTCTCCTCCCCACCTCCCCGCCACCACCAACACCGCTACTGCTTTCTCAATGCACTTTGTCTCCTCTCTGCACATAGACCGGCAGATGAATGCAACGAAGCGTGTGCATGAGCGTGCACGCACTGACACACACACACACACTCCTACATAGTCATAAATAGCTGTGAGTGAGCACACAAACACACCGACACAGGAACAGGTAGGCAGGTAGACGGAGACAAGAGGAGGCTCCACATTCTTTTACAGCCTCGTTAACAGAAGCAGGAGCTTTACATGGAATTTGTCTGTGCCGACCAGTGGACATGTTAACACAACCTACACAGATACACCAGGAAAAAACAATCAATCGATAAGTGTTCAATGTCAAAATCAATAAACAGACTATTCAAATTGAAGTCCTGAGTAAGGACGGCTTCATCGAAAAACTTTTTACTACTTGGAAATTTGACAAAACAAGTGTCATCACCTAACTTAAAGCAAAACGGGTCAAATTAACACAACCGCAGGTACGAGTGTGACATTTTCACAGTTGATTGTGTTTACAATCGGAGCAGAATCTCTCCTGCCAAGTTCCATCAGCACTTATTTTTGTAATTTAATTAGACGTGCTCGGTTTCACCCTGAGGGCTGACGTCTAGCCCGTTAAGCCGCTAATATTAGTGGTAGCCACTGATTCCTACAGCTCTTCGGTCTTAAGTGGTACAAATACTTTTTTTAAACACTGTGGCTGTGCACCGCACTGGTAAAAACAGACCGATGTTAGGAGTCATAATATTTATGAGGGAAATTATTATGAAAATACCGGAAATAGGCTTTAAAAACGAGACAACACAACAATATTGCCATATTAGTTTGACACTGTAATCTTTCACGCTTGCTTTACTATGTGTTGGTGCATAATATCACACAGGCCTAATATGTTCAAACAGTGCACTGTAATTTTTATCCCTGTGCCATTGAAAAATACCAATTATGGCAATTAAGGTTAAATACAGCTTTTAGCATAAATTGTGCCTTTTCTCGTTCTTGAAGAGAAGACCGCGTGGAACTGTTGATTTAAATGATGGCTGATATGGGGTAAGGTAATATGTTTAATTGTGCAATAGTTACAAAATAAATCACATATGATTTAGTCACAACAGCAATGAGAAATAATGGAGTGTTGTAAAGTTGATAAAAATACAATAGAATGGAGACTGGACATCTAGATTTGATATGCTGATTAATGTAACTTGAATTTATTGTTATATCGAATAAATATATAATATTAGATATATAATAACAATCTGTGTTTCTTAGCTTTCATTTAAAGAAAAAAACTGGGGCTCTCCAGAGTACAGGGTAATTTCTTTTATCATTATTTTGGTCAATGTTCAATATCCTCTCACTGACATTTCACGTCTTATATTTTAACTGCTGATACATCATCAAGCAGCGGACCAGGGGCGAGAGAGCCTTCTCCATAGCTGCCCTCTCTCTTAGGAACGCTCTCTCCAAGCTAATAAGAAACTGCACTGATTTCGTCGGTTGTGGCTCAGGAGGTAGAGCTGGTTGTCCACTAACCAGAAAGTCTGTGATTAGATACCAGTCCGTGTTGCAAAGTGCCCTGGGGCAAAACACTGAACCGCAATTTCCTCCTAATGGCTGTTCAGGCAGTGTGTGCGTGATGTAGAGAAAGTACCGCACATAGATGCATGGAATGAATGTGTGTGAATGGGTGAATGGCTATTATAATAATTATTATCATTATTATTATTATTAGTAGTAGTAGTAGTATTTTGTTTTCTGGGACAGGAATAAAATGCTCCCAAATTAGTTGAAATACATGAAGAAGTGTGTTTGTCTGTGTTGAGGCCAACATGCTGCTCATCCATTTAAACCAGTGTATATTTAATAATTTTCAATAACACATCAGAGCTCCTGACATATAGGATCCTAAATGTCCACCTGACACAGCTCAGCCGTGTCAGCTAATCTGTGTAAATTTCATTTAGCAATTTAAATATTTGACCCTAGGAACTACAACAGAACTAAAGAGAGCGTATACAACCCGTCCCGTTAAATTCAACGGTCAATCAACTCCAGGAAAATGGTGACCCAATCTCACACTGTTAAAGAAAGTGAAAACATTTGGTTCCTCCCTGACCCGTATGCTACATCCACTCACCGAGTTTCCTGAAAATCCGTTAAGTTGTTTTCTACGGGCAGCTGTGTGAGCCATGACAGTGCACACACTACAGGGGAATCCTACAACAGTTAGTGGCCAAAGTTGAACCAAAGTGAACACTGAGCTCCAAAACATGTGTGTGTACAGTGGGATTCTGGGATTCTTGACGGGCGGCAACTGTTGTGGCAGTGACAAAACATTTTTCAGGGCACTTTCAGTCTGTGAACGACTGTGACAGCAGAGTGATGACAGAAAATAGGGTATTCCATTTAGGAACATGGAGTCCCTTTCCCTCTGCGACTCAACAGTTATAATTTTACAACAGAGAAAATTGCAGGAATAGTTTATTTTGTGCATCTCTGAATTGCCCCAATTACATAACTCTACTCTCTGATTTCACAAGGACGTAAGCAAAAAATCTCAAGCACAGCAGAAAATATAGTGGACAAAGGTACAACGGTCCAAAATTGTATATAAAATTGTTTGATTTAAAATCCAGCTGAACACACAGCATCATAGACTCTCTCTAACTTCCCCGTTATTGAATAACGGTTTTAAAAAAAAATATATAGATTACATGTAATTTGATGCATCCAGATCACACCAAACTAAATGACACGTTCCAGTCCTGTAGGTATACGTGGATCAGACATAGGGTCAAACAGCCAGCGGATATTACAACACTGTGTAACACTGCCCCAGTTGCTTTGTGTGTGTGATGATCTTTACGTGACCTGAACAATGTTTCCCACCTTGTAAAGTCCGAAAAAGCCGAGGTCCCTGATGACGGACAGGGCCCTGACCCTTGGCCCCGTGGTGATCTCTCCTGCCACCTGCAGACGAATCTTCACTATCTCCAGAGGGTTGGTGAAGATCACCTGAGAGCCTCCGGCCTGAAGGAACACAAAGACAGAAAGAAAGAACTCAACAGAATGAAGGATTGGATAACGATGAACTCTCTGCTGCAAATTACACCCACTTTGAATGTTAATATTGTCTTTTGTATTTCAATGTGACATTTGGTGCTTTCCACTGAAAATTAGTGTTTTTTTCATCCACATTAAAAAAACATTATGACACCATCAGGCGAGAAACAGTTTCTGTTACCGAGCTTGTACACAATGGCAGCGAGTGATCTAATTTAACAATAGTGCTGCCTCAGCAACCAGCTGCAGAACAAACATGTGGAGAGGAGGAGAGTCCAGGAGTGTGCCGGGAAATCCAGCTGATGCAGCCGGGTCTGTCAGCTGTTTGTCTTCCTCACCCGGACCCAGCGGGGACTCTCCCACTTCCCCTTTGCCTCTCTAACCTCTCACTTTGGGCCCTTGTGCAAACCTGTACTTGTGGAGGGAGGGCAACAAGACTGCAGCAAGTTCAGGCCGGTTTGTTCGCCTTGCAGGTCGGCAGAGCTTTTAAGTATAAGAGGGAGCTGCTGTGGTAGAGCTGAGGCGAGACAACTGGTTTAATGACGGCATTTACAGAATGCTTCTATAGATACTGAGAGATGTTTAAGCCGATTGTTGTTTTTTTATTTATTTGCAAAGTTAACTTCTTCCAACTCCTTTACCGTCACTGTTTGTCTCTTTCTGTTCCTCTTGTTGCCGTTTAACCATTGTCCCTCTCTCTCTCTCCCCGTCACTTTCATTCTTTGACCTCTGCTCAAACAATCTCCCTGATCTTTTCTAATATTGTCTCTCTCCCGCTGCGGTTGCTAGTGGTTACTGTAGCTGCACACTGAAGGGCGGAACATCGCAATTAGATAGCAATCGGTTGCCATGGCGCCACTTCTGTCTTAAATAGGCCTAGTCTGTTTGTTGTTGTTTCTCTCCTTTTCTCCCCCCTCCTTTACTCGGCCCTTTATGAATGATGGATTGTGCTTGTTGCCTCTTGCCTTTCGGCGAAGGCATCAGAGAGGAGAAGGAGAAGGGAGAGGCAGAGATCATAATCGTCTCATTGAAGGTGTGTGCAGCCGCTTTTTTTTCTGCAGCTGAGAGTGTAGTGGGCTACAGCTTTCCTTCCAGATCCAGGCACAGGCAGTGAATAGCAGGAGGGCTTCTGCTCTGAAGCTGCTTCATCTCACAGCTAACCCTTTATGACTTGTTTTATGGAAATAACCTAGCTGATTACATGCTGCCTAATAGCGTGAGCATTAAGAGGCTATTGGCTCCAGCCACTAGCAGTGTTGTCTTATTCAATTGGATTGTAATGAGACTGGAGATGGAGATGTTGTTAACTCAAGGACCACAAACAACAACATTGTTCAGACAGATGAGGCGACAATTAGGCGTGACAACAAGAGATAAGAGGGGAGTGACAAAGCAGGGCTTTTCTTTGTGCACGTCACCGTCCTGTGTTACGACTGTGGAAAATAACTTAGAATGTCCAGTGCAGGGGCCGGAGATGATTAGAACAGAGAGAATCAAACGAATAAACAGAAAGAGAGCTAATGAGAGAGGGAAAGATAGTGAGACAGAAACAGAGAGAGGAGTAGTCAAAACAAGAGAAGTGAGGGAAGGTCGAGGTTGAGGCAGAGAGGTTGAGGGTTGTGATTATGGAGCGATAGCGTTGGCGGATTCCCAGGTAATTACAAGGCAAAGTGAACCTTAGAAACCTGGGACGTCAGCACCTTATACATGCATCATAGCTCCTGGCCATTTGTGTGTGCGTGTACTAGTTTTTGTTACCTCTTTAGGACCTTTTCCAATATAATTACTGACCTTGTCCGGACCAGTAGACCTCATGAGGACCGAAGCCTGGTCCTATGAGGCAAAACATCATTTCTGAGGTCCTGGCTAAGGTTAAAGGTATAAGATGTGAATTGTGGTTGGGTTAAGATTAGGGTTTGGCATGAATTGGTAATGATATGGTTAATGTTCGGGATAGGCCGTCCACAATGAATGGAAGAAAATGCAAAGTGCTAATAAGGATACCTGCTTGTGTGTGTGTGTGTGTGTGTGTGTGTGTGTGTGTGTGTGTGTGTGTGTGTGTACTTAAACCAACTGTGAAAACTGTCATACATCTACAATGGAAATGAAAAGTGTTACTGTCTCCTGACTCGAGAGTCTCACTCCCGCTCCACCTCCTCCTCCTCCTCCTCCTCTCGGCAGCGACCCATTAAGTATTTTGTGTAACTCAAGTCGTGAAACGCAGGCCAGTAAACTGCCAGATAAGCATCCAGCCAGCTCAGTCAACGGAGCATGCCATTCTTACCAAATAATCATTAGAAACTGGCAACCCGCGCTGGAGCTTAATGGTGCTGAGCCTCGGGTTTAGAGAGAGGGAAGAGGAGGGAGGAAAGGGAAGGTGAGAAAAGGAGCATATTGAAGAGGGAAGAGAAGAATAGACGGAGGTAAAATGATAAGAGATAAGAAAAGTAAGGACATAAGAGGAGGTGAAAGAGAAATAGAAGAAGTATGACACATGCTTCATTACTAGTCCCTCTCTCTTTCTTTCTTCTGCTTAATGTAGCGTGGATCATCCGAGGCTGACACTGTGGTCCAAACCAACACTTTCACAGCTACCAAACGATATAAACAGATTGCATGTGCTGTGGCTGGAGCCTCGCTATAAAACGGGGTTCAGGAGGGTTCGTCTTCTCTGTGTGCGAGTGTGAATGTGTGTGTGTGTGTGTGTGTGTGTGTGTGTGTGTGTGTGTGTGTGTGTGTGTGTACGTGTGTAAGATAAAGTGGCAGGCAGAGTGCAGTGCCAGCACTAACACCGGGGCCTCAGCCAGGATGAAAGGAGCTGTCACGACGGCTCACGGAGGAAAAGAGGAAAAATCCATCCGTCCGCACTCCTCTCCTCTACGTTTATCCTCTCCCTCCGCCTCTGTTATGGTTCTGCTTCTGAATCCATATGGCTTGTATAAAATATAAAGGCAACCACTACGTTTCACACCCAGTACAGTGGAGAACATCTCCTCAGTATATTTGCTTTCCTGGCGTTTCGTTGCGTTTCTCCTTCACAAAATAAAATCACTCCAAAATTTAAACTGCAGCAAATGTAACATGTTAAAGCGTTTCTTAAACATATTCCCAGAACAAATAAGGTCAATTGAATGTGCCTGAGTGCAGCTAAACCCATAATGACTTGTGTATCCTGAAATACTTTGCTTTAGTGATCGGCATCAAAAGAGGGTTGAGTGAAAGACCTTCTTTCATTTGCTCAGCCTTGGAGGACTCACGGTTTGTGCGTGTGTGTGTGTGTGTGTGTGTGTGTGTGTGTGTGTGTGTGTGTGTGTGTGTGTGTGTGTGTGTGTGTGTGTGTGTGTACGCATGGATTGTGGGTAGAATGTGACAGCCCAGTGATCATAACCTCTGATGGGAGGGGGGTAGGTAACAGACTGGGAGATCTCAGGTAGCAGCTGCTGTCAATCTTCGTCTCCTGCCTGCAAGCGTGTGTGCATGTGCGTGTGTGTGTGTGTGTGTGTGTGTGTGTGTGTGTGTGTGTTGTGTGTGTGTGCATGTGCACCTGTGTGCTCTTCTGTTTGTCATACATGCACACAAGCATGTACAGCATGTACACTTGCTGTTTCATGTGTGATCTCTACACGTTCCATCAACAAGCGGCGACTGCCTGCCTCCGAACAGGTCCGTGTCTGTCCACTCAGCTGTCAGAGGGGCGGCACTCAGAAAACAGGTAAACATAGTTAAGAGATGTGTGCTGCCTTAGTACTGTACACACTGTCAGTGTATTGCACGGCATCGTTTCTGCACGGTGCACTTTGAAGAGCCAGAATGATGGAGCGGGACAGAGACGCTCCATGTTTGGATTTTTGACTGTGGAAAAAAAAAGGGGAACACAGAAATATGTATCGTTGGCTGGATTTGAGTAGAACGCTGCAGACATGATGAACATGTGGGGACACATTCACACTGTCAGAGAACTGAGAGCTGAGTGAATTTGAAGGGGGAAACTGAGAGGAACTTTTATCTCAGTGAAGAGAAGTGATTGTTACTGTCTGATCAAACCAAATCCCAAGGATTGACTAATTCAGAATTCGAGATGAAACCAAAATGATCATGGTTATCATTAGACGCGATATAAAATATGCAACATTAACATTGAGGAAGGAAGGCTTTGGCTCTCTAAAGAAGTCTTTTCAGAATATCATGATGATAGCAAATTAAATAGTTTTCCAATGTTCAGTTTCCCCTGACAGCAAAGTAGATTAACCGGCTCCAGACTGGAGTTCAACGAGAGAGAGAACCTCAGACAAATACAGACAATGATGTCACATAGTTACGCTGGAAAATCCAACAGAAGCAGGAAATAAACTGGTTTATACCGCATAGTTTTCTCTACCAGTTGATCCTGGAGAGTATCAACCAAACCACCACGGCCATTTAGGATTAAAATGGAACAACTAACCATTGGGAAGCTTATCACAATATGCTGTGAAACCAGAAACTGTTTAAACCACACAAAGATGTCATAATGACATAGTCTAAATGTTTTTCATGACATTTCTTCACATTTATTACCTTAATGTTCCTACAAAATCAGCTGTGTCACGTAAAAACAGAAGTGGCTCCCAGTAAGAGGCGTAAAGTCCTTTTCTAAACCAGTCCTCTTACTTTATTGAGCATTAACTTTATCGTAAAACAGCTTCAATGATTAAGCGGAGCAGTTTCTCTGGTTGCTCAGACCTCACATTAGCCGGAGCTGATATAGGCGCCAATTTATGTCCCTGCCAGTGGGTCCTGTAAACAGTTGAATGCCCGACCCCCACGTTCCAAAATAAACCTTACGCAAAAACTGTAGCCTGCATGAAGTGTTGCCATATGGATTTGGAAAAAAGTAGTCAAATGCATTTCAGCACCTTAGGAAATTAACAGTGACGACCATCACGCACCCACACACATGTGTTCGTGCCCATGGCGCTGAGAGTCAGTAAGCTGTGAAGTAACCTTCAGCTTAGTGGACAGCTCCACTCGATCTCACAAGACATGAATAAAACACACGAGTGGAGATCATAGCACACGCAGGTGCTTGGCTTTCTCTGTGGGTGCGAGATCAGCACATATGCCTACATGTACCGTGCATGTATGAACTGTTTCACTGGGCTTTATTTTACATTTCAAAATCAAACCATGTCCTTTCTGCCAAAAGATGCTCCAGTTTTGTGAGTCGTCCGGATAAAAAAAATCTCCTGCATCCAATACTAAACCATCAGAAATGTCCAAAAAAAGACTCACACATCCACCAGCCAGGATCTCAGAAGCCAGAGGGACGGTGCCGTCCTTCTGTCTGGTCTTTCCTCGCACAAAGTCATTCACCTGGAAACACAAAATGATAGTTTCATACAAAGCTGCCATTCCTTAAGCTGGTACAGTGCAGTGAAACCTCACATGAATATAGAGTGAATACACTACAAACTATATTACTTTATATTCTTTGAAACCTGATATGTAGAAAATCCATAGCACAAATATTAACACCAACATCTCATTATTGACCTAATTAACTTTGGACTAAAAGACAAGTGGAGATTATAAATGAATGGCATTAGCAAGCTTTTCAAAACGATGCCTGAGGCACAGGTAACATGCAAAGAAGGGAAGGAAGGTCACTGTCTGGGCGTTAAGTGCACACAACCAACTATACATGTTAGATGCCTAGAATCACATGATATAAAATCTATCTGAAAGATAGAACCTCATGGATCTGTCTGTGTCTATGTGCATGTGTGTAACGCAGCGACTTACTGTTAGCTTTATGGCTTTCTCGGGCGCCACACCCAGTAGCTGTGGTACCAGACCTATCATTAGAGCAGCCGAGATGATTAGAAAAAAGAGTGCTGTGGTACCCTCCCACACCACACACACACACACACACACACACACACACACACACACACACACACACACACACACATACATATACTGTACATACACCACTTCCACACACTCCACATGAAGCGTGGCTTCCTGCTGCATGCGTCTGACCCTGCAGGATCCCCCCAGACACTAATGAAATCTATTGATGTGGAGTGCGGGGACATCAGAGTGGTGGCAAGAAGAGAGAGAGAGAAAGAGAGAGAGAGAGAGAGGAAGAAGGGGTAAAGAGAGGATGAAGAAAGAGAAACTGCTTCCCAGAATAGGAAAAAAGGGCAGAGTATAAAACAAACCAACCAAAAGTTTACACAGACCTCAATTACAACCCAGAGCTGGATAAAAATAAACAAAATAATCACAACAGAGCACAATGAAACTTGGCCCCCTACCCAGACACACGTGCAGACACACATGCGTGCAGACACACACACACACACACACACACACACACACACACACACACACACACACACACACACACACACAAACCATAACCCTTAAACTTAAATAATTTTTTAAACATTAAAAGAATTTATTCAACACATAATAATTAGAATAAGCGCCAACAAAAAAATCATCCCCATTACAAAAACTTGAAACATGATCCTGTTTCTTCTTGTGCTGTTTTGTTTATTCCTGCATCCCACATCAAGCACCAGTAATTGTGCCAATTTCGAGCAGATGATTTAACATTCCTCCCTGAGCAGATATTTTCTAAAAGTTAAGCTACTTTAAACTAATATTACGTAACTTCAGTTTGGCTGTCAGGATACCTGTCTGGCAGACATGTCTGTCTCTGTGTCTGTGAAGCCCTTCCACCATTGATGGCCTTTGTGTTTCCCACAGAAAGTCATGCATTCAAGTTTCCTCTCAGGAGCCCAGTGCTGTCAATCAAAATCATGGGATTTTTTAAAAAGGGCCCTCCGCTGTTCCAGGGAACCATTTTTCAATCCTCCTTCAGTCCTACCCCAACAATACCCACACAGACACACTAACTCCAGTGTCTGAAGACAGGGCAGGTAGTCATTAGTGATGCCGTGCGCTGGTATGTGCATACCTGCATGCCCAAGTTGTCGCCTGTGCATGCCTGTCTTTTTATGTGTTTGTGTGAGTGTGTAGGGTCTAGACGTGCAGCATCACTAAGTCGTGACACAGGCATAAGGTATGTGGCCTTGCGTGTGACATTCATTGTCCCACTCCGAAAAGTGCCCGGCCAGTTCGTAATCACTTCAAAGGAGGCAGGTCAGCAGGTGAAGTCACACCGCCCCCCTGTCCACCCTACGCTTCTCTTCTCATCTCCTCCCGTTTCCCTTCTCTTTCATTGTCCACACTACACGTCTCCTCCTTAGTCTCTTACATCTCAGCTCCTTTAAAAAAAACAAAAAAACCTCTTTCATAGATTTGACTGCCCGTGACTTGATTTCCTGAAAGCTGTGTGTACACAGATCGGATGGTGGCCAATTTATTATCAGTTTGACTCAATAACATGTACTGTATGTTAAACCTACACTTGTAATGATTTCTAGTATAACCATGATCCCAGAGATACTGTATTTGCCGCGTTTTTAACAGTAAATGTATCACAAAGAACGAGTATTGTAGGAGAAGTGCATCAAAGACATTTATCTACAACCATGACTGAAGGTTAGACATACAATATGTAACCTTGGCTGATAGGGGTCTCTCAATCAAAATAATAACAAAGACCGAGACTGATGATGTTGTTAATCAGTGTGGGATCATGGGAGTTGTTGTCTTCACCGCCACTGCCAATGAAAATCTACCTGACGTGACTCAGGCGTAGGTCATCTTCACAGATAGGGTAATGTATTTAAGTTTTATTCACGTTATGCAGAAAATGACCAATACAAACAGTGGGAGGAATAAACAGCCAGCTGGCTAACTGGCTTGTTGTGTGTTGTTACTTCGTTATGTGTTGTTTGCCCTGTAAGTTATAGCAGAGACAGACTAAGCCACGAGTAAGATGACCAAAATTCAATAAATTCAATAAAATATGGGTTAAAACATTGTTGGAAACATTTTAGATGATGTAAGAACACAAGTCAACTATATATTTAACGTATAGTTCTATGGGATAAATATCATACCATATTCTGAAACTGAAAAAAAAAGGCTTTAAAAGCTTGAATTTTAAGAAAAAGGCTTTTGAATGATTGAAACTAAGTGTTGAAGCCTTGCATGGTGTTTTGATGAGAAAAACAAAATCAAAAACTGAGTTTTCCAATTTGTCACTTTTCTCCCAGAGCATTTTTTTTCAGTTTCGGAATATTTTTAGCCCATGATATTTAATATTTTTAAATATACTGTTTTTTAAAAATTGTATTCATGCATACCCACCCCTGTAAAGTCCAAATAAGCCCTCATAGCGCACCACCTTCCGGAAGCAGTCGAAGCTGCTCTTGTACATGAGCTCTCCCACCAGGGAGCCGCTGCTCCGCTGGTTCTGCATGCGCGTCTTCACCAGATCGATGGGGTACACCGCTGTGGCACCCACAGCTACAGAGAACAAAACAAAAGCTTTATTTAGATGCCACATGTTAGCAGGGGGTTATCTTTTTATTTCAACACACACATTTTCACTAAAGTATTTATGACCGTGCCACCATTGCCTTCACCAGCATCCACATCCCGCCATTGTGTTTACATCTTTGTGTTTTACACTCAAAGGCAACAGAAATAGAACAATGAGAAGAGCGGGAGTGAAGAAAAGGTCACATGATATTTGGTGATTATTACTTTAAGCTACATTTTTTTTATTGAAAATATGTTAAACAAACTATTAGGTTAAGTGCAGCTACAGATGTAGATGAAAATAAAATTATTCAGGGTAATGGCGACATTAAGCTTCCTGGTGGCACAAGTGGCACATGTGACTCAAGAGAAGTCACCACAATTGTTTTATAATTGTTCATCTTTTCAAAAGCTCAGACGTAATTCATGAATAATCCAGGCCTATTCTGAGAGCCATTGTCAAGCTTATTGTAAGACTGCAACAGGAGAAAAACACTTGCTTGACATCAGAATCTTAACGTCTTAACATTGTATACATGTATAATGAAAGAAAGTGAGCAAAACAGGTAGATATATAAAACGATTTGGAGTAGGTGAATTCTCACACATGCACACAAAATGTTAAACTGCTGGCATTACTAGATACCACCCGAGATAAGTCTTTTTGTAATTTGGGTGAACTGACCCTTAAAGAGGAAGAAGCGGTAGAGGAGGAGGAAGGGGAAGTCTGTGAGGACAATGTTAAGAATGATGTTTTGAGTTGCAGTGATTTCGGCCTGTGAGACGGACGCAAACAAAAAGAGCCGACCCTGGGCGACAGACTTAATTAGAGAGAGGCCGAGAGAAAAAGAGATGGCGGCCCTGTACCTCCTTATTAAGCTGTCTCCCTTGGGATAGAAGGAGGAGGAGAAGGGAGGAATGAAGGAAGGGAGGAGTAGAAGAAAAACAGCGGGGAGTCTGGAGCCAAACACAAGAACTGGGCACCTCCCTTCACCCCCCCTCCCACCTTCACCTTCCTCCTTGTGATCACTCACACAGGTACAAAAGAATCAACAAAAGAAGGTTTTCCCATGGCACGCAGAGAGGTGGGACAGGACGGAGCGAGATGGAGGGAGAGGGAGCACTTCTCTTTAAGCAGGGGAGCGACCGTTGTTCATGTAAGCAAGGGAAGGGGCAATAGAGGAGCCATTGTCCTCTCCCTTACCCTTTTCTTATGAGGACAGCAGAGTGCGGGGGTAGGCAGGTAGGCAGGTAGGCAGGTAGGTGGATAGATGGATGGGTGGATGGGCGGTGGGTTGAAGGTATGCGGGGAGACAATGGGATATGACTCTTACCCCCTGCAAATGAGCCGAGGGTGAACCTGTAGGCCGACTCTGCCACCTGGACCAGGACAGGGCGGGAGCCATCACTGCCCAACTGCTGCTCACAGTCGAAGAGACGCACAGTTAGACAGAGACACATGCCAGCAGACAGGACACTGGTTCATTTCTCTATAACATTCCACGTATACGTCAAAACCATTCCTCATAAAACAGTGAATGCCACACATCCAATTCCACCATCCTGCAAGATAAATTACAGGTTAGGAAATCATTCGTCAAACGTGCCGCCTCATGTTAAACACATTAAAGTCACAGAATACTGAAAGATCTTTGTACGTAGTC
Organism: Hippoglossus stenolepis; assembly: GCF_022539355.2. Classification (NCBI taxonomy): domain Eukaryota; kingdom Metazoa; phylum Chordata; class Actinopteri; order Pleuronectiformes; family Pleuronectidae; genus Hippoglossus; species Hippoglossus stenolepis. The sequence goes on from NC_061499.1 coordinate 12,894,877, forward strand.
AACAAATCCAGTATTTAAATATGATATACAATATGAAAGATAGTAGATAAAATCCAGACTGCAGTTAATTGATTGATTTTTTTAATAATTCAATTTTTAGACTGTGAAATGTCAGAAAATTGATTATTATTGTCAGTGCATTGCTATAGAAACAGAAACACAGTGAATCTTCTCTTTTAACAATCTGCAACGAAACACATTAAACGATTAACAAATAATGAATTGTCAAAATCATCAAAAGAGTTTTTGTTGATAGATTCGTGTGATAAGTGTTTGGTTAACTCACTGTTGATAGCAATGTAAAGTCCAGCAAAAGTGATCAGGTGATGATTCAGGGTTAGAAATACAGACGATTCCATAGTGTTGGAATAAAACATGAAGAACTATGAACCATGAACTAATATCTGCTGAAGCAGCCTGATCAACTTTTTGTGTAACTTCTTTGCTCTTTTAAAAGTATAATAAACTATTTTTATACATTATTGTCCAAAAGTTAATTTCTAAATCACAAAATAACATAAATTGGTTTTATTGTACTGTATACAATTAACATTACATTACAAGTGAACACACTCCCTCATTACATTTAATTTGGATTTACTACTTCATCTATTCCTTGTTAATACATTGCCCATGTCCACCTGAAGTTGGGACATATAGAGATATGTCTGTATTATCTTTTGACATAATTTTATTTTTGCTGCTTAACTTTGTATTGCTCCCCTGGGTTGACATAAATCTGTGTAACTGCATCTGGACTATATTAGCCTGAAATACCATTTGTCAAATACAATTAGAATCAGAGTAATCTGAGAGCAGAGGATCGCTCATAACCGGCATTAGTCACACGCACCCTCCTCCACCTGAAGTACCTGTTGCCTTGTCTGGTCTGACCAGCCCTGGCCTGTCCACCCTGGGGAGAGAGGGGGCGGTGGAGTGTAGTATGTGTGTGTGTGGGATGGGAGTCTCTAGAACAGGTCCACCTGTCAGAGAACCATACACCCCCACCCCCCATCCCTTCAATTCATCCTCAGATCTTGCTTCCTGCCCAAAACGTCCTCTCTACACAAGCTCCTCCACTTCTCCCATCCTGCTCCGCTCTGTCTGCCTGAGGACTGATGAAACTTGGCAATACTAACTGTCAGGATGTTTGAGGGAGAGAGAGGGAACAAGTTAACAGGATATAAAGAGAGAAAAGGCGAAACCGGCAAACATGTAGAGAGAAGAGAGAGGGAGAGAGAGCAAGAGGGAGATGTAGATCAAAAAGGAAATGGAGAGAACAAGCGAAAGATGAGGAGAAGAGAGCTCCAGCATGCTGACGGCCAGCCCCTGAGGCCAAACCACAAGGGCCTAAAGTGGCTCATTGTGGTAGGACTGGCGTCTGTGTAGTGCTGGGCCCCTTTGCTTGCTCCCCTTTGGCCCCAGCCTGATCCAGCATGGCCTGGCTAAGCCTTCTCTGTAGCACTGGAACCCACTAGGCAACCCAGCTCTGACCAAACAGCCTGAGAAAGAAAACAGTCCTCTGCTCATCTGTCTGGCTCTCCCTACATCCTTCTTCCTCTCCTTGGTTACAAATTACTCTTGTTAGCTGCTCTGAAATCATTTCACGTCTATTATTTGCAACTTGAAGCATGTTTGACTCTCAGTGGGTATCAAGGATGGCGTTGTTTGTCTACATTTTCATGGATTTGTGAATTTTGGGTGAATGTTTTTTGTAAGACAGAAACCACATGTGGGGATTAGGTCTCAAGAGGGTTCAAGGCTGTGATACTTGGATGCAACTTGGTCTGAACCTTGGTATGAACTTTTGAAAATGCGCAGGGCTGATGAGAACTGGTTGACCGGCTACTTTGAGGGAAACTTTCCATTTTATACCTTATAAAATTAGTTTTTCTGTATCTGTGGGCCCTCAACAATACACATACAAGGTGTAGAGACAAAAATATGACAATTTCCAAAGATATGCAAGCCACAAACAGGCAGACAGAGATATGTGGAATAGATTGACTCTAAAACTATGTCTCTGTGAATTATTACAAAAATTAAACTGATGTTTTGATTTTGGGGGGTGAATAACCTGTGAAGGTAATATCACTTTCTTCAATTATTAATCTTAGTGATGTGCTGGGTGACATGTAGACCTAGAGAACGTATCGGGATGGGAAAGAGTTGCCAAGGTGGAAGAGGAAACCAAGCACATCAACAAGTCTTCATATTCCCTACCTGTCTCTGGACCTCTGCCAAGTTGTAGGGCAGGGCGCCTTCCTCCAGCGGAGCGATCTTCTCAATGTCCACTAAACCAACACGTCTGGTGGGGAGAGAGAGAGAGCGAGAGAGAGAATGAGGATCGAGAGAGAGAGGTTTCAAGTAACTTTCCAGTGTTGTAAAAACTCTCAGAGGATTATAATATTTCATCCATGCATCACCAAGTTCATGACCTTTGCGAGAACAATCTGTCAGGGTGAAGTTTCTCAAACTTTAAAGGTACTTACTGCCATCGTTCCATGTGAAAATATTGTGGCATTCAATAATTCAGATCTGTGCTTGGCATGGCCGATATATAGGAACTGAAAACTCCCATTCCTTTATCCCTTCATCCAAGTATAACAAAGACATTCAACCTTTGGATAGAAAACTGTTGCCTTATTGCCTCTTTCCATTGCATCTCTACGACGGTCCCAGTTTTCCCAGGCTGAGGGAACGGGGAACGCCAAATCCCCTTTCCCCTCCACCCCTCTCCTCTGAATATTGGGGCTATTATCTCTCGCATCTCCAATCAAGGGGAGTGGAGAGGGCTATTAAAGTATCCCGTTGCCCAGAAATAATAATCAGGTGGTGTCTCAGGCCGGGGTTAGAAATTATGAGAGCACTGGCCGGGCCGCAAGGCAGACGCAGAGGAAGTGGGGGAATGTGAGACATATACAGTTGTTTTGTGCCATGGATTATAGGGGCTAGAATTGCCCCTTTTTTAAGGTAAATTGGATATTGGATTGGGTTTGGACTGAAAGAGGATTCTCTGCCACTGATGTAGTCATGATCTGGTTCTTTTGATGCATTGCAGAGAAGTTTGAAAACCAAGACAACTCTCTGAGGTACAGACCCTCGGGGTAAAGGTGCGCGTTTGGGGGGCAACCGTTGGTGAGACTGACTAGCTGACGCAAAAAAAGTAAAGTATGAAATCTTTAGATGCTATCCCTCCATTACTGACGAACACAGTTACATTTTTCCGAACTTAAGTATACGTCTCAATTTAACATACATTGAATGTCTCGGATCAACATTACTAATGATTATTTCCTCAGAGATCATATTATCCAACCCATCACTAGATTAAACATAGAAAAGCAGGTTACATCCAAAATACTGTCACATCAAAATTGAGGGAGTGATTCAAAATTGTGTGTATGTGGGATTGATGGAAAGCAGATTAGAAATCGTGTGTGTGTGTGTGTGTGTGTGTGTGTGTGTGTGTGTGTGTGTGTGTGTGTGTGTGTGTGTGTGTGTGTGTGTGTGGTGTTTGTTTGTGTCAGTCTTACCCACGGGGCTCTGACAGGTCTGCCAGCTGGAAGAGGATTTCAACCTCCATAGGTGTCACCTGGCCGAACCTCTGAGCTGCCACGATGAACTCCTCTACGAAAAACCAAAGATTTCATTTGTATTTCAATGATGAGCACAACGCCTGCAGATATAAAGTATTTACAAGTGTTACATATATGCAAAATCAAGTAAAAAACTGGGTAACACAGTGATTTATAACCAGTGCCACACAGTGAAAACATCCTATATCTGTGTCAGTGTTACAGTCGCAGAAAACTAAGCAGATGTATCAGTGGAGACATTTATTCCTCTGCACATCCTAATCAACCCGGAGGATCTGGAGGTTTTCCCAGGCCAGATCTGGCCTTGGTCAAATATACATTAATTCTTCCAGGACTCATGATCAGACCTTAGCCGGCTTGTTTTAATGCAAAGGAGCTGGGATACGCTTCCAACTTTTAAATACTGTAGGTGAGAGTTTCAACATGAACTGAGGGGAACATTGCTGAGAGCCTTATATTGACAGCTCCGAGCTGGCTGCAAACTCACTGATCACAAGCTGGAGGTTGTAACCTGATGAAGCCAACAGAACTACATCATCAGCATACAGCAATCATGATGTCACCAAAATCAATATTCTAAACTCTCAGGATAGAGAACGAGGAACAGCCCTGATGGATCCAAAACACCAGATGCAAACATTCTTGCCTTGATGGCGAGCAACTGCTCAGCTGCCATATTTAATGCCAAAAGGTATAAGGAAAGCGTGCGCATCCAAACTTGATTAACAATAGGTGCTGGACAGAAGTGATGAAAACCAGAAGACGAGATATGTCTGCACACCAGTTGATGCTGCCACAAACTTTTTTTTATTGTACCTCCAAGGTAGGTATCGTAAGGGAGAATCAACGGGTGTGTGGACATTTCTTTTTAATTTCTCGCCATATTTCATGGCAGCAGTGAACAGGGGGTCCACTGTTTCACACCCAGGACAGCATCTACACTGCTCCTCCTGAATTTAAAGAGATAGTTCACCGACAATGAAAATTCACTCGTTATCTACTTACCACTATGCCGATGGAGGGGTGGGTGAAGTGTTCGAGTCCACAATTGTTTTCGGTGAACTATCCCTTTAAGGTCGAGTGGTTGGATAGTTCAATAATGAACCCTGGATTCCTGGGTTGGACTGAATGTTGCATCATGTTGCTCCTTTTAGTCGACTGTGATATAGAAACCATTAACAGCAGCTGTTTTAAGAGTGTTGAAGCTTTAAGGTGGAATTTTTTCCTCAGGTTCTGTCACTCGTCAATACCTCCCTCTGTAACATGGTTGTGACTTACAAGTGAGATGTGTCAAAGCATGTTAAATTCATCATAAGAAAATTTACAGAAAACAGAGTTATGGATTTCATGAGTTCTTTGTGGCAGCTTTAGAATGCCGTAACCTAAAACCTGCTCTATTGTTGGTGGAATAAAGAACAGGTTGACTGTAGGCTGGCTTACAGTGCAGGAGTCAGCATTGTTTGACCTGCTTTATTCAAAGAGCAGCAGGCTGGAGTTGTGACAGTCGCCCTACACTGGAGCCATTCACCCCGCCGAGGCTCAGCTTACCCCTGAGGCATGCTCTCTGTCTCATTCTCTCTCTCACACACTCTCACACACACATATCCATGGGTACATGCAGGTAATGCTCAGAAGCATCTCAGAGAGCATAGTCACACAAGAATACACACACTCGCAGACACACACATACCTACACACTCAGACATAGACAGAGAGTTCTGTCTGGGGAAATCACAGATCACAATGCTGATAACCTGTCTATCTCTAGCCTGTAGTCACCACACAGACACACACACACAGACACACAGACGCACACAGACACACAGACACACACACACACAAACACACTATTTTCACTTTATTCTACTACAGAAAATATACTTATCAAATAACTGAAACAAGCATCGGGTTTCAACTCTATCTCTAACCCTAATGTCTGATATGACATGGCTGGTAGCATGCAGTATAGCTTGTCTATGTTTGGTCCAGGCAGCTTCATGCAGGTGCAAACTGTGCACCATTGAACAAGCTCCATTCTCACCACGTTGTCAGATACCGTGTTCTCAGCACATAACTCCACTCAACACAAAACTGAGTACAGCCGAGGCTGATCGGAACATTATAGGCTTTGCAGGTTTTTGACCAAAAACTAAAGTACAGGACCCTGGACAGCTAGAAATGTTGGAACTTATGTTGGCACGAGATGAACGGTCATGCGATCACCAAAGTGATTCAAATGGATTGTTGGGGTGCCCACTCTACCAGGTGAGCTAGCTTGAGCCCCCCTGCAGCGGCCGAAGGTTCGGTTTCAACACGGCCCTTTGTTGCATGTCTTCCCCACTCTTTGTCCGCACTAATGCTGTCCTATCAATAGAGGCTAAAATGCCCAAAAAGACATCTTAAAAAAAAAAAAAATCAATAAAAGATTTAACAACTGACTTGCACTGCCATCCCTGAAGCTATAAACTACTAGCAAGGGTAAAACTTACTGATACACAAACCACCTGAAAACGGTCAAAGAACCCTACAAGCAAAAACATGATTAATTACATCTACATTTACAGATAAACAGAAGTGAATCGGTCTCACATATCGTGAGTTCTGGCCCCAACTACACATGCTCCATCAGCACAACTGATCTTAACCTGTTACAAAGATGTGCCTTCTGGTCACTGCTCGCTCAATAAAAAGTGTGTACTATAAAGGCCTCCAGTACATGCATGCACACAAACACTTACACACTTGTGCACTCACTTCTGCGTAGGCGTTGAGCACTGTAACGGCATCCCCAAGGCAAAACAGTGGCCTTGTTGCACACATGGAACCCATCAGGATTATTACGCATGTGTGCATGCTTGGCTGTGTTAATGTATTTGGATGCTTGAGTGTATGTGAGAAATGCTGGGGAAGCGTGTGATACAAAATAGGAATACAATTGTTACATACAGGGGTGTGACAGAGTGTATTTGTAGGCCATTAGTAGTACATGGAGCAGAGTCCCAGAGGAGACCTTAATGACTTGGGCAGTGGAGGGTGAATGGGTGGTGGCTGCGGAGGTCTGGCTGGCTACGGGCCACCACTGGTCGAGCCAAGCCCAGCCTTGGTGTGGCCATGGTGGGAACAGCCCGGCAGCGCATGGGCTCTTGGTCTGGGTCAGTTATGGTCCACACCCCTGATAAGGCTTCAGATAGCATCATAAGGCTACACTAGTAGCCCTAGGCCAAGGGGAGAGAGGTCAGAATGGTTTCTTAAAGACGACCAACCTCAGGAGAAAGTGTTAGGGAGAAAGAGACAATGATGGAGAGAGCCAACTAGGATCATTCCTACGTACTGAGGAGAGGAATGAGAGACAACAAGTGGGGCAAGCAAGTGAGCGAGATAAGGATTTAAAGAAACTAACGATGGGAGAAAGAGAAACACTTTAAATCCATCAATGCATAACAAAATAATACATTTTCCCTGCAATAATTCAGATGATGAAGTACTGAAGAAGCACTGAAGCTTCACTTGATCTACAGGATGTAAAACAGCTTCAAAAGTGAGCACATCGTTCTGACCAATCAGATGTTCCTTAGTTTTTTGAAGAATCATTATCAACCAAAGACAACCAAAGACATACAAAGTGGTCCGCAGATCAGTGCCAGGATGTCTAATAGACAAGACAGGCACCATCAGGGATTGTGGGAATGCAGTACGTGTGCTGGGTTGGATCCAGCCTGCCCATTTAAATGCCAGCGGGAAGGAAGAAAACCACACAAAAACAAAGTTTCCACCCTCATTTCAGCACACACACAAACACAAACACACATGTAAGTACATTATCTGGAAAATACTTTCAGTATCGCCCGGAGTCCAGTATTAGTGAACACGTTTACATTGCATGCTCATATTTGTTTTATGAGTGCTTGTCCTGTATTCTGTGCATCCTCTTGCACTGCACACATGTAGAAAACATCACTGCATGTGTGTACATTCTTATATACTCATACGTGAGTTTTTGTAATTTACCTTTGGTGACTTCAACATCTCTGCGGTGGCCAGCCAGGGTGCTGTAGATCTTCCTGATCAGCTCCATGTTGTTGAGCAGCGAGTTGAAGCCATTAAAGTAGGAGAAGCTGACGTGATGAGATGTGCTGCCTCCTGTAACCTGGATGAGGAAGAAGAGGAGCAGTTTAACAGGCAAATGGGTAGCATATATATACATATATATATATCCATAAACACAGTTGTGGTGCAAGTAGAATAAATGATTGAGGGATGTACTCTATCTAGATTGTAATGGAGGAAAAAACTAAAAAAAGAAAAAGACATGTCAACATTGACACCAGCAAACCACCAGTAAACGTGCTTCCACCGCTGCTTTTTCCATCACAAGTTGCATCGTCTCAGGGAGTTTAATTAACTGTCTTTATGAGGTGAAGGAAGTGGTAAAAGAACAGAAAATAGACAAAAGGTAAGAGATTAAAAATAGACGCTGGGCTCTCGAGGACATTCCAGACTGCCCACAGACTCTTTTATGAGAACCAGGATCCCATCTTTATCAGGCCAGGTTCCTAAACTCTGAGCGATGCAACTCTAACCACTGCTTGTATAGTTATGTGTGTGTTCAAGTATGTTCCCTGAATGTTGGGAAGTTAAGGCCAGAGTATCAGATGAGCCTTGGGGGCTTTGCTGTTGATTTCAATTGGAAATGTTGAGCTTCCTTTCACTAGATGGCACTGTTTGCTTTACAGACACATGCAGGAGGGTTGCCTTCGTTTTTTTCTGTGATTGCAACATGGGAGGGAAGCTCTGTCTTGGGTGAAATTGCCCTAACAGAGAGATACTTCTGTATCTGTTCATATCTATGAGACTATAGACATGGATCTTCCTACAAAATCCAACAAAGTCTTTCATAGTGGGGGAGAGGTGAAGAATATTTTGGGGGAAAGAGTGTGGCGCTGATTATTTGGTTGTTTGTTTGGTGAGTGAATTAAAGGTTAACATTTCACTGTTTGTGTTGCTGCCATGATACCGCCTTTCATGTATCTGCAGTGATTTTTTGATATACGTGTGTGTGCACGTGTGTGTGAGAGAGTTTACTAACTGCACACCAAGATGTCTGGTCGGTGAGGTAAACACAGTGGAGAAAATGACAGAGTCTACAAGGTGTTTATGAAATGGGGCAAGACATGGACACAGACACGCGACGCACACACACACACACACGTGCAGCGAAAAAACACTAACACACACAAAGAGAAGACAAGACACAAAAAAGAGACAAACATCTCAGAGTTCAAAACAAATAGAGTACACATGCACAGCCGCTCACGCACAAACACACAGGCCAAGATGATGGACTGTAAAGCTCCAGTCTCCATCTATCTCTGTCTCTATCTCCCCATTCAGGCGGCCTGCTTGGCTTTGACAGTGCCAGAGAGGTTAGACTTAATGACATGTTGGGAGAGAGACAGAGACATGGGGGAGGGAGGGAGAGAGAGAAAAAAAAATGAAAGGAGGAGAGAAGAGAGAGAGAGAGAGGGCGGATGAGAGGCGACAGAAAAAAAGGTAAGAGAGGCAGCGGACGACATGAGAGAAAGACAGCTGGAGGGAAAGCCACGGTGTTTGGTTGTGGGAGTGTGAAAGAAAGAAGCGAACGCAGGGAAGAGAAAAGAAAAGAAAAGAAAGGAGGGAGAAGGAAGAAAACAGTCCAGCCTCTTTGCAGTCATGTCAGGCTTGATATCTGAATTTAACAATGAAATCGGTCGCAAATATAGATGCATGCAAAGGTGCTCTTTATGAAACATTGTTTAATTTGGGCATTATCTCGTATTTATTCGGTCAAAGATTTTGTAGATAATTCACTGTATATCAATATCGACCAAAGAGTTAAAAATACATTCTCCTGTATCATGGACCAGGATATTTAGAACTAATATGTGATATTAAATGATTAGAGTTTTAAAGTGTCCTAAATAAAGTGCAATTTGTATGAGTGTATCATGATAAGACATCACACCTATGACCACAATTTTAAACCAGTCTGACTTTTTGGCTCAGTGAAACAAATAGATATGAGAGACACCACAGAGCCGAACAAAAAAAAAAAACCCACCGCCACAAGGCATTCCTCCACGAAGGGCGTGAGCATGTGTGGCCGGATGGTGACCATGATGTCGCTGAAGTCAAGGGCTGAGATGGAGCCGCTGTGGGCTTGGTCCCGCTGGATAAAAGCCTGTCGCGCGTGTTCCAGCTGCATCTCCTGTGAGGAGGGAGAGGAGAGAAGAAAGGAGGGCGAGTCGAGGTGTTAGATCATACAGTAAAATGAATATTATTGCACACACATGTGGGTCATACACCTCTTTATGTTGCCTTCATAAATTAAAATCCACATAAGCTCACACACATAAACACATATGTATAAAAACACATGCATTTACTTTGATGGGCCCCCTGGTACCGTCCCCCCTCCTTCTTGTTCAGTTACGTGGAGCCAGAGTTTGGCCGGGCTTCAGCCTCGTCTCCTCGCCCCTACAGTGGTTTGCCTACTGTGAGGCGTCACTTGGGCTTTTCACACCATCCCCAAATCCCTATTAAGGCCATTTGAGGGAGAAACACACACACACACACACACACACACACACACACACACACACACACACACACACACACACACACACACACACACACACACACACACACACACACACACACACACACACACACACAGGAAAAAAACGGCTAATCACCCAACTGCTCACTTTGTCGCTCTTCTTGCACACGCGTACACACAAAGGTCCACGGGGACAACAGCAGGCTGTGGTGGGGACGGATCCCACAAGGCCTTTGAAATTAGCAGCCATTATCGGTACCTGCAACCACAAGTCTACAGAGAGAGGCAGTAAACAAACCGCTGCCACTGAGGCTCTCTCTGTCTTACAGCGAGACACTCTGTCACAGCAAAAGACAGGGTTATCAGAACAATAATAATCCACACAGTCATTGAGAAACACGGCCGTGAGTATTAAGGACAGCGAGCTCTGACCGGTTGATTCGGCTGTTGACTCACCTGAAGTGAATTATGGCCTTTAGGTCAAGAAAGCAACACGGCAAAGAAAATCACCAGGGTATTGTGTTTTTATGTACAACGCTTGTGACGAACGGCAACACAATACAAAGGCCTTGATGACTCACTCTTCAGTACATTTCAGTTTCATACATGTTAACTCGACTGAAACAGTCGTGTAACAAAGGGCTGTCAAAGGGCTGTCATTTCCAACATACACAAAGAGCTGAAATGATTAGCTGATCGACAGGAAATTGATCTGCAACAATTTCCATATTCAAATGATCTTTTTAATCATTTTTTCAGTAGAAAAAAATTCATGAAATTTGATTTGGATTTGTAGGTTTTCTTTTATTCTCATATTTTTTCATTTTATTTAAATATACTGAATTGAATATCTTTGGGTTTCAAACTGTTTATTGAAGTAAATCTGAATATGTCAACTTGTCTGATGAGGAATTTTTACAGACATTTTTCACAATTTCTCACATTGTTTCTCATTTTAAAGACTAAATGATTAATTGATTAATTGATAAATAATTAGTAGATTTATTATTAATGAAGTGTGTATGTGCATTAACATAAAAAAATTCTGTAAAAAAAGAACCATCCTTCTAAATTAAGCCGATTTATTATACACAGCCCCATAAATATCCTAAATAAATCCAATAGGAACACATTGAAAACTTAGTGTAAATGCTGAATCATGTCACGGGAACTTTTTTAAATATCATTTATTAGTATCGGCTGGTAAGGATTTTGTACAATAAGTTTTCAGTTCAAAATAAATGATCATCATTTTATCCAAGAAGTCTGGACATTATTTTTACAAGCCGCATGTGTGGGACAAAAACCACAGTTTAATCTTGAACATGCATGACATTATTCAAATGATTGATTCAGATGTTATTGTCATAAATGCAACTCAAAAAAGGGGTATTACTACAACACAAAAAACCCTATGAGACTATGACTTATTGTTGTGCTGAATTTGAGTGATATTCCACTGACAGCATAACTGATCGAACTCTAAATTCACGGCGCCCAGGAGAGATGACTGGGGAAGAGTGACATTTACACAAAGCTGAATGGAGACCGGAGGGGAGTAAGAATAGACATTGCAACAAAAGAGCCAGATTTGCGAAAACAGCAAATGTAGCAGTCATGTGTCAGTATCACCTATGAGCACAGCGGGGGGCTCCAGAGAGTGTATGAGCGAGTGGAAGGCAAGGAAACGAAGAGGGACTGACACACGTAAACACTTCCAAAGTAAATAAGGTGAGATATTTTGGTGTCAGCATCCTGAGTGTCGTGACTCAGTTCTCCGGTCGGTTGTGAGTAGGTCAAAGCACTTTGGCAAGAAATAAACTGGGAAGAGGGGAAAAAGGAGGAGGAGGAGAACTGAATATCTAAAGTCAAAACAAAAAGAAAAAGAAAGGTGAAGATATTATTTGTGTTGCCTGTGTGCAGTGTGCAAAACAAGGGTGAACATTCATCTGTGTGTTTGCATCCACCGGTAAATGAAGAAAATGAAAAATTAGATCCCATTTTTTGGGGACAAGTCAAAAGTCTGAAAAGCCACTCGGCAACCACACAGATCAACAAAACAACTGTGGTCCGGGGGATGGAGCAGTTTATAGTCTCAGCCTCTTAAAACTTTAACTTGTTGCAACTGTATGAGTGTTTCAGGGATATGGTTTTTATTTGGGAGGAGAGTGAGGCAGGAGACTTAAAGCTGGGGGCTTAAGACAGCCAACGAGAGACCGCTGAGGCATTTGCAGTCGCTTTAATTGTCCTTGGACGAGAATAAAAACACATGACAGGCCACCTCTGTTTGTTTTCAATGGCTGCAATTCTCTTCCCCTTTTCTCTTCAAGACTCAAACAACAGATTCGAGCGGAGCAAGACCGTCGCTCTCTTTTCCAATCTCTGCTTCTCATCAGCGCGGGGCTAAAGTTATTATAAGGAGAAGCTTAAGCACAACTGCCCATTTACATGTGTGCCACTGAGCCCTCGACACAGTGATGGTAAGGGCTGCCCACTGATTCTTGGGGGAGTCAAACATATAATTGGGACTTTTAAAATCCCAGCAATGCCAACAATTTGCTTCTTTTTTTTTTTTGAGTACTTAGGAAAGAAGTGGGACATGTGGTGTCCCCTCCATGTAATTCAAGCCCCTTACTTGCCAGTATTTATAATATGGGCTTAAGTGTGCCACTGTGTGCCACTTCTCTGGACATCGGTAAAACCACTGCCAGAGACAACACCACGCTGACAATGCGGAGCCGAGCCTTGGCCAGCTTCCACACACGAGACGAGAAAAATGCATGTAATTGGTGAGAATCTCTGGCTTCCATCAAGGCAGTAATTGGCCAGAGAGAGCCCTTGTGAGAAATATGCGGTGCAAACGTTTTCCCCGATAATCCCATCTTGTGAGCATCTGGCAGCGGCGTGGTTACAATGGTAGAAAAAACACAATAAACACATGCATGTATGGCAGGAAGAGGAGGATATAAAGGATGGGAACATTCCTGGAGGGGAAAGAAGTTGGGTGATAGGAAATTACAAAAATAAGTGAGAAATATTCAGAAAATGATGTGTGGGTTGGTTTGAACAACTATTTGAGAACTTCTATAGCTGCACAGTGCAGTTTTCTTCAAGGCTGACATTTACAAATGCTTAACAAGGGTATCATAACACCATTGTGTGGTAGTGCAGTCATAAAGTATGTGGTAATTGGACAGGTTTAAATTCTGCTTCAGGAAATGATTCTGTGACTATCCTAATTGCCTTGTCATCAATCACTTTACTCACTGATAACACGCTATAGGAGTGAACTGCCAAAAACTGAATTTTACTTGTACCTAAGTACTTTAATTGCAGCAAGTCATTAATGTGACTTAATTTATTAGAGCCCACAACATCATTAAACCTATCAAGTTTAATATTTTACGATGTAAAAGTAAAGATATAAAGTTAGTAAAAGATAGAATGCAAAAACAAACTCTCTGTGGAACATCGCTCACCTACAAAGAGAGGCGTCACGTCAAAAATGTATAATAACTTCTGCCATTTATTAAGGCATGAATCAAAAAGCTATGAAAAATGATCAAATGCAGAGAGCGTAAGCAGGAAATGTGCATTTCATAGTTGAGCAATGAGAGCGGCTGGCTGCTGGCCTGCCGCTGTGAAGAGCTGGAAACCACGGAGTGACTGACTGAGAGAGAACTGGGCACGCTGTCAATGCAAAGTACAGCATCTACTGGCCACAACGCCACACAATTACACTCGTGCACGCGCAAACACACACACACACACACAAAGGATAAAAAGAAGCACATACAAACACTGACACAAACACAGTTGCATAAGGCTTTTATGCCGCTGCTCACACATCCGGAAGAGCAGATATGTAAGACACAGTCATATATAGATCCACACATATTTATAGGCACACACACAAGGACACACATACATATTACAATATCCCAATATCCATGCGCTGCTGCCCACTGTGTGTAAGCCATCTGGTCTAAGTTAAGTGTAATATAAAAAGCTCATTCAAATACATGGTGAGTGTGGATGCAAACTTGGCACAGCTCTGGCTCTCTCACCCACCCCCCCTCCACCACCTCTCCCTGGCTTGGGCATGATTTAAGTCTAGACATCATATTGGAAAATGGCTCACACGCCACAAACACACAAAGAATATTCCAAGCGATACTATTTATGGAGGTAGGACTTTTTGTCTCTGTACCTGCTCGAGAATAGGTGGAGCAGGGTTATGATTAGGTGTACGTCAGCTAATGAAAGACAAATGCAGAACATTTCCAGAATATATATAACCTCAGTGTTTCATTAATGAGTAATGTGGACAATATGGAGGGCTGTGTTTTTAGAGAGATAGAAAAGCAGTGTGTATGCACATTTGTCTGCCCGAGCTGAGATAAGTATCTAACAATACAGATGCGTGTAAGAGCCAGTTAAATATGTGAGGATAAAGCAATGTGTACTGGCACATAAACTGGTTGGTTCAGATTTATTGACTGTCACTGATTGTCAGTCAGACAGATGGAACAGAGAAAGGCCAAGGACAGAAACGCAGAAGGACAAAGAGGAAACACAAGAATGTGATTTCATGTCCGCAGAGTTGGAAAATAATAACACGAGAGAGTCAGGTGGGCCAAATAGCCAAAAATTATGTAAAAATTTAAATGTTCATGTCAGGTCATTATTTCTTTTCAGTTTAAAAGGACATTTTGGTCCGAAGTGAAGGTTTTGGTTTTAAACTCTTCTTTATGAGCAGAGAATGACAAACACTTGCTAAACAGCAAAACATTTTACTAATCTGAAGTAGAACCTATGTGTAAACCTCCTCTATGTGCTTTCACAATACATTAGCAATACAATTGATATAAACTGGACTTCTGTTATATTGCTCTTGATGAAAATCATACCGTGATAATTACTGATATTGTTTTATCGCCCCAGCTCTACAGGTAAACAGCACAAAACCTACCAGGAGGAACTGGGTGAACTCTCCGTAGCCGAGCTGCTTGTCCCTCTGCGTTCCAAAGTGCAGCTCTATGAACTCACAGTCCCAGTTGAAGGGGATGTGCTGGTGGATGCTGGTCTGGCTGAAGACCTGCTTCACATCCTCTGCAGGGGAGATACAAAAAAAAAGAGAGACAAGCATCTGCTTTAATAAATGATAACAGGAGCAACAGCTATGAAGCAGCATTTCCAACAACTGCACTGCACAGGAAGAAGTCGGATCTTCTATACAGTTAATGTAGCAACACAAATGTTATATTACTGCTAAATGTGCAGTACTATTATCAGCCAAATGTCCTTAAAAGTACATTTATGTAATGTATAAACATGTGATTGTTATTTTGTTACATTACATAATGGCTTTATTACTTATACATTAATGCTGAAGTAGGGTCTACTGATTTAATTTGACTGGCTGGAGCAAATTTTTACATTTTATATTGTTTCTCATATTGTATCATCCTATAATTATGGTGGAAGGATGCGTCAGGGATGAACCCATTCAATTTTAGTGTGGATCCAGATTTTTTTTCTTTCTTTCTCTTTGCGAGACAGGGTGTTTTTAAACATTTTCATTGATTTCTCAGAGGATAATTTATGGATCTTGATGAAAAAAAAATGCATGAGTGTGTGCAATTTGACATTTGGAATTTCTATTAGCTAAGTAACTGTTGTAGTAGTAACTGTGTCAAATGAACATCGTGGCTTTAAAGTAGAATATTCCCCTCTGAAATAGAGTAGAAATATAAAGTATAACTGGAAGCACTGAGGTAAAAGCACATCATAAACAATACAGTGAATGAGCTTTCCACCAATGATTTCCTGTGTTAAAATACAGAAAATGTAACCATTATTGAATAGTTTTGTTTACCCAATAAACCCCACTTTTAAAGCAAATTACTTTACATTGACTATGCATAAAACTTTCACCACAATTAAAAAACTTCTTCCTGTACGTTTAACCTTTCATAACAATCATCAAGTTTTAAGTTTGCCCGTATTAAGACCTCAAATCTCTTGGTACAAAGTCTTGTGAGTCAGGTCTTAATAAATTGCATGTGTTTCCTATCTTGTGGTTAACATTAGCAATTATTTGATTTTGGTGGGGGGGGGAGATGTGATTATTTCTGACAAATGTCAACATCAATCTCCAGAACACGATTCCACCCTGAGGGAAATGTTCTCGACTCTAAATCTTGAATGAAAGCGTCTTGAGTGACACATGGCCGAACTTGTTTGAGCCGAGCGCGGCTCTGCATTCAGGAGGAGAAGTCGTTCCTTCTCACTCGTGTTCCTCTGCCTGAACCCTCTAAGCCTCTGCAGCCAGTGGAGTGGAGAGACACTGAACATGAGTCCTAAATTACAGCCTTACTAAAGAAACAAAAACAAACCGATAGAGTGACCTGTTTCTTATTACCAAACAAGCCGCGCTGAATGAGTGCAGAAAGGAAAAGGAGGAAAGAAACAACTTTTTTATCAAGACAGACAGGGAGGGAAGGAGGGAGAGAGAGAAAGGTGATATTTACCTCAGCTCAGAGTTACCTTCAGAAGAAAGACAGCTCGGCTATTGTTTTTTTTACACTTTAATGAGGCAATAAATATACAGCCTTTAACTCTTTAAGGGAGAGGCCGGTCCACAGCCTGCCGTTTATATCATCAGCTTTTATAGACCTGTCAACACTCAGTCCTCTTTCAGTTTTTTCTTTTTCTTTTTCTTTTTTGTCTTTTCAGGCGGAGACACAACTGCATTTCATATGTCATGTTACGTTTTTTTATGAACTCAGCATTCCACCAAATTATGCATTTCGTTTTTTAAGTGCTAAAAACTCACAGCGCTGAGCCGCCTGTGCTTAACTGAAATTACTCTGGTTATTATCAAATTAAAATGGCTTTACAGAAAAATTAAATAAAAAGAAATCAGAGCACAGACATTTATTGCATGGGCGAACAAACTGGTCTTTTGACGCAACCTACGCTGCAGCGATGTTTTTAATAGGTCATAAAGAGGCGAGTTCTTTATGTTCTTTAATCTAATGAACGGCAAATAGAAATAAAGAGAAAGGAGGGGAAAAAGGGCGAATTCTGTAATGTATCACAATAAAGC
Organism: Hippoglossus stenolepis; assembly: GCF_022539355.2. Lineage (NCBI taxonomy): Eukaryota > Metazoa > Chordata > Actinopteri > Pleuronectiformes > Pleuronectidae > Hippoglossus > Hippoglossus stenolepis. The sequence goes on from NC_061499.1 coordinate 12,912,182, forward strand.
AACTTTGACAAGTCTATAATCTCAGTCACAAGTTATTTGCTTTTCGTGAAATGGTATCCCGATGTAAGTGGCAGACACTGCAGTCAGTGTTTGTGCATGGCGTGATGTGTGTTATGTTTCTCATGCAATTTTCCACTTGTGTGCGAGTCTCATAGAGCACAGGCATTGGGATATTCATTAACCTTTCGGAGACGCAGAAAAACAGCGGACCTTTTAATTGCCACCAAGACAACGTCACTCTAATTGATCCTTTTAAATATGAAAATTTACATATGTGCATACATAATCAGCAATGATCTTGCACCCTGTCGACAGCAACAATTAAAATGAAATTCACTTACTCTTCCCTGTTTGCGAGCGGGACGTGTGCGCTGCATTTCAAATCAAGCCTAATGTGCTGACGCCTCGCACACCTACAGAAGGCTGGCATTTGACTTGTTTAAATCAATTAGGCAAATGTGAAATAAGCAACGAGTACACATGTCTTTGCCTTTCACTTTAGAGCTTCCAGGCATGAGAGTAATGGTGCCAATCATGTAACACACACACACACACACACACACACACACACACACACAACACACACACACACACACACACACACACACACACACCACACACACACACACACAAACAGGTAGAGCTACCCACCCACCTCCTCCACAAGCCCTCTCCAAATCCAAACCTTAACCTTACCTTCTTTACAGACAAGTTACAGTATTTTTGTTTGTGGATGCGACCATGACAGAGACGACGAGCAGAGTTCAGACCCCCACACAAATAAAAGAGGACGTTGCATGCAAACTTCTTCAGTGGCACTTTTAAGAGGAACACTCTGTGCTCTGTTTGGACTGGATAGGCTAAAAAAACGACTCAGTTAAATGTCAAATTTGTAATTTTATGTTTACATAATACCATTAGTCCCACTGCATCCTGATTTAGGTTCTCTAGTTAGTATCAATTAAAGTGACCGAGAAACACATTAAAACCCTGAATATAAGAACTGGCAGAGAGATTAGTTTTTTATGAAATAATCAAAAAGAACACGGATATCACCCTAACATGGTTTCCCCAATGATTTACAAGAGGAGATGGAGTAATCCTAATTTTTGAAAATAAATGAAATAAAAAATAACTCCCAGAAGAGTGAGGACATAACTAGAATGGCACTCAGATCCATGAATTATTCCCTCCATAAATGGCCCTAAGAATGTGTAAAAAGTGTAATCTCGATGTGAATATGCAGAATCTGTAGGCGAGGGACAAGATTTTGGGGCTGGAATTCTTCTGGTTTCTCTTTCTAGTTTGACCAAGCACATTTGAGCAGGCTTTGGTGGCACGCAGGTAGACAGTCTGTGTAGAGAGCAATAGCCCTCTCCAACTCCAACCCCAACCTCGACCTTTTTATTTATCTGCATTCGTATGCGGATTACTGTTGATAGAGAACAGACAAAATGTCGTCTGGACTTCCAACACCTCAGTAGTATCTAAGTAAGTAGGAAGTATCGCTGTTTGTGTGGAGAAATGTTCCATTAAGACTGTAAATCGTGAACGGAGAACGGAAGGAGGAGTCTTCGCCCAGATATCCTCTGTCTACACCGGAAGACCCAAAATATTAGCAATTGCCCCCAGAGGCTAATTCATCATCACATGGAAATTTCTGACCCTTTGTGTGGATCCAGCCCAAAAATGAATGGGTTCTTTCTTGGCCCAAATCCCATCAAGTTTTGCGTAAATCAATTTCCTAGTTTTTGCATAAACCCAAGAAAAAGAAATGCACAGAGGAGCAATATTTTAAAGTGAGGGGTAAAATTCTCAGATCATTAGTTTCTGAGGTTTGTATTTCTTAAGGATGATATCTCTTTTAAGGTGCATCACAGCACCTGTAGTATAATACACGCGAACAGTTGAGTTGCACACAAGGAACATTGTTAATGGTATTCACTAATTCAATAAATCAGAGGCAGGAGTTACTCACCAAAAGTGGTCGCTCCATTGCCCGCTTTATCAAACAGCAGGAAGGCGACCATGAAGAGGGAGTCCGGGGCAAACAGCACCGACTCAAACGCTACGAACTCCTGAAAGGAGATCAACCTGAAATAAGAGAGGAGGGCAGAGAGAAAGAGGATACGTAGGACCGTTAAAGACTGTAAAATACTGTCATTTAATTTATTACTGTGGTATTCTGTTTCACGTTTCCTGTATAAATACTTAATCAGTTACACATGTCAGGTGCAGAGTCACTGATCTTCATTTAACAGTACATAGTAAAGACTTGAACCTAGAATAAAATGAAATATTAAATTTTAAAAACAAGTAGTTTTAACACTGCATTAAACTAAAACACTAGTACACTTAGACAACCTATCAATCTGCGCTACATGTAATTCAAGCTTCCTTTTAGTCGGTAGTCTGCTCTTCCATATGTACTGTCATAAATTCATCGAGTGTGACAGCGAGAAAAGAAAACATTTTAAAGAGCTCAGTGTGTGTTCCCGGTTTGAGCTGGCAGCTGGTATAGAGAGGGCCAACTTTACAACAGCAAGGGGGAAAAAATGATTAAATATGAAGTTTCATATTTCAGTGTGCCATTTTAAACAAGTAGACAGGCAAGGAGGGAGTTGGGAGTCATAAATTACTGTATAATTCAATTCAGCATCAACAGGACACAATATTAGGTTAATGTGTGAAAAGTCAACAGAAGGCAAGGTGGGAAAAAAAGTAGGGTTTCCAGTTTAATGGTATACCGGGGTACAATTCCTCACTGTTAGTTGTACCGTTTCACCCTTGAATTACAATGGTGATTTGATTAATACTGTCAAACATCAACCAAAGTTGACAAGTCTATAAGACACAGGTGCAGCAAGAACAGCATAAAAACGTGTTTGAAGATGCGGCAGGCGGTGTCTATTTCAGTTGTCTAAGTGGACTAAGTCGGAGGTTTGCTTTAAAGGCGCAGGTGGACCAGGCAGGTGGGAGCCTGGAACAGCAGGAGAGCTGGTCGCACTCTGGCCATAGCTAGCATCTGCTAGCATCCACTCTTGCCAACTTGTCTGATATTTTGTCCTGACTCTCCAACATTTGGGGTCAACGTCTGCATTTAACGTAATGAGTTGTCAACCTTCTCTCCTCCAGTTCCGCTGCATGTGTCTGTGCAGCGTGAGGTTTTTTCTTTGGATTCTTTCCAGACTATGCTAGAGACAAAACTGTAGTTGGAACCAGATTATTTCTTTCTTCTGCTGAGTTTTCCAGTGTGATTAGGTGACATCATTATTTGTGTTTATCTGAAATCGACTCTACTCTACATTAGCATTATCACAATATACCTGAGATGACTTCTCTAGCAAGCTAAAGCCTTCAATGTTAATGTTGCACATTTGATATGGTAGTATATTATTTTAAATTTTCCACGCATGTGTTGAACATTTTCAGCACATTGTAGCAACACCATTATAATACTGTTTTGGTCACTATAATCGTGATACAACACTTTGACACCGTTTCCATCTCCAAACACAATTCGTGAGTTTACAGATCAGTTTTCTCTTTGAACCACTTAATCTTTTTCCAAGGTTATCTGTGTTGTGTTATTGTGTCCTGTCTCCCTATAGTCACACAAGTGCCCACTGGCATCATCAACAAGAAAAAAAGAAAAATAACAACAACAATCATAAACATCACTATTGTGTGAACCCACTGAGCGCTCCCTTGGGAGAGTCCTGCTGTGGGGATCTGGACCACGCACTCTCGCCTTTATTTAGGTCCTGGATCGCAGTCGCAACAAGTCCATTATGAATCTCACAAATGGATCTGATAATTACAGGAGGGGGTCAGTGCTAATGAGTAGTCCCCGAGCATCCATTTATTAAACCTATTTCAATTTCCAATGGGGGAGTGTGTAGAGGAAGGGGGTGGTTGCAATGATTACAGTTTCCTTGTTGCTTTAATTAATTATGCTACTGATGACATTTCGAGATGTTTGTTTGGACGAGGACCGTGTTGGGTTTGGACGTGGGTGCTTATGTGCATCTTTATACTTGCATGTAGAGAAAATACTGCATATGTGAAACTGACAGAGCTGTGCCATGAAAAAAAGTATTGGTTATGAAATAATACCAAGAAACGGGACGTAATTGCTGAGCACTGTTCAGATTACTGGCTTTTCAATGTCGACTGCAAAGACGTTACTCCTCCCTTCAAACGTTCAAGAAAAAGAAACAAACAAGAAAACAGGAATAGAAGTGAGCTTAAAGTTTGCTACCGTGGCATCGGTGTTTTAAATAGAAGACTAATTGTTTTATTAACAATGCAGCTAGTTATTAAGAGCAGGCTCAACAGCAAGGAGGTGAGAGGGGGCACAAAGACACAGCTGTGACTGTGGATGAACTGTTAAAAACAAGGCCAATGCCATTGCTGCTGGAGTATTATCAAACTCTCCAATAATGACCATTCCTTTGTGACACATGTACAGTTCACTCAGAGATTTTACCCCAGATAGGCTAATAGAGGAGTTGAATCAGGCAAATGCAGCAAAAGTCTCAGCAGCAGTTTCCCAGACAGAACCAAGCGGATTTCTTTCTTTTTTTTCCCTTTACATTCATCAATTGACATGCACACTGGTCATCCCGTCTGTGTTTTCCCAGACATGGATAATCAGCATATTAGTGTAACTGAGCGGGCTGTTGATCATGGAAGGGGGGGATTGGACCACGGTTTAGAGCGGAGGACTCCAGACAAGATCCAGGGGGCATCTCTATAACACACACACACACACACACACACACACACACACACACACACACACACACACACACACACACACACACACACACACACACACACACACACACACACACACACACACACACACACACACACACACACACACGAGAAACATTCCACATTACTCGCAAGCATTTAACACACAGCTCCGTAGCCGGGGATGAAGCTTATGATGGTTGATTAGCAGCGCCATGACGGCTGCGAAATGATTACCACGGGAGGGGAGGGGGGGGAGAAGCCATCGTTTTTGCTATGCGGGCCCATCCCCGACGAGACGCTCAATAATCAAATCAAACCGACAGCATCTCCCAACCATCAACTGCCGTGGCATGTGTCCAGGGCTGCCCAATCCGTGTACGCAGCCCGAGATGAACTTCTAGGAGACGAGGCTAATGTGATACTGTGGCGTGGCGTCTCCTCAGCATACTGTGCGCTTACGTAATTCCGCAGGACTTTGTTAAATCTTTAAACAGACACAGACATATCCCTGACATGCATCAAGACATAAACAAAGGCTTGATTCCAGCATGTGTTTCCTCAGATGACAGCTGAATGATGCTTCTGTTACGATGCCAATACAACGCCATCTAAACTGCCTCCGAGACTTCTGTCCCAACTCCATCCTCCATTCCTTCTGTTTTTGTTTGTTTTTTTACTATCTCTGTCACCCGGCTTTTATCTCTCTCTCTCTCTCTCTTCCCAGCAGGCATCTAAATACGCTCCCCTGAATCAAAAGCCGGGCTCTGAGACATTGTTTACATGCAACATAAATGCATGTTGCTTTGGCCCGGCTGATAGAAAAGACATGTCTCCTTTGTTGAAAGTGAGGGAGAGGGGCCTGGATGTGACTTCAATAATCCCCCTGTCGCTGGCGTCTTGGAATTGTTACCGACAGCCTTCCACCCGCCCAGAGCGTGCTCGTACATAGACACACACACACACACACACACACACACACACACACACACACACACACACACAAACACACACGCACACACACACACACACGCACACCCAGGTGAGTGCAAGATGCCGGGATCTGTTCGGTTTGTAAAAGTGGACACCCACCAGCCTCGAGTCCAGAATGCCCACAGCAGCTTGCAGACTGCTATTTTCCCAGCATGCCCCCTTAACAAAGTTTTTTTTTTCTTCCAAGAGTCCATGGGTAAAAGTGTTTTCACACTTGAACAGATGCTTCTATCAAAATATCACAGGGGAGAAGGAATAGAGAAGCAGAAAGATAGGCAGTGTGAAACAAAATGGAGGGAAAAGCAGAGTGCATTAAGGTACGTGAGAGTGAAGACAAGAGGCCAGGGGAGAGCATGTTAAGAAAGTGAAAAGTGAACAAGAGAGGAAATAAATAAGTGGAGTAAAAGAGGAAAATCTTAACACCGTGTTGTAATACACAAAATATTTTATCCCTGAATAACTCTGCACCCTCCACAGCCCCGACTCTCTTTCTTTCTTTCTTTCTCTCTCTCTTTATGTATTTATTTATCTATCCATCAAGTCTGTTTCTCTGTCTCACTGGAGGCAGCGAGAATAAGAGGCAGAAAAGTGATTTCCACCTAACAGATTGTTACGACTGTCACTATATCCCCCTGATTTACACAGTCATGGGAGAGGGAGTCAGACAAATGCATTTTCACTGTTTACACCCTGGCATCTAAGTAAATCTTCTATCACACGGATGCAGTCCAACAGAAAAAGAACCCCATGCGACCCCCTGTTATATCTATTACCCCTGACTCGTCTCGTTGAAATGGAGCCATACCTGGCAAGAAAAAGAGCAGCAGGCGTACAAGCTTCAAATATATTACGCTCATATCGCAAAACAAACACTTATTGTTCACAAACATATTTGCATGAGATCGAGTGAGGCGGATGGAAAATGCAGCCAATTAAGTGGTTTGTTTTTTTCTTGCTTCCTTTTCTTTTCATGAGTTTCGCATGGCTCGGCCCTTGAAAAACAATGCGTTCGTGGTTGTTTTTCTACATCTATTGGCTTTGTGTTCACAGGTCCACGGAATAATCACCTGCACTCGTTTCCTCGTCTTATCACTTACATTATCCATCAAAGTTCAGGAAAAAATGACCCATTAAAGTCTGGGTATCATAAGGCCTTTACAGCATCAACTGTAAAAAAAAAATCAAATCACATCTAAACAAAGGTCTAAACATTATTTGGGAGAACAGGGATAAAAAAAATACAATTTTTTCCTGTTTTGCCCCCATATCATTTCTATTCCCCTCCACAAAACCAAAATGAGGTTTAGATACAAAGCCTGGGCCATGGGTTCCTAATAGATTTACCCTGATGCCACGGCCACCATTTATCCTGCTCCAGAGCTGCACAATGCAACGGAGTGCTCCTGAATAGCATGGGCAATTACAGTGCATGTGTGTGTGTTTTTATGTGTGTGTGTGTGTGTGTGTGTGTGCGTGCGTGTGCCTTGCTCTCTCTTTTTCCAATTCCAAAACCCCCACTACTCCCTCTCGCTGTTCTCTGCACACACACTACACACACACACACACACACCTTAGAGCAGATGTAATAACATGAAACTACGCAGCCTGTGCACTTTGCTCTTTGAAGAAGCCCAGGTGGTTACCATGGCAATGCATTTTTTTTTTTCTTTTTGACTTACCCTCACATTTTATTACCCATCATTATGTATCATTAAATACATACATATTAATGTTTAAAAAAAAACAGGGGTGATGGGGATGGGGGGAGGAGTAAGTGTGAAACTGGGGGTGTATCTACAAAGAAGGAAACACCTGAAAGGGGCCTTCAGTGGTTTGATGTCTCTGCTACATAATTCAGGTATGAACATCCCTCTGTGCATTTTTTGCACCAAAGGATTAAATTGGAGGTTTGTTTGTAAAATGCAAAATAACACTAGAGAGGTATTCATGCGTGATCAAAGCGATACATAATGCAAAGCTTTGATAAGAGTCTGTCACAGGCTAACTTCATCGTTGGCTTCAGATTAATGAGAGGGGAGAAGTTTGTTGCATAAAGAGAGAATCAGCCGAGAGTGAGATCAGCAAATTCTGTCCGAAATATTTTTAAAACAGTGGTTATGTCAAACCTCACAAGACGTTCTTTGGTTGGTTCCCTAATTTTATCATTTTGTAAAAAAACCCACAGCTATTTTTGTCAGATTTAGTGAGAAATCAGTTATCATCCTCACTTGTGATGCCCTGTTCACACTAATAAAGATGTTTTTTTGCGCTTCTTGAGATTTTTACTTGTTTGTTTTTGCTTGTTTGAGCATTTGTTGTCATTTTTTGTGTTCTAATTGGACGACTTCAGATATAATGTAATAAAGGTCATGTGGCCAGAGATTTTTATTTTTTAACGGAGGAAAGATGATGATAGCGCAGACAAGGACTTACAATAGCAGGGTTATGTGGACAAGGATTATGTGACAATTCAAAGTGAATCAGCATCTTAATTTATATGAAGTATCACATCAAAATCTTTTACATTAAAAGTGAAATGTGTGAACACCAACCCATCTTTCTTCTGGTCCACCACTCCTGCGAGCAGCTTTGTGGCCTCTTCCGACAGCCGGGTGTCTGTGTGGGCGTGGAGGAAACGGCCCACAAAGTCCTGCGGCGACATGAAGTGCTCATCGTTCTTCTTTACACTGGCGTACTATAAAAGAGAAGAGGACAGACGCTGAGCTTTAGAATTTTATTCCCAAAAAAACAAGTTTAACAATGACTGAAAAGCTTCTTTGGCAAGAAGCAAACAAAAAAGAACAATATATAAGGGAAATCCAACCTTTTCAAAAATGGCTTTCAGCTCAGTGGGGTCGGCCCTCCTAGGCAGAACTGCCTGCAAAACAGAAAGTGAATACGTTGTGAATACAACTTTCATCGACACTGAGTGAACACAATGGCTCGCCATGTATCAATACCACACTCGTCACCCTGTTCTCTGCGACCCTCAAAAACAAAGTGTGCCTGCATGTGAACCGGTCAGAAGTGGTGGCCAGTTAAAGCTATGGTTGGTCATCCCGGAAAAGCCAGCAAGAGCAGGCTACACTTTGAAAACATACAGCTGATACATCCCACCCCCTCACAGAAGCCGTCTTGTGAATGCTACACCCCCCAAAACACATGAACGTGCACTGTCTGACAACTGCTAGAAGCCGACTTCTCCGTGACTCACTTTATAACTTCTGGCTAGCATCGCTGCTTCAGCAAAGTACGTCCCCCCCGGCTGAAGACACCGGTCGTGTGCAGGCAGGCAGGTCGACCAATCATTACATTTGATCAGAATGAAATGATTGGTCGTGTGTGTGACACAGACACCAGCTTTATTTACTGATACCTATCAGGGCGTGAAGAGGATTTCCACAAATATGATAAAGACATCAACAACAACTTAACAACCCTACCTTTACTAATATCAGGGAATACAAAAATCATTCTGCAATTCAAAAGCAAAACGCTACTATATAACTGTGATTAAATATTATAAACTCAAACTAAACTTGTAAAGCTTGCTACTGTATCCCTTTGTGGCAAGTTCTAGTCACTGAAGGAGTCAGTGAATATCAAAACGTCTGGAATAGTATAAGCTGTGGATGTGTTTCTTATGTTTTCTCTCAAAACTAGATCTTGTGAGGCAGAAATCTGTTTGGCTGATCGGCTCGTGACCCCTCTGATTCCCCCCGTGGCCCTTAGAGGCTCCTCAAACCTCTGGTTGGGAACCACTGCACAGAGGTGGTGCTGTTGGGATATTATATAAAAACCATTAAACAAAGCAGCTGGAAAGAAGGTGTTCAATCGTCCACAAACAATAAAAGCTGATGGGAGAGTGTAAATTAAAGCGGTGTCTGAACATACTGGCTGTAAACAAACCTCCTGGAAGCTCCTGGCACCTGCAGGTGGTTTATGACAGGATGCCACGACATGTAGCATGATGCTAACCAAGGTTACAGGTGGCTACAAACCGGTGAAGAGGAGGAGGAGGAGGAGAAGCGGCCTGGGAGGAGCAGGGTGGATGAAGAGCAGCAGAGGCATCACTGCTGCACCACACAGCATTATTTTAAACAGCAGCTCAGGCACTTTGACTTTAACACCGTGAGAGAAAAGTAGGTGAGGTAGCTAACAGGCTACAGTAAAGCCTCAGAGTCATTGCTGGGAATGAGCAGTGGAAACCTCTAGCACCTCCTCTTAACAAGCTAACCGGCAGACAGGGAGCAGGGCGGGCAGCTGCGGAGGAGACAGTCCCGGGACATGAGCTACACGTCCCCGGCGAGGAGGCAGCCCCCTCCCGGGAGAGGACAGAGGGATGTGCGTGTGCGTGTGTGTGTGTGTGAGGTAAAGTGAAAACTCCTCAGCTGCTTACCTGAGCTGCCATTGTTCAACGGACTCACTGTCAGACCGTCCCGTCCACTTCCTCCTGCGTGACAACGTTACCATGGAGATCACGCGCCGCTGCAGAGAGGAGGAGGAAAGAGGATCAGCTGTGCACGTGGTGCGGAGCACGAGAGGTCATCTGGTCTGTGTGCGTGTGCGTGTGATCTATTTCCGTGACTTGTGTTAAACTTTCTCCCTAAACAACCATATAATATTAAGTGTGCAAGAACAATCAACAATGGTGGCAGATTATCAAAGGGGGATTCATTTCTGGTTAAAAGAGGATGGTATCCCCCAAACAAATCACCTACTGGCTACAGGCCCAAGGTGTTGGCCCCTGACTAAGATGCATTGCTCCGTAGGTAATTGGTGAAAATGTAAAAAAAAAATAAAACAACGTTCCACATCACAATGTTAAAGGAAGTGATAAAAAAAATAATTATTCTCGATCCACCCCTTTGTGCCAAAGGTTTTTTCTTGGCCGATGTTCCACCCTTCCAGTTTGTTGCGTAAATCCTGCTGACATACAAACAAACTAGAATGGCAGAGCACGTCCCCTTTAATTTGGTCAAGCTGCAACAAATTGCAAACACACAAATATGACTCCCCTAAATATGACAGATTTTTTAAATCAAGATCCATGAATGGATTCCTGTGAAAATTTCAAAAGTTTCGTCAAAATCTGTTCTAGTTTTTGTGTAATCTTGCTGAAAAACAAAAGGACAAACCAACAAACAAATGGACAGGGACGACATCATATCCTCTGTGGTGGAGTTATAGGTTGCTCTGGTGTTACATGAATGTGCCCAGGGGCCCATGCTCTCATAATCTGCCTATTCTGGATCACGTTAACCACTGGACCACTTCCATTTTTGAAAATCTGCTATCATGGTCAACAGTGTATGTGCTGACTTGATTATAGCTCCTTTGACATTACTGTGAAATGGTTTCCTTTCTCCATCATCATCAAAGTTCTTTTCAAAGTTTTTCTCTGCAATATTCATGCTGGGCCTGAGAATACGTACGGTTATATGTCATTTGTGTGGATTGATTCGTATGCACATCGAGTCTCTAATGTACTAAGGAACATAGGTCTGTAGACACGAGTATAAAAGCCTTAGTTCTTTCCTCACTTTTCACTTTTCCAGCCCATCTGTGCTTTGTGCCAGGAGGAAAAAAAAGGTGCAGAGAGAATTTCATGACTACAAAAGCGAAGGTTAACATTACTCACAGCATAAAAACAATTTAAAAGGGAGCAAAAGGGCTCTAATGGCCCGACAGTCTTCAAAGAAAATGTATTTTGCACTCAGAATAATTCATAGCTTTTTGCTGGTGGCTTTTCAGCTTCCCGGAGACCCAGCATGAACCACTGTATTTTTCCCAGCAGGCTCTCTGCTCCTCGCAAAATGGCCTTCGCCGGGGCATACCTCACATCCCCTCCAAATATTGACAGCACCGAGTCCATCGCTTATTGGAAAAATGGCTGTAAGTAATGTTTTATCAGCAGATGCAATCTCCACACCTGTATTTTCTCCTGTCACATAACAATATTTGACGATATTAATGATTTGATCCCGTGACATTTTATTTCCCATCACTGTCAATCTGCCCGAAAACAACTCACTTACCTGTGGCATTTAGTGTGGGAAGCCAGCAGCAGCATTCGCTTGGCTCTTTTGAATTATTCATGAACTGCAAAATTTACTTGAGGCAGATAAACTACAGTGTGTTGCGACTTTGACATGAAACTCTTGACTGTTTACATGAAAAATCCTTCAAAATGTACACCGGGAGAGGATTTTGCTCGTCACGCGCCTGGAGCGGCACTTAAGCCTCTATTTTTAGCAATCAAACTAACAGTGATGCTGTCGGTCGCCACAATAAGTGGGTAATAATGATAAACCTGCCGACCTTTGAACTTCCACGGCCTGAGGCGTCTCCTGCCGCGTCCCCAAGGGCCCACGCGTCCTGACAGTTTGAGCAACGAGTGGCGGGCGGCTGTCTCAATCGGCCTCCTCCTATTTTTAAACGCAAACGCTAAACACAGCGCTTCCAAAATGGGCCCGAGCTCTAAACAAATGATTAATAGGGCACTTAGGGTCGCCCCGCTGACCAGCATGTCCCTATTAACAGCCAATAATGGAGGCCCTCCAGGTCAAAGGTTTAAAGACTTTCTAATAAAAGTAACACAGACATGGGGATGTGTTTTGCAGGAGAAAAAGTTGTGTCTCAGTTTGAAATGCTGACAAGTTAATAATCCCTTCTCAAATGGCCCTACTGCAGTAAAATGGCCAGTTTGTTCTTACTTTTATTGCTATCATCTGTCACTCACTCACATCTTTCTCTTTTTTTTTTTCTCGCCTCTTCTTAAGGGGACTCAAAGAGCTAAAGCAGCTCCTAATGTTCTCGTTTGGGCTTTGTTCTCTTTTTCTTTTTGGGTTGAATGTGATTTCTTATTGTATTTTTTAGGAAGGAAAAGCTTAATGGATTCCCAAAAAGACGTATTCATGACATGGTAATGAGATTCAAATTTGAAAGACATTTTTGACCTGAAAAAAGGAGGAGGTCGCTTGTGGCAGTGGCTTTGTCCTGTTTTCCACTGCTCGGGAATACTTCCACTTTCACTGTCAACTGACGCAAAGCCAGAAAATATCTGAGAAATATATATATATCTATCACTTTGTAATTTTAAATGATAAATCTGGTGATATGCTGTTGTTGATTTGGAGTCAATCCTGTGTACACCCTCCTGCTGCCACAAATACTGCTGTTGGAAATAATATGTTACAAAAAGTCCTCTTCCTCCTGTTTGGGTAAAAAAAAAAAAGACATTGTAGTTTTAGTGCTCTGAGCTGTTTTGGGGGGAAAATGTTTTTAATCAAATTCAATTTTTGAACATTTTGAGTTTGTTGCCATGAGTGCCTCGGGTAAAGCAGGGATGTCAGGAAGTTCAGATATTGATTACCACTTTGTTACCGCTGACACACCAACAAACAGGAAAGGGCAAAAACATAACCTCTTTGTTTGTTTGTCAGCAGGATTCCGCAAAAACAAACGAATGGATTTCTATTCAACTTGGTGGAGGGATGGGACATCGGCCAAAGGCCATGGCACTGTTTTTTAAGAAATAGTTGAAAATAAGATGAAAAACAAAGTCAAATACTACAGAACTCAAAGTTTCATCATATCCACCCTTAGACAAAGAGGCAAAATTACTTTTTATGACCCCATATTATTGACTTTAATGTGTTTAACTCAGTGGGCACACATATTAGAGTATATTAAGTATCTAAAAGTGGAGATTAATGGGTATTTTTCTTTCAGATTAGCTCTATGTCCCGAGTTAGGAGGCCCTTAATATCGATGCTTCTAAGCATTTTTTAGATTTTAGATTTAGAATTTTCACAATTTCAGCTGATTCAGACCTGTCATGTATGAGAAGTTAGATGTCTCGCTCAAAGACACATCAGCAGGACACTTGGCTGCTGACCGACGCAGTGGCTTCGAACTTGCAACCACTTGATTAAAACCACTTTTCTTTCCCTCTAATCAGAGATTAACAATCCCCATTGTGCAACAACCAAACCCTCACACTTGCCAAAACAAACATTTTCAATAACGTAGGAGAGTCACCAAAACCACACAGTAGGCAGACTGCCCGGACGGTGTGGGATGACTGAAGACAAATCTGTTTAGCATAAAAGACAAATTATTGAAATTAATATAAAGAAATTATGGTAGAAAGCAGAGAGGTGGAGCCGTTCTAATGAAGTCACCGTTCTCTCGTCTAATATCCTGTACTCACAAGGCACATTTTGACATTTTGTTGTGCTAATACACAGAGGCTATTAAGTCCTCTCTTTATAGGGAGCATATCTGCAAAACAGCGTTCTAGTCTCTGCAGCCTGTCTACAGACAAAACAATGCCTCTTATAGTCCACTTCCATTTCTCCAATCAGTCGGTTGTCAAACACTATCCTTAGTCATCATACATAATATGCACTGCATTAAAGTGGCATTCTTGTAAACACCATATCTGTAATAGAGTGTGACAAGCTGCCTTTGTTTACACCATAATAACTGGGTGTTTGAATAACTTCTCAACGACTTTAAGTAACCAGCCAGACTCACTCTGCTTCCATTCAGCCGTGCGCTTTGATAACCCGGGCTGACGTTTGGCACAGAGTGGACCGCGCGTTATATACCAACCAGTGTCGAGCTGAAGGGGGGACGCCACTTCAGTCGCTTCACCTGCGGTCCCGGGACATGGGAGGGCATTTCCTGTGCACACACACATTTCGGATGCTGTGTATATCCGCTTGTCTCATTATGCAGATGTCGACGTGGGCATCCATAAATATGTGAGACAGTCACACACACACACACGCACGCACACACGCACACACACACATTATTTGAAGCACCAACTTTGCTTCCTCTGCACACCCTCCCTCTTTTCCATCTGCCGTGAAACCCTCCTAAACCTCAAGGCGGCCTGTCTCCCCCGTAGCTTCTGGATGAATCTGTTTAGTATCTTTCAGTTCAGATGAAGCGCTACACTAACCATGCTTAAGGGCATCTGGGATGGGCGGCGGGCCTGGCGGAGCAGGGGGTCTGGGGGGATGTGGGCTTTTGAGATGGTCCAGACAGGCCAGCTCTTCTCTTTCACAACAACAAGGACCCACACTGAAGCATGCTCATACCCTGCAACCAGAGAGGGCACAGGGGTCCTCCAGCCTGCCTGGGTTGGGATAAATGAACCCAGATGCCCCCGCTAACGCAGAGCGACCAGGCTGAGGAAATGAGGGCGGGGAATAGGTGGCAGAAACAGAAAAAGAGGAGGCTTAACTCTTTTTATTCCCCTTCTTCTTCCCCTGGTTGAGGCAGTTGTCGGTCAGATTCCTGCGCTTTCTCATAACCACTGATCACAGAGGCCTCATGTCGACGGAGTATTGTGGGAACTGATCAAGGGGGGTTGTGTTTGAAGGAGAACGTGAACAGCAGCAAATCTTTAAGTCCTTTCCTGTTCCTCTTCCTGTCAAGCTGCCACCTGGCCTGAGAGTGAAGGAGGGATCCAGAGGAAAGGATGGTTGTGTTTGTCTAAATGACTTAATTGAAGTTCAAGTTGGTGCAGGAAGTTTTAGACTGTAACACGGATTGTGTGGTTAAATGTGTTTGAATGACTTATTCTATAGATGTGGGTTTAGACTTTGATCCCTGCACTGCACCTTATCTAAGACACTGAGCCCCTTTAAAACCAGTGTTGATTTCATACCTCGGTTTTGTACAGATCAAACAAACACAAAATAAGTATCTGCCAAAATGTCAAACTATTAAGAAGACAAGACAATGTTTGTCTGTTGTCACTCACGTAACGTATGAATTCTGCTGATGTTTATTTAATTTTTTACAGCGCATCTACACTGGCGTCGACCCTTTTCGCATGTCGTTGTCTTTCCAAGGTGACATCTTCTTCTCTGTATTCTACTTTTCTGACAATCCTTTCCCATCCTGAGATATCTGTATTCTTCCAGTTTTGCATCCTTCGCGTGTTAGAAACATTATCAACAAAGCCCTCTAGCAGGAATTGTTCCAGAAAATGTCCGGAGCAACTGACCCAGACATTTGTTTTCCACATACAGCCCCTGCGGAAACTGTCCGAACTTCAGCGCATGTATAAAAGCAGCTCAAGTCTTATCAATGGTTCACCTGCAAAGTTCACTCAGAAGTGGGTGGTGTAAAACTGAAAAGAAAAAAAAAAACTATCTGCATAAAAACACCAGAATGCAGATGCATTTATTTTCCTATTTACTATCTTTTTTTGAAATAGCGCTTCAAAGCTCTTTCTCCGCTGCAGACTGTGGTACGTTTCTCACCAGGGACCTCAGGAGTAACCTGTGTCACTACCAATCTGCCAGGCTCTCCTGATGCCATCCAGATGCCCCATCCTGAAACACACACCGGCCTCTTTGTTTGCACCACTTGAGGTTTTTGGAGCCCCCTTTTTTTTTTTTTCACCACACTGGACATGCACTAACACATATACAGATGCACACACAGTCGCATCGATTCACGAGTATACAGACACACACTTTCAAACCGACACAGATGTTGGGATACTCCGCAAGGCTCACCCACACGCCCACGCTCACAAACCAGCCCCTGTCTGAGCTAGATGCAGAACTGGGAAATAAACGACAAATTTCCTATTTCGTTTCGCTAAGTCTCGCCTGTTTTAGCTCACTCCTAACCTACCTTGCCACGTCGGAAGACCAGGAGTTAAATTAGAGAGGACTACATTTCCTGAAGTGAAATGACTGTCAACTCAGCTTTGCGCCCTCATCTCAGAAGAGTGCAAGAGAAATAACTCAGACCTTCCATTCGGTTTTTCCCAGCTGAACAGCAAACAGCCTTTGAACTATCAAAGGCGGCAGCAGAACTCAAAATTAACTATGAAATAAAACTCAAGTTCTTTTAGTCTGTGTTTGATCTCAGAAATGTTGTAGTGAGATAGCAGTGTGTAGCTCCTGTATTTGTCAGCATGGCCATTAGGAAGTGCTGACATCCATCTGATTAGGATGACGAAACACCAAGCACCTGTGCGAGTGTGTGTGTGTGTCCTTGCTTTACAAAAATGTCATTCACATCTCCTCTGCTGTGTAAGTGTAGTGTGTAAGTGCTTGTATTGATGTGTTGTCTGTGCATGTGTAGTTACACTTTGCATGTGGGTGTTCTTGTACATTTGAGTGAAAGTGAGTCTGTTGCATTTTTGTTCTCGCACATCTGTGTGTGTATGTGTGTGTGTGTTTGTGTGCGTGTGTGTGTGTGGATGACAGGGTGCATGCCTGCGTGGTGTGCTGGCCGGCTGTCCTGCCTTGAGGGGAGATAAATGGCTGAGTGTTGTTGTTGTCCAGAGAGCAGACACTCAGACAGCCGCTCACACATGATTAATTGTTTCCTTGTTGGGACTGGGACCAGTTGACTGTGTCTGGGCCAAGGCCTCCCACCCAGACGTGCGTGTGTGTGAGGGAGCGAGAAAGACAGTAACGAAAGGCAAAGACAGTAAAAGAGAGAGGGAGAAAATATTGCGTCCCCTTTTATGAGTTTGTCTGTCATTGCGCTCTCTTTTCTAACATGTGCTATTGTTTTGAACCCGGCCACACAGTGAAGTGGTGACGTTCTCGGTTGGACGCAGTGAAGATGATCGATGTGAATTAGGGGAGGGAATTTGTACTGCAAGCTTTTTTTTAATGTTCACTTGAATTGAATTGTACAATGTTAAAGGTCTTTAATGGACTTTTTCCTGCAATTGTTTCCCTCCCTCGCGTGGTTATGATGCAGATACCAAAGCGTTTAATTAACCGTGTTCTAATTACTTGATCCAAGTGAAGGAAACTCTAGCTATCGCCTTGGATCATGCAGGTTGCACATTGATTTCTCATAGGTCAATACTGCTCAGGTTGATCTACAGTGATGCTGGGTTTCATGGAATTGCATGAGTGAGCCTGATGATTGATTAATTACAATTATCAGAGGCCTGATAATTCACCAGAGATGATAACACCATCAAGCATGCTTTACTGCTCGGACGGAAAAAGCCTCTCCGGTGTCTAAATGGTCCCCCCTGTTAATTTCTCTTCCTTCACTGTCCAATGCTTTTAAGTGCAGCAGGACAGGTGGGTGGCTGATCCAGTGTGTTCAAATATCGGAGGCTTGGGAGTGGATGAGGGGGTAAAAAATCGGGGAGTGAGAGTAGACAACAAACTCCCTAATTGCCAGGTATCTTGGGCATACGGGAAGGAAACGCAGCAGGGGGTGTTGTTGCCACAGACGTCACAGTTAAAAACACGCTGCCATCCTCGCAGGGCCGTTCGGCTCGGTTGCACATTGTGGTTTAATGATAGCGTGGAGATGACTCACATGCAGCACTGATTCACTTTACATTAGACCCTTAATCACAGCAGCTATTACCCCCCACCCCCCCATTGTGTTGGTAAAAGTACTGGACTCCACAAAGACTGTGTGTTAAATAGATGCAAAACATTTACTCAGTGAGAGTTTCTACCTCAGACAGGTTTGTGGTTTAATTGGTGTGTTCATGGAAGAATAAAGCACATCATATGTTTTTTTCCCCAACTCACGTTTCCATCGTCTCCAACACTTTTTGGAGCCGGAGTATACGCAGTGACAATCAGGGATGGTTGCCGCAGTAGCGACTGGTCAATCAAGTCAATCTCAGCTGTCAATCCTGATGTCTCATCCGTTATCATAGGATCAAATAACTAATTAAAACCAAACCAACCAAAAATGAACATACACCAGTGTTTGGTCCATATCCCATCGGCTAAAATCGAGGAGGTGGGATGTGTGACCTTTACTGCAGCCGGCCCCCAGGAGGCGATTTGGCTTCACTTTTGAGGTGTAGACATATTGTCCATCTTTATAGACAAGTGTAATTTAGCTAAAACTAGTTATTTAACGTTTAATACTTAACTTAAGACATTTTAATATGTATTTCAGTGTAACTTGACCATCTCAAATCTTATATTATAAACAAGCATGTACCTTATTTTCTGTGCATTTTTTTTTTTTTGCTTTTGGGAAATTATACTTATCTGTCGAAGACCTGCAGGATGGTTCGTGTCATAAACAGCCCGGCTGAAACAGGGCACTCGTAATCCGTCCTGACGTCAAACCACAATCGTGTTTTCATAGTGGCTCAAGCACCGGGGATAGCGTTAAACTGAAACATACCCATCTGTTTCTTTCTGTGTGCCAACATGTCAGATCGGTTTAAATTTCAGGCAGGTTTAAGTGACAGTGAGGCCGCTGCGTGATCCCATACCGTCTGAACTACCCAGTGTCATGTTCACATGCTCAGAGGAGTTTATCCTCATTTTCAGCTGGGATTTGATGACGCCAGAAAAACACGGAAATTTCAGTGCAAAGCATGAAATATAATATGAATATTGTATCCGTTAGTTGTGTAACTAGGTGGGGTAAAACCTTTTCCATTTTATGTATTTATGTTACCCTTCAACCACAAGTATGACATTTTGGGTCAGAGTATGGAGCTTGGTGCTCAGTGTGGAGCCGTGTTTAGGTTTCTACAGATCAAAGAGAGTACTGTCAGTTTATGCTATTTTCTGGATTTTGGAGATTGAAATGACGTGTGTAGAATCTACATTGACAAAGCGTACACACAGGGAAGCCTTCATCACACAAGTAAAGAAAGGTTCAGAAACAGCTTAACATCTTGGTTATCATGCTCATTCCCCAACTGATGGAGAGATTGTAGAATGATACAACTCTCATATCTGTCCAGTAAGTATGAAGCTAAAGCTAGCAGCCAGTTTACTAAGCTAAGCATTGGAACTGGGGGGAAGCAGCAAGCATGGCTCTTGTCAAAATGACTGTTTGCTTCCTACAAAAACTTACTTGAAAGAATGACAATGGACAACGTCGCAGAAGGTCATGTGCCAACCTACTTTTTGGCTGCAACCACTGTATATAAAGATGGACGACATGACCACACCCCCAAACTTGAAGCCAAAATGTCTCAATTGCCACCTATATGTCATACATTTCTCCTCCATGTTAATTAATGGGATAGGGAAAAAACTAAAAAGTACACATCAAATATTTTCTCGAATAAGATAGTGGGAGGAAGTAGAGACACGACGTCCATCTTTATATTACATTACATATCATTTAGCTGACGCTTTTATTCAAAGTGACTTACAATAAGTGCATTCAGCCACGAGGGTACAAACCCAGAACAGCAAGAATCAAGTAAGTACAATTTGCTTCAAAAAAGCCAAACTACTAGTGCAACTAAACGTAATAATCTTTTGGGGGATTTTGTCTTTATACACAGTCTCTGTCTGGACCCCAGCGTTTATGCTAAGCTAAGCTAAATTAAGCAAACCGTCAGATGGCAGTTTCCCACAATGACCTGTTATCTTCTGACTCATTACAATATTTTCATGCAACTGTCCTGAGAGAATATCTATAAGCAAAGAAACAAACTATACAATGCATTATTCCTTACATTTATTTTGCACATCAGCACAATGTTCTTGCTCTTTTCTATACAAATACTTTATATAAAAAAGGTTCAAATGTTATTTCACTGTGCACATGACATGATTTGTATAATTTTTCCATTGGTTTCTTCTGATCACAAAGAAAAGGGGGGAACCCATTGAGGACAACACAGGATCAATTTGATGAGGATGAATGGGGTTGAAAAACTAGCCTGTGGTCAATCCACACTGGTTAATTGAGGCAGTTAGGGGAGAACAGACTTAAAAGCCCCAGTCCTCCTTGACACTGATGGCTGTCCTATAAGGGGACCTCAGGTCTTTTGATAGGGCACTCGACAGCGTCCTTTGGGGCTGTTTCACCTACCACAATAAACAGGCAGCCCTTTGTCACCGGGAGCAGGGGGGTCTGGAGGGGTGCTCCTCGTTATTATTTTCTAAAGTAATTATACCTTATTATCTGTGTTTACTTTAGCGGGGGTGCTAGTGTGCAGGTGTGGGCCATTCGGCGGTGGGGTTGGCAGTCTCACTGGTGAACGCACCCCTGAGTGTCTTTTTTTTTTTTTTTTAAACTCTCTCCCCTCCATCTTTACTTGGAGGTTTTGGGGGGGCTTTGGTGGTAGTATTGTAGCCCCTCTGCTAATTTCAGCCCAACAAAAGAAACGTGCAATTAGGGCTATTATAGTAGCAGCTGCATGCTTCCTAGCTGTGCAGTGACAGCTTCATCTTCACCCCGGCTCAGCGGTGAAGGGAATGGAGAGGGGAGACGCAGAGAGAGCAGGGGCCTGCAGCGGCGGGGAGAGAGCTGGAACGGTCACAGTAGCCTCCAGTGTGTGCAGAATAGAGCGGAATATGCTGCCTGGGAGGCTGGTGTGTTTCTTCAGTGGAGACACAGCAGGGACTCTCGCCCACAGGCTCGTGGGGCTTGAGAACAATGGATCTGCCATCTCCCAACATGAAGTATTATGAAATGGTGCTCGCCGCAGTTCCATTGACTGCTTTGCCGCACCGAGTCATGTGGTCTTCGAGCTGTGTGGGTATAAAAGAAAACGATTTGCAAATAAGAATATGATTTTCAAGGAATCCGGACTTTCAGAAAGAGTCAGTTTACAGAATTTGCTGCACTCTGTTGTTGCCATGAAAATAATCTGGGGAAAGTGTGACGCGTGTCTTGGATTTCTGTCGGAAGACTAAAACTTCCTATTGCTAACAAAAGGACACGGAACTGCCATTTAAAAAAAGAATAATCCACTGTCTAAATGGTTTCATAAGATTTTAAAATATACACAATTTTTTATCGTTCTCCCTCAATTGAGGGGGTCGATACATGTCGAGCTGAATCATGTGGGTCACAAAGGAACGACAAAAATGCTCGGCCAAATTGAAGTCATCGCTAGATGGGTTCAAAGAACGAGCGGAGACACTGAAAAGGCTGGCGATCGTGTGGGGCTGAACACTGAGGGCCCATCGAGGCCCTCGCGGCGTCAAACACAAGGGACCAATCTTACGCTTTCAGCACAAACAAAATGGTCACAGGTCCTCCTCTGTTGCTCTCACTTACCGATTCTCTCACTTCACTGACTTCGCAACCCTTAGAATAATCATCTGGCCCAGGGCCCCTGGTTCCAGGGACATAAATAGGCCTTAGTGTCCCATATGGATGAGTCAGATCAGATCACTTATTTCCTGCGGCGCTGGCGAAATGTTTATTTTCTTTATTGACACATATCAGTGGGAGCCGGAGCATCGTCTCTCAAACGCAATCTGGGCCGTGCACTCAGGAGAGCTGTTGGGCTGTAATATGCAGTTGATTGGGATAATAACCAGTAGTAAACAGGGATTCTGTGTTATCCCAGAAGAGATCGAGAGACTGTCAGATGCTTGTCAGCGTGCTTTCAGTTGCCAACAGTTAAACGCAAGGCTTGGGCAAACAGATTTCCACTTCTTACTTTTCCAGCCTTTAATGCCAAAATCTGAGCGCAACACTTTGAAGTGCCGAAGAACTCTTTCCAAGTACTAACACGTGCAAAGCAGCAAACAGTGAACAAGCACCACAAGGGGAGAGCACAAGAATCTGGAATGAAAGGCCACACACAGGCACAACGCAGCGATGGAAACATATCCTAACATAAAAGATCAGCCTCATAAGAAGCAATACTTACATAAAACCCATATTGTATTCAAATTCCACTGTATAATTGTTAGAATTTGCCGTGATTCATATGACCCATTATTTTTTGTGTTATAGATTATATTTTTAATGTTAACTTGGGGTGTTCCGGTGTTCAGGAAGCACAGTCAGTTCTTAGCTAAGTTTGTAGAATTATTATATTAAGGAAACTAGTAAATAAATGGAAAAAGTATTTTTTTTATCTCATAATTTTAATGATTTGTGTTAAATGAATAAAGTAAACCAGTTTAGTTTGAATAATCGTGCTGGTTTCTCATGCAGATCATCTCGTTTCTGGTATTTTGCTGAATTAAGTTTTAATTTTATGAATGCTGTCTTTTTTTATGGTTTCATACTTTTATATACAAACACTTCTATCTAGAAAACCCTTATTTCCATTTGAAAAACAGGTTAAATGTCTCCTTCTCTTGCTTCTTCATGAGATGCGTAACTTTAACAGTGTATGAACACTTATGTGAAGCGAACACCTCGTGACATTTAGGCTTTAATGTATTTTGCATATAAAACTAGACAAATTTGATAAATTTAACAAATATATAAACGTATTAATTTGATGAAAGTTGCACAAAATGGAAATAATTATTGTGCTTGATTACTGTGCTTAAATCGATGTATTTAAGTTACTTTCCTCTTCTACGGGAGGAAGATATATGTTGTTTTCAGGCTGGAAACTGCTTTCATAGCATTGGTCTTACTGGCATCCATTTCACCTCATTAGGACCCTGGGACTGAGAGTCGACAAAACACTGAGAGAAATCATTTTGCCGGGGGAGTGTGGAGGGGATAAATTGGCCTCTGGTTCAGTACGAGAGTCCCCGCTGTGCCAAGCGGAAGAGAAGGGCCTGGCTGGCAGTAGGGGCAGGCCCAGGCAAGGCAGGCTGGGAGACCGCATGCTGAGACCCCCTCCCTGCCTCTGACAAACACGGCAGTGGATAATCTCTCCTTCAGGGACTCGGCCCAGCACTGTGGGGCTGAGAGGAAAGGGGGATGTCATACAGCACAGGGCAAAGGAGCTGCCTTGTGTGTAGCATGCATCACAAGTACTTAGACACACTTGTTTGCATTGTGCACACTTCCACTGCGCACGTCTAACATACATCTTCTTTACGGCTTGTGTATACTTTTTGTCTTCCTCTCACGTGGAGACATCGCATTGACAGATTCAATAAAAGGAAGCATACGTAAATACACAGTTGCTTCAAAATATTAGCTCTTGAACTTGAGCAATATCGTGCAAAATTCATGTAATCCAAAATAAATGCTCAACGTGACCCAGGTTCATAAGACGTCCATTTGCAGGAAGGCTGTTTTGACTCAGCAGCTCTTAACAAAGACAGTAAATTGCAGATATCGCAGCCAAACCCTGAGGAGTCTTCCATACAGAAATAGTAAATGCAAAGTTTTAGATTTAGAAAAAAACAGCTTCAATAAGAGCTGGATAACAGAAAAGCTCAAATAAACTATAAATTTATCATGTGTAAAAATCATAGTCTAAACATCTGCAGTATTGTTGGTCAGTTAAACAATCAAATGAACTTTAATCTCCAAACTGTTTATTTTTATCCATATTTCTTACAAAAAAGAAACAAATTCACGTCGTCAAATATCTTCCGGTGATGTGTGGTCTACCGGTTCTATTCAAACAGAAATGTCCATATCCACTGTCATCGTATACATAGAGGCCACGTCAGCCGCTATGATGTCTCCATTTTGTAACCATGTTTTTCCAGCTCGGCTCTGCGGGGAGGAAAAAGAAAAATAGAAAAATCAAGTCAGTAGAGATGATTACAGGTGGGTGGCTGAAGCATAAGTACCCTCTATTGATTGTGAGAACCATTAAGAGATGGGAGTGAAAAAATACATATAAATATTGCATAATGTGTGCAGCTATGGATTCGATGATTACATATATATGGGAGCTGTATGCCCTTTAACAATAATGATATCTTTAAGAAATAACTTAATAGCACATCTGTCATAATTGGCCTAAATAAAACAATAGCATATTACTGTCTGGAGTGTACTCCAATAAAAACAGACCAGCCACTTTCCTATTAAGTTATTGATTATTCAATAAGAGTGAGAGTTAAACCTTTAAAGCAGAACAGATCCTATGATGAAACTTTGATATATAAAAAGGCAAGTAAAGGGTGTGATTTCCTCTGTATTTGTCTTAAAATCAGGATCTCGTCTTCATCCAAGTTAAAAACAAATAATTAATTTTAACCATTAACACAAAGATCGTTGAGTTGTCCTTGTCCGTAATGAATATATTATTCAAACATGAACAGTGTAGGTTGAAAAATGTATTCGAACCCCTCGATTTATGATATACAAAAGCCTTAATATTAATATTAATAGTGAGTTCAGCCAATGCTCAGTAAGGTTAAAAACAACCTAAAAGCTTAAAATTCACCAGAGCAGGTCAACATCAACATCCATGAGTCGATCATTTGTAAATCCTGCTGCATGGTTACATGATGGAAGCTGCTGCTCTCCTTAACTAACTTTATTGAGGCCTGAAGTTTGCCGAAGAAACCTCAACACTCCACGACACTTCAGGAGCATTCTTTTCTTACCGATGAAACAAAGGCTGAATTGTCCAGGAAAACAGAAGCTCTACGTATGGAGTAAAAAGGGCACTTTATACCAACATGACAACAGCATCATGACAGGGAAGTAGCCCTGAATAGCTCAACACCATGAAGAGGAAAATAATTCCAAAGTTTATAATTGAATGATACAGAAAGTCAGTCGATATTCAAAACGTTGTTGGCTCCTCCTTCTGTCATTTTGTGATTCTAAATACTAATATTTATTGAATAAGTAGTAACAATCCTTACATTCTAGTGTGCGCTACAATTCATTATTGTATTTACCAGCTGACACCAAGGAGAAGCACTGCTGCGCACAGAGATCATCGCCTTTTATTAAATTTACATCAAGTTTACTTTTATTGGCCCAGTCAGAGAACAGACCTTCACCCAGTAGAGACGCTGTGGAATGTTCACATCAGACATCTTAAAAATATGATTGAACTGTTCTGAAGGAAGAACCGTTCTGAACATTGTGCACTTCTGATCCACAACGACAGAAAGTACTTGTTTGATCTTACAGCTGCTAAATAAGGTTCTGGTCAGTTATTTACTCCAGGGGTTCACTTATTTTTGTCCCATTAGCATTATGAAGCTTTCAGGAATAGATTTAATAAATCATAGAAGATTATAATTCTGCATTATAAGCATATTGTGGTTGTCCATTCTTCCGATTTAGAGAAATTTCCCATAAAAATGTGTAGAAAATTGGGATGAAAATATAGGGATTATTGTGTTAATCTGCAATAATTGGTTTCTATTAAATAAGTAAGCATTTGTGCAGTCTTATATGCGATATATTCACTACATTTACCAATTTGAAGGATGTAAAGGAAAAATTAGTTAAATTTATTGTTATTTTGCTGCCTCTGACGGCTGCTGAAAATATTAATAATACAAAAATGAAATCTCACAATAAAGATGATTAAAAAGTATATACTGATGTGAATATTCCTTCAACTGCAAAATAATGAAAAAATAATACTCAAGCCGTGTCCAAGTGTTTCGTTTGTCATAGGAAAAAAGTTGTGGACTGGAGGCCTGAGCAAAACAGCTCATGATCAGTGAGTAATTTGACTTGAGCACATCTATATATAAACACAATCTCTTGCTTGTTATTCCTCACTCACACATTCTTGTTAAGGCTCATTTAAAAATTAAAGCTTGACAGAACAACTACGATTGAGACACGCCAACGTGGTTAATCGATCTGTAGCTTTCCTCCGCTTACCTCAGCTGGTTTGAGAAATCATCTTCTACGTTGTCATCGTCCCAGTTGTCTTCCCAAACATGAGCATCCTCATCTTCATCCAGCCCCGTCCAATCTGTGGAGAGCAGGCAGAGGGAACAACGTCATCACACTACACAAACAAATCCTCTTTTAAAACATTAGTATGAGATTCTCAAACACGGCACAAGAATCTTAAACAATACAGATGACGAAGTCTTCTTAATCTGTGTTTACCTGAGCGGCTAACACCTCAGACTGTTAGCTATGCTACCACCATGCTAGGTAGCTAGCAGCCGTTAGCAAGACAAACGAAAGAACATACGCAGGGGAAAAGGCGAGGACGAACTAAAGACTATTTAAACACAATTACTGACATTTACGTCAATGGAGCCTCGTACTATCAATACATCCATATGGTTAAAGCAGCGGACTATGGCTACCCATAAATTCGCTAGCTAATGCTAACGCTAACACGGCCCTGGCTAGCTGAGTCACTGCCGCGGGGCCCTGCTCTGAAAACTACGTCAGTTCGATCACAGCACGTAAAACAAGACACAGTGACATGTGTGCTATTTACCCTCTGCTGGGAACTCTTCAAACTCATCGTCCTCCTCCAGTAAACCCAGGTCCACGGTCTGCTTCTTCTCCGACATGTTAGCGCTGCTGTCTGTCTGTCTGTCTGTCTGTCTCTGTGTGTGTGTGTGTGTGTGTGTTGCTGTTGTTGGTGAATGAATGGCTCCCTCCTACCTTACGCCTGCTACGTCAGAGATGTTCGAGCATGTGGAGGTTGCGTAAACTGCGCAAGAGCAGCAGCAGCAGCAGAAACCAGCGCTCTGTCCGAGGCACGATGAGGCAAATGTCTACGGTGGCCGAGAGAGATCAACACATGCAAATAGAGGGGAAACAAATTAATAAAACAACTTCATCAAAGCAACGACACATGCGCTGCAGAAAGTCTCAACACGAGCCAACTCCGAAAATAGCAACATCAGTTTGACAACACATGCGCAGCAAAAAAAAGAAATTCACCAGTGTCTGTGCAATTATCCAACCACTTTGAAATAACGTGCAATTTTGTATGGCTTAGTTTGTCTTTAGGCCTTAAAGGTCCAGTGTGTTATGTTTAGCTGAGAGGGATCTATTGACAGAAATTGAATATAAAATAATCCTAGTGATGTTTTCACAAGTGTGTTTCATCTAAATTATACAAATTGTTGTTTTATTTACCCTAGAATGGGCCCTTTATATTAATATACTTTATATTAATATATTTATATGTCTTTTTGTGTTTGCACATGGAGCTGGGAGAGACGCAATTTCGTTCTGCTGTGCATTTCTTGTTGTATGGTCTGAGTGACAATAAAGTTTACCTTGACTTTTTAAAAACACATAGAGACATTAGTTCCCGTGTTTCCAAAAACTACATTAGTCATTTAGTGTCGATCCAGTTACGGCCCTTATAATAAAACATTTTTGTGTCAGTTAATTGAAGCTTGTCTCTTTCTTGCCTCCCCTGCAGAGGATGTGAAGCAGGTCTTCATCCAGAAGACAAGCCACCAGCACATCCCCTTCAACTGGGACTGTGAGTTCATTCGACTGCACTTTGGAACGCAGAGGGACAAGCAGCTCAGCTAAGGAGAGTTCCCCCAGTTCCTCCTGGTAGGCTTTGTGCTGTTTACCTGTAGAGCTGGGGCGATATAAATATCAATATAACAAAAGTCCAACATAAATATCAATGTATTTCTTATGCATTGTGCAAGCACAGTGAGGAGGGAAGACAAGTTTAAAAAACCACAACCTTCACTCTGGAGAAAAAAGAATGAGGGAAAGTTTGATTTCCCGCATAAATGTGGTTGTAACTTTAACATGAGCCATAAAAAAGCATTATGAGGACGAAAATATAACCTGGAGTCCATGGCGTTGTGTAGATTTGGGGTATTTGTATGACTGTTGATGTACCTTTTTGTTTTACATGAAGGCATTTTCAAAAAACTATGCAGACCAGACCCTGATCAGTGCAGTGCTTTACAGATAAAACCAGAACTACTGTAAAGCATGTGTTTGCTTGTTTCCCAGTTTTCAGCACGGTTGGTTTTCAATAACAGTGGTTTGACATTGGAAGAGTGGAGCAATGCTTAGAAAACACTTGCGAAATATTTTGGATAACAGAGCACTCTTTCTCTCTGCCTCTCCGAATTTCTCTCCCGTTTGTTTCCCCCTTTCCCGGACACAGTCTCTCTCTCTCTTTCTCTCTCTCTCTCTCTCTCTCTCTGTGACACCACCACAAAAGCCCCATCGCTTTCCTCAAAACATATGCACTAAAGTCAGGCAAATTTCGCCAAAGATTTTTCATTTAGGAGCAAATGCACAACGCAACCCATGTGGCCTGCTCGAATAATGAAGCGTTAGCCACAGCTTAGGATGTATTTTAGATAAATGAGAGTGCACTTCTACCACAAAACCACTCGCACCACAATGAAAATTGCTCTGCAGCTGTCATACATTGACAGACGGAGCAAACCTCAACTTAGGCCCTGCATACTTATTCTATTTTCAAATTATTTTGTAATCGCCCTAAGCCTCCACACATGACAATGCCACAACATTTGCAGGAAAGAGGAACAAGACTTGGAGGGAGAGAGAGGGCAGGAAGTAAATACCACTGTGTTTAAATGGCCTGATTCCATTTGGATGTAGAAACATGCACAACAATTGGTTTTAATCAAAAGAGGATCCTTCACCCAAATTAGAATCAAATGAACCAATCAAAAAAAGGAAGAGGTGACATGCTATGCATCTGCTCACATTTAACATCAGTGGTGGAGGAAGTACTCAAACGTTTTGCTTAAGTACAAGTAAATACACAAAAATGTACCTAAGTAAAAGTATCACATGAAATTTTATACATGTTTAAAGTAAGTACTTAATTTTAAATGTACTTTAAATATCATTATTATTATAAGTAAAAGTATACTTAATGAGTGTGGCCTATGCTACATTGTTGACTTTGTCAAGAATAATACAGACTCCTAATATTAATAAAGAATGCTGCAGATGATGCTACTGAAAACATTTACATTTTCACATCATTTAATTATATATAGTGGAGTAAAAGTCAAGTTAAGTACATGAAAAATGTACTCAAGTGTAGTAACAAAGTAAATGTGCTGCATGATATTGCCATTGCTTTACATAAGCGTGTTCTATAACTGAGTTGCTTGATTGAAACATGCCTGGCAACAGAGTATAATAGCAACCCTATTTATAAAAACAGTGGATTAAAATTAATATTTTTCATGTTGGAAAAAGTTTATAATATAAAAAGATTCAGCAGTTGATAGCATGAGATTATGGAATATCTGCTTAACAACTAGAGACGATCAGTCAGGTTAAATAACATGATATATTACAACTTAAAATAGGAGAAAGACCTTTATAGGAGACTAACGTTGAAGTGTTGACCGTGATCAAAGTTAATGAGACTACAAGCTATAATGGCAGGAGGAGAGGCTATTTCACTCACATGTCCTGTTATGGGTGAACTTTATGAATGATGGATTGTCTTGCTTTGAGCTGCCCCCCCGCCACCCCCACCTGAGGTATAGCTGCTCTTGGTGCCCGCATCACTCAGTGTCAGGTGCAGGTGAAGCCCTGGGAAGCCGCTGCACTGTCCACCCAGCATACCTGAGACTGCAGTTACATTGAGCCTGGCGCCTGGAGTCTCCCTGCTCAGGGAAAAATAGGAGGAGGCGGGAGGGTGGGGTTTGGGGAGATACGACATGGCCGACGCAGACAGACTCCACCGCAACTTGTGTCTAAGTAGCAGCATCACATTTCTGTCCTTTCACAAAGCCCTCTGGGAAAAGGACGGGTTGGCAGCCGCTGTAAGTGCAGTGAGAGAGACAGACAGGGGACGCAGAGGACGACTCCAGCAGAAGCCTGCCTGGCCAGTCTGACAGGGCCCCCCCCCCAACACACACACACACCTGCATCCATCCTGTCCCTCTCTGTGCACTGCCTGAGGGCCATATCACGAGCCATGTGGTTGTAGCATGTGTGTGTGTGTGTGTGTGTGTGTGTGTGTGTGTGTGTGTGTGTGTGTGTGTGTGTGTGTGTGTGTGTGTGTGTGTGTGTGTGTGTGTGTGTGTGTGTGTGTGTGTGTGTGTGTCACACCAAATAATCCAGATCACCTCCCAAAGATAACAGACTAGACCTCTCCTTCCACATAGAAACACAGAGAAAGTGACAGTGAAAGACAGCTGTCTCTGCTGTGTCGTCTAGCCGTGTATACTCGTTATACCTGTGGTCACTTTGTCTAAACAACTACCCCCTCCTTTGCTGCCATTACTGCCGTAAAACGGAGCCTTCCATTCAAACCTGAGCGTGTGCTTTCAGTTTGCGTTTAATTTCGTCCTACGAGCTGTGAAGTTCCAAGACAAGAGGGCATCGAGATATTTGAGCTCAAAGAAAATGCCCTCAGACGTAAAAAGAAAGTGATCATCGTGGATTAAAGGAGCTTAACTGGACAATTAATGAGGCAAATCCAAGAGAAAACATGTAAGCTTTGCTCCTAGGGAATCTGCGGAGAGAGTGATATGCTTCCAGGATATGTCTGTCAAGATCCTGTATTAAATTTAATCCCAGCCAGTCAGTAAGTCTACTCCATTGTGTGTTGTGTGGAAACCTGGCCTCTCTTTTCATACAAATCCTTACATCCAGAAGAGAACACTGGATATTGATTATTCTATGGAGAAATTTTAAATCCTTTAAGTATGAGACGAATAAAAAAGTTGCTCATGTTTGTTTTGCTTTACAAATCCATTTTTTCCGGGGCTCTCACTCATTGAGACGTCTGTCAGGACGAATTTAAGTTTCATATTTTCCTCCCTGTCCGTCTTGAAAAGCTCTGTCATCTTGGGCTTGAGGTACAGTTTGCCAAGAGGCTAATGGCCCTTTATGACAGTACAATCTGATGCCTGTCCCGGCTAGCCCCCAGGTAATCCTGTCCACCTCGGCGGCTTAGCCCTGCTCGGGCTTAAGTTGCATATTTTGTTTTTATCAGGACACTGCTGATAAATGCTATCAGCGAGGGAGAAATGAAATATGGGGGGTCCAGCTCCGTTTTGCCTGAGCCCCTACTTGAAATCTAGAGTTGCGGAACAATGGCACCTCTATTGGTGAATCCAGACGGTTCAAAAGCAAAGAACAAGTAGCATATATTTCCCAACGTTCATAACATTTCTTCGCTGACACAGTCGAGTTGTAACGGTGATGTGGTGCATTCGCCACATAAACTACTTTAGATTTGTCATGTCTTTGCATAAATTCATGATAATCCCGGCGCTCAAAACACTTTAAATGACAATTACAGCCGCTGTACTTTTAGACCCCCAAAATATCATTTAATAAAATCATAAAATTACATGCTAATTTATTTCCAGTAATGTGTGCTAATAGTGCACTACCTCTGTGTCCATGGTCCAATGCCATGGACCTATACTGTACGTGAAAAGCACTCACACACTCTTACCATAGGTGATAACCCCCTTTGTGAAAAGCACTCTTATTGGAAGTACCCATTATCTGCAAAGAGTATCCTCGTGCTGTCACTAAGTCATTAGCTTAAGCTGTCCTCGGTGTAAAATCATAGTTAATTTCTTTGGCAATGGTGCACGGTGAATTGAAACATATTTTCATTGACTGCGGCAAATAAATTACGTAACGAATCAAGTAAGGAAACCCACAGATCCACATACATATGTTGTGTATATGTTCAATTTATAGTGCTGCATTTGTGGTGTTTAAAATACACTCCTGCAAATGTGTTAGTTCACCAATAATTTTTGTTAGGAATAAGATAATGTTACCGTTTTTATCATTGAGTCTAATCTACAAATGAAAGTAAAATGATGCACGTCCTCTCCCTGTCGTGCTTATTGAGCCTCTGCTGATTTAGACCTAAAGTGCGTCTATTGTGCTGTGACATGTCCCAAGATCAGCGCCACAAAAGGGCTTTGTGAGAGATGACACATGTCACACGTCCGCTGAGAAAAGATGGATACCTGGATTTCTAACTTTGGAAAGTGTTTGGTTCTTTGCCAAACAAATACGTACATCTTCACCCACCGTCTATATTTATATTCTGCTTAATATTTGAATAATTTTAAGGATCATTATATTGATTTTTTTGTTGCATCCATATCCATCTCATCACACACGTCTCTCTTTTCTCCCATTTTCTCTCTTTCCCTCTCCCCAGTCATTTTCTATTTTTCTGTCTATCACACAGAGAAACAGACATACCCCCCCCAGCCGCCTCTCTCTAGTTATGGTATGTCAAAGTGTGCGTGTCCCACACAGTGGGGGGGGGTTCAGTCACGTTCACTAAATGAGTGACAAGACCTGCTCTGCACTTCGCTGACACCTGTCAGAGCGTCATCTGTCATCCGTGTGTAGAGATGGAAATGAGCGGGAGAGACACAACATGCCAAAGGTGACGCTGATGGCTCACCTCTCTCTCTCTCTGCCGGCTTCTAAATCAATCGCGCGGCTCGTGTGCTGGACGGGTAACAACAATTATCTACTCTGAGCTTTTTCAGATGAACCTCA
The DNA here is from genome assembly GCF_022539355.2 of Hippoglossus stenolepis. Lineage (NCBI taxonomy): Eukaryota > Metazoa > Chordata > Actinopteri > Pleuronectiformes > Pleuronectidae > Hippoglossus > Hippoglossus stenolepis. Next base: position 12,945,011 of record NC_061499.1, read on the forward strand.
TTTCTAATACGGTGATGTCACACTGCTCAAACAGTGGAGCTCTGTGAGGCTGTGGACGTGGCGTGTAGGAAGCGTGCATGTTGTGTGTCTATGTCCCCACGTTCGATCATGTTAAACAGCAAAGAAGTTTGGGATTAATGCCGCCACAAATTCTACATATATATATATATATATAGATGCTTGAAGCAGGACTATGTCATTTTTGTTTTTGCTATGTATCTTAGGCTGGCTTCACAAGTAACAAAGACATTCAATTATTATTGTAAAAAATGTATTTGACATCTACTTTGACTTTTTAGTTTGGGCTATGTCTCATCCACTAACACGGAGTAGGTGGGATTTTTAACCTATACAGCAGCCAGCCACCAGGTGGTAATCAAGAAACTTTGGCTTCACTTTTGCGGACCAGTCATATCGTCCATTTTTATTTCCAGTCTATGGTATGAACATTAGCTCACGGTAGCTAATATTGAGCTATATTCAAATATTTAGCATTTTGCCTTAAGAATCAGTTTGCTGATTTTTATTTTTGCTAAATGCTAAATAGTAGTTTAAATGTTAACCTTCATAGTTTACACAGAGGGCTGCGAAACGACATAGCTTTCATTTCGCTCTGAGATCTACAGATGTACTGTCATCTGTCGCCAATATTTAGTGAAAGTTTTACTTTAGACTGTCTTGGATTTACTCTGACAGGTGATACCCACCCCACATTGATTTAGCTGCAACTGTAACACAATCCAACTCTTTTCATTGTTGATTTGCTATAATCTCTAACTGACTAACTCCGCACAATTTGGTTGTACTGAATTCCCTGCACCTAATCCCCAACATGTGGCCGTCCCTAGCCCCGGAAAAGTCTGTGATTGGTCTGATTGATAAATGAAGCTCTCCTTATGCTTTTGGGCGTCCGTTCGAAGGGGGCCTCCGCGGGTCTGGACTATGTCCAGGAAACCTGGGACAGGCACTTATTAAGTAGTTAGACCCTCAAGACGAGGCTGCAGACAGGGACTGCTGGTGGTCACCTGGACTTGGATTTAGCTTTGGCATCCCTCAGCCGTCAGTCGGGTCTGGGGCTCTGACTTTGGTTTCATGTTGTGAAAGGGACACAATCTTCTCCTCTGCGCTGAAGTCAGGGGTCATGTGTTTGTTCAGCCTGGTCAAGTAAAGGGATGTAATTATTAGCACTTTATCAAAACAACCAGGCAAACGTCAACAGTCCCCCCCCCCCACCCCCCCAGATTTGTGTGTTAACAATTCAGCTTTGTCCACAAGATAAGGAGATCGATTTTTAATCAAGCTTTGTCAGTCCTTGCTAACTTCAGCCCCATGGTATCAATTTAGATTCACTTCATAGGTTTTGTTTTTGTATTAAGAAAGTAAATCATTAAACAGAGAGGAAGACATGCAAGACTAGGCATCGATCTCCCCCCTTTTGATAGAGTCATTACTGTTTCTTAATTGTTTCTTCTCCTTCAATGAATTTTTTTACCACAGTCCACAGTATGCCTGTTCATCGTCAATTTCACAAGTTTGAGGGGGTATACATGGTAATCAGGGGAGGAGAAACCCCTTGAATTAAGTGTAGAGCAACAACCCCATATATCCCACTTGCCTGTACCACTGCATTATTTGATTCTGAGTCACTTACACTTAATCTATACAAGGGAGAAACTGCTAAAGACGTGTATGATTTATCAATTAAGCCAGATTGTGTCGTCCCACCACAACAAAACCCACATACCAGTCTGCATTTTCAAATTGCTCTAGCAGCCAGCGGGAACAATGAAAAAAAAAGAGTCTGTAAAGCACTGAAGTCCAAGCAGGCATAAAACCAAAAATGCTTTCTTGAAAGTATGGCCATGGGCGAGGCTTAAGCAGCTCAACCAATGATGCCGGCGCTGCAGCATCGGAGCAGAGCCCGATTGAAACACTAGGAGGTGAAAGTGAAAGTGGTGATTTGTCATTAAGGCTTTTCAAAGAAAGTCCAAAGCCAAGGGTCCAATTTATGCTTGTTATAATTTCACCCCAATCGCTCCCCCATGCCCCTAAACACATTCTTCTTCTAGGTATGCGAAGAACGCCACACAAGCCGCGACTGGAAATCCATGATTAAATGCAGAAATGTCACATAGCGCACAATGCCAGAAATCTTTTTGTAACAATGCTGAAAATGTTCTACTTGCATTTCCAATATATCATATTGACAGAGATATTTTTAAACGTTAATTGTTATTACCCGTCTCTGCTAAATGGGATGTAATTTACTCCAGTATCGTTTCAGCAGCATTTGCATTAATGTTTGTTCATGCAATATGTCTGGCAGTGGCCTCACGCCGTATGTAATCTAGATTGGCTTTGGATGTGAGCAGTTTCTGGTCTCATTAATACTGAGAAAAAGGTGAGGAAAGCCGTTTTCAGCATGACTGCCAGGTACAGTTTCTCTTGGCGCGTTCAGCATTTGTAAAACATGCTCTCATAAACCCAAAATCAAACGCTCCAATTCTTGAATGGGATGTTGGAAAATTATTTACAGGCAAATAAAAGTTGCGTGCGACCACGTAAAAAGCCGCCCAGTTTTTTGGGGGTATGGTTCTGTTTAGCTGAAATCATTTTCACTCCAGAATGTTGGAAGCGTCAACTGTGATTTGCTGCAGACTCTTGTTAATCCCCTGCACACACTTGAAAGTTGATCAGCTAAAGTGAACACAGCTCTCGTCTTCTGCGGACTGCTACAAATGGTTTTTTTTGTGTGTGTGTTTGTGCGTATACAGCTGCTGGTATGTTTTAAGTGTGTGTGTGTAATGACAGACATCACCATTTCAGTGAAAGAATTCAGAGAAATACCTTCTGGTCTGCCCACACAGACACACAGATGTGCATCATCACTGGTTGATTGTCGGTGACCTTGGCTGATTGAACTGGTAAAAGGGCAGCCAGTTGTGCAGCTGGGGCTGCCCGTCTGGCCGTCCAGGGCACTGGGGCACTAAGAGGAAAAATGGTATAGCGTGACTGTGAGGGACCGCCGAGCAGCCATACCATGACCCCAGCAGACGTGCTCCCAAGTCTGCGCACTGTGCTGCACTTGTTCCACCCGGCGAAGACGACAGAGACAAAAGAGCAAGGAACTTCCCCAGACCTTCATTTGTGGGTGTTTGGACAACTCTAAGGCCCCCGCAGTGCCCCCAGGGGCCTCTCAGCTGGCCCGGAGAGAGAGAGCGATGGAGAAATAAGGCAAAGCAGTGAACACTGGGCAATTAAGACGGGAAGTGTGCGTGTCTGCTAGTGTGTGTGTGCGTGTTGTGAGCTAAGGAGTGATGAGGAATCCATGACATCATTGTGACAGGGATTTCATGAAAGCCATTTGTCATATCTGTAGTTGCAGCGATCCAGATTCCAGGTCACAATTTATCAAATAATCAACAGTAATTCAATGTGGAAAAGCAGCAATGCATATAAATTGATGACAATAATTTGAAAGACAACAAATTTTCCATTTTAATAACAATGACTTTAATGGACAAATGAAGTTCTACCATATTATTATTATCGCTTATGTGTACAGGACATGCATAAAATCAAATATATGCATAATCTATGTGAACAGGATATGCAATGTTTTCTCATTGCATGTGTATTCGTTTTATTTGTTGCTCATATATTTTGTCAGATAATGACCCACCCCAGCAAACCACATCAAGCAAACAGGGAAACATTTGTCACGGCCAATGCACAGATTATTCTCACAGCAAAGGTAGCGGCCAAAACAGTGACTAAAACAAGCTGCTACTCCTGCAAACAAAAACCAAAGCGTCATTCCAGAGAAACTAAAGTGAGCCATGTCCCACGGCCTGTCTATAAGTGTTCAATTATCCTCATATGGAGGGACAGAAGGAAAACAATTGTAAAGCTTTCGGTTAAGAGGCTGTTGTGAGCGGAGACGTCGAGGCTTTGGGGAAGTAGTTTAAAGGGCGAGTCCAAAAAGTCATCACAAGAGTTTTTTCGCGAGGGGTGAAACAAAGAGTAGAAAGGTTCGGGTGTAGTTACATGAACGCAACTTGGCCTCGTCGGATGACAAATTGTCCAGCGGCGGGACAGGACGGTTCAGCCAGCTGGTTGGCCCCATCGGCGGGTTGATTGATGGTGTTGATGTTCTAAATCGGCCGCCAACACACTGAGTACAGGACTCGTAATAGTGCAGCTTTAGATTGGCCCTGGAGATAGCAGGAAGTGGATGGGAGGGGGCTGAGAGGAGGGGGTGGGGGGCACTGCAGGGGGAAAAAAGGACACGTTCCCATGCATGTACGCGGGATGTGAGGTTCTGAAAGCGCAGCTGCAGACTCAAAGAGTCCTGCAAGTCTGCCGAAGTAAAGTTTAGACAGGAGAGTGCGTGTGATTAACTCGGGTTACAGTCGGTGAAACACGTGTGAAAGCTACGGCGGAGTTTCGTGTGGTCACCGTATCACCGAGGCATCTGTACCTCGAAGCGTGCTCGGTCAGGTCTCAACAAAATGCACGCAGGGGTCGTCAAGGCATAGACGAAAAACGCCTCGGGGTCAAGGCGCGACCGTTACTGTCAGACAGAGGTCAGCGACGGTGCTCTCGTGTCCACAATCTGCAGACCAACCCATCTACAAGACGAGGGGGCAGCGGTGCAACTTCATGTAACAGGAGCCCCTTTATCATAGATTCAAGCTCACTGAATAACACACAGTACTTTTGATTTAGGGCTAAGCAGTCTGGGATTGTGCGGGAGGTTCTCAGATCTTGACACGTGCAAAGGGGAAACAAAGGGCAGCACGTGGTTGTACTGGACCATTTCCAACATGATTGCAAAAAAATTTGATATTTTCTAAATGTTCAAATTATACTTATTAAATAGTAAGATTTTAGTAAGTAATAAGTCAAATTTGCTGGATCCAGCCTAAAAAGAGGATCCGAAATGAGTCACTGAATCAACATGCTTGTCTGGAGCTGTCGACAACAGTGTACAACAGTATTTGTAGCCACTAATTTGAGAGAGAGAATGTTGGTATTACTACAATTTTTTAATTCTGCTGCTTTTTATTGTAGAATCAATTTTCCCTTGTGCACGCAGATGTTTTATAGTAGTTTGCCAAAAATCCTCTCTTGTAGTTAAAGTGGACACTGTTTAAACGCTTTCAACTCTGTGAAGAGACGATAAATAGTTTAGAATGATGTAACTTTGAGTTGACCCGTCGAGTGAAACACCTCTTCTCCTCCATTATGTGAACCTCCACGGCTCGGAATAATTAAAAAAACATAACCCAGTAATGTCACCAGTAAAACTGCACACTGTACACAGCAGCGGTGTGAAGGGGTTAGCCCTCAGCTCTAATGAAATAAAATCCAGTTGGGTCCGGGCTGTGATAAAATCCATTTTCAGATTGTCATTAACGAGGATAGAGGCTTGTTCGACTGTCAAATATCGATCATCCGTCAGAAGCGTGAGTTGCATCACAATGTAAAAGGGACATCGTCTGCAAAGAAATGTTTAACACCTCTGCAAGCAAATGATGCAAGTGTTTTTGGCTTGATTGGTATTAGAGTGTGAGCATGATGATATCGTTGTGGTTCTAATATTACAACGTCCAAACGGTGTGAGAACATTTCTAGTTCTTGATCTTTTCAGACTTGTGCTAGTCTCTGAGTGTATTCGTGTAAAAGGCCAGAGAACACAGAGTAGTTCAGGCGGACTGGTTGGAGGAGGATAATGGGCGTGGGGCCAGGGAGTCGTCTGTATGAGCTGTTGTTGGGCCGACGTCTTTTTGGCCTTGGGCCGCTTGGAGTGGTTTCTATGAACCAGTCCTATTGTTCCCACACTCACATGCGCAGACGTAGGCCTACACACACACACACACACACACACACACACACACACACACACACACACACTGAAACTTAACGGCCTGTCACGTGTGCCTGCACATACAGCAAATGTATGCCATGGAACCAAGTCCACACACCAATTCAATGAACTACAACTCTTAAACGCATGTGAATACTGTTAGCCCTGAAAATGACGTCACTTATTTATCACTTATTTTGCCATTAAAATGTGACTGCATTATTACCCACCAGCAAAAGTAATGACTTACTTACGACGTAATAATTACTTGTGACGTTACCTGTGATGACTCTGTCCACCAGCGGTGCTGTTAAATAACTCCAAAGCCTCCACACGCACACATCATACTTTCTGTCGTTAACACATGTAGAAATGTATTTACTATGAGCCGAGCCCATTTTATTGTGGGGTCATACTAGAGAATGGGTACGCAACCCGAGCCTGACGGGTCCAGCTGGGTTCAAAGGTTTCGAATTGATATTCTGGTTCGGGTCTGATCAGGTTGTCTGCGCTACAGGGTTCAGACACAAAAAACAGAATAACTGTTGGATTCAGGTCGGGTTGGGATAGTTTTCTCTGTGGCTCGGAGGGTGGCTCCTGACTTTTGTTGTAGCAGTGGCTAACTAGCTGGTCAACAGGACATCACACATAAATAAGACATTTTTAAATAACTGCAAGACATTTCTCCTAATGTGGTGGAGGCTAACCTCCTCCATACACCTCCAGCTCCTCTACCAAGAGAACTTGTACCCGACCACATTCTCCACTGAATACACAGAGATGAAATACACAGCAGTCTCATCTAGGCCTTGATGATGCAGCAAATAAACCCACCTCCATTAATATTGAATACTGAATAGTAACAATTCATTTTATCCTTGAGTTTCAAATCAATTTCAATCTTCCGTGGCAGATAGACTAGTACACATGGCATTTTAAGAATCAGTAAAATGAATACCTTGACACTGTCCAATCCATCGCACAGACATACACACACACACACATACATACACACACACACATGCACGCACACATACAGTTTTGCAACCACCCAGTGTTTGATCCACTCTCCTCTCTGGACTTGTGTGCAGAGGTGTAATTTTCACCCTTACCCCCTGAATTTAAGGCACCCCTCAATACACACACACACACACACACACACACACACACACACACACACACACACACACACAGCATTCACCCTGGATTCTTGGATAATTTTGGTCACTTTTCACCCTTGGCAGACTAGTGGTGTACAAATGATAGAGGCAGGGCAGGCCTTGCAGCTGTGTTTCTGAGACCTCACCCACCCCCTAACAGGTACACACACACACACACACACACACACACACACACACACACACACACACACACACACACACACAGACACCCACACACAGTAGTCACAGAACATAATAGTGAGGTCTTTCTTTTTCCACTGCTAAGCCAGTAGGTGGTACGTACGAAGTGTGTGTGTGTGTGTGTGTGTGTGTGTGTGTGTGTGTGTGTGTGTGTGTGTGTGTGTGTGTGTGTGTGTGTGTGGACACATGCGAGCATGTATGTGTGTGTTTGATTGTCTTGTTCTCCTTTATCTCATTCTCCCCATGTCACTCGCTCTCTCTGCATCCTCCCTCTCCCTTTCTTGTCCTCCTCCTCTCAGATCCTTCTTCCTCGCAACGATTTCACAGACCTCCACTTACTCCATTGTGCTGAGAAACAAAAAAAATAGAAGAAACACAATCGCCTTGTCCTCTTTCTCATCTTAATAAGCAGCTCCAACTTTGATAATTACACGTTCAGTCTGCCGCATGAGTTTCTATGCAGTGTTCACATCAGGGAGAAAGCCATTGACTCCGCTGTTGAGGGGAGCAACTATTGGGAATGACTGACAACTGTCCTCCTCCCCCTTTGGTGAGGGGAGGCTGCAAAAGTGAGAACAGCTCCGATCAATTCTGCCTCCCCGTGAGGGAGTGTGTCCCCGAACGCCATCATGTAACCATCGGAGCAGCCGGCGGACCACATACGTTGCGAGGCCCATAATCCAGTCCATAGCCTATCACCATGTGCTGCCGATTAATGGGGGTTTCTGCGGAGCAAGCGCCGAGGAGACGGCCAGACTGAGGGTTTTCTTCTGTGGCGGAAGCCAATCTGTTTAGGATTAAGGGAATAACTGGTGAGGCTGACACCGAGGCATCCAACATGCAGGGCTAAGGAGAAGAGGAGGGAGGAGGAGAGACAAAGACAGAGAGAGAAAGAGAGCGAGAGAGGAGGAAGGAGTGTCGTGAATGTGTTGACAGGGAGTTGATTGTGTTTTGGCCCGAGCCTGGTTATTGGCGATGGTTTGAGTCCGTAACTGTGGATTGTCTTGGGAGTCCAAAACTCTGAGAGCCATCTGTGGTTGTTTAGTCCATTGCACCATATTTAGAACAGGTCTTCGTTCTCATATGAAATTCTGCTGCGGTACGATTTCCATTTTTGTTAATTATTGCAACTGTCAGATATTTATGAATTAAACAGCACCATGTTATCCAAGATCATCAAAATAAAGAGAACACTGTTCTCCTGTCGTCTGTTTGCAGACTGTTTGAAGTGCAGACATACCTTATCTGACTCCTCCACACACACAGAGGCCTTCTTTTGTGAACCAGTGGCCCACTCAGCCATTATGATGGCAATCTTGATGATTAAAGAGCCGTGGAACAAACTGGGCTACCTGCTGCCATGATGTCACGTCTAGTCCTGAACTGCAATGATTAAGATTTAGGGCCATTAAGCAAACTTTACTGGATGCTGTTTGTGGAAAAAAATCAATTAGCTCTTGGCGGCGGAGAAGCGGTTTATGTTTTGGATCTTAGGTTTTGGCTCGTAGTCAGCACTAAGCAGCACATATACAGTAGGTGCAAATGCCTTTTTTTTTGTGGGAAATGTATAAGAAACAGCTGTTTCTTGAAACCACACTTTTGTATTGAGGCTTGAACCAACCAATTATCACTCTTGGATTAAAAGCATCAGCTCCTCGGCTCTTGGGTTCAAGGGTTTGGATTAGTATTGTTAATGCAACAGAGCTACAAGGAGTGTTGGGCATCGGGTAAACTTGAATTTATGTAGTCTATATTTGAACCATTTTCTAATAGTTGTGTAAATGTCGTTACATAAAAGCCAAATAGAAACAGCTAGCAGGAGCAGGGCTAACAAAGATACTGTTAAGTAGCACTATTCAATATTATAGTTTTTTGGCTTAGTGCCCTGTGACTTTTCTGTTTTTCTTCGGTCCTTTTCAGTGAAAATGCTCTGAGGAAACTAACAACAGGCCAAATAAATGGGCTCGACATATCAAAGGAACCAGCTGGTGAACATAACGGCACATTTAGCCACTAAAGAGCCTGACGTTTCTTTTAGATGGAGGCTGAAAACAGAACTGAGAGGAGAATAAATATTAGAAATAAATCTGTCCTGTCCAGAAACTCCACAAATAAATGGTAAGATTGCTTCCTGTGTAAACAGGTAAATAGGTGTAAATAGGTAAGTGCTTGGCAACACATTTGCCACATAAATTTTACTAAATGTAGTACGTCAGTGTTGTATTTACAGCTTGTTACCCACAAAACTCACAAATCATTTCATGCAGTTTTAGCGTCAAATTATTTTATTAATGGACTATTTAGTAACAAGAGCTTTTAAATGAAATCTAAAAGTGTCATTGATATAATATTAATTCCACTTGACATTTTCTTGAAAATGATATTTCGTAAACTTGTACATATCCAGTGAGGTGGAGCTGGCCCAGAAATAGTCGACCTGCATCATATGAAAATCTATTTTGAACAGGACACTTAAAACATCACAAAGGCAATTTTTTTTTTTGTGTATATAATTACTTTTAACCACAAAGGTTTACTATTGTAATTCTCGGGCACAGAAATGCTATTTTCATATGCGCTGTTGATTCGGTTTACAGTACGTTCACTTATCCTTCTTTCACTGAAGTACATGTACCTATTACATTTGCCTTGTTGCAGATTTTGGCCACAGAGTACATCGTTAACGTTCACAACACATCTGTGTTTTACTGTTTTTTGGGGGTAACATACATAAATGGAAAACTAAGGTAACAGATGGCTGAAGCCTGAAAGTAGAAAATGTTTGTAGAGAAGACACAGAGCACACAACCTTTCAGCAGAAATGTGTGTAACAGGTGTGTAGAGAAACACATGCTGATGTTTGTGTGCACAGCAGAAGCTCCTGTGAGATCTCATTGCCGGTTCCTCACCTTTCTGCGCCATCATTTGAGTTCACAGGACCTGCCCAGCCCTCCTCTGCCCTCGATGACCAGGTCTCTGTGTGTGTGATTGATGGATATGAATGGAAAGATAATGCGTATACTCAGTTATTTTTATTTTTATTTATTTATCACCTTTTACTGTCTCTCTTTACCCTTCTTCATTCTTCAGACAACTCAAAGGTAGCCGTGCACCACCCCCACATGGAAGTAGGCTCTTCTCATTGCCTGGGGGCCTCGGCCTCTGAAGCGCTCCTCTGGGAGCTCCCACTGGAGACCCAAGGCCTGCACTCTTAATGCAAATGTGCAGCCACACTTGAATTGAAAATTGGACCCTTGGAACACTTTTTTCCCCACAGACACAGGCAGCGTGTAACACAGATACCCACACATGCAACTTAGACACACAACAAAGAAGTCACCTTCTCCTCCTGCGTACTGCGTCCTCCCTCGGGGCGGTGTTATTTTTGGCTTGGCCTAGGACATATGTCACTGGGGAGTGCGTGTAGCGCCTGGTTAATTAGCACTACCTCAAAGCAGGCATAAAAACGAAGGCGATATTTATTAGGCAGCAGTTTAGCTGCTTGTCATGAGAGCGTGTCAGCGCTGTAAAACAAAATTTGAATGAGTGAGTCAGAAAGTGTTTTGTAACTAACCATAGCAGCCCAGCTGCTCATGGAGAGATTGACATTTCAAGTTTCTTTGCACCAATTAAAAAAAATACATCCTGCCCCGTGTACACTCTCATGAAAGATGTATCCCTCTCCCTGTCATATTTATTTGTTGTAATCAAGCGAACAGAGCGATGTTTGTCCTCCGGTGCTTGCTGTTCATGATTCCTCTTACTCCAGCAGAGGTACAACACTGTTACACACCAGAAGTGTCTGCTAATGTGTGATCATTTACGATGGCCAATTTGAGGTGGTGTATGTAAAAGCAGACTTGTCTAATTTTGCAGTGAAAGCTAATAAATCCCTGAGGTGGCATGAGTATGTGTAACGGTTGGCAGCTGTGGTTGTGATCAAAATTAGTTACGCCCAGTGGTGATGCACTTTACAAGTGAAAAGAACTTTGGTATCGGTGTTCACTGAAATTACATTCTCATATGTGTGTTTATTTCTTCATAGGGGTTTGAGCATGTGCTAGTTTGGCCACAGTTTTCTTGTTTTCAGTCTAGGGCCTTACAATCTGTTACTTGTCGATAGATATCTGCATTTCAACTGTGTCTTAAATCCCTCCCAATTTACTATATAATCCAATTTACTGGCAGAGTGTCCAAATTCTGAGATTGTACATCAGAAGGAAAAAGTAGTGACTGTGGAATTTACACTAACACTGAACACCTATATAGTGGTTGATTCTGGTTTGTCAACACATCACGTTGATGCTCATAATTAAAATTTGGGTTTTTACATGCTTACATATTCAGAAAACACATCCCTTTCCTCACTGTCCATTGCTGCAGCTCCTCTTTTCAGCCTCTGTCTCAAAGACTTAATTCAGCTCCTGTCTCTTTAAGACACTCCCCTTCTGATAAAGCCCACTGCTTACCAGGCTTCATGTGGGGCGTGCCACACTATTTGCTAGGCATGCATTATGCACATGTTATGCATAGTGATATTGTTATATGTTATGTTATATGTTACGTGACATCTCGATGCCTCGGAAGTATCAGCCGGACTACTGACGAGGTGTTTCAGTGTCTCTGTGGATAACTTTCACAATCGAACACACTAGAGGAACATCTCCTCATTTAGATTTTCCATAGACACTTCATTGACACTGGAAGTCATTCCAGTTTATTTTCTGCCCGACCCAAGCACGTTCAGAGTATTTCGGAATAACCACTAATCTATAGAGTAATAATCTATAGAGGATTAAATGAGTAATTCCTCATTTCATCTATTGACTAACTCTTCTTTCACACAGATGAGTGGAAAAAGCTTGGTGCCTCTGCCACATATGAAACTGTTGAACAGGACACTTAAAAAACAGAACCTCATCTGTTTTGATGGAAGTTCAACTCTCTTCAGATGGCTGTTAGGGCTGATGTAAAACACAAGAGTATCCACTTTTCACTTTGTCTCCGTCTAAATCAGAGAAAGAAGTCGTCCAGACGAGGAAAAACAAACGCCTCTTTATTTCAGATCCTTCAATGTGACATTGATGTAGCACGTCACGCACACAAGATCCTTTCACACCTGTTTATCTTCCTCTAGCAAACACAAAGACTGTTGTTTTTGGTTGTGTGTGGAGTATTTTGGCCACTTCACACCTGTCGTTCACATCCCCCCCAGCCTGTTCTTTTCTGTGAACTCAACTAAGTTTCCCAGTGAAGGGGACAAACACATCCAATTTACACAAAAGACAGACAACCGAGTTGTTGTTCCCACTAATATGAAGATTCATGAACAGCCACTTGTTCTGCCAATGAATGACTTGGATGATAAACTGGATTCTCACAACTTGAGTTTCTCCTACAATTAAGTACTCTACTAAATACAATCAGTGGACACGTCTACAGCCCCTGTTCCTCTGGTCAAAACATGGTTAACTGGTCAACATCTGGCTTCTGTCAATGGGAATGGATACAATTAACATTCACACCCGTGTCAAATTACTCTGCAGCAGACACAGGTTTTTATCGGCAGTGATGGCAACATAACACCGCGGTGAACACTGGTAATTTCTTCTTCTTTATTATATCTAGATGCGATTATCTATGACGAGCATTGCACTTCCAAGCGAAAAGATTTTACATCTTGAGAACAATGTGCAACTGCGATTGTTTCCTTCGTATTGTGCAACATGCAACACTAGCAAGACAGCGAGGTTAAGGAGAGCTTCAATAATATTTTCAACGCATTCATGACGTCAAACATAATGAAACAGTGTAAACAAGGTGTATGAGAGGTATTACAACATTATACTGTGACCTGGACGATTAAAGGATTTAGAGTTTGTGATTTCAGGCCTGGTGAAGAGTTTATAGGTTGTGGACGCCAACAGAGACAATGTGAATGGACATTACCTCAGAGTGAGGGTCCATGGAGAGCTGTGTAATGCTTGTAACAGTTATGACTCCTCTCAGGCCTGAGTTTAAATCCTGATTATTTCTCCCTCTAGTTGATATGAAGGTGTGTAAAAGACATATTCCACATTTTCTTTGCGCCACAATATTGAGAAATTATCCAGACTCTCTTAAATCTCTACAAAACATGGAATTAGTATGTCGCTGCTTGTATTTATACAAAACCACTTAAGTTATCAGCACACATCACTCGCACATGAAGCTCAATTTGTCACAGACAGATACAAAGCAGAGCACACTTCACTATAGTGCTGCAAACGTGTTTTTGATTTTACATTACATTAAAGTTTATCATAGCTTTAGCAAATGCACCTTCCTACAAATTATAAAAGTGTGCAGCTGTTGGGATTTCTTGCTGAGTGTTGTTGCGCTCAAGCAGTGATTGTTAGTACAGTAGTGTTATAATAGACAAATTGGTATTTTCCACCTTGTGTGCATGCATAAATGTGATTGCGGCGAGAGCAGCGTGATCACCTATTAGAATAAAACTAGCTCCATTACACTATTTAAAATTATTACTCTGTCTCACCGTTTTATGAGCAGCCATTCAATGGTTCTTACAGTTTTCTCTGTTCCACTTTAACTTCTTACCTCCTATAGCTCTGGCAATTTAGAATAAATAAATTGGTGGCCACATGCTTCACTGCAGAAACATTAGGAAGATGAAAAGAAAGCTCTGTATTCCGGTTCTCTTGCTCTGAGAGGGAGCTGTTGATATTGAAGACATCATTTCTGCTAGACGTGTTACATTTTAAAAATATGATCCATCTTGCCAAGTCTCCTTTGCGAAAAACCGCAAAGCTTTTTCCGAGATCTTTTACTGCGGCCGCCATCTTGATTTCCCTCCTGCGCGGATTGGTTTCAGGGGGACAAAATGAGGCATGTAAATGCTGCCAGACCCGAAGAAACTGAGACTAAGGGTTTCACCAAACTATTGCACTGACCCAGCCACTAATCACAGGTTGCCAAACCAAGTCTTGATAGCTAGTGTATTGACGAACGCAAAATCACCGGGGAAATAGTCATTTACTATCTACTTCCTCTGCGTCTCTTTTTGTCATATCTGACACAGGAAGTCATCTCGTCAGCTGTCAGTGAAGCCCTATATGATGGTGAATCTTATATGGCAACACCCGTGTCACTCACTGAAACAGAGGTTAAGTATTCCTAGTGAATGTTAGCACAGCATTCTTCTAAACCATTTCCATCTTAAAGGGATGGTTCAACGTTTGGAAAAATACATATACACTTAATTTCTTTCTTTCTGAGAGTGAGCCGACATCCGTCTAGACTGGAAGCCGGGGAAACAGTTAGCCTGGCTCAGTTTAAACTGGGGAAATGAGCCTATTGAGAACGCTAGTGTCATATTTACACAATGTTGGCCTACTAGATCTTTATTTTTTTAACCCAGGCATTAATTTGAACCATGTTAGAACTAATTCTCGACCAAATTTATTTATCTGCCTGCTTGCATTTCGGGCTGTAGTGCACGGAGGCAGATTCTCTCGGTGAGCACAGGTCTGGCTGATGTGGTTTTCTATTAAGGACTGATTGCTTGTTCTTCCTCCATTTTTATTGTTCGCAATACTCAAGTGCACAACCACAAATGGTCAATTTGAAATCATTTATTTAAAAGGTTGAATGTACAAAGATAGAATATATTCATAAGTCAGCTTTTAAATTCTAGGTAAGCTTATTTTCTCTCTTTGGACAGCGATGCGCCGTAGCTGTCTCACTTGGCTTGGATTTTTCTAAAGATATTTTTATTGATTGGATAGTAAGACACAAAGCAATGGGCTGGGTCGGAACCGCAGAACCCACGCTAGGCTAGGCTGAACAGGTTTAAACCGTCTTCTAAAGGTCACTCTTGGAAAGAGGATTCCTGAAATGTTGAACTACCCATTTGATAGGCCTCCTTTAAGTAACTACAAAGACTTAGTGACTAGGTCTTTGTGATTAATACTTAAGGGGTTTCTATCAAACAATGTTATAGTCCAGCATTTATTCAACCTCTCCATCAGTGGCTAGGATTTTTGCAAAACTCCCTCCAGTCTTGTATAATTTGATTAATTGATAACACAGCCGACCTGAGGCTTGCTGCGTTACATTTATTCAACACCGAGGTTTTACATATTATTGAAAAGTTGACGCTGAAAATGGCAAAGGGACACGTTGGTTAGTTTTGGCTCGGGAGCCTCGTTCCATTCTAAGAAATGGGTTTGCAGACTACTGGTGCGTAGCCGTTCTCCTTTATTTGACTGTGTGCCTCACTGCGAGAGAGGAAAAAATGGCTTTGTGTAATCACCAACCAGCCATATGGCCTAAAAAAATGTTGGCAACTGTTTTTCTGTGCAGAACATTAAAGAGAGCAAGTGAGAGAGCGAGAGAGAGAGAAAGTGAGAGAGAGAGAATGGGGTGGGGGAGCAGGGAGACATTTCTGACCGCAACTCATAAACCGCACTTTATTTAGACTGGCGTGCACCCATTATTTGTTCACAGGGGCTTTCAGTCAGTCTGAGGGAAATATGTTCCAGCGTGCAGGGGGAGGAGAGGAAAAGGGGGGATGATGGAGGAGAGAGAGAGAGAGCGAGAGAGGAGGTGGGATGAACTCTTGCCAGGTGTCGGCCGTTGCCATGGCGTTCCATCAGGCGACTCCATTGCGGCTCGGCGGGCTCATCAGTGACTGAATGCCAATGGGAGGGTGTTCATGCCGTGGAGAAACCGAAAGTGGCTCTAAAGCACTGGGCTCAAACCTGCCCTCCCCCCCTCCCCCTTCTTTCTCCTCGCTGCCACCCACCCCACGTACGAGAATGTACAGAATATGACCTGTTAGTGTGATGCGTGATTGACAGGGAGAGTCTATATAATGCACTCAAGGCGGACGTTCTCGGTTAAGTGCGTTACCGCGAATTCGTTTTCTGTGACACATGGAAGAGAATTTAAAGTAGGGCCGTATAATTCCCGTTCGGTGGATTGTTTGCTGGTGAGCAGAGTGATGTGCAGGATTTTTTTTGTCGGCTGTACAACCCCAGGCCTTCCACGCACACCCGCCTGTATGGGTTGGGTTTTTTGGGGGATTCGTCACAACGATGTGCTCCAGCTGCAGCCGAAGCAGGAAGAGGGATGTCATTTTTGACATCGCCAATTTGCTTCCAATTCCGAATATCAGTGACATTTTGTCTTAACCCACTCTCAAGCTGCTATGGTATGAATGGTTTATATTATTATCCTCTCCACTACCCATGGTTCCGAGCAGTGTTTTCCATGTTCATGAATATTTTGTGGCATTGTTAGAAACGTCTCCATCATCATCGCTAATACACAAAACAGCTCCATCTCTATTCACCTATATTCCTGCTCGGCGGCAACTGTACACATTCACAAACTGAATAAGCCTCACCCGCTGCAACTCTTAGCAACTGTTGCTATGTGTAACATTGTTGAACTCCACCTCTCGCTCGCTCTTCAAACGCGAATGACTAATCCATCACGGAGCACACTGAAAGCTCTTGGTGAGGCCTCTGGAGCCGCTTGACGCCCCCCGTGACCCTCTCCTGGATGTTTCCTCATTACTTTATAATGTATTCACGCTTATGCTTCCATGGCGCTCGCCCTGGCCTCGTAATGGGAGGAAGCACTGAGCTGTTCCAATGCTTACGAGCCCGGCACAATTTGCACTTCATTTTATTAACAAAAAACAGCCAGCCCAGCTTCTGGCTGTGCCTTGCCAAAGCTCACCAGGCGCCAATGTGCACCGCTGACAAATTTCCTGCAATGTGACGACAGGATAGAGTCTCTCAGCATCAGTGGGGTACCTCCGCTGGCCCCCGGGAGATGCTGTCATTATGCGTGTTTGCAATCATGGGAGCTGAATACCTTGGCTGGAAGTTGGGGGGACTGACAGAGGCAGAGGGGGAAGAAATTGAGAGAGAGGGACAGAGCGAGAGAGCGAGAAAATGAATGTTTCGACTTGGCGGTGTTTTGAGCTTTCTGAAATGCATGTGCTATCATAGCAGTGTTGTGTTTACCACAGCGGGAGGCAAACAGAGTCACAGAGAAGAGGCGCGGAAACGCCAGACACAGTAAAATGAGCAAAATACATACATTAGGACTCTCTGTATTCACTACACACGAGCCGAGCCGAGGTGGAAAAAAACTCATTTCAATATAAATGGAAGACAAGCAGGGAGTGTGTGTCTTTATATCAGCTTTTGAACATCTTTTTTTTTGCTCACCCCTGGAAACATCCAGCAGAAGCCCCGAGACGAGTTTTGCCGGGAAGTCAGGATGTCAATGTTAATTTTCTTCCCGTTGCTAAGGAGACTCTCTCTCACAGAGGCCCTGGTTCCCTCCCCCATGGTCACTGCGCTTTTCAGTCAAAGGAGCCTTTCTGTTTCCAGTCTTCTTCGCTGCGCAATCAGACACCGAGGAACATCTCCACATCAGGCTGCTCCATGGACCGGGAGAGCCCAGCATCTGGGGGCTTTATTGATTTCCAGTGGAGGGAAATGTCTCCCTAGTGAGCCATTCAGAGCAGCTACTTTAGCACACAGCCAATCTTCTGCTGTGATTGTCATGCCAGTGTTTTGATGGCAGGGTGTAGTAACCGCTTGTCTTACACGGGAGTAACACAACCAAGCACTTTAATATATCAATACCATACCCCCCTTTGGGCCGGGGACTTAGCTGGTAGCCATATCAAAGGGAAATTGCTAATGCGAGGACAAGGCACAAGGAAAGCATTGTAAACACGAAACATTTTAGTCTGTCAACGCCTAGTCAGGAGTGGAAATCACTGACACAAATAGCTGTTGTGTGGCTGCCTCAAAACGATCCCTCTCAGCCTCCATAGTCACCTTTCTGACTGACACGCTGCACTAGTTATCATGTAACACATCAGGAGCTTAAGGGGGTTTAGATGATATGCTGCATGGCTTGCATGCACTGCCAGGCATAAACCCTCGTTCACTTAACCGAGCTCGCTGCCTCCCTGCAATTGGACGGAAACGCCACGGCTCAGGTCATTCAATTACCATATCCCCGGCTCCGCAATCATATTCTCACTTGTCTTGTTGGTAAAACTCACTTTTTGGAGTCAAAATCAATCAGTCAGAAGCGGGGGTTTATAGTATGAAGAAGTAAAAAGCATTGTACTGCTGCTCACAGCCTTGTTTTATATCTGATGTAAACCTCTGACGGCATCGTTTCATTGTTACTTGTCCTCTTAAAAAAACATATTCCTTAAAAGAAATGTGCACCAAGTTCAAATACAAACTTTCATAAAAAATAAAAAAAGAAGGTATGTTTAAAATAAGAAGATAGGACACAGTGTTTTGTGGTGGTGTGGTTTTTATTCACCTTTGAAACAGCAAGATACAACCTGAAGGTTTCATTTCCACCTGACAGATTTAATTACATTACAATTAGACAAGAGCTCCCTGCACTTACAACATAATTATTGCACTTTTCTCATTTATAAGTTTGGTTACAGTACAGAATTATGTTAATAAGCTTAGCCCTAGCAAAAACATTATAATTCTGAGCCTTTATTTCACACATGGTTTTCTCCATCAAACATTTAGTCCATGAAAAGTGAAATGATCTCGATCACAGTCTCTTACAATCCAAGGTGACATATGTTGTTCTGTTTGACAAACATTTCACAATCTCAAAGATTTTCAATTTACAATGATATAAAAAGAAAATCTTCACACCAGCTAATCAACAAAAATCTGGAATTCAGGCTTGGAAAAAAAATTGAAATAAAAAACGAATTTTCTTTCGATCAGCTAATTGTTTCGACTCTATTCTGAATGGTTTTTCACATAGTTTTGTTGTGCACGCAGACCACAGACAAAATGTCAGTTACAGTTACCCATAACATGGAAATTGCCTGAGGCGTATAAGACAAGATCCTCCGCTGATTTCCTCTAAGTGCATATATGCAGGCAGCAGAGTTGCTGGGCTGTGGGCTAAACAAGGAAAAAAGACAAAAATGACAGGGATTTCACCAACGAATCCTTTTAGCAGGCCATTGACACATGAATGAGGGGAAAGAGAGAGAAAGGGGAGAAGAGAGGGAGAGAGAGAGGAAGGGAGGGAGAGAAAAAAAAAAAGAGTAGACAACCAATTTGGGAGTAATGCAACTAAAAACTGACAAGTGTAATTTCATCCATCTGGGCCGATGTGTAAAAAGCGCTGCTCCGAACATTCCCCATGATTCCCCCTGATTGATCTTCCCCCGGTCTGAAACACCTATTATTAGCCACGAGCCTAATAGCACCAGGATGGCTCAGCGCTCTCCCAGGGGCCAATTCTCCGGTCATCTGCCCCTCACTCACCACAGCTGTGGAAACCAACCCAGGAGAGGGAGGAGAGACGAGGGGGCGAGGAGGAGATGGAGCTGCCAAGAGTGGGTGGAGGAGTGTACCTATTTTGGGGGGGGGGGGTGAAGGAAAAACAGGGGAGGGAGTAGGTATGGGGTTATAGGGAGAGGGGAGCCGGGATGAGGGGAATGGGAGAGAAGGAGTAGAGTGGAGATGGAGATGGAGAGAAGGGGGACGGGATGGAGGAGAGCTGGAGACCATGCAGCGGCTGGACATGATGCACAGTGGGGGGAAGAACATGAGAGGAAGGTGGGCGTGATGGAAAAGCCAGAGGGGGAGAAAGAGGAGAGAGGGGGAGAAACAGAGAGACAAAGGGAGCAGAAGTTAGTCCGAGGCATTTATATTCTCAGAATAGATAGAAGTAATTAAAATAAAAATGTCCCCTTTTGCTGGATGTGATCATTAAAAAGCATGTATACTCTTAGTGGTGATTCTAATAAAAAAACAAATCAATAAAAGGCTATCACCGGGACATTTATCACCCAGGTGAGGAAGCTGCACTCACATGCTAATGCTCGCCGTGAAGCAGCTCGTCAAAAGACACAATGGCTGCGTCTGCATTAAAACTGCTACTCTGGGTTAACGCACTTTTAATGGAAACATTGCAATGGTCATTTTAAAACCATCTGAAATCTCCCAAAACAGCAATAATTTACTTCAGCATATTTAATAAGCAACAACAGTCAGTATTACATTACACATTATAATGTAGTTCTTAGCAGATATGAGCGTTTGTCAATAAACAACTAGCTCCTCCTGTGGATGTTGCAGTAAAGCCACATAATAAAGGGCAATATAAGGAAATACAGTTGTTATAACATAAAATATGCTTTCATGGGAGGAGAATTTCTGGGTAATAGTGCACGTAAATGTCCTATTATCTGCTTATAGCTACATTGTTTTTATAAATGCGTTAAATGTTAATATTCTGCTGGCAAATGCTAAACAGTGGTATTTTAAGTAAAGTGTCACCAATTAAATCATGAAATTTGCACATTTTGTAGTGTAGTGAAATCGCTCAGTTTGATTCACAGTGAAAAAAATTCAAATTTAAAAAAAAACTCTGAATGAATGACAAAAAAAAAAAATCAATTTGGAAAGGCTGGTGATGGAAGACAAAGCTCTAGGTCCCACACCTATGAATCGCCATTCTGAGTATTGGCAAGGTCAGATGTCAGCAATATGAAAGTTTGCAACATGAGGCTGGGATGTTGATTGCTGTCTGGCCCCTCTTTTGGGTGACTTTGTGCTGGATTAAGGTCAGAAGTCGTCTGTTAATCGGCCCTTCAGCCTCTTTGATTGAGTGAGCCCTCAGGTGAGGCGTAATGCATTTTCAAGGGCAATGATGGCAATAATTGGCTTCCTTCACTTCACCAAAATGGACAAAGTCCTAAAAAGATCTCTCCACTTGAATCTGACAGTTCAGATGAAAATGAAATTAAAGCGTCTGAGGGCTTTTCCATCCAACAAATTAATAGCTAGGATATTACCAGGTCCAGCTTCATTCATGATCTCCTTTGTCAAATCACTAAGCTGATCTGTGGGTTTTTAAAAAGTCAGAGCACCTTGGTCTGTTTCACAGCAGCTGATTCGCTCACTGCTGAGGCCCAAGCAGTGATGTTGAGTGTTAATGCAGCAGTTTTAATTTGATTTATAAAACACTTGTCACAAAATCTAAAAGTTAATTGATTTGATTAGATTTTTTACCCTTGTTCTCTTCAGGTGCTTTTCATTTTCTCCAAAAAAAAACTCAAAAGACATTTGAAAGCTAATTTTATCCTCAGGTAGTAGTGACACTACAGAACAGACATTGCTTTCTATACATACATCACCTACACAGTATTTCTACAGGGACTTTTAATGCATCTTGCAATACAGTATGTACATTATATTCCTGTGGTTTTATTTAATGCGTCTGTTGTGCTCAGCAATAAGTGAATTCTGACTTTAAGCTTGTTTTTTTACATTCTTCAATGACATTTCTGTAATATTTAGGTTTTTTTAATTGTTCATATAGTTTAATTAGCTGTTTTTACCAGATTATTTCATTATAATAAGCTCCAGTAGATGACAGAATATCAAATACAGGATTTAAATTATAAATGACTGAATTGTGCATAATAATAATAATGAAAATAATTATTGATATTAATATAATCAGTTATTTGAAAATGTGTACTGTGGAACAAAGAAAGCCTTTTAACTATCTGACGTGTCCATTTATTTAAACATTTAAACATTCTGACATTTGTTAGATCTTTACACTAATCAGAGATTCGTCAGAACTGTCTCTTCATTTTCTCATCTTTCACTGCAAAATAAGCAGGAATATGGCAAAATCCTAAATTTGAACATTTGACATCAGTCCAAATGGAAACTTCAGGCCTTCCACATCGTTTACTCACTCTCTCAGACTTTCGGTGAGTAAGAAAACAAGGACTTAACAGCACAAGGACCAGACTAAAACCTTCGCATGCAGCCTGATCTGAAGTTTCAGGTAGGAGTGTCTTAAGGTGCGGCAGACAAAGGTCCACAGCTCTCACCTGACAACCTCCTGCAAACCCACAGCTCATGAGAACCCGAGCTGCGTCTGAGATTAAGACGTGCTCGTCCACCACCTCCCTTTAGCCCATTCCACAGGTGTGACTCTCTCTCTCTCTCTCTCTCTCTCTCTCTCTCTCTCTCTTTTTCTTCACTCTTTCTTTCCACTTCAGCTCACACTGTGCTCTTAAATTTCATGCTCTTTATTTTGCAGTCAGTGTTGGCCATTGTGTGCAGCATTCATTCCTACGTGAGAGCCAGGCCTTTCCTGTTGGAGCACACACCATTTTGTCAATGCTTTTTTTGTGTGTGCTGTTCATGCATTCAAGATTCACGTGTTGATGTTTTCCCCCTGAGAAATGAATCAACAAGAGATTCCCAACCAAATCATTGTTAAAAGTAATTTTTCACAGATTTTCATATGAGCTAGTTTGTCTTTCTCCATTTTGAAGCACTTCCTGAAGACAGCACTCTTTCCTGTGTTTATCTGGTTGTATGAGCGGATGAAACTCAGTCTCAGGCCTAAGAAACATTTCAATGGCTCAGTTGTGTCTTTAATTACTGTGCATATGCTCCCAATTTTATGTGTAATATATAATCTTTACTCTTTTAGGCCTAAGAAAGACTTGTGTGTGTGTGTGTGTCTATCAGGCCTTCTTCTTATGTCTGTGTCCACATCTTTTTATATATCAAAATGACAAGATATTTGTGTTTAACCCATAGAGGTTTAACCCTACAGGATATTTACCAAAAGACAGTATTTCCTTTCTTTTTAAATTATTAAACAAAAAGAGTGTGTATCATCTGAATCTGCAATCCAGAGAAGCCATTTTTAAATACATTTCCAAACCAAAAACGCTAATAAACTCAATCTAACAACCTATTATTATTAGTATTACTATTATGCTCCTACAGGGGACAGACAGTTGTGGTGGCACGTTTAAAATCCCGCCACTATTTATTATATTTTTTTTTGAGTGTTTCGCCATGATCGAGTGTTCCGGGTGTCACTGGCGCGCAGCGGAGGCGCGCTCAGAGCACCTGCCTGCTCGGACACAGACAGTGGACCCCCCCACCCACCAGTACCTCACCACAGGGTCTGTCTGTGTCCCTAAAAATAATCCTTAAATCACATGTTCATCATCGAAAAACCACAAGGGGTGGACCAAAAAGTGTCCTCCATCCTAACATTAGACAGAGTTAAAAAATAATTCTGTTATAACAACAACAACAACAACAACAACCACAATAATAATAGTAATAATTCATATTAATACTATATGGTGTTTTTACATGATTTTTAATATGGTAAGTAGACCTTTGTTTCAATCAGTTTACTGGAGATGCAATTAATATGATTATTGTGATGATGATGATGATGATGATGATGATGAGGATGATGAGGATATTAACAACACAAACACAAACATGAATATTATTATTATTATAATGATTATTATTATTATTTCTAAATTCTAATAAAGGCATGTTTTGGTTAATTCGTGTTCGTCGCTGCGACACGTTACTGTTCCTGTGTACCTGATGCTTTTCAGTGTTTCAGGAGTTAATTCCTCTCTCTGTCTCTTGCTCTGTGTGTATGAGCAGCACAGATGAAAAGGCGCAGTAATTATTCCAGGAGGTTGGGAACTAAATGATTGTCTTTGAAGTAGGCCCGGGCCTTGGACTACATTAGAAGCCAAGCATGTGATTTGCAACTGTTGAAGTAAAAAAAAAAACCTTCACTCTGCTGCTGCAGAAAAAAACATGGAAAAATGAGGAGGGTGGATTCTCGGCAAAAGGAAAATGGTATCTTTGTTTGCTTCCCTTTGTTTACCGGGGGATTCTTTCTCATTTCTCTCCCCCTTTTTTCATTTTTTACTAATTCATTTCAATGGCTTTCAAACTGGAAAATGGAAATGTTGCTCCTGCCCTCTATTTCGGCGGCAGCGTCCTGGCAACAGAGCAATTTTCTATCATCAGGGATAAACGGCATCGAACAGTACATTCTGATAAAAAAAGGGAGCCCATGATTGCTGGCCTTCCTGTCTGTCATCTACCGACCAAATCCTCTCCTTCAAGACAGACCACTGTGCTGTCAGACCTAATAATGTCGCGTATTAAGTCGAGAGAGGGAAGAAGGGGGGACCGATGCGCGCCTCGGGTCTCTTTTCACCCACATAAAATCCAAATCAACTATACGCAGCTCCTTTTGTTACTGATCTCCTGCAGGATCATAAAAGAGACATTTGTCCTGATCATAACCAATTGAAAAAAAAAACAAATAATGTGGCAAAAATAAAGGATAGATGACGTTTTCTCATGCATATTCTCATACCAAATTTCAGAATTTTACGTTTCTCAGCCGTCCCCTCGAAGACAAATGACAGCATGTAAAATAGCCACATGGCTCGGTGCAGGAAACGGAGCCATGCAATCACTCAGGTGGGCCTAAACATGCAGAGAGAGAGGGCGACAAGAGAAACAAGCAGTCTTAATTAGGACACAGGCCCTGAGAGGGACCAGTGCGGCTTCAGTCGTGCCAAATTAAATCCATTAGTCGATGAGAGGGGCTGAGAAGACTCGGTGGTGCAGCCCCTTCTTTGCTTATTTGTGGTCATTTAGCCGCAATACTACCAAGCTTCACCGGGTCCATCTGAAGGCCCCTGCACCTGGGGCCATACATATGCCAATTCTGCTCTTTACTGCATGGAGAGATAATGCAATCCTAATTTATGATGCTAAACTTATTGTAAACAGTCGCGCGCCTGGGGGTGCGTGGTTTTCTTTATGACAAAACCACACTAATTTTTCTTGGTGTAGTTGCTCGCTCTTCCAAAAACACATCAAAGCGCCGCCATAAGTGGGTTTGCATTCGAAACGCTTTGCGCAATTTATGTGCGTATATGCGGCGCGCAGCCATTTGGGCACGGATGGTTTCTGCAGGAGCGTTACAGAGGCGGATATGCTGTGTGTATGTGAGGGGAGGCTGCTCCCACTAACTGTAGTAACAATGACCTGTGTTCAACTGACAGCTGTGTGGTATGCATCTGCTCTTCCCTGCGCCACTTCCCGCCCTTCACGCGGCGGAGATGGAGAGCCGTTGACGCCTGGCTGTCTGTGACGCGCCAGTGGCTTTGCGCTGTGGAGAAGGGAGACATGTTGTTTAAGTGGCTCCCGGTCTCTGTCTGCAGTGACAAGCCTCAGAGTCCCGGCAGACGCCCGGGTTTCCGGGTGGCTTTTCCTCCTTTTGCAGCGACCGACCGCGAAACGCCAGGCCTCCAGCGACAATTATGATCTGCCTCTCGCATGATCTGTGCGTTAACGCTTAGAGATGATTCACACATGTGGCCGGATAGACAAGAAAAAAACCTCACACTGCTAAAATAACCAGTGACACACATTCAGGGAGAGGAGGAGAGAGGGAACTAGTTTTACTTTTGAAACTGGCCTCCTGAGAATGTGTGCCTAGCTCCACCGTGTTTTACGCTTGGCCCTATATCTGCGTAATGATAATCCCAGTTTCGTTTGAGGTGCCTTGAGGATATAAAAATGGACACACACTATACCTATAAAAAAAAGAACTTCAGGTTACACCAGCAGCCGTATAGTTTAAAAATATACTCCGTTTTCAAGCACCTCAGACAATGTCAGGGAAATCCCAGGCCTGTGCCATCCTTCCACAGCGGTTGGATATTGGAGTGATTTTAGAGAGTCATTCATCAGCGTTTATAAGACAGCTGGAAATAAAGACCACTTCTGTTAAACCACCACTGTCATGGATTGTACTGAAGGTCAATCATCTACTTAGGGACCGAGTGATTTCTAGATTTGCAGCTTGAACGCTGTTCATTTTGACATTTCGACAAACTGAAATATAAAATAATTTCTCTCCAGAAGGAGGCTATGAACTCCTGTAATCCAAGATTATACTGCATGCTGGGGGAGAGTCCTGCAGAAGCCACGGTGCAGCAGGTGAAATTTAAAAAGCGTAATGCCTAATCTTTATTATAAAACATTTACACAAACCCAAATTGCGCTTAAAACAAAAACCAAAGCATGGGTTATACATTATGTCCATTGATCATTATGTCCATTGATAACATCCTGTTGCAGGCCCACGGTTGCTTCATGGGCCTTGCAATTAGACACGGTTGTCAACATGCATGCAATGGGCTTCATCTTAAACTTTTCAAAAGCACCGAGGTCGAGTATATGTCATGTTCTCTCTGTTCGAGCAAATCCGTCCTTTCACCACATCACTTAATATCACTGGGCCTAGAAAAGCCTCACAACACGCCTGCGGGACACCAAGACATTATACCGCACTGCTGTCCCGCAATTTAATAATCCTGCGGTGGCGCGCGCACACACACACACACACACACACACACACACACACACACACACACACACACACACACACACACACACACACACACGATGCTGCAAAAACTCTGCAAGAATGGAGATGTGTCATTTAATCGAGCCCAGAGGGTTTTTAGCCCGCAGGTATATAAGCAACCTGCACCAACGCAAAGCATGCGTGTCTTTGTAGTGAGCACTCACAGGCGATTAGAAAAGGTGCAGGATCTGGTTTCTCCTCTGCGTGTCCAAGTGGAACACGGACAGGGGAATTGGCCACTATGTAAAATCACTGAGGGGTGACCAAGGTGCGCGCTGCGAGAGCTGCAAGGCGCACGGTGCGCCTGCAATACTGGATTATCAGAGGCAATAAAAAACATTTGACCGATGTCAGGCAACGCAAACACAAAAGTGGCTCTTACCTGCAGCATGCACCTGGAGATTCAGAAGTAGGCTATACTCTGATTTAAAACAAAAATATTCGGAGTAAGAGAGTCTGGAGGAATAAAACCAATCCGTATGCATGTGCTGCGGCTCGCGTCCCAGCCTGCATGTGCTCCTCTCTTGCTCCGCTGCTGTAAAATGATTATCCGGCTGGGTTGTGCACTTTTTAAATCCCACAAAGTAAATAACAACCGTAGCTGCACGGCGATAATAGCAAGGTACCAAGTTCTTGCTCCAGAAAAGGAGAAAATTGAAACTAAACGCAGCATTTAGACAACCATTTTTGATAAGAGGATAATTGAGGCGACACTGGCGTATAATTAGGGGGATAATTTATGCTATATCCACTTTTATTTCCACCCTCCCAAAATAAATCCTGTCCACAATCATTACACGCGAATTGTTCTTCATTTTGCAGCTGCAATTTGAGCAAAGTGTGGCCGCTAATCAAATAGGTTTTTCCTGGTAACTTGATTGCAACCATAATTATTTTTCATCGTCCTTTTTTGGGTGGAATCGCTGAATGCAACATTGCGTCAAAAAAAAAAAGGTGCATGGCGCAAAAACACGATCTGAATCCTTGTAAGCGGAACGTACATTTTATTCATATGTACTAATCGAACATTTCAGCCCTCAGAGGGAAACTGTATAATTTACATATATTGAGGACCCTACCAGGCCTCGGATAAAAGACACTGTCAGTTTATCTCGGTATCCACCCTTCTCTGGGCAAAATAACCTATTGTACCTCAGGCATATTGTTATTTGATGTGTCACATGCACTGTATTTGGAATTGTCTGAGGATCCTTAATCATATGGTCAGTAGCCCCAGAAGAAAAAACCCGAGCAGTTATTATATAGAGCAGAGGGGGGAGGGGGCTCAAAGAGGGGCTGCTCATTAGGCGACAACATAAATACCACACTGCAAAAAATATTTTGAAATTATTTGAAAATATTAAGGATGAAATGTTGAATTTGTGCATAAAAATCCGCAGGGCTGTGGATCTATTTCCTCTTGTACTTCCAAGGCAATTCCACCTGTTTCAGAAGATTCCTTGATACAAAACAGATCCCTCCACCAGTGTAAAAGTGTCTCACATGCAGAAACAAATATATTTTAATGTGCATTTAATACGATTGGGATTATTCCACATTTGTAAATATGAGGGAATACAAATGGAACCCTTCCACGACTTGTGAAGATTACTTTTTTTTTGCGGTTAAAGAATCACTTGTAAATGATTTATTAGCATTTTTGGTTTGAAATGTGTTTGATATTAAATCGGATATTAACATTCCTATAAACAGGATGTTTGTGTGATGCTTCCCTATATATGTAATTAATTCCAGAGGAAAGGAGGAGTTACACGCTGAAGAGGAAAAGAGGCGCATATAGAGACATGCTTGGCTCATCAGGCTAAATCAATGTGCGCACTATATGTTGCGCGTCGTGCGTAATTTAAGGGTTTGGGTAAAAGAAAAAAAAAATCGACTCGGCCATTCCGAAAGACTCGCTTTTACGCGTGAAGCTTGTCTGTAGGATTTAGACGTCTTTCCAACCATATATTATTTCCCCCCATAGTTGTGGTGGGAGCTGGTAAGGTGGGTTAACTCCAGCTCAAGTCTCCGTGAGGCGCAGAGCACTGATGACGTTGGGTTGGATGACCAATCGGAAGGCGCTGCCCTTTCGAGACTAACCATTTTACTTGTAGTGTCTGCATCAAGTCTGGAAGCAAGGGCTCAATTTTAACAGAATCCACCTTAAAATCTCTCCCTTAACTTATGCCTACCGTCCGCCACTTTGAGTGAGAATATCACGGGACGAGGGGGAAATAAAGGCGCCGGTGGAAAACCCCGGTGTTAATAGGACAATATCTGTTTCGCGGCGGAGAGGGGAGAGAGACAACAACACAGCGAGGGAGAGAAAACCGATTTGGTCTTGAGAGAGAGGGGGGTGAGTGCTCTCAAGGCAGAAAATTCGATGATGACCATGACTACGATGGCTGACGGTCTGGACGCTCAGGACTCGTCCAAGTCTGCTTTCATGGAGTTTGGGCAGCAGTCGCAGTCGCAGCAGAGCTCCCCGTCGATGGCCGGCGGCCACTACCCGCTGCACTGTCTCCACTCCGGCTCTCACGCTCACCACCAGCACGACAACACCCCGTACCCTGGGACCAACACCTACAACAGGTCTTTACCGTACCCTTACGTGAGCCACCCGCACCACAGCCCTTACCTGCCATCGTATCCCAACAACACGGGAGGACAGACAAGGTTAGACGGCACAGGTAAGAGACCCCCTTTACACCAGCCAGATGGAAAGCGCACCGCGTCAGGTCCATCCGCGGCGCACATCAGTGCCATTAGCGCGTATACCGTCTTGGCCCAGATTTGGGATCGAACCGTTCTCCATGCCAGTGTTGGTGCCATGCCCAACTCACTGCACGGCCGCTCCAAATTGGGACGCAAGATCTTTCCGTCTCAGATACGCCGAAGACAATCGTGCGTAAATGGCACCGGATAATTCGACATCCAGCCTATTACCTCCAGCCTCGTGTTGCCGTTCCGTTTAACACTCCCCACAGATCCCACAAAACCTGTTTTAATGCCCGGGGTGTGATCATCACGACCGTGCAATCCTCACCAACTACTCGTAGAAAATTAGGCAGCCCGCACGCCCTGGATGTTGTAATTAGCATTTAATTGACATGTCATTACCAGCAATATCCTAAATATGACAGCGTATGAGGATTGTGGCTGCCACGGCGCGTAAAGCCAATGTGAGATGTCAACGTTTATCAGCCTTGTTTTTTTTTTATTATTTTAACGCACTTTTATTCGTTGCCTCTAAATGTATCTACGCATCTATCCTACACATATTTCAGTTGATTTGAACCGGTGGTATCTCCGTGCACGAATTAATAATAGTATGAGCACAACCTGGCTGTGAATAATAATAACTTTGCTTGTTTTTGTTGCAGAGCAGCAGAAAACGACGGTGATTGAAAATGGGGAAATTCGTTTTAATGGGAAAGGCAAGAAGATTCGCAAACCTCGGACAATTTATTCCAGTTTGCAGCTTCAAGCGCTGAACCACCGTTTCCAGCAAACACAGTACCTCGCTTTACCGGAGCGCGCCGAGCTGGCTGCCTCTCTAGGACTCACACAAACCCAGGTATGGGAGGGACACACTCTGCTGTGCCTTTTTACATTATTCCATCAATTGTAACACATTTTAGATTTAAATACTTTTATAAATATTTTGTTGTATCTGACATTAAATAATAAATTTGATTGTTTTGCAGATATAATAATCCTCCATGCACACTCTTTTTCCATGCGTCATTTTCTAAGTGTATGCTCCCCTCTCGTCCTTCCCCCCACAGGTAAAGATCTGGTTCCAGAATAAGAGGTCAAAGTTCAAGAAGCTGCTCAAGCAAGGCGGCAACCCGCACGAGAACGACCCCATCCCGGTCTCCATGTCCCTCTCCCCGCGCTCCCCGACCATCCCTCCAATCTGGGACGTCTCGGCCTCTTCCAAAGGTGTAAACATGCCGGCCAACAGCTACATGCCCGGCTACTCTCACTGGTATTCCTCCCCACATCAAGATTCAATGCAGAGATAGGCTGAGGACGGACGACGAGGCATGCAGGAGGGTCGGCGAGCCGTGCGGAGGCCTGCGTATCTCCGCCATGCAGTTTCCAAACGTAGCCTACAATTTGTGTCAGCGCAGGGAATTTGGGTGCTGGAGAGGAGACAGAAAATAAAAAAAAACCCTCCGCTGCGTCTCGGCTTCAGGATCAAACGCAGCCAAGCCTCGGTGTGGTGACACAAACAGGGGGAACTAACTGTTTTGTTTTTTTTCCAGCGTAACATGGCTGCTCAGTGGACTCGCATATTTGTTATGCTATCATTCATGTCAACATCTGAACGTCAATATACCAAATATTACCAGTGACATTTTTAGCCACTTTTGGGCAAGGACTGCTGACCCTCTCCGTGCGCTGTGACGCACAGAACCTCTCGCCATGGTGGACTCCTGACTGCTTTTCCCCCTTTTTGTTTTTGGTTGTTTCTCCAACATGCAAAACCAAGCAAATTGTCTGTCTGTAAATATAATCTGCGAATTCAGTTGTACATACACTTTTTATGTTTTGTCAGATCGAGTAAACCGTGACTCAAAAAAACACAGACGCCTGCTGTTGCATGATTTCCACACATTTTAAAAACGAGGGCCTCTTTATGCTCCATATTGGCCCAACACCACATTAGAACAGGCCCATTCCCCGTCCCCCTGGTGTGTACAGGCTGATACGAGACAATGCGAACATAAGGTAATGACACAGTGCTGCAGTGAAAAGCTCATTTCACCAGAGTAAACATCTTAAATAAACCAAAGCGCTCGGTGGCTGATGAAGTATATAGATTTATCAAATGCGCTCGACACCAGAGGAAATTAACTTACCCTGCACCGCTGCTGCCTACATTCACCTCGAAAGGCATTTGCTCCAGGTCCAGCTTATCTCGTCATTTCACCCTCAATTATTAGAAGTATTGACAAAATGTTTTCTCCCTTCTCTCCGTCCTAATGCGGGGCGTTAAATGCCAAGCTCCGCGGGATCGATGTGGAACAAAGCAGCCAGCTGCAGTGGCGTTCAATATGAAGGAGATATTTGGGACAATTTGTGGGTTTTTATCCAAGTGAGGCTTTTTTCCCCCTCCATTCTCATAAATGCAGGCATAATTAGGGTAATTTTTGATGTAGCCCGCTGATTACAGCGTTTTTACCGTCAAAGATAATTACCTGTAATTTTCAACCACTTTTAATACTAAAAGGCATCTTTATTTGGATTTGAGGTAGCACAGATGGAACAAAAGAGAAAATTATTCGGTTATTCATATACAAATTGCCGAGACGAGTGAGCGCTCGGGATATTATCTGAAATTACGACGATGAAAAGCTCCATGCAGCTGTCAACTCGCGGATGTCCCACTGGCGCACATTGAGCCTACCTGGGCCCCCCCACCCATATCAGCCTCATCCCCACCCCTCCGCAGGGCTGGGGCTCATCTGCTCCTGGGGCCCATGTGCACCCAGATCCTGCAGCCAGGCTGCAGGGAGCCCGACACTGCATGTCGAGTAAACAGCTACATGAGCTCATGATGGAAAGGAGGAAGCTCCGAGAAGTGACAGGTTTCATCATGGTTGCACAAAATGGGAATAAAAGTTTGATGAGTTAAATCAAATAAGTTTGAGATGGAGGGATGTGGTGGTGGTGGTGGTAAGCTGCAGCAGAGTGACAGAAGACAGATATTGGGGGGTGGGGTTGTGAGCTCCATCAGCATCACGACAGACAGACACACAGACAGAGAGACAGACAGGCAGGCAGACAGACCTAAAAGCACCAGACAAGATTTCACACATGCAGAATCCACCATATTATCTGTAACACCTAAGAAAATCTCATCAAAAGACCCACTGCAAATGTTTTCTCCAACAAATATAAAAAAACGAATCAGACATTAAGAAGATGCTGATTTGTCCACTCCTCTGTTGACAGCCCTGACTAAACCTATAAGAACCTAATGAATTTCCAGTCCTATCCTCCTCCACGATGCATGAATATAATAACCACGGGACAGAGAGGTATGAGACTCAGGGCTTACCTTGCCTCCGCTCCCCCTATAACACAGACTAACCAAAAAGCGCTGCACGGTTTTACTGCTGCTGGTTGAATAAGCAAATCCAGGTGGGGAAGTGTTTGCACACCCCGGTAAGCTCTTATATATTGCCTGCAAAATTAGCTGTTATTACTGTCACTGTTTAGTGATGGCGAGCTTGGGAAAAAAAAAGAGCCCTCTGCAATCAAGAACCAAGCGCATCTTTGCAAATTATAGGTAATTGTCAATGTCCAGATTATGATAATGGAGGCCCTAATCCTGAAGAATAATTATTGTGGAGTGTTACAGTTGAAGCTGTCCAGTAAAGCTAACTGTCATTATTTAGACTCGATTTGCAAAACGGGGGGAAAACTAGCTGAGTGGAAAATGTTCGGTTGGAAATAAACGGGGGCTCTCGATATAATGGCACCACTAGTGTGCGTGCGTGCGTGTGTGTGTGTGTGAGAGAGAGAGGGAGAGATGGATGGATAGAGACATACAGCAGTGTGTGTGTGTGTGTGTGTGTTTATGTGTTTATCAGAGTGATTTTGAGGTTTGTGTGCGCAACCGTGCACGTGATTGTGCACGCACTGTGAAAAATCTAAATGTCTCAAGTGACCTGCTCTCATTACATTAATGATTATACTGAATATGATTTAGGCTACAACAGAAATTAGGCTGAAAACTACAACAAGCCGTTTGGAGGTTTAGATCAAGAAAAGCACGTACATAGCCTGTCGTGTTATTGCTGGAAGGTGCGTGCGTGTGCGCGTGTGAGAGAGTATATAAAGTGTATTCTGGAGGCTGCAATCAGGAGAAGGAAGAGGATTCATGTGTCAGGTGTAAATGGTAACTTGCATGGATCAGTGTGTGGGTCAGATGCACGTATTGTTTTGTTTGTTAATGTGTGTGTGTGTGTGTGTGTGTGTGTGTGTGTGTGTGTGTGTGTGTGTGTGTGTGTGTGTGTGTGTGTGGGTATGTGTGTGTGATATGTCCCGTTGCAACAGAAAAAAATCACTTATATGAATTCTGCGGACATGGCTGCGCAAATTCAATTAGGTCTCTCTCCAAATGCGTCGTTTTCTCACAGTGACACGGTTTGTTTAGCGGTTTTTCAGCGGTGGACGCTGGTAACGCAGTCTGCTAATAACATGGTGAGGTTGCGGAGGATCTCTCTCTCTCCCTCTTTTCTTTTCTTTTTAATTTCACCCGGAAGGTGGGCTGCGTGCGGCCGGCACTGGCAGAGCTCTGGAGCCGGTCTACCCCCACAGGAATGCGGATTGTCTCAGATCTCCGTGCCGCCCCCCTCGCCTCCTCTCTGCCATTCAAAGCGGCTAATTGCAGGGGACACAAAGCGAGGAGCGACTGCAGACTGTCTGCTGCAGGAGGAACACATGTTCTGCACAGACCTGCATGTAAAGCTGCGAGCAACGCACAGCACCGTCAGCCAGGGTCTCCACTAAAAGAATGATCAAAAAAATATAATTATGATTTAAAAATGTACTAATAATAATAATAAATAATTTAGGAGGGGGGATTGGAAGATATATTGGTGGCAAAATATTTAAGGATTTTATTTATTATTTGGGATTCATTTATAAATATCAATTATTACATTAATGCCATGATACAACGCTTCAGATATCACAATAAATCTGATTGCATTCAAATACGTTTAAGAGCTCCCTCTACACTGACTTCTACAAACTCCACGATTCTCAATATTACACTATATAATAATTAAATTCTATTGAAGTGATTAATATGGTTAATTTGCATACTGTGTCACATATCAAATTCATTTTATTTATAATACAAATTTTAAACTTACTGGCTGTTAAATTATTTTCATCCATATTAAAATTAAACCTCTTCATGAAGATATATTTCATTCCCATTCCAATTAAGACAAATATTAATTTGGTCCACGCAACAGCTTCAGAAATAAAGGGCACAGTTTTAATAAAAAATAACAAAACAAAAAAACCCAACAGAATAAATATAGATGATGACAATTAAACTGCATGAATTGGATTTACATTTGTTTTCCATATATAATCCATCTCAATACTGAGCAGCTGTGATTGGAAAACGTCACCTGAGGCTCACAAGCACTGTTTATGTCTGCGGGTCCGTGTCGTGATTTTCGGGTGTAAATAAAACGGAGGGTTAGAATAACGAGAGACTGCAGGAGGCCGGAGGTTTTCAAAGATCCATTGTCCATTTAAACGTTTAATAGTCTTCCAAAAAAATGCAATAAATTACATGCACACATTTACACATTTTACACGTTTCTTCTATGACTGTCATCAAATACATTGCATATTCCTCTGAAATCTGAACACGAGTCCCATAGAAGGAGGAGGGGGGGAAAAGGAGGTTTGAAATGAACAACAGGTTTTTTTTTTTCAATATAACGTCCCCGCTCCAAGAGCAAGTGAGTGCTGTATCGAGTTAGGGGTCTGCAGGTGGGCGGCCATGGAGCCAGCGGCCGAGGTGTACCACGACCCCGAGTTTTCCAAAAAGTTAGAGGCCGTCGTGTTGATGCTCTGTGGCTGTAGGCTGTGCGGCCTGGAGGGGCCCTGTGTGTCCCAGACGGCCGGGGACTGTGGTGAGTTGCACGCCATGGGATCGCTGGAGCTGGGGCTGAGCTCAGGTGGAAGATCCCCGTTTTTCATGATCTTTTTCATTTTTGATCTCCTGTTCTGGAACCAAATCTTCACCTGGAAAAGCAGGGGGGGAAAAAACACACCACCATTAATGTCTCAAATAGCCAAGAGCAGGAACAACAGATCCAAACGAGGCACGGTGCGTAAAGACGCACGGACAACTGGATAATTTGATACTATCTTAATAAAGTAGCATATAAAAGACCTACAAATCTCAACTCTTAGTAAAATAGTATAAGAAGGATTTCATGTTCTGTTTTATCTCACCTGTGTTTGCGTGAGTCCCATTGAGGCAGCCAGCTCGGCTCTCTCCGGCAGCGCCAGGTACTGTGTGTTCTGAAACCGCCTCTGCAGGGCGGCCAGCTGGAAGCTCGAGTAAATAGTCCGGGGCTTCCTCACTTTCTTCGGCTTGCCGTTCACCATCCGCACCTCGGGCTCGCTTATCTCTTTTTCTGTCAAAGGGATCACAACATGAATAAGCATGTGCTATACAAGCTCTGTAAATCAAAAGCATCTTTCAGGTTTAAATATCTTTTTTTGGTGGGTGGGTGGGTGTGGGGGGGGGGTATAGGTTGTTCACTTGTATGCCTTAAAAACCAAAGTAAATCCAAATGTCTAGAACCATTTGTGTTGCTTTATATTCACTTTGCATATTTTTTGTTGCAGGAAACAAAAAAAACAATCAGAAAATAAATCGGCAGATAAAAAAATGCATGGAAATTATTTTACACATTTTTAAAACAATTGCAACACGATGACCAAATAATAAAATAATAATCTAGCTTTATCATAATAATAATCATATTAAAAAGGTCTGCAGGCCCTTACCTTGTGGACTCGGCTGGGCTTGGACTCTGCTGTAAGTCCCTGCATACTGGTGGTAGGCGGGTGTCGTGTACGAGCTGTAGTCGGTGTAGGATTTTGTGGAGTAATTTCCAGCGGACGCGTTCACCCCCGGGTACTGGTACTGGTAGGCATTGAGCGGCTTCCCGTACGAGGTGGTGCCCGGCGAGCAGTAGCCGTGCGTGACTCCGCCGGCGGGACTGTAGTAGCCGGAATCCGTGGCGCTGGACTCGGGTAAAGTGGGAGATTCCTGAGACGGGTGGTGCATGGCGGAGAGTTGGAAGGAGCTCTGGAAATCTGCAGGCTTCACACTCGGGATCCTCCGGTCGAATACTCCAGTCATACTTCGTGGGCGAAGGCGTGGGTTTGTTTTGATTTCGTATTTAATTCGCAACAAAAAGGAGGCAGTTGGATCCAAAAAGCGCAGAGCATGGAGACTAGTGCGCGGGCATCGTCGGAAGGCTCATAGGCCGTCGGGCTCTGGTGAAGACTGCAGCCAGCCCCGCAGCAAAGACTTGGTTAAATCCTAAATCGCGCTCTTACGCACTGCAGGGAGGATCTGGTTCCATTGGCCAAGGCGCGCGCGCACACACACACACACACACACACACACACACACACACACACACACACACACACACACACACACACACACACACACACACACACACACACACACACACACACACACACACACACACACACACACACACACACACACAGCTACACCCAATTCACTCAGCCAGCTTTCTTATAAAGGGGGGAAACCACCCGGGCTATGAGGCTGCATTGTTGTGTTTTTATTCTATCTATCAATGGCAGCAATTAAAGTGTTGGCCGTGTGGCCGCTCCACGATGATTTCTAAGGACAAAACCTCATTACTAAAATGGCCTCCTGCTGGAAGACTGGCCGATTATTAGGATTGTCTGCATTATTTGCGCATTTTATTAAAAAGAGACTCCACGTTCTTTGGAAATAACCTCAAAATAAAAGCATAGAATCCAATGCTACAACCATCACCAGAGAAACAAAGCATAAAACCTTATTAAATTGTGCATTGAGATCATTGGTGGCTGTTAAGTATATTTTAACAGGCACTTAGATTTAAGATGATGGAATATCCGATACAGCCCATTCCTTAAATTATAATTTTGCATCTAACAGTGTTGAAAATCCTGTATATGTTTAGTATCATTTGCATATTCAATATTATTTAATGTGCTTTGTGCCATATATTCTAAAACGAATGCAAATAATACACAACCGACTTTTCCAATCCAATTTAAACCCCACTTGATCTTTGATTATTGATGTATAACAGTGTTAATACTGACCTGATTCTGCCGATAGGATCATTAAATATGAATCTTTAAAACCCTGCATGAAAGATCAACGCTCAGCCTGAGTCGGACACATTCAGTGGTGAACAGAGCCGACCAGTGGACAAAGTGAGGAGCTGCACCTCAAGCTCACTCTAGGAACAAACCCACAAAGACACATGGTGACAAAAGAAAATAAATAGAGGGTGAATCAGAGCTCAGTGTTGAAATATAAGAGCTGAAATCAAAAGCAAAAACTAAATCTAGAATTACACACAGTGGGTGCAAATACCTCTGCCAAACAGACTTATGAAACCAAATTTAAATTCACTTTAGTTCTGGATATTTATTTTTCATCAAGATCCAGGAATTATTTAGTGACAAATCAATTTTCTTTTTAAAAAACAACCTAGTTCACAATGTTAAATAAGTTGAAAAAAAAAATACTAGGTTCACATTGAACTGTAATGGGTTCTTCCTG
Organism: Hippoglossus stenolepis; assembly: GCF_022539355.2. NCBI lineage: Eukaryota > Metazoa > Chordata > Actinopteri > Pleuronectiformes > Pleuronectidae > Hippoglossus > Hippoglossus stenolepis. Next base: position 12,982,959 of record NC_061499.1, read on the forward strand.
TGGTCATGTCCCACCACTTCATAGAATTTCACAGAAATTGGTTGAGTATTTTTTGCACAATCCTGCTAACTAACAAATAAACATAGCCTCCTTGGTGGAGGTGACAACTAAAAAAAAAATCTCCAAAAAGAAATAGGGCAACAGGTGTGAGGGTATAAATGACCAACACTGGATACATATTATTTAGTTTTACCTCATGTATTATAGTGTGTATTGCCTTTATTATTATTATTATTATTATTATTATTATTATCATACACTATATTCCCTATCCAGTGACATAGTGAACAGGAAAAAGAAGAAAGAGGTCAAACATGCTTTTTGAGCGGCATTCAGTTACATTTACAATGTGTCACAAGCATTCACTGATCATTCTGTACAGACAGACAGAGATAGAGAAACAAAGGTGTTGCAGGGAGGTTATAAGACACAGGAGTGGTGCTGCACCATTCATCTGTACAGAATGAGGCTAAAACAAAGTCTACATGGACGAGTCATCACAGGGAAACCATATGACATTTTCTCATCAGTTCGACATCTGAAAGCATCACCTGGATAAGCCAGAGCCATTTTGGAAACAGGTGCTATATAATATATAATATTATAATAATATATAGGGTATAAACTGAGCTTCTTGAATGCAAACACCAGTGTTTGGAGGTAAAAAAGGATCAGGAATTCATGTAAAGAACATCTTGTAAAACTGTTCAGCATTGGGTTGGAACTTACTGTTTGTAGCTGCATGGCAGAGGTCAGCTAGAGGAACATGGTAACACAGCAGAGAATGATGGAGTCATCAGTAAACATCAGGAAATTCTGGATGCACACGTCAAACAATCAAGTGACAAAGTGAAAAGAGACAGACTTCTGCAACAGGACAACAAACCAAGGCAGATCCCAAACTCCACCATGAACCACCTCATCGCACATAGATTGTAGAAGGAAAAATAGAATATATCTGGGGATGTGGATGAAATTTCTTAAATAAAGGTTAGAAAAATTGTGTTTGCAAGCTGTAATGTCTGTCAAAGGCGTGGTTACAAACTTTTGCCAAAATTAGTGTTATTAGTCCTAATATTACTTGTAATAATAACAATGTATTGGGTCTAAATTTCAGTTTTACTGCTTGAACCAACAGTGAATCTCACCAAACTACTCCGGCTTGTTGAACCTTCAGGAAACATTATATTTTTCTCACATATAAAGTGTGTATATAAATTACCACTAGTAAATAAACTCAGGTGTTAGCAGTTAGCTTACCTTCTCTGTCACCCCGGAAGTACTTCCCCTGTGAGAACACACGAATTCCTTCCTGCGGTGTTCGCTTGTTGACATTTGTTTACCAACTCTGTTTGCCTCGTAATACTTTATTAAACTGGAATATTCATGTTCATCACGCGATATAGCGCCAAACACGTGTTTTCAAGAAGTTTACTGAATCAAGAAAATCGCGTTTTCTGCGGTTTTTCCATTTGAATCGGGGTCGCGGCTGAGAGCGCGCGTCCCGCGTCTGACGTCACGGAGAAGGTCATCCAGCAAGATAGTTCCCCCTCCTGTTCACATCTATAGACACACAAACTGAGCTATAGAATAATGTCCAAAACGCGTGGACACATTTAAAGAATGTGACTATGATATATATGTTAAGTGTCTCATCATTTTTAATAATTGAAAAGGTGGAATAAACACACAGTTTCCCCTCGAAAAAAAACCCGCCTGGGCTCGCTTGTCTAACCGGAAGTGACCAAAGGCGGAAGTGGGCGGCAGGGAAGCCTCTTGTCGTGCATGGCCCTCTCACTGCTGTTTTGTGTGTTGGGGGGATGGGGCCGCGCAGAGGATGAGAGTCTCCACACATTTACCACTTCGCTAACTAAATAGCTTTCTTTCCGAGCCGGCTTTCCTCCATCCGCTCCGTGTACATCAACACCCCTTCGACCACGCATGAGTTTCGGTGGGATTCGGCCAAAATAAAGTGGAGTATCCGCACGTCCACGACTCACGCTCAGAGAAAAGTCGACAAAATGTATTCCTCTCCCGGAGGTAAGTGCTGCGGCTAACGTTAGCATCAGCTAATTGATGCGGCTAGCTAAAGAAAAAAAAAAACCGACTCACTAGTTGTAGCGCCTTTGCTGCCACATTGCAGCGGCTCGTTGCAGACAGACAGACCCCCGGTCCCGTCTCACGGCCGTTTATCACTGAAGTCGAGCGATCCCTGTGATTAAGAACATCTCGTTCCCCGTCTTTAAGTGGAGGCATTAGGAGGAGAGGTAATCTTAGCTAGCGTGCAGCCACAACGAGCCGCTGCTAGCCGAGCTAGCTTAAGCGGTGCCTCGTTTCGGCAACTTGCTGTTAGCTTTCAGATGTCGTCTCGGGAGGTGCGATCGATTGGTTTGTATCGTCTGGGTAAATCGCACGATTACAAACAGATCGCGGTGAGATCATCTCAACACTAAGCACAGAGTTGAGGCAGAAGTGTAGCCTGTGATAATGCTATCTAATCTCACCAATCTTAGCAATGCTTGGTTAGCACTGTCCTCTTAAGGGAGGCAGATGTAGCTGTGTTGACATTGTTTCTGTCCACGGAATAAACACGTAAACAAATCTCCCTGTTAATGTAACACAGACTGTGTGACATTGAACATGTTAAGGACATTGGCTCGGGTTAGATACAGTTACAGTTACAACACCTGACAAGCAGACTGGGATAGATTATTTTAACATTTTCTGATCAAAGAGGGTTTTCTCTAAATCATTCCATTATTATTCTGGATCTCAAAGAACACATTGTATTTGTGTCACATTTAGTTACTATTGTAGTATTTGTTTGCTATGTCACAGGAGGCGTCTTTCTTGTTTTGTTGCTGAGCTGAAGTATGAATTCACATCCAGCATTAGTCTCTTCCCAGGAGAGCGGGTGGTTTCGGGCAGAGTCAGATTGGCCGCTTGCACCATCACTCCTGTGTGTATATTGATAAGCGTTTCTTTAAAAGTCGCCCTTGATTGTGGATGGAGGTGTTCTGGAAGCGATAAGAGAGCTAGACATATACTGAGATGAAGCAAGTGTTTGCTGACATACAAGTAAAGATGAGTGGCAATCTCCACTTATGGCCACCAGCTACACAAGGAAATTACCAACGATTTCTACATGTCTGTCCTTTTGATAAGGGACTCAAATGTCCATGTTCACTCCCCTGTATGTGTCAGGACAGTGTGTATTAGACCAAGTGGATTTTTATTTTGTGCAATCATAACATGTCATTTCTGTCCCCTGTAGCTACCGAGATGACCGAGCCCGCCCGTTCCTCCGGGTCATTAAGCTCCGGTAAGCGCTTCCCATATTTGGGCCATGAAGCCTTAAACTGGTCTCTGCTGTGGGCCAGTTTAAGTGGCCAACTGCATTACGCTTTTTTCTAATCCTTCTATTGTCACAGTCATTCTCATTCAAAGTACATTTTAACTGTCTTGCCGAATATTGAAATTGTCCAGGAAATAGTACACAGGTAATGTGGTGCCACAGATGAGATTCTAGAGGAGACGGCGTGGTTTCAGATTGACAATTTCCTTTTAAACGCACCCCATTTTGTGCACTCAATAGCAGTGCCCTTTTACACACTAAAGGCCATTCAATAATGCCTACCATATATTATTAGGTTTTATGGGTGTTATTGTGCGTGAATGAACAGAGCTGGAGCACAAAGATAAGGCACTGAGGGGAATGGATAGAGTGCTCTCCCTCTGCCTGACCGTAACATCTGAAGTTGCAGATATGGAGCTTCTTGGTTCAGAATGTTGACCAATGATGAATGCTTATAACATCTTATCCAGGATGACACATCAAAATGTCCCTAACGGTTTAAAAGGAACAAGCTGCCTCTAAATTGGCTGGTGGGAAGGTTCACGTACTCACATATCTTATCAAGAGCTAAGAGTTTTTCCAGCCCCTTCAAAAGCTTAATACTCACTGAAAGATATTTATCTAGGATACAGTTCAACAGCACCACAAACTACATCCCACAAAACAATCGCATAGTTGCATACATATATATATTTTGCATATATCTTGGATCATTTCATCAAGGTAGCCATTAAAAAGAAGAATATACATTTATTACCTCTCTAAAGTTACTCAATCATGCTCATGTGAACAGTGTATTGTTTTCTGACACTGTGAAAACTGTTAAGATTAAAAATATTAGTACAAGTCTCCCATACGCCTTTTTTCTGTTAACATCAGTTGAAAAACACACACTACTTATTTGTTGTATCTGTTAGTGAACCCTTTCAGTTACATTTGTGAGCATACATGTTATTTATGAGATCAATAAATATTGCACACTGGTTTAAATATTGTGGGAAATGTCTCATCTGTCAATTGATCTCAACTTTTTTAGATCCCCCATCTTCACCGGTGCCAGAATATGTGTTCAAGCCACCATCACGGCCAGACTTTGGCACCATGGGCAGGACAATCAAGCTCCAGGCCAACTTCTTTGAGATGGAAATCCCCAAACTGGAGGTCTACCATTATGACATCGACATCAAGCCCGAGAAATGCCCCAGGAGGGTCAATCGGTATATACACACACACACGCGTGTAGTCCTTTAGCAGCTGCTTGCATGTGGTGAATCCGTGTTGGAATGTTTCGGGCACTGTGGTAATTTCTTTTTCATTTCGTTCCCAGTGAAATTGTGGAGCACATGGTCCAGCACTTTAAAACACAGATCTTTGGTGATCGAAAGCCAGTGTATGATGGGAGGAAGAATCTCTACACAGCCATGCCCTTACCCATAGGCAGAGACAAGGTATGTCGTCACCAGGACAACCAGCAATACAATCTCCACTCGTGAAAATCCGCAAAAAAAATGATGTCTATTTATTTTCTTTCCCATCTAACACACAGGTAGAGCTTGAAGTGACCATTCCTGGTGAGGGCAAGGACCGCAGCTTCAAAGTATCCATCAAGTGGATGTCCTGCGTTAGTCTGCAAGCTCTGCACGAGGCACTGGCAGGGCGGCTTCCCAGTGTCCCCTTTGAGACCATTCAAGCCTTGGATGTGGTCATGAGGCATTTGCCCTCAATGAGGTGGGTCTTAGATTATTGGATCTTGTTTCATATATGAGTGATGGGCTGTCGTTATAGGTTTTTAGCACAATTATCTTACTATAGACAGAGATAGTTAGCATGACAACACATTTTTTTTCTGTGTCTTTAGTAAGTGTCTTTCTTTCAACCTGTTCATCGAATAGCGTCCGTTTCTCTAAACATGTTAACCAGGTTTCATTTTTTCTGTTAAAGGTATACCCCAGTGGGCCGTTCTTTCTTCACTCCATCAGAGGGATGTTCGAACCCCCTCGGTGGTGGCAGAGAGGTGTGGTTTGGCTTCCATCAGTCTGTCAGGCCTTCCCTCTGGAAAATGATGCTCAACATTGATGGTAATTTTCACGTCGCTCCTGCAGTGCTTGTGTAAAGTAGTGGTGTTCCTGTGAATCTCATCTCTGTGTCCTTGTTTTGCTTGCAGTTTCCGCCACTGCATTCTACAAAGCCCAGCCTGTAATTGAGTTCATGTGTGAGGTCTTGGATTTCAAAAGCATTGAAGAACAACAGAAGCCCTTAACAGACTCTCAACGAGTTAAATTTACAAAGGAAATCAAAGGTAAGTAACGTTGTGTTCATTGTGTAATGACTCATTTTGACAGTCTTTATTTTGTAGGGTTTTCTAGGTGAAGTGTCTTTAAAAATACAAGAGTAGGTGAAAACCAAGTAAATGGCTGAAACAAGTTTGGTCATATTTTTGTCATTTACATGTTTTTCTGTTGCTGTTGCCACAAAGTGGAACAAGAGGGAAATAGTGACGTAAATGAGACAATTAAGACGACATGTTTACCAGCTTTTTCAAAGATTCGGGTCTTGTCTTCTAAAATCCTGATTATATAACAGCAACATCATCTGACAAAATCCCCATAAACATGTATTAGACAAAGACGGGGGCTGTACTGTCATTTCAGTCACATTTACATACAAAATGATGAGTCAGAGAGAAACAAAGTTAAAGTCTCATGCAGGTCTGTGTCAGCAGCTCTGAGGTCAATTAAATCAGATGCCTCGAGAGGTGTACCTTTTGTAGAGAACCTTGCATTTGTGGGGCAATACTGGAGACTTGTTATGGAATGTAGCTAAGTTCTTTCCAAAAAGTCTCTAGATTTAGCTCTGAAAAGTTGGCAAATATTGCGGCAAAGGTGCTAAATTGGCCGCATTGCCGATGAACATCCCCCCGGTCAACGTAATATAAACTGTGTCCACCAATTAATTTTGAAGGATCAACGGACAGTGGGGGAATTTCCAACTCTCGTCTCCTCTGTCCAGGTCTGAAGGTGGAGATCACTCACTGTGGGCAGATGAAGAGGAAGTACAGAGTGTGCAACGTTACCAGAAGACCTGCCAGCCACCAAACGTAAGAATGAAGTGTTGTTACACAAAATGTAAAATGCATGTTGATGAAGGAATGTATAATAAACAATCAATAACATCGATAACCGGTGTGAGAATTCTCATTATGAAAAGTCTGCTAAGTGAAAATGACCATCAGGCATATTGAGTGTTTCATTTATTTATTCCCATAGGTTCCCTCTGCAGCAGGAGAACGGCCAAACTATTGAATGCACAGTAGCACAGTACTTCAAAGATAAGTACAAGCTCATCTTGCGATACCCCCACCTCCCATGTCTACAGGTGGGACAGGAGCAGAAGCACACCTACCTACCTCTAGAGGTAAATATCAACGTCTTGTGCTCACAATGTTTGCTTTTACAAGAGTGACCTGATTCACATGTTGTGTTTTGCTTTGTGCGTCCACTCCAGGTGTGTAACATAGTGGCAGGACAGCGCTGCATAAAAAAACTGACAGACAATCAAACATCCACTATGATCCGCGCCACAGCCCGATCTGCACCAGACCGTCAGGACGAGATTAGCAAACTGGTGAGTCATTGGGCGATAAATGCCAAAAATCTTGTTTTCCACAGGTTTGACACTGTCTCTGTATCAGTTTGACACAGTAAACAGTAGGAATGTTGACACTGTGCTGCTAGTTGCCAGGATTCATCGATAGTGGTTGCCCGGTGATCTGGGGCATGTAGCAAAAACACGGCCAAGGTGATAAAATCACGAACTCTATGAAAACATGACCCAAATAACCCCAAACAACAAAGGCTTGTAAAATCAATGGTTGTAGCCGGTCCACTGACACATGACTCCCCACACCAGAGAACTTTGAAACATGCACACATGACAGCTGTTGCTGCTCAACAAATAGTCTTACCAACCAGCTGTCGGTATTCCTGACTGTCGTGACCCTGAGGACCAGGGCTCCAGACTAACTTTTTACATTGGTTACACCGGTGCGCCTAACCTTTGCATTTAGGGGCACCAGCACATAATTTAGGTTCACCCAAAATGTTTCACTGTGCCTTTTGGCACTGCAATAATACACCTATTATACCTCTTCTTAGTTCAAAAAATATCTGTAGTAGTACAGACAAGGCATGAATGTGAACAGTTTTTTACCATTGTCTGATATATCAGGAAAACTTTGGAAGAAAAGAAAAATAATTCTTAATTGAAATGTTAATTTAGTTTGCAGTTTTTCTGATGAAGCGTAAGGTAAGAAATTCACAGTTCATTTTTCTTTCAGATGAGAAGTGCCAATTTCAACACTGACCCTTACGTTCGCGAGTTCGGAGTGATGGTGAGAGACGAGATGACGGAAGTGAACGGCCGCGTCCTGCAGGCCCCCTCTATCCTGTATGGAGGCAGGGTACGTGGAGCAACTGCTGATGTACTCCTCAAGCATTTAATTCCACGCAGATCATTCATTGATATTAAGTTACATTTCTAACCTCGTCTTCTGCACAGTGATTAGCTCTAATACGGCTGTTTTTACAATTTGCAGAACAAAGCAATAGCCACACCTATCCAGGGAGTATGGGACATGAGGAACAAGCAGTTCCACACTGGCATCGAGATCAAAGTGTGGGCCATCGCCTGCTTCGCACCACAGAGACAATGTACTGAACTCCTGCTCAAGTAAGTGACATGCATAGAGTGCATCTTCTCCAGCATACAGCTGCTCTTTGTTGGCTATTTAACAGGTGTGAGCATAGCTTGATTTTCAAATGTTGCAGCGCAGCAAGGGCAATGAGGTTGTCTTACTTGATTTGTGCTTCTGTTTTAAGAGCACACGTTAAGTATGTACAGCTGTGCCATGCATAAGCCAGGCTTTATCCTTTGCTTTTATGTACGTAACTGTATGTAGAGTATGTTACAAGCTTCATCATGTTCGATGCCAAATATAGTGCAAAGAAAGGCTGGTAGACTCAGTTTTATTTAGGTGTCAGATTTTCAATTCCGGTTTACAGCCGTGCAGGCTCCACATTATGCTCTGGAGTCCATGACCTGCTCTTGATTTTGCTGTGATGTGGCTCCGTCTTTTTAATTTTGTCTGAATGAATAAACAATAAACAAGTTCCTCATCTGTCTCAGAGCCTTCACAGATCAGCTGAGGAAGATCTCCAGGGATGCAGGGATGCCCATCCAGGGTCAGCCTTGCTTCTGTAAGTACGCCCAGGGAGCGGACAGCGTGGAGCCCATGTTCAGGCACCTCAAGTACACCTACCAGGGCCTCCAGCTGGTCGTGGTTATCCTGCCGGGGAAGACGCCTGTCTACGGTGAGGGGTCTACTACTACTACTGTTTGTTGTTATTTGAAAAATATGTTTTCTTCTCCCAAAGATTCATAATCTTAATTTAAAGCCTAAGAAATTAATTATTGTGAAGTGAAGTCAACACTTTCTCATTCTCAAGGTACGAGCTTGTATCCAACTTCTTTTAAGTTGTGGACAATCTGCTTCTTCTACAAATTAACATTTCCAACAGTTAGAGCTGCTAACAGTAAGATAACTGTGTATACTGGATATAAACAGTATTTGTCTGAATAATGAGTCAAAGGTGGCATGCAAATTAGGTAGTTATAAAAGTAATTGTGTTATCAGTGTCATGCTGATTGAAATCACAAACTCTAATTGATTTTATGGCAAGGCAAAACTTGCACAAACTAAATCAGTGAGGATTTGTGCGATCAGAGTTATATTTGAAGCCTTGGCAGCTGCTCTGGTTTATCCGAACCTGGCTTCTGCATCAGAGCCTGCTGAGTAAGTTTAACTGCTTCTATTTCTGCTTTAGGAGATAACCACAAGGAAAAAAGGGCTAAATCAACCACATTCTCTCTGTGGTCCTCCCCATCTGCTCTCCTGTTCCCTTCCCAGTCTTTTAAACATCAGTAAACCTGTTTCATAACGTGCACAACGGCCAAATTAAACCACTTTCAGGGCGCCTGAAAGTTTTCAATGGCTGTGATTGGTCAGTGTAGCTGTGTGCGCACTTGATCATGTTCAGTTTATTGACATCTTTTATTTGTTTTTGTGTCGTAGCTGAAGTGAAGCGTGTCGGGGACACTGTACTCGGCATGGCCACGCAGTGTGTGCAGGTGAAGAATGTTCAGAAGACGACACCTCAGACTCTCTCCAACCTCTGTCTGAAGATCAATGTGAAGCTGGGTGGCGTCAATAACATCCTGCTCCCACAGGGCAGGTTAGTGGACATACTACTACACTCTAATTGAAACCCTGACAGTAACACGATGATGCCCACATGAGTCTCATAACCAAAATGTTTTTGTTTTTTTCCCGTTGCCCCTTTGTCTGCACTGTGTATTTGCTCCAGGCCGTTGGTGTTCCAGCAGCCAGTAATCTTCCTCGGTGCAGATGTGACTCATCCGCCTGCAGGAGATGGAAAAAAGCCTTCCATCGCTGCTGTAAGTAACATTGCAACACTACATGAACAGAGTAGCTTCCAATAAGTGAGGTGTAATATCATTATAGCTGAAATTACAGAGAATAACTGACCATCCCTGCAGCTGTGGAGCTTCTTTCAGCTCATTGCATTAGTTTAATGGTCTCCACATTTACCTAAAGGTTGAGTTTCAGCTGCTCCCATCAGTCGCTGTATGTTTCAAGCAAGAATCCACTGCCAAGCGCAAAGATACACACAAGTTCCTGAAAGTTGAAACACATCCCTGCACGGAGACTCGAAATTAAGCTTCTGAATATTTGACAAGTTGCCAGAAACAATGTTGTCAAATCAAAGTTGGATTTGAAAGTAGGCAATTTGTGCTTAAAACATCAGCCATCACGACTTTATAAGCATTTATAAGCACAGGACCTGAGACGTAAGAAATCGTCATCCAACCGTATTATTGTCTGCACATAAATTCCCCAGCAAACGAGAGATGTTAAAAGTAATCAAAACGGATCACCCTTTAATTTCTGACATCGCATTTTCATTTCATTTACATTCTGGATAACTTTGATGTTATACTAAGGATATTTGCTCTTCCTCTTCAGGTTGTTGGTAGTATGGATGCCCACCCGAGCAGATACTGTGCCACAGTCCGGGTGCAGCAGCACCGTCAGGACATCATCCAGGACTTGGCCACCATGGTGAGGGAGCTTCTCATTCAGTTCTACAAGTCCACCCGCTTCAAGCCCACCAGGATAATCTACTACCGCGATGGCATCTCCGAGGGCCAGTTTAACCAGGTGGCTTGCACAGTGAGGATGTTCCCTGAAAATCTAGACAAATTTGTGTTGCTGATTTCTTCCAAATCCACATCCTTTCAGCTTATTAATCCTCAATATATTCTTGACTTGCACTTGTGCAGGTTCTTCAGCATGAACTGCTGGCCATCCGTGAGGCCTGCATCAAACTAGAGAAGGACTACCAGCCCGGTATCACCTTTGTTGTCGTGCAAAAGAGACACCACACAAGACTGTTCTGTATGGACAGAAATGAGAGGGTCAGTATTGCATCATTGAAATTAATATGAATGTTGATTGTTTCATAGCCTAGCTCTAAAGTGAGAGCGAGCCCATTGCCACTGTGTTGTAATTTGTCTTGGTACTTAGGCACTAACACATTTTTTGGTGTATTTCTGCAGGTTGGGAAGAGCGGCAACATCCCTGCAGGCACCACGGTGGATACGAAAATTACTCACCCATCCGAGTTTGACTTCTACCTTTGCAGTCACGCTGGAATTCAGGTAAAAATAGGATTAGGATCGAGTGGAACTCAATCACCAAGTGAAGCATGGCATGTTTCTCTGAGTTATTTGAGAAAAAAGGACAAAACATTTAGGGTAACAATTATTAATGGATCAATGGGTTTTGGCTCAACACCTGTCATTCATTGTTTCTCCTTGCAGGGCACCAGCCGGCCGTCTCACTACCACGTGCTCTGGGACGACAACCACTTCACTGCAGACGAACTGCAGGTTCTCACCTACCAGCTTTGCCACACTTACGTGCGCTGCACCCGGTCAGTTTCCATCCCAGCACCAGCCTACTACGCCCATTTGGTGGCTTTCAGGGCTCGCTATCACCTGGTGGACAAAGAGCATGATAGGTAAGAATTCAATGGCATTTGCTGTATTGTAAACCTTGTCTGTAAACCTCACACAATGGACGTGGAGGACCCTAATTTTCAACTTTTCACAATTTCAGTGCTGAAGGAAGTCATACCTCAGGCCAGAGCAATGGGCGCGACCAGCAAGCCTTGGCTAAGGCCGTTCAGATCCACCAGGACACGCTGCGCACCATGTACTTTGCCTGAGAGCATACAACCCCAGGGTGGCGTGGGTGAGACTGATGGAACACACTACCATAATCCCCCTGCTGTCTCGCCGTCAGCTCTAGATAACATCACAGTGGTTTTACATCGTGATCTTCCTACTTAACAAACCTGTCAGCTGCCCATACATCTACAATTGTACTTGAGCCCCTAACCCACCCAAACCAAGCCAGCTATTAGATTACGATGCAAAAGAATCCCTCTTTCGCGGGGGTTGAGTTAGAGGAGGTTCTATATACATGTTGTGACATGTTGTGCATTCGTGTGTTTGTACTTGTTGTAGGGGAATATGTCTGAGAGGAAGAGGAAAAGTTTTTACACTGATGGGTGAAATCTACCATTTCTAAACAAGTGGGAATTAACATTTTACATTGGGGAGGTTTCTAATTAAGCTGTTCACCCTCCTCCTGTTTTTTATTGTTTGTCATGGTCTTGGTGCTCGAAGGGCGAAGGAGACGTCAAAAAGATGAGGGGTCCCGTTCACTGTTTATATGCCTGATGTTTCGCTCCTCTGACAAACATTATTTATCAGCCAATCAAAGCAAAGTGCACTGACCAGAGTGGGTACTTAACCTGGACAAAAGTACTTAATATATTGAGGATGTGTGTGATTTTTCACATAGGGCACTATGTGATGAAAAGTGCCATTTAAGACCACCTTTCTATCGTCATTTCTATGTAAAATACGATGATATATTTGTCCCACATCTGCTGGGTTTTCAGTATTTGTCCTTGATTGACCGTGACGACCATTTTATGCCAAATCTGGTGACAACTTACAAAAGGATTCCTCGAGTCAGATTTGTTTTCAAACCTCGAACCAACCGTTCATTCTAGATGGGGTGGCTTTTAGTGTCCAGATTTAAAGTGCAGCAATTTTATCCTCCAGAACTGATAAAGTTGCACCAGTAATTCCCGTACGAGAACTAGTGTATCGGGACTGGATCCCAACAAGGACTCCTTTCTAATGTACTCTGAGCCATGTTGATAAAACCACACACACACGATGTAGAAATCAACATAGAAGGGATCTTGATGAAATCAGTTTTCCTTCCTTCCGTTTTTATAGTCTATTTTAATTTCAATCATTTTATTTTGTAATGAATATGCATGTAGCTGACTCATCTTTTTAGACATTTAGGCATTCGTGACAATTGTTCCTTTCTCCTACTTGTACACATTAACCCTTCTTCGGCAGAACAAGCGTTTTCTGCGGTGTCTTTGTCAGAGCAACGTTTGCGTGGCGTATCGATATCCGGGCGTACGGTACAGGGGAGTGAAAGCTGAGTTTAACTGATTGAAATTTCCTTTAAAAAAAACTCTTGAATTATAGTGTTTGCTCCGGGAAACGGGAGCAGTCGTCGCACAAAAGCTTGGGTTTTATGCAAATGACTTTTTGTGAGTCTTTATACTATATATAGTAATGTTGGTAATAAGGTATATTTTGAATAAGCTTTCAGTGAAGGCTGCTGAAAATACTATAAAGATTTTTGTTAAAGTGACTGGCCCACATGTAGTCTAAATTAACACTGTCTATTTGTATACAGATTTTAAATGCAAATATCCTCTTGCCTTTTGGAGACTGTTACAGTCTTACTAATAATTCTAGACGTTTCCTAACACCCCACCTAAGTTTTACTACTAAGTTAAGCTGGCGAATGTTCACAAAGCCCTGATCAGAGGCAAGTAGTCTATTTTCTAACTATGCATCATTTGTATCCAAGAGATTTAACAGTGGGTTATCTCACAGGAATTTAGGTCATTTATAGAGGTAGATAATCAGGGCCTTTTTTTTGTTATCTATGTTTTTTTTAGCATGTTGCATTTAGTAGCGTTTCTTAGTGCTTATCAGCATCTTCATGCCTTTCTAACGGGATGAAGTATTTATGTGGTTATTTGTAACATTGTAGATTTTATAACCTTTAAAAAAAAAAAAAACTTGGGTGTATCCTTTGTAACACACGATCTTTCTTAGCCAAACAAGATTACAAACTTTTACATGATTTAATAATCGAAAAAAAGACATGGAAGCACAACAAGACATGTTGATCTCTAGGTGCTAGAAGTTTTCACTGTAAACCACCTTTAAAATCCTCACTGGATTTGGTCCACAGAGCTTTTTCCTCGTACGCTAAAGGAAGCTTCATCATTTTGAGGATCTTCTCTTCTCTTCTCTCTCAAATTGACGACCTCTCCCCGTTACCCTCTGAACTCATTACCTGCAAAGCAACTAGAAAAAAGCCGACTGACTGTGTTTGTGGGGCATTCTTAAAAAAAAAAAAAAATCACCTACTTGATATTTACTGTTATGATGTCAATATTGTTCTTATGGGTGCTGGTCTCACAACATGTAGATTTGGATGCACTTTTGATAGCAGAACGTTGGTATGGCTTCTATAGATGTAGTTCCTCAATCCAAGCAGGAGACTCGGCCATACTGTGTGACACTGGCGTAATTGTATGGAAATGGCCGTGTGTTCTACCTCTTGTTACCTGTTTTAAGTGTTATGGTAACATCACAACACTGGCCATTTCTGTATAATTACCCCTGCTATCTCTCTAATTGGCATTGTTTGAGTCTTGCATTTACAGTAGAGGTTTAAAACGCTTGGCGTGCGTGATGTCCAACGTGCTTTTCTTAGTTTGTCCTTGTGATTTTTAGTAGTTTTACTCAAACTGATAAGAGAGAATGTCTTTTTTTTTCTTTCCTTTTTAGTGGTTTTGAGCGTCTAGCTGTACGACCAAATCCTTGAAGTGTGTTTGTATTCACACACAGCTTTTCCCTGCATTTGTTCCTTTAATTCTATGCACCAATGAAATGACGGACATTTGCTCGACACATGCGTTTTTTTTCCACTAGAGAAGTGTGACAGCGAATGCAGAGCTCACATCGGGTGTGGTCACTGCGTCGTAGACAAATTGACGAACAGCGCCACTCGGGTTCATTTACAGACTGTTAATTAAAGTTGCTTGAGAGCGCAAAAGAAACGAGAAAACAGCTGAGAAATTCACGTTAATAGATGTTTGTAACGCAGCGAGGTCAATCTGATCGGGTCAAATTCAGCACAGAACATTTATTAATTTGCTAATTAAAGTACAGTTTAGTACAAAAGTACAAAGCTCTGCATTCTGTAACGTGAATGTCCTCTTCTCTGTGTGAATGCCGGCCTTTACGATGCTGCCACAAGCATCCACGTGAGTTCATGTACTCGAATGTTCAGTCTCTCAAAGGGATGCCTGGGTGTTAGTGTTCTAGTCGGCGTTGGTCATTCTCCAGAAGATGCCTGAGTGACATTGTGACCACAATAATAACGGGTGTCCCCAAAAAGAAATTTTGCTAATTCCAAACATCAAGATGTCATTTAGGAGACCTGTGTTTACTTGTCGTCATTGCTTCTTTTGTTTGTTTGTTTGTTTTTGTGTTTTTTCGTTACCGATACCAGCACCTTAAAATACCAGATGACAATAGCATTGCTTTTTTTTTCCTGGAGATAAAACTCAAAACATTTGACAAATGTTATTTTTGCACTAAACAAGAATGGACTTTGTACCTGTCGCAGCATTAAGACTATTATCAGGTGGCAGAATGGCAGACATTATTTTCCCCTCCTTTTCTTTTGTTATTCAGAAAGAAGCAGTTGGCATTGGAGGCTTTTCAAAATAAAAGATGCACAGAGCCTCAAATATGTGTGCTTGTTGAGCCGACCAGCATTTAGCATGTAATCCTTCAAAAAAAAAAAAAATCCTGATGCCTTTAAATGTTAATGAAAGAGTGAAACTTTGTAGTCGCATGGGTGGGTTGCCTTTGCATACTGATGTGGGTGAAAGGTGCTTCACGCAAAAACAATCGTGACAGGATGAGTTGAAAATCACCAGTTGTGGATGATGCCGTTTGTTGGAGACGCGATACCAAAGTGCTGTGCGAGGGGTAAAGTGCAGGAAGGCGGCAGTGTGCATAGGAAATCATACTGAAACCAGCCGTGTCGGACATATCGATATTCAGAAGAGGCTTTATACCTTTTTCATCAATCTGCCTGATCATGAGCTAAATGGAGAATGTGTTTGAAGTAGGGATGTCACATTACCTAACATTGTAGCTGTCGATAGCGATACCATGAAATTTCCACGATTCTCGATGGCCAATTCGATACCACTGCAAAAAAACAATAAATATCATTTACTTCATCACACACTCCTTTATTTAACATATTTGAACATCCAAAAAACAGTGGCTATGTAGCCTTCAAGTAATAAATAAAAAGAAAAGACTTATTACATTATAAAGCAGAACACTGGCATATAGGAAAGTAACACTCCTATATACTTGAGTGTGCCTGCACCGATCCCGAAGCAGCGGCAACCTCTGGTACTGTTAAAAAAAATAGTACCATGACACTTTTGGCATCGACTTGGTACCGAAGTATCGGTTCTCTTGACATCCCTAGTTCGAAGAAACACATACACCAGCCTGGATGAATGTGGCACTGCTCCCTCAGTAAAACAGTTCCCAAGGTGCTTAGGTGTCCATATTACCTGAAGTGGGAACCATAATTATTAGACAACACTTTTTTTTTTATCAGACACGTAAATTAAATGCACACCTCGACCTCAGTTCAGCTGTTTTTCCGTTATCTGGAGTGGACAG